>NC_091686.1:28091500-29338000 GCF_041296265.1 Equus caballus | reverse complement strand
GACCTTGGGCAAGCGACTCAAATTTCCTCACCTGCAAACCTCAGCAACAACAGACTCCTCAGTGACATGAGGTGATGCTCAAAACAGTGCCCAGCGCCGAGGAAACTCCCCAGCTGGACCGTGATGGCTGCGAGTGCACTGAAATTCAGAGCCGGGGCCATTAAAAGGACGAGATCACCAGGGTGGAACAGAGGTCGGCAAGAATATCATAGAGTTATTTTATTTATACTCTGCCTTGTTCCACAACACAATCTGAGGTAGATTCTACAGCAAGCGTTTCTCAACCTTTTTTTTTTTCCTTATCATTCCCGCTGAGGAGCGTTTTTAGGCATTGTTCCCCCATTTGCCCTCGTCCCTTTGAAATCAAATACTAAAGAATAAGATTTCGTTGGGTTGGGTTGAACTTTCGAGAGACACACACTACTGTAACAACTTAAGTTTTTTAAGCCCCAAAGAACCAATTTTGGCTCCACTGGGGGCGATACTGCCGCTGATGAGAACGCCCTAGAGACACGAGCATAACTCGATAAAAACTAAAGCAACAGGAACACAGTATTTAAGAGGCAATGTTCTTTACAAATAGATCGCTTTATGTGCACTCCCGCTACAACAGACAAACATACGGTGGTAGGGGATAAAACGACAAAACCAACATTTGGAAAACTTAAAAATTCAAGCTGAGGTTGTATGATTTCTGAAGTCCTTAATTTTGATGTTCTGCTGACTTTTTTCAGCTAAAGGAATGAAAAAAAAGAAAACGAAAAACCCAAAAGGACTGGTTGTAAATACAGAGGAGAGAGTGGCTGTGTCAGAACCAGCAGAGGATCACACCTTGAGTGGGCTGAAGGGTCCAAAGCTCAGAATCAGGCACAGCTGGATAGGAGGCAGGGCGGACACACAGATCTGTCCTGAAATCTGCTGTGTGACTACGGGCAAGTCACTAGATCTCTCTGAGTCTTGGCTCCCTCAGTTGTTGAATGACAACAAACAGAAAGGCGCCTAGCCATGCCTGGCACCTTGTAAGTAGTCAGTAGTCGCATCTGAATTCATAAACGCTTGTTAGAATCTATACAGACCACAAGATGAGTAAGCTATAGAACCAGGATTTGAATCCAGGTCTCTGGGCTCATTTCACTAGCCGCAGGTGCCCCCCAAACATCGTAGGTTTCTTTGCCATTTTAAAAGGAAGGATGGCATGCCTCAGGTCTCATCAAAACTGGGCAGCAAAGAGCCACAGGAAGGCAATCAAGTAGCTGACATTGAGATACCACTGCCACCTGGTGGCAGCATACCTGAATTAACGGGGGGGGGGGCAATCGTCAAAGGGGACAAACCACCAGTGCTTACACACGTCTAAGACCTAGGTGAACTTATACAGTGAGGCCAAAGGTCACCATTCCTCACCAGGCAAAAGAGCCAGCACATTGCCAGGCACTTGCTGGTTCCTTGACACCCTGACTTGGATTTCTGGATGCTTTCTTCTTTTTAACTTAACTGATTAACAACCATAAACAAACGGAACCCCACAAAAACTGAGTGCAGACTTCCAGGTCTTCATGAGAACTGCCGGAAACCCGGCGATCCCCAGTTCTGTACTTGCCCCATCAGCCGTCTGAGCCCCACACATAATCCCTGACGTTTGAATTCGCACGTTTCAAGCTAGTCACTTTGAAATCATCTTTCTAGCCAGTCACGGTCTCCCGAAATTCGGCTTCCCGTGCCCGCCATCTTAGTCATCCCTGGTGGCTGCATGATAGTCACAGATTTCCCCAGCACTGCCTTTCGGGTATGCCCGTAGGTCGCTGCTGGGGGAGATGTCGGCCAGGGCGAGACGGGAGGCAGAGCTCTGTGGAGACCCACTAGACACAGCCTCTCTCGACACTGATCTTGGCTGTCTCTTCAGTGAGGCGTTTCCCCAGACCCCGAGGCGGGCAGTACGTCTCCCAGTACTTTCTGCCCCCTCCTGAACTGAGGAACAAGCAAGGCAATCGCTTACTGAGGAGGGCCGTGGGAAAACGCTCATGGAGAACGGGGGGACTCGAAGCGGCCGTTGTCTGTGCAGTGAAAGGGTCCCTCCTGAAGGCAGCCCCCTGACCATCACCCGTCATCCTCCCTCCTGCTCGACTGCTCTGGCATTTAACTCCCAGACGGCCCCCAGCAGGTCCTGACGTATGCCCTGCCTGTCCTGGGACATCCCCTGCCACAGAGAGCCAGGCCTTAGGGACGTCCTCCCTGCAGAAATGGAGCTCTCAGCAGTACCTGCTGAGTGTGAGCAGGCACGTGCCGCCTTGCCTTCTCAGCTGCCCCAATGCCTTCCGCCTACATTCAGAAACCACCGGGTATGGGAAAGACCTGGACTCAAACCCTGCCTCAGGCCCTTCCTCGCTACAGGAAGTGGGCTCCACTCTGAGCCTCGCCGTTCCCATGTATAAAATGGGAGCAACGATAATGATCAACCTTACAAGGCCATGGTGGGGTGAGATGGACATGAGGAGCCTAACCTCATGGTCCTGACACACAGGAGGTGCTCAATAAATGCTAGTCGTTTCCCTTCTTGGCCCTAACTTGGAGACTCACGGTCAGCCTCTGAGACTGCCACCCAGGCACAAATAGGACCTGCAGCTGTCAGGGGAAAGGAGAGGGGTGGCCCTCTTTGGGACCAAGAATGCAATTTTCCAGGGTTGTGTTTCCATCCTCTGCCTGGCTGTGATGAGGGCCCCTCCAGAGGCACGAGAGGAATCTGGAATGCTCCCTTGGTCATCCCCACATGGCACATGGCCCTAAACCCTGCAGGGGGCCAGCGCTCATCCTCTGAGCTCTCCAGCTTACTGTAAAGATGACAGCCCAGGACACGGATGGGTCATTGCAGCCATACTCAGCTGGCTCTGCGAGGCCCAGGCCTGTCACGGCTTGTTCTCAACTAAAAGATCAGAAGGTGGAGAGACAGGGAGGTGAGACGCCAGAGGAAGCTGACTGCACGGTCCACACCCCGGGCCTGAGCCACGGAGCAGAACATGGACTCCTGTGGGGGCTGGGATGACCCTTCTCAGCAGATTTGGCCCCTGTGTCTTGAAAGTGACCAGTAGAAGGCTAATTCCCCTTTGTGCTAAAAGGCTCTGGACCATCCTAGGCAGAACCAGACCTGGGAAATCAGGCTAAAGAACCAGGTAACAGAAAGGAAGTGAAGACTATGGAAATACAGTTGGGTTTTTGAATCTGGTAAATTTACCTTCGGCACAACCCTCAGAAGTTACTTTCAACCCAGCATGCCGGGCCCCTGAAGCTCTGCCACCCCCCAGCCCCTCAGGTGTGGCCCTGATCTGAGAACAAGAAGCTCCATGATCCTTCTGGAACCAGACACGATGCCATGAGGCCCATGAGCAATGTCAACGGCCGACAGGGCAGGGATGCCGTCTCGGCGTTATGGGGAGAAAGGCACCACACGTCACACGTGAAGGGGAGAGGCTGGTCTGTGATGGAGCAAAGCTCCTCGGCTGGGCCTCTGGAAGGCAAGAGATTCCACCTTCACGCCTCTGGGTGACCGCCCAGCTTTGGCCAGCATGCACCAGCTGCCCAAGACAGAGGTGGCTGCCCCAAACGAGCGACCGAGGCAGGACTTACCTTCCACTGCAGGGAATGGAACCACTGGTCTCGCAGGTAGCTGTTGGCAGCCTGTAACGACAAGAACAGGACAGCGAGGTCCGGTCACCAGCCTGCAGCATGTCAGAACATTCCACCGGCCAGCACGCGAGCCCCAGCCTGCTCTGACCAACAGCGTCTGCTCTGTGACCCTCACGAGATTTCTGAGGGGTTCACCACGCTGAACCCTTTGGGTGCAAAATTGAAACAGAAGTGGTAACCAGGGGGACTTTTCTGAAATCGGTCATTGCTGCCACTGTGGGCTTATTTTGCTGGGAATGAGTGACTTCAGACGCTGGTGGCTGGAAGAGCTTAACTACACATATCTCGACTTACATAGGATCATGGGAGCAGCCGGGATGAATGGGGAATCGGCAGGGTGGTGCGATGCTGATGGTGGGAGCTGGCTGGCGGCCTCCTCTGTACCAAGCACTGCTCCAGGCACCTGGCGCTTGTTCCCCACATACTCTTCTCATCGTCCTCACAACAGCCCTCAGAGGTGGGTAACACTATGCCATCCCATAGAGGGAAAAACTGAGATGCCAGGGTCTCACGTCAACCAAGTGCATTCAGACCGAGGCAGCCAAGCCTGTGGGTTTAACCACGGCTCCTCCTGCCAACTGCAGACGGTCGTGGGAGAAAGCACTGGCCTTGAACTCAGGCACATCCTGAACTCAAGCAAAACCTTCCTTGGTCCACAGCACCCGAGCTCAGAGACCTAGGCAGCCTCTCATCTGTAGAATGGGGACAATAACCTCGATCTTGCAGGGATGTTGTGAGGTTGAGGAATGAATCCCGTAAAGCATCTAGAACCGTGTTTGGCACACAGTAGGTGGTCAAACAAAAAGGCAGCTGAGGTCATTATGACTGTCACCATCACCATCATCAATTCCTCTCACACGAACTGTGGCCCAAGGAAGGCCCTGTCGACTCTGAGGCACATCACTGCTGCTTCCACTGCCAGTTCTGGCAGATTTGCTGGCGGCAACAGCAATATTTACAGCATGTTTAATGCGTGCCAGGTGCAGCGCTAAGCCCTCGGTGTGGACTGGTGCATTCAGTCCTTGCAACTCTGCCCTGGGAAGTTGGTACTGTCAGCATCGTCATCCCTATGGTACAGATGAGGAAACTGAGGCTCGGGAGGTTAAAAACTTTCCCACAGGCTCCCAGGCAGCAGGGTGGACTCATGCTGTAAACCACAATGTGCCAAGTCTTCGCCAACCACCCGCAAGGGCAGAAGTGAAGTGTCCGTTCCCGCCTGAGCCCACAACCCTCTGCTCCGGTGACCTGACCCTGAAGGTGGAGAGACCCTCACAAAGGCCAGAGCTCTCGCCAAGCAGGAACGTCCACTTTCTGCCCCCAACCCACACGAACACACACGCACACGCAGACACAAGCGTGTACAACTGTGGGTCACCCTCATTCAAGCAGATCTGGATTACCAGCCCCACGTCCCCACCCAAATCACTGAGGACACATCAGCCGCTCTCCCAGTGCAGAGTCTGGAGATATCTCTAGGCTCGAACCGATGAAGCGGTTCAGTGGCCAGTGCAGCAGGGAATCGGGCTCCCGTGAGCGAGCTCAGAGACTCCTTCCAAGCCCTGAGCAGACTCACACCAGCACCTGGAGGAGAGGGGAGTTTGCGTTTCTGCCCTAGATGGGGAGAGGGCTAGGGGACACCCCCCCCCGTGATGCAGGGACATCTGCAGTGGCTGAGTCTCCAATAGACCTGGGTTCACGTCCTGGTTCTGTTGTGGCCTAGCAGTGTGACCTGGAGCAAGTCCCTTGAGGACCCAAAGCCTAGGACACCTCACTGGGGAGGTGGACGCTGAAGGGGTGTCTGCCACGGGGACCAGCAACACCCCGGAGGGTCCGTGGCTGGGTTGCCTCCCGTCAGTGCTGACGTAGCTCTGTGGTCTCACGACAGTTCTCTTCTTCAGGTGGAGAAAATACATCCCACGCTCAGGAGAACAGTGCGAAGATCCCAAACAATGAGACAACTCATGTAAATGCTTCCTTAGCGCAGTGCCTGGCACCTGCAGACGCGCTGCAGATAGCAGGGAGCACAGCGGCAGCCACGGCCAGTGGTGTGCTGATCAAGGTGTAACAACAGGCTCTCTGGGATAAAGGAGCCCCGATCATAGCGTGTGCCCACACCCGTGCCGTCAAAGATCCCACCCTAGCTGATTCTGTGCTATGAGGGGGATGTCCCTAGACCAGAGTCGGGAAGAGATGCACACGATTGCTTCCTAGGAGCCAGTACAAGCCAGTATGAGCTGGTTCCACATGCTCCTGGTCCACAATCATTTCTATGCTTTTTTGTTTTGGTGAGAAAGATTGGCCCTGAGCTAACATCTATTGCCAATCTTCTTCTTTTTGCTTGAGGAAGATTGTCTCTGAGCTAACATCTGTGCCAATCTTCCTCGATTTTGTATGTGGGATGCCACCATAGCATGGCTTGATGAGTGGTGGGTAGGTCCGTGCCCAGGATCTGAACCTGTGACCCCTGGGCTGCTGAAGCGGAGCACACAAACTTAACCATTATGCCACCAGGCTGGTCCCTACTTCTATGCTTTTTATTTAACACACCAAGGTGGCCAGAGAGAGGGGCAGGTGTGGCAGGCTGAATAAGGGACCCCCAAAGATTGTCTACATCCTAATCCCCTGTGAATATGTTATCTTAGGTGGCAAAGGGGCTTTGCAGACGTGATGAAGTTAAGGATCTTGAGATGGGGAGGTCATCCTGTATGATGTGGGTGAGCCAATGTTATCACAGGGTCCTTATAAGAGGGAGGCAGGAGTCAGAGAGTCGAGACAGAAGTAGGGGCTGCAGTGATGTGGCTGCAGGCCAAGGAATGCAGGTGCCTCTAGAAGCTGGAAAAGGCAAGGAAACGGATTCTCGCCTGGTGCCTCCAGGAGGGACCAGCCCTGCCTGCCAACACCTTGATTTCAGCCCAGTGGGACCCATGTCAGACTTCTGGCCTCCAGAACTGTAAGACAATAAATTTGTGCTGTTTTTTTTTTTTTTTTAAGATTTTATTCCTTTCCTTTTTTTCCCCAAAGCCCCCCAGTACATAGTTGTATATTCTTCGTTGTGGGTCCTTCTAGTTGTGGCACGTGGGACGCTGCCTCAGCGTGGTTTGATGAGCAGTGCCATGTCCGCGCCCAGGATCCGAACCAACGAAACACTGGGCTGCCTGCAGCGGAGCACGCGAACTTAACCACTCAGCCACGGGGCCAGCCCCAATTTGTGCTGTTTTTAATGCTAAATTTGTGGTCATTTGTCAAAGCAGTAGTAGGAAATGAACAGGTATGCCAGGCTGGTTGAAGGGGTCACTCCATTGGTTCTGAGGGTCCACAGTGGGCATGGTCAGTGCCCATAAGGTGCCACTGCCTGGACCAAATGCCCATGTGAAGACAAAGAGGAAGAGAGAGGAGAGAGAAGAGGACAGGGAGGTGGAGAAGGAGATCCACGTCCTTCCCTCTTCTGCACCCACCGGCTCCACCATGCTGCCCTGCCAGTACGTGCCCGTGTGCGACCCCACTGCATCCCCAGGGCCTGGGGCATCAAGGAACAGAGGGAGACCTGCTGAATGAGGTAATGAAGAAATGCATGAATGAGGGGGCTGAGAGCTCCTTGAGGGCAGGGTTTTATTTCTGAGTCCCTGGCACTGATTAGGACGGCCAGGTGCTGTCAGGCACGGGCAACAATGAGCACACAAACCATAAAAGAAACCAGAAGTGCTGGGGGGGTGATCAGCGGCAGATGGTGACTCCCCCCCTTCCTTGGCAGCCAAATCCAACATAGACGTGCCTCCCCACGCCCATGCCCAGCCCCTCCCATGATGAGGGGCCGCCCCAACGTGTGGGCCCCCGTTAGGGATCTTTAAGGGGGGCCCCCAGCCCTTCCCTTGGCTGTATGTGAGCAGGTGATCCAGGCTGGGTCAACCAGAGGCTCTTGTCTAGGACTCTGGGTCTTGAGCAAAGCGATGCCAAGATGAGGAGGGTGAGAACTCATTATGAGGCAGGGCTGTGTGTTCCTGTAAAGATGGTGACTGGGCTGGGACATGGTCCCCCCGCCTGCCTCAGCTCCAGGCCACTTTCTAAGCCTGCTCTCCAGGCTCCCGTCAGTCCTAGCATCTCCCTTTCCTGCTTGAGATAGCCTGAGTCCATTTCGGCTGCTTGTGTCCAGAGTCCTGATAGACGAGCACATCCTCGCTGGACCCTTGGTCCTTCTCAAAAATGGATGCTCCGAGGCATTTTTCCCTGCCGTTGTTTTTCAGAAGGTGCCAGCCAGCTCCCAGAGCCTCGGCCTCTCCTGGTTACACCACGAGCCCTCCTGGCATCCCCTGGTCCCAGAGCTCACACACCGGGTGGTTCCGGCCCTGCCCAGACTTGGTCAGTTTGCCAGCTTGCTGCTGAGCAGGGACAGCTAACAGACTTCCTTTCCCGCCCCCGTGCCTGGTCTGGCCTGGCCCCCAGGTCTCGCTGTCTAGAAGTGGAGGAGGGTTTCCTCAGTGACACCAACCACCATCTTACCCGCCTTTGTCATCTCCCCTCTTCAGCCAAACCTTTCAGGCAGAACAGCCTGAGTTTTCCAAGACTTCCTTCACGTGGGAGAGTACGGACCCCCTTCCCCGGCCACACCCGGCTTCCTGGCCATTTCCTTCGTCCCTGAGAGTGTCTCAACCCCAGGAGGTCTGTGTGGTGTTCTGGAAAGATGGCAGGTTTGGGTTCAGTGGAGCAGTCTGTGGACCTCAGCTGCAAACAGCCATGTGACTTTGGACTTCCCAGGCCATAACGGGCTCAGGACGCCCGCCTCTCTGCGTGGGGATTAAGTGAGACCCTGAAGGTCAACAGCAGCAGCCCGACGTCACTTACCAGGCACCGTGCAAAATGCCTTACACGCATCGCTGTGAGGTGAGGACGTGCACATTCCCATCTCACAGATGAGGAAACTGAGGCTCAGAGCAGGCAGCAGGGCCCAGCTGCCCACCCAGGCATCTGATCTAGCCCCTGACCACACCATTGCCCCTCGGGCACATGCTCACTCTTCCCTGCTTTTGAAACCCCTTGCCTTCCCCAGGGCCTCGGCCAGGCCCAACTTCCCTCCTCGACTTCCCTGTACTTCTTGCGGCCCCTCTTAGACCCCTGACCCCAGGCCACAGGACTGAGAGAGGAGGCAGGATCCAGGAGGATTAACGGATACCTTCCCAGTGTGGTTGGCATTAAAAAGTCTGCTGAGTGAATTAATGAAACGCAAGGCAAAGCGCAAAGACGCGGGCCCAGGAACAGTCTTGCTGCCCGGCTCTCCAGAACCTCGTTCCTGGGGAGGCAGAGAGTGTGAAGGTCTCTCCCACTCCACCTGCCAGGCTCACCACTCCCCAGCACACCTGGGAGGACAGGGGTGCAGAGGGGCTGGCTGCACAGCGGAGGAAGGCGGGCTCGTCCATCACAACAAAGGAGGCCCTTTGAATCACAGGCTCACGGGGGTGTGAAGAATCACCCAGTCCAGGGGTGCTCGGTCTTGGGCGGTTTATGGGAACCTGAAACCCCTTGAGAACCTGAAACAAACTATAGATTTACACTCAAGTAATGTACACACTGTGTATATACCACACACACACATAATTGTGCGGGCAGATTTGAATACACTCTGGACCACAGAGGAAGGTCCCAACTCCAGCCCAACCTTTCCTCTCCTGCCATGCTTCTGACGAGGACTCTAAGGCCCAGACTTGCTGTGGTCTCATCAGTGTCCTTCCCCAGTGTTGCCAGCTCTCCTTCTGGCACGTGGTGCGTACACATAGCCATTCGTTGCTTTGGCCAATGAAACGTGAGCTGACGTGATCTGCGTCGCTTCCGCTGGAAGCCTTTAAGAACCAATGCACCTTCAGCAGGCTCCCTTCCCCATGCCCTGGTAGCCAGAAACGTTCCAGTCGGTGCACACTCCACTGGCTCCCAGCTGACCCAGGATGGACAGGCAGCATGAGTGAGAAATAATCCTATGCTGTTTTAAGCCACTTAGAATTTGGGGCTGCTTGTCACAGTAGCATAACCCAGCACAACCTGGCTCGCCTAGTTTTTCCTGTGGCTTTGTTCACACAGAGTGTGCATCCTACCAGGAACACTCTGCCTCCCCGCCCTCCCTCACTGCGTGCTGAACCATCTGCCCTTCGGGTCTCACCCGAAATGCCCAGTCTCCAGAAGGCCTGTCTTAGTGGTCCCTTCCCCCTCACCATCCCTGACCACATCAGGTGATGATACCTCCTCTAACAGATCACACTGTCCTGTAATCACTTGTTTCTTTGTTCTTCTTCCTCTCCAGGCTGTGGACTCTGTGAGGTCAGGGGCCACATCTGACTTATTCACTACTATGCCCATGAAACCTGGGGAGATGTTTGTTAAATGAAAGACTGGCTGACTTGTGGAATGAATGAATGAATGAATGACTGATTGGATGGATATGTGGATGGATGGATAAATGCATGGGTGGGTGGATGGCTGGCTGGCTGGAAAGATAGATTAATGGATAGATGGATGAATGGATGGACAGATGGATGGGTGGATGAATGGACAGACAGATGGATAAACGGATGGGTTGGTGGACAGATGGATGGATGGATGATGGATGGACAGACATGGATAAATGGATGGGTGGGTGAGGAGATGGATGGATGGATGGGTGGATAGATGGGTACACAGACAGATGGATAAATGGATGGGTGGGTGGAGAGATGGATGGGTGGACAGACAGATGGATAAATGGATGGGTGGGTGGAGAGATGGATGGATGGATGGGTGGATAGATGGGTACACAGACAGATGGATAAATGGATGGGTGGGTGGAGAGATGGATGGATGGATGGATGGATGGACAGACAGATGGATAAATGGATGGGTGGGTGGAGAGATGGATGGGTGGACAGACAGATGGATAAATGGATGGGTGGGTGGAGAGATGGATGGGTGGACAGACAGATGGATAAATGGATGGGTGGGTGGAGAGATGGATGGATGGATGGGTGGATAGATGGATAGACAGACAGATGGATAAATGGATGGGTGGGTGGAGAGATGGATGGATGGATGGATGAAGCATCACTATACTCATGCTGCTCACTGAAGAAAATTTCATGTGAAACAAAACTTCAAAAGAACTATTCAGTCTTGATACCCTCTCTTCCCCAGTTGTATTTGACTAAGGCTCTAGAAATAATCATAGCAGTCTCTTTCTGAACACCCACTATGTAATGTTAAGTATTTTACAATGCTAAGTATTTTACATGTAATATTACTTATCCTTACAACACCCAAGGAGACAGGTACTATGGGTCCAGTTCACAGATAATGAAGATGCCCAGAGAGGTTATTCCTGCTGCCCGAGGTCACACAGCGAGAACATGGTAGAACTGGGCTGGGACTCAGTCTGTCTGACTGCACTGCCTGCTCTCTCTACTGTCCACCGGGGAACATGAGAGCCATGTGTCTGAGCTCCCTTGGGCTCCAGGAATTGGGCTGGGAAATCTGAAAGCATTATGCTGATGAAGGGGAAGGAGGAAGGACTTGGCATGTGTCCCAGTCACCAGGAGGCCCCACCCCGCAGACAAGAGGGTGGGCCAGAACTTTCCTCCCAAAGAGGGGGAGGCAGCTGGTGGGGCAGCCTCCGCCTCCTCGCGGCCGCTTCCCCTCTTGCTGATGGAGTTGGAGAGGTTTTAACACGGCTGGGCCATAACTACTCTTTCCTTTGGCTTGTCGAGTTTTGAAAAAGGACAGAGGCCACGAGGGACATCCAGAATCCCAGTGCCGGCATCTCTAAGAGCCTTCAAGGAAAGGGAGAGTGGACTGGGCTGTCCTTGACCTGGGGGAGAGGGCGCGTTTCTGCATAGGCCCCATCCCGCTGTGCGGGTGGCCGAGCCAGGACGTCACGGGGCACAGCTCGAAGTCCTGAGGGTCACTCAGGAGATGGGCCTGGAGCATGGGAAAGAGCCCCGGGGGCCGGCGCCAACTTCTCCTAGTGATAAATCTTTCTAATACGCAGAGGGCCTCGTTCCAGGCAAATTCTGCCTAATTTCCTCTTTGAAAGTTGCCAAGTTCTCTCTCATTGTTGTATTGTCTCGAGAGGTAAGAAAAACAGCCAAGGGTGCACCCGGGTGACTCTCCCCAGAGCTCCTTCCCCGGCTGACTTCTTAGGGAAAAACAGCACGTGCTTCTCAGACCGGAAAGGTCTCTCTCCAGCTTCCAGTAAGAAGGGACCCCGCCCCGCCCCCGCCCGGCTGCCAGTGTTTGGGGTAAATAGTCGTCCGGCCTCCCGAGAGACCTTCTGGAACATCAATGAGAAGAGCGGTCTCCGAAACCCTTCCAGAAAGAAGCAGAACCTCTCTGGGAAGGAGAGTCTCGTTGTTCTTGTTCCTCCTGAAACCTTGTTCTAGAGCAGCGGGTTCTGTCCGCTTCTCAAGGATGGGCAGAAACCCAACTGCGAGGCAGAAATCTCCAGAAGAAGATCTGTGGCCCCATAGCCTTTAATTCCCGCCACCCCACCCCGTGGGCGGGGAGCTGCGCCCACCCAGGATGCTTTGATCGCACCGTTGAGGTACTTAGGTAGTTACCTCCTCACAATGAAACGCCAGCAGAAAGGGCATGAAGGGAGGAAAGAAGATAAATGGGTGCTTTCTGTAACCGGGGATGCTAATAGCACGGCATTAGGGAGCTCATGCTGAAAACCACAAAGCACCCAGAAGCGCATCGACTGGACCCGGGCTGGAAGGCTGGGAGCTCTGTCTGACGACCTGACGCCCCGCTGGCGGACTGCTTGGCAATCTGGGCTCCGGAGGAGGGACACTTGCCCAAGAGCGTCTCTTAACCTTCCTTGAACCCAGATAGGTCAGCTCCCAGAAGTCTGAGTGAGGCAGTGATTCCAATTCTTACAAAGCAGCTTTGTAAGGAGGTCCCTGGGAGAGGGACAGAGAGAGAAGAAGGAGGAATGGAGAGAGGAGAGACACGGAGAGAGAGTTAGGTCAAGACACACAGAGAGGAGGGCTCAGGGTGCAGCGAGGTGCAGAGAGAGGCTCGGAGAAGGAAAGCAGACAGAGAAACCACAAGAGATGCAGGAAATTAAACAGAGCAAGGGAGAGAGAGAAGGGGAGGGGAGGGGAGAGAAGGGGAGGTGAGGGGAGAGGTGGAGAAAAAGTGTCAGAGAGACAGAGAAATCAGACACACACACATAACAGAAAACCTGAAAGAGAGACAGAGAGAGGAGGAGAGAGAGCAGGCAGGCTGGCATAGGGACGCCCGCACGTCCCTCACATCGCCCCTACATGGAGAATAGCTGTGCCACCTGAAGCAGGACAGGGCCCCCTCAGGGATGCAGGGATGCCAGAATGCTAAAGACCCCCTTTCATTCTGAGGTTATTTCCCCTGGGTGTGAGGGGGTGGTTCAGTGTATGGAGCATGGGTCAAAACGCAAAGTCCTAGGGTCCAGCCCCATACAGCAGAACTTCCTGTGACAATGGAAGTGTTCACCTGCGCTGTCCAATACAGGAGGCACCAGCTGCAAGTGGCTACTGAGCATTTGAAACGCGGCTAGAGGGCTGAGGAACTGCATCCTTAATCTGATTTAATAAATTAAACTTAAATGCAAATGACCCACGGTGGCTAGTGGCTGCTGTACGGACAGCACAGTTCCAGGCGTCTTCACTCGTCCGCCGACCAGAAGCTCCTCGAGTCAGCCTTGGCCCCCGTGCACACCTGGCTGCTTCTCGGGCCTCCCTGCCGCCCGGAGCAGGGAAGAGGGCTCTTTGTCACGCCATAGCTCTGGGGCCTGTCACGTGAATGGGGACAAGCCCAGAGCACGGGATCCCACCAACTGTCACGACAGCATGTGAGGAGCGCCCTGCCCGGCACCTCGGGCCACCACCCTGGGGCTCCAGGTGCCCCCCGGCCACTTCACTACCAGACAGATCTCCTGGCCTGGAGCCCATCTCCAAGATGACTCGGAACCCACTTATATAACGAGACGGCCACACGCCACCCATGAGTCACGGGAGGGAGGGGGAGGAGGGTGATGACAAGGAGGACGCAAGGTAGAAGCTGAGGGGAATGACAGCAAGGGAGAGACCGAGGCGGCTGCACCCACCTGGGGTCCCCTGGGTGATGGGACGGAGGCTGTGTCTGTGTCCCCTGCCCTGGCTCTGAATCCAGCTCTGGATCCCAGGATCCGCCGGCCGACCGCTTCCTCTCCCGGCTGCTCTCCTGCTCCAGCCTCTGGCTCCCGGGCTGTGCGGGCTGCACCGTCCGCTGGAGCAGGGGGCAGTCACAGGCGTGAGCACGGCAGGGGGAGCTCTGACGTGAGGCCACAGCCTGACGCAGCCCCAGCCAGGCGAGTCATCACAGCCGGCCTGCAGCCACGGCCTGGGTTAAAGGGACATTCCAGGCGATCCCAGCGACCGGTTTCCCTTGCAGCCTGACTGCTCCTCTGTCCCCAGGGCGAGCGAGGCTCAGGGTACTTCCTTGGGTCATGCTGTCCCGTCCACGCCCAGATGCTATGAGGCTCTCTTGCTGGCAGGGCAGCGACCACTCTACCCGGGTAGATGGCGGCTGAGGCCTCCCCCCTCTAGCTGGGCCACTCCGAGGGTATCCCCCTCTCCCACCTCCCTCTGGCACTCACACACCCAGCCTCCTCTGCCCTGCAACCAGACCGGTCCTCCTATTGTTCCCTCTACCCCTTAAGAGCTTTCAGGGCCTCCCGATTGCCCTCAGAATAGAGGGTGCCTTCCTCACTCAGCTAACAAGACCTGTGCAATGTGGTTGTGACGCATCCACAGGGTCCTGAATCCCTCCTCTCTCCTTCAGGGCAGCAAATACCCCCTCCCTCGCATTCACGCTTTGCACCTGCATTCCCTCTGCCCAGAGTGTGTACTCCCATCCCGGCACACTCCTACGCATCCCTCTACGCCCAGCTCTAATGTTGCCACCCGGGAGGAGCCTTGTCTGGCGCCCACGGGCCGAGTGAGTCACTTCCTGCTCTGGACTCTCAGTTGTTGGGACTTACGTCTATTTTAGCTGTTTTCTCTCTGGTCATTTGTCTACGGCTCTGTCTCCCCGGGGGCCCGCAGCTCTTCAAGGATGGGGCTGCGGGCTTATCCACCTCCTCCCCCAGCTCAGGGCTCTGTGGTTCCATCAGATTTCCTCAGCAGGCCCTCCTCTTCTCAACTTTCCACGGAACCCCATTATTGCCCCCCGATCTTCCACCACTGCTCCCCCAAGTCCAGGGTGGTCAGAACTCAGAGACTCTGCTGCAGCCATGGGATGGGCGGGAAGGACAGAGAGGACAGCTCTGGGGCTGCAGGGGACGAGGGCAAAGGTAAGGGCGGATAAAAGGAAAGCTGCCGAGTGAGAGCGAGAGCCTGAAGAAGAAGGCAGACGGGCAGGCACGTTTGGGTGTCCTCCAAGAGACGACAGGAAAGAACGGGATTTTTCGAGGGGATGTTTAGCTGTTACACTCAGCTTGTCGAGCTCAGCATTCCTCAGAGGCCAAAGTGCGTGCCTCTTGGCTCCAATGTTGTTACACAATCTAGTAGCCACTTTTTTTTTTTTTTTTAATCAATATATTCCCCAGGCCCGGGTCTCTCTCTCTCTCTCTCTTTTTTTTTTTTGGTGAGGAAGATTGGCCATGTGCTAAAAATCTGTTGCTAATCTTCATCTTCTTGCTTGAGGAAGATTGTCCCTGAGCTAACATCTGTGCCAATCTTCCTCTATTTTGTATGTGGGACACCTGCCTCAGCGTGGCTTGATGAGTGGTGTGCGGGTCTGCACCTAGGATCCAGACCTGAGAATCCTGGGCCGCCAAAGCAGAGCGCAGGAACTTAACCACTGCGCCACTGGGCTGGCCCCTCTAGTGGGCACTTTTGAAACGGGTTTTAGGCAACATCTCTTTGGGCTCAGAGCAGGTCTCCCTGGAGTGACAAAGTAAGAAAGAAAACGCTCCTAAAAGAAAGGTCAGGGCAGACAGTTCTCCCAATGACAAGAGAGAACTTTCTCTCTAGATGAGGAGTTTCTGACTTGGGGTCTCTGCTGGAAATTGGGGTGGCTCTCCCTGAAATGATACAGAACATGTCGAATGTATGTTCTGCAGTGGCCATGTGACTTTTTTCCACCACAGTTCCTTTCTCGGAGGGCCTTCTTGTCCCCTGTCCATGAGGTCCTGGTAGGGCTACGAGAGTACACAGCTCTGTGGTCAAGGGTGGGCATGCGACTCAGAGTAGGGCATTCCCTGGGGTGCAAAGGACTACAGTAGAGCCAATCGGGAATCTTCCAGAGATTTTATAGAAAGATATTGGAAGGAAAAAACGCTGTCACATTTCAAAGGATTACGAGCTCCAAGAATGTGGCTTGAGACTGCCAGAAGTCCACCTCCCCCACCAAATGGAGAGATCCTGCCTGACAATGAAGCCAACACACAGAAGCAGAGCCAGGAGATGGAGAGAAAGATGCTGAATATTAATATGATTTGACTCCTGGATCCAGCTATGCCTGACTTCCCCGTTATTTTAATATAGCATTAAATTCTCTTTTTGCTTCAGACACTTTGAATAACATTTGTATCATTTCCGATCAACAGTCCTTGACCAATATACCCAAAACGCACACTTTTCCGAGGAGACAGCTCATACTTCCATCAAAGATTCAAACGGCTTATTAGACCAGTGAGAAGTAAGAAATCTCCCCATTTGAAGTATAGCAAAAAGTACCATCTGTTGCTTACTTGCTTCTTACAGCCTTTTAAGGCCTAACAACATGCACACATGCCTCAGTTTCCTCATCTGTAAAAGGGAGATCAGAAAACCTATTTCTCAGGTTTGTTTAATGAAACAAAAACTCAGCATGTAAAGCTCCTAGACTGTGGCAGGCATGCAGCTGGAGCTCAATCCATGCGCATTCCCTTTTCCTCTACCTGCATGAGCCCCAGTTTACACTTTTTCATACTTGGAGAAAAAACTTCCTCAGTTAAACCACCTTTCCTCCTGACAGCTGGCCGTCTCCCTGGGAGGGAAGAGGAGGGTGCGTGCGGGGAGGGGGGACAGCTGCTCGTTCGTGTTTATCCTACCTGCAGGAGGACCGTTCCCCCAGGAACCGTGAGCTGTAAACAGTACTTCGGGGCGTTCTCCCAGGACAGCAGCTGAACATCTTCAATAGCGCTGTAGGAGACCGAGTTTTCCATGTACCCAGTTGGCTGCAGCAAAAAAAAAAAAAAAAAAGAAAAGACATGCATTGGTTACAAGATCAGGCACAACATCGGCGCCTCAGAAGAAGGTTCCAGAAAAATAGCCCCATGCTGGCAATGAGCAAACTGAGCTGGTACAAAAACTCTGCAACTTCAGGGACCAAAGGGACTCTGAATTTCCTAGCTGGCGGCATCCAGCTGGAGGGGAGGGGCCGTGCGGGAACCTCGCCCACGTGTTTGGAGGCGCAGAGTCGGGACTAGACTGGGGTCCCTGAGGGAAGCCCCGAGGACTGTTCTCCTGGCAGCCGCAGGGCCCAGCACGGGGCGGAGCCTGAGTCCCTCTATCCCTCACAGTGTCCAAGCCATCACCCTCCCCTTCCCAGAAAGCAGTCACAGCCCCCTCACTGGTCTTCTCGCCTCATCCCTTCCTACAGGCACGTGCTCTCCACTCAGCACCCAGGGCCGCGTTCCAAGTCAGCAAACTCGATCCCTTTATTCCCCTACTAAGCATCCTTCAATGGCTCCCAGTGGCCCAACCACGAAATCCACGTTCCCATCCACCATCAACAGGCCTGCAGGTCTGGTCTTGCTTCCGCCTCCAGCCACCCCTCCCTCCCTGGGAATTTCTTGCCCTTTCTGTGCTCCTCTACGTGGGCCCACTGACAGCACCAAAAACTCAGCTTGCTCCTTGTCCCAAAAAGGCCGCGGCCCCACCCCTGGCATCTTCTCTTCTCCTCTCCAGGTCTCAGCTCAGCAGGACTTCTGGGGGGAACCTGTGACCCTCTGGACCTCATAACCCAGTGGGTCGCATCCTCCCTGGTGGCCTCTGTGCTCACCATGCCCGGTTTAATTATTGTGGCCTTGTATCATGTGCTATCTGTTTGACAGCTGCCTCCTGGCCAGGCTGCAGCTCCGTAAGGTCAGGCTCCTGTTTGTCTTGGTCCCTGCTCTCTCTCCCCAGTGCCTGGCACGTGGCGAGGGCTCGAGAATTTGTGTGGAAAGAAAGAAGGATAAAGGCTCTCATTGGTCAACTCTGGGGTGAGGGTGGGGCAAGAGAAACTCACAGCCATTCACTGCTCTGTGAGTGAGGTCCGCCGTCACAGAGAGAAGGCACCAGGAGCATGCACCTGCCACCAGGGACCAGCAGCACCCTTGTCACCCTGTCCCCAGGAAGCCAGAGTTCAGCAGAATCGGAGGCGAGTGTAGCACAGCTGAGAGGAGCAACAGCTAACATCTCCCTAAGCCTGAGACGCCAAGGCTCCCGGGCACTCGATGAACACCATCTCCTTTAATCCTCACGACAGGCCCATGGAGCAGGAGCTGGGGCCATCCCACTGCACAGATGAGGATGCTGAGGCTCAGGGGGGCATGCCACATGCCCAAGGTCACCCAGCTGGGCAGGGGTGTGGCCAAGACTGAACTCAGCTGCTGACTCTGGACTCGGCGCCCTGAGCACCATGCTCAAGCAAGAGGCAGACGTGATTTCAAATCCGTGGCCCAACAAGCTATTCTACCTAAGGACTCAGGACCTCCAGGAGGTGTGTCAGTTTCAGGTTCTGCCTGCCAAAGCTGAGGTCTGGTGGTGGTGGCGGCGGAGAGGGCTGAGAGCTTCAGCTGCCTCAAACTTCCCTTACCCGATCAGTCACCAGCTCAGGAGGGAACAGCGACTGATCAATTGACCTGCCCATTCATTCACTCGCTCGTCCATTCATCTGACAGATATTTATTAAGCACCCATTACTTCCAGGCCATAGGCTGGGTGCTGGGGATACAGCAGTGAGTGTCTGAGACCAGGGCCCAGTGGGGGCAAGAGACAGCAGACGAACAAACCACCCCAATAAATAAACTATAGGACAGCAGCAAGTGCTGCACCAAGAATCCAAATGTGGTGTGGTGGACAGGAGGCTGGGAGCTGGAGCTCCCTGGGAAGATGGAGGGAAAGTGCATCTCAGAGCACACAGCCAGTGCAAAGGCCCAGGGGCGGGAAGAAGCTGGCAGTGTTCAGGGAGGGAGGCCAGGGTAAGAAATGCCCTGGAGAGATGAGCAGGCCACCCCTGGAGGGACGCGAAGGCCCAGCTGGGGGCCCAGGTACCACTCCCTGGGGGGTGGACACTGCAGCGGCTTTAGGAAGGTTTTATAGCATCACTGGGAGGAGTAGGCGGAAGCAGGGAACAGCCTGGAGGCTCCTGCACAGGTCCAGGTCAGACCCTGGCGGGGAGTCGGGGAGGCAGCCAAGTTCGTCCTCCCTTCTCACCAGCACATGGCCCGCCCTCAGCAGGAGCCCAGGCGGCCGCGTGTCCGACCAGCATGGCTCCATCAGCGGGCCCCAGAGGCGGACACGTGGGCTCCCCTTCACCTTCTGCCCTCTTCCAGCATCCTCCACACTATCGTGTTCTCGAAATTCTGCAATAAACAGCTCAGCCCACCAGCATGTCTTGTCCTGAGAATATCAGTGAGACCAGGGGCTTGGGGGATCGGCTATGGGCTTATTTTCCCAACCCACGTTCGAGTATTTATGGTGGGTGTGGCTGACAGCCTGTCTGCCCCGTGGGGTTTCTGCACCGTAAGAGCAGGAATTCTCCTCTGACCTGTTCCAAGGGCCCAAGCAGAGCCTGACGTTTACGGAGGTGAGCGTCGTTTTCTTAATAAACGAAGGAATATTTTCCTAAATCAAAAAATGTTCATCCATGGATTACTTATAATCACTATGCATAACATGCTTGGGAAGATGCTTTTTTTGTTTATTATGCTTAAAAATTAAATCAAAATATTAAAAATACATTAATAGATTTTTAAAAAAAATCTCCATTAGGAAGCAACGGCACTTGGGTGCCCGGTTGCACCAAATGCCTTTTCTTGGTGGCCCATGTCACTTCTCTCCCCTTTTAAGGTCCATGCATTTGGAAAACTGCATACAAGAGAGAGACACGAAATCCACTCCGAAAATCCCAGCAGGGGGGGAGAGTGGCCGCAAAGGCGTGAACGTGACCATCCAAGGCAGCCTCGCTTCTTAGAATCGCACCTGGGACACATAGGCAGAGGGCCTCGCAGCTTCTCCTTCCCTCACAGCCTCCTCGGAGACCCTCCGCGCTTGCTGCCCAGTGCCACACCAAGCCCGTGGCAGCACGTTCCGGCAGAGGACCTCCAGTGACGTGTGCGATCTGACATGAGGGAGCGCTCACTGACCGCCTGCGTCTGCCTTTCTCACGACCCTGCTTTAGCCGCTTCAATGTGGCCTTAATTAGAAGTTGCAACACAGGCTTTTTGGGGGAGAGGCTGGGTATAAATAAATACATACTGTTTTTTAAAAACAGCTGTATCACTTTCCCATCATTTGAAGCAGTACTGGCTAAAAGCAGAATCTGTAGACTCAACAGGACCTGTGTTTGAGCCACTTATTGTGTGTCTTTATGTAAGTTGCTGCACCTCTCTGAACCCGTTTCTTCCAGTGGTAAAACGAGAACTTAATAAATTATTAGGAACCTTAAAGGAGATCCAGTGTGTCAAGGGCTTAGCATAGCACTTAGAACATACTGAAAAGCTTAACAAAATGAACTGTTGTGAGAAAGATTAGACTTCATCTCTGGAGTCTTCCTCCTCAAAACCCATAATTCTAGTCTAACCATGAGAAAAACATCAGAGCAACCCCAGTGGCAGGCCATGCCCCAAAATGCATGACCAGTTCAAGGGAAGTTCGAGCAAGTGTCCCAACCAAGAGAAGTCTTTGGAGACACGATGACGAAAAGTACTGACCGGGGGATCCTGGGACAGAAAAGGGACAAGGTGAAAACTGAGGAAATCGAATAAAGGAGGGACTCTAACAACAGCCTATCAATGTCGGTTCATCAGTTGGGACAAATGCATCATGCCATTGTAAGATGGTACCAAGTAGGGCAGCGGGGTGTGGGGCATATGGGAATTCTCTGCACCATCTGTAACTTTTCTGTACATCTCAAGCTGTTCTAAAGGAAACGTTTATTAAGAAACATTAACCCAAGGGGCCGGCCCGGTGGCGCAGCGGTTAAGTGCGCACATTCCGCTTCGGTGGCCTGGGGTTTGGATCCCGGGTGCGGACACGGCACCTCATGGCAAGCCACGCTGTGGTAGGCGTCCCACATATAAAGTAGAGGAAGGTGGGCACGGATGTTAGCTCAGGGCCAGTCTTGCTCAGCAAAAAGAGGAGGATTGGCAGCAGTTAGCTCAGGGCTAATCTTCCTAAAAAAACCCACAAACAACAACAAAAACCAAAACAAAACAAAATAAAAAGAAAAATTAACTGCTGCTGCCACCACTCCTGCTGTTGCTGTCACCATCATAGTCCACAGAGCCGAGGCAGGAGCCACGAGGCGTGTAAGGGAAACGGGACAGACTGGGACGCAAAGCCCCCAGGGGCTGCTCTCTGGACTCGGTGTGAGCCAACGCGGACCAGGCAGCTTCGTCCTGGGTACTTTCACACGCTGGGGATGATTTCACAGATGACTGATAATTCCCTGGTAATCTGAACAGGACTACAGGGGAGGAGATTCCTGCATGGGGTAAACGCTGGGTTAGAAGAGAAGGAGAAATTAAATGCTCCTCCACTCGAGGGAAGGGAGGAAATCCAGCTCTGAGTGGACAATAAACAGATTAAAAGTTATTTCTACCTGTGAAAGCAGGGCAAGCCGTTCTGTATGACTCCATTTATACAACATCCCGGAATACACAAAACCACAGGGGTGGACACATCAGACCAGCAGTCGCCCAGCGGCTGGGACAGGGGAAGGGACCAGTTACTGAGGGACATGGGGGCACTTTTTGGGGTCATGGAAGTATTCTATATCTTGACTGGGGTGCTGGTTACTAGACTATACGTTTGTCAAAACTCACAGATCTGCACACTAAAAGCGTGAACGCTACTGAATGTAAATTACACCTCAAACCTAACTATGGCACTGCGTGAATATTCAAGATAATCTGGAAGATGATGAACAGGATGAAATCTTTCAGATAAAACTGTATCAAGACCACTCATTAGCACTGCATATATTACCTTCCTGATTATTTTTTAGACATAAGTTTTTTTTTTTTTTTAACAGAGCCCAAATCTTACGGGTACATATAATTTTGTAACCTGCTTTTTTTCACATAATGCTAGATCATATGCACATCCCATATTCTGAACCATAACCTCCAGAACTATCATTTTAGTGGCTATAAGATATTCAGCCACTATTTATTTATTTATTTTTATTTGTTTGAGGAAGATCAGCCCTAAGCTAACATCTGCTGCCAATCCTCCTCTTTTTTGCTGAGGAAGACTGGCCCTGAGCTAACATCTGTGCCTATCTTCCACTATTTTATATGTGGGACGCCTGCCACAGCATGGCTTTGCCAAGCAGTGCCATGTCCACACCCGCGATCCAAACCAGCGAACCCTGGGCCACCGAAGCGGAACGTGCAAACTTAACCACTGTGCCACCAGGCTGGCCCCTCGGCCACTATTTATTTAATTTTTGTTTTTGTTTTTCTTTGCTGGGAAAGATTCGCCCTGAGCTAACATCTGTTGCCGATCTCCCCCCTCCCCCACTCCCCAAAGCCTCCGTACACAGTTGTATATTCTAGTTGTAGGTTCTTCCAGTTCTTCTGCGTGAGCCACTGCCACAGCATGCCAACTGACAGACGGGTGGTGTGGTCCTGTGCCCGGGCACGGAACCCGAGCCGCTGAACTGTAACCACTAGGCCATCAGGGCCGGCTCGGCCACCATTTATCATCAACCCTACCCCCTCCACCCCCGACAGTGCGGCGGTTTCATTTTACGCCACTATAAACAACTGCACGGTGAACATCCTTGTGAAACATGTTTTTCTAGCCTATATTTAGGATTATTTCCTTAGGCCAGATTCCCAGAAATGGAATGACTGGGACAAAGGGTAAGGGCCTATTTTATGTTGTCGCCAAACTGTTCTCATTGAAGAGACAGTAGAGAGAACTGGGGAGTCCTGGCTAAGACCGGGGGGCCTTCGTGCTGGGCCCCCCGCTTGCCGGGGTCCGGCTGGAAGCCATGTTCCGACCCGGGTGCGTTCAGTGTGACGGGCTGGAAGCTGAGTGCTCACAGTGCGACCACACAGGGTGGGTGTTGGGTTGCAGCCGTCTGTAAGCTGGGGTCCTGGCCCTGGGGATGCTGCTCTCCCATGGGAGTCAGGGATCTGGTCGGAGGCCTCTGTCCTTTCCCTCTCTGGGACTGATGAGGGGCCAGTTTGGGGTCTGGGTGTTTGCAGGACGGGAAGAGAACAGTCTCGCTCTGCTTTCGTTTCTGAGATGAGCTGCTTCCCTGGTGAGGTCTGCGCTAGAGAAAGCAGGGCCTGGGGGACTCAACAGGGCCCCAGTGATTCCCCAAGGTCTTCAGAGCTGACATCCCAAACAGGGCACCTTCTCGGACTTCCCAGGCGTCAAAGTGGGCAGCGAGTGGGGTGACCAAAGACCCTGAGACAGCGCCCCCCACCCCGAGTCCCCCAGTCATCACCTCCCCCCACCTTTCCAGGGAGCCAGCTCCCTCTCGCCTAAACTGCCTGCTGGTTTCCATGGGGATTTCTCTAAAAGTGCTTATGAATCATGACGTCCGAGGCCCCCCAGACGAGGCTGCAGGCTGACTCAAGGCACACGTCAGGAAGGCGCCCAGCACTGTTCCTGGCAGGGCGGGGGGAGGAGGCTCCCGGACCCCAAAAGGAAAAGCTGGTCAGGAATCATCCACCCTCCACCAGCACGCTCCCGAGACCGGAGGATGTGGGAGACTGGGAAACCTCGCCCAGCTGGGGACCTGGGCTGAGAACACAGGCGGTGTGTCATGGGGGGTTGCTGCCCTGGCTGCCAGCTGGGTGCGCGATGCTGGGGACACGTCTCCTTGCTCCACGTACGGAAGCCACCTGAGTCATCATGCAGGGGACCCAGGCTGCATGGCCTGGTTCCACACGGCACTGCCCTGCTGGCATGAGGAAGGAATGGCTCTGGCACCCACACACAAACCCCGGGCTCGATGGAGAGACGCAAGTCGGAGGGCAGGAGAGCCCCTTCCAGCCCCGCCTTGGACAGTCAACAACAACGGCAATAATAATAGTGATGACACCATTACTCCGTGGTGGTGCCGTGAAGTGGCTTGGACTAGGGGAGTGGGCTTCAGCCCTCACTTCCCCTTCTGCTTTTCAAAAAATTGAGATAAAACTCATCTGACAGAAAATTAAACATTAACTATTTGAAAACATACAATTCAGTGGCATTTGGGTGCACTCACAATGCAGTGCAACCTCCACCTCAATTCAGTTCAGACACATTTTCATTATCCCAAAAGGAAGCCCCATAGCCATTAAGTGGTCACTCGCTGTGACATCACCCCAGTCCCTGGTGACCACCGGTCTGCAATCTGTCCCTGTGGATTTGCCTACTCTGGACATTTCGTATTGACGGAATCAGACAATCTGGGGTCCTTTCTGTCCGGCTCCTTACACTTGAACGTTTTCGAAGTTCCTCCATGTTGCACGTACCACGCGTCAGTACTTCCATCCTTTTTACGGCTGAATAATGTTCCGCTGAATGCACAGGCCACGTTTTCTTGACCCCTTCATCAGCTGAAGGACATCTGAGTTGTCCACCTTTTGGCCATCGTGAACAGCCTGCCGCATGTTTTTCTCAGTGACCTGGCAGGACATGCACCCTGCACACACAACCCTCGCCAAGCTCCCCCAACAGACACACACAGGTGCCCTGGCTGACCTTTACCCAGCGGTCACCATGTGGCCGGCACCGTGCTGAGGGCTTTGGATACATTATCCCATTTATCAGAACAACAACAATGCTGCAGGGGGCAGCTGTGATGGCCCCCATTTATCCACACGTTACAGAAGAAGAAACTGAGGCATGGAGAGGTAAGGCCATGTTGCAGCTCCTGTTTTCAAGAGAGAAGACACTGAACTCAACCTCACGACCCCCAAGACTGTGCCCTCCATCCCTACGCTCTGCCCAACTCCTCCAGCCAGCTCCTAACTCCAGTGTGCGTACGGGTGTGCGCGTGCATCGTGAAGGCGCCTGTGCAGAAAGGGGCGGGGACCAGAGAGGACGTCAGAGGCGGCCCCGGCACAGCGGGGGGTCTCAGCATCTGCCTTCCAACTGACTGCCATCCAGCCCCGCAGGTCAGCAGGCCACCTCCGGCTCGACTCGGCCTCCAGGGCAGAAACCCACACACGCTCATTTGGGAAAGGCCTGTCAAAATATTTGGATGTTCTCTTGAATGCCACAAAGGGAGAGTTGAGCAGGGAGAGCAAAGCGGCGGGGAACAATTTGCTGCTAGATGAGCCAGTCTGGGCCCCGGTCCCAGAGCTCATCTCCTCAAACGCCGTCCCCGTCCCCTCGTTTCTGTAACCAAACAGACCGAACATGATGTGACCTCTTCTTGTTGCCCAGGGTCCCTGGTGTTGTGACCCCCCCCCCAACCCCTCCACCGGTGAGCTGGGCTGCAGCCCAGCGATGCCCTCGGTGCCACTTGGGAATAGAGAGCTGCGCACTGCTACACTCCGGCCTGGAGTTGGAGAGATGGGTCTGTTTTGAACAGCTTCTCCCATCATTCTCTGGATGCCAAATGGTTACTTCCTATTGCTGCCAATGAATCTGCCCCCACACCCTACCCTCAAAAGGTTACTGCTGTGGCCTGTGAAACCAGAGCACCAAGCGCATTAGAATTATGTGTAAAGTAAAAGTAACTGGGTTCGGAGCAAGAAAATCTCTTACAGGAAAGATACATCCTTCTTGTGTTTTGTGGTGCTTTGTCCGATCTTCTCTTGGTGGCGGGGGTGATTATTCTAAGTTCTTCACAGCATAAATAACTCTAGATTGGCACTGTCTGGTGGAACTTTCTGCAATGATGGAAATGCTCTGTATCTGCGCTGCCCGACGCAGGAGCCACTGAGCACTTGAAATGCGGCTAGGGTAACGGTCACCTTGGGACTGAGGTCATGCAGTCACTCAGCATGTGGAACCCTTCCCATGTGTAACCAATACCAGGGCCTGGGGACATGGCAGTGAAGGGGAGGGACACAGTGCTACACATGGAGCTGATAAGTTGGTGGGAGAGAAACATGACCCAGGAAAATGGAGGGAGGGGCAGGTCAGATGGATAGAATCTGCGTCCCAGACAGCTGAGAAACTGATCAAGGCTCAGAGGGAGCCTGGATGGAGGGACTGGCCCCAGGCCCCTCTCAGGCCCAGTGGAGCTGTTGGTGGGCATGAATGCCAGGCACCCCTCCTCCTGCCCTAGTGTTGGGACCTCCCTGGCTGGGAGCACCACTGCTGGCACACCCTGCCCACCTCCCACATCAGCATGGCCCCCCGCCAGCCCCCGGTAGGCAGGTATCACCATCGCCCTTGTGACAGACCAGAAACAGAGGCTCTGCGCAGGTACGCACCTTGACCGACCACGCACAGCTACTCAGGACAGAAGTAGGAAGAGAACTGAGACCTGCGGACTTTCCTGGCCTTGGTCTATAAAAGCTAGTGAGTTAAAAATCAGGGGCTCGACAGTCCTCCAGCAGAACGGCTCCAACGAGAAAGACGACGACAAGGGTCGGCGTGGATACGGAGCAGCTGGAATGCTCCTCAACTGCTGGTGGAAATCGCAATTGCTAAACCACTTCAGAAAACTTCACAATAGGATCTGCCAAAGCTGGACATACGCATCCCCTGCGACCAGCAGCCCCACTCCTGTGAAAAAACGCCGACATACGTCCTCCCAAAGACCTGTACACAAATGCTCCCCGAGGACCACAGAGCCCCAGACTGGAACAGACTGGGAGCTACCCAGACGCCCACCAACAGAAGACTGGATCAAGAAATCGGGGTCCACTCACCCAGTGGAACAGTTACACAACAACGAGAAGGAAGGATCCACGACTACACACAACACGTGGATGGACCGTACCAACAAGAACACGATGCTGGGGAAAGCGAAGGCGGCAGGAGAGGGAGACCGGACAGGAGACGGATGGGACTCCATGAAGGAAGCCACAGGCCTGAGTCTACAGAAGCTGAGAAGGGCTGCTGGGGACAGGACCCTGCGGACAGCACTCATTGGTGGGGTCGTCAGGAGTCGGAGCTGACTTCGTGGTTTGTAACAACAACGCTGTGCAAGAGAAACTAGACACAGAAGCACATACTGCATGCGTCCATTTATAGAAAGCTCAGAAATAGGGAAAACTCGCTCCACGCTGTGAGAAGTCAGTGTGCTGGGTATTGGGGTGACCAGCTGTCTGGTTTGCCTGAGAATGAGGGGTTTCTCAAGCATCGGATATTCGGCACTAAAACCGGGAAAGTTCTGGGAAAACTGGTACGAGTTGGTGACCCTACTGTCGCCCCGGATGGGGACAGTACTGGAAAGGGGCAAGAGGGAGCTTCTGGAGGCCTCGCACTGGTCTAGTTCTTGATTCGCGTTGGGAGTGACACAGTGTGTTCACTTTGCTAAAACACATAAGCGGGACACAATGTGTCACTTTTCTGTGTGTATGTTACACTTCAATTAGAAGATCTTTTGAAAAATCAGAATGTCTAGAGTCAGAACCCAGGCTCCACCACTTGCTGGCTGTGTGGCCTTAGGCAAGTCATTTGGCCTCTCTGAGCCTCCATTTTCTCCCTTGTAAAAGTGAGAGAGTATTGCCACCCATTAGGATGGCTACTAAAGATAAAAAAAGATAATAACAAGTGTTGGTGAAGAAGCGGAGAAACTGGAACGCTCGTATACTGCTGGTGGGAATGCAAAATGGCGCAGCCGGTCGGGAAAACAGTGTGGCAGTACTTCAAACAGAGTTTCCGTATGACCCATACGGGAATTTCATGGGATGTGATTATACCACAATAAAAAAGGTAACAGTATATCTATCGTAAGGGTGTTTGTGGAGAGCAATTAAGTGAATGTAGCTCGGCACCTTGTAAGAACTTGATACAGGGAACTGCTCTCATGCAGTCACCCCAAGAGAGTAGCACTTGGCGAGGCCTGAGAAAGAAGGCCGGGAGGGTGCTGCGGGCAGGACACGAGGAGGTGGGGGTTCATTCGTTCGAGGTCAGTGAGATAAACGCCCAGCACGGTGCCAGGTGCTAAGGAGGAGCTAGTTATAGCCAGGCAATTATGTTCAAGTCTCAGCCAGAAGCAAGAAGAGGCTTTGTGCAAGGGCTCTCCAGGTTCCTTCACCACCCATAGATTGCTCCAGAAAGATGGCACAGAGAGGAGCGCCCTGGCTTGCAGTCAGCCTGGCGCATGGGGGATCACCCAGCTCTGGATGAGCAGGGACAAGCAGGATGCCATCAGTGATGGATGGTCAGGGTCAGCCCCAGTTGGCATCCCAGGAGCTCTGGGCCATGTGCCTGTGGACACCGGCTCCCCACCTCCTCCTGCGCCGTCTCAATCAAGCCCCCTCACAGCCCAGCCCTCCTTGGGGGCCTGGGAGGGGCCGCCTGGGGGCCGTGGGATCTTCAAGACAGGGGAGGAGCCACCAGCCCTGCTTCCCCACTGCCCAGGCCTCAGAGGAGCGGCGCCTGGAGGATGGGCCAGGAGGGCAGGGCTGGTGCCGGGGCAGGTCAAGCCTGCTCTCTACAGATCATGCTCTGTGGAGACGGTCAGGAGGCACGCTGGCTCATTAATCATCAGTCCAGCCATGGCAGCTGCCCCCTTTTATGGCCAAATGGCTCAAGAGGTTTAATAATAGAGTGAAGGACTGATATTTCCACATTCAGACTCTTCGAACCCCGGTCACCATCGCAGGCTTGGGCAGAGGGATGGAAATCTGGGTCCTCGGGGCACGATGCTTGGCATCTGTGCCACCCGGCAGCTTTGCCATCAGAGCAGTCGATCAAGGCTCCTGAGGGCCGTGACACAAAGTCAGCACGTTTCCAACCACTGAGTCAGCAAACATTTTTAAGGACCACAGCAGCTCGTATGGATCGAGGGCACCCCAAATAGTAGGCCCCTGGGGCAGTCCACAGCCCCATCTCCCTGATGCTTCACAGGGACTCTGGGAAAGCGGTACTGCTAGGACCCTCATCTCGTAGAGGAAGAAAGGGAGGCTCGGAGCAGTTAAATAGTGGGCCACTGGTCACAGCTGGTCAGTGGAGAGGTCGCCTCATTGACTCAGAAGCCAGGTCCTCATCCACAGTACCATGTCTCCTGCTGGCTCTGCCAGACGCTGGCCCGAGAGCCCCAAGATGCCCAGGGTGTGCCAGAGTCAGCCGCTTGATTGGCGGGGGGGGGGGGGGGGGACCAGAGGTGGACAGAGGTAAGGACAACATGAAGTGATAAGCACTGTAATTGAGGGGTGTAAGGACAAAGGGCAGGAGGGGGAGGAACATTCTGGACATGGGAAGGCTTCCCAGGAGTGACCTATGAGCAGGGTCTTCAGGTGGGCAGGGCAGCACCGGACACTCCCAGCAGAGGAAACAGAAAGCGCAAGGAGCCACAGTGTGCAGGACTCCGGTCTGGGAAGAGGAAGTTACTAGGTGAGGTTTGGGTGCAAGGACTCCCCCGGGGGCCTGAGACAGGACCCAGACCAGGGCACAGCCCCGCCCGCCCAACCATCCCAAATCCTTGCATTCTCTCTCTCTCTCCCCGCCTAGCTCTTTCTAAAGTTAAGGCGCACTACATAAACAGTACAGTGTGTAAAGTGTGAAAGTGGACCAGTCTGAAGGTTCAGCGGGACCTGGTTTTGCACAGGCACAGCCCTGTGTCACCGTCACCCAGGTCAAAATAGGGGACATCTCCAACACCCCAGAGGGCCCCCGGGGCCCCTCCCCAGGCCGCCCTGTCCACCGCACTGGCATCTCTCGCTATAGACTGGCTCTTGAACTTCTGACAAACAGAAGCTTGCGGTAGACAGCTTTCATGTCTGGCTTCTCCAGCTTAGCGTGATGTCCGTGAGATGCACGTCTGTAGCTCAATCTTCCTTTTAATCGCAGAGCAGCGCTCCTTGCTATGCGCCACCGTTGTTTACGGATCTTTGGTTGTTTCCGAAAAGTTTGGGGCTATTGTGTAAAAGCTGCTGTGAACATTTTTGCACTTACTTTTTTTTGGGGGCGGGGGAGGTTGGTGGCAAAAACAGTCTTTTGGGTAAATACCCAGGAGTGGGATTCCCGGGTTGTAGGGTAAAATGCTTAGATTTAAGCCCAAGAAACAAGTTTGCAGGGAATTCTGGGGAAGTTTTCTATGAAAACGAGCTCCTTGGGAGGGCCCGCTCTTTCTCAGGTGCCTTTCGCCTTGGGCAGGACAAGGAGGCCTGAGCTTGGCGGACGGAATCAGGCCAGCGAGGGAGCTCAATTTTCTCCGCAGGTGCAGAGCATCTTTCACAGAGGGACTCAGACCGGCAGGACAGGCGGCAGCCTTCTCAAAACCGGCCTCGGAGACACAGAGGAGGCGGTGGTGAGAAAACAGAAACTTTCCTCATGGCTAACATGGCAGAAAGGGACGTCTCTGCTCCCCTTCACGTTCGATCTCCTCGCCATGCTCAGTACAGATGCTTCTGCAAAAGGAAAGGGCACGCTGGCTCAAGATTAGAGCTCCGAGTCAAAGGCTGGGAGCAGCAACCGTATGTGTGTATTTTTAGTGTGAGTATTAATTTAATTCCAGGATCACGTTCGGATGTCATGCAGGCCTATCGATTTGGTGTTCCAGACGTAAGGATACCAGGGATCGGAGGGCGAATTTCCAGGTCTTCAGAAACATTTCGCTACTGGATGGTGTAATTCAGCTGGGGAAAAACTGTGGCCTGTGACAGCCTGGAAATAGGGGCACCTGCCTCTGGGTCGCATAGGCTGGGCTACACCTCCACCCTGGTGCCTTCCCGTGCACTGACATCAGCTGTTTCTGTGCAGTGAGCTCCTGGGAGCAGGGACACTGCATTTCAATCTGCCGCCTTAGCCGCGTCCAGAGCCATTCTGATTAAGGACCAGCTATGTGGGTCAACGCTTGTGGACATCTTCCCACTGACTCCTTAGAATGACCCACGGGATGGGTGCCAGTATGATCCCATTTGACAGTTGAGAAAACCGAGGCCCAGAGAAGAGAAATGCCCTGCTCTAAGCCCTGCTCCCAGTTATTAATAAAGCCAGGAGTGGAACTCCAGCCCTTCAACCTAAACCAGAGGCCGGCCAAGGTTTTCTTTAAAGGGCCAGATAATAAATTCTTCAGGCTTTTGTGGGTCACACGGTTTGTCATAACAATTCCACAGCGCTGTTGTGGTGTGAAAGCAGCTTCCCTCTTGGTGCCTCCCTGACCCGTCTGTGAAACGGGAACAACAGTGTCACAGGCCTCGGTGCATACTAATGAAGGTCAGCTGATTCTCAAAAAGTCCTTCACACACTCAGGCTTTGTCAAAAGTGGCCCAGCTACCTCCCTCCTTTTGTCCATCCCTCGACTTGTCATGGAGGGTGGGGCAAACTCCAGGTGCTGAATTAATGTTTAGAGAAAAATATAAGCAAAAAGACAGTTTCCACCTGTGATGGCACAGGTCCGGCTGAGGGATCTATTGTTTCATGGAGACAGAGTTCCAGTTTTACAAGATGAAGGAGTCCTAGAGACGACAGTGGTGACGGCTGCACGACAGTGTGAATGCACTCAGTGCCACTGAACTGTACACAGAAAAATGGCTAAAATGGCAAATTTTATGTTATGTATATTTTGCCACAATTTAAAAAATTGGAAAAAACATGATAGTACCCCCTGATGGCCGGGATGTGGAGAAACCAGGATGCTCGGCCACTGCTGGAGGGAGCGTGAACTGGTCCAGCACTTCGGAAAGAAACCTGGCAGCAGCATCTGCTAGAGCTGACTCCACCCCTACCCTCTGCATCCCAGCTGTCCCCAACCAGACCGCGTACACACGGTCACCACGTCACCGGGTCCACAGCAGCACTTCACAAGTGCTCATCGATAGTAAAATGCATAAATAAATCAGGGCCTATTCGTTCAGTGGAAAACCACGGACAGTGAGAACGAGCAAACTGAAGTCTTTGCAGCAATTTGATGAGTTTCACCGACGAGAGCACATTCCGTGTGAGTCTGTTTACATAAGGTTCAGATACAGCAAAGGGCAAGGCAGTGGTCACCCTGAAAAGGAGACCAGGGAGGGTCTCAGGGGTGGACATACTCTGTGACTTAATCTGGGTACAGGTTACAAGGACAAGCTCAATTTGCGCAAATTCACCAAAGTGTATTTGTGGGATTTTCTGTAGTATTTTACACAACTCAATAAAAAGATTCCTTTGAAAACACCACATTCCTCTCCATCAATCTATGGCTGAGTTCGGAGTAACTTCATAGTTTTTTTACATATTTTCTCACATTGTAACAGTAAAGAACCCAGGCTTGCGAGTCAGACACTGACTTCACACCTCAGCTCTGCGCCCTGGGCCAGAGAGCAACTTAGTCTTCTGGAACCTCAGTTTCCTCATCTGTGAAATGGGGAAGATAACAGAGCCCAGCTGACTGGATCATTGTGAGGACTGAATGAGGGGGTGCCTGGAATCCACTCAGCACAGTGTGCAGCGCACAGTCAGAGACAACAAATGTCAGTGCAGACAGCACTGAGGACCTACTGTGTGCCGTAAATAAACCACGCTCCTGCTCTCATAGAACTTTCTGGCAGTGGGGGAGAGAGACAGAAAACAAGGTAAATAAGCAAAATACACAGGGTGTCAGATGAGGATGAGCTCAAGTGAAACCAATAAATGGCGTAAGAGCGAGAGGGGACGTTGATCCGGGCATGGCCAGATAGTTTCATGGGGAAGTAGAGAGTAACTCACCCATCACACAGAGAGAATCCTGGAGAAGGAGGGAGACCAGCACTCGGTATTTCCCAAAGGGAAACCACCCCTGGCCTGAGATGAGAACACCACATGGGGACATAAGGGGACCATGCTCACAAGCCCCTCATGGCAAGGGTCAGAATTTAAAGAGACCTTCTATCTTTTAGAGGCAACCGTGATTGACAAGACTACCTAAAATCTCTTAAAGAGGTTTAATCCGTGAGTAGGGAAGGAGGGAGAAGGGAAGGGATCTATCCCTGGGGATGGGTTTGTGTGCGTCTCCCCATCAGAAAACAAAAACCTTGTAAGCCGTGTTTCCCTTTTTCCGCCTGAACAGAAAGCTCGAGGCAGCCCAGCAAGGCTCGGGGTAATGGGCCGTCTCCGGGGACCTGGCGGGGCTGGCTCCGTGAGATCCTGCTTGCCTCGCTTCGCATGGTGTCTTAGCTCTGAGAAGCCACAGTCCTCTCGGAGGCAGGCAGGGTATAATCTTAGACAAATAAACATGATACTTCTTGGGGAAGCGGGTGCTGGCAGCCATGGCAGGTGCCGTTCAAGTACAAAGTGGGAAATCCCTGATTGTTCTCGGCTCAGATCTTGCCTGGGGGGGTGCAGGCTTCCATCCCAGGGTTCCAGGATGTGTAACAAGCGGATTCTTACATGCTGGCTGCTTAGGCACAGACCCAGGGTTCTTTCTCCAAGGAAGCTGGGCTGCAGGGCGAGAACGGTCTCTAAGGCCCGTGCCAGCTCTCGCTCACCACCCAGAGGCGGGGTCTCTGGAATCATTAGAAATCTGCTCCTGAAAACTAATATCCACACAAAACCCTACACACGATGTTTGCAGCAGCTTCATTAGTAACTGCCAACACCTGGAGGCAACCAAGACATCCTTCAGCAGGTGAATGGATAAAGAAGCTGACAACGGAATATTATTCAGCGCTAAAAAGAAATGAGCCACCAAGCCCTGAAAAGACCTTAAGGAATCTTAAAGGCAAACTGCTGAGTGAAAGAAGCTAATCTGCAAAGGCAACACACTGTATGATTTCACCTGTATGACACTCTGGAAAAGGCACAGCTATGGAGACAGTGAAAAGGTCCGTGGCTGCCAGGGGTTGGGGAGGGGAGAAAGGGATGGACAGGCAGAGCACAGAGGATTTTTAGGGCAGTGAAACCTATTCTGTCTGACACTATAGTGGTGGATACATTTGTCCAAACCCATAGAATTTACAACAAGAGTGAATCGTGACATATACGAAATTTGGGTGATTCTACTATGTCGATGCAGGTTCACCAACTGTAACAAATACACCCGTCCAGTGGGGATGCTGACAGGCGAGGGCACCACGCATGTGTCGGGGGGTGGGGGTTTATGGGAAATCTCTCGGCCTTCCTCTCAATTTTGCTGTGAACCTAAAACTGCTCTAAAACAAAGAAGCCAAAAAAAAAAAAAAAAAAAAATCTGCTCCCCCAAGGCAGGAGAGGAGGGAGACACAGACGCTCAATAACTTCGGGAAGCCAGGCGGGGTAGAGGAAAGATCTGGAATGTGGACTCACTCCTCGGGTGGCCACCTCACACCTCTGGGAGCCTCGGTTTTGTCACCAGTAAAATGGGAACAATGACTGAGGTGGTCAGGATGGTCTGTGTGGAAGCTGGGGAAGCCAAGGACTTTCTAAGTGGTGGCTGTGGGTGTGGAGAGGTGGAGCGAGCCTCCTAGTCTCTGTCCCCGAGGGCCACACGGACCAATCACATCATCTGCCTACCAAACAGGATCTACTTATGACATAACAAGCAGAGGTGACAGTGAAAATATTTAACAGCTGATACAGCCTAGGAACGGACAGGTCAGAATGGACGCCAGTTGTAAACAGCCGGTCCAACGTGCAGGTGCCTTCCGCAGGACCCTGCCCGTGGGAATGAGTTGTGCACGTCCCCTTTCTCATGAACAAAAGACCCTCTCTGTCTGTCCACTAGCATTCTGGATCAAACCACGTAACCGGTATTGCCAAACCCAACTAAACACATTGTACTGAAAAACAAAAACCAATCAACCAACCCCATAGATTTTATCTCACACAGCCCGTTCTCTACACTTACCAAAATTAGAAAAAACAGCTCATGAGTCCCAACAGATTTATGTGGCCCCCCAGAATTCAGGAACCCCCACATTTGAAACCAGAGATCTGTCCTCTTTGAGTTCTCTGTCTGTTTGCCTCCTTTCCTCATCTTTAAGCACCCACACAGAAACCTCCTCACTCACTTGTCAAGCATTTGCTCCAAGAAAGAAACGTAGTCCAGAATCCTTTACGGAGCTCTGAGCTGAGCAGGGCAGGGAGACACGTGTACGAAGGATCAGAATGCCGGGAGTGTGGGATCTGCAGACAGGCAGGCCCGGGAGCCCCTGGGGAGGGGGACTCCCTAACTCCCCATGGGATCACTCGGGAAGCCTCTGGAGAGAATGTGACGTTCAAGGTGTGTTTTGAGGGATGAAGAGGGGTCTATCAGGCCGGGAGATGGAGGTTAAGGGAGATGAGTCAGAAAAACCGGTTGGATCCAAATTATGGAGAGCCTTGAGCGCCAGGCTGTGGTGCCTGGATTTCCACTGGATAAGGGAGGAAAGTGGGGGCCACAGGGATCAGACTCCCCCCGTGCACGAGAGATCAAGTAAGCAGGGCGTGTGAGCAGGCCTTGTAAAGGGTGACTCACAAAACTGTCCCCAAGGCGCCCTGTTGCTACATGTCTCTGCAGCTGGGTGAGCCCCGAACAAGCACCCCTTTCCATCGTCAACGTTGCTATCCTAACAGTCACAACAAGCCGTCACCTCAATGAAGGAGGAGCTGCGTTCAAGTTCTATTGGGTCTTTCCCCTCAGGGACACCGGCCACAGCGTGATTTCTGCCTTGTCTGTAAAAAGCATTTCCAAAGCTTGTGTTCTCAGAAGAGTGGTACAAAGGTTACTTTCTCCATTTCAGCACCCCGTTTACTCGATAGTTTCCAGAATCCTATCTCTGATGGAGCCTGGATGAGTTGGGTCCTGAAGTCAGAAGGCAAGGAGGGGGGCAACACCATTCACTACAAGTAGCTACTTAGACCCAAGCAAACCCCAAATCCCTTCTGGAGAAAGACGGGAGCACGAATAAATAACACGTCAAATCGCAGAAGCCAGCACGGGAAAGCAATGAAGTCTGAGCGCGAGAATGCCATCGGTTTACTTCTCACTGGATCACTTATTCACTCAGCAAACACTCCCTGGCAGTGCCGGGTGCTCTGTCCTCCAGGAGCTCCAGAAGGATGGGGGACATGGTTAGCACAGGATGAGACAATACTACAAGACGGGTACTGACTCCCCCGCGGGGATAAAGAAGACAACCACCGATCCTGCTCTGACTCTTGAGAAATGAGTAGGAGTTTGCCGGGCCAAGGAGATGGAAAGGCATGGGGGAATGTGGGAAGTGGGCGTGGCTGCAGCTTGATGGCCCGAGGGAGCAGGTTGGGCAATGAGATGACGAGATCAGAGAGCCAGATGGGCGTGGGGAGGGTGGGGAAGGCCGAGCTGGAGGTGTGGGCTTGGTCCTGTGGCTTTGGCCAGGCCGAAGGGACAGGTTGGACATCTGGGTGCAGGAGGAGGACGGGTGGGGCTCTCCTCCAGCCAGGGCCACGCCAAGGAACCGCCAACGTCCAGGGAAGAGGACCGGCGGAGAGGTGCTGTGTTACGGGGCGCCCGCAAATTCTGTGATTGGACACGAACTTCCCTGCACAATGGAAAGAATTCATACCAACACAGGCTACAACGTGGACATCATGCTAAATGAATGAAAGAAGCCAGGCACAAAGGCCTACAGCGCATGATTCCATTTACATGAAATATCCAGAACGGACAAATCCACGGAGGCAGCAAGCAGATTCGTGGTGGCTAAGGGCTGGGGCAGGGGGGCAGGGAGTGACCGCTAACGGGCGTGCGGTGGCCTTTGGAGGTGATGAGAGTTATTCCAGAACTAGATAGAGGTGGTGGAACACTGTGAATGTACTAGAGGCCACTGAATTGTATACCTTAAAATGGCTAATTTTAATTACGTGACTTTCACCTTAATAAGAAGCCCCTGTTCTTCCTTAGTCTAGGGCCTGGGCAATCAGGGAACACTCGGACACGCAGGTGTCCAGGCCCAAGAGACTCCACGGCAGCCGGCGGCCAGCAGCATCCCTTCCCTGGATGGACAGAGGGGAGGAAGTAAGGTCTCAAGGGACCCCCTTCAGAGCCCATTTCAAGAGCAGAAAATCACCTGCTGGCATCTAATCAGGTGTTGATAACTCAGATGATGGATGACGCCAGCCTGGTCTGTACAGCGTGAAACGGAGTTTACTTCCAAGAACATCGGCCGCCCTCGTAGGATGAACTAAGCCATTGTGTGTTACTGCAGTCAATCGATGTCGACACGTTCTTAATGCCAGATCAATGGCCTCATCAATTTCCACAGAAAGCTCTATGACCACTTCAGGGAAAAACAGGGTCATTCCTCTGACAGAGAAGGATGATTTTATACACACACACACACAGCCTTGTACTCAGCATGAAATGAATAATCTAAACACTGGATTAAGAGTCTGTTTCCTGAGCTTCAGACTCACAGTTTATTCATTCATCAAATATTTATTGAGAGCTTCCTGTGTGCCATGAAAGTGTTTCCAGCGTGTTCTGGGTGATGGGAACACGTCATCGAATGAGACAAAGCTTCTCACCTTTGTGGAGTTTTCGTTCGAGCGGAGGACTCACATTCTAGAGAGTGCCTGCTGCCACCACCACCTTGATGCCCACCAGGCTCCTCCAGATCACCACTCAATGAGCTCAGTCTTCCCGAGCCTGGTTTGTGGCCACATCTACCAGTTGGCCACACGTGAAACCCAACTGCTCAGTCGTATTCAACAGCCCTAACCCCTGGATTTAGTTACCAGGGTCAGATCCCTTCAGTTCACCAGGCTTCTCTACGCCCTCTGTTCTAGTTCTGTCCCTCTCACTTTTCCTCTGGAATACTGTGAAGGCTTCCTGCCTGGATTTCTTGCTTCTAGGCTTAGACTCTTCACCTCTCTCTAAAAAAACATTGCCACCAGAGTTTTCTTCCTGCAACACAACGCACTTGTCTTGTTCCTCTGCCCAATGACTGGTGGCCCTGCTTTGCCTACAGAGAAAACCCCGGCCTCTGGCTCTGTATTCAGGGTTCTGTGAGGTTTTTCAGACACTCCGGTCTTTCCCAGAGCCCAGGGTGAGAGGGTGTACCCTGAAGGACCTCTGCAAAGACAGAGAGGAGAGAGGGGCTGGGGTCCAAAGCAAAGAAAAAGTATCCCCAGGAAGCCCCAATTGGGGGTAACTGGAAAGAAGGGACATGGAGACAACGAGCCTCCTTCCAGGGCTCGACTGCTCCCTCCTTATCTTTGACTGTAAGAAACTCTACTGACAACTTTCACTGAGTGCTGGTCCCTCTCGCTGCCCAGGGACAAGGATTCCCAATGATTTATTTTTAAAAAGCAAAATCGGGCACTGATTGAGAAAGAATTCCGATTTAGCCCAGGACAGTTGCTCAACAAATAACAAGAATAGACTGGTGGCCGACCGCAGTCAGGGTCACAGAACAGAGCCTGCTTTGCTGCCGTCTGGGACCACAGCTGTATGAGAGGCCCACGGCCCCGACCTTGGGGGCAGTGCTCGTGACACGGGGGGACGTTCACACAGACAGGAGGCCTAGGACTTGCCCGACGTGGCCCGCCATCCGTGGGGGGACAAAGGGGCCAGGCAGCCCAGATGTTGGCAGGGTCCCATCTGCGGCCCTGGGAACAATTCCCCCTTTCACTGCCCGGTCCGGCGGCCAAGGTCAGAGGCAACGCCAGCCAGAGCTTACCCTCCCAGTGCCAAGGCCCTTTAGAAAAATTTTAATAATTTTAGATAGAAATGTCTCCTCTTTCCTTGCTTTAAATGGACCATTCGGAGTATCCTGTGCCCTTTTCTCGATGACACAATCGTCATTCGGAGCATCTGTTACTGCACACTGCCACCGTCAGGAGCTCCTGGAGCAGCGGAGAGCTGCTGACCCTGCAGTGACTGTCCCTGGCTGCTGTGCATTTTGCATCTTTCTTAATTTTTTTCTGTCATTTTCTCCTCTTTCCCCCCAGACTTCAGGCACTCGGTCAGGGGTTCCTGCTCTCCGAGGGCAGCACGTCAGTCCACGCAAGCCCTCCTCCCTCCTCTGAACTCGCTGCTTCTAATTCCGTGGTCTGGGAGACCCAAGCCACACACCTGTCGGGGCTGCCCGGGGAACGTGTGAACGGAACCTGTGAGCTCAAGGTGCGGCAGCCACCCCCTCGGGGTGCTTCTCCCAGGGCTTCTGGGGTGTGTTTGGGATTGCTGTGCCTGTTGGAAAGTGGCCTTGAATAAGTGGGGTGTTCCTCCGTTTACTGGCAGCAAGGTCCACTGCTGACTCAAAGAGCAGAGTTCCTTGCCACTGAAGGACACTCCCACTGAACACGGAGGGATCAGAGGCCACTCAGCCTCTCAGGGCAGGCCTTTGACTCCGAGAGGAGCCCTTCTGGGTCCCCATCCCACCGGCCCCACTGCCTTCTCAAGCCCAGTCTGCTAAGTGACTTTTCAGAGCATCGCCTTGGCCCCATCAGGCTCAGAAAGAAGGCGGGGCTGACCCAGCAGCTTGGCAGACAAGCATTCCTGGGAGGAGCTCCTGGGGGCGCTGTGCGGAGCGCTCAGCAGTTCCTACCTGCAGCGAGCGGCCCCCTGGCTTCCAGGCCCTCCCGGAAGGAGGCAGCACAGGGGTGCTCAAGGCCCTGGGCTCTGGGGATCAGACTCCCTGGGTTCAAATCCCAGCTCTGCCACTTTGGAGCTCTTTGATGTGAGGCAGGTGATTCCATCGCTCTGTGCCTCGGTTTGCCCATCTGTATCTTCGGGGGTGTTAACGTAAGGATTAAAGAAGACATTGTTCCTAGAAATGTAAGCTCAGCAACTGTGTCCTAGGTATATAGCCAAAAGAATTGAAAACAGGGACTCAAACAGGTACTAGTACACGGAGGTTCACAGCAGCTTATCTGCAACCACCAAAAGGTAGAAACAGCCCCAATGTCCGTCAGTGGATGAGTGGACACCCCAAATGTGGTCCATCCATACGGTGGAATATTACGCAGCCACAAAAAGGAATGGAGTACTGATACATGCTACCACATGGATGAACCCTTAAAACATCACGCCCACTGAAAGAAGCCAGTCACAAAAGGCCACACAGAGCATGACAGCATTTATATGAAGTGTCTGGATTAGGTAGAGCCATAGGGACAGAACATGGACTGGTGGTTGCCCGGGGCTGGAGGAGAAGGGCAGGGAAATGAGGAGTGACTGCTCAGGGGTATGGGCTTCCTTCTGTGGTGGGTGAAAACGTTCGGGAGCCAGACGGAGGCGGTGGTTGCCCAACGTTGTGAACATATTAAATGCTGCCGAATTCTGCACTTTAAAATGGTTGATTTCATGTTATGTGAGTTTTATCCACATTTTAAAAAGGCCTGAGCTCAGTACCCAGCCAAAGCTCACTGTGTCAAAGGCTTTGGTGCCAGGAGACCCAGGCAGGCGCCTTAGCGGATTCCTCGTCTGTCCGTGAAATGGGCCTGGTCGTGGCTGTGCCCTCACGGGGTTGCTGGCATGATGAAATGAGACGATGGATGCAAGTGCTTGACACACGGTGCCTGGGACATGAGTACAAATGCTCAGTTCAAGATGGTGAGGGGTCTGAGAGGTGGGAGGGGTGTGGCGGCTGTGAAGGCTGGGATGCGAGTGGGAGCCGATAAAGCAGGTGTGTCGGCCCCTCCCCAGACCCCGCCCGTCCTTGCTTATAAGGGTCCTACGGGAGGAGGAATTCTCGGAGCTGCTGTGGCACCGTAACACTGAATTCCCTCGTGTTCCTCAGGCCTTCCTCCCTCCTTCATGCGCTTCCTCTTCCTAGCACCACTTTTGGGAAATACATGTGTGATTTTTCTTATCTCTGGAAACTTTCCCCCGCCTGGTGAACTTAGATGATTGTTCCCAGGGCTTTTTCTGAAGGGATGTTATTGGAGGCACGATGGATCGGACCACCGAGGGATCAGTCAAGCCCTCCCCTGTGAAGGGAGGGGGGAGCGCAAGGGAGACCAGCACCCAACTGTCGAGGGCCTCGAATGCCAACCTGAGGGGTTTGGCCTTTTTCTGAGAGCTAGGGTGGCGCCATCAGAATTCCTTTAGAAGCACAATGATCTTTTCCTTGCAGCTGAGAAGGAATAAAGAAACCGCCACCCTCATCTCCAACCTCTCCTTTCCTGGTGGTGCCAGGTATATCTTAGCCTAGCCTTTCCTAAAATGAGTTTTGTTCTATGATGGTAACTGGTATGTTGACAAAACATAAAAACAACAACCACCACAATAAAAGAAACAAAAACCAAAAGTTCTGTGATCTAGATGGAGAAACAGTGTAGACAAGTTTTTTGGCTGCAGGTCTTCTCAGTGCCTTTAATATATTACTGTGAATTGTAACCTCAGGGAGGGGAATAACAGAGACAGTTCAACAAGTGTATTTATCTACGGGACCCCTCCTTTCCTCCCTTCGTTCCTCCCTTTCTTGTCCAAAAATGATCTCTTCTTAGAACTCACATTAGAGAGAGCTGCCCCTGTGAATTTCACCATCCCCTCCCCTGGTCCCTTCAGCCCACAACTTGATGGATGGGCTGATGTACAGGGTATTTTCCTGACTAACCAGTTGGATAAGGACAGCTGGGACTTTTCCACGTGGGAGACATCACAAAGGCTGTGTGCAGCCATGCTCTGTGGCCCCCTCCGGGGACTATGACCTGGAAGCAGCAACTCCTGCTCCCTGCATCGTCTGGCTGCAGGAAGGTGCCTTTGCAGATAAGCCAGACCTCCGTCCACACTGGCCCTCAGGGAGGGACCATGGCAGCGGAGGGATGGGGCAAGCTCAAGCCACTTGCTGCCCTGGAACCCATCCACACTTGCCCTGGCCTGTGAGGTCTGGCATCCCTTGGTGCCAGCTGACCTCTCTAGCTGTGTCTTTCTCTCCTCTCTGTGCTGGCCAGCGGGATAGGGCCGAAGGAGCGCTTGGCCAAGAGTCAGGAGACAAGTGTCCCAGATCGTGCTCAGCTCTGTCGCTCAGGAAAGCGACATCACTCTCCTGAGCCTCTGTTCTTCTCTCCACATTCAGATAAGAATTCCACTTGACGTTGGGACAAGCACCATGACCTCTCTGTGCCTCAGTTTCCTCTGCAGGAAAAATGAAGATGGTAGTACCTGCCTCATGGGGCTATTGCAGGGATGCTAAGCATCCTCTCCTAACAACGAGGAGGAAGATGAAGATGAAGGGCTGGTGGAGGTCAGCTGAGATGGAGGGCAGTGGCTGGGCCTCCGGGGGCTGCTTGCCCACCTGGGCAGCTCTCAGGGGTCCAGAGGCTATCATGTCCAGCCTCGACATCACACCCTTTGGCCCTCGCTCTACTCCCCTGAGCCACCCACAAATCCAGTCCCTCCTCCTCGTCCCAAGACAGCCCTCCAGAATTTAGAAGGCAATTTCTGACTTGAAAGCAATTCTGTTCCTTAGTGAAAGTGGTTCACCTCAAGGCTCCGTCTTGAAGGAAACCAACAGAACCCTCCTTGACTTCCCCGTCCCCTGGGATGCTTGAATTACTGCCCATAGCAGATGAGAAAACAGAGGCTGGTACCCTGTCTCAGTACTCTCTGGGGACTGCCCACTCTGGAGCTGTCCTGGCCCCTGAACGGAACCCACGGGCTTTGGGTTGGGTCAAAGGACTCACGCTGAGTTCCATCTCGTGCTCCAGAAAGAATCCTTCGAGTCGTTTCTCCTACTCCTTCTCTGCACTCACATAACTCCAAAATCCTCTCATTCTCCAGACCAAATTTCATGGCCTATCAGTCCCAGGATGAGGGTTGAACACTTAAAATATCCCCCTGCTTCTCCTTTCTAAAGACAGGCATGACCAGGACATTGGACGGACACTGTAAAGGTTACACACTAGGAAAGACCCAAACTCACATGGCTCAGGGCTGGGATTGTCACTGACTGGGATGAGACGAAGGCATGCTGCACCCAGCGTGACAAAGTCCCCAGGGAGAGCAGGGAAGAAACCTTACATGCAGTTCCTTTCACTTTCACGGGTGATGGTGATGATGGTGCTGGTAGTGATGATGATGATGGTGGTGATGGTGGTGGTGGTGGTGGTGGAGGTGGTGGTGGTGGTGAAGGTGGTGGTGGTGGTGAAGGTGGTGGTGGTGGTGGAGGTGGTGGTGGTGGAGGTGGTGGTGGTGGTGGTGATGGTGGTGGTGATAGTGACGGTGGTAGTGGTGATGATGATGGTGATAGTGATGGTGATGGTGATGGTGGTGGTGGTGGTGATGGTGATGGTGGTGGTGGTGGTGATGGTGGTGGTGATAGTGACGGTGGTAGTGGTGATGATGATGGTGATAGTGATGGTGATAGTGATGGTGGTGGTGGTGGTGATGGTGATGGTGGTGGTGGTGATGGTGGTGGTGATGGTGATGGTGGTGGTGGTGATGGTGGTGCTGATGGTGATGGTGGAGTGGTGATGGTGGTGGTGGTAGTGGTGATAATGATGGTGATAGTGATGGTGATGGTGGTGGTGATGGTGATGGTGGTAGTGGTGATGATGACGGTGATAGTGATGGTGGTGATGGTGGTGGTGGTGGTGGTGGTGGTAGTGGTGATAATGATGGTGATAGTGATGGTGGTGGTGGTGGTGATGGTGGTGGTGGTGATGTTGGTGGTGACAGTGATGGTGGTGGTGGTGATGGTGGTGGTGATGGTGATGGTGGAGTGGTGATGGTGGTGGTGGTGGTGGTAGTGGTGATAATGATGGTGATAGTGATGGTGGTGGTGATGGTGATGGTGGTAGTGGTGATGATAATGGTGATAGTGATGGTGGTGGTGGTGGTGGTGGTGGTGGTGGTGATAGTGGTCATGGTGGTGGTGGTGGTGATGGTGTTGGTGGTAGTGGTGATGGTGGTGGTGGTGGTAGTGGTAGTGGTGATAATGATGGTGATAGTGATGGTGGTGGTGATGGTGGTAGTGGTGATGATGATGGTGATAGTGATGGTGGTGATGGTGGGGGTGGTGGTGGTGGTGATAGTGGTCATGATGGTGGTGGTGGTGGTGGTGATGGTGAGGATGGTTGTGATGGTGGTGGTAGTGATGGTGATGGTGGGCAGGTGGTGATAGTGATCATGATGGTGGTGATGGTAGTGGTAGCAGTGATGGTGGTGATGGTGTGGTGCTGGTGCTGATGGTGTAGTGGTGGTGGTGGTGATGGTGGGCAGGTGGTGATAGTGATCATGATTGTGGTGATGGTGTGGTGGTGGTGCTGGTGCTGGTGGTGATGGTGGTAGTGATGGTGATGGTGGGCAGGTGGTGATAGTGATCATGATGGTGGTGGTGGTGGTGGTGGTGCTGGTGGTGATGGTGCAGTGGTGGTGGTGGTGAGGAGAACAGCCTCCAGAGTGGCCAAGCACTTCTTGAGCGTCACCAAATTTAATCCCATCAAAATGACACTTTCATTTTATAGCTGAGAACACTAAAGCTTAGAGGTATTGGGACAGCCCTAAGCTACAAAGTTGGTAAGTCATGGGAGTAGGATTCACAACTGGATCTGGATGACTCTAAACCCTGTGCTCTTACCCACTGTTCTGCACTAGGCTTAGCACACTGCACTGGTTATGACACTGGGCTCTGGCAAGAGGCTGCTTGGGTTTGAATCCTGGTTCTGCCTCTCGCTGGCTGTGTGTCCTTGAGCAAGTTACTGCACCTCTCTGTGCCTTGATGTTCTCATATGGAATGACATAGCAATACTATATTTCATCAATTCAAACATGCACAGTTGAACCTCCCATGAAGTTGAGGTGATAATAAAGCTCTGGCTGCATTCTTGTCTCTCTTACAGGTACGGAAGGGCAGGGGGTATCCTACAAGCAATGGAGTCTCAGATCTGCTGAAAGATGGTAGCGCCCACCCACAGGGTTTTTGGGGGGACTAGGTGAGATCATGTGAGCGCCTAGAACAGCACGCACACAAAGCAAGCATGTCTAAGCACCTGCTCTTATTTCAAACGTTTCAGAGTTCAGCCAGTCTACAAAATTTATTCAAGTGTTTGTGAAGGGATCAAAAGGATCAGAGTTGAGCCAGACCCTGTGCCAGATGCACGTCCCTCCCGAGAGTGTCACACGCCCACACACGGCCCCGTCAGACCCCAAGCTCACATGGCCAGGAAGGGCCCAAGGCAGGACTTGAACTCAGGACTCTCACTGCCCAGACACAGTGCAAAGCGCTCCAGCTCGGGGCCCCACTGCTGTCCTGTTGGCAGTAATTCAAGCATCCCGGGGGGATGGGGCAGTCAAGGAGGGGAGTGGGGCGGCGCGTCCCTGGGCCCAGGCCGCAGCCTCCAGGGCCCATCGTCACGGTGTTTACTCTGCACTAATGGATGAAGTCAGCCTCCGTGTGGGACCTTCACGCCTGGCCCAGATCATCACTCTGGAGACCCTCCGGCTTGACGCAGGGAGAAGTTTTCCATCCCTGCAGCCTCGCGTAACCCCTGCTCCAAGCCTCCAGGAGAAGTTGGGCGGGTGACAGCTCTGGGGCCGTCTCCGCTGGCGGCCTGGAGGCTGAGGGCGGGGAGTCACTGCCAGGGTCAGTTCAGTCCAATTGGGCTTCGCAGGAATGTTCTGAGCTTGGAACAGCTTCAGAAGAGGCTTGGGGATCCCCGTTCCATCACTGCATCACTTGGGCTCAACTGCCTAATTTTTCTGTGCCTCAGTTTCCCCCTGTGTAAAATGGGGATGATGATAATAGGTCCCTCGTACATTTGGTCGTGAAAGTTAAATGAGAGAACTGCGGTAAAGCGTTTAGCATGTACTGGGCACGCAGTAAGCACTCAGTTAATCTTAGTTACTATCCACTAAGGCAACTCCCTTTGAGTACATTCCGGAAGCGGCAAGGCATGAAATGGGACAGGAATGAGAAAGATCTCAGCAGGTGACACGGCCCTACATAAACGTTCCTCCAGCAAGCACTTAATGAGCATCTACTGTGTGCCGGGCCCTGCGGATACCCAGGGGACACTAGGGGCCTGACCCACGTGGCCTTACATTTGGTCCATCCTAATACCCAGTATTAGCGGTCTAAGTGCTGACTGAGCTGAAGTGGGACTATTTATTTACTCATGAGTCTGTCTCTCCCCGGCACCTCTGAACCCCTGACAACAGGGATGGTGACCTGTCCCCAGAGGTCACCCATGTATTCTGAGCATCTGGCACAGCGTCCAGGACAACAAACCAGCTCAGAGATCGGTGACAGAGACGAGCAGAGGTGAGGGAGTATTTCAGGTCAAAATCAAAGCCTCTTTCTCACAGAACCACCCACAATAATTCCCTCCCGCTATTGTTTTAGTGACTGACGGTTTCCCAATGTGTCCAATACGAAAGCCTCCAGCAGCATCACAGTTTTCACCAAACCACCACCTCTTCTGATGGACTGCACAGACACCACGGGCTCGGGACAGGGCCAAGCCGGGCTGAGTTTGCAGGCTCTGCCCAGTCCAGCTGTGCCCGCAGTGGCAGGGGCCAAGCCTGGTCCCCCTCCACGTCCCCCTGCCTGCCAGCGGGAGGACTCCAGGGCTAGAAAGGGTGTCAGGGCCAGGCGATGGGCAGCCCAAGGGTGGGCCAAGAGGTGGCAGGCAGGGGCGGGGAGGGTGTCAAGGCGGCAGCTGCTGTCTGGACAAAGGGGCTGTGGGGTCACCAGGAGACCCGCAGATAAGAGGCAGAGCCACAGCCTGCAGCAGGACGCTGAGCGTGGGGAAGGAAGGCAGGGGGCTGCTGGGCTGTCAGCTGGGCAGTCCTGGCAGTGCCAACCCTCTCGACCAGCACTGTCCAACGGACCTTGCTGTGACGACGGAAACGTTCTACTCCTGCGCTGCCCAATACATTGGCCACATGTGGCTCCTGAGTGCTTGAGACGTGGCTAGCGGGACTGAGGAACTGAGTTCTTAGGTTTACTTAATTTTAATGTAAAACAGCCCCACGTGGCGAGTGGCTACTGTCTTGGACAGCAGAGGTCAAACCTGGGCTGTACCCCAGGAAGTCAGAGACCGGGGGGCAGATGAAGCGGGGCACGGCGGAGGCCTGCTCTCAGGCACCCAATCTCCTCTCTGCTCAGAATACTGACAGCCCCATTCACGAACGCCAGCGCTGGGCCAAGCACTGCGAGGAGCGCTTTACTCACATGAACTCACTTAACCGGCACACCTACCCCGGGAGGTGAGCGTGACGACAACGTTCCCTTTACAGGCGAGGAGACTGAGGTTGGGAAGCTGGAGGTCCTCGCTCTTCGCGGGACAGAGGATCTGAACTCAGGTGTGAGTACGCCAGAGCTTCAAGCATCACCCTGTACTGCCCCACCCTCCCCGCCCACCCCACCATCTCCACACCCCCCGACCCCGACTCTCGGGGCTGGGCTGCCTGCCTGCCGCCCTCCTGCAGCAGTGGGTGCTTGGCTTCCCGGGTTGGGGTGTCTGGAAAATGGAGACTCAGAACAATGTGGGGGGAGAGGGGTGCCACGTGGTGCAGGCTCCAGGGGTCTCCACAGTTCCTCTCCGACTCCGCAGGATGTGGAAGGCTTTGTCGGAACAATACGGAAAGTGACAATTCAGGAAAGTGACAATTCAATCAACAATTTGCTTCCTTCCAGTCAATAAAGAAAGTTTCTGACTCCTCGGCTCCCGTCGAACTCCTCGCTCCGCTCAGGAGGCGGTCTCAAGTGCCGCCACTGCCTGAACCTCCCACCCCCCCACCTCTGGGGCCCCCACTCCCCACTCCTCCCCACCAAGCCGACGGTCCAATCTCTCTCTGCTTCTTCCCTAGACCTTGAAGGGTGGAATAGCAAGGTGCACCTTCCTTTTAACGAGAAAGTTCTCGCATTGCGGCTTCATTTAAAATCCTGGCTGTTTCCTGGGGGTGAAAAGATGCATTTTTTATTTCTCTATCACGGTTTTGAGAACAGTGACAACAGGTCATTTCGTCCTATTATTTTCTATTTCCATTTCTCTCTCAATCTGAAATCTGCTGATACCTGAAGAAAGTTGGATGTGAGGCAGAGGGACCAACCACACTGCTTTGCCCGGGACCAAGGAGTCTCCCAGAAAGAGGGCCTCTAAGAGCTGTAACAGGGGAGTCCCAGGCAAACCGGGACAAGCTGGTCACAGACCTCACCTGGGAGGGGCTGACTCTCCCAGGGCTGTGTCACTTTCCACGGGAAGCACTGGGTTGATTTTGCAACCATCTCTAGGGACCTTCGGCCCTGCCGTCTGTGCGGTTGTTAGGCATCAAGAAAGAAGCCTGGATTGGAGATCTCAGCTCAACCTCTGCAAACTGGCACCCGGAGCCTCAGTTCTGCATCTGCGAAATAAGGACAGTAAGACTGCCCTCCCAGGGCTGTTGCGGGGAGAACAAAGAAATAAAAGTGCCTGCACACAGTAGGTGCTCAAGAAACACTGGCTCCTGCCCCCTCTCTGTGTCCACTCTTAAAGCCCAGAAGAAGAGCAAGGAACTCTTCTGAATATTTGCAAGAGAGAACTCAAAATACCTCATCTAATTCACACTGCACACCCCCACCCCACCGCAAGAAATCTGCAAGGGAGGAGGGGGGGCTGTTTCCAAGACTGGCGCCCCAGAGTCCCGCCTGTGAATGGGAGGGTTTCTCCTGCAGCCCACAGTCCACAGAAAGGGCTGAGGGGAGCCACGTGCTGCTCTGAGCAGGTTCAGGGCAGACCCCGCAGCCAAGCAAGGGGCTGATTTGATAGGCAGAAACGGGAAGCTGAGTCTCAGGCAGCTGCCAGAATTCACCCCTCTGGGGATCCCAGAAGGAGATGGCCGCAGTAGATGCTGACCTCAAGGTCTTCAAAGCCTTGGGAAGAACATGCGAGAAAGGCCCGGGCAGTGAAGGGGAGGAACCGGCCCAAGGACGCGGCAGACACTCCATCAAAGTGCCCTGGGTTGCTGCCCAGGGTTGAGGCCAAGGACCTCCTGGTGACTGAGGCCATCAAGGGTCTAACGGGGTAACTGTCCTCCCAACGCCCTTCCTCCCGCGAGAGGAAGGCTGAGGGTGGCTGGGGTGGGGGAGAACCACGGAGAGGTCACTGAAGCAGAGGCCCACGGCTAGTGCAGGAAGAGGCTGGACTTCTCCTGGGCGTCGAGGGAAAGCCTCAGGCCGGGGAAGCACTCCCAGCTTGGGGAGGCAGGGCCACCAAGCACAGTCCCCGGTCCGGGCAGGGTGTGACAGCCAAGGCGCTGAAGGGGGCGCACGCCAGCCCACGCTGTGCTCACGAGCCTCTGTACTGTGGTTCACCGAGGAGGGGGTTACGCGAGCCTGCACCTGCCTGGAAAGGCTTTTTTTTTTTCTTTAATGGATTTTACTTTTTAGAACAGTTTCAGATTTACAGAAAAATAGAGAAGTGAGCACAGAGAGTTCTCATATGCCACACACTCAGCATCCCTATTTCCATTGTCGGGGGAGGGGGGATGCTACAACTAGCGAAATCACATGGACGCACTAATATAACTCAAGTTCACGTTTTATTGTGACTTCCTTAGTTTTTCCCTAACGTTCCTTTTCTATCCCCTGATCCCATCTGGGATCTCACGTTACATTTAGTCGTCCTGTCCCCTTAGGCTCCTCTGGGCTGTGACAGTTTCTCCGGCTTCCCTTGTTCTTGACGACGTGGACGGTTCCGAGGAGTGCTGGCCAGAGGTTTTGCAGAATGTCCCTCAGCTGGGATCTGTCTGATATTTCTCACGATTAGATCGGGCAGGTGGGTTTTGGGAGGCAGGCCCTAGAGGCAGTGCCCTTCTCCTCACATCCTACTGAGGATGCGTGCCATCACCACGAGCTTGCCCGCTTGGCTGACGGGCGTCTGTCTGGCCTCTCCACCGCACAGTCAATCCTTTCCTTCCCTTTCCCATACTGCACTCCTTGGGAGGACGTCACTACCAGAAGCCTCTAAGTACGGCCAGTACTATTCTGATCCCTTTACCAAACCAAATGGCTCCGAGGATGTGCTAACAGGTGAGGGTGGTGGGGAGAGGGTCTCAACATCTGAAGGGAGATAAATCAGGCTGCCAACCCAAGTTCAACCAAGTCCCCGGGAGCGGGCGAGCGACAGCAGCAGCCGACCTCTGCTTCCGCACCCACCAGGCAGGAACGATACGAACCACGCTGCAGGTGGTTGCAGGGACCGGAAGTTACACCCCTGAAGCGCCTGCACCTGGTAGGGCCCAGGAGGAGCAGTCCTGATTCCTGGGGGCCATGGTGGGGGCTGATGACCCCAGAGAGCCCACAGGCATGGTGGAAAGGGGGCTGGGAAGCCGGGTCCTCAGAACTGGGGAACGGCGTCTCCTCCAGCACTGACTCGGAGGATCCAGCTCAAGAGGACCATGTTCCCACCAGGGAAAGCCCTTCCCCTCACCCCTCCTTGCTTTTCCTCCCAGGCCCCCCACTGGAGCCTAAAGGAAGAAGGGGGTCGGCCTGGAGACTCAGTGGCCCCCACCCAGGGTGCCGGCTGTCCAGGCGCGATGCAGCAGGCTGGCCGAATCACTGACAGCACAAGGAGCCTCAGGACACGGCCTTTCAGCAGCAGCCTCTTCAAACCCAACCTCCCAGCGCGCCATCTGCAGTTTACAGGTGAGAAACTGAGGCTCAGGACAAGCCGTCCGCCAGGAAGCGGCCGAGTCAGGTCCAAGCTCAGGCTCTCTCACTGCACCTGCCCCAACGACGGTCACACCTGAGGCGCCTGGTCACGTCCTCTGTCTTGGCTGTCAGAGCATACGCAGCTGGTCACAGCTGGGCACCGAGTGTGGGCCCGCTCCACACCAATCAGCCACGCAGTCAGGCAGCAACACACATGGAGATTCCCAACAAGGTGAAAAACATGGTGGCTCTTGGCTCAAATTGCAGTAAACGAGGGTCGGGGCAAGTCCTGCTGCCGAGGGGGCTGTCTCCTCTCTGCTGATTCTCAAGGAAGAGAGGGGCAAGGAAGATTCCAGCACAGGCCTGGTGCACGGGAGGCCCTCAGTGAACAGCTGCCGACGGACTGAAGGAGTGAGTAGTGAAGGCCGAATGGATGGATGAATGGATGAAGGAATGAATGAAAAGTTTTGTGCAGACAGTAACAAACACTTATAGAGCACCTGCCACACGCAGGCGCCATACCAAGCACTGTACACATACTGGTCCATTTAACCCTCATGGCAGCCCTGTAAGACTATTACTATTGCCGCAGATGAGGAAACAGTCTCAGAGAGATTAAGAGACTCAACCACAGTCACCGACCCGGGACATGGTGGAGCTGCGGTGGTGTGTGATCCAGCTCTTCCTGGCTCGCGGGAGCCAACTGTGCAATTCTCTTTCCAATTCTGCGTTCAGTGGTCTTGGCCAAACCGGGAGCACTTACACTGCAGAAACCGGCAAACACCACAATCAAGGCTTCCCCCAGAAACCTCGCCACTCCCCAGAAAGCAGCCTCACCAGCACACAGCTCACTCAAGCCCAGATAGTCTGAACCTCATCCATGTTCTCCACCACCAGGCCACGCCGCTCTGCCTGAGGGTACATGGCTGTGTGTGTGTGTGTGTGTGTGTGTGTGTGTGTGATGCTCTGCCCTTCACACTCCCACACTGAGCGTTCAGACACTTATGGGATGAGTATTTTGTCCCAATGAGCAAAAGCACCCACCATCACCTGGCCAAGCCATGGATGTGCCTCTAGCCTACCAGTCCCCTTGGCAGGACGGTCCGGTCCAGTCAGCCCCTGAAGCCATGGCCGCTGGAAGGTCAAATTGAAGACCAGCGATACCATACGCACCTGGGCTCCAGCCACTGTCATCTCCCTCTGAGAGAGCCAGGGGCCAAACGAGGTCAGGAGGGGGGCAGAAAGGAGGGCACGGCCTTTAGGGCTAGCTACCTCTGGGTTCAAATTCCAGCTCCATGGCCCACTGTGGGACCTCACCCAAGACACTTCTCCATTGTGAGCCTCAGCTTTCTCATCTGAAAAGTGGAGCGATAAGCCGTGCCACACATGCTGTCCATGACGGGTGTGGCAGACTGCCTGATACCTGGTAGCTGCTTACGAGCGGAAGCTACACACACTCTCAGTGGACACAGAACGAGGGCGGGAGAGAAGAGGATGAGGTCCCTGAAAGAGTAAGCAATTCAGAGGAGGAAGGTTACAGGCCCAGAGGGCCAGGGTCCACAACCATGCTGCGGGCACCTCTCTTCCTTGGAAAATGCAATTATCATGTTTAAATCTTTGCTAGTCTTCCAGGTGAAAAACTGGATCACATTTTCTTTTAAATTCACATCTCTCTGATTCTTGGGAGGCTGACGTTTTCTCATAGTTATTGGCCATTGCATTTCTCCTTTTGTTCTTTGCACATTTTCCCCTTGAGGCAGTCACAGTTTCTTATTGATTCACGCACACTCTTTGCGTTTTAAGGTTACTTAACCCCTTATTGGCCAAACATGCTGCAGTGTCTTTTCCCAGTTCATCGTTTGCCTTTCACGTTGGTTTACGGTGAGGCTGATGTGTGTGCCTCTTTTTCCATGCTCAAGGGTCACCTTTTAATGTAGCCGAATCCAGTTCTCCTTTCCTTTGTGGATTCTCGAATAGAAAGAGTCAAGGTTTGGGGCTGGTGCTGATCTGGGAGGCTGATCGCTAACTGGCTTGAAAGCGAGAAACAAATGGACAAGTTTCTGCTCGCCTCCCTCCGCCCCCAGCGAGCCAAGGGCTGTGCCTGGCCTCCTCCCCCTAGGCCTTCCCTCTGTGGGGTCACTCCCCTCTTCCCTGGAGCTTCTGCCTGGCACGGAGGGAGAGTGACTCACTCCTGAGGCATGGTGCCCTGACCCTGGGCCCCAGCCGTGCTGGGCTGGGAGACAGGAGGCCCAAGGGTGCAGAGTTTTCGCCGAGCAGCCCCTCGCCTGAGGGTGGGGGCACAGTTCCCTTCTGATGCTCCCACTTCCAGAGGGCAGAGGGCAGGCACGTGGTCAGAGCACTGGGGGAGAAGGAGCCAGAAGCAGAGGGAAAGGCAGACTCGACTGACCAAGCCACGGCCCACAGTCAATGCCAGCGGGCAAGGAGAGAGGTTCCCCCTGCCTCCCTCACCGTCAGAGCTGCCCTAGAAGGCCGGTCCCTGGCCCTTCTGGGCCTCAGTCTCCACATCTGCAAAATGGGCCTCCTCCAGGCAGTTACTTCCAGCTTAAAAATACGGGATGTAACACTGAACAACGTGGTCATTCAGCGCACAGCTCCCAGCACCCCTGGATGGGTATCTTGAGGGTTTCTGGCCTCAAATCCACCCGAAAGGAAGCCTAGGGCACGAAAAGACTAGGACAGCCTTCAAACAGCCGCTAAGGAGCCGGGGCCAAGCCAACAAGTACTTATTAAGCGCCTACTATGTGCCAAGGGCTGGGGCTACGGCAGTGAACAAAATGGACAAGAACTGCCACCTCTGGGAGCTGCTGGGGAAGCAGGAGGGAAGACAAGGGAGGCAGTGCAGACGGGGTCATGGAGCAGTGACAGCGCGGGGTGTGGGGGGCGGAGGCAGTGCAGACGGGGTCATGGAGCAGCGACGGCGCGGGGCGTGGGGGGCGGAGGCAGTGCAGACGGGGTCATGGAGCAGAGACAGCGCGGGGCGTGGGGGGCGGAGGAGAAGGTGGGGAGCTGCATGGGGAGCGTCGGCTTCCTCTGCTCAGGTGAGGGGCTGGCGCTTCACACCCGGGCTCTCCTGGGCCATTGCCGCACGTCCCTCAGTGCCCTCCTTCTGACAGAAGCGGAAACCGAGGTCCCTTCCCCAAGTCGTGCAGCGAGGAGGTTTCCGGAGCAGGTCTGTCTGTGTCCCTCCTCCCACCACAGGGCCGGGACTTCAGGGGAAGTGAAGGCTCCGAGGCCACGCTGTCTCCCGGAGGCCCAAGCCCGCTGCGTGGATGGAAACGCAAGGATGGAAAGAAGGGGGTCCCACCCTGCCACAGTGCCCCCGGGCCAGGCACAACACGCTTCAGGGACAAGTGAGTCCCTCGAGGGCCTGCCGCTGCAGCTGGGGCAGCTCGGCGGCCGCGGGCCCCTCCTTGGCGGGTTCTCCCACCAGGCAGCGAAGCCCCAGGATTGTTCTCTGGGGTTCCTCCCCGTGAGCATCTATGGAACAGTGATGGCTGCAGGACCCTTCCCTCGGAGGGGCAGGAGGGTCCATACGGTCACATGAGCTAATGGCACGCATAGCCCGACAACTGTTCACATACATACACACTCGTGTGACCACCATCCAGCACCCAGAAGGCTCCCTCGTGGCCCGTCCCGGTCAACATCCCCCAGAAGTAACCACTCTTGTGACCTCTGTCACTACACGCTAGTTTTGTCTGCCCTTGAATTCCACAATGAAATCATGCAGTATGTGCTCGTCTCTGTCTGGCTTATTTTGCTCAGTGTAACGTCTGTGAGATTCATCCGCGGTGTTTATTTTTCTTTGCTGTATAGTATTCCATTGTGTGTCTGTGCCACGATTTGTTTATCCACTCTACCACTGATGGAGACTTGGGTTGTTTCTAGTTTTAGGCTATTACTAAGGCTGCTCTGAGCATTCCTGTTCCAGCCTTTTGGCAGACAGAGCACTCAATTCTCTTGGGAATATAATTGGGAGTAGCATCCCTGGGTCCTAGGAGAAGCAGGAATGAATGCGTTAGACTCTTGCCAAGACCTGGGAGGCAGGCAAAATAAGCCTCATTTTGTAGATGAGGAAACAGAGAGGTCAAGTAACTTGCCCAGGGTCACAAAGCCAGAGGGTGAGACTCAAACCCAACAGTGTGTGACTTCAGCTCCACGGCTCCTCTCCAGCCTTGCGTGGGTGGGCGCCCTGAGCGATACCTGCTCGAGAAGGAGATAGAAAGAGAGCATGGGGGGAGGATAATGCTTCTTAACTCCCTGGAAGAGCAGCAAGGCCCCAATGTGTCCCCAGGAGGCCGGGAGACCAGGGACGGGGTCTGGCGGGCTGAGCAAACAGAGGCGCATGAATGGGGCCTAAGTCCACCAAAGCCAAGCACATAATTTCCCCTGGAAGCAAACGCGGCCAGCCGCCCCGGCGCGCCCTCCTTCTGGGGGAGAGGGCAGCCTCCCATCTGAAGCGCCTTTGTCTCCCCTGGAGTGTCCAAGACAGGGTGGCAGAAGCCTCGCTTGCCCAAACAAATGACAGTGAACCATCCCCCACGTTCCCCGCTGCCTGATTTCAGCTTCAAAGGACCAACTATACCCACCCCGGTCTCTAGAGTTTCTCGCCTGAAGCTTCCCATGGGCCGAGTGCCCAGAGAGGACACACGCTGGTCCTCGTCCTGAAATCCGGAGGAGGGGGCGAGATGGCACATCCACCCGTGTGACATCTGTGCCCACTCACTGTGCACCAGCCGTGACACAGGGCTGGGAAAAGATGGCTGGGCCAGCGTGTCCTGAGGGAGCTGGCGGTCTCCGATGGAGAGAACCATAACAAGAGATGGACGTGTGCTGAACGCTCCCTTCCCACCGGCCGGGTGAACAAAGGGTGAGAGTCAGGCCAGGAGGCAGCTGAACCCTTCCCAGGGCTGGGTGCAGGCCCGCTGTCTCTGCCTCACTCCCTCCCCTTTCAAAAAACCCTAAACTTCCCCTCTCAACGTCCCTGCCCCCGCTGGCTGTGGGGTCACCACGGTTACCAGAGAAACTGCTATGTGTACACCCTGACCCCACCTGGTCGCCACGGTGATTGGTCCAGAGGTCAGCGTCTGCCCTGAGCCTGGCCATATGGCGCCCTTTACGGGAACTTGGAGACGGGGAGGGAGAAAGAGCAGGCGGTCTCCTTTCTGATGTGGAGCTGCCAAGTCTATGCTGTGCAGGTTGGAGGCCGTGCTTTAGGGCGAGGCGGGCAGAAGGAGGAAGCAGAAATGCCGAGAGAGGTGGAGATGAAGGTGCCAGGGGCTTCCAGTCCCTGTCCCACCTGCTGTCCCACGACCCCTTGGTTGGGCTGCTGTGATCTTAGCTGAATAGAGAAGGTGACCCCAAGGCAGCACCTTCCAGTGGGGCTTTGGAGGATGCATAGAAGTTTATATAGTAAAGACGAGGGAACAAAGGCTCCTCTCCTAAGCAAGGCCACTGGCACCCAAAGGCGCAAACTGCCCTTTGGAAGGTCAGCCATGCAGCCAAAGGCACCAACCCTCCATGCCCAGCTGGGGCGCAGATAGCACTGCCCCACCTGGGTCCAGGGAGGGACTTTCTGTAGATTCCATGATAACCGTCCCATTTCTGCCTCCCTCCCAGAACTGAGGCTGACATCAGCCAATGTCTTGAGCTCCCTCCTGGGGGACCCAGGCCCTAGCGAGGCACACCAGAGCACCCACCCTGCATGGCGTGCACCCTGGAGGCTCTGTTCCAGCCTGGCTGTCCTAGAACCCCCAGGGCGCACACAGGTCCCAGCACCCATGGATTCATGCTTCGAGGATGCTCTCCTTCAGGGCATTCTCATTTGCAAACTCATCCTCCGTACGTTTGTCCATTAGCTGTGCATGTTTTATTCATTCCTGCATACATGCCTCCACGCATCAAATATTTACTGACCACCTATTATGTGCCTGACTCGCTGACTCTTTCTCCAGGGCCCAATTTCTAAAAGTATGATGTGCAGGGTCCCCAGCATCAGAAGCACCCGGGCTTGCTTGTTGAAAATACAGAGCGGCCCGACCCACTGCCGCCATCGCCCCAGAGCCAGGCTCTGAACAGGCTCTCGGAGCTGCCGGTGTAGACGTGAGTCTGAGCCTCCTGGCCTCAGAGTGCTGACGCAGGCCAGCCTGGCTGCTGCCCCGCGTCCTCCTCACTCACAGCCCCACCTCACCGACCGTCGGGGATTCCAGGAAGGGGCTCAGAACCACATCACATGGAGAGTAGATCCCTCTAATAGCTCTGTGGTTTCATTTCTGCTCCGAGAGAACTAAATATATAGGCTGCACACAAAGATAGAGACATATACACATTTTTAGATGGGGTCTCTGGAGGCCTTCAGGAACACATCTTAGGGAAGCCCCCAAGAAAGGCAGCTTGAGGGGGGGCGGCGATGCTGATGAAGGCCCAGTGCAGACGAGTCTTGATTCATGGGCCCCCAGGCCGCCCGACTCCCGTGCCCGTGTAAGGCTGCATTCTTTCCTCCCCTGGGAGATTTATTTCACCAATTAAAACCCGGGCTCCACTGTGAGGTAACCGCCACCTGCTTCTCTCACACTCACCCCGGGGTGCTCTCAGACCACCTGTCTGGATCTGTCCTCAAGCTGCAAGCAGAGGAGAGAAGGGACGCTGAGCGGCTGGCCTGCGGGCCCCGGGCTCGGGTCCTGTAGCTTTTGCGGCCGCGCGTCGCCGGGCTCCGTCTGCCGGCCGGGCCCAGACACCCCGGCTGGAGACAGCTGGGCCACACCAGGCTGGTGTCCAGCCTGCGGTCTGCAATGGAAGTCTGGCTCTTGGAGGCGCGGTGAATGGCCGGATAGCGCCGACCCGCAGCAGGAGCAGGGCCAAAGGCAGAAGCTTTTCTAAGGATTGATCTGTTTCCCAGAGCTCCTCAGCGCTGCCCCGGGAAGCCCCGCGATGACAAGATCTCAGGGTACGAGGGAGGCGGCCCCTGCCCACATGGCTAATAAGAAGAGAGAACATGCCAACCGAGTCACGGACTGGAGCCTGGCAGCCCCTGGGCCACCCAGCTGAGTCCACAGCAGAGCCTCCTGCTCTGCGTGTACACACGGCTCACCTGGAAGGTTCCGTGGGAATCCAGATCGTGATGCACTGGGGCAGCGTAAGGTCTCAGAGTCTGCATTTCTAACAAGCCTCCGGGGCAGGTTGATGCTGCTGGGCTGTGCACCACACCCTGGATGGAAAGGGGTTACCTGACCCAGTGGAGGAGCTCATCTCATCATCATCCCACCTTAACAAAGAGGAAACGGCAGCTTATGGAACACGTGACCTGTCTGGAGTCACAAAGGGAAGAGGCAGTCGTGGGATTTGAACTCGGGACTCTGGGCTCCAAGGTGCAAGCTCAGAACCACCAAAATAAGATGCCTCCCCCAGCCGTCCTCCAGGCTTTGCTCCATTCTTGCTGCTTCTCTGTTTGCCATCCTGGGTGCCAGGCAGGCTGGGGGAATCAGACAATGAAACACCCTCTTAGCTAATACAGGTCATGGCCTGCAAGGCGGGGGAGCCTTTGCGCAAAGAACAAGATGCCCTCTTCTCCAGGTGTTCAGCGCCTTGCCAGGGCACACAGATTCCAGCCCACTCAACCCTTGGCAGACACTAAAACTGCGCCCCCCCTCTGCGGGGAACCCTGCTTACCAGTGTCTCAGCCTGTGGTGGCGGATCCTAGCAACAAGCAGCAAGGGCTTTGGGTTCAGAGGGGCCCAGGTTCACATTCCGCCTCTACTACTTAGCTGCTGTTTGACTCTGAGCAAGTGACTGCACCTCTCTGAGCCTGTTTCCACATTTGGAAAATGAGGGAAATGCCCACCTCCCTCACAGAATTGTGAGATATGAACTGGGAGCCTTTTAATGCCGGCCCAGAGCCAGCCATAGGCAGATGGGTGAGCCAGGGTGCTCAGGAGCCCAGCTAGGGCAGTCTGCCTGTGACGGGGGAGGGCATGGGTGAGAAGGAGGGGGAGGACATCCCGGCAGCCTTGCTTTGCCGCATGACCCACTCTCATGGGCCTCCCAGCTCAAGAGGCCTGAGGATGAGCACCTGCCAAGGACAGCCAGGACTCCAGGTCAGCCCCACATGAATCCGCTTGGGGGCAGAAGGTCTGGCACCTCCTTACAGGTGGCTTCTGGGACGAGACAGCCGCCGAGGAGGTGTTCCCTGTGCACAGCATCAGAGCTGGGAAGACCCAGGTTTGAATCCTGGTGCTTGAAGGCTGGCCCGTGCGGGGGGCTCTGCTGTAAAATGGGGCTGTCCTGAGGATCCCAGGAGGCCCGAGGACGGCGGGCATCTGCGCCCTGCACAGATCACACGCTGGCTCGGGCTGCGTCACCGTCGCCGTCCGCGCCTTCATCTCATAAACGGCCTCTGCAGCCAATGACCGCTGGGCTGCCCCTGGCTGCCCCTGGCCCCCCACGCCGCACATTTACATCCAACCCATGAGCAAGGCCTGTCCTCTGTCCCTGAGGTCCTGAGTCCGACCACTTGTCACGGCCTCCACCAACGCTACTAAGGGGCGAGAACCAGAGTCGTTTCCCAGCTGGATTCTGACAACAGCCCCAGCAGGCGCCGCCGTGCACACTCACCGCCTCAGCACCGTCCAGGAGAGCTCTGAGACAGTGGGAGTCGCGTGTGCTGGCTAGCAAGTGCCTGAAATGCGGCTACTGTGACTGAGGAACTCAATTTTCACTTTATTTTTTTTCAGTTAATTTAAATTTAAGCGGCCACGTGTGGCTAGTGGCTAAGGGATGGGAGATTTGGACTATTCTCCATCCAGCAGCCGAGGGATGCTTTTTAAAGCCAAAGTGAGATTGTGCCCCTCCTCTCCTCAAAACCCTCCAACGGCTCCCTTCTCACTCAGAAGAAATCCCAAAGTCTGGGCAATCGCCTACAAGGCCCTCTGTGATCTGCCCACCTCCACCCTCAGCTCCTACCATCCTCTTCCTCGCTCACTCTGTTCCAGCCCCACTGGTCCCCGTGCAGTTACTTAAACCTGCCAATCCCACTGCTGCCACAGGGCCTTTGCATGTGCTCTACCCACCCTCCCCAATTTCCCCTAAATATCTTCACAGCTGGTTCCCTTAATTCAAGGCTCTGTTCAGATGTCTTCCCTGACCCCAGGAAATGACACCCTGAGTCCCGAGCATCTCATCTCTCTCTGCCTTGTTCCTTCAAAACATCCATGACCTGCTGAAATATCATGTATTTGTTTATATGTTTATTCTCTTCCTTTACAGGAATGTGGGACTCATGTAAACAGAGACTTGGCCTATCCTGCTCACTGCTCTATCTCCTGTGCCTGGAATGGCCCTGGCCATGCACACAGCAGGGCCTCAACAAAGATGAGCAGAAGAATCGTAAGACACCCAGCACACAGTAGGTGTTCAATAACACGAGCAGTGCTGCTGTAATAAGAAATTTTCATCATTATCCTTGCCCCAAACCCAACCAGTCCCTGTTCAGGCCCGATGGCGCATCGCCTGGTGCACTGGTGTCCTCCTGGAAACCAACCACAGAGGGACGACGCCCTCTCCCTCCACCCAGCACACCCTGCCTGCAGGTGCCAAGAAGCTGGGTGCCCCGCACAGAAGACGGAAGTCCTGGCAGGACTGGCGGGCCTGGTTGCCGGGCAACCCCACCCCATCCCTCACAAACACGGCCACACGGGTTCCACGGCAGGGGCTGGTGTTTACACGCCTCTTATCGGCTGGCCTGACCGCCAATGTTTGCGCCTCATTTCCAAAAGGACAAAGTACCTGGGGGAGCAAGCGCTGAAGGGGATGGGAGTCACGATCGCCAGGCCACGTGTCTGCAGGGGCAGGGGAGGCAAGCTCGGGTTCCCGAAGGCCTACTGTGCGCGGCCCACCTTCCACACGCTCCCAGCCACCCTCGGGTGTCGTGGTTTAATGAGATAATGCAAGAAGGGCTCTTCCTGTGGTGCCTGGCACACTGGCAAGCAGTCAGTAAATATTAACCACGGCTGTAGTTATTTTTTTTTCTTCTGGGACATTCTTGTCACAATTTCATGGCAGCCTGCCTGGCCGGGCCTGCCTCCCCCTCTCCAACTTCATTCTGTGACCTTCCCTCTGGCCCTGCCTCACTCAGACTCAGGGTCCCGCCACCTCGGCACTGCTGACACTCCGTTCCTTGCGGTGGGGGCCGTCCTGGGCATTGAAGGGTCTGGAGCAGCATCTCTGGCCTCAACACACTGCTGGTAGGCGCAGAAAACGGCAAGTGGTGATGGAAAACAGCACAGAGGGTCCTCAAAATTAAAATTAGAACTACTGCACCATCCAGCAATTCCACTTCTGCGTATGCACCCAAAGAATTGAGAGCAGGGTCTCAAAGAGAAATTTATACGCCTATGTTCGTATAGGCACTATTCACAAAAGGTGGAAGCAACCCACTGTCCACCGACAGATGGGTGGGTAAACAAAACGTGGGACATGCACACAATGGACCATCCTTCAGCCTCAAAAGGAAAGCAAATTCTCTGTGTTTGTGGATTAGAAGATCTGATGTTGTCAAAATGTCCACACTACAATCTACAGATTCAGTGCAACCCTTAGCAAAATCCCAAAGGCATTTTTTTTTGCAGGAAGAGAAAAAACAATCCTAAAATTCATATTGAATCTCAAAAGACCCCAAATAGCCAAGGCAATCCCTGGAAAGAAACTATCTGTAAATCATACATCTGGTAAGGGGTTAACGCCCAGAGTGTACAAAGAACTCAACAGCTCAGTAACGACAACAAAACTAGTAACTTGATGTAAAAAGGGGCAAAGGAATTGAAGAGCCATTTTGCCAAAGATGACATACAGATGGCCAACAGGCACGTGAAAAGATGCTCAACATCACTAATCATCAGGGAAACGCAAATCAAAACCACAACGAGATATCGCCTCACGCCGTTTGGATGGACACTCAGAAAACCAGAAAATAACAAGTGTTGGAGAGGATGTGGAGAAAGTGGAGCCCTCGGGCACTGCTGGTGGGAGTGCAAAATGGTGCAGCCACGGTGGAGAACAGTATGGAGGCTCCTCAAAAAATGAAAAACAGAACCACCGCATGATCCAGCAATCCCACTTCTTGGTATGCACCTAAAAAAACTGAAAGCAGGATCTTGAAGAGACGTTTGCACACCATGTTCACAGCAGAATTATTCACAAAGGCTAGAAGGTGGAACCATCCAGTGTCCATCGACGGAGGAATGGATGAACAAAATGTGGTATGTCCACATGACAGAGTATTACTCAGCCTTAAAAAGGAAGGAAATTCTGACACATGATACAACATGGATGAACCTTAAAGATATTATGCTGTCGGGGCCGGCCTAGTGGCGCAGTGGTTAAGTGTGCACGTTCCGCTTCGGTGGTCCGGGGTCCGCCAGTTCGGATCCCGGGTGTGGACATGGCACCACTTGGCAAGCCATGCTGTGGTAGACGTCCCACGTATAAAGTAGAGGAAGATGGGCACGGACGTTAGCTCAAGGCTAGTCTTCCTCAGCAAAAAGAGGAGGATTGGCAGCAGTTAGCTCAGGGCTAATCTTCCCCAGAAAAATTTAAAAAAAAAAAGACATTATGCTGTCAAGTCCCAACTCACAAGTAACTTCCTGGGGGCTGCTCACCCCAGCTCACAAAGCAGAGTCCACACAACCCAGAGCCCCCAGAGAGTTCCCTGGGGTTCAGCAGAATAAGGATTATTCAGAAAGATGACTGATCTTCCAGGGGTAAAAAGAAAAGTTAAAGATGAAGTCTGGAAGAATATACCCCAAAATATTAACAGCACTATCTCTGGGTTGTGGGATTCTGAGGAATTCCTACCCACTTTGTTTTGCTTTATCTCATACACACGGGTATTTTGTTTGCTTGGTTTTTGATGTAAAAGTTAAATTAAAAAAAATGAGTAAAGGCATTTCACTCACAAAGAAAGAAACTAATATTCAGGGTATTAGTATAAAGAGAGCAATGAAATAACTAAAAGGTTGCTGCACTTGAAAAAAACAAGCTTCAGGCACCGAGAATATTCTCTTGGGCAGCAGCAACAAAGGCAGTGGGGACTCAGCTCTTTCAGGGTCTTAAATGTGCCAAGACCGTACTGAACTCTGAGCTATCTCAGGTGCTGTTCCTTCTGCCCACACACCCTTCCCTCCACGCTTCACCCAGTAGGACCCTGATATCCGTCAAGCCTCACACTAACCCTCGCTTCCTCCTAGAAGCCCTCCCTGGCCGCTCCCACCCAGACCAGACACTTCCTCCTTTTTAAAAATAAACTTTTTATTTTAAAATCATTTTGGATTTACAGAAAAGTTGTAAAAATAGTAGAGAGAATTCCAGTGAATTCTGGTGTACTCTTACCCAATTTCCCCTCATGTTAACATCTTCACAACCATGGAACATTCGTCACAACCAAGGTGCCAGCACTGACACACGACTATTCACTTAACCCGACATTCCGTTCAGACGTCACCGTTGTCCCCCCAAAGTCCTGTTCCTGTCCCGGGACCCGAACCAGGGCCCCACGTTACGTTTATCATCATGTCACCCAGGCCTCCTCTGGCCTGTGACAGTCCCTCACACTCTCCTTGTCCTGGAACATCCTGACGGTTTTGAGGAGCGCTGTAAAAGGACATTTACAGAATGTCCTTCAATTCGGGTTTGTCCAATGGGGCGCCTCCTTTTTTCAAAAAATTGTAGTAAAATCTACATAACACAAAACTTGTGACTTTGACCCTTTTTAAGTGTACGCTGCAACAGCATTAAATACATCTGCACTGTTGTGGGAGACCGTCACCCCATCCGTCTCTAGAACTTTCTCACCTTCCCCAAGTGAAACTCTGTCCCCATGAAACACTAAGTCCACATCCACTGCCCCCCACCCCATGGTGACCACTATTCTACCTTCTGTCTCTAAAAACACAAACCAAAGCCACAACGAGATGCCACTTCACTCCCGCTGGGATGGCTCGTATCAAAAAACAGAAAATAACAAGTGCTGACAAGGACGCAGAAGAACTTGGAGCCCTTGTGCCCCGCAAGCGGGAAGGTAAAATGGCGCAGTCAGCGTGGAAAACAGTTTGGTGGTTCTTCAAAAAATTAAACACGGACCTTCCATATGATCCAGCCATTCCACAACCAGGCACATACCCAAAGAATCGGCAACGGGGTCTTGAATGGGGATGTGCACATGCACGTTCAAAGCAGCGTCATTCATAAGAGGCAAAGGTGGGAGCCACCATGTCCATGGACGGCTCCTGTTCAAAAGGCATATCCTGTAATGACCGGGTCAATGGCTGCCTCCCCACCGAACTTCCTCCTCTCTGGGGCTGCTAGGGCCTTGCTCCCTGGGGCATCTCAGCCCCAGTGGTATCTGGCACGTAGCATGGACCCCACCCAGGGCATGCTGAGGTGACCTGTGCCCAGATGAGGGGCCTGCCCCACTCCTGAGGTCCCGGGCCTGGGCTGCATGAGAAGGCAGTGCCCTGGCAGAGATCCCACAGCAGGACACTCCAGCCGCTGCCTCCCTGGAAGGGCCGGGATCCAGGGCGGGCAGCAATGAGTGGGGCCCACACCTTCCTCACCCTCTGGGCTGCCTGGAGCACTTACTGACCCACCTGGTGGTTCAGGTGAAGCAGGGTTCGTGGAACAAAGGCAGGAAAGCGAGGTTCGCTTCCCAGAGGACGAGGAACCCCGCCCTCCCTACCTCACACGCACTTGTGCGCACACACACACACACACTCGCCCAGGAAGCAAGAGCAACAACATCCAGCAAGGTAACTGATAGCCCGCTAACCGCAGTCCTCAGTGGGCACGTGCGGTGCACGGCCTCGGGGCTAAATTGGCACCTGCCCGCGTTTCGTTCAGACTTCGTAGCACACTGCGAGATAGAGGTTATAATAATCCCCCATTCTACGGCAGGGGACACTGAGGCGTGGATAAGGGCCGTTACTTGCCCAAGGTCACACAAGTATCCATCAGCTCAGTGTAACTCCGGACCCCACGGTCTGACCCTGTGGGATGCGTCACCCAGCTGGAGGCGTCAGGAGTGGAGGCAGCCCAGCCACAGGATTTCCAGCTCATCACTGGGTCTGCATATTTTGGGGAAACGAAAGCTAAAGACACAGAAGACAGTGATTCTGTGTGGCAAGGACTGTACTCAAGCTGTAGGAGAAGTGAATGACAGCCACAAGGGAGTTCCTGTTTATTGAGCGCTTACTGTATGCCAAGGCTTACCTCCCAGCTGTCGCCTTCACAGCTCCCCACCAGCAGGCATTATTATCGACCCATTTTAGAGATGACAAAACTGAGATTCAGAAGAACAACCACTTGGCAGGAACCAGGCTCCCCAAGTCAGGATAGATTGTCCACAGCCCCAGTGACAGCAATGGGCACCGAGGAGTCCCACCTACTCTGGATGCATTAGGGCAGGAGGGGGTCTCAGACCCTGGTAGTACGGGGCAGAAGGCCTGTGAGGCAGACATGGCTGTTCTAAGGCCAGGGGGCTAGAGGGAGGGGCCGGACTGACCCGCATCAAAACTGCCTCCTGGATTTCACATTTCTCGCCTCTTAATTTTTGAGCTTCTTCCCTACCACCAGTTTTGTTTACTCATCCATGGGAAATTCCAGCAAAAGGTTCAACGTACGTTCCAAGGAGGTAACCCAGCCCTGTTGCACATGCACTGGAATCAGAGGAGCTGGGGGCACGTTCTGGCTCTGCCACTTGGAAGCTGTGTGACCTTGGGCAAGTCGCTTTACCCCTCTGAGCGTCAGTCCTCTGCAATCAAGGGTAGAGGGAATCATAGGCACTGCCAAGGTCACCGGGCTCCTTAAATGGAATTGTGGCCATGGGAGCACCTGGAGCCACGGCAGACACAAGGAGCTGTGCAGAAACCTATGAGGAACCTGATCCCGTGGACAAAAGAGAGGAAAAGGCTTCCTGCTCTGGGCAGGAGGTGGGGAAGATGACACACCTGCCAGGTAACACCTGACAAGCTGCATGCAACCACAGCGTGAGCCACAGAAGGGCCAGGCCCGCCCCCAGCTCGGTGCCCTCTCCACCCACGCCCTACCCAGCAGCCCCTTCCACTTGGGCTCTCAGGGGCCTGCAGGGTTTGCTCAGATCGGCCCAGGACGCCCTTCCCGGGAGGCCTGGCAGTGACGTCCATGCGGACACCTGGCTAGGTGGCGGGTCACCACCTCCCTGCGTCCCTGCTGGGGTGCAGTTCTTCCCGAAGCTAAACCAGGAAGGAGCCAATGTTCCCACTTGAGCCCAGGGGAGCCTGGCTTTCCCCAGTGCCGCAGCGACCACTCTGGGGAGAGGAAGCGAGGGGATTTTTTTCCGCGTTGCTCCGTCACGTTCCTCCTCCCGGATGACGCCTGCTGCTTATTATAACTATGACAACATCGGAAATGCTTCTTGTGGATTTCCGCAAGAGGGGAAATGACAGGCTTTGCGTTGGATGCTGCAGACCTGAGATGAAGCCTTTCAGTGTGGGACGGTTTCCCGGGGTGGGGAGGCGTGAAGGCAGGGGGAGGCACCCAGGTGGGACAGGCGCCCCCTCCCCTGCTGCAGGAGGGTGCCACGGAGGAGGGCCCACCAGAGACCGAGGGATGCCCCCCACCTTTGGGAAGGGCTGGGCAACCCTGGGCGCTTCCAGTCCAATGCTATGTGCTGCAGGGACCTCAACCTTCTGAGAATTTAGGCGGAAGACACATGTATTTTAAAACGGCATCATTTCTCGAGTGCCCACTGGATGCTAACAGGCTCTGGGCTAAGTGCTCTGTGCTTTGGACCGGAGTGTCGCCAGACGTTACAATTACATCCATTCTACAGACAAGGGACTGAGGCCCAGGGAAGAATAAAGTGGCCTGACCAGGGTCACACGGCCAGGGAAGTGGCCACGGGAAGACAGACACCTGTTAATGTGGGTGACTGAAGAAAATGACAAAGTGCAGTGACTGACCCAGAAAGGAGAAATTTGGAGGTAAGAGAGGAGATGAATTAGATCATACGGAGATATCTGCCAAGGTGGGATTCTGCAAACATCTCCAGTGCCTGGTAGCGGCTTCCCGGAAGCGTGCTGTGCAGGATCTGCGGCTGCATCTGGGCTCACAGGAAAGAGTGGCGATTGATTACTTATGTCTGCCCTGGCCACAGCTGTGGGAGGCCGTGGAACAGATGCCGCATTTATCACCACTAGTCTACTGCACATCCTTCTGATGCGGGATATTTCTCTGAATCTTCCTGCTCCTTAGTGTCCCCTTGCATTAAATGAGCTCAGATACAGAATCATAGGTAGAAATACCTTTTGAAGAGGGGGATATTTTCTTTGAATGTTAAACTACACACCGGGCATTTATTCAGTGTTAAAACTTAATTCTTATAGGAAAGGCAGATTCCATTCAAACACACATTTATGAGGCACCGGTGGTGTACCAGGGTCTCTGCCCTCACTGTGCTGATCAAGGAAGACAATTAACTTAATAATTATTTAACACAGTTGTTCTAAATGCCTCAAGTGGAAAGCACAGGGGCCGCGTCATGCCCACTGGCGGGGCAGTCTCTGCCTCCCTGGCGAGGATTTGATTCTGACGTGGAAAATTACCTTCCTGTGCACAGCCCACTGGAAACACTTGCACAGTGGCAAGCCCAGAAGGGTGGTGGAGGCCTGAGGAATGTGGGCACACGATACAAAGGGACCCGGGGAGGCTGCAGTCATGGAGCTGAGGGTGGCCTCTCTGCCGGCAATTCGTCGATCTTCGCTAATTAGAAGCTCATGCCTCGGTCTTTGATTTTTCCACCCCAAAGAGAAATCTTGGCCACGCTGCCTATAGCTTTTGGCAAGGGGCAAGGGCACCGGGAAGAGAAAACGCAAACGGCATCTCGAGGGCTGAGAGGGAAGGTGTGTTTGCAGTGGCAGTGTGCGCCCAGCTTTTATCTCCAGGCTGTACTTAGAGGTCTTGCTCTCCGCTTGGCCCGAGCGACCTCACCCACCGCCGGGTGGCGGGAGCCGCAGCGTGCCACAGTCGCCTCCCCTGTTCCAGGCTGGCACCAGAACCGGCAGCCAGGTTTGTTTGGAATACACGCTCTTCATCAGAGGAGGCTCAGACAGTCTCCCTTTCTGGCCCGAGAAGGAGGGGAGGCATCTCTGAGGCCGGCGCTTCCCCCAGTGCAAACAGCCGAACCCAGCCCGCCCGGCCTGGCTTCCAGACTTGTTGCTTTTGCAAATACGGTCCCGGGTCCAATTTCCCACATTCTTGCAGCCAAGTCCAGCCAGTCTGCTGGAGGCATGGCCCCCTCCAGGGCCGGAGACCAGGACGAGGAGGACGCCGTCCCCTCCCACCTTCCAGAGCAGCCGCTGGCGGAGGGGTCCAAAGGGAGCAGGCGCAATCAGGACAGACAAAATCGGGGAGCGGCTTTTAGAATGGAAGGCGCTCAGGCTCTGGGGACTGGGACCAAGCGGCAGAGGGACCCATCTTTAGAACTGTCAGTCCCCAGCTCACTTCCCAGCACCTCCTCACCCCGCAGACCACAGGGGAGCAGTCACTCCCTGGCCCTGCGGAGGGGCTGGCCGCCTGATAAAACGCGCCCGTTGACACTCCTGGTGAATGTCAGCCTCCCCTCTGTGATGGACTGGCAGCTCCATGAGGGCATCCCCAAAGCCCAGCACAATGTCTGGTGGGAAATGAAGAGCAATAGAGGGAAAAAGCAGGGAGGGAGGGAGGGACGTCATTCGGTTTTTCCTACTGGGACTGGCCCATTGTGGTCAGAATAATGTCCCCCCAAAGATGCCCATCCTAATCCCCAGAGCCTATGCGTATGTTACCCTACGTGGCAAAAGGGACTTGGCAGTTGTGATTAAGTTAAGGACCTTGAGACAGGGAACGATCCTGCACGATCTGGGCGGGCCCCATGTCATCGCAAGGTCCTTAGAAGGAGGCAGGAGAGTCAGAGGCAGAGGAGAAGTGACAAGAGAAGCAGAGGTCAGAGTGATGCCACCAAGAGCTAAGGAAGGCGGGTGGGCTCTCGAAGCTGGAAAAGGCAAGGGAATGGATTCTCCCTGGAGTCTCCAAAGGAAGGTGGCCTCGTCAACACCTCGATTTCAGCCTGGGGGACCCATTTTGGACTTCTGACCTCTGGAACTGTACGATGATAAATTTGCGTGGTTTTAAGCCACAGAGTTTGGGGGAATTTGTCCCAGCAGCCATAGGAAACTAAAACACCCAGGCAGGGACCTCTTGGGACCTCCAGCCAGCGATTATCAGCCCCACGGAACCCACATTCATGACTGGCAGACATTGCTAACAGCCACAGAGTCCTGATTGCCTCCTCCTTCCGGGGACATGAAGGATGAAGATTCCTGCCCACTTGAAGCCAAGCCACGACGACGTGACTGGTTCTGGCCGGTCAAATGTGAGAGGAAGTGACACGAGTCACTTCCGAGACCAAAGGACTGCTCTGAGCTCCCTGTCTTCCTTGCTGTCCCCCAGAGAACCCTGGGGCTTCGTGTGGAGGTGACAGCGTCACCAGGTGGAGCTCCTCTGCACACTGCCCACCCGTGTGGAGCAGGTCCCTGCTTACCCTCCAGGACAGTGTTGACTGAGCAAGAAGAAAGTGTCTTAAGCTCCTGGAACTGGGGAGTCTTGTTATGGCTGCACGACTCGCCCAGCCCAATGGAACACAGGGGGACCCGTCTATGGAAGCAGCAGCTGCCGCCCACATGCATCTGGGGTAGCTGTACACTCGAGGGGTCTCAGCCCCCTTTGGAAGAAGATGCCATCTTGGCCACAGACCCCTGCACTGTCCCCAGGGTCCCCTTGGCAATTTCCATCTCCGACAAGGGAACTCCGCCTTAGTCATCGGATGATTGTGAAGGGAAGTCACTTCTTCCAGACAGTATAGAGGGAAGGGGAAGACGAGCAGCTTCCCGCACCTCCCACGCGCGTCCCACGTGTGTCTTCGAGGCGCGTCCCAGCAGCCACCCGCCGACACGCCCACTGCGGCTTGGTCCTTCGTGCTTCCTTCCGTGGGACCCACAAATGTCTTCTCGTCTCTCTGCTTTTCCGCCAGGCCCTCTGCCATGTCTGTGCTGGGATTCTAGGAAGTCGATGGATATTTTCAGAGCTTTATTGTCCCATTTGTCACTTGCTAATTAGCTAGGAGTGACTAATCAGAAAACAGTGGCGAGGCAGAGAAAATATTCCCATTTTCTCGGCTGTTGGTTGCCCGTGGTTACTGAGAGCCCTCTGGATTTATTTGTTGGAGCTGGGGAGGCGGAGGCGGGGAGGGGGGGAGCAGGGGCTGCAAAACGGAGGTGGGATTTCCTTTGTCCTCCCCTCTGGGAAAATATGGAGAGCCCTAGGGGCTGTCACCAGGGAAAAGGGCAGCAGCTTCATGTAACAGTGACAGTGTTGCGGTCACCAGTGGGCAAAGCCGGGGTCTCCAGAGCTTCCGACCTCGGCCTTCTAGTAATTTCTAACTCTGACCAGAGGAGCATAGGAAGCACAAACAGCTCTACTGAGTTCTGGCCTCTCCTGGCAACGAAGGCCACGCGACTGGGCCACACAGAGAGCACAGAGGGTGGGGTGAGACCTGGCTACGCGGTCCTGCCCACTGCTGCCAAGGTGCCAGAGCCGAGAGCGGGAGGGGAACCACATGCCCCCCTGCCCTCCTGACCCCCGGTGGCCAATGCCACACCCCTCAAAGCTAGTGGACGTGCCATTCGCTGCCCTGCCCTCTCCCAGCCGCGCTGTCACCCGCGATCCTTGCTGTGGCTTCTCTCGGGTGCTGTCTTTTATTCTCCCATTTCGCAGACGCCAACACTGAGACTCAGAGAGTGTGCACGGTGAGCCTCAGGTCACGCACCGAGCAACTGGCAAAGCTGGGTGTCAACTCCAGGTCTGTGTGCCCACCGCGTGTGACAATAAGGGGAGAAGGGAAGGGCTCGCCTTGTCATGTGCCAGGTGCCTGGTGTATGTCGTCTCAGTCCCAGGACCAGGGTGTGGGGTGGGGTCATATCACACACAAGCGTGCAACACATATGCACGCACACAGGCACAGATGTAAATATGCACGCAGACACAGGTATATGCACACACGCAGGTGTGCACACACAAGTACATACACGGGCACAGGAACACAGACACATGCACACATATAAATGCACATATATGTATACACACCAATGTGCACAGAGAATTCACATGGCACACGTTAATACATGTGCACGCATGTGCATGCACTCACTTATATACAAAGAGAGTTTCTCAACACAGATCGGGAAGAGGACGCACAGCACCCTGCCCCCGGCTGGCGCTCCAGTGGCCCAGGCCGCCAGGTTTAGCAAAGGCCAGTCCTTGCCGCCTCTGCCCTTTGGGGTGATTTCATCACGGACGGTGATGTCCAAAGACAGTAAGTAAACAAGGCTTCTCAGGGCCGCTTCTTCAACCCCCTACCACACACACCAATGCCCCCCCCCCCCGACCTAAATCCAGCCCAGAAAGCCCCCAGGTGGGACGGTTTCCTGGGGAGGGCGCACAGCAGACCAGGGCTGGCGAGGAAAAGAGGGACGGATCTGCTGGAGGAGAATTTCCCGACGGCCCTAGCACGGCCCCTGACCTCATGGGTCATAATAGCCTGATGAAGAAAGAGCAGATGTGAAACAAATGGCCCCACACTTGCAAGGCTGGCACTTTCCAGGGTAAAGTTCCGACTGCCGAACGACGGCCCAGCTCACCGGGTTAATCATTGCCTGAGCAGTACCCATGGGCCCCGCAGCCCTCAAGCTGGTGCCTCTGGGCTGCTCCAAGTTGGGCAAGTCAGGGACCAGCCACAGGCAGAGACCCTGCCCTCCCCCCATCCTCTATTTCCAGCATGGAGAGTCTGGTTTGTTGACTGAATAAGATGTTGATCAATCACAAAAAGGCCCTTTTTGCTGACCGCCTACTAGACACCCGGCCTTGGACTGACCCCTTTCCATCTAGGCCAGCAGTAAAGAGTTAATGGCTGAGTGCCCAGGCCCAAGCAGTCAGGCCCGGGTTCAAACCCCAGCCCTGACAGTTCAGCTCTGACACCAGCTGGTTCCTCATCTGTCTAATGGGTTGCTATGAGAATGAATGGGACAGTGGGTGTTAAAGAGGGGTCCCTAACAGTGGGCATTTGGCCACATGTGGAGACATTTTCAGTGGTCACAGTGGGGGCAGGTGCTACTGGCATCAATAGGTCAAGGCCAAAGATGCTGCTAACATCCAACCATGCACAGGACGGTCCCCACTACAGAGAATGACCCGGCCTCACGTATCTCATGCCGAGAGGGTGAGAGATCCTGGCGGAAAGGAGGTAACACAACGCCTGGTTCAAGGGAAGCCCTCAAGAAACGTCGGCTGCTATTAGCTCCAATTTGTCCCAGCAGCCCTACAGCACACCACCATTGACGCCACACTGCAGAGAAAGACGCTGGGATCCCATCAGAGAGGCTGTGGCTTGCTCAAGTGACAGGAAAGAGCAGAGCCAAACGGGCTGCCCGACTCTATCTGCGTTGCTTTTCCCACGGCACCTGGCACTGGGGCATAAGATGGTCCCAGGCCCGAGGCCCACTGCCCTCTGGAGACATCAGACCCCCGCCCCGCCCACACTTCCCCAAAGCCGCAAGCTAGCCTTCCGGTGTCGTCCTTCCTACTTCAGTTGCGCAAAGGGAAGAGGGGCCATTTCCTGAATCGCTTTCCTGGGCGCCAAACGGACGGACACCTGTGTCTGGACCCTGCAGACAGCTCAGAGCAGACACTTCCTTCCCCTGCCTCCTCACTCTCCCCGTCCCCGGCTGCCACCCCCAGAGCTTTGCCCGAGTGGACAGTCTGTCTCCAAGGGCCAGCTTACCCTCCGAACAAGCTGTCCACTCCTGGCCCTGCAAGCAAACCCGACCCTCCTCCGAGCTGGCTGTCCCCGGCTGCAGGACCCTCTGCCCTGCACACCTCGAGAGGGGCCTGTCTCCAGTGGTGGCAGAGGGCCCTACAAGCACCAGTACGGCCTGGCTCTGTCCACCTCCAGCGGGGCACTCACTGCACACGCCACCCCCCCCAACTCGTGGCCACATAAACACACATGCGGTACACGACCAGCCACGTGGAACTCCTCCTGTCTCTCTAGCCTCTTTCTAGAAGCCAGGCCTTGACAGGTGCTCCTCTCTCCCTGGGACACTGTGCCCCTCCTCCTTTGCCCCATCCTCCCTTCAGGTGACTCAGACTTCACTGAAACACCCCTGCCTCTGGAGGCCAGGCTTGGCTTGGCTACTCGCTTCTGTGCGCCCACGTGTCAGCACCTATTACCCCGTACTGTAACGGAGAACACGCCGGTCTTCACCCAGCGTGGCAAGAACTTGAACTCCATGGGTAGAGAGCCCTTCTGAGCGCCTCGCTTTACAGCCCAGCGTCCAGACCAGCGCCGTCCGGTACAACTTCCCGCGATGATGGAGACGGTCTCTACCAGTGCCGTCCAACACGGGAGCCACTGCTCCTACGTGGCTATGGAACGTTTGAAATGTGGCCTGTGTCCTCGAAGAACGGAATTGTAAATTTTAATTTAATTACATTTTAATAGCCGTATGTGGCTTGTGGCTACCACATTGGACAGCGCAGTCTAGAACAATGCCCCACGCAATGTAAGTGCTCAGTGCCCCCTGGCTGAATGAATGAATGGTGTTCACTACCCTCCTTGAGGCCCCCACAGTGTAACTGTCTGATGTCAACCTCCAGCAGGCTGAGAGCCTCCTAAGGGCAGGATGCAGTTACCTTTTACTCATCACTCGATTCCCACTGTTTTACATGGTTCCTGGGATGTAGGCCCTTAATAAATACCAATGGAATAAATGAATGCATGAATGGATGAATGCATGCTCTGCAACTCGGACCCTCTTTCCCTTCCCCACTAAGCCTAAGGAAAACCGATGAAAATGAAAGCAGTCCACCAGTCTGGTTTCTGAATGTATGTCCAGCCGCCTCACGAAAGTGACCGTCTGCGCCCCGCATCCCGCGCTCCGTCTAGCCCCGTGTTGACGGCTTCCGCTGCCAGCGAGCGAGGATGCTTTCTCGAGCATCCTTCCCTCTCCCCCGATGCCATGGAAGAAGTAGGACAAATGTGTTTGCTCTAGACTCAGAGGAAAGGATCAGGGCTCCTCATTTCCCCAGGCTGCTGTTCCCCGACTCCCTGCTCAGGCGGCAGGGACCCCCAAGGGGGTTTCAGGAAAAATTATAACTCCTAAGAATGAGGATGAATGTGAGATTCTATTATAAATCAAATGCCTTTCAACCCTGACTGTCAGCTGTGATGTTCTCCAACACTGTTATTCACAGCGAGCATCATCTGCGTTTCTCCCCCCCACCGCCTGTCCCACTTCCTTCCAATGTAGGTCACAGTGGAGTCACCCTGCGTTCACTAGGTATGCCTCAGGGGAGGGCGGGGGGTGCTGCTTGAAGCAAATTTAGGAATCCTCTCTGACAGGCATGGAGCGACCCTCCTGTGCTCTCTCATTCAACCAAGACTCAAATCTTGCAACCACATGTGGAAGTCCTGTGCAAAGATCCTGGGGCATGTGGGAGGGCAGGCAGGCCGGCAGGGTGGTTCCTGAGCCCAAGAAGGTTGGGCGGCTGGAGCTTGAAAGCCATCGTCACAAGGAAACAATGCCAAGGAGGGTTTGGTTTCCAAAAGAGAAGCAGATGAGTCAAGCGGTAACTGGCCCTACTTTATGCTGAGCATCCTAGATCCGCCACATGCTAGCTGTGTGACCTTGAGTAAGTCGTTTCTCCTCTCTGAGCCTCATTTTTCCATCTGTATGTGCACCTGTCTCAGAGTGGTGTGGATTAAATGCATTCACAGAGGTAAAGTGCTTGGCGTGTGGCACAGCACGGAAGAAACACTCAGTAAACAAATATTATTATTGACGTTGGTGTTGTTTGCAAGAGTCTCTTTTAGCCACACAACATGATAAGCATCTTGCAACAGAACCTCGGCTTCTACTTCTTCATTCTGACGAGCACTGAGCGTGGAGCCCCCGCAGGCGCTGTGCTAGATGCTGGCAACGGGTCAGACTCTGCACCCATCTCTGGTAGCAGGACACTAGCTGGGAGGAGGGATGATTAACTCAAACCGCATGATGCACACGGTGAGCCTGTGTCGCAAGGATGGGAAAGCTGCAGAGCCCAGTGGGGTGGGACTCGGTCTGGGCTGGCCTGGGAGGTTCCACACCGTGTGAGCTGGGCAGGAAAGAGGAAGGACAGGGGGTCCCTGGCATCCCGAAAGGTCTAGAAGTGCACAAGATCATGGGCTCTTTGGGCAACAGCAAAAGGTTGTGTGTGGCTGGGGCACAGGGTTGCCTGCTAAGGACCTGGCAGGAGATGAAAATGAACAAATTGAGTTTGGGCCAAATTCGGCCTTCTCTGCCAGGAAAATAAGGAGTTGAACTTTGTCCTGTGGATGACAGAAGGGTTTTAAGTACCACTCCTACAGTTACTCAACTCTGGAGACAGAGAGCACACCCCCTCCACACACATACACACACACACAAACATATGCACTTGTGCATAGACACACAACACTCCAGATATATACAAACACACACACATATATGCATGTGCACAAAGACACATAACACTCCACCCACATATACAAATACATACACCCCCTCCACACACACACAAATATACATACACAGACACACACAAAAACACAACAGCAGGCCTGGCTCTCTGCAGCAGACCCAGAGCAGAAATGGGAGGCTCCGGGCTCCCAGATACAGCAAAGAGCATGTGTTCTGAGAGCCACGAAGGGGCCTGAGAGGCCAGCCCCAGGCTGTTTGGAGGAGGTCCTGTTTATAAACAAGAGGTTTCCTGCGCGCGCACACACGTGCGCACACACGCACATGCACACGCACTTACCCCTTGAGAACGGGACAGCTCTAAGGGGGACGCTTTCAAAATAATGCCTTCACGGGTCAGGTTTACCACACGTAGCACCAAAGAGACTTTGCAAGAAAAACACTATCTTTCACTTGCACAAGTCTCCAGCCTAGGCCTCATGTGAAAACGAAACTTCCTCCCCTCTCCATCACCCACATCTAAAAGGGAAGTGTGGGTCTGTCTCCACCAATTCCGAGCCACAACGCAGGAGCTGGAAGGGATCGGGGACCCCCAGGGAGGATGGAACAGCAGATGGCAGGGGTCCGGGGAACACCTCCACTATGTCAGCGTCTGCACTTGGTTCTCTCTCTGTTCCTCCCTCTCCTGAGCGGATGGACTCTTTTGTAAGGAGAATGGTTACACCCAGGGAGGCTCATTCACAATGAAGAATGCTTGTGGATGCAAACAAAAATGTGCTAAAGTTCCTTAAAATAGTTGCGTTCTCCTAAGCAGGAAAAACCTTTTTCCCTGCATCATGGTTCATACCAGCAATTAGCTCAGCAAACCCTTTTCTATAGCAAGCAGAAGGTGAAATGGAAGAGACTTCAAGGGCCACAGCTGGACGGCAGGCAGTCAATTGTTAAACAATGAAACCAAACAGTGATTTCCGTGGAAGGAGAGACTGCCTGAGCCAAAAAAGGATTTCCCTTTGTCCCGCAGAGTTGAACTCCATCTTTGTTAGGCCTGATAGAGAAGCCAGGCACTGTTCTAAGATAGTGGCTTGTTTTATCATCACCATAACTCTAGATGGAGAAACCGAGGCACGGAGGGGCGAAATGACTTGCCCAAGGTCACAGAGCAAAAGCCAGGATTTGCACTTGGGCCATCTGGCTCCAAGGGTCAGATTCTTACCCCACAACCCTGATCTCCTGCTCCACACGTTCAGCCCTATCGCTCTGCTGGGATAAGCCAGGGCCACACGCACGCTTCGCAGGGCCCAGAGGACAGCGGCAGGGTCCCAGCATCCCTGAACTTTATCGTGGGGATGGCTGGCCAATGCAAGGTCTTGGCAATAAGCAGCAATCTACGGGGGTGGACGTGATTGTTTCCAAATTGTTCTCATAGGGTCAGTGCAGAGGGCTCGTGGGCTGTCACGTGGCCTTGGCTGTGATGGGGGAGGGGAGGAGAGGGCATCATTCTGCTCAGGGCAAAGATGGCCATGAAGTTTGGCCACAGGTGCCACTCTGTGCCATTTCAAGACCGCACTGTCTTCAGACTCCCCAAGCCTGATCCAGCCTACCTACCAGATGGGTTCACGGAGGCCCAGAGAGGTGAAGCAGCTTCTCCAAGGTCACATAGCAAGAAATAGACAGAACCAGGAGTGACACCCAGGTCCCATGACACCTCTGCCCTTCCTACCTCACAGATTCCAAGACAGTGGGGCTCAGATGAACACTCTTTGGAAGGGACCCCTGAACTTACCTTTCGCTAGGCCCGTGACAGAAAATTCACACCCCTCTCCAAAGAGCGGACCCACAGTCAACCCACACATCCAGCCCCACTGTGAAACGTTTCTCCTCTCTGCTCTTCCAGCAGGGCGTGGTGTTATGGAAGGAATGTTCAGGTCTCCCTCAAATTCACACCTTGAAACTCTCACCCCCACCGTGACGGAGTTAGGAAGTGGGGCCTTTGGGAGGCAATTAGGTTTTGATGAGGTCATGAGGGTGGGGCCCCCAGGATGGGATTAGAGGCCTTATATGAAGAGAAGGGGACCAGAGCTTGCTCTCTCCGCCATGCAGGGACACAGAGGGAAGGTGGCCATCTGCAAACCAGGAAGAAGGCCCTCACGGAGCACCTGCCATGCTGGCACCCGGATCTCAGACTTCTGGCCTCCAGAACCCTGAGAGATCAAGGCCTTGCTGGGGCCCCCCAGTCTGCGGGATTTTGTCCGGCAGCCCGAGCAGACTAGGATAGATGGAAAATATCACCCTCAGACCAAGAACCAGAAAACCACACTCGTGCAGTCTGCTCTCCCAAACACAGAATGATTTTACCTGCTTCTCAAGAAAAGGCACCCCATGCTGGGAGTGCCCCACCCCCGCCCCCGGTGCCTACCATGGTCCCTGGCACAGAGCTAGCCCCTACCGTAATCCTCGCTCCCAGGTGAGAACATTCCTGACTTCATGGGGCTGCCAGCCTGGAAGTCTGCGACTTCATAATCATCCAGTGCCAGCATCCTTTAAAACGAAGAATGCCCACACCCAGCAATTCTGCATCTCAGCACTACCCACAACTGCTCAGGCACAAAAATCTCGGACGATGCAGTTTGCTCCTGCGCTGTGTTTAAGAGTGAAAAGTGAGAAACAACCTTCATGTCCATGGATGGAGGTGGGGGTGGAGGAAGGACCATTTTATGGGATTTGATGAAGCAACTGAACAGAATGAGGTAGGTCTATAGCCATCAGAACCAGCGGTTGGGTGATGAACCCCAAATAAATCGGACATTATTACAAGATGAAACAGACATGTTATTTTTACTGCAGACATGTGCAATGTGTATTTGCTCTCCATCTTTTGTGGTAGGGACGAGGCCTTTTCCTTGAAGATGCTCCCCACCCTTGCAGTCCCCACTGTCTTTCTCACATACACCCCAAGCAATTTGCAACTGACAGTCTGCAGTTCCTGTTTCTTCAAAGACCTTCACGAGGCCATCTAATTATTATGGCTTTTCCCACTCTTTTACGGTTCTCTCACCCACAACAGCTAGCGTTTTTTGGCGACACTCGGAGACTTTCCTAAGCAATTCCATTTGGTTTTCATAAAAACAACCACTCTCTCTTCACACTCGTATTTCATAAGTTTATGTAATCTTCAAGTAAATTGTGTAATTACAGTAACACCTATAACCAGCTAATCAGGATTGGGAACAAACACAACTGGCTCTTGGTAACACACAACACAACTGGCCGGAAGAAGGGGGCAGGGCTTTCCCGGAGCATTCCATCGGCCGGCCTTGGGCAGGGAAGGGAGACAAGGGTGTCGGGTACCCCAGCCAATCTGTTAGAGGAGTGAGTCCAGTTAGCACAATTTATACGGTCCTAATGAACTAACATGGACACATCTCCAATAAGTTATTAAATGAAAGGGTAAATTGCAGAAAGATACACACAATAAGATTCCTTTTATGTTTAAATAAAAAAACTCTTACATAAAATTATACTACATACTTTCTATAGAACCCTCGGTTTGAATGTAAATATAAAGAAAAAAGACTGGAAGGGTGGGATGTGGGGTAGGAATGCCATTGGAGGGGACGGAAAGGGAACTTTATACTTTTCCACACTGCGTCATTTTGGCAAGAAGAATATACATATACACTAAGCATATAATTGAGGTCTTTTTTTTTTTAAATCAACAAGACTTAACAGAATAGCTCAGCCCAGAGCTGGATAAGTATGCAGCTTTAAAAAAATTCAAGATAACACTCAAAATAAGAAACCTAACTGGCTTCAAAGAAACCGCTGTCTCCCTCTCAGCCGGGGTGAGCAGGCCAACACCGTGGTCAGAGGCATTCGTGGGCCAGAGATCCTCGACGGGCAAGACTGAAAACAGGCGGTGGATTCACCAGCCCGGTGGGCTCTGACCAGACCCCATGGTCAATGTGCGCAACGAGCTGCCACAACGAGCTGCCAACGAGTGACCAGCTGCTCTTGGCCCTCGATTGGTTTCTCTATTTAGCCGGATACGCTGCACGTATGACAAACTCACCAAGGAGTAGGACTCAAAGGGACCTTTCAAGGTGGCCGCGGTTATTCTGCAAATTAGACACCTACTTTCAGCCTCATTCACTGCCAATGATGGTTTCCATCATTCATTCACCACGATTTAGCGGGTCCCCAGTACACACCAGGCACAGCGCTTGTAGCTGGGGACCAAGCTGTGAAGTAGGAGCTTATGACCTAGCACAGAGGGACACAAAACCACCAATGGACAAATCATCACTTCATGCGAATTGTGGTCATGCTATGAAGCCCAAAGAGAATCAGCTGTCCCATCCCAGGTGGCGGGAGGGCATCAGGGAAGACCATGGAAGGTCCCCTTAGAGGTGGCACTGAAGCTGAGAACCGGAGGAGAGTTGGGAGGGAGTGCGTGAGGGTCGGGGAGAAGAGAGGTCTTTGCAAAGAGGACGGCGTGCGCTGAGGTGGGCAGAGGCTGGCCTGGTTGAGTACAGGAACGGACCCCCTGGCTGGCGGCAGGGAGGTGAACTCCACGGTGCACAACGAGGTGGGCGAGACAGGTCCAGATGGAATCGCACGCAGCCCTGAGGCCCGGCTCAAGGATTATGAATGTTTCCCAAAAGCAACGGGGAGCCACGACTGGATTCTTGAGCACAGGAGTGGAATTTCATCATGCACGTGCCTTTCACTCATGCCCAACTGAAAACATTGACTTAGCAGCCTGTGCTTCCAAAAGGGCCCTCCTTCTCTTCCATTACTGTGGGCCCCGCAAACATCTGTGCCAGGCCCCCTGGAGAGGCCAGACACTTTGCAGCTGCCCCCGCCCATCATTATCAACCCCCAAGGACGCCCCGGTTAGAACCCTCGCACCACTCGGCACAAACTCTCGGACTGCTGGGCTTATGGAAACATTCCCAAAATGTTTTTCTGTGCAATTGAGCACAGAAACGGTCCTGCTGCAAGCATTTCTTTCTCCCAGGCGGCTACACCCAACTGTTTTGCTGCAAGATTCTGCGTCACAAAAGGGTATCCCCAGCTAATATGACATTCAAATGAACTGGAGAATCTGGGCGGCCTGAATTCAGGGTAATCATGTCCATCGGTGTGTGTCCTTCCTCTGCATTATCTAATCAAATTTCCTGTGTGTATGAATATAAATACTGCTGTTCTGACCCATGATGAACTTGCAAACAGACTGATTATATCAGCTTTAACAGATTAAGGTTTCCAAAACCAGATGGACACCATTACTTTTATTTTAATTTAAAATGAACACAATTTCCACTGGCTATGGATAAAATTAATGACCTTAGAAGAAATCAACTTGCCCGGGAAATCAGATAATCATATCACGGACCGGGATCATAACACAGTCTTAGTCTGAGCTGTCGCGTGCTATTTCTACCTCAATGGCTTTTTCTACTTTCTTGGAATAAGGCTGTCGTGACACATTCTTTTGGGGGTACTGAATGTCAGCGCGACTTGGCTTAAATGGCAGGGGATGGACCGCCACCCTGAAATTACTGAAACCAGGAGAAATCCACAGGATCAAGACCAGACCGAGAAAATCTTATAAAACGGTAATCGAATCAACTTCCTACCCAGACCAGGCCCTTCTTAAATTGCAGATATCAACTTACTCGGCTTATGAAGTAAGAATATGGAGCTACGTGCCAGCCTCGAGCAAATCCACTGGAAGAGCTCCAGCCAGCCCACAGCGCATTCACTGATGATGATGAAACCGGCTTCAACCACGTTTCCACTTTGTTCCAACAGTCCCCTGTAGTCAGAGCCGGAGCCTTCCCAGTGTTTATGTTCCTCAGGCTCCTGGAAGCTGGAGACCCATCGCTGGCTCCCTTTTTCTTGGGTGTCTTTACTCCATGAGTTTCCGTGGGCAGGCCACAGACTGGTGGTTAGAGGGGAAGTTCTGCGAACGGGACAGCCCCCCTGCCACCTCTCCTCCTAGATACCTCGCCTAGGGCACGTCATGCCACTGGCCTAGCCACAGTCCTCCCATCTAAACATGGGTACAGTGGTAGAACCCACCGCATCGGGTTGTGGCAAGGAGGCAACGAGGTGTGTGATGTGCGTGGCTCAGGGTCCAGCACAGGGCAAGCCCCTGGCAGATGGCCGTTTATCACTGTTACTGTCCTATCCAGAATGCCTGGTCTCTTCCTCGTGACACACCCCGACGCCCACACTCACCCACACTCCCGCCTGCCTAAGAATCGGGCACCCAGGGTTTTGCTCCTCCCTCTGCGCATCCTCGCTCACGCCTTTGGCTGACCTTTGCCCTGGACTCCACCCGGGTATCTCTCCCACGCCAGTGGCTTGCTGTCACTTAGAACGCCACGGGTCACTTTGCTACTCGATGGGAGTGGCTCCTAGAACCCCACGGCTAACTCCTCCACTGAACGTTCACCGAGCCCTCCATCTGGCCATTTCTTTTTTTTTTTTTTTTCTGCTTTATGTCCCCAAACCCTCCCGTACACAGCTGTATATCTTAGTTGCAGGTCCTTCTAGTTGTGGGATGTGGGACGCTGCCTCAACGTGGCCTGACGAGCGGTGCCATGTCCGCGCCCAGGATCCGAACCCTGGGCCACCGCAGCGGAGCACGCGAACTCAACCACTTGGCCACGGAGCCGGCCCCTGGCCGTTTCTGTCCAACCTTATTTCTCGGAATTCCCCCACAGCCCCGGCCAACATGCCCCCCGAAAGGCAGGATGGTGGAGAAGACGGGGCAGACCCGGGACGCCGACTTACACCAACATCACGTCTGCAAAAGATGCCCAACACACACACTTGTGGGGTTGGGGGCACGCGAGTGGGGGAGGGTTGGTCATTATATTGTCTCTTGATTTAGGTGCTGGTCACACATGTGTGTTTAGCTAGAAAAAATCTACTGCACGGTATGGTATCTGTGCACATTTCTGGACGTATATTTTAATGACATTTACCAAAAAAAAATAGCAATGCTAATCCGTGCCTCAGTTTCCTCGTCTGTAAAGTGGAGGGTATTGCAGAGGTCATTACATCTCTGCTCGTGCTGTTTCTCCCTCTGCCTCCGCCCTAAATTCGACCCACCTCATCTAGAGGTCGTGAACTAGGTGCCCGTCCCGGGCTCAGCCCCAGGACTTCATTTAAGATGAATGACACCAAGGTGTGGGCACTGGCCACACACAACGTGAATATACCTAGGCCTACTGAACTGCACACTTAGAAATGGTGAAGATGGTAAATTTTATGTTGTTTTAACACAATTGGGAAAAAAAAAAAAAAGATGGGCTATAAGGAAATATTCTAATCCTGAAGGTCAATTTATAACACTACAGGGTTAATGCCTGGTGAGAAAGGCACCAAGCTGTACCCTTGGGCGTATATTTTTCATAAATCTTGCCCTAAGGCATGGAAAGATGAAGAAATAGTAATAGCTGTTAAAAGAGAAAACAGGATACAAAATTTCATGCATTTGGAAAAGTATGTTAAAAGGCAGGGATTTAGACAAAGACTAGGAAAAATAGCCACAAATAACAACATTTATTGTTCTGGGTAGCAGAATTCCTGATGAATTCTTTTCCTGTTTTTCTACACTTGGAATGTTTTACATTCATATTTCTTAATCATAAAACTGACGAAAATAAATAATTTTTATCTATGCTTCATGCTTTAGCTCCTCCCTTTTGTAAAGTGTCCCTGTTTTTTTTCTTGAGGAAGACTGGCCCTGAGCTAACATCTGTGCCAATCTTCCTCTATTTTGTATGTGGGATGCCACCACAGCCTGGCTTGATGAGGGGTGTGGGTCTGCGCCCAGGATCTGAACCTGCAAACCTGGGCAGGCGGCCAAAGCAGAGTGCACAGAACTCAACCACTACACCACCAGGCCAGCCCCTGAAAAGTGTCCTTTCAACTCAGTTTTATTTTGTGTCTCTACAGATTCCTCTACGCCTGAGAGATATCACTGCCCCTCTCCTCCTCATGAAAACGGATTTCCTGCTGAGTTCCAATCCAGCCTCAGAATCCTTCTCAACACAGTGCTCCAGGCAGTCCCACGCCAGTGAAACACATGCCATTATACTTGCTCCCTCTCCTCTTTTTCTCTGCTTGTTTCCTGGTGTTCATCTTAATCTCCCAAGGCAGATATAGGATCCTGGGGGAGTGGGGCTGAGATTTGCCTGGTTCTCCCCAGCTGGGTTCTAAGCAGAGGTGTGGAGAAGCTCGACAATCACACAGTGAACGACCACGCTCTGGGATACACACCTCTCCGTCCTCTTCACTTAGTCCCAAAGCAAGACCCCGTATTTCCAAGTCATGTAACCACCAAGCACAGGTTCCCAGAGAGCATGAGGACAGAGGGTTCCAACCTGACGGTTAATCAGAACAGACCTGGGTTCACCTCCCCACACTCACGGTTCCACAGACGGGCGGAGGCAGGGCCCTCAGCCCACGTGCCAGAGAAAACGGCGATTTCTGCAGCAAGGACGGGAGCACCTCCAAGTGACTTTGGTTGTCACCCTCCAGTCGGGTTCGAGGAACCACTTATTAGCTTTCACAGCAACCAGGCTTCCCCTCGTGTAATTTTAAAGGAATTAACACTGATCTAGGGTCAAAGTTCTTACAGGGGAATTCATCTTTACGTTGGTGACTGCACTGCAGACCCTGGGGGGTGGCGCTCTGGGTCCCTGCTTACGAGCTTATAGTGCAGACAAAGATCACGTGGACCAGAAGCGCACACCACAGGACACTGTGGACACGAGGCCCCTCCTCACAGAGGTCCTCGGGGCCCTTGGGTGACACGACTCTGGACGGGGAGATCAAAGATGGTCTCACCCTGAAGTTGGAGTAGACAATTGTCTCCCAAAGCCTGAAGTGACCTCGAGTCCTTGAGGTCACAGGAATGTTCAAGTGCACAGCTCTCTGTCACTGTCACAGCTTGTCGGCTCTTCCAGAGTTTGGGGCTATCTCAATAATTTACTGGGTGGAGGAGGAGGTGGGCAACAGGGTCGAGTATTCGTCATGGGGAATATCCTGAAACTCAAGGACACATGACGACAGTGTATTTACTGTGAATTTTGCTCTAAGGTGAAAGGTATGAAGTGAGGATGGACCTTACAGAAAGTCAATAACCTCGATGGAAATATTAAGAATTATATTATTATTAATAGATTAAACGCTTTTATGTGCCAGCTATGGTACTACACAACTCCTGTCTGATCTCACTCTTGCTAACAAGTCCATGTGGCAGAGCCTTAGGACTAGCTCCACTTAGAGAGAGAGAGAACTTACTATGACTGTCAAAAAAAAAAAAATCCAAGTGATATGCCATGAACAAAAGTGATAATAACATAAGAAGCACAAGGGAAGCATCTTAAGACACGACCTGCGACCTAAGAGAAGGTGAAATACAGTTGAAATTACATGCATATGAGATTTGGAGACACCATCTAGCTATGTGACCTTAGGCAAGTTACCTGGCCTCTCTGTGCCTCACTGCCTTCATCTTTAAAATGAAGGAGTTCAACTTTAAAACACTATGAGTCTAGAATAACTAAAACAGCATGATGATGGAGCAAGGATAGTAAATCAGTATAACAGAAAGCCTAAAAGACACTTCAGCACATATTTGAAAGTTTTTAGTATATGATAATAGCACTATTTTAAAGCAGCGGAGAAAGAATGCATCATTCAGTGAATAACACCAGACGCTTAGTTAACTATCTGGAAGGAGAGAACGGCATTGCACCCCACCTCACACCTTATCCCAAAAATTGACCCTAGAGCAATTTGACAGTTATATGTTGAAAAAAAGTGGAAATGTTTGCTCGATCTTGAAATGTGAAAGGAGTCTTTAAAGCACTCATTCAATTAAATTAACTAATTTAATTAAGAAGCCACTAATAAAGCCACTCAGATCTGACCACAGAAAAATGTAAAACTTCTATATATCAATAAATACCCCAAACAAAATTAAGATGCTGGAGGGAAAAAGCGGGGGGGGGGGGGGGGGAACAATTGCTACATACATGACTTGAAAAAGGATGAACAATCTTTCTCTATTAAAAAGGGAACCCTTATAAACAAATTTTTTAAAGGTACATACCCCAATTAAAAAGAAAACACACAGAGAACCTAAACAACTTGCAAAAGAAATGCAAATAGCTAATGAACCCATAGATGAAGGGCAGCGAATAGATTTAAGGTGACAAATCCTTACTGAGGGTGCCAAGGGTCACACTCCTTTAAAGAGGTCAGGGTTCACTACAATGGGGCATGTGTGGCCTTGCCCGTGTGGTTGAAAGGGCGCATGCCTCAAAGTCCTGGCCACAAGACATGGCCTGACCACAGGCTGCCCGGGACGTGCCCGGGTGCAGGAACCCCAGCTGAGACAAGCGTCCAGCCCCAGCCCCGTGGAGACGCAGATTACAGGGGTGGCAGCAGAGCCGTGAGCAGGGCTGCCACAGCGCCCCTCTCCTGTCTTGCCCGGAATCAGACAGCGGGCGAAAGGCAATGCTCCTCTCTCGGATCTTCCTTCCCCATCTGGGACCCCTGGGCTGCGCAGAGGATGCTCAAGGTGGATGGGCCCGTGGAGGGAACAGGAGGGGGTGTGCCTGCCACCTCCTTGAGACCAGTGCTTCCCAGCTGCCCTGCAGACTCGGCCCCGCTCCCACTCTGAGGAACCCTCGGAGGCAGCCCATTAATTTTAAAGACAAAGCACATAGTAACAATATAGCTAATAACAGAAGCTATCATGTAGTGAGTGACCACATAACTTAGTAGGCAGACCTCGCTCCAAGGAGCAGAGGGAGGATCTGTGAAGCTAAACTGATTCATTCATTCATTCATGCACTCAGAAAGTGTCTGTCAAGCAGCTGCATGGACAAGGTCCTATTCTAAATGCTGGGGACACAGGGTTGGGCAACAAGAAAACAAGCGAAAATCCCTGCCTTTCTGGCAGGAGGAGACGATAAACAAAATAAACAAGCAAGACACAGTCTGCTGGATTATGATAAGTGCTAAGGAGAAAAAAAATAAGGCAGGAAACAAGAAATAAAGTAAAATATGGGGAGGGAGTGTCAACATTTGAGATGGTACGGCCAAGGAAATCCAATTAGGTGACTCTTAAGTAAAGATCAAAAAGCAGTGAATGAGAGGGTGTGTGGATATTTGGGCAAAGACATCCCGGGCAGAGGGGCTGGTCAGGGCAAAGGCCCCAGGTGCAGCGCCGGGCACATCCGAGGTGGCAGCCCAGGTCACGCTGTGTGTAAGTGACGACGTGAGCTCCCACTAGGCCACAGTGCCTTTGCAGATGGGCCCGGGAGGCGACGTGGTTGCCCAAGGTCGCACAGTTAATCATTGAAAGACCAGCCAGGCATGGATTGTGTGGGAAAAGAGCAGAGACCTGTATCCTGGGGCTGCTGGAGCAAAGGCCCAGGTCCTGCTGACCCACTGCGTGGCACCGGGGCCCCTAGCTTCCTCCCGCTTCCTCTGGCCCTGGGGAAGCTTCTCCTGGCTCAGCCACTGGACAAGGTGAGGGAGCCTCCTGTGGCCTGCAGGCCCCAGCTGAGGACAGCCAGCACCGTCCCTGGGGAAGCACAGAGCTATTTGTGGGGCTTAAAAGGTACCTGGCGAGACTGCACATAAGCCCAGTGATTTATCTGTTGGGCTCAATTTATTGGCCTGGCGGGAGAGGTCGTTTAGGAAACTTTTCAAAATTAGTGATGGTCAACGTTCTTGAAGACAGTTACACGTATGCACAGGCCTCTTTGCATAACGACGTGCACATGCAGGCACACTCACAACACACACACTCACGCTTCTACCAAACGCACATCCAAATGTGAACACTCTGCATTTGTTTCTCCCTGCCATCTAATTATGAAGTTGTTTCCAGGCGGCCTGACGATGAGCAGGGCAGAATCTTGTGTCTGGAGACTGCAGTTAGAAAGCCAGCTCAAACGCTGAGCTGTGTGACCCTGGGCACCTCACTTCCTTAGCTGTCCTCGGCCTCAGTTTCCTCGTCTGTAAGATGAACCTCCCCAGATTCCCGTGGAGACCACAGATAACATGGGTAAGGTGCCCCGCTCAGTGCCCGGCGGACAGTTGGAGCTCTGGGAAACGGAAGCTGTCCAATGACAGCGTGGTCTGAGAACCATTTACAGTGCGGTCGCCTCATTCTAGGGGACAAGCCAGACCCACGTAAGCAAATTTATGAGCCATTTCTAAATACGAACGGCAACAGAGGTGAGATAATCAACAACTAGCCCCAACTAGTAATTTGCAACAGAAATGCATGTTTCTCAGTCCAGAATAGTTTTTTCCTGGCCCTGGCATGGTCTGAATCAGCCAGTCTGGGAAAAGCCACTACACAACCTTTGACCTCTTGGAATTAGTTAACTTGGAAGGAAAGGGAACAAGGCTTGAACCCAGTGAACCCAGTTTTCCAAGCAAACGTCGGACAGCAGATCGGGGCTTAATTACATCTGCCAGGACCCTATTTCCAACGAGGTCATGTTCATGGTACGGGAGGTTAGGACTTGAACGTTTCTTTTCGGGGGACACAATCCAATCCACGACAGTGGCCACCCCAGGCAGTATTGGAACAAGCCGACAGGAGCCTGTGGCTCATGTCCCAAGTTCAGCAGTTGAAGGGCAGTGGGCGGTGAGGGGGTCAAAGTGCTGGGCGCCAGGCCTGGCTTTTCCAATTATTAACCCCGGGACATTAGGGGAAAAGAGCTCTTTAATGCAGGGGTTGCAACCATCAAAGAAGATAATGTATGTAAAAGACAGCACAGTGCCTGCACGCAACGCCACTTGGTGATGCCCCCACGGAGATTATGTGGAGGAGGCTCACGGTGGTTTTCCATCTCCCAGTGACACAGAAGTCTTGGAGGTAGCAGTCACATGGGCCCCGGCTCCGGGAGAGGCGTGGGAGGGGGGCGGGAGAGGCTCCGCTCGGCTTCGCGGGGAGGGCGGGGAGCTGAAGAGCGAGGCAGGCTTTGCGAGCAGGAGTGAATTGTCAGGACTGTCAGCTGCGGAGGGTGCCGGCTGAGCCGCTGAGTCAGACGGGCTGCACGGATCCCACAGGAGACGAATACTCCCACCAAGAGAAATCTGTTTGACTTTAGGAAAGTACAGGTTACAGTGATACTCACTAAACACCCCACCTTCCTGCTCGGCAGACGGGAGAAATGAGTAACGGGGAACCCGCCACGGTCCTGAGGGATCCACCAGTTTGGCTGGGACTTTCTCCCCAAAGCGGGGCCCTGTTCACATCATATTTGCCCGGGATGATGCATTATTGGAATCCCCTGGTAAGAAGGTTCAAACTTCATCAAACAGGGGGCCCGGCAAGACCGGATCAGCATCGGTGAGTCTCCTTGATCCTAAATGAGGCTAATTTTTCCCCTGGCCTCAACTGCAACAACATTTATCTACGAAGAACACCATTTACAGCTGCCTGATTGGAAGAACTCTCTGAGACGGTTTTCAGGCAATGGTGAAGATCTTACCATCCCAGGCCAAGCCCCACCCCCACCCTTAATGCAGACCCTTGTACAAAGGTTTCCAGGTGACCCCATGCTTACCCAGTGTGCCAGTTTCCTAAGGCTGCTCTAACAAACGATCACAACTCAGTGGCTTAAAACAACACAGATTTACTCCCTTACAGTTCTGGAGGTCAGCAGTCCAAAATGGATGTTGTGGGGCCAAAGGCAAGGTGTTGGCAGGGCTGCGTTCCTCCTGGAGGCTCCCGGGGAGAGTCTGTTTCCTTGCCACCTCCTAGAGGCCGCCTGCATTCCTTGGCTGGCGGCCCCTTCCTCCATCTTCAAAGCCGGCAACAGCATCACTCCTTCCTCCGCTTCTGTCCTCACATCTGCTTCTCTGACTCTGTCTGCCTCCCCTTCCTCTGATAAGGACTCCTGCGACCACGCTGGGCCCACCTGGATAACCCAGGAGCAGCTCCCCATCCCAATCACATCTGCAGAGTCCCTTGTGCCATTTCAGGTAACACAGTCACAGGTGCTGGCAATTAGGACATGGACATCTTTGGGGGGCCAGTAGTCTGTCTACCACACCCAGTATGAAAGCTGCCCCAGTGTCCCACAGCCTCACAGCCCACACTCCTTGGAAGGTCTGAGGGCCCCACCTAATCTGCCCTGCTGACCTCTCCAGAGCTGCATCTCCTGCCTGACCCCTCACGCTCCACCTACCCACACTGAGTGTCCCGGGCACTGCTTACCTCTGTGTCTCCCTTCATCACAGAAACTGCACCCACTCTCCCCCATTATCCTCCCTCACTGGGCCCATCCCAAGTCATCCTTGAGATGCAGCTCCAGCATCATGACCTCCAAGAGGCTTTCCCTGATCCTCCTAACCCGGCCTAGATACTCTCTTTGTCCCCCTCACTTCCTCCACCACACACATCACACTGGATTGTGAATGTCTGTTTACTCATTTGTCTCCTCCAACAGGGGTACTGGGAGGACCTCAAAGGCCAGGGCCACAGTTCATTGCTCTGTGTCTAGCCCAAGGCCTGATTTACAATGGGAACTTGGGAAGTGCTGGGTGGATGCACAGATGGATGGATGGATGGATGGACAGATGAATGGATGGGCAGATGGACAGAAGGGAAGGAGAGAGGGAGGGAGGGAGAATGGGTGAGTACCTGGCATAAAAGTACATGCTCAATAAATATTCATTGAGTGAAAGGAAGGAGGGAGGGGCAGAGGGAGGAAGAGGGTGTGATTAGGGCCACCATCTACGTTGGGAGAACTCAGCAAAGCAGTGGCCAACGTAAGGAAGAAGCTCAAGACTTGGGCACCATTTGTGATCTGTCAGAGAGGGACACCCTAGGGAGCAGTTAGCCGAGACCAGGAGGATTCCAGGAACGGGTACACAGCCGACTAGAATTAGCAAAAACTCAATGAACTATTTTAATTTCCCATGCTGATTCAAAGGCACATCTCTCCGGGAACCAGCAGGAGGTGTCAGGACTTCCTCCCAGCTAGAAACCAGCTCTCAGCCCCACTTCCGGGTCAGGGTAACTCGACGTGGGAGCAGAGCTTCAAGGCATTTCAACTTCACTCAGGGCCCCAGTCTGTCTCCATCCTGCTTTTTAAGTTTTATCCAGGACTTGTCAGCACGGGGCCCCATGGTGGAGCAGGGAGTCACAGGGTCATGGGGCACAGGCTCGCCTTGAGCTGTCCAGAGTGGAGATGTGTCTTCACTCCAGGGCCAGGCAAGTGCCAGCTTCCACCATTTTCCTTAAAAATACTATTTTTCTACAAAGTTGTAATGTGAGTGTGAATGATATTTTTCTAGAATTTTATTATGAGAACTTTCAAACATAAAGAAAAGTTGAATACTGCTATACACCTACCAAAATGGCTAAAATTAAAAAGACTGAGAAAAGCCAATGTTGGCACGGATGTGAAGGAACTGGAAATCTCATACGCTACTCCTGGGAGTGTAAGCTGGTACAACCACTTTGGAAAGCTGTGTGGCATTATTTACAGAAGTGGAATGTATGTGTCTCCTGGACCTGTGACTACCGACTCAGTCCTGACTATAAGCTGACAGAATTTCATGCACGCTCCCCAAGAGGCATACGCAAGAGCGTTCCTAGCAGTATTATTCATAGAAACCAAAGACTGGATACGATCCGAATGCCCACCATGAGTAGAACGGTATATTCTTAAGAAAAAATATTATTTAGCAGAAGAAATAAGTAACTTTCAGCTATATACAATTATGCACAAATCTCACACATGTTAATATTGAGCCAAAGGAACCGGACATGAAAGAATACACACTGTTTGATTTGCTTTCTAGAAAGCTGAAACCTAAGAAAAACTAAACAACAGACACACAGTGGTCAGGACAGTTCACTCTGGGGAGGAGCGAGAGGGTGGCTTCTGGGGTGTAAACAGTGTTCTCACTGATGGCCTGCGTCACAGGCATGCGAGATGTGCGATAATTCATTAATCTGTTCTTTGGATTGCACATCTTTACAAATGAGCAACATGTCGATAAAAAGAAAAAAGAGAAAGTTGAAAGGATCTTCCAGCGGGTACCCATACACACATCGCCTGGATTCCACGGGGCACATTTTACTATTCCTGCTTTTTAGCTGTCTATCCATTCCTTAGCTATCCATCAGGCCTTGTTACTATTACTGATGATAATGATAAATGGTATTTTTGACATGCAGGCCATGAGGCCAGTTTCTCAAACCACTCAGCCTGGCCTCTTGGTCAGGCCAGGCGCCCTGCAACCCTCTCTCTCCCCCGTCATCTTGTTCTCCAGCTCCCCCCGCCTGTCCCACTTGGGCAGACGAGCTGGAGAGCGGAGACGTGCTGAAGTGGGCGAAAACCAAGGAAACAGCTTCCTCTTCGGGTTCAGACTCGTCTGGCTGCACGTGTCTGAACCGCGCCGCCACCCCACCTGCCGCTTCCTCCAGTGAAACCAGCCCCGAAAGGGCAAAGCTCACACCCCCGTGTGCTCACTCCTGGGAGCCCAGATGGACTCAGAACACATCCATGGCCATCCCCGAAACAGAGATGATTCCCGTAACCATGAGGTGAAATTTCCCTTCTTAGTTTTGGAGGGAGAGGCGAGGCTGAGAACCACTGAAGACTCAGGACACCTGCCCACCGCTCTGAAGACACTGATCCTCCTCCGGGAGCCGCCTGGAAGCAATAACGCCAACCTGCTCCGGCGGCTGGTTCCTGCCCTGTGGGGCCTCCAGGGGCACCTGGGGAGACGAGGGAGCCCAGGGCACTCGCCGAGCGGGGAGAGACGGCAGGGGGCTTCTTCACCTCTTTTGCACCTTGGAGCCCTAGCCTGTCTGGTGAAGAATCTGGACCCTTTCTGAGAGTGTGATCTTTAAAAATGCATAAAACAAAATTCATAGGATGGCCAAGGAAAGTGATCATACTGAAATACAGGTATCAAACTATTTCTTAAAATTTCTGATAGAGCAAAAAGACAACTTCTTCACTGCATTAAATAACAAGATCTAGCTGGAGGTCCGAGAGCTACAGAACTTCGAAGGAGGGACGAACGTAATGGTATTCCAGGACACCCACAAAGACGGAACGGGATCTGAAAGCATCCGTGACTTCTCCTGGCAACAGGTCTGAGGTACTGCTAACGCCACGGCAGCACTGCCCACAGCCATCGCCAAAGGAAACGCCACATTTCAGTTACAGGTTAACTGGTCATAAAGATGTCTTTTTTTTTTTTTTTTTTTTCTCACATCCAAGTTCCCAGACCCCCTGACTTCTATCCGTGGACCCAAGGATGAGAACTCCTGGAAGTCAGGAGCTTGCTTTTTGTTCCCTTTCTTTTATTCCTGATGATGCAATGCTCCCTGCACCTAGGTACACAGCCAAACGAACTGAAGGCTGAAAGCAGGGCCTCACACAGACGCTGGTGCACCAACCTGCACGGCAGCACTGGTCACGTTAGCCAAAAGGCGCAAACAACCCGGATGTCCATCGATGGCCAATGGCTGAACATAAAACATGATACACACACACACACACACACACACAGTGGAATATTATTCAGCCTTAGAAAGGAAGGAAATTCTGAGACACGCTACGGTATGGAGAACCTCAAGGATATGATGCTAAGTGAAATAAGCCAGTCACAAAAATACAAACACTGTATGATTCCACTCATATGAGGTACCTGGAGTAGTCAGAGTCCTAGGGACAGGAAGTAGAATAGCGGGTGGCAGGGAGCTGGGAGGAGAGAGAAGGGGAAGCTAATGTTTAATGGGGACAGAGTTTGGGAAGATGAAAGAGTTCTGAAGACGGACGGTGGTGATGGTTACACAACAAGGTGAAGGTACTTAAGGCCACTGAACTGTGCACTTAAAAACGGCTAAAACGGTAAACTTTCTTTTATGTATATTTGATCACGATAAAACAAAAAAACGAAAACAAAAATGCTCCCTGCAGAACACAGAAGTCCCATTGCTGCCAAGAAGAGGCACGGCCTTCCTGGTGGCCACGGGCAGAGTCTCCTAGTGGCTCTGCACCAGGCTGGGCCACCACACAGATCTGGGCTTGCGAACTGTGGTGCCGTCATGGGCACAGTATGGCCTCAACGTCCACCTCTGCAAACGAGGGCCGTGGTCACAACGGCAGCCAGCGCACACGATGAGCATGTCGTCTCTTGGAGCCGTCCCGATGACCCCAGGAGGTGAGTCGTACTGTGACTTTGCTTACCAAGTGATTTAGTTAACTCACCCAAGGTCACCAAGCTAGGACTGGCAGTCCGGACTCTGATGTCCAGCTGTGTGAGTGTCTGCCGGCTCCTTGTTTACTGTGTCCCCCATGAAGCTGCAGGCCCCGGCACCACAGACACCGCCTCTGTGTCGCTGGCCACGCTCTCCCCAGAGCCACCGCGCAGGAGGCTCCGTAAATACTGCTGAGCGACTGAAAGAATCAGGTTCTGTCTGACCCCACAACTGGCTTCCCTTGTAAGCAAGGGGTGGTGGCACGGTCAGGGCCTGGTCCTTCAGGTCTCCACGTGGATGCTGAGATAACCCCGGGGGTCATGGGTCAGTGCTCTCCCAAGGTGGGGCTGGAGGGGGCCACAGTTCAAGGGCCAGAAAAATAAATCTGGCCCCCGTGGACGCCCACACGCCATTCCACGTACACACACACCTGGCGAAAACATGGATGACTCAGGAACCAGCAGCTGCGAGTACCTGCCAGTGCGCGAGGGGTTCACTGTTGCTGCAAGAGGCCCCAACGCTGGGAGAGCCGAGGGATGAGGTCAGCCTCGCATCCCAGCTCGCGGGTGAGGAAGCTGTGCCTGCGCCAAAGTTCAGGGTTACCTGATGGTGACTCAGCTCAGGAGACGACGCGGGGAGCTCAGCAGAGCGGCACCGGCGCCCAAGGCTGCCTCTGCCATGCTCCTCGGGGGCTCTAACCAGGAGTTGAGGGCAGTCTGGAAAACAGGCACAGCGCTCCCCAACCAAAGTGCCATCCTCCCCTCCCTTTTCAGAGGGCCTTCTAGGCCATGACACCCTCTGGGGGCAGCGGGGTTGCCAGTGACCTGAATCAGACAAACATGGCTGGACCGGGGTGGTGGGGAAACCTGGATTTGTCACCCTGGATGAGCCAGCTACTTGGCCGGGGACCAGGCAGGCCTGAGGGGCCGTGAGGGACGCCTGCCCTTGGAGTCCCACCACAATGGGGGTGGGTGGGATGGTTACAACGCCGCCTTGCAGCTGAGTAACTGTGGGCTCCAGGTCTCCGTCCACAAGATGGGGTGAACCTGTCCCCCCTCCAGGGCCGCCACCCGGATGGACTCTGCAGCAGTGAGAAGAAAGGAGCTGGATCTGCACCAGTCAGCAGAGGCAGGGCTCCAACACCGGAGCCAAGGCTGCAGGGTGGGAAAGTCAAGCTGTAAAGACGTTTAAAAAGCACACACAAAGCAACACTACATATTGTTTAAGGTTCCATATGTGTGTGTGTAAAAGTATTTAAAATCTAATGGAAAGATCTACACCAAATGGACAAGAAAGGCCACCTGGAGGCAGGCGGTGACCTAGAGGTGAATGTCAAGGTAATTAGAACTTTTCCAGTAATGTTTTATTCGTTTTACTGAAAAAGGCAAAGCGAAGAGGACAAATATTAACAATGGTCAATTCTGGGTGGTGGAAATGTGGTTTTTTGATACGAGTCTTTGTTGCTTTCTGTTTGTTTACTGGCTAACCTGAAAGTCACCTTGACATCAGTATGTGGTCAAGCACTGAATCCTATTGATCGTGTACGTATCCTAAATTGTGTGTATTTTTTTTTTAATTCTCAAAATTCAAAAAGGAAATGTCTCTCAGAGCATGCAGTGTTCAAAGTACTCACTAAATTGCATTCCCCCCAACCAGAATCGAGGGTCCGGGGCCCCACGGCTCTGCGACCAGACATTCCTCTGACCCCCGTCTATTTCAGGGGAGAAAGGGAAAGCCTGCTTGGCCCTGGGCCCTGCCGCTGACCCACTTCCCCAGGACAGGCACGAGGGGAGCTACAGATGTCCTGCAGTGGAGGCTCCAGCTCAAGCATCCAGAGGGCTCTCCATCCTCTTGTTTGGATCCAGGTATGGCCACCTGGCACATGGCTCTGATGGCAGCGTCCTCTCTACCAATCACACTCCAGGAAACCCAGTGACGTCACCGATCACCAATCGGAGCGCCTGACCAGCGTGAGCGAACCGTGTTGCCACACTGGGTTGACAAGATTTCAGCCAGAGGCAAAGACACTTGACATTTCCTTTCTCTTGGGAAGTCTCATCAAGTGCAAATGTGCAGATGGTGTGGCCCAACACTGAAAGCAGCAGCCCCCGTTGCCCACCCAGGCTCAGCTCCTGAATTTCAGACTTACTGTTAAACTGGAACAGTGCCCCCTGAATCCTGCTCACACACTTTGCCTCCCCCATTTCTAGATACAGAAGAAACAACATTCTGTAGGCTGCATTTCACTGTATCGTATACCCGCCTTTCTATGGAGAAATTCTACCTGTAAGATTTTGGGTGCCAAAAAGGAAAAGAAAGATTCAGGATACTTTTTTCCTTTCTCTGATCTCAGCCAACCTCCAACTGAAGAAAAATATCACATGCTCGAAAATCCAAGTGACCCACCCCCCCCAAACTGTGGCCATTTTGAAATCTGGATGCACGGTTGGACGAGAGTTTTAAAAACCATTTGGTTTCTCTTGTTAGTCGATCACTCCACATCTGCCTGCAAATAAAGGCAGCCTTGGAGAGAAAAAATTCACTCCAGGGAACCAGCAGGAACGGCTTTTTTGGAAAAGCTCCCCACGGACCCCGCCTACTGGATTCAGGGTCCACATAAAGCCCCCTCCCCAACCAAGGTGACCCAGACACTCAGGCTCCCCCTCTTCTAGCAGCAGAAACACCTCTGCACAGCCCAGCCCTTCCAAGAAGCAGCAGTGGCATTTCGGGGAGGCAGTGACCTCACAGTCACCATTTTACAGAGCAGAGCGGCAGTGGGGACAGCTCGTATTGCGTTGTTCAGGGGGGCGGCGAATGCGGAGCCACCAGATAACTAAAACCTCTGCTGTCTTCCTGCCACTGCCGACCATCACCATAGGAACCACATCCTGCTGCTACCATGGCAACCGCGAGTACCATCCGCTCAGCAATGATGCAGAGGCCACTCAGGAAGGCTTGCAAGGCCTTGAGGCTGACAGGGTCCTGCGGTCCACAGTCACGGGGACCAGGAAGTGACAAAGAGAAGCCTTCTGAGGCGATTAGTGTTTTGGTTTAAAAGCCTTCCTTCTGCTCCTCAAGAATTAATTTACCCCAAAATTAAGTCCTTCCTAAAGTACACTCCTGTTCCTGGGCTGTGAAAATCTCTACGGCCAAACCCGTCAGATGAGAGCCCCTCCAGTCCTTTTCTGTGGGCAGGATGTGACACCCAGGGGCTCCCACGGTCAGACCGCGAGCTTGCCACGGCAGCCCCCGTGACAGGCCAGGCACTGGGCGACGCCCTTCCAAAAGCAGCATCTGGTTCCATTCTCACAACTCTGCTCATAAATTTAATTTCCCACTTCCTACCCACATTTTACAGAGGAAGGAGGCTCCGGGAGGTTAAATGACCTGTCAGGGTCATGCAGCACACTGGGCAGGGCGGTCAGAATCTCTGACTTGCAGGCCCTGAGAAACTCTGGTCACCTTTATTATCCCCAATGCAAAGTAGGAATCAGGTCCTACTTCTTAATAATGGCTAAGGTTGACTGTTAACAAGCATTATTTTAAATACACATTCATGGCTACTCCATAGAAACTGCTTACTTTGTGCTAGGCATTGTGTAGACATGCTACATGGGGCCTCTTATTTGTGTCCCTCAGAGTCTATGAGGTGGAAACTAGCACAGACGAGGAAACTGAGGCACAGAGAGATGAAGTAACTTGTCTGAGGGCACACAGCAGTCAAGAGGCAGACCGGGGGTTCAAACTTGACCAGCTGGACACCAGAGCCTGGGCTCTTGGTCCCCCGCTACCCACGGGCAGCTGTAGCGTAAACATTAGACCCTGGCCACCTAGCACAGCCTCCCAGGGCCTCCCACCCCTTGGGGCTGTGCCTGTCACCCCATGACACTGTTGGGAACGACCCTGCTTGGCCACACAGGAGCATCTGCGTCAGCACCCATGCTGGGTCCCCTGCAGCCCCTCCCACAAATCCAGCGTAACGATGGCTTTGGTTAATGGCCCCTTCAGTGCAGCCGGGACCTTCCGGGGAGTCACGATTTCACTGTTCCCTCTTCATCCTGAGGCAGCACTTCCAGAACACGCTTCCCATTCACCGCAGTCCAGGAAGACAAAGCCCCTGATGTCAAGGGCCTTCGGGGAGGAGACGAGGGTCTGGCAGCCCCGGGACCTCAGGAAGCCAGTTCCACGGTGTACAGATTTGGCAGAGCCATAGGAAACTGTCACTTTGTAGGCTACAAGTGGTCAAACACTGGCAGTCTCATCTGGTTGCTCCTAATGTCTGAGCCTCATAACAAGTCCACTTTACAGATGAGAAAACCGAGGCTCAGAAAGGTTAAATGACTGCCCAAGGTCACAGAGACAGGCAGTAGGAGACACAGGACGGGAGCCAGGTGTCTGGTTTCAAAGTCAGTCCTTCCCCTCCACCATGCAATGCTGTTTCCCCCACCGCCCTGGGGGCTGGGAAGCACAGCAAGGGTGTGACTAGCGGGGGAAACAGACCAGAGAAGCCACTTCCTGTGCTGTAGGAGATGGGAGTTAGGGGGTCAGGGGGCTGGGACCTTCTCTGGGGGCCCAGGCTCCACTCTCAAATAGAAGCAAGTCTGGCACAGTGGCGAGACCAGCAAGCACAGGGATTTTGCCTCACATTTTTTAATCGATACCAACAGACACAGAACACAGGAAGCAGGTAGTTACTTCATCGGTTTGAGCCCAGCTGGCTAGTGCGTAAGGTAGGATGTGAACGCCCACTGCACGGGGCTGGCTGAGAAATCAACGCAGTCACGTGAGCCAAGAGCCCAGCTCCCTGCCTGGGCCACGGGTGGTGCTCCGAAGACGTCACTTCCCTTCTCCAGGGCCTGTCTCTGGACCTCTCGCCAAGCTGGAGGGCTGCAGCCCAGGCCGGCCCCTTGGGGACTTCAGCAGAAAGCCTCTCCCAAGCCCGAGGCTTCGTTCTTTCCCAGATCATCAGAGCACTTCCTGGATGTCGTCCACCACGAGAAGGGCATTGTTTTTACTCACGACCCTGACACCTCTTCTCCACCTCCCACCTCCATGGCGTCAACAGGCCCAGAGGATGGCCGGTGGTCCAGGTGAGCTGACCCCTTAGCAGATGGCAGGTCATGCTTTCAAAATTGCGACAGATTTTCTGTGCTCAGCTATCTTTTGACCAAAGCGAGAGCCAGATAGGAAATGGCGGGAAGAGATAATCCATAGGCTTCAGCCATGGGGGTTTCAAAGGTGACTCGGGAAACAGCATCCCACTGACTCACACCTTCCAAAGAATGGTGAGTCCTCAACAGCTGCATGACCTCTCTGTCCTCCACTCCCAACACCCTCTCGCACGCTGTTAACCACGGCGGGCTGCGGACAGTGCTCGGCGGGACTCCTTTCCCACTTCGCCCGAGAAGAAATTCCACAAATCCACTGGCATCCACTTCCCTAGAAACTCTGAGACCTATAAAAGGTTCCCATTCTTGTGGTGGGAGGTCAGCACTGAAAACAGACGTTTTCAGCCACTGCCAACTTTGTGCCAGGGTTGTATCTTCCAAGCCTCCAGAGAATATCTAACTCCAAAAATGGCATCCCAAACTATGGGATCGTTTCTGACATATTCCCATGACAGGGGCCGCTGCTCTGCATTTCTTCCGGAGAAAGTGTTTCCAGCCTCCCTGGTGTTTTGAGGCGAGATTCGTAGGACACACAGCCTTAAATGTGGGGGGTTTCTTTCCCTTGATAGCCCAATATTTATTTTCCAATTACACAGCCAACACATGAATTCAGTGTTGTCTTAAAAACTCGAACAATAATGGAAATAGGAAGAGCAAAAAGCAACAAAGTCCCCTCCACCTGGATTCAGTCCACTCACTTCCCTAGAGAGAAGCCCTTTCACCAGTTTGGGTGTTTCCTTGTCATTTTCCTAGGCACTTATGTACATGTAAAAAACTACCTTTTGCTTTATGCTTTTGGGTAACAACAACACGTCTTGGACATCTTTCTATGGCAATGCATTTTAGGTCTACTTCATTCTTCCTCACTGGGCATCATATTCCACAGAATAAATGTACGAAAATCTGTTGACCTGGGCCTTCACTGATGAACGTGGATACCATCTCTAGCTCTGCTCTCTGCTCCCTTACATGTCCTCGGGCGTGTCTCTAGGTGAACGAGGGAGAGTTTCCTTAGGACAGGCATCCAGGCACTTTGCTGTCTACCACCAGGCCCCTGGACTCAGCAGAGCATAGCCAGACCTGGTCCCAGCCCCAAAGAGCCAAGAGCCCAGAGTGAGCATAAGGAGCCTGGTCATCGATGGGACACCCAGGCTGGGAAGGAGGGCCGGCTTCCTCTACTGGGGACATCTAAGCTGGGTCCTGAGGTAGAGCTGGCCAAGAACAAGGGACAGAAGTGAGAATGTGCAGGGAGGGGCGCTGGGGAGAGAGTCCCACCCAGCCGGAGGGCATACCTGCAAACAGCAAGCAGAGAGCCAGAGGGGAGCGCTGTGGGAAGAGAAGCAGCGGGCAGATGGGGAGCCTGCTGGGGACAACGGCGGGGGTGAGCAGCAGGCTTGAGGCAGAGGAGAAGCAGGATTCGATCGGTACTTCAGCAAGTGCCCAGGGGCACCAGGAATGAGGAAGAGCCTGGGATGACAACCTAGGCCACCAGGCAAGGCGCCAGCAGGCCGCAGCACAAAGAAGGGGAGGGAGTCTCGATGCATGGAAAACTGCAAAGGGAGAAAGAATTTAGGGCCTAGGCCCGCAGTTGGGTGACGGGACTGTAATCACTCAGAAGCTGGGACGTGGGATCCACTTCTGCCGGATCAGCCAGGGTCTAAGCAGAGCCCGAAGCCCCTAGTGTGTCTGAGCTGAGGGCCTTTATCACGGGGAAGTGGGTGCACAGGGATGGAAGAGCTGAGAAGCCAAAGGAGGGACAGCGAGGTGACCCAGAGGTCAGCACCAGTAGGAAGCTGCCACCCCCCTAGACCGGAGGGACAAGGAGGGCGCAGCAGTCCTGAGCCCGGGGGCTGGGGCAGAACCTCGGCTGTCCAGGGGGAGCTGGAGCCATGGGGGAGCAGCAGCTGCTGTCAGAGAGACTTCCGGGGACAGAGAGGGGGAGAAATCCTCCAGCCTCCTGCCAGCTCCTCCCGTTGGCTGAATCCAGCCACACAGGGACGTGGCACACGCAGCCTGAAGGGGTCATCTCCCTGCCCCCCACACCCAGAGGAGCAGAGGAAGGGGCGGGATGGACGCAGAGGCAAACAGGCCCAGACGGGCACAGCTACACCTCCAGGACCTGGAACAGCGCCTGGTGGCTTCTTTGCTAGAAGAATAAATACCCCCGGGGTGGCTTCAGAGCCCCAGGCCTCCGATTGATTTCCTGATAGCTATTGAGCTGCTCTCAGACTGACGAAACCCGCCTCTCATTAGCCCCGACCCGGGCCTGCACTCCCAAGCACTCAATAGCGGATCGATAGTGTGTTCTCTGAAACGGCAGCCAAGCGCTGCCCGCCCGCCTGCCTGGCCCTGGAAGCCAGACGGGACACGCCCCGCCCCTCAAGTCCCCACCCAGCGGAGACCCATGTCCACCTTTTAAAGCAGGAGGGACCCCAAAGGTTCAGGACAGGAACCGGGGGCCAAAGTGCTCCGTGCAGCTGTGTGTCACCTTGAGGCCTCCAAGCACAGGCGAGAGGACTCAGCCTCACCTGCCCGGTCGATCCTGAAATCCTGGGCAGAACAAAGGCTGGCTGCCAGGGCGTTTCTCTCTGCTGGAGTCACGTTTCCGTCCAGGAGCAGAAGGCACACGGAAAAGGCTGACGGCTCTGGGGCTGCCCAGCGCAGCCAGGAACCCTCTGTGTGGCGGTGGGTCAGCTCCGGCCTCAGGCTCCAGCTCTGGGAAGTGGGAGGAACACGGCCTCCCTCCAGGGCTCCCTCCAGGGCTGTCGGGAGATTTACTGAGATAGTGCCTGGTCCTTAAACGATGACACTAATGAATTCGCATCTTCTGTCACGGGATCAAAGGGTCCCATCCTGGGTCCAGGGAAGCCTTATCTGACAGATATTCATATTAATATCCATACCACATACCACATTAATATTAATACCACATACCAGGTATTACCCTCAGGATTCCTATCTATTAAGTCATTAAATCTTTAGAACCCTGGGAGGCAGGAAATATTATTGTTCCCATATTACAGATGAGGAGACCGAGGCACAGAGAAGTTTGGAAACTAAACCATGGACACACAGTTAGTTTATAAGTGGTGGAGCCCGAACTCACTTGTGGGCACTCAGGCTCCAGAGCCCACAAAGTTACCGCTACGCCCATGCCATCCATTACAGGGCATCCGCCATGTGCCAGGACCTACGCTAAAGGCTTTACGGGGGCTCTCCCATTGAATCCTCCTAATAGTCCCACTTTGTGGATAAAGAAATGGAGGCTCAGTGAGGTCAGGCCACTTGTCCAAGGTCACAGGCTAACAATTGGCCGTGCAGGCTGGAACCTGGGTGGTCTCATTCCAGAACCACACTCATGATCCCCAAGGTCAGCTGTGTTCTGAAGGTCAAGTCGGGCTGCCCCTTCCTCCCTCGTTGTGCCATTTCTGGAAACTTCTCTCACCCTGATGCTGTGGAGGTGGTCACATCCCCCAAGCAGGAAGCTTTCCTGGTCACCCCCCTCCCCCCTGCCCGCCCCCCGAGACTGCCTGGGCTGGAACACCTGCCCTCCTCGCAACAAATCCAGCCCTCAAACAGACCAGGAGTGTCAAGGATTCTGGCCTCTTATGTAGTAAATACATGAAGTCACTCTCCATAAACACACACATTATTTTGGGGATGAAGATCTCTGGACATCAACAAAGCTGGCAGCGTTTTTTTTTTTTTTTTTTTTTTAACTAGCAGCAACAACCAGAACAGAAGCCCGTGGTCCATTTGGGGCCCAATCACAAAGCCTTCCTTCAGCCCATGATTGCGCTGGGCCGTGGGGACAAGAGTGCCCAGCCAGGGCTATGGGAAGCAAAGCAAATATTGTTGGAGCAGAGACAACAGTACAAAGGCTGCAAGTCAGTGGAGTGAAAACCAAGCCTGGAGGTTCCGAAGCTGGAATTCTAAAAATTCACACCGGGAAGGAGTTGTGCCACTGAGCCAGGGGCCGGCTCAAGCGATGCCCATGTCCCCAGCAGCACAGCCCTGGTCCACTCTGGGAAGTGTCTAGACCCGACCCTCACCCCTGCCTGTGCCCACAGGACTGCACCGCAGCCAGGCCAGGAGGACGTCAGCGCCCTCGGCATGACCCGGGAGGTTTAATCCTGGCTCCGAGCATGCTCAGCCCTGGAACGGCATCCCAAAGCTGCAAAGAATCAAAGGCCAGCTCTATTTGCGAGCTGGCCTCCCGGGAGAATCCCAGGGTGGAGAGGAACCCAATCCAGCCAGGTGGTGTGACAGATCAGCTTTCGGTCCCTTCATTCATTCGACAGCCGTTTCCGGAACACCTACTATGCGTGGGGCCGGAGCCAGAAGTGCTGGCCTGGCTCCTCCACGCCAGCCTCTGGCTGGGACCTTGGCAACGAGGCCGGTGAGAAAGGTGGCACCTATGAATAGCCCGTTGGCAGGAAGCCCCCACATCCTGGGTCTGGTGAGCAGCAAAGAAGGCGGGCAAGCCCCACTCTAAGAACAGTCCTTGTAGAAGAAGGGAATCTTCCGGCCAGCTAAAAAGAGGAAAGGACTTAGCGATTCACAAAGGGTTTAGGTGACGGATTAAAATCAAAGGAAAAGGCTCCCACTGGCCAAAGATGGGACATTCTGAACATCAAAAAGTAGAGTAACTGCACAGGATTCAAACCCATCAAATATAAACTTAAATTCATACCGATAGCAAAAAATTTAAAAATACGCCTTTGGAAGATCCTACAAAATCAGCCTATTACTCTAAAACTTGGTAAAAAGGGGAAGAATGAAGCTTTTTTTTCCTGCCTTTCCTGTATATACTGAACATCAGAACAGTCAACGAGCTGATGAAGGGAAGCTCTTTCTAGAATAATTCCATCCAATAAACGAAGAAGGGAAGGGGACCGAAATTCTTCACTGTGCAAACCTGTGAAATAACGGATCTGAGCGGTGATGGTCAACGACGACCACAACATTAGCAGAAAAGCTGATGGCCGGCCAGATGGCCAGCCCCTGAACCTACCGGTGAATCACCCAGAGAAGCAGCAAGAAGCCCATCTAGAAAGCACAGATTTTGTCTAACTCACTATATCCAACATATTATCATTTCAATAAGTAATCAATACAAGAAACTATTAGCGAGGTATTATATTCTTTTTTCCATTCCAAGTCTTCAGAATCCGGTGTGTATTTCACACTAACAGCACATTCCAATTGGGACCAGTCACATTTCAAGAGCTCAGGGGTCATGGGGCTGGTGGCTGTCATACTGGACAGCACAGGTAGAGAACTAGAAAGTCGCAGGATGGGCAAGAAATTTACAGGAAACACAGGGCACAGAGAGACGCGTCCAACAACACCAGGAGGAAGCGATCAGCAAAACTGGAAATAGGGAAAATTCCATAGGACGGATGACTTTATTCAAAAACAGATTTAAAAGCCCTTGACAGAAACACTAAGCAAATGCAGAGTACAGACTATGCGTGGATTCTTATTTGAACAAATCAACAGTAAAAATAACTTATGAGACAATTAGGGAAATGTGACTACTGACTGGAGATTTAAGGAATTATTTGTTAGTTTCTTAGGCATGAGAATGGCACTGCACTGATATTTACTTTTTTAAAAAGGCATCCTATTTTTCAGAGATACCTATTTAAATAATTTCTAAAGAAATGACCAGATGTCAGGAATTTGCTTCCAGATAATTCAGTGGTTGGGGAAGAGGGGAGCGAGTGGGAGCAGTTACACGACAAGACTGGCCGAGAGTTGGTAACTTGAAGCTGGTGACAAGTACACAGGGGTTCATTTTATCCTTCTCTGTAGTCAGTGTATGTTTTCAAATTTCCCAAAATAAAAGTTTGTTTCTTAATTTTTTTAACTTTTTTTTTTTTTTTTTTTTTTTTTGCTGAGGAAGATTCACCCTGAGCTAACATCTGCTGCCAATCTTCCTCTTTTTGTATATGAGCTGCCATCACAGCATAGTCCCTGACAGACGAGTGGTGTAGATCCGTACCTGGGAACTGAACCTGGGCTGCCGAAGTGGAGAGCACTGAATTTAACCACTAGGTCACCGGGGCTGGCCCTGATTTTGTTTAGTTAAAGAAAAGACCACCAGTCTCAGGCTGGTCTGGGGCAGCGGCAGAGAAGGGCCGTGGTGGAGTACGGTTTTGAAGAGAGCCAGCTCTGGGATCACACCTGCCGGATTTAAACCTGGCACTGTCGCTGGCTAGTCAGGTGGCTGCGTGTGTCCCTTCAGCCACTGGCTTCAGTTCTCTCCTCTGCTAAGTGGAGCTCGTCACAATAGCGCTTCCTCACAAGACTATCGTGATTAAAGTAAACGATCCAAGCTAAGCACGGAGCCTCGGGCCCGTGATAACATCAGCTGTCATTTCTCTATCGTTCCTGGTTTCCTCATCACCATCTTCAGAAACAACCTTGGAGACGAGGTGTCCATCACGGACACCCTTCCATGCTGAGCTCTGGCGTCCTCACCCAGGTAAATGGGGGCCCTGACATCTGCTCTGTGTAGCTTCCGGGCAGCTTGAGGGGCACACGTCCCCTAGTCCCTGAATGGACCTGAGAACCCTGAATGGCAGCAGGAGGGAGAAGGCAGCGTAGTGCAAGGACGCTGATGACTGCAATCGATGCCTCATGCCTCGATGGGGCGCTCACAGGGGTGGGAAGTCAAAGCCAAAGCCAGGAGGGCTTTTGCCAAATGCCCCATCAGAGATACAGGAAAAGCATCCTCGTCTGAAAGTGTAATGTAAATTGATCAGATAATGAGGCTCCATCTGCCAGCCTGACCTGCTTTAGGCCGAGTTCCCTTAGGGCAGGACTCCTGGGTGGAGGGAAGGATGCCTGGAGCTCCAGACAAAGGGCCCTCATCCCAGAGGCCATTCCACCCCATCCCATCAATCACACTTCCATGCTCCAGCCCACCCGGAGGGCCAGCTGTTCCTGCCCATCTGGTTAGGGAGACAGGAGGACAGAGGCCTGGGGGTCCTGGGTCCCAGGCCAGACCCAGCCATGGAGATGTAGCTGGGGGAGGTGGGCCCAAGAGGCAGCTGGTCAGACCATGCCCTTGGGTGGCCCCGGGCAGTATTCTGGAGCCATCCTGAAAGCTACCCCCATCCCAACTCAAGGGAAGAGCTCTGTGTTGGGGTCACATTGGCCCAACCCACTCAGGATGACCGGAGGGAGATGGAGAAACAAGGCAGGAAGGACAGACAGCCGGACCACAGCTCCCTGAGCGCCCAGCCTATCGTGAAGGTCATCCCCATTCTTAGCACTGAAAACCTCAAGTTCAGAGAGGCGCCAGAGGTGACACAGGCAGGAGGCAGAGAAGTCTCTATTTCAAATCCAGTGACTATCTCCGAAGCCATGGTCCCTCCACTGCACGCTGGACTGCACCTGGGCGCAGGGATTAACCCTGAGAGCAGTGAGGTGCAGGCCAGGCGGTCCTGCCTGGGCCTCCCCTCTCTGAGCTGCACTTGCTCATCTGCAGGATGGAGCTAAGAAAAGCCCGCCACAGCGAGTGAGGCTGACGTGGGGATGCAGAAAGAGTGCCCGCTACGCGGGGACACATCACTTTCAGAGGCTTGTACGAACCTGCTCTTCACTGGGACCTGCTGGCTTTTCTCCCTCAAGAGTGGTCTTTATTTGAAAAACAATAAATAAATGATTCCCTTTACATCATGAAAGCTGCCGCTCTTGAGGCAAAATGCAGGGGACCCTGAATTTTATCAGAGTCAGTTCCTGTGGGAGGCCTTCGCACTAAGCAAGACAAGGGCTTGGCATTCCAGATAGCCAAACTCCACGTCTTCCGAATGGATCTCCCGTGTGCTTAATTTTGCAAGCCACTGGCCAGGAGGGACAAGGGAGGCTGGCTCTGGGCTGTGACACTTGTTCTCCTAAGCATTTCCCAACCCCTGCTGCACAGCTGACAAAGCATATGTCACAGAAGGCCCTGGGCTACGATGACGGTCCCATCCTGGTGGCTGTTCCCTCGGCACGCCATCCCAGGCCTCCAGGAGCTGCTCTGAGACCTTCCTCTGGGGGCGCCCTCCCGGAGCGATGCAGTTTGGAAATATCTATCGATATTCCAAAGGGCATATAACCTTTGATCCCGCTATTCCACTTCCAGGAACTTATCCCAGAGACACCCTTGTGTGTCTCAAACATATATGTATGCGGCTGATGGCCGCAGCATTACTGGAAAGAGCAAAAAGCTCTTTTTCGTAAGGGCATGGTTGCACGGATCCTACACAGCTGTACGCAGAGAGAAGAGGCGGCTGTACTGATTGGGAATCATTGCTTACTAGTGTTCAATGAGAAAATCCCACAGGAGTGTGTGTGCAGGATTCTGTCATTTGTTTAAACAAAGAAAAGAGGAAATAGAAATATGCATGCATTTGCTTGTGTGTACGTAGCCCATGGCTGGAGATGGGACGACTTTGCCCTCTGAAGACCTGGCGGGCCGGCCTGGCGTCCCGGGCAGCAACAGGACGTGTGTTGCCAGCACTACTGGTGCTCCCATCACTTTCAAAGGCTCCCGAGAAGCCAGGCCTCTTGTTCTCCAAGAATCCCAAACAGAAGGAAGGCCAGATTCTTAGTGACCCGCATCCACCCCATCGGGACACTTCACTCAAGTCTTGTGTTTCATCTGAATAAGCCTCGTGAATCTTGCGTTCCACGGCCCGTCTGCACCTGCTCTAATGGCAAAATAATATGTTACACGACTCCCTAGTTAGACAGTTTAACTTTTCCCCCCTCACCAAATCTTCTAAAATGCATGCATCCAGAAAGGGGAGCCATGTTTTACACTAGACACCAGTGAAATTACTTAACCTTTCCACCCCTCAAGTAAAATGCTCATTCCAAGAGGATGAGCCAGGTTTTAAATTATACATCAGTTAACCAACTTAACCTTTCCCTCTGAATTGACAAGTCAAGTAGAAACATGAGGAAGACATGCCAAGTCAGCCTCTGGCTTCTGGAACCCTCACTCCCCAGGGGGCTGCACATACCCCACTCTGAGAAGAGGAGTTTGAGGCCCATCTTTAGTACCTGCAGATGGGGGCTACCCAAGACCCCCAGAGAGCCAGGGCTCGGCAAATGTCTTCCCTGAGGGCACACTGAGGAAAAAGGCTTTGAGCCATTTCAACTTCCAAGACCCACTTTATTTTCTTTCCCACTTAATAATCTTTATATTTGAAAAACCTTTTCCCCCGCCCCAAACTAGTGTTCTTAAGCCATTACTAATTTTTTTTTTTTTTGAGGAAGATTAGCCCTGAGCTAACATCGGCTGCCAATCCTCCTCTTTTTGCTGAGGAAGACTGGCCCTGAGCTAACATCCATGCCCATCTTCCTCCACTTTCTATGTGGGACACCTACCACAGCATGGCTTTTGCCAAGCGGTGCCATGTCCGCACCTGGGATCCGAACTGGCGAACTCCAGGCCGCCGAAGCGGAACGTGCGCACTTAATTGCTGCGCCAATGGGCTGGCCCCGCCATTACTAATTTTTATTTCCATTTTCATTTTCCAATGTTATTTCCATAACACAAGGACAGTTTTTAAAAAACAGTGACTATCAATGCAAGGAAGGATCAGGTTTCCCTGTATAATAAAATGGCTGAAGCTTAACTTAACAAGGATCATCTCTCAAGAATAAATGTCAGGATTTCACTGGGCTTCCTGAGGGTTGAAAATTTCTCTAGGCACCTTCTTCATTATCATCTTCTCCGATGCCAGCTCAGTAAGTGCCATCAAAATGTATCCAGCTGTGTAATCTGCAAGAAGTTTCTTAACCTCTCTGAGCTTTGGTTTCCTCATCCATAAACTGAGGCCAAGACTAGTCCCACCCATTAGGGTTCTAGGAGGATGAACTGGATAACATGTGTAACTTGCTCAGCATGATGCCCACACATAGTAAGCACTCCATACACAGTAACTCATATTATTGCTGACAAACTAGCCACTGTTTCACTGAGAAGAAACCCAAGATGTGGGAAGGGAAATTATCTTGGCCAAAGTTTCACAGCAGTTTCCTGACACTGCTCACAATTTCTTCCTTCGCACAGCCTGACGGAAGGAGACAAGACTTTCAGTTCCCAAACCAAGAAAGCACCAAAGACATCCCCCAACAGGCACCAGAAACCCGGTCCAGAGGACCCCACCTGATGCTCTGGGGCCAGCAGACTCTGCTGCCTTCAAAAACCAGAACGTACCTAGTGGGATAACATCAGCAGCCCTAAGGCTGTGGGAGCCCCTCTGGGCCCCGAGGACCAGTCCCACGTGGGAGCAAGAACTGGCAGGAGGGCAGCAGTATGGCTGTTCCCAAACAGGCGCAGTCGCCTCCTTTTCCTGGGCACATAGGATTCCGTTTCTCCCCCTCTTCATCCACCCCTTCAATTAGAGGTGTGGCCGTGTGACTTGCTTTGGCCTGTGAAATGTGCAAAGTGCTGTGTGTCACTGGCACGCCTATGTACAAGTTGCCACACCCCCTGTCCTGCCTCCATGATGGTGGAGGTACACGTTGAGATGGCAGGTCCGTCAGCCTGAGTTCCCGAGTATTCCAGAGATGACCAAGGTCCCCTGCTGCTGTGCCCCGCACATTTGGGATGAAGCAGAAATAACTCCAGTTGTGTAAAGCTACAGGTTGGCTGGCGGGGTTATTTGTTACTGTAGCAAAACCTAGCCTAACTGGCTGATACAAGGAGTTAAAGAGCACCGACCACGCCAGCACTTCCCAACCTACCTGTAACGAGAGACCAGCTTTTATTTTTATTTTTAACATCCAATCCATCACAGATCAATACTTCTGAAAGTTATGACAGAAAGACCACTGCAAAGTTAAATTGCTAGAAAAGCCTCTACACCCTTAACTGTCGCCCTCTATACCTATCTCTTCACAGCCCAGGAAGCAGCAGCCTGCAGAGGGGCACAGACCCCCAACCCACACCTGCAGTCGCACAGCCTGTGGAGCGAGACCAAGGCGGGGCTCAGCCCCAGCTCCGCCATTTTCTAGCGCTGGGGAAATCATTTTACCTGTCTTAGCCTCAACTCCGCGTTTGTGCACTGAGGATTTTCATGGGAGGATGTGAATACAAAGCAGGTGCATCACAATGTCAGGTGTGAAGAAGGCACTAGATGAACGTCAGCTTCCACAGCCAGCCTGTTTCCAGACGACCACGTCTGAGTCATGGACAGGCCCAGGGACCAGCTCAGGGATCTGGAGCGGGGCAGTAGGCCTCAAGCAACCTCAGAGAACAAGGCAGCGGGTTGAGATTTGGAATTCGCTTCCAGATACCCACCCTGAGATAAGGTGACCAGACTGGCATCTAAAGGGGACAGAGCTGTCTTGGGGCTTGGCAGACTGCCTGTGGTCCGCTGAGACCAGAGGATAACATCTATCGCCTCAGCACCATGGGGAAAATCTTAGGGTAATTTATAACCATTACGAAACCAATGCTCACCACCGCTGGCGAGGCTTCTCTGTGCTGGACTCTTCTCATGAATTATTAACACTTCACAACGACCCTGTGAGAGAGGTGCTACTAAGTCTATTTTGCAGGAGAGGCAACTGGGGCTCCGTGCGGCTAAGCGGCTAAGTAACACACCTGCGGGCACAGAGCAGAGCCGGGCATGGGGACCAACTGTCTGGCTTTCCTGGGATTTGGGACTTTCGGTTTCAAAATGGGGACAGTCCTGGGCAAACAGGGCCGAGTTGGTGACCCCACTCCATAGCCTGTGTTTTTTTCTTGGCGACCATATTCAGCATGTGCCGAACTAGGGCATGGCTTTAATAAAACATCAACCAGGAGGCTGAAACAGACCTTCGGCTGCTTAGCAGCCTGCCTGGGAAAGCCACATCCCACGACATCCTGCAAACGTATCTAAGGACAGAGAGACAAAGCGCAATGGACACACACCAAAGATAAACTGACTACCTGGCATCTCGGGGAAAACGACGACGACGTCTCCACATGGCCTGGGGACGGGCCTGCTCTGAGGCTGGCTGAGGAATGGAAACTTCTAAACACTAGTCACAGAAGCAGAAGCTTTTTTCTGACTTGCTTTTTTTACCCCCCTCCTTTCTTTTTTTAAATTTAAACAATAGGTACTCAGAATGTGCTCCCTTACTGACATGTTTTCATAATTTGCCAAACAAAGCAATGGGAATACGATATTAACCGTAACACTTTGCATTTCTTAGAAGGGGGGGTCCTGGGTGTGACTTCATTTCCCAGAGCTGCTGGCTGTGTCTTCTGTCTCAATTCCCCTCTTCATCACCCCCTCCAGCATGACACCCGAATGCCTGGCATGTGACAGATGCCCAGGGCCCTGTCGTGGAAGAGCTGATGCAGGACGACAGCTCGGTTCTGCAGTAACTAAGGCACCCTCAGGCTACAGAGGCTGGACCCCCTGTGGCTTTCACCTCCTCTTCCATTGCTCCCACGGACCCGGTGCCCACGGTGTTCCTGGGGCTGTCCTAAATGCTCCATATGTAAGCCGGCCATGTAATCTATCCTCCAAACCGGGATGCTCTGGAGAACGAAATGAAATGGGGCACGACTGATAATTACACCAGGGCTCCAAGTGTAAACTGGGCTTGTCCCAGGCAAAACGGAACAAACGGCCACCCTGCTGACGTACAGCATCTCATCTAATCGTGTCTAGAGAGGCGGTGCAGCTCAGGAGGGACAAGCCCAGACTCTGGGGCCAGACAACCTGGGCTGAAGCCCAGCCCTGCCGCCTACCAGCTAGGTGAGTTACTTAACCTCTCTGAGCCTTGGTTTCCTCGCCTGTACAATGGGGCTAGGTAATAGCTGCCTCATAGGGCTATCTGAAGATTATTCTAGTTAATACTTGCGAAGCCTTGGTATAGGGCCTCGCACATGGTGGGTGCATTATATGTGTGTTTACTGAACTTAAAAGTCCTCCCACCACCCCCAAGAGAGTACTAGAATCATCGTTTTACAAATAGGTAACTAAGGCACAGAGGGGTTACATCATAACTTGCTAGTTAGTTGCAGAACTGGATGCAAACCTAAGACACAGGCCCGAGCCTTAAGCACCCCACAATCCTGCCCCAACCCTCTGAATGGCAGACTCCTCCGAACGGGGAGCTATAGCATTGTCTCTCCCCATTTAGGAATTTAGGACGCAGCTCGAGTAAGAAGTACAAGGAGCCCTGGATGAACATGTGGCCACAGCTAGGGCCCAGCAAAGTGGCTGACTCAGAGGAGGGGGTCTGGGTCTCCGGAGGCTGTGTGGCATTTGCAAAACCAAGAGGCACCAGCCACACAGGAAGGGCACTGCAGCCTGCACGTCACAAGCCAAAGGTCCCCTTTTCCTCTCTTGCCAAATTACTCGATCTCAGAAATTCCTTTGCAAGACAAGACTGAAATGCAATCTCCAACCCCATCGGGCCCAGTGGAATTTCACCAGCGCAAATTGCCGAGTTCTCCAGGAAAACGAGGGAAGCTGGCCTGAAGTTTCGGATTCTTGGTAGGTCTTAGAAAGCTCAGCACTCGAGTGGCTCCTGGAAGCGGCAGGAAGTGGTTTGTCTTTGCTTATTTTCCAAAGGATAACCACCAGATTTGCTCGTAAAAACTTTTTAACCAATTGGCAGAGGGCACCTGCGCAATCAAGTGATTTCTCATCTCCTTGGAGTTTTCAGTTCTCTTGTTAGTTCAATCTGTGGGGCTTCAAAGAAGCGGGTACTCAGGGCTTGACACAGTGCTTGGCACAGACAGAGAAAGACAGGGAGGAGGGAGGGAGAGAGTCGGCGGGGAAGAGGAGGACATCTTAATGAAGAATCAAAATTCACCGGAAGAAAAGTTACAGAGTTCAATCCAAGCCCGTGGCTCCATGTCCCGCGGTGCCCAGACAGCAGCGACCATCAGCTCTAACAGAGGGCAGGGCTGGAGCTGGTATAACACACAGGCAGGGAGGGGACGGGAAGCAGGGACAAGAAACGGCTGAAGACGGCTGGAAGCAAAGGGAGGCGTTCCCGGGAGGCTGAGTGTGTTTTGGAGAAGGAAAGAAGGGGCTCCTTCAGAGGGGACAGCCAAGCGCAGTGACAGGTGAAGGCAAGAACGTGGTGGGGAGCCTAGCAGGTGAGGGCCGAGGACACTAGGGGACGTGGCCTGGAAGTCTGGCTGCTTCTGATGAGGCCAAAACAGGAGAGAGTCTCGCCCAGGCCGACAAGCCCAGACTTGAGTCTGAAAGCAGCAGGCAACAACTGGAGGCCCCGGGCAGGACAGGAGCCGCAGTGGCCCGGCAGTGGATCAGATTCAGAGGTCTCGCTGGGTGGGGTGGGGGTGGCTGGGCTGGGAGGGTGGGGAGGGGCCAGAGCAGGGCCAGGAAATGAAGGACTAGAAGGAGGAAGCCTGAGTTCCTGTTCCGACTTGTGGGAAGCTTCTGGACCAGTCCCTTCTGCTCCCTGGGACGGGCCAGCTCCCGGGCCCAGTCCAGCATGATGTGCCCAGATTCCCGGGGTCAGGGGGCTGGGGTCCTGAGCCAGCCGAGTAGATGGATGGGAAGGAAGCCCAGTGGCAGCCCTGGCAGAGGGAAGAGCCATAGGGTGCTAGGAGGCAGCTTGGTCAGGCCTGCCTGCCACACAGAGGCCACAAGCCAGGGCCAGGGTGAGCATGGGTGGCCGGGGTAGACGAGCCCAGACCTGTGGAACCTCTTCCCTCTCCAACAGGGTGAGTGTGCGGAAACAGAAAACAATCTAGAAGGGAGTCTGCAAGGGAGGTGGAGACTGGGGCGAGGCGTGGGATAGAGGCGCAGGGTATGTGTGAGCGTGTATGTACATGTGTGCGTGTAAGTTGTGTGTGTGTGCAGACACAACTGTGTTCTCAAGCACGTGTGCCCTGTGTCCTTCCATGCACATGTATGAGGCGTGTGCACCCATGACTTTGAGAATGAGGGCTCTATGGTCACGCACATACACTGTGAAGGGTGGACGCCATGTTTGCACACGTTTACACACTGAGGTTGTTGCACGCACACACACATTCATGGGGAAACAGCATCATGCAGAGTACAGAGCCCGGACTGGAGCCAGGCTGGGACTAAATCCCGCCCCACCCTTTACTCGCACATGACCTCGAGCAAGTGACCTAACTTCTCCATGCCTCAGTTTCCTCATCTCGAAGATGGGGCTAAGAGTAGTAACTACCCTATCATGCTGTTAGGGGGATTAACTGAATTCGTATTTGTGAAGCACTTAGATGGGGCCCTAGTAAATGCTACAGACATGTGTGTTAAAAAAACAAACATAAGAGAGCAGGTGGGTGGGGACACAGCTGGGCACAGAGACCCATGTATATCCAGAGAGGTGTGCACAGTGTGGCACAGAGGGGAATGTGTGCACATGCTGGGGCAGGGCAGCGATGCCTGGAAGGGGAAATGCTGGCAAATGCCTACAGCACCTGCTGCTCCTGGGCCAGTGTGGTGTGTGAATCTGTGTGTGTGCAAGTGTGGAGTGTGCAGGCATGTTCTGGGAGCATGCATGCGTGTGGGATGGACCCCCTCAGAGCAAATCACGGTAAGCGCAGTACTGCTCATCCTGGAGTGAAGGCAACTCGGAGCAGCCTGGACCATCAGGGGCCAGACGCCCAGAGGAACCCCTCAGAGCTGCTGGGAGCCTCGGGCAGACTGTAGTGGGGAAAGGCAGGCGAGAACCCAGCCCGGCAAGGCGGAGGACACAGGCCACATGACTCAACCCTGTGCCTCAGCAAGCTTTACAGGAAGGAAAGAGAGGGAGCGTGAGAGCCAGGGAGGGACACAGACACACACACTACACGGACCATCCAGTGGACACACTCGTGCCGGGGGCTCCATGTACATTACTCCATTGAACCCTAGAAGGGGGACCATCCCCAGTTTTTCAGATAAGGGAACTGAGAGGTGAAATAATTTGCTCCCAGACCCAAAGCTCGGGGCAGGGGGTTCCAAGCCCCCCACCTGTCTCTGTGCCTGTCCTCTCAGCGACTGCGCTGTTCTAGAATGAATAAATGAACATGAATGAACAAATGAATGAATGCAGACGTGCACAAATGAATGGACAAACAGACAAACAAAGAACAATGAAAAGGAAACCGAAACTCCGTGCCAGGAGCAGGAGTTACACAAGGGAAGTGCTGGTGGAGTGTGCACACGCCACATTCGAGAACCCAGAGGAGAACAGGGCCCATTCCCGGCGGGGTGAGCAGCAGTGACGTGTCTGAGGGGCCTGGGAGCCACGCTGCGCAGGCAGAGCCTTCCACATGGCAGAGGACGCAGCCGGTATGGCCGGGCTTCCAGACCACTCCCGGCCCGGAGTCGGCGTGCAGGCCTTAGTGTCAGCTCTGCAAACTGCCATCCTCGCTCCCCTCAAGTCCCGAGGGACAGGGGATTAGCGGATCCTGGCTGCCAAGGCCTGGACACTCGGAGAGCCAGGCTGCCAGGGCCGGGACGTCACCAGCAGGATGAGTGATCATCAATGTGACTTCTCAAAGCGGCTGTGTCGTGAGGCCCCGCAGGGCTCCAGCTAATGACAGTGAGAGGAAGGCCCCTCGGCCCTGGAGACCCTCCAGGGGCACTCTGGAAATGGCTCCTCGAACTACAGCTCGCCATGCCCAGCAGGCCCGAGCCTGACTCGGCAGCCCCAGGCGGCCCTGGACCAGCAGCTCCACCTGGCCAAGCCCCGAGCCCTCTCTGCAGGGTAGGGAGCCACCATCTACTAGGGGATGGGGGCGGAGAGGACCCCATACAAGGTTGAAACACGTCTCATAGGACACATAGCAGGTCCTCCCACAGGACTGTTCTTATAAATGACAGCCACCAGGGGCTCGGAGCTACTGGGTAGATGGGCGCCCAGGCTGCTGGACCCCACGGCTACACAAGGCTGCCAGCGAGGCTTGGAGGGACCTCACTGTGGGCGCCATTGGCTCCATCCACCTGCTGTCCCTAGGAGGTGTAGTGTCCTCCCCTCCCTCTACATTGAGACCCTCTCCCAGCCCAGAAACCCCTAAGAAGCCCAGCCCGGGGCACCTCTGCCATCCAGCTTTGTGGCCTCGTCCTACTGCTGGACTCACCTGCCGCTCCGGGTGAGCAAAGGGCCCCCGTGCCAGGCTGCGCGGGCGTGTCCCCGCACGGCCTTCCAGTTGGCCCCGCTCTCTCTCTCTCAAACCTGCCCTTTGCCCCCACGCCCCCAATCTCCTTCACAGACGTTCTTCTTAGACTCTGATCAGTTGAACTGGGAAGCGGCCCTAGAGATGGAGTGTTGGTTTTCAAACTGTGTGCCCCGGGGCCCCCCAAGGGGTTCCAGAGGTCCCCTGAGGGCCGAGACCCACCTCAACCGGGACAGGAGGGCTTCAGGAACCCTCTCTTTATGACAGTGTTGGAGGAGAGTTGGGATGCCGAAATCACTGAACGTGTGTGCACAACAATTCACCCAATTTAACCTCACAAAACCCTTCCCTGCAGAACGGCTGCCCCGCTGAGCTGCGTCAGTCCCCTCCACGGCACTGGCGTCATCCTATGTGTTGACTTATCCCGTCCATCTCCCCGACTAGTAAGGCCCTGAAGGCAGGGGGCTGCTTGTTTTGTTCACTGCTGTATCCTCGGCACAACAAACACTGATTTAACATCTACTTTTTAATTAACTAAATGCAATAATGAATAATAATAACCACAGTCCTTCCTACGGGCCAGGCTCTGTCTGCACCTGTTACATGTGTTAACTCGCCCAGTGCTCACAACCACCCTGGGAGAGAAGTCTCTTATCATCCCCACCTTACAGACGGGAAAACTGAGGCACAGCCCAGCTTACAACCCCAGATCGCAGTGTCTTCAAGGCCCCTGGGGGTCACTGGCCCTGCTGCTCCCCCACGCCTGGAAGAGGACCCTGCTCCCTTCGTTCCTCCCCATTTTGTCATTCTGTCTCTGCTCCTGCAAGTCCCGGAACTGGGGAACCAGGCGATTATCTCACAAATGTGCACGTCTCCGAGATGAGGAGATTGAGGACTAAGAACTTCCTGTCTAGCTGGGGGAATGAATCAGGCGGAAAGAAAACAATGGCCAACGGCAAAGCAGTCGAGTGGGGCTCACCGACGTTCCAGGAGGGATGGGTGCCCGTGGCTGAGCACCAGGGAGGGCTCTCGGGAGGAGGTGACAGCTCCCGAGGATGCCAGGTTGGGCTGCATCTCTTCCATGAGCGGGGCACCATGTCACAAGGCCTCTAAATGGCAGTGGCCAACATCTTTGGGGGAGGGGAGTCTTCAGCCATTCTTCCCACAAAAGGAAAAGGGAAAGGGGCCCCGGATATCTCAGATTAGGAGATACAGCTGCCCACCCTCCAATAAGCAGGTCTCTGACTTCAACTAGCTCTGGATACAGTCTCCGGGCCGGGCAGAGCCACACCAGCAGAGGAGAAGGCAGCGAGCTTCCCCACGGTCCTCCCCAGGAGGGACCGTACCTCCAGCAGCCGGTGCCACCCGTCCCTGGACGCCAGGGTGGAAACCCGTGGCTGCCCTCCTCGAGTGGCAGCCGGGCCAGCTAAGGTCTGTTCTCGCACAGGCTCCTCGGCCACCCATGCACGCGGGCAAGTCCCCCACAGGTCCGTGCCACACCCAGCCCCTCGGAGGAGCCTCACCCCTTTGGCTCTCCCTGGCTCCCACCTACCACTGTGCCCACCTGCCTGGCACACCCATGGGGCGGATTCCTCCTCTGCTTCCCCCAGGCCAGGAGGGTCCACTCTGACCATCAGTGTCTGTTCCTCAGGAGACCGTGTGCTGTGGCAATAATGATGATGATGATGATAATGACAGCTGACACTGTGCCAGGCACCTCACAGTTATTAATTCACACAATTCAAACTTTTGCCATAGGGAGCCTGACTAGGTCCACGTACAGAAGAGGACCCTGAGGTTCAGAGAGGTCACCTAACTTGCCCAAAGCCTTAGAGTGTCCAGGTGTAAGGCTTTAGTCACCAGAACCAGGTGGGAGCACCGTCTCTGACACCAGCTCTATGATCTACGGTTCGTTATGTAACTACTCTGTGCCTCAGTTTCCTCATCTGTAAAGTGGGGATGATGGTGCCCATGTCACGGCTTCTTCAGCAGGCAAAACCAGGAAAGTGCCTGGCACTGCAGGGTTTCCATAATGGCAGTTATTATCACTTATAAGAATATTCATGATCAAAATCAACTTCGTGTTGTTTGGAGACAAGAGACCAGGTACCCAGAGGCACTTGGGCAGCATCAGGGAGTCAAAGGAGGGCGGGATGTGGAGTGGGCCTGACGAGCTTGAATTCCGGCCATACTACTTCTGTCTGTGTGGCCCTGGACATCACAGGCAAGGTCGGGAGGGCAGCCCCTCGGGTCACACGGTGACCCCCATGACCCTGGAACCACGCAGAGGAACACACACGGTGCTTGGCACGAGGAGCCGCCCTGGACACCGGTCCCGGTGGGAACTGGCCAGCGCTCCTCTTGAACCCTCTCCTTTGAAGTTGGTTTCCTGTGGGAAGTGTGTCCGGCTCCACTTCCTCCCCAAGGTGAAGGGAGGGCTGTGTGGCCTTCGCTCGGAAAGTTCCTAGGAAGGCCCAGCCCAGTTCCAGGCTGCGAGAAGGAGGCGCCCCTCTCCGGGCGCGGCCACGTGGCTCCTTTCCCACCCTTTGCATCAATAAAAGCCGATCCTGGGGAACCTTCCATCCCTGCATCTGCTCTGTTCTCAGCACACGTCTGGAAACACCCTCAGCTGACTGGGACCTGCCCTGGATGCCCCGGACCAGGGCTGGGGACAGAGTCAGGAACGAGGCTGCGGCTGGCAGGCAGGTGCACCTGCGAGCTGCCAGGCCGAGGTCGGAGGTGGCACAGCAATGCCCTGGGCAGCCATGGGCTGGAGATCCAGGAGGAGGCGGCTGCAGCAGCCCGACGCTGACCTAACCCTGCCCTGTTCCCCTGTGACTGGTCAGCAGGCGAGGATGGCGCCTGCAGGCAAGCTTCTGGAACATTCCTCACCTACGTGAACGCAGTTCTTACCGTTGAGCCAAGACCTCTGGCTTCGACCTTTCAGATCACGTGCAGAATCACATTTCCACACATATATATATATTTAATTAAGAGGTAAAAAACAGCTAATAACTAAATCATCTTTCCGAAGACTTCCTGAAAAGCTCCAGTTTATAGGCTGGGCCTGAAAAACGACACAAATGAACGGCAGGCCTGGCCCGGGCTCTGGCGTCGTGTGGATCCACGCTCAGCCTGGCTCTGTCCCCTCGTGGCCGTGCAGCCCCCAGCACTCGCTCCTCCTCTCGGAGCTCCACTTTCTCTCTGTCAGTTCTCCTGTCGGAGGACCGCACGTGGCAGAGTGCCTTGCGTGCATCAGGCCCTCAAAAACAGTTTGTCACTGCCATCATAACTCTTTTTATTATTATACTAACCTTGAACCTCAGTTTCCCCAGATGTGACGTGGGAACATCGGGACCTCATGAGCCGCATGGCTGGGGGGTGGAGCGAGGCGAGGCCCTGGGTCAGGGCACGCATCACGCTGGCTGCTGTGCTGCTGCCCCTGTCATTGTCCCTGCGAAGCGGGCAGCCCCTCGGGTCACACGGGAATCTACAGCCCGTGCCAGGCCCCTCCAAGAGCTGCAGAGCAGAAGAGCACACCTCACTCAGTCCTCCCAACGGCCCGAGGAAGTGGGCCACACTACTAACATCTGCGTCTGAGGGACTGGACGGCAGGGAAAGGAGAGGCAATGACCCCCCAGCCACTGTGGACCCTGGCCGCGGAGTCCGTAACCCAACCACTGCCCCATAGACAGCCATGCTCACACCCATGGCCCCATCAGCTGGCTTCTAATGCTGCTTGGAGCTCCTGGGGAGGACCTGGCGGGGTGGCTTTGTCACTCTGAAGCGGGCCAGGGCCGTGCTTACCGATGTTGTCACTCTGTGGGGACAGGGCCATCACCAGAGGCGGAAGCAGGGTCATATGGCTAGGAAGGGGCAGCGCTGGGGCGGAAACCCCGGTTCCCAGCTACAACCCATGGCGCTTCCGTCCCATTTCTGTTTCAGAAGCACAGTGCTGGGGTGCCCACTTCCTCCCTCCCTGCTGACCCTGGTGCCCCAGGCCCAGGGCACTGCCACAGAAAGTACTGACTCCACCCAATCCAGGGATTTCTTATCACGCCACCACCGCCCCTTCTCCCATTTCTTCCCCTTCTCATTGTCTCCCGCTCTTTCCTTTTTCTCCCTTCTTCCTTTTCTCCCTCCTCCATTTCTGTCTGTTTCTCTCTGTCCTTCTATCTGTTTTCCTCTCTCTCTCTGTTCCTGTCTCTGTCTCTCTCTCTCTCTGTCTTGTCTCTCTGTTCCTCTCTCCCTCTCTGTCTCTCTGTCTGTCTCTATCTCTCTGCCTATCTCTCTGTCTCTGTCTCTATCTCTCTATATCTCTGTCTGTCTCTGTCTCTCTCTGTCTCTGTCTCTGTCTGTCTCTATCTCTCTCTGTTTGTCTCTCTCTGTCTCTGTCTCTCTCTCACGTACACACTCAGGCCCCCATTCCCCCCTGGAGCCCCATCTCTCCTCCCATCCCCCCGACACCTCCCCGTCCTCGCTCATCCACATCCTGCTTCTCCTTGTCCTCACTGCCGTTTCTGGGCCTCTCTCGCCAGCCTCTGTCCGTCTCTCCCCCTGGCTTTCTCAGTGCCCTGCGCCCCTCCCCACCCTCCCCCGCTGGCCGAGATGCCTGTGGGAGCCCCTCTCTGCTCCTCGCCCCTCTACCTCTACAGCTGGAGGGGACACCGTATGCTCTTTGTTGCTAACAGCGGTGCTAACGGCTGAGTGAAGACGGACAGAAGGAGGAGGCCAGGGCAGAGCCGAAGACGCTGGGGCACGTGTCTCAAAGCCAACTGCTGACCGACAACACTCAACGCGGCACCATTTTCAACCCATGAAGTTAAGAAAAAAAGAAAAACGACGACACCCAGAGCCGACCAGGCATGTGAACAGGACATTTGCACGCTGCCGATGGCATTACAGACGGGTTCCGCTCTTTTGGAAAGAACGGAGCCTCATCGATGTCAAAGCCATCAAAATGTTCAGGCCCCTCTGACCAACTCCCCCTCCTGGGGACTTTCCCAAACAATTATCCATCCTCGTGAGGCACAGGGCAAAAAGCTACGAGCCTAGATATTCGCTGTGGCGAACTCTGTCAGAGAAGAAAGGCTGGAAAGGGCCTTAGCATCTACCCAAAGGGAGACGGTTTCATCAAATACACTGCGACGATCATCACAGAGCCACTAAAAATAATGGCCGTAAAGATTGTGCAAAACATAATCTATGCTGATGACAGAAGAGGAACAAATGAAAAGAGTCCGGCCTGTTCACTCTGTAATGACGTAAAAATACAGACACATATGGGCGAAACCCAGGAGGAATAATTAGAAAATCAACACCAGGAACTCTTTTTTTTTTTTAATTTTTAAGTTAAAATTTTTATTTTAAGATATAGACCCACATGCAGTTATAAGACATAACACAGAGAGAGTCCATATACCCTGTACCCATTTTCTCCACATGGCAACACCCTGCAACACTACAGTACAATCTCACAACCCGGATACTGACATTGCTACAGTCAAGATTCAAAACATTCTGCATCGCTATTGTCCTTCTACAGCCACGCCCGCTTCCCTCCTGCCCCCACCCGCTCTCGAACCCTGGCAACCACCGAGATGCTCTTCATTTCTATATTTTTGTCACTTCAAGAATGTTATATAAACGGAATCACACAATGTGTAACTTTTGGTGATTGCCTGTTTTCAGTGAGCTGATTCTCGGGAGGGTTGTCCAGGTTGTGTGTGGTGAGGGTTTGTTCCTCTTTCTTGCTCAGTAGTATTCCACGGCGTGGACGGACCACTGCTGGTTTATCCGCTCACTGTATGAAAGACATCTGGGTGTATTTTTCTTTCTTTCTTTCTTTCATTTTCTGGCTATGATGAAAGCTGCTAAAACATTCGTGCACAGGTTTTTGTGTAAATATAAATTTTGATTTCTCTTTGATAAATGCCCAGAAGTACAATTGCTGGGTTGTGTGGCAACTGCACGCTTACTTTTGTATGAAACTGCCAAACTCTTTTCCAGAGAGGCTGCACCATCTCACGTTCCCGCCAGCCACGTATGAGCGATCCCATTTCTCCAGACCCTTGAAAGGATTTGGATGTTATCACTATTCTGTATTTTAGCCATTCTTACAGGTGTGTGGTGGTGTCTCGTTGTAGTTTTTTTTAACTGAGATTCATAATAGGTTACATCAATGTGAGATTTCAGTTATTTCTTGTCTGTCGCCACACCGGTGCTCCCTTCACCCCTGTGCCCACCCCCCACCCACTTCCCCGGGTAACCACTCAACTGTTTTCTCTGCCCGTGTGTCCGTTTATATTCCGCACATGAGTGAAGTCATATGAACACCAGGAACTCTTGACAGCCAAACCCGGCCAGCTCCCGGCTCCAGGCAGCGAAGGGGGCCGGAGAACCTGCATCTGTTTCGTTCCGCAGTCTGCGGATGAGCAGCAGGAGTGCAGAAAGCGCAGAATTTATCTGAAAACACGTCCGTATCGATGCAGCTGGCACAGGTTTGGGTGGGACGGGACGATGGGACGTCCACGGTTATGTAAAGGTAAGGGAATTGTAAGCGTTCTTCTTTCCTTTCCTTTTCTCTTCAAATTCTCCTTAAGGCTGCCTTGATACTGGTTTTTGCAATTAAAGGGAAATCAGACCTCCGCGTAGGGGCCTCCGAGCTGACAGCGGCCTGCCATAGTGAGCTCGCTTGACCCCACAGAAGCACTGGGCCAGGGACGGCAGCGAGTTCTACTGACCCCGTTTTTATCAAGATGAAAATGAGGCATCAGAAATGGGGTGATTCCCCCAGCATCACACAGCCACGGGGCAGAGACGGGACTCAAACCAGGCCCCCCGGGAGGGAAGCACCAGGCCCACGCCGGGCCCTCGGGGGCCGCCCTCACCGGGCTCCTGTGAGGCCGACACCAGACCTGCACGTCCTGGCTGCAGCCCTCCGCCCCTGTGACACACAATGCCGCTCTGGACCACCTCGCCTACTAGCCCCCAGGGCTGCCAGCCAGAGCCCCACACGGGTAATGCCGCCGACCCACGGCTGACCCAATGCCATGCTCCACACGCGGTTCAGGGACAGGAGACTCACACACCCAAACCTCTACCACTGGTCTCTCGGTGAAGCCCTGCAGCCACATGAGGATGACAACATGACACACGAGCTGACACTGTGCCGCCAGCTGCAAGTTCAAGTCCCGACTCCTCTGCCTCCTGGCTGTGCGCTGAGCCTCAACATGGCCCATCAGTAAAATGGGAATCATAACAGGATTGTAACTCTTAGGGATACTAGATAAAAGAAGACAGCGTGTGTCACGCACCCAGTTCAATGCCTGGCCAGAGCAACTGCCCCTTGGTGCCCACCATGTTCTGCCTCGGGGCCTTTGCATGGCTCCCTCTGTCCGGAACCTTCTATCCCAGATACCCATGTGGCTCCCCCATCTCTTCCTGCAAGTCTCAGCTCGAGTGCTCCCCTGGAGGAGCCCAGCCTGTTCACATCATGGCCCTCCCCCGCCGGGTCCCTGCTGTGGTCTTCCTCATGCCCTTGTCCACATCCGACATGACACGCAGTCACTGGGTTGGTGTCAGGCTTCCACCAGAAGAACAGGAACTTTACCCACCACGTGCTGGACTCCTAACATGCAGTAGGAGCTCATCAACCGTTGATCAGTAAGTGGTGGTGACAACTTTGCCACACGAATCTTCGGCCATACTTTACCAAGGGCCAGCGGCCTTTCATAGCCCCACGGGCCATCAGAGTCCCCGGGACACCACAAGGCCTCTGGCCAGGCCACCTCGTGTCCTCAGGCCCCATGCCCTACCTGCTTCCCTGCCCATTCGCCAGGGACCAGAGGGCACCAGACCAGAGGCTGGCACTGAGGAGGTGCCGAGAATCCCACTGGCCAGAAACATGGTGAACTGCCGCGCCACGGCGGGAACCGCCGACTCCAGTCGATCTGCCGGACCCGGGAGCCTCCAGAGGAGGCCACTGCCACATCCCCAGCTCTGGACGGCCGGGCACGGTTCCCGGTCTCTCCGCCCCCATGATGCCTCTGCCGGGGCCCCTCGGTCGGACTGGGACCGCAGGCACCTGCAGGAAGGAGCTGGGGTTTGCAGAGACCTCCCCTGGGCTGGGCACTGCGACACAGCCACCCTGAGCTAAGCCGGGTGGTGCCACTTTACAGAGGATGGGGGCTCCAAAAGCCCCGGCGGGCAAGCCAAGCGAGACCTCTATGTCTGGTCACCCCCTGAGCCCCTGCTGCCAGACGAAGCAGCTCGCTACAGGGCAGAGGAAGCATCACCCCACCATGGTCTGGAAGCCCATTCTCTGCCTTGGGGACCCCAAGCCTCTGCAGGTAAGACCCCCTATGAGGGAACAAGCACCACCTCTCCTCTTCACTCAGCGAACTCCAGCTCCTCCCCCAGGTATCCGTTCAGAAGTCACCTCCTCCAGGAGGCCTTCCCTGATCCCTCCAGTCAGCCTCCGAGAGCCCCATCTGTTCGGGCCTTGCCCGTGGCTGCACCTCCCACGCCTGAGAGGGAGGCCAAGGCACAGGAGAGGCTCCATAAACCGAAAAACTAATGAATGACAGAAGAGTGAATGAAGAGAATGAATGAAAGAAAAAAGAAAGGGAACAGACGAATGGAACCCTGAGGGAGTGAAAGAACGAAGTGCGAACGGAGCAGGCAGGCGTGACCGGGGGGATGTCTCCCTCTCCCCCAGAGCCGGCCCAGAGTCCGGAGTCACAGTCTAGTGCCAATCGACAGGGGCACGCCCCTGACTTTAAGTCACAGCTTCAGCGCCACGCTATTATTCCTCGTCCCATCAAGTCATGCAGGGTCGCAAGACAACAGAGGGAGTCAAGGGCTAGGGGGCAGTGCCCGCAGTGGGGTCTGGAGGCTCCAGGGCCGCCCCGAGGCGCTGGGGCGAAGCAAGGGAAGTGGAAGACCACCAGGGGGGCCACCGAGGGGAAGGAGCCCACCAAGGGGGACAAGAGGGCACAGGAAGGCACTGCCATGTCCCCTCACAGCAGTCCCAGGAGGCGGGCGCATCCCCTCGGCTCTCCTGGAGAACCCGACACGGAGCCCAGACGTGTGGAAGCACACAGGGGCAACCACGGAACTCATCGCTAACTCAGCACGCCCTCTGCGCACCAGGCCCTGGTCCAGCACTTTCCACGTATTACCGCATCCCACCCTCACAACAACCCTACGAGGCAGACAGTATTATCTCCACCTTACAGGTCGGGAAACTGAGGCACAGAGACTCTCGGCAAGGGGCCCAAAGTTACACAGCTAGTAAGCTGAAAGAAGAGGAATTTAAAACCCACACAGACTGGCTCCAGAACCTGAACTCTTAACCACTGGGGTTACTGTCTCTCAGCTTTGGTCACGTAGCCAATAATAATAATAATAACAATAATACTCTCAGCTTCAGTATGCAAAGGTCACATGGCCAACAACAGTAATAATAACCAGGGCATCCAATGGCCCCTCTAGAACCCGTACAGAGGAGGGGCTGGGCACAGGAATTCAGTGAAACAGGGATATCGGTGATTGTCTAATAACTGTTGGGTTTGGACTGTCAGTGGGGGTGGCTCTCAGATGACACCCTCCCAAAGCTACTGTTTGGTACCACAACTTTGCAGCCAGCCACCAGGCTAATCATTTCACAGGGATTTTCTCCTTTGATCCTCACACAGACTCTTTGAAGATGGTACAAGGACGCCCCCAGTTTGCAGACAAAGCAAGCTGAGGCTCAGAGAGGTTAAGTGACTTGCCCAAGGTCACACAGCTAGGAAGTGACATTCGAACTCGGCCTCCCTCTGACCCCCAAGACCAGACCCTTGCCCTCTGGCTATGGCTTCCCTTGCCTTCAGAGGGAAGGAGCTGCCAGGAAGCCAAGTGGGACAAGCCTGCCTGGCCTGCCCATTCCCGCCAAGTCGGCTCCCTTGGCCTGCCACAGGCCCCGGAACCCCAGCACTTCAAAGTGATTCACCCTCGAGGGCCGTGTGGTGTGGTCTGGGCCCAGGGGTGGCGGAGTTGGTCCCACGCTCACCCTGACCACCCAGGTTTGCACCGGGTTCCCCGGACCTCAGGAATCCAGGTGCAGCCCTCGGCAGCCGCCCAGCGGGAGCAGCCCTCCTGGGCAGAAGGCCCCAGTGCCCAGGAAGCCGGGTTTAGGGCTCCTGGCAGAGCAGAGATGCTGGGGGACAGAGGGGTGCCCCAAATCAGCCCCCCCTGGCTGCTCAGCCAGCCCCTCCCCTCAGTTCCCAGCGGGGCCCAGACACGTGCCCTGGACCCCCGCAGGCTGGAAACCAGCCCCGGCCCAGCAGGCATCGCCTGATCCTCCAAGGACTGGTGGCCGGAGGAAGGCAGCTGCTCCGGCTGCCTGACCCCCGCGGCCCCCGCTCCCCCCAGAACACCTCCCTTGGCTCGATCAACGCCCCCGACGTGGTCCTCTCCTGCCTGGTGCCCTGCAGCCCCGGGAGGCCAGGGAATACTGGAATGTGCAATGCCTGAGGTCAGAGCCCGAGTTTGATTTGAGTTGGGTTGAGATGAGGGGAAAATGGCCAAGAACAACTCGCTGATTTACTTCATTTCCAGACTTGGCGGCTGCCGGGGCTGGGCTTCCAAACCAAGCTGGCTTTGGCCAGGGCCTCTGCAGCAGCGCCGGCCACAAGGCACATCTGGATCCGCTTAGGGAGTTAAGAGCCATAAAGTTCTCTTAAGAAATTAGTTCCTGGGGAGCCCGGGTCTCTCTGCGGACTGGGTCAGGGGCCCCCGTGAGCTAAGGACACCCGGAAACTGTCTGACAGGGGACGGGGGGCTCCTACATCTGCTTCAGTGTCACCTCGGGAGCTCAAGTGCAAAATGGCATAGGAGGGCAGCAGACACAGCCCTGGCACTTCCTGGCTGTGTGGCCTTGGGCACCTCTCCTGACCTCTCTGGTCTGCTGGGCAAATCCTTTCACCTCTCCTGGAGGAGACTGAACTCCAGGAAGGACCCAGAGTGCAATTTCCTAATTTGCTGCTGCCTTGGGGCCGAGCACATGTCCGGCCCACAGGAGGTGAAGGAACCCAAGGATGAATGGACGCCCCTTGGTTTCCTCAACTGTCAAATGTGGATGACGACATGCACCTCCCAGGGCTGTTCAGAGGCCCAGCTGGCAGAACAGACGGAGGCCTTGGCAGAGTGTGTCACACCTGGCCCTTGAGTGTTAAGTTCATCAAGCGCAGGCCTCGCAGCTCAGGTCTCAGGACTCGGACATCCCCGAGAAAGCGCCACTGTGACAGAACCGCCTCCTTCTCCTCCCTGGAGCACAGCCACGCGGAGTCAGACATCGTGCTCGCTGACCAGGCAGGTGACGACCCACGTACCAGGAGCGCAGGGTGGTGGCCTGGAGCGTGGCCTCGCTGAGCACCTCGGCCCCCAGGCCATCAGCCCCACGACACGGGCTCAGAGCAGCCACGTGACTCAGTGACGGAGGCGGCGGGGCCACACAAGACCCCAGGCTGACGCCTCTGCAGGGGCGCAAGCGGGCCCTGCGCGTCAGGCCTCAGCTCTGCTATTCATCAGCCACATTACCTAGGGCAACTTCTCTCGCCTCAACCTCCCCATCTGTGCTGGGGTGATAAGAGTACCTATTTCATCAGGTTGTTTCTGATCCGTGCAAAACGGCACCCACACGACTAAACACCACCAACAGCTCTCAACAAAGGGTCTGGCATGTGATAAGGGCTCAGCAAATGTCAGCTCTTGTTACTATTTCCACTGGCTGTCTAAACACACAGCTAAAGGAATGTGCTGCTGGTTCCCACTGAGCCCAGGGGGACGACAGAAATCACCTCGAATCTTCCAGGTTCAGATCTCCACCTGGGGAGGGGCCGCCTCGTGGCTGAGTGGTGAAGTTTGTGCGCTCTACTTCAGCAGCCCAGGGTTCGCCGGTTCAGATCCTGGGAGCAGACCAAGCACCACTCATCAAGCCATGCTGTGGTGGGATCCCACATAGAAGAACTAGAAGGACTTACAACTAGGATACACTACTATGTACTGGGGCTTTGGGGAGAAAAATAAAAACAGAGGAACGTTGGCAACAGATGTTAGCTCAGGGCCAATCTTCCTCACCAAAAAAAAAAAAAAAATCCCCTGGGGAGTGTTTACAAACGGTGGTGTCCAGCAGTGATCAACTGCCTTCAGCAGGCACAACTGGTTGGCATTTCTCCGGACAAGAATCATTTCCATTACTATCAGCTTTCTGCAATCAGAGTTGTAAAACAGCTCAGAGACAATGAAAGACAGAAATAGCTCAGATGAGTGAGCTAGACAAGACACCCAGGCATCTTTTCCCACCCATTTCAAAGTCACTTACGACATTTCTTGACAGACAAGATCTCACAAAAAGATGGATGCAGAAGGTACCACGGTAGGAAAATTTAGAAACGACTCAAATGTCTGTCACGGGAAACGATTCTGGAATATACATGCAATGGAGTACTCTGCACGTTACAACAGCTGATGTCATAGTGAAAAAGGAGGCCTGGGCCCTACCGCGCCCTGAGTGAACCCCGTCTCAGGGGGTGCAGCCCGGGCATCAGTATTTTTTGAGTTCCCAAGTGATTCTAATGTGCAGCCCAGGGACCTGCTGCTCTAAACCCTCCGAGCAAGCCTGGGGGCTGCCTGGAGGCAGGAGGGGAGGGCCGAGGGGGCCTCTGAGCAGAGCGCCTTCCCAGGAGGGGACAGAGGAGCAAGGAAGCCAAGAGAGAACCCAGGGCAGCCCGACCGCTGAGGAGCAGGAGAAGGGAGACTGCGTTCCACGCTCGCTCCAGACGCCGCCAGGGATCTTCGGGCCCTGTCCAGGGCTCCGAGTACCGGATCTGCCTCCTATTTCCATCACTGGATGGTCTGCGGCCGTCCGACCGGTGGTCCTTCACCAGCAGGGCTGTGCATGCCCCACAGTCCCACTCCTGCCTCCAAGGCCCCCTCCGCCTGGACCAAGGGAAGGGGAGATGGTTTCTACTACGAGGATTCTTATAACCGGGTAATCTTTCTCCACTAGACTCCCAATGGGCTTGCACCCCGCTTCAGGCCCCTCAGGCAGGCACGTGGCTGTGGTAATGGCACCCCGAAACCCGGGCCCAGGCTGGGGCCTCCAGGCCGTCTCTGCTTCTGGAACCTCCCAGAATGCCTCCTCAGGCTGGCAAGTGGAAGGCCACAGCTGCCAGGATGTCCTCACCATAACTGACTCTGCCAGGAGGACGGGGACGGGCAGCGTCCACGAGGGAAGCACGGCCTTCCCCAGGGCTCCGAGCTGACCTGCGACGATTCGTGGAAAAGCGTGACGTCAGAACCAGTCTGAAACCTACTTCAACTTGGTTTCTCGCTTTCCGCAAAGCTACAGCGAAGAGGGCAGGAACGGTCCCTGCTTTGGCCACCACCACCAGCTCTCTCGTCCAGCAGGAAACCCCGAGCGCGGTCGGGGTTCGACAAATAGTAGCTAATTCGGTAACCTTAAAAATGGTCAAATACAGAATTGAGCTAAACCGGATGACACTCTACACAAGACTCCAGTGGGGAGTCAAACGTTTAAGGAAAAATAGAATTGGACAGAAAACACGAAATGCAGACCGTTCTATCTGAGCCTTAATTTCTGTCCTTTGGTGTGGATAAAGACCGCCATGATTCACCTGGAGAGACAACGCACTGCAGGAGAGGCTGCAAAACTCTAGACTCAGCGTTTGTACACCACTGTGTTGTATAAATAGCAAAGGCCCTATCTGACCAGTGGTGAGGATGGCTGGGGAGCGGACGCCTGAGTACAGTCCCCAGACTGGAGGCACGTCAGGCTGGACCCCGGGCTCAACGCAGCAGGCCCTCATGGGCCAGCCATTCCCACAAAACCCAGCGGGCGGAGTGGGCGGTGAAAAAAGGGGAGGGGAGCGGGGAACAGAAGAGAGGGAGGCATTCAGGCTTTTGAAGCTGCCAGTTTCTTGAATGTCTGCTCTAGCATAGCTCCCTTCTCCCTCAGGATCAAAGCCACAGTTCCTACAAGCCCTGCACCAGCTGGCCCCACACTGACTCACGGACCTCAACTCCTACCACCCTCTTGACTTGCTCTGCTCTGACCACATTCACCTCTTTGCATTCCTCGGGATAGCCAAACTCCTGCCCCAGGGCCTTTGCACAAGCTAAGATAGCTGCATGGCTTGCTTCCTTACCTCCTGCAGGTCTCTGCTCGAATGTTACCTTCTTATCCAGACCTTCCCTGACCACCTTACTGAAAGTGCCACCCTACACACACACACCACCCACCTCCCCACTCATACCAGCACTCCTGTCCGCCTGATCCTGCTATATTTTCCTCCATAGCATTTATCAGGAGCTGACAATATTCTCTATTTCCTTGTTCCTTTTCTTCTTCCCGCAGTGGAATGGTGGCTTCCGGAGGGCCAGGACCTTGTCTGATCTGTGCTGTGCCTTCCCCAGTGCCTGGCGCACAGCAGACGCTCCAGTGAGCCACTCTGGGCCAGGCTCACGGCCTGATCCACCTCGCCTGCTGCCTCCTCACGGGTGGCCCTGTGGGACAGGCACCGTCTCAGCCCCACTTTACAGTTGACAAGAACGGGTTCAGCTCAGCCTGTGGTGGAGCCTGGATCGACCCAGCCCCAGTGACGCCAAAGCTCAGCTGTGTCACCTGCCACAGCAGCGGGAGGAGGCAGCGCATGGGGCCTGCCTGACCCCACAGAGCCACCTCCCTCCTGTCTCAGAGGCCGGCTGGCACCTGGAGGGCGCTGACGTCCCAGCTCTCCGTCTTCCTGCCCAACGGCTGCAGGAGGGAGGCCCCTGTGTGGAGCTGGGGGCGGCGGGCTCTGCACCGGGCTCCATCCTCCTGGGACCGTGTCCTCGCAGGCTCAGACCCGAGCAGAGGTGCCACCTAGCAGGCGCCCAACTGCCAGTCTGTCCCGCAGCTCCTGAGGCTCCGCCGGGTGCCCGCCGGCCTCCTGGTCCTCACGCCGGACCCTCAGACAGCCGACAGCTCCTCCGACAGCCGTGCTCTCCCATCCCGCCAGGCCCCGGGCAGCCCCGCTCTCCCCTGCCATGGAGGCACAGTAACGTCTCCCAAAGATGTCCTTGGCCTAATGCGCGGGACCTATGCGTGTGTCACCTTACGTGGTAAACGGGACTTTGCAGATGTGGTGAGGTCAAGATGGGGAGCCTATCCTGGCTCCTCCGGACGGGCCCAATGTCACCTCCCTGGGAAGAGGGAGACAGGAGGGGCAGAGTCAGACAGGGAGATGCTGCGATGCAAACAGAGGTTGCATCGCGCCATGAGCCAAGGAGCTGGTGCAGCCTCTAGAAACGGGGCACAGCAAGAGACGAGCTCCTCCCCGGAGCTTCTAGAAGGGATGTAGCCCTTACTTTCGCCCCATGAGACCAGTTTTTGGACCTCTGACCTCCAGAAGTATAAGACGATAAACGTGTTTTGTTTGAAGCCACTGAGTTTGTGGTGACAGCATAGGAAACCAAGGGCCCCTGCGCCCTCGGCTCGCGGGGGCCGCCCTGGCCACGGCGCAGCCTGACCCCACGCAGGTGCTCCCGGACTTCCTCTTTCACAATTATGCGGCAGCGGTGAGGAGCTCGCTCTCTGCAGCCAGCCCGCCCCCTCCTCTCATGAGCTGGGCAACCTCAGAAACATTTCCCGACCTCTCTGTGCTGCCTTTCCCTCACCTCTCAGCCAGGGCTATCCATCTCCTATGGCTGAGAGAAGCCACGCAGAGACGGGGCCTGGAACTCTCACGTGGGGCTTGCCACTACGACCTGTCTGCTGGGCAAGACCTCAGGCCTGTGGAGAAGAGACTGTGCCTGTCACCACATGTCCCCAGAGCCCCAAACAGTGCCAGGCTCTCAGGCTTGGGGAATAGTTGTTGAATGAATGAATGAACGAATGAATGAATGAGTCCCGCAGCAGCAAAAGGTCTCAAACACAAACGTAAGGGACAGACCATGTGACATCCGGTGCTGAAGGGAGACGGAGAGCCAGGCCAACGCCCTGAAGGATGCACTTCTTCTCCTGGCTCCGTTCCAGGGGTCCCCAAATATTTCAAACTGGGCGCAGGGAGGACTGACCGGCCACCAAGGCTCCCGTGATGACACCGTGTCCAGCCTCATGTCCGGCCCTCAGACCAACGTCATGCTGGCCCACCTCCCCTCTCGTGTCTGCTCCGGCAGAGCTCCCACCACGATGGCCGAAGGGAGGCCCTGCGTGACAGCTGCCGGGGCCCCACCTGCCTTTCCCCAGTGACATCTGAGGGAATCACGTCCCCTTTGGTGGCAGCTTACCGGGAAACACGTCACTATGGCAGTGCCCCCTGCACGCTGTTCCCATGGAGGTAAAACGAGAAAGGCAAATGAAGTATACAGTGCCTGGCACACAGTTAGCGCCCTACCTCACTGCTAGTGAGGTAGTTTTCAATTCCTTTAGCCCGTAGCAGACGTATGAGTAGCTGTTGGTCCCCCTTTTGAAATCACATAGACAAAGCTAATTAGGGGAGGGCAGGGCTGCAGAAAGGGTCAGGTCAGGGCTCTGGACTCAGACAGAGATTTGAAGCTGTGTGAGTTTGGGTAAGTCGCTTAACCTCTCTGAACCCGTTTCCTTATCTACAAAATGGAGCTAACATTACCTGCCCCAAAGGAGTGCTACGGCACAATGAAATAACGCACATCAGTCGTGCTCACGTTGGAGCCACTTCAGGAGCTGTCTGAAGAGCGCTGGAGGCCGGCCTCCCCTAACCAGCGCACTTGGTGTCTCAGGCTGGGGTCTGGGCCTCAGGGGTCAGGAGATCACCCAGGTGCTTCCACAGCGCAACCAGGGCAGAGAAACACAAGCACTTACACAGACCCAGCACGCAGCAGGCACTCAGGAAATCAGGCTGGCACCATTCCATCCACCGGCAAGGGTCTCCTCTCACTGTTCAACAGGCATCTGCAGGGTGCCTACTACGTGCCCACGCACAGGTTTCAAACCCAGCACCGGGTGCCAAGGGCCGGAGGTAGGGCCAGGGAGTGACCGTTGATGGGTACAGGGTTTCCTTTTGGGGTGATGGAATATTCTGGAAACAGACAGAGGTGGTGGCTATACTAAATGCCCCTGAATCATTCACCTTAAAATGGCTGACTTTATGCTCTGTCAATCTCACCTCAATTTAAAAAAAAAAAAAAAACGCCTAATCCAGACACAAAGGGACAAATACCGCATGATCCCACTCACACGAGGGCCCCAGACAGGCAGCTTCAGAGAGACAGAAAGGAGCCTGTGGCTGGTGGGGCAGGTGTGCGGGAGAGAACGGGGGGGGGGCTCATGCTTCACGAGTGCAGAGCTTCAGTCTGGGGAGATGAGAAAGTTCTAGAAATGGACAGTGGTGATGGTTGCATGACAGCTGAATGTACTCAGAACTGCACACTTAAAAATGGTTAAAATGGTAGAATTTTATGTTACGTGTATTTCACCGCAATAAAACACTCACATGCTGACAGTCCAGAGACGCCATCATGGCGATGCCCGGAGCTGCGGTCCCACCTGCACGGTCTCAGGCACACGTCCGGCTCCTGCGCAAGGTGAACCCTCCCAGGTTCTCCAGGCGAGCGACTTCGAGGGACCGAGCGCGCTCTTTGCAAACAGGATGGAGAGCGGGCCCTTGTTTCTCTGCGGGGCCAGGCCAGGCTGAGCAAAGGAAACACAGCGACCCCCTCCCCCCAGGAAAGCCTGGCCGCAGCCACAGCAGAACTAAAAGGGCTGGCGCGCACTTTCACTTCCCACTTGCCCAAGGACCCCGCGTCCCTGGGGTGTCCACAGAGCCCTGACCTGGGGTGGCAGGGGCTGCCTCTCGCCCTGCCCCGAGCTCCGGCAAACGAGACACAGCCACGCTGGCTCTAGAGGCCATTGCTGCAGCTCTGGGTCTCAGTGAGGGGACCACAGGACGGGCGCTAGCGTGGCTGAGGGACCCAGCACGCAGAGCCCAGGGTCCCCGGCCGCTCTGGGCCTGTGACTGCCCCGTCTGGCCTGCAGTGTCCTCACCCGTGGAAATGAGCGAACGGGATTCAGGCAGGAAAGGCGAACGGGCTTAGCTCATGGCCAACTTCCGCCAATCAGAGGCTCTGGGAGGTCCCTCAGGTGGCGTCTGGGCTCCGCGGGGCACCAGGAGAGGTGGTGACGTCTGCCTGCGATGGGGGACCGAGGGGACAACTCAGGGTCCTCGTATTTGCCGTCCTTGGATGAGGTCCCTTAGAGGGTGATTCCTTGATGAGGTTCCACAAAGCTTCCTTCCAGATCTGGGACGGACGCAGCAGCCTCCCTGACTGACACACGTCCAACGCCCTCTGCTCGCACAGTTCCTTCTCAGAGAGCTCACCCCCTGCTCCAGCAGCCTCCACATACAGAAAGCCCAAATGTTCACCCTCGACCCCTCCCCAGGGACCAGGGTTCCAATCTCCGGGACCATAAAACAAGACGGCTCTTTGTTCTAATTGACACCCTTGCTGAAGACAACTTACTCCTTATCTCAGGCCTCTGTTAAAAGACTTAGCTCCTCCCACCATTCTACCTGTGAGCTGGTTTCCAAAGGACGGCCTGTTCTAAGACATGAGGGTTATGTCTGTGACCCACACACAACGTGTCTCTTTGATTACATTTCCCAGACTCTCTTGCAGCTAGGAGTTGCCACGTGACTCGGTTTGGCCAACAAGATGAAAGCAGAAGTCTCCTTAAAACAGTCAAAGTCCTTCTCCACTCTCCCTCCCACTTCCACTTCCTGCTAACTAGAATGTAGGTGGGATGGCAAGAGCCCACTTCCCACTAACTGGAACACAGATGCAATGGCAGGAACTTGAGCAGCTCCTTGGACAATGAGGCAAGGTGCTAAGAACCGTGGAGCAGCAAGATAGAAGCAGCCTGGGTCCACGAAGAACACAGACCAGTGATACTATCCTAATACGACAGCCTATACCCAAGACTTCTTTCACATGAGAGAAAAAACAAACTTCTGTTGTGTTTAAGCTGCTGGGGGTTTTAATATTATATGAACCTTGAACCTAAAAGCAGGATAAATCAAGTCTGGTTGCAGATGCTGAGAGAGCCTGGCTGCCTCCACACAAGGCAGAGCACCCTGCCATCTTCAGGGGGAAAGGAGGGCGCCCCAGTCGCTAGGCCCTGGTGAATTCCACATACAGCCCATAACATGCCCTAATATCTACCTGCCCCTTAAGAATTCAGGGCCAACATTTCCAAGGTGGACGTGTTTCTGCAAAATCAGCGGAAGGACTGGTTTTACCAGTGGATGATGAGACAACCAGCCACCATTTATAAGCACCTACTGTATGCCCCAGGTGCTCAGCTCAATTCTGCACGAGTTATCTCAGGCCCACAAGATGGAAACAGCCCTATGACAGAAGAAGTCCAAAGACGTCCAGCACGTTGGGGCTAAAAGCCTGGATTCCAGCCCTGCCGATGGGGGTTCTTTCCATCATTCTCACTGTCTCCTGAAGGTTCTCAGGAGTCCCAAGGGGCTGAACTTGGCTGCCCCTGGGAAGTGAGGACAACAGGAAGGGAAGGGTGGGGAGAGGAGGAGAAGAAGAAGAAGCGGGGAGCAGGAGGAACTCACACCTGCCCGCAAAGAGAGATGATGAGAAAGAATCCGGGGCCGGAAGGCAGGGGCTGAAACGAGACAGGGGCACACGCGGGAAGATCAGGAATTGCAGCTGGAAAGGTTTGTTACACCGGGCGGTTCTATGTACATATTCTTTTATATACTGCTTTGACCGGCTGAAGTCGTCCAGCATTTTAAAAGGGAAGGGAGAATGTGCAGTTTATTGTATGTCAATTATACCTCAATAAAGAGGGGTTTTTTTAAATGCACTCGGAGAGGGGGGAGGGGAGATGGGAAGGAGAGAGGGAGGGAAGAATCGAGGCCTCTGGACACAGCGGCTTCTCATCGCGGCCCACGCTCCGCCCCGCCACCGGGAAGGCCAGCCACACTGACCACAGCAGCCCCCTCCACGAAGCCAGGAGCCCTGTATGAGACGGGCCACTTCACCTCCACGTTGCCGAAGGCTCCTTAGGTGAAATGACGTCTCAGAGCTTCCAAAATGAGTCACCCTCAAGCCCGGCCACCCGAGAACCACAGCCCGCCCACCCGCAGTTTCGACAGAGACAAGCCGTGGCTGTGCACACCTCCTGCTCCCCCCACGGCGGGACGCAGGGCAGCGGGCCCAGGACGGACGCCACCCTGGACTTGCACCCTGCACCGAGGCGGGAGCCCCACAAGGAGGGGGCCTCCGGCACAGCGGCCCCTTCTGCAGGTGGGCCGTGGATCCTCTGCCTGCCACTGCTCCCCTTCCGCAAGAGTGTGGCTGACACAGGGCAGGAGGCTGGGGTCCTCCTTCTCCTGCAGCCTGACTCACTCCATCCCTGAGATGGCACACAGCACCTCCCCTTGGAGGTCTGGATGGAAACCTGGGAGCCGGCATGAAGCCTCACGCGGAGCAGAAGTGCTGTGGGATCGGCCTGGCCGGGGGTGGGGGGGCCCCGGCAGAATGTGGGCTGCATTGGGGCGGGGTGGGGGGGTAGAAACCGGTGATAATGACTCAGTGCAAAAAACAGCAGCTGACTCCTGCCATCCACCTTGACCTCTCCAACCTCAAGACAGCACACAGGCCGATGGATGCCCCCTGGCCTGGGCCCGGCAGGTGATCAACCTGCGCACAGTGGGCCAGGCAAGGCCAGGGTGAGGTGGAGAGCATGTGCCCAGGCCCAAGGGGGCAGCCACCAGCAGCTCCAGCCAGGCTGCCACGCGGGAAGTCGGGCACAGCCAGGAGCAAACGGCTTTCCCGCCGGCCTCCGTTTCCCCAGCTGCAGAATGGGGCTAAGAACAGACACCTGCACCACAGACTATTCCGGGATCCGAGCAGCGAATAGACACAAGTCATTCACAATAGTGCCGGGCACGTGGTGAGTGACACAGAAGAGCTTGCTTTTGTTGTTATTATTAGAAAATGGAAATCTGAAATTTTTTTTTTAGGGGAACTCTCCCGATTTTTAAATGTGGGTAACTTACTGAGGCCTTTTTTTCAAAAACACTGTGGGAGCCAAGGAAAATACATCGGCAGACCGGACTTGGCCATGGGTCACCCGCTGGCACCCTCTGCTAGGCACGTCCCCGGCCTCCCCCTGGGGCAGGCCCGGGCCTGACAGGCAGCGTGGATCGCCCATCGGGACCTGAACGTACCCCACGTCTGATGCCGGCTGCCAAGCTCGTGAATCTCTTAATGGGAAATAAATGTTTACAGCAACACCCCCCAACTCCCACACCAAAGGACAGGAACTACTAATTCATACCCACCACATCCAAGTTGCCAGTTTTATTTCATAGGAAGGGAAAAAAAAAAAGGACCTCTTAAAAAAAGAAGAAGAAAAAAGAAAACCAACAAAGGCAGGCTCGAAAAGGCACCACTGTTGACTTGGGCAAAGGCCACTGCCGGTCACAGAGGAAAACAGCTCAGCGCTGAAACCCGGCCCAGACATGAAAATTACAGAGCAGCGTGGCCGACATCCCCCTGCCCTTTCTGTGTCATTCACTCACGAGGAATGCAATGAAACAGCCCCTCCCCCACGACAAACAAGCGAGGAACGTCAGCCACCCGAGCAAGCTCCGGGGAGCCAGAGGGACTGACCTCAGAGAAGGACACGGGGAGGCAGGGCCAGCAGGAGGGCGGGGGTTCCGGGCTCCCACACGCGCACCCACTGCACAGATCGGGACACCGAGGGCACCGGGGAAGACGGGATGTCCGCCTGGTCCATTGGACATGGGGGGAACGGCTGTTCTCGCATCCTTGGGGAAGGGGAGTTGGATAGACCTGCCCCTGACGCCCACTGGGCAGCCACGGCGTGACTGAGCCTGAGGCAGGCCCAAAGGGACGAGAGGAGAACGGGACACATTGTCCACCCTTGACCCCTCTCTCACTGACCTTTGTAAAAAGTCATCAGAATCTCATCATGCCTTGCTTCCCAAGGCCCTTGGAATAAAATCCAAGCTCCTTGCTGAGGCCCTGTGGCTGTTGTGATCAGCCCTGCCTGCCCCTCCAGCCTTCCACCCCAGGGCCTTTGCACTTCCTGAAATGTTCCTCCCCCAAATCCCAGTAGGACCGGCTTCTCTATGGGTGCAGCCTCCTCAGAGAGGCCCTCCTTGACTGTGCTGTGTAAAGGATGACCCCGCCCCGACTCTCTCTGCCACTTGGCCCATCCCATTCTGTCCCAGTACTTGCCACCTCTGGAGGGGCCGTGATGACTGCTGACTTGCAGGTTTGCCGTCACCCCCAACCCCGCGAACTCCAACGTCCTGAGAGCACAGGCTCTCGGAAGGCCCTGGAACAGCATGCGGCCCAGTGCTGTGGTTCAGCGGTGTCGAATGGGTGGCAGAGTTGCTATATCTGTTCACAACCAGGAGAACCACGGGCCAGGAGAGCCAAGGACTCCGCCGCGTGCAAACCACGAGCGCGGGAACACTGGGGAGGGCCGGCGCGACGAGACACCACCAGGAGCATGGAGAAGACCACCAGCTCATCCAAATCAAGCTCCTTGCAGTCCCGAGCCTTGTCCTAGGCCTGCTTCGTGCACCCTTTCCTTGCATCCTGACCCACCCCCAGGTCATAAATCTTACTGCTGATCTCATCCTAGAGACAAGGAAACTGAGGCAGAGGTGAGACGACGAGCCCTAAGTCACACACACACCCAGGAAATGCGAATGCAAGGAGTGAAATGCAGAAGATGGCCTTTCAAGGTGTGTGTGTGTGTGGTGTTACGTGCTGCAGACGTGTGCACATATGCATGTGTGTACACTCACAGGTGTGTGTTGTATCTGTGTATGTGTGTGCCTCTGGCTGTGTGTGTCCATGTGCACATGTGTGCACATGCATCTCTATGTGCATGTAAGTGTGTGTACGCCTGTATCTGTACATGCATACCAGGCATCATGTTCCCCCCTCCTCGTCAAGAAAGGGTTTCCTTTTGTCCTGATCTTGGAGATTTGGGGTTACAGCAAAGAGATGACACCGGAAAGTCAGGCATTGTGTTTCCTTACAAATTTGTAGGTAAAACTATGTGAAACTGATATTTAATCATGTTTTACTTACAAAATCGCAGTTTCCTACGGTTCCAGCCCATCCAACCTAAGAGTCTGCCTTTGTCTGGTGTCTTAACAGGCAGGCAGGGCAGAGGGGCAGCACCCTGACCAGAATCCCAGGGTGCCATCCGCCACGGCGTTTCAGGCCTGGCCTTATCTTTGGAACTTTCTCCAGACACACAGAGGGGGAACGAAAGCTGCTCTGAGGTCAAACTGTCGGAACGTCTGTCTCTACGACCTGGCCTCTGGGTGCAGGAGCCACAACGCACAGGACAGGAAACACGGGGCGGGGGCCTGGGACCCCCGCCTCCCGGCCAGCAGCCCACATGCGCAAAGAAAGCTCCAGACTCAGGCCGCCTCTGGGACCCCGCCCCTCTGCCAGCACCCAGGGGCGGGGGCCGTGTCCCCACCGGGGAAGTGGCAGAGAGAAGAGGCGTGAGGCCGCTTTGTTTATCTGAGGCTTCTCAACATCTTCATTTTTTTTTTAATTCTCTTCAAACTGAAACTGTCAAAAGTTGGGCCTGATAAATCTGAAGGCTGGAGAGGAAGTGGTTTGTCCTTCCTCCTGCTCATGACTTCTGCAAAAGATAACACACGGCTCTGGGTGACTGTCAGGCAAGGCCAGGGCGCCCACCGGGCCTGAGGCAGCGCCCTTCACCTGCCGACGACTGCAGCCTCCCGACAAGGCTGAGGGCACAGGCTCCTCACGTCCTCTGCCCTGCACCCGTCTGCCGGGGTTCAGGACACAGGAGGGGCCCTCAGAAAGCCCCCTCCCGCCCCCGGGGACTCTCAGGAAACTCGATTCAGACACGAGCCTTCACCTGCGGCTGTTCAAGCCCCACAGCAGCCCGGGAGTCAAACGTTATTATCCCATTTTCCGGATGGGACAACTAAAGAGGTCAGAATGTAAACAACATGCTCAGTTTCATCTCAATGACTTGCCCGATGTCACACACAGGCAGGGACTGACAGAGCCTGAACTTAGGACTGTCTGACTCCAAAGCTCCATGTCACCTGTCCTCTCTGGCGGTCCCCGCCCTGGGCTCAGTCGGGCCCCTTTGTAACCTTGGTAACGATAACAGTAATAGTAGTCACAAGAAGAGCCCTCTCTTTTTCTCAGGCACTTGCTCTGTTCTAGGCACAGTGCTAACACGGGACATGCATTATCTCAGTGAATCCTCTCAGAAGCTCAGGGGATGGTACCACTATCCAGACCATTGTACCAATGAGAAACAAAAGCTCAGAGAGGTTAACCCACTTGCCCAAGGTCACACAGCTCTCGACTTGCTGCTCTGATCACTAGCCTGGGGGTTCCTTCCACCAAGGAAGACTGATTCCAGCCTTTTAAATACCAGACAGTTCTCTCTATTATCTTGCGTCTAGATGCTTCTGGCCTAGAATGACCTAAGGGCTGGCCCCTTTGAGTCTCTCCACCAACACCAAAGGCTGAGGGAGAGACGCCATTTCCTTGCTGGCAATGAACTGAGCCTCACCCTCTCCACCAGCGTGGCCTTTCTCAGGTTCTCAGATCTGAGGATGACCATGTCAGGGCAGAGAACAAGGTCCTTTCAAGGCTGAGCAGAAAGGAACAAGATGTTCGGGGGAATTCCTGGGACTCGGTTTCCATGTTCCAGTCCAAAGTCCAGAGCCCAGCACGCGGGACAGCTCACCCGGACCCACCCCATTCAACACACTCCTCGGCCCAAGGAGCATTTCCCTCTGGCAATGTGCCGCCCTGCCACGCCTCCCGGCTCCGCCAATGCCGTTCTCAGCCCGGAATACTGTTCCCTGCACTCTCCACCAGGCCCGAGTTCTCCACCTGGCCCGAGCTGACCCCTTCTCTGATCAGCAGCCTTGTCCTGGGGAACGCTGCTGCCTCCCCTGAGCTCCCATCACCCTGGTTTACGTCAGAGTCACATGGGGCATTAGCTCAACTGTCCATGGAGCTCTCTCCTCGAGCTATCTCTGTATTCCCAACCCTTGGCACCACGCCTGTACCCAGCAGGTGCTCCATAAGTGCATATCAGGCAGGACGCGGGAACACGGAATGAGCAGCCCCCGACACGCGTGGAGGAGGCAGCGGCGCAGGCACTGGGCGCGTTTCCTCAAGCTCCTGCCCGCCATGTGCGCAAGGCTCCAACTCGGAAGGAACGGGAGGAGCGGGCTGGGGCTGGACGCTGGGCCCCCGGGAGTCCGCGCTCCACGCTTCCAGGACAGACACCCCACCCGGTGTGTGTGAGCGGCGGGTGGGTGAGGGGAGGAGCCCACGTAGTGGGTTTCAGAGACTGGAGCCGAGCCGGCCCTGGGGGAGGAGGGACTGCGGCCCTTGTCATCTCAGACTCCAGAGGGCTGCGGGGAGCCCCCAACTGGGCATCTCATGGTCTGTTCCCTGGACCCAGGTCCCCAGGAGCAAAAATAGGGAGGCCCGGGAGAAACAAAACACTAAAATCCCGTTCTTCCCAGCCCTGAACCGGAACAGAGATGGCCTTTTGAGGGGATAGCATTCAAGTCCGCCAGGCTTCTCATGGGGGTGGGGGTGGGGTGGCAGAGGGGTCAGCGTCAGCCGGGGGTGGCGGCGGGGCTGTTCTGTGATAAGCCCCAGCCCTGCACGCAATCGCTCCAGCCCCCACCTCCCTGATGAGCCTGGGGTGGCCGCGCGCCTTGTCTGCAGGTGGGACCTGAGGCCGGCACTCAGGGACACTGAGGAACTCGTCCGGGCCCCATGGCAAGTGGCAGGGACGGGTGGCAAACGCAGGTTGGAGTCCAGCACCCACACTCGGGCTGGGCCCACACGGGCCAGGCGACACCGCGTGACCTCACGGAGCCCTTGGCCTGACCCACTGGAAACTTGCTCAATTGAAAAACCTCTCTGTGCCCAGCGAGGAAGGGCATGCCTCAAAGGGCAGCATAGGGGTTTTGTCCGTGTGTTTATTTTCCTGTACGTTCTGGTCATCGCAGTCACCTCCCACCAGACTCCACCCCAGGGAGGCACAGGAAGACGGAAGGAGCTGGCCCGGCCCCAGGACCCCTGGAACTGGCTGCAGAAATGTGCCTTTGCCTTTTCCCGACTCGGGGAAGGAACAACGGCCCCTTTCAGAGCCGGGCCCTTTTGTTCCTGTTCCCAGGGAGGGGACAATCTGATGCAGGGAAGGGGTGCTGAGCCGACTAGATTCAGCCACAGCACCCAGGGAAGGGATGCTGTGCCTAGTGCCCCATGCTCCACGGCCTCCTAGCCCGTCTCCAGCTAACCAATCGAGCGGACGGGCCCGTTTTGTCATTTTAAAACCACGTAGCTGGCGGCCTCGTCATTCAACGACTGCCAGTTCACAACAGCAGCAGCGGCAGCTGAGAACTCACAACGGGCCAGGCTCTGTGCCAAGGCTCCAGGAGCAGTGTCACCGGTGGGCCTTGTCCGAACCCCAGGAAGCAGACACGCCACTGTCCGACAGACACATACAGGCAAACTGAGGCTCAGGAAGCCTGAGGTCGTTGCCAAGATCACGGCCCGAGAGCGGCAGAGCTGGGATTCGAACCCGAAAACTGCACAGCCATCTCTGGCCTCCAACCAACCAAGAAACAGGCAACTGGACTAATTTTTTTAAAGAAGAGAAAGAGAGAAATGGAAAGAAGAGGAAAAGAAGAAAAGACACACTTTTCTTCACCACACTTACCACCACCTGAAATTGCCGTGTTCTTTTGCACAAAGGTGTCTCCCCCTCTGGAATGTAAGGTCCTTTGGGGGATCGTGTTTTGGTCCCCCACAGCCCAGCCCCCAGCCAAGCGCCTGACACACAGGAGACCCTCAGCGTAGTGCAGTAAGGGGACGCACAGGGCTGCTGCTGAGCGCACAGGGGCGCCATGAACCCAGCCTCTGGGGAGAGCCTCCAGGGCTGGGGGACGGCCTCTGTCCTTCCCGCAGAGGTGGGCGAGGCTCGGAGGGACGACTCTCTGTGCCCGGCTCCTGGGCCCAGCGTGCCTGAGGCAGGCCGCAGACAGAAGGGTCCAGCCCAGGAGGTCCCCTGCGCCTCGTCCTCCTCCAGCTGTAGGCAGACACACTTCTTAACTCCACTCATTCATTCATTCAGCCATCTCTTTATTCACTCATTTGACAAATACTTATTGAGCACCAACCACCACCAGGCGCCATGCTGGGCAGCCTCCCAGGACTTCAGACGGCCCAGCTAGGGGGCAGGTAATAGGAAAGAGAACAAGCCGAACAGGCCACCGCATCACAGAGAGGGGGACACATCCAGCACGCGTGAGGGATGCTTCTGGAGGTGGTGAATGCTCTGATGGGCAAAGACCGAGTGGCGCCTCCTCCCTCGGTCCCAGTGCCTTACACCAGGGCTTTTATATTTCTAAACAAAGATCCAGCCCACACTACCAAAGGCTGTGCATGGACAGCACAGCGCTGTGCAGACCGGAGAGATAGCAGACACAAAGAAACATCCCACAAAAACGTCAATTATCATCTCAGGGTGTTAGCGTTCTGGGTGAATTTTATTTTTTTCTTTTGTTTATTTGCACCGTCTAATTATTCTCCAATGAACCCCAGTTCCCTATGTAATTGAGGGCGAGGGAGCTGGATGTCTTTAAAAAATAAATGTCCACTCCTACGTATGTATGCAAAAGAACGGAAAGCAGGGTCCATGGCGGCGTTAATCGGAGAGCCAAAGCTTTCGTGGAGACAACCCAAGTGTCCAGCAACGGCTGGACGGATAAACAAAATGTGGCCTATCCACACAATGAAATACTACTCAGCCATAAAAAGGAGTGAAGTTTTGATACATGCTACACCACTGATGGACCTTGAAAACATTATGCCAAGTGACCCAAGCCAGACACAAAAAGGACAAGTATTGTACAATTCCACTCACATGAGGTACCCAGAAGAGGCAAATTCCTAGAGACAGAAAGTAGAATGGGGAGGGGTCCGGGCGGGGGGGGACTGGAAAGTTAGTGTCAAATGGGGACAGAGTTTATGTTGGGGATAGAGAAAAGTTTTGGGTATAGGTCATGGTGATGGTAACAACAAGACTGTGAATTTAATGCCACTGAAGTGTACACTTACAATGGTTAAAATGACAAATGTTATGTATGTTTTACCACAATAAAAAAAGAACCACTCAGAATCTCAAATGCCTAAATAAATAAGACTGTGGTACCAGTGAGTGGAGAAAGTGAAGAAACCAGAAGCTGTAATGGGGGAGGGATGGTGGCTGGGGCAGCCTCTCTCCCTGGGCCTCAGTTTGCCCAAGTGTAAAATGAGAGCGTTGGACTCGACAACGGTAAAAGGCCCCACCAGTCCAGACGCGGACTCAGTGACCAGCTGTGTTCTCTTGCCTCCTGACTCACCCTGATTCTAGGAAGACAGTGGCAGGTGTATGCCTCCAGGTCGTGAGGCCAGTCCCCGACATGCACCTCGTCCAGGTAAACGGGCGGTAACCAGCTCCTAGCGACAGCTCCGGCTCTCACCATCTGAGTGGCCGTGCCCACGCCCCCTCCCTCGGAGCCTCAGCTCTCACACCTGTGAACAAGGAAACGATGAGAAAGCTGCCTTCTCTAACTCCCCATTCCTTACACCCTGGCCAGGGCGGCCGCGGAAGGTCACACACACGAGGCCCATGGAGCCCTAACTTCATCCCAGAGCTGGAAGCCTGGAAAAGGCCATCCTGGCCAGTGACCCGGGCTGGGACAATCGAGGCTGCTGAGCTGGAGAAAGAGAACTCTCCAGGCCTTTCCTTGCTGCCCAACCAACGCCTACTCGTTTTTCCTTAAGTGGAATCTTAAGAGGGTGGGGACATAAGGAACACCCAGGAAGTCCCTTGAGGTCACAGGAGAAGCACAGGGCTTAGGAAAAAGTACACAGGCTCGGGTCAGCCTGACCTGGGTGTGAATCGCAGCTCTGTCACCTACAGCTGTGCAACCCTGGAGGCGAGGAGCTGAGCCCAGCCCTATAACGTGGGGACACCATTCAACCCAGGGGACTGTTGCAAGGACGAGAGAAGATGCTTACACGCCTGGCACGTCGTAGGTGCTCAAGAAACGGTAGACGCCATTTCTGCCCAGCCTACCCCTTGGCCGCCAGGACCCAGCTGGAGAGACAGGCGGCTCAGATCCCTACAAAATCTCCAGGGAGGGGAGACATGAATTTGAGAGGCATAAAAAATGCAACCGTATCCCACCAAACTGCCAAATGTGGGGGGAGTAATGAAGCAAACAAAGGGGCAAGTTCTACTCCTTCTGTGGCTTAACGACATGCCAACGCAAACTTCAGTGGCAAAGAAACCACCCCAGCAAAACTCCACATCCAAACGTGAAATGGTCCCGTGGAACCCCCTCTCTCTGCTCACTTAAATCACATTTCACCCCAAGGCGTGGCTGAAGAGGGTGCCTGGCTAATGACGGGAGAGTCAAAGACAACGAGGGAACTCATTTATTGGGGTCCTTTGATATGCTGCCAACCTAAGGAAGACCCTCGGTTTCTCCGAACTACACTGGCCATCCGCCTGGAAGTCCTCCGCACTCAGGAGGAAGCAGCACGTTGGAACTGCATGAGTCCTGCACCTCACAGAGGAACTCACTTCTGCTGCATCTGCCAAAAAGGCCCCATAACACGGACTCAGGAAAAACACCAACCTTTCACAGCGCGAAGGATCGTGGCGTCTGAGTCAACTCGGGCCATCAGAGACACAACCCTCCACGGCCCATGTGGACACTCTCCGGGCCTACGTTTTCATGCTTACTACTCTTTACTCCTTGACCACCGGGGGTTTCTGGTCATTCTGTCCCCAGCTTTACAGGTCAGAGAGGTGAGGTGGCCTAAGGTCACCCTGTGCGGTAGGCAGGGTTTGAGCGCCAAGCCACCGCCTACGATGCCAGCAGAATCGCCCTGCGCCCGACCACAGCGAGTCTGCAGTGATGCGCTCGGCCTTATCAAAGAGCGAAGAACTGTTCTCAATCTGAAAATAAACATTTTAGGGGCAAGAAGTGCCAACCTTGAAACTCCAGACTAGGACAAAAGAAAAAACATTTCACCATAACCAAAAGACTAAACACAGCTCGACGAGCACAGAAAACGCTGTGTGGACAAACCCACTTCCCCAGCCAAAGGAGCAGAACTCTGAAGAAAAACCTTGATCTTTCATACTCAATGAAACATTTTTTTTTAATCATTTACATGTTGATTTCCGTGCAAAGTTCCATTTCCTGCTAGTGAAGTGTCAGAGGCCTGCTAGACTGCTTTACACCCTGGGGGAGTCCATGAATCTATCGCCCAGAATGCCTGTATTATAGACGCTAAATTTTAAGTCTGTCATCTTACCATCTTGCCAGCAGAAGGGTCCACAGCTTTCATCAAGTTTTCATAGGGATGTGTCACTCAAAAAGTCTGAGAGCCAGTGTCCTGGCACATCCATTTGATAGCAAAGTCCTGTCATTCTGATTGTTTGCGACTGACAAACAGACTCACGCCATCCGCCCTGATGTGAGGACGGAAACGAGACCAGGAACGAAAGAAAAAACAAATCACTTCTCAAAGCAAGTCATGCAAAGCGCAAACAGGCCAAAATTTAAGTGGATGGGACAGAAGAATTGTTAAAAAATAATAACAACAACAAAAACAGTATGGAGATTCCTCAAAAAACTAAAAATAGCATGACCATATGACCCAGCTATCCCACTACGGGTATCTACCCAAACAACTTGAAGTCAACAATCCAAAGTAAGATATGCACCCCTATGTTCATCACAGCACTATTCACAATAGCCAAGACATGGAAGCAACCCAAGTGCCCACTGACTGATGATTGGATAAAGTTGTGGTGCATATATATATATATATATATATATATATATATATACACACATATATACACACACAATGGAGTACTACTCAGCCATAAAAAAGACAAAATCATCCCATTTACAACATGGAAGGACCTAGAGGGAATTATGCTAAGTGAAATAAGCCAGACTGAGAAAGACAAACACCAGATGATTTCACTCACATGTGGAATTGAACAAACACATGGACAAAGAGAGCAGTTCAGTGGTTACCAGGGGAAGGGGTGAAGGGTGGGCACAGGGGGTGAAGGGGAGCACCTATGTGGTGACAGACAAGAAATAATGCACAACTGAAATCTCACAATGATGTAAACTATTATGAACTCAAATAATAATAATAATAACACAATTTCACAGGCCTTTGAGAAGGAAAGAGGAAGAACTCCGGCGCTCCTTGACTCAGGCCAGGTCTTCATGAAGGCAGCCCCACCCCCTGAGGGCAGGGCCTGTCCACACAGCTCACCATCAACTGCCCAGCACTCGCCAGGCCCTCGCCAGCATCTGCTGGATGCTGGACAAACCTCCCACGCCATCGACTCCTCACAACACTGGCATGCAGGGATCCTAATTCCGGTTTCACAGGTCAGGCTGAAAGCAGTCACGTGACTTGCTGGAAGCTGCACCCAGTAAAAGGCAGAACTGGAATTAAACGCAGATCCACGCACTGCCATGCAGACCCAGGTCCTTCCCCCTACAACACACTTTGTTCAGACGTCAGACTTTTAGCCCAAAGTCATCTCTCAACAGAGAGCCCCCTGGTGTGGTGCAAGCTCCACAACCCCAGTGGGTCCCATGAGGGTCATTTACTTCTCTGGGCCCCAGGTTCCTAACCTACACAGTGGGAGACATGTTCTACGCCAACAACAATTGATCAGCAGCAGCTGTCTCTGGGCTCTCTGGGGAAGGATTGATTATGCCAGGATTGATTAGCAATGTCTACCAGGGGCAAGGCAATGGGGAGTGGTGGCACACATATCATATACTGGCCATCCTAGAACTAGATGACCTGCAGGTTCTCTTCCATCTCTGGCTGCCTCTGACTCTAATTATAAAAATTCAAAAGAGGATGGGGGGGAGGATGGAAAATGAAGGAAAAGACTAACATTTTCCAATGTCGACCATAGCTGAATTCAGCAAAGCCAAAACTGGCCGCCCAGCCAGTCCTGCATGCTCCATGCACACGGCCCTGCCACATGGGAGGAAGTGGGAAACATCAGATCTGCTGCCTGCGCATCCAGTGAGACACCCCATCCAAGCCAGAAGCAGCAAACATGCGGGTTTTGTCTGGCTTGGCCTGGGTTATAAAACACCCCATCAGTAAGCACAGTGACCTCGCAGGGAGCTCCACTGGGGTTCAGACCCGATGACCCCCTGCCCTGAGCCTCGGGCAGATTAATTCACCTCGCTGAGTCTCAGTGTCCTCCTACTGGAAAATCCTCACAGGGCCATGATAACGACTGAACATAACAGGGCATCAAAGTTCTTACCACAACCACAAGCCCACAGTAAGCGGGCAAATTAAGGGCCCCTGCTATCCTCACCTCCATCCTCATCCCCACCTGTCTCTGAAGGGGGCATATTTTCAGAAAAGAGTCCAAGTGCAAGAGACTGATTTCTTTTCCCACACTCAGCATCACGGCCCATTTGGTTACTCTGAGCTCTAAGAGGAAAGAGTCTCTGAAAACAACGCAGTGCTCTGGAGCTCCCGGTGCATCAGCCGGGGCCCCGGGAAGAAACAGATGGCAGACACAAAATGGAGTAATTTAAAGAAATTGTCACAAAAGGACAACACACCGAGGTGTGCGCAGGGCAGAGGAAAGCAAAGGAGACGCTTTCTCTACCCAGGGTGACGAAGTGTCCCAGTGTGCCTGGGAGTGAGGGGCGTCCTGGGACGCAGGACTCCAGTGCAAACTACTGGGTCAGTCCTGGGGCAAGCCAGGACAGTTGGTCACCCATTTCTACCCCTAGGCCTGGAGGGACAAGGGGAAGGGGCAGTTACAGACGCCGGGGCAGGGGGTGACAGGAGCTGAGGCTGAGGGACACTCCTGCCCACGGCAACCCTGAAGGAAGTTGCCAGGGCCTCCATCTCCCTCCAGGGTCCCCACTGGCCAAATCCACCTGGAAGCCAGAAGGCACAGAAACCCCATGAACACTGCCAGGTCCTGGGCACAGAGAAGCGAGGACAAGAATGGACTGTCAACCCTGGGATGGCGAGGGGGCCAGACGCCCCCTTAGAAAGCTCCACAGAGGGGCTGGGTGGGGACCCAGCCCTCATCCAACAGGAAGGAGAGGAACCTCCTCCCGCTCTGGGATGGGAACACTGGGATGGAGCGGCCAGACTCGGGCTCGTGAAGCCACCCTCAGTGGGTTTAGTTCTGGGCCCCCGAGTGCAGGCGCAGCGGGGATTCCAGGAGGAAGCCCCCTCCCCTGGCCGCGGAGGCACCTCGATGGCGTGAGTGAAGCCAAGATGACACAGTGAGCCACCCCAAAGGAAGAGGGGCTTCCTGGGCTCTGTCTCCAGGGGGCTCAGCGTCATTGCAGACCTGAGTGGGGGATCAGAGGTGACAGCACACCCCGGGGCGGGGGGGAAGGAGGGACATGAAACAGACACAGGCGGCCTCACAGAAGGGCCGTGAGTGGTCTCCCCACTGGCACACTCAGACCGGACGCCGCCGTCGGCCCTGTGCCTGTGTCAGGGGCAATATCGTTGAGAAAATAAAAGTGACTTTCAATTCTGTTTTTAAATCATATTTTCCAAGATCAAAATCTTATTTCCCAAGCACTGCTGCTGAAAGCTGAGGCGAAAACCACCCATAATATCTTAATCCTCCCGGCCGCAGGTTCCCGTCTCGCTCGAGTCGGGGACGTGGTGGCTGGAGTTGGGGCCGGGGCTGAGGGTCCATTCCCATCCCTGGGCCCAGGTCACAGTGCCGGGTCACGGGCTCACTCTGGAGGGTCTCCCGGACCACTCCAGGTCACCAGACCTGGCTGGGGTTTCCAAGGAGACTCAAGTGGCTTTCCCATCCCCTTCACAGCCTGCAATGCCAGGGGCCCCGGACGCCCCATCAAGCAGCTATCTACAGCCCAAGGCCTGTGCCGACATCGGGTATTCCTGGATGAAAAGGACCCTGCCCTCCAGAAGTTCCCAGCCGAGCAGGAAGCTGGGATGCTGGTGGGAAGAGGCAGCAGCCAGGATGAGGCTGGCGGTGCCGACGGAGCGCCACTTCCGGAGCGCCGCGTCCACGCCTGCCACACGGCACTCCCCGTGGGTTAGCGCCTTCGTTCCTGGGACCATCATGGGAGCGGGCTGCCAATATCCCCAGCCCCCAGAAGAGGAAACTGAGTGGGGGACCACACTGCCGGTTACACGGCCTGATGTGAAATGTCTGAATCCAAAAACACTGCCAGCACTCGTACCCGCTTTGCCTGTGATGCCCAGTGTCCCGTTAGGGAAGGACTGTCCTGGCGAGGCAGGGCCTTCAGCGCCTCCACCTCCCCCCCAGGTTTCCAAGTGGGGGCAGGGTGTCTGCTCCCCACCCCGCGGCACAGACCCCTTCGAGCAAGGCTGCCCAATGCCGAGCAGGGTGTGGGCTACACAGCCGCACCCAGCCGGGCAGGGCAGCGGCTGAAATCCGGCCAGGGCTGGGCTCTGGCCCGGGGGACGTCCTGCTTACCACTGGGGCATCAGATGAGCCCCCAGCCTCTGCTCTTTGCAATGCTCTCTGGCCTAAGACCCTCACTCCTTCACTGCCGCTGCCGGCAGGATCCGCACAGACTCTAGAAGCTTCCTTTTTATATCTTTTTCTGGCAGTATGGTTCAACTAGCTCCAAAATGCAGAGGGACTCAATGCATGGCCCTGGGGAGGTTGAGTCAAGCAGAGGAAGGCCTTTTTAGAAGAGCGATAGAGCCACGTGGCCCACTCCCTTCTCCTGTCTGCTCCCCCTCCCCCAAAACATGCTGTATGTCACACAGGATTCGAGAAGCAGGTTTCAAAGTCACATTCCTCACTTGAAAACTTTCTAAGGCTAATTTTTCTCTCCCTTTCTTTTTTTTATTGGCATGATGCAATTCCCCTTTCAACAACCAGATCTCTGAAGCCCTGAGTCATCGCGATGGCAGGGACAGCAGGGGGGCCAAGAGGAGGGATCAAAGGTGTGGGAGTCGCTCTCGCCCTGGCCCGCGGGATTTCCTTCCAGGGGCCCTGCCGGCTCGCAGCCCAACGCCACGCCACGCCATGCCAGACACTGGGATCGGGCACGGCGGCCCCATGGAGTTCTCGTTCCCGCCCCTGCACAGGTTCCACGGAAGCCAGGTGACTGTGGGGCAAGAGCCCAAGGTCCCAGCTCTGCCCAGGACCGGGCAGCAGCAGGACCCGCTCTGTCAAATGGGACCTCTTGGGTAGGTGGGACAGTAAACGAGTCACCACAGGTTTCTCAACCAGCAGCGTTGCCCCCGGGGGGCATGTGGCACGGTCTGCGGCATGTCTGGCTCTTACAACTAGGGGAACAGTGTACTAGCATCAAGAAGGCCGAGGCCAGGGATGCTGCTCCACATCCTACAATGACCAGGATGGCCCCCCACAAAGAATGACCTGGGCCCCAATAGCAACAAGGCCAAAGTGGAAACACTTTGAGATCGTGCAGGAAACGGCTTAGCATTTATGAATAAGACCTGATTCCTACGTGCTGTGCACACGATCCCAGGTGTGTCACACGCACTCGTCTAGGAGAGAAGCACAGATGGCCATTCCCCCAAATGCTCATGAGGGCGATTTCCGGGTGGTGGGATTATGGGAGAACTTGCTCCTTTTTTATTTTAGAAGATCATCTTCATCCCTGTGTGACTATTTTTGCTTTATGTTACAAGCGTGGAGGTGAACAGCCAGTAGAGGAGACAGACAGGTGAAGAGGCGATTGCCACTCAGCTGGGGAAGTGCCACCGGGCAGGGGAGCCAGCCCTCCTCCAACGTGGGGTCGGGGAAGACTCCAGGGGCCCGCGGCCTTCCCTGACGCAGGGGAAGAGGTGCTGTGCCAGAGCTCCGAGGTGCGGGGGGCCGAGCCGGACAGCAGGTGCACTCCAAGAAGGACCTCGGGCTTCACACTCACCACCATCAAGACATCACAGTCTCTGACAGGCGGCTCCTCAGGGCCAGGTCATCTCAGGTGGGGAAACTGAGGCTCCTAGAGGCGGAGTTCACTGTCCCAAGATCAACAAGGGGCAGGTGAGAAGCAAACCCTGCCAGGCTCTTCTAGAAACAGCTCTGCAGGACGATGGCTGAACCACCCGGGGTGAAACGCTCCGCTCTGTCCACACCCTCCCCCTTCTGCAAGGCCCTCCTCTCAGCACAGAGCCAGCCCTGGCCACTTGGGGCCTTTCTGACCCTCTGCTCTGGAGCCCTGCTCACAGGCCACAGTCACACTCTCAAGTCAGACGGCCTGGGTTCAAATCCCAGCTCCGCCCTTACCAGCTGGGGAAGCAGTGACCTCATCTCTCTGGGCCTCAGTTTGCTTATCTGTAAAATGGGGACAGTGACAGCAACACCTCGCAGTGGCAGCAGGAGGGTTAAATGAGCTCATCTACATGAAGGGCTGAGATCAGGAAGCACCACTGTGTGAGCGTCGGCCCTTGTTACCACCACCTTGATGATGGCCAGTCCTCACTGCCCAGACTCCTGTGCTCAAACGGCAGCAAGGAGCACTGTGGCACCCGCAGAGAAGGCCTTTGGCTCTGGAGCCAGGTGGTTGGGGTTCCAGCTGTGTAACCTGAAACTCTCAGGGCCTCAGTTTCCCCATCTGTACAGTGGAGCCTCAGCGGCTGGGGTGACGACTAAATGCACAGAAATGTCCATGGCACTCGGCACGGCTGGAGGAAATTACCACTATTGTCCTGCAGTCAGCCCCACCCCGTCCTGACGCGTGTGACCCTGTGGGCCGACCCAGCTTGGATCCCCCAGCCCAGCAGCCACTGGACTGCCGGGACGGCTCAAGCTTTTTTGTTTTCCCACCCCCAAAGCGAGCCTCAGTCACAGGGTCGTGAAACACGAACCAAGCACAGCAACAGACGGACGTCAACAAGCCATTGTTCCCCTTTCCGACGGGGCAGCCCTGCCCCCACCACCCCACAGCCTGCTGGCCGGAGATCCCGCTGCACACACAAAGCAGAATACCACTCCTGTGCCGGGCCTCGGTCCGCTGGTGCCACCTTCCCAAGAGCCACAGGGCCAGGCTGGGCCTTCCCACCAGGCCTCCAGGAAGGAAGGTTCTAGAAGCAGAGCCTTGTGAGCCAAAGTTCACAAGGGAGGTTTCAGGCCTGGAACTTGGATAGTCCAGAGGCCTCTGGTGGAAGCCCATCAGGAGCTCCAGGCCAGCCAGCCAAGCCCAGCAGCCTCACGGGCACGGCAGTGGGCCAGGAACCTTTGGGCTCATGTCCACCCCAGAGGCTACCTGTGCACACCGCGTGCCAGGCCACACGCAGGTCTGAAGCAAGCCTCTCTCCTTTGGCCTCAGCAGCCCCGGAGGAGGGAGTGGTGGGACGTGCCCGTCACGAGGAAGGCCAGAGACACGAGGGCTGCGAGGAAGTGGAGGGTGGCGATTCGAATGTGACTCTCCCCTCTCCCCTTTAGCAGGGGCGCCCTCCCAGGTAGACACCTGCAGCAGCCGCATTCGCTCATTCCTTCACTCACTCATCATTCACTCAGCCCGAAAATGTCTGATGAGAGGCATAGCCTCAGTGTCCCCATCTGTAAAATGGAGAGTAACAGCATCTCGCTGGGGCGTTGCAGGATCACCAACGTAATGACGGAGCACAGCTCCTGGGAAAAGGCACGTGCATGTGTGTCTGCTGCAGTGGTCACTACTGTGACTAGCGCCTGGCCCTGGGGACTCAGAACCCTGCGCTCCCGAAGCTTCTGTTCAGGGGCGTCCCGGGCTCGCAACTGGCGGCCGGTCCCCCATCCCTGTGTCATGGTCAGGGCCCTCCCGGCTCGAACAGCGCTAACCTCACCCCCTCTGGTGGCCCCCACTCTGGGAAGCGATCCTGCCTCCATCTTTATCGCCCCCCTACTCTCTTCTGGTGCCCACCACTCAGGAGAACGGCTTGGACCACTCTGCCGAGCCCCAGCTGCTCTGGCCTCTCTCCCTCTGCCCACTCCCACCCCGGTCCCCATCCCTGCCACTCTCTATCCTACCTGTGTCCGTCCAGACATGTCTCCTACGAGTCCTTCCTGAAGCACCTGCCCCCCTGGCAACACTTCTTCCTCCCTCCATACAGCAGGACAAGGCATAACCTTCTCTGAGGAGACAGATGTGCTCTGCCCTACAGGGCATCACAATTTGGAGTGTACCCCAATTTAATGGTGAGCCTTTGGGGCGTCCGATCACGTCTGACTTTGCAAGGGTAGCACCCGGGAGCACCCACTTGCAAACGCAGGGTACCTGGGAGCACTCCCTTTGCACACACAGCATCTGGTCCTCAATTCACAAACGTAGTGCTTACCCTTTACAAAGACCGGGCCGTCCCTTTGCAGCACCAGTTCCCTGAACTCACTTAACAAATTCGCAAACGAATGTCTGCCAAACGTTGGCAAACGCTGAACTGCTAAGTCCACTGATTCTCAACCAAGATGTTTCTGCAAGAGGCTGGATGGAGTCCGTTTATGTCTGCCTCACGGGTGCACACGGATTCGTGAACACGCACGCTCCAGCGTGGGGGCAGACCTGCCTTGGCCCCTCAACCTTCCCTCTTCCCAGCTCTCCCCGAGTCTCCCTGCACCACCTGTACAACGGGAGGAGTAGCACCTACCCCACGGCACTGTCGAGAGAATCAAACGAGCGCCGTGCCTGGCACGCAGCTGCGAGACGAGTGTCACCGCGATCAGAAGTGCGTGGCTCCAGCCTATTTTATTCCCCATCACAGAAAACACTGCAAACTTCCCTGACCTGCCACGGAGCTCAAACCCAGGAGCCAGAAGTGACTGTGTCATCTGAATTTCCTTTCCAGGGAAGCAGCTCGGCTGCCGGTACCTGGAGACCTCCAGACCACGGCAGTGTCCCAGTGGTCCCGGGTTGGGGGTCGTCATCATTCCAGGGTCTCCTTTCTCCTGGACACTGCCAACCCCGCCCCCAGCCTCCCCTGCACTTGAGGGAGGCCACATGACTGAGCTGTGGCCAAGGGTGCGGCCAGGCCCACAAATGGTTCCGCCTGGTGCTTGCTCCCTCCCCACATCCCCCACTCAGTGTAGCCCTGGATGGGGCAGAAACCCCACCCCGGACTGTGACATGAGCAAGAAGTAAACCGTGCTGCGTGATGCCATCTAGATTTGGGGCTGGTTCTTATAGTAGTTAGTCTACCCCGACTAACACCCAGCCCTGTCTACACGGATAGCTCCACTGCCCCACTGAGCCTCGTGCTGGTGCGTGCCAGCGATCAGATTCACCTGGGCAGGACCATGAGCCAAAACGGGAGGCCGTGGGGCCAGGCCTGGGCTTTCCCCAGACCGTGTGCTCCTATCTGCAGCTTTTCTGGGCCCCCGAGAGGTCGGGACTGGCCCAGACACCCCGGAAACTACTCCAAGTTCCAATGTTATATCAGCCGTCTCCTGATGACCCCACCTGAGCTGGCCCAGCCCAGCCCCAGGGAAGCACCCGCCGCCCTGTCCAAGCCTTGCACGTCCACCCACCCAGCGACTGGAGGATCCAGCTCTTCTGCTTCCCTCCAAAGTGAGTTCACTCGGCCCAATCTGTTTACACACTTTCTCGATCATATCATTACTGATAGCAGCTTGAAAGCAGGAGAGCCAAGACAAAGGAAGGCACTGGAAGTCACTGGGAGGCAGGAGTCCTGGGTGGGAATCCCAGCCCTGCTGCTGAGTCATCTGTAAGGGTCTTTGAGCAACACACTTCCCTTCACCACTTCCCCACAGGCAAAAAGCCAGCGGCGGGTTCGATGATTACTGTGTTCTAGATCCTAGGACCCTTGTAACACAGCATGGATAAACGGAGCTGGCTTCTTAAAGTCTGGCTGGGCTTTGTAACTTAGTCTCTCAAAGCACTGCTGCACAGCTCCCTTCACTATTTATTGGGAGAGGGCCGGGGTTAAATACACACACGCACACACGCACACACACACTCAGCCTCTCGAAGCTGTAGATCAGAAGCACCACGGGGCAGCGTGCTGCCTGCACACCCAGCACCTAGCACATTCTGGGTGCTCATAAATCTGTTTTAATAGATGATAACAGCTCCTGAAAGGCAGGGGTAATGACAACTGCAGAGCATTTACTAAGTGCCAGGCATTTTCCTGGGTGGTTTCTAAGTATGATCCAGCCTGAGGGCCTTTGCACTTGCCATTCTCTCTGCCTGGGATGCTCTCCCCCTAGATATCACCTCCATCCCTGACCATCATGTGCAAAAGCAGCAAGGCTCCCAGTCCCCAAGCCCCACACACCCCAGCCACCTGCCTGCTTTGTTTTCTCCAGGGCCCCTGTCACAACCAGAAGGATTTTATATTTACTTGCTTAGTGGTTTACTGTCTGTCACCTACCCCACCAACACAGGCTCCAGGAGGGCAAGGACTTGTTTTCTTCCAAGTGCCTAGAACAGTGATATTGATATTTGTTTGTTGAATGAATGCATGACTGTACTGCCGTGCCTTACCTCACCCAAACCTGACGTCATTGCTAAGAGGAAGTCCCCATAATCCAAATTTTACAGATAAGGACAGAGGTTTGGTGACCCACCAAAGATCACCCACCAGCTAGGAAGGTGCAGGGGCAGGATTCAAGCTCGCCTGTCTGACCACTCCGCTGGGTCTGGCTGTTCTCCATGCACCTCGCTGCACAGGCCAGACGCTGGTCTAAACGCTGTGCCTGTGGCAGGTATAAAGAAACGGCTACTGAACACTGGGACCAATTTCAGCACCGGAAGTGTTTTCCCCTTTGCCTCAATACACACAGACACCTTCCCCAAACAAACACGTGTATGTGCACACACACACTCACACACACGCCTCATCACCCTTTGCCATGGCTCTGCTGATGTCAGCGAGGCTTCTTTTCAAATGCACAGGGCACCTCAGTGCCACGCTGAATGCCCGGGGTGCCTTTTCACCAGCGCTAGGGGTGGGAAGAGAAGTCCTCACTTCCTCCTTTTCTCTACCGCTGGGCTGGGCAGCCCGGCTTCCATCCTGGGGAAGCAGGAAGTCTGGGGACAAAAACGATGCTCTCAGGTGGAGCAGGAAACAGCCATCCTGGGCCACGCCAACCCTTGTCCTCCAGGCAGGGGTCAGCGTGGCCAGTCAGAGCCCCCACTCACCTGTGTTCAGCTCCTAGTGGGGCCAGGCAGCCAGACTCTCCAAGGGGGCTCCCTGGCCCGCGACATTGAGCCAGACCGAAGCATGACCCCAGGCAGCAATGAATCCAAGCAGACTGCCCTTCCCCTCTTGAGGGAGCGTCAGCTTGCCCTTGCAAAGCATTCTGGGACTAAATATTTTAACACTCATCAAAGAAGTAAGGAAAAACATTCAAATTATCAAAACAGAAACAACTCCACTGAATAAAAATGGAAAGCGTCTTGTTTGAAACGGCAAAAGACTGGCACTAACCTAAGTGTCCAGCAATAGGGGATGGTCTTCCTACATTATTATGATGCCCCTCTTTCATGGAACAGTACACGGCCATGAAAAAAACAAACAAGGCAGCTGAGTATGCACAGAACTAGAATAATCTCCAAAGTAAACTGTCCAGTGACTAATAATGGCACAGAACTGTGTGTAAATGCCCAGAATGGTCCACAAGGATACAGAAGGAATGGGTAAAAGGGTTGCCTCTGGGGAGGAGGACTAGGGGCTATGGGGCACGGAATAAGAGAGAAGCCTCATTTTTCCTTTTATGCCTTGTTGTACTATCCAAATTTATTTGATGTGTGCATTTGTTTCAATTTTCAAAAAAAAAAATAAGTTTTGTGTTTTTGCTAAGCAATCTAGACTGTGCCCCCTGAGGAATTTTTCTTAAACTGCTTTCAACAATTTCCTTGTCTTCATACATACCAGATCTGCTAAATACCCCTAACTTCCCCAAACGCACTGCTCCTCTCAGGAGACGTTTCTCTGGAGACTGCCCGTTTTTAAATAGCAATAATCCCTTCCATTTGTGCAGAATTTCAGGACGCTCTCTCAGGGCAATTAGAAAAACACAAAACCACGAGTTGGAATGCTGGCCCCTTGTTACACTCCTACTCTGTGCTGGCCGCCCTCCTAGGTGCTTATCTGAATTCTCTCCAATCCTTACAGCAACTCTGTAAATGAGGCAGGATTTTCCCACCCTCCAGATGAAGAAAAGGCAAGGCCCAGCGAGGGAAAGAAATGTACCAAAAGTCACACAGCCAGAAGTTGTAATCTCAGAACCCAGACTCGGTGCCAAGTGGCAGCAAATACAGAGTTTGTTCTGCCCCATGGTGGAGACACTCTAAACCATTAGGCTGCCTCCCTTAATCTCATTTAATCCTTTAATCAAAGGCATAACTCGACCGTCTCGCACGTCCACTCCGTCAAAACACAAAGGGGGTACCATCCACGTGGGCCCAGCCTGCCTGGCCTGGAGAGAGGCTGCCCGCAGCCAGTGGCGAGGCACTCTGAGATTGCTTTGGGTTTTAGGACGAGGCTCCCCCTAAGCATCGCCGGACGCAGTGCCCCAGAAATGCCCTCTCTGGCTGCAGGTGAGTCAGCGGGCACCCCGGCCAGCCCCGGGGAGCGGGCAACGCCGTGCAGAAGCCGCCTGTGGGCCACGGAGCAAGCTGGTGGCACACACCCCGGGCCAGGGCCAGCTTGGCAGCAAAGCCCAGCCACGAGCAGTGGAACGCCTCCCACCTGGACTGGCACAACTCTGCCTGTGGCCAGAGGGCATCTCGGATTGCACCAGGCAAACGGCAGCATCAAAACTTACTCCCTCCTGAAAACGCGCTGATTTATTACAGCCTGGGGAAGGCAGACCGCGCTTGCTGTTTACAGAGATTTACAGAGAATCGAGACTTTTCCTCCTCGTCTCTCTCTGCCTCTCCCCTCCACCAATCAGACAAGTTACCTGAGAAACAAATTTGATACACTCCAAAATCTTACAACTAGTGGCACTGAAAGAAAAAAATTGCTTGTGTTTACATATGGCCAGAAAAAACATCAATAAATCAAAGGAGGGAAGGGCAGGCACAAGGAAGAACAGTGCGAGGGACAGCAGTGAACTTGTGTGCACAAGCACACGCACACGCTTGCCCGTGGGGCTCCACACCACTCTGGAGGACACATGCTTTAATTCTCAGGTGGAAACAGCACCACGGGGACGGACTCTCCCCTCAGCACTTGACACTCATAAGCGTTAAGTCAAGTTCAGAAGGCTGTGCCCCCCAAGAAGACACCGGACTAAAGAACCCGAGGAGAACTAAGGGGACTTCTCTTTTCCTCTCCATGACACAAGCCCAGAAACGTTTCAATCGGGGCAGCAAGAGTGGTGCAAATTTAAAAACAAGGCATTGGTGGATTCGGACTGGAGAACAAGGGCGGCTCCGGTCACCTGTGCTCTGACCCCTGTTGGGTCAATGAATAAAAGACTTTGGGGACTGGACCGCCATTCTGAGATGCCCTGCGCTGCGTGTAAAAAAATAAGGTGAAATAAAAGGTAAGCAGCTTATTTGTACTTCTTGGGTGAAGAGGAGACAAAGCCCTCTTCCAGCAGACAAACATGTCTAGCGGGTGATCAAATTCAACCCAGACCTGAGAACAGCAAAATGGATTCTGGTCTCGAGGACCCAGCTGCTCCTGCAGGACTCCTGGCTCTAGGCGACGACCGACACCATGGTCAGCGGCCACGGAAAGCGCAGGGAGGCCCGGGCACTGGGAAGTCTGCATGCTAAAGAGGAATGAGGCTCCACAGCTGGGCCACAGGCCGGGGAAGGCAGGCAGGCCCTTTCTCTGCAAGGTGCGGCCCTGTGTACCCCGGGGAGGGGCCGGACGCCTCCCCATCACCCCTCACGCATCAGCCAGGTCACTGTCGCCTTTGTGTTTCCTTCTTTGTTTATGAGCGTTCCGGATCCGAAGTCTCCAGCACAGAGTGCATCGGCCCGGTGCTGTCACCGGCCACGTCAGGCACACTGTTGGCCAGCAAGGATTTAATCAGTAACTGGCCCAGGAGAATGCACCGGGGCAAGCTCCAACCTGACCCCACAGATGGTGACGTTTACAGCCCGGCCGGGGGCAAGGCTCCCGGTCCGCTGAGCACAGCTTCCCAGTGGGGTCCACCTGAGGGGTGGATCCAGCTGGAGCCGCCCACCAGGTGGGACTGGGAGCCCTCGTAGGCTTCCACCCCTGCCCCATGCAGCCGTGGTCCTGGAAGTCTGGTCTTTATCTCTGACAACGATCCAGTTAATTGGATCAGTGTAGACAGACGCCGAAGACCATTTGGGCAAAAGAGTGTATTTGATTTGTTTATTGGTTTGCATCCAGATCAATCACTCTGAGTCTTGCTCCTGAAGCCCACGCAATTAACCAGATAATTACCAGATGGTTCTCAGTTGGGCTGTGTAGACAGCCTAATATATGGATGATACACTTTCATAGAAGGATATGACCCGAGATGAAACCTACTTGATACATCGGCCGCTCAAGCCTGGGCCAGGGGACCCTGCAAAGCCACAGGGCTGCACAGGGCTTTCTGTTGTAGTGAACTGTACTCAAATTCACCTTTGTTTCATGTGGGCTGCTGTTTCTCAATAGAGTGTTGGGCCGCACTATGAAACGCAGACAGATTACATAACGCCCAGGCCTCAGGGAAACCCCTCAGGGGCCACTTGGCTTCCCAGGGCCCGGCCACCAACCAGGTGTCTTCTGATGGGACAAGGTCCCCGGTGACAGTCCCAACCCCACCTCTGCCCTCCCGGAAGCCACCACCGTGGCCGGGCCTGCCCTCAGCAGCCCCGCTCCCCACTCAACAGGCCCTGACACGGAGAGCCGTGCAACCCACTGCAGCCCACCATGGGGAGAGTTAAGGACACCTCCGGCCTGCCCGCGGGGCCTGATGACGACACACAGAGGAAGGGGGACTATGCCAGCCCATTGGACACTTGCTCGTAGTTCCTCCTTCCACATTTCCCAAGGCCAGAGCAAGGCTCTGCTGAGACACATCCTGTGCCATGAGAGCCCTCAGTCCCCGGACCTGAACAATCTCTGCTCCTCTCCAGAGAGGCCCGAGCTCCGAAGGGGCCACCACCTCAGCTGGTGAAAGTGGTCCTGGGGCCTCTGGCTGCTCAAAACACCCACAAACGGCTTCAGTCTCTCTTCCTTTCCTCTCTCTCTCACATACACCTCTTGAGCAATCAAAGGGAAGTAAGCGGGGGCCTCGAGCCTCAAAGCTGGCCTCCCCTAGACTGCGGCCAGTAGCAGCAGAGCACACACTCCTGGCCTCTCCCAGGGGAGCACAGGAGCTCAGCCTGTCCCTCCCACGGAGGGTCATGGTGCCTCTCAACCATTTTCTCCGCCACCCCCCTCCACACACCTCATTTCAAGGGGTGGCAGGAAAAAAAAAAACTCCTCCTGAGCCAGGGGGAAATTCTGAAGCCAGATTTGGGGGCTCCTGATCCCAGGCAGGGAACTGCTGAGAGCACCAGTTCCTCCTCGAATCTGCAACACTGCACGCTGGCGAATTTTCTGAGGCTCTCCCTCCAGCAAGTGAAAAGCCAAGTGCGAGGCCTGTGGCTCAGGACGGGTTTAAGAACATGCACGAGCCTGAAACTCGGACCGGACGGCTTCACGGCAACCAGCGCACCTCCCTGAGAGGGCAGTCTTTGCAGATACTGCACCAACGTGCCCACAGGAAAGGAGAAAGAGGTGTTCTGAGCACGTCGGACCCAAAATTCAGAATAAAAGGCCTCGTGTGCTTCAATGCGCTCGGGGAGTGGGGGAGCTGTTTCGAGGAGTATGGCTGCTTCTGCTAACTTTTCCCCCCTCCCCATTCCTTGGAGCGTGTGTCACGGCCTGTGACACACTGCCAAGGGAACATGGATGCCGGGGAAACGTCTACACATGCTACACGTTTGTGACATGCCATGAAAGCGACACCCTGTTTCCTGGCTGGGTTTTCTTGGCACAGGTGTGGGCAGGCAGTGGATTCTGCCCCCGCCCCCCACGGTGCTTAGTAAACAGGATCACGGTGGCCCCAGGGGGGCTGTGCATTCTGGGGAAGACCTGCCACCTCTCCAGAGAGGACGGGACCCTCTGAGCAAAGGCTCAGGGCCAAGCAGAACTGGGGCTTTAAACTGTCCTTGTTCCAAAACGCAAAGCATCCTGTTCAGCCTCCTGCCGGCCACCCACCCCCCTCCACCCGACGCCGCGACCCCCCACAGCTGTCTTTCTCCACCTTGCAGATTTGATTTCAGAAACAGATCAATGACTTCCCTGCCTCTCATCCAGCTGACCCAGTCCCAGCCATGTATTTAAAAACAATAACAACAAAATAAAACCTCCAGCAGCAAAACACACGTACACACACACTCCACAGATAATGCAAAACCAGAGCCCCACAGGCCAGCTTCCACGCGAGAACTTGACCGCCGCTCGGTGGGGAGGGGACACTCCAGGACCCCTGTCCCCTCCCCCTCCCCTTCCAACCTCCCAGTGTACGAAGGAGATTTTTCAGAAAGGGAAGCACCCAGCCTTGCCTGCCAGCCCGGGCAGGAAAAAGACGTGTAGAGCAAAGAAAGAAATGGGCTTCTGGAAATTCTTTGGGTTTCGGGGTTTTGAGGTTGTCGGTTTTTTTCTTTCTTTCTTTCTTTCTTTCTATTTTTTTTTTTTTTTTGGTTGTTTTGTTTTCCCCTCCAACGCAGATCCAGATGGGCCGCGGGGTTTTCAGAAAGGGAACCCCCACCACCATCAGGGCCCAGCTCCGCGTCTATCCCACGGTCCCATCCGTAAGAAACCCTAGCGCTGGGCCCGGGAGGTTCCCCCAATGCTCTGCCTGGGGTGGGCCGGAGCCTCCCCAGAATTCGGAGGGTCTCTCCGAACCCGTCGGCTGGGCAGAGCTCCGGATGCCACCACCCGGCCCGGAGCGCAGGCCGGGAGGGGGGCGCCCCCGGCCCCCCGCGAGCCCGGGCTCCAGGTGCGGCGCAGGCAGGGGGCGGCCGGCGGGAGGGGCGCCTCGGGCCCGAGGGCAGGCGCGGGGGTGCAGCGCCGCCGCCGCGCAGAGCGACTCACCGTGGCGGACGCCAGGCTGTTGTCGGCCAGCGTTAGGTGGTGCGGCTCCCAGCGCCTCAGGAATTTCGAGGTGAGGATCTTGCTGAGAAAGGTCCGCGGGTGCCGGATGACACAGACCTGGATGTCGCCCTCCTGCAGCAGTTTGTACCTCATCCCGTTGCACAGCAGGAGGGCCCGGCGGCACGGCACGGCGCCCATCTTCGTGCCCTCGGGGGCCGGCACGTCGCCCCCCAGCAGCGGCTTGGTCTCCTCGATCTGCCGGGGGTCGCCGCCGCCGCCCGAGCTGCTGGTCAGATCCATGGCCGGCCGGGCCGGGGAGGGGGCCGGGGGCGGGGAGCGGGGCTGTCCCGGCTGCCGGGGCGGCGGGGCCCCCCGATCGGCGGCCCGCACCCCCCCAGCGCCCAGGCAGGTGGGGGGCGTGGGGCCGGGGGCGCCCGCAGGGGAGGGGCCCGGGCGGGCGCTGGCGCGGCCGGCGCTCGGTCCTTCCTGCGGGCTCCGCTTCCTCCTAGCTCGTCGGGTGCATGCTCGCGGCGGCCGGACCGGCTCGGCGGGTGGCGGGCGGCGGGCGGCGGGCGGGACGCGGGCAGCGCAGGGGCCGGGGCCGGCGGCGGCGGGAGCGGGGCCGCGCGGGCGGGCGGGCGGGCGTGTCTCGGCCCCGCCGCCGCTCGTGTGTACAGTACGTGTGTCTGGGCGGCCGTCCGCGGGCGAGTGTGCGGCGGGGGCCGCGGGGGCCGGCTCAGTTGAGAGATTGCAGAAGCCGCTCGGCGCCCGCGCGATTGGTCCCCGCGGGGTCATGTGCCCGCCCCTCTGACGTCAATGGCGGCAACGGCGGCGGCCGCCGCGGCTTCGGCCTCTCGCAGGCGGAGTCCGCCGCCGGGCGGGGACGCGCGGGGCCGAGGCGCGGCCCGACGGGAGGGGGCGGCCCCTGGGGAGGGGGCTGGGGCGGGCGAGCCCCGGCAGGCCCGCGGCCCCGCCCGGAATCTGGGGGGGTGGGCGGGGGCCGCGGGGGCGGGGCGCGTGACGTCACGCCCAGCCGGCCGCGCCCCCGCCGGTGCCCAGGCCGGTGCCGAGCCGCCGGCCCCCGGGCCAGCCGATCGGGGGCCCCTGCCGCCCCCCAGGCCCCTCACCCCGGCCGGCCCGGATCAGAAGTGTCGACGCCCCGAAACGAGTCACCGCGGACGGCCGCGTGCGGCCAGGTGCAAACCCGAGGGACCGGAGCTGGGCTGGGTTGGGCTGGGCTGGGCTGGGCTGGGCTGGAGGGGTGGGGCTGGACTGCTTGACCTCTGACACCCCCTCCCCAGCTCCGGCCGCCCACTTGGCGGGCCGGGTGGAGCCAGAAAACAGAGATATTTCCTCGAATTCAAAATGTCCCCTTAATTATCCAGATAATGAGCCCCCACTGCCTTGGCTCAGCTTGGGGGACTCTGCAGGCCCCCTGGCCTTTTCAGATGTCTGCGCGCCTTGGCCCTTGGGGTCCTCAAGCCGCCTGGGGGTGGGGGGATAGGCTCGCCAGCCCCTCTCCTTCCTTCTGTTTTTGGAGTCTGACCCCTTCGAGGGTACGTAGACAACAAAGACCCCGGCCATGAGTGAGTGGTCCAACCCATCCTCTGCCTGCAGCCCAGCAGCCCCAGCTTCTTTACCTCTCCCCTCAGACCGGACCTGGTCATTCATTTCTGTGCCCCAAGGCCCAGCACAAGGTCAGGGAGAGAATCATATTGGAAGCACCCTTGTGTCAGTCAAGAACTCCATCTTAGAAACAATGACGTTCCCTTTCTGCCATCAGGAGTGACACACCTGAGGCCACCCAGCAAACGCTCGCCTCGGCGGCCAGCTTTCTCATGTCCATGCACTTCTGTGGTTGATACCATTAAAACCCCAGATTTCTGCCTTTTTGTTGTGTGCAGGTGCTTCTGTGGTGAACACACGAGTGTGTGAGGCGTGTGCTGAATGGCATCGTGAAGGCGCAGGATGTCCACAGTGTGCCTGCAGTGGGGGTTATCCCCACCCCACTCTCCCCCAAGAACGGACAAGATGGAGGGGCTCCCAGAAGGACCCTGTCCCTGGAGCCCGGCCAGGGCTGGGGGCACGGGGTACAAAGTAGGGCCCAGCACGTCTCTCTCTAAGCAAGACTCACTTCCAGCCTGCCCAGGAGATGGCAGCGCTGCTCTCTCCTCGAGGGCCTGGGGACTCAGAGTTAGGTGAGAAAATGGGGAATTGCTCTATTCCCCACCATTTCCTGGCGTTTCCATCGATTTCTGAACTTCAACGGCCTTGAGAAAACCATCAAGCTAGAAAAGGGGCAAACCCAAACCTCCACCTCAAGACGTAGATGTGGATGAAGGAGATGGTTGTGACCAAGACCCCCAGGCCTTTAAGGGGTGGCATTAGGTCAGCTGTTCAAACCTTTATGGAGCTCCTGCTGTATGCCAGCTACAGGAGTACTTCCTGTCATAGCCACAGCGTCCTAAGCACTTTCTACGTGCCACGAGTTGTGCATGCATACAACTTTTCCTCCTCACAGCAACCCGAGGACACAGGAGTCATCTCCAACCCCTCTTGCAGACAAGAGCACAGACAGGCTGAGTGACTTGCCCAGGCTCACTTAGCTCATCAGGGTTGGGCCCAGGACAATGTAAGGACAATGAGCCCCCTGTGCTGGGGCTATGGGAACAAAGGTGGGGCTGCCTAACGCAGCCGGGATGAGGCACTGGAGTACATGTCCTCACTCCAAGAGGTGTTTAGGAATCAGATGGAGAAGGGGAAAGGTGCTCCTGGGAGGGGGGATGGCAGTACAGAGAGGTGGCAGAGAGCTCGGCCTGGGTAGGAAACTGCTCGTTTGCCACGCCATGCCAGGTGCCCCGGGGATGCAGGCCAGAGGCCTGAGAGGTGAGCAGGGGCTGAGCAGGTAGTGCCCTGAAATGCAGGCCCGGGGACCAGAATGTCCCCTGAGAGCAGTGGGAGCCACCCTGGGTACCATGCAGGGGAGTGGCTTGCAGATGTCATCTTCATAAGGTCACTGGCTACAGCATGACATGGACGAGGTTTGCAGAAGAGCAGCCTGGAGGCAGGGAGGCTGGTGAGGGTACCCAGGAGGGAGGTGCTGGGGGTCAGCATGAAGTCATGAGTCGGCGGGAGGGAGGGGGGCGGCCCTGTGACAGGCAGAGGAGCTGCTGTCCACTTCGGGAATATCCATGGACCCTCCTCTCGCCCCATTCTGGGGACACAACTCCAGCAGAACGAGATTTACCAGGGTGCAAAGGATCTCTGATTTCTTGTAGGACACGTGGACATCCTCAACAATGCTTGATATGGTGGTCGATTTGTAAACATTCAATAGGAATATCATGATAAAAATGGCCGGCACCCAAATGCCAGGTACGATGCTGGGGTCTTTATATATTTCTTCCCATTTCTTCCTCCAAACCAGCCCAGGAGGCAAGAATTATTATCATCCCCATCTTAAGGGTGAGAAGTTGAGGCTCAGGGAGTCAGACAAGTATGGGCCTCCAGCCAAGATTTGAATGTGAAGTTCTGTTTAACGTCAAATTCCATGTTTTTCCCGCACCTCCTTTGTAATGTTTTCCTGAGCAGGCACTCAAGAAGAAAGTATTGAATTCCATCAATGTCATCTTTAAAGAATAATATTTCTTGATTTTAGTTTAAAATCAGTGACATGGAGCCCCCAAGACACTGCAAGCAGAAAAGTGCCTTGAGGGCAGAAAGCAGGAACTCCTGTTGACAGCAGAGCTAGCTCAGTGTGTGCACACAGTTGGAGCTCAACGAATATGCGATGATGGGTCATCAAACTCGACTATCCTGGTCCTTGGGGATTTGCAGGCAGTAGGACCGTGTCAGTCAGTTGGGACAGGATGAGAGGGGATGGCATTGGTACTCAGTCGGTGATAGTCAAGTCCCAGCCTCCTAGATTGGGAGTCACGTAACTCATTGCAGAGCCCCTTGCCTCCCACTCCCCCAGGTTCCTGACCTAAAAAATGAGTCTGAGTCCAGCTGTCTGATTCTATCAGAAGCCGGTCCCTGCCGCCCTCAACCTCTGCAGGAGACACAAGCTCATTGAGTTTCTGTGGATGGACCGTGCACCCAAGTCATGCTCCGTGCCACGGGAGTCCAGACTCTCCAAAGAATGGCCCAGGCCCCTTAGAGTTCACCCTTGAACTTTAGAGGTCTATGGAGCATCGGGAAGGGGAGGGAAGTTCTCAAACCCTTCACTCTCCTCAGGCTTCCACGAGCCAGTTCACTCACCAAAGGTTGCCAGACAAACCTGTCATTTTCTGCATTCTTTGCTGGCATTCCCTCCTTGTTTGAGCCAGTCCCAAAGGACAGTGTTCTGCACCCACCTGCTCACTGGAACTCCCTCTCCCACTTCGGTTCAGCAACCCACTGTGGGTTCACCCCCGGGCCACGCTGGTGGAGTGGTGCAAGGACCTGGGGGTATTGTGGTGAACAGATTGTAGACTGCCCTCATGAGCTCACATCTCAACTCTCAGGTCCCTGAAGTCTCGCCTTGAGCCAACTCAGAGGGGAAAGACAGACCTGCTGCCCTGGCTGCCCACAAAGGAGTTTGATGAAGTAACAAAGTCCCTGGTGGGGGAGGAGAGCCTCGGAGCTGATGGCCAGCCCTAGGTGAGGTCCACTGAGGCACCCACTTCTAGCAGCCCTGCCCCTTCCAGCAGACACCCGTGTAGGTAGGCATCCTCCTCCTCCACGTGGTCTCCAGGGGAGCCTTTGCACAGCTCCCTCCATGCCCCACCCCGCCATGAAATGGCGCACAAACCCTACCACCGTACCCTCCAGAGGCAGGGGTCATTCTAGTTCTGGCCATCGTTGTGTCCGGTGGTGTGATGATAAATGTTTAACAGTCAGCTTGCTGAAGAAAGAAAATCCCTGATTCACAGACTTTGACAATTTTCCTGGTGTAAAATATTCCCACCATGGCCGATTTCAGGCTATAGACATGCATCACTGAAGAGTTGGGAAGAGATGCACCCCGTTCTGGAGTATCTCCACCCTACAAATATGATCGACCGGGGGGTCAGCACGCAACGGCTGAGGGACCAGATTCAGCTCATGGCTTGCAAAACCTGAAATATTTACTATCTGGCCCTTTTACAGAAAAAGTTTGGCGACCCCTGCAGTAGACATAAATAACCTCCAGAACAGAGATACTAGTAACATGTAGTAAAATAATTAGGAAGTGATGAGTTTTATTGCCTTTTTAAAAAATATAATTTATTTAATTGTAAGTTTATATCATTTAATCTTGTTTAATGGCTGTTTGATGACCAGCTTGCACAATTCCTGAAAACTTAACAATCGGCTCTCCCCAGCCGGTGTAGGTCATCTCCAGTGTGCCACTGCCTGTTTCTCCAGCGCCTGGCCCAGAGAAGTTCCACGATGATTGCCTGTTGAGTGGCTGGAACTCTAACTTCAATGCCGACCTTCTAACTACCGGGCCACGTGGCCCTGCGAGTAGGGGGAAACCAGACACCCCCTCCCTCCCCAAAATCACCACCCCCGAAAAAAGTACGTGAAGAAGGAAAGAATCTCCTTGCCCTTCCTTTACCAGCTGTGTGTGTCTTTGGTTGATTCTCTACAAAGTGGGGTTGTAACAGTACCTTTCTGCAGTTGTAGAAGTTAAACAAGATCATCGACCTCGAGCTCGCAGCCCGGCATGGAGTAAGCACTTGGAATGAGCGTTAGCTATGTCACATCACCACCGTCGTCCTAGAACCCGTGTTCACACGGCCCTGGTCACGGGCCCTCCATCCAGTGCACTTCTCTGAACCTCCCCCGTCTGCCCAACAACTGGCAGCAGACACTCTCGACGCAGCATGTCTCAGAGTTTCCAACCTTGGCACTTGGACCTTCGGGGCTGGATAATTCTCACCTTGGTGGCAGGCAGCTGTCCCGTGCACTGTAGGGTGTTTGGCAGCATCCCTGGCCTCTACCCCCACAAATACCGGTAATAGTCCCCAACTTGTGACAACCAGAATGTCTCCAGGCATTGCCACATGTCACCTGGGAAGCATAATCACCCCTGGTTGAGAGCCCCTTGTTTGAAGGAAGCTGTTTTCCCTGCCCCCTGAGCTGGTGCAGGCTGCTCCCCGGCCATGCCGTGGGTCCCAGTGTGGGGAGATTATATTGTCCACACTCATGCGACGTCACGTTCCTCCTCAGACTCCACTTCCCGGGGACTGGAGTGAACCGGCAGCTGGCTTTGTCAGACTGTCAAGGAGCACGGGCACCCACAGGATGGAATAAGGTGCAACCTGTTTTCAGTCGTGTTTTTGGAGCCTATATAGTGGCATGAGGCCACGCCTGTAATAAAACGCCAAGCACCAAAAGCAAGCATCAAAATTATTTGTCCTTAAGTGGTCCCAATTTCGTAGCCCCCTATGGCGTTATTGCTTTGGAAGAACTCTCTGGAAGCTCCGTCTGAAAACTGTCTCAAAATTGCGTCAGCCAGGAGAGCATTCCCGAACCTCATTTTGAACAGGCATGAGACACCGGCATAATGGAACACACACTCCGTCCCGATGGCATTTAATGTACTGATCAAATAATAAAATGCGCTTAGTCTCCCAGTCTAAGGAGAGGAGTCGTGTTTTCATCCTGAAGTCTGTGAACATCCCCCTCCGTCTTCTGAGCTGGATATGAAGTCAGCACACCCTCTAGAATCATCAGAGGGGAGGGCGGGCAAGGGCTGGGAGCGTGTCTCCTCTTTAGCAGCCTGTGATCCTGGGTGGCTCAGTGCTTACTGTCACTCTCCCCACCTTTTCTGGTTTTGGGGAGCAAGCTTGGGCATCCGTGGAAGGAACATGAAGTACCACCCTCTCCCCACTTCTTTCTCACTTTCACCAAATAATTAAGTCTGAGGTTAATAAAAAAAAAAAAGTATTACAGAGGATTGAACGTTTATACAGAACTAATATTTCTTACAATCAGTGGATGGATTGATGGAGTCACATACACACACCAAAACCTTAATAGTGGTTAGCTCGTTTTTCCCCCTCTTTAAATCAATGTTATTGCAGTATAATTTACATGTCATAAAATGCACCCATTTTAAAAGAACAGGTTGATGAGTGTTGACGCATGTGTGCACCATGGAACCACCACCTCAATCAAGATATTGCTACAGAAGAGTGCCACAACCACAGAAACGTTTCTCTGTGCTCCTTTGCAGCTGATTCCAAGCCACCCACTTCCGGCCCCAGGCAACCCCCATCTCTCTTCCGTGACTTTAGATAGTTTTACCCCTTCTCAAACTTCATGTACATAGAATCAGAGGGCATGCCTTCCTTTGAGTCTGACTTCTTTGACTCAGCATAAGGGTTTTTAAGGTTCATCCGTGTAAGTCCATGTTGGTCTGTTCCTTGCATGGCTGCCTATATACATGGATATAACGTGGGGGAATTTTTTTCTTCTTTATGCCTCCTTTCCCTCACCCCCAAATTCTCTGCAAGGAGCATGGATTGATTTAATTTTTTAAAAGAAGATAAATGCCTTCACTTTTTAAAAATTCCCAGGGACTTTGTGAAGAACCCAAATGCCAGGCTGCTGCCGACTCGTGGACGTAGACGCCTGGCACAGCCACGCAGAGGACTGAAGGCCATGGATCAGATTTTTAAAAATAAAAACCACTGTGTTTTTCAGATTAATTGCATGTCTCTCCCACACTAGCCTTTGCGGTGAGCTGCTCAAATTGACCAATTTAAATGTGACCTCTTTTCTTTCCCCTCCATCCGCTCTGAGTCAGTTGCTAAGAAGCAGAGAAAGGAAGTATCTGGGGGGAAGTGTGTTACACATGTGGAGTACATGCCACTCTTCCAAATTCAACCACACCCCCCTTTGCATCGGCCCCTCTGGACAACCTCGGGGCAGGCAATGGTGATGGTGTCGTCCCATTTTGCAGATTGGGAAGCTAAGGCAAGATCAAGGGTTTGTCTGAGATCCCACAGCAAGAGAGTGGGAGGAAGCCATTCAGGTAGGATAACAAAGAGGTCACAAGCACAAGCTTTGGATTTGGATCTTAGCTGTCCACCTTCCTTAGCTGGGTTACACTAACCAAATCTCTTAACCTCTCTGAACCTCAGTCTCTTCATCTACGAAACAGAGATCCAGTCCTGATACTCACAATGGAGCCAGTGAGACACTGCACGTAAAGTGCTCAGAACAAGGCTCGGGAAGAAGTTGGTGCACAATAAATGGTGGGGGAAAAAACGATTTCTCAACTCCTGGTCTCTTCTTTCTTCAACCACAGCACAAAACTGGAACCGATTCCAGCCTTCCTGAGCTGAACGGAAAGGAGTGGACATTTTCTTGTAGCTCCAGGAAGCAGAGCCTCGCAGATGCAGAGAAATGAGAAGGCAGGCACCAGCGTCCAGTCGTTAGCCAAGGCACCTTGGTTGCAATGGAGAAACCAGAGTAGCTTCAGCCAAGAGTGGAAATGGGTTATGAGGAATCGAGAGTGTCTCACAGAGCCCCCGGGGCATAAAAGTAGCCAGGTCTCAGAAAGAGCCAGAGACCAGGGACCCAGGGGCCTTCTATCTGCTTCGTGTGTCTGCTCTCTGCGTCACCCTTCCCCCATCCCAGGTTTCTCTGCTGTGCTGCTCCAGCATGACGGAAGGTGGCCATTGGAGAAACTAGCTGGGATCAAAACAGGATTTCTTTGGTCCAGTCCCAGGGTAGGACTTGTTGTCCCAGCTTGGGCCAGATGCCCACCCCAGCCAGTGTCCGAGTCAAGCTGTCCAAAGATGGTTGCTGGCGACCGCTCCCCAGAGGTGAGAAGGACAGTCAGGTGGGTCACCGGGAGCTTGGTGGGCCCCCCAAGAAATGTCTTATTACAAATAACAACCGATTCTTTCACCATGTTCCCCAACCTTGTGCATTTCTTTATTTTATTAATAATAGTAGCAAATATCCACGTACGGCTTACTGTGTGCTAGCCACTGGTGTGAACACTTTGCATATATTGACTCCTTTATATCAAACCTCACAAAAATGTAGTGAGGTTTATTTTGTCCACTGTACAGATGAGGAAACTGAGGTTCAGAGAGGTTACACCACTTGCCCAAGGTCACACTGGAACCCGGACAATCTGGTACCAGGCCCTCTCTCTCAGCCACCATGCCATGCTGCCCGTTTTAGCCCCAATCGTGCATTTTATAATTCCTCTGTTAGCCCAGCTCTCAAAATGAGAAAAAAAAAAGATGAGGACGGGAAAGAATGTGACATCTGACATTTCACAAGAGCATTTAACGGCCGATGATGGAAGATGCTAGAGCTTCGCTGGCCATCCTCACTGTTTCCTTTGAACTGGGGTTGGGTGAGCAGGCACAGCAGCGTTGTCCTTGCCTCTGTCTGCAGCCCCATCACACTCCCCTTGGCTGGGACCCCTGGGCCAGGACCTGCAGCTTCTCTGCCTCTTCTCCCGCCTCTGCACGTAGCAGGTGAACAGTGAGGTTTGCAGTTGCTGAGAAAATGTGTCCCCCACCTTATAGTTTCCCAAGGGCTTCCAGAGACAGGCAAGGAGGTCAGTGAAAACAGCATCTGCGTGATCCCTCAAGGAAGGGGAGTCTGCGGAGAGAACATGCACATGGAACCCAGCCGACGCTGAATGACCAGGCCTCAGGGAGGTCATGGCGGGTCCTGCACAAAGGCTCCCCTCTCCCCTTTCTTCCTCCTCTCTCTGGGAGTCTGTTCTGGTGCCTCACGAAACACTGCCTGCCTCTGCTTGTGTGTCTGGAGGTGCGCCCCAAAATGGCCAGCTCAGCCCAGGCCCCAGGGCTCGGTGGTCACCGAGTCCCGGGTTCCCACCTCTGAATGTCCAGGGAAGGGATCTGGTGGACCTGCCTAGACTTTGTCCAGCCAGGCCCCCTGGGTCTCTGGTTCTGGGCCCCAGGCTCAAAGAAGGAAAGTGAGTTGCCCACGGTCTCCCAGAGAGAAGGCCACTGAGCCAGGATTCTGGTCAGTTAGCACCCAAATTCGTTTCCTGGGGCTGCTGTAGCAATGTACCACAGACTGGGGGCTCAAACAACAAAATTTATTCTCTCACAGCTCTGGAGGCTGGAAGTCCAAAATCAAGGTGTCGGCAGGGCTGGTGCCTTCTGAGGGCTGTGAGAATGGGATCCGGCCCATGCCTCCCCCTAGCTTCTGGACGTCTGGGGGTAGTCTGGCCCTCCTTGGCTTGTAGACAGATGCAGCACCCGATCTCTGCCTTCAGGTTCCAGGCTTTCTCCCTGTGTGTGGCTGTGTCCAGACTTTCTCTTATAAGGACACAGTCATTTAGGATTAGGGGTCCACCCTACTCCAGTACGACCGCATCTTAACTTACGACATCCGCAATGACCCGATTTCCAAATAAGGTCACAGCGTGAGGGACTGGGGGCCTAGGACTTTGACATCTTTTGGAGGGACACAATTCAACCCATAACTGAGCCCAAAGCCTGCCACAGATGTGCCACCTCACGCTCCCTAGGCCTCCTCTGGCCCTGGAGGGTGCCACACATCCTGTTTTCTCTGGAACAGGCGTGCACACAGGTCTACCCTACTGTCCTGGAGCTCACACGAGAGCATTCACAGGGAGAGGCTGTGATTCAAGTGGAACCCCCCCTCCCTGGGTGCCCGGGGCAGGACGTGACTCAACTCTGGGTGAAGCACCCAGGGAGGCTGTGTTCAGACGGACAGCCCATTGTCTGTGCTTCTCCAGTTTCATCAGGCAGTTTTAGAGGCATTAAACCCGAACAGGTCACACTGGGCTAACGAATTTCATTCTGCGTGGACGACGATGACCCACGAACCAAAGCCGGCAACTGTGACCTCTGGCCGTGTGGTCTCACAGTGGCGGTGGTTGACAGGTGGCTGGATCCTGGGCCAGGGATTCAGGCAAGTGGTTTATTTCTATACTTATTCACTTTTCTGGACGTTAACTAGCCAAATCTACCCTGAGGATTAGTTGCCTTTCAGATGCATGGATCTGGGTTCAGGGTGGGAAAGCCGGCCCTGCCCATTTCTTCAGCCATAACAGACATCACCAATCCATTGCAGAATGCTACCTAGGATCACAGGCCTGGGAGTGCAGGGCGGGGCCTGGAGTCCAGGATGGTGTACACTAGAGCCTGCGTTCGTTTTGTACTTTGATTTGGTGACTCACAGGTTTCAGCCTGTACTTGGTGTTTGGCTCCTTGAAAGGAACAGTGCTCAAGGGGCCACCAACACATCCAAAGCCGGGCAGCAGTGACCCCCCCTCCTTCATTCCCAGGGAGCAGTCAGAGAGAGGGAACATTTGCCTTGACAGAGCTAGAAGAAAGCCCTAGGGCGTCTTCTGGTCCACCCCCCCTATTTTGCAGGTGGGGGAAACTGAGGCTCAGACAAGGGAAAAAGGAGGCTTACCCCAGACCACACAGGTGATGGGCGGCAAAACCAGGCTCAGAGCTCCTGACCACCCCCCACCACAGGTCGCCCCATCAACCTCCTGCTTTTCTTCGCCGGCAGATGATGGAGGATGCCAAGGACCTGTGTATTTCTCCCCTGTCTGCTTGTTGTCTGCGTCTGTGGTGTCTGATCCCTGGGGAGACTCATCTTCTCCTGTTCCTTCTGCCCCAGCCCCTCAAAACCAGGCTGGGCTGCTTCCTCTCCATCCCTAATGATGTGTGTGCCATTGCTTCCACCCTCTCTTGGGATTTCTACAGCTTTTCACACCTTCCCTGCATTTCCTCCGGCCTCCCTCCTGGTGTCATGGCCCTCAGCCCCAGGGAGAGGAGTCCATCCCAACTCCCGGCCCTGACTCCACCCCTGCCATTTCCACTGAGCCCCCCTGGCTCTGGTCCTCCCCCACATCCCCTCATTCTGCCACCTTCAACTGCCCCATGCTGGTGGTCCTTCCAGAGGGCCTAATGGACAGGGCGGGCCCAGCCAATAAAGTGAAGACACCCCCTAGGTGGCTACAAACCAAGGTGGCTGTGAAAAGTCTAGCAGTCCAGGGACTTTTTTAAACATGTTTTCTTCTACAAAAATAATCTATTTTCACTTGGAAAAATAAGAAGATATGGATAAATTAAAAAACAAATAATAATGACTCTTAATTAGGCACCTACCATATTCTAAGCATCATACACATAATCCTCAAATGAGAAATTCTATAGGACAGATGACACAGTTTCTTCAACAAATAAAAGGCCAAGAAAAAAAACATGAGAGAAGGATAGTATTTAGATTAGAAGAAACTTAAATGTGTTATCAACTGCAGAGACAGGTGGATGGATAGATATGTGACAAAGAAAGTACAGTGACACGCGAGTGGCTGGATATAGGTGGTTATACAGTCGCTCGCGGTCAAATTCTTCTGCCTTCGTGGGATGTCTTCGTATCCTCCTAATAAAACACTGAGGGGAAAGGATGGATCAGCCAAAGCCATGTGTGCATCTTGTGGATCCTGATTCAAGCAAATCAAATTAAAAAGACATTTATGGGGCCATCGAGGACGATTAAACACTGATTAGATAGTAGATGATATTAAAAAATGGTTTTTAAAAAACTTTACTCATGAGAATGGTATTGTGGTGATTTTTTTTTAAGGAGTCTTTTTGTTCAGAATTTACTTTAAAATAACCAGCAAGGAGGAGAGGTGGGGAGGTACAGCTGAAACAAGATTGACAATTTATTGCTAATTGTCGAAGCTGGGAAATGGAGCTTTACTAGACTATTTCTTCTTCTGCTGTGAAGCTTTGAAAATTTCCATAATAAAGAGTTAAAAAAATTTTAAAAACCCACTCTGTAGGTAGGGACTACGACTTTGCAGTTAAAGCAATGACCTGAGGCCTAGAGACGTCCACGTCCGAGACCTAGACCACCCAGCCAGTGAATGCCTTAGCTGACATCCCATCACCCACTCTTCACACCTTGAGAATATCCTTCTAGACCTTCCATGCATGTAAAAGGATTCTGCATGACTTGAAAAGGTGTAGACCGCCTGACTCCGCCCCGAGGCAGCACAAATGATGTGAGTGCGTCCTTCAGCGCGTCCTTCTGATGCGGAGCTACGGCAAAGGAAGTAACCCACCTGGAGAGCCTTCTCAGCCAAGCACCCCGGCCTGCGTGATTTCCAGGACACTCACTAATCCTCCAGCATTATTATTAGGTCAGATTATTGTCCCCATTTTTACAGAGAAGGAAACAAGCTCAGAAAGGAGAAGTGGGTTGTCCAAGGTCACAGAGCTAATAACCCATAGAAAATTCATGCACGTATTGGATGCTGTGACTCGATTAAGTTCTGCCTGCCCCTCTCGCCAGGAACCTCCAGGAGGGCCGTACTCTTGTCTGCTTCCCTTACCACTTGCAGAACCTGAATAGGAGAAATAAAGATGGGCTGAATGCACAAAGGAACCCACAAAGAGGTGGCTGGGATTTGAACCTCCCTTGCACCAAGCAGCTTCTATACTAGGCACCCTTTTTGAGAAAAATTGCAAAATACACACAACATAAAATTTACTATCTTAACCATTTTCAGCTCGGTGGCACTAAGTATATTCACAATATCGTGCAACCAGCACCACCATCCATCTCCAGAACTTTTCCACCTTCCCATATTGAAACTGTGCACTCATTAAATGCTAACTGCCCATCTCCCTCCCCTTAGCCCCAGCAGCCACCATTCTTCTTTCTGTCTCTAGGAATTTGACTGCTCTAGGTACCTCATATGAGTGGAGCCATACGGTATTTGTCCTTTTGTGACTGGCTTATTCCATTTAGCATAATATTCTCAAGGTTCATCCACATTGTAACATGTGTCAGAATTTCCTCCCTTTTTAAGGCTGGATAATACTCCATTGTATGGATAGACAACACTTGATTTATCTGCTTATCCATCAATGGACATTTGGGTTGTTTCTACCTTTCGACTATTGTGAACAATGGTGCTATGAACATACATCTCTCTGAATCTCTGGGTTTTTTTTATGGGTATATGCAGAAAAAGTAGGATTGCTGGATCCTATTGGAATTCTCTTTTTCTAGGTACCCTTCTGAATCAAGTTTTATCCTGTATTTTTCACCTAAGCACAAGCCTTTCCATGTTGCTATGTTTTTGTAACTTTGGTGGCCACTGCTGGGGCCCAGCGAGGTAGAGCACTTCCTGCCAACTTTGTGCAGCCCGCACTCCTCTGCAACCTCCTTCCTGTGTCTGTCTGGTCCACCCGAGTCACAGCCCTCGTGACTCCATCTCAGGGACTCTGACTAGCTTAGGGCCCCTGGGCCACACCTGAGATCTCCCTTCGTGCCCGCTTCCTAATTTCGTTCTGTGATCCTTTGTCCTCAGGAGCTGAATGCTCCTCCTCGCTCTGGAGACAGCGACTGTGCTCCCCTGGTCTCTTCTCTGCTCTCTCTCCCCCGTGTCTAAGTCTCTCAGTAAGGTTGCGTGAACGAATGTTATTGAAGTAATTAAGTAATTACCTCCTCTCCTGGGGGTTGTTTCCAACTTTTCAATATTATTAACAAAGCAACAACAAAGAGAGGATGTTTCTTCATGCCATTAAATCAGTTCCTTAAGACATATTTCCAGGAGCGGAATAACTCATCAGTGGATTTGGGCATGGGGGCAGGAAAGGAAAGAAAATGGCAGATTGGGGGACATTCACTGAACAAGGGAGCTGGAAGGAAGGGTATGTTGGTGAGGGAAAGGATGGATGAAGGAGTGTTCCAGTGCCCTGCCCTCCCCCAAGATATGCCCACTGAGAACCTGTGAATTTGGCCTTATTTGGAAGAAGAATTTTGGCAAATGTAATTGAGGGTCTCAAGATGAGATCATCCTGGATTAGAGCGGACCCTAACTCCACTGACAATCCTCAGAAGAGAAGAGAAGGGGACAGAGACATAGAGACACAGAGGAGAGGCAACGTGAAGATGGAGGCAGAGATTGGAGTGACGCATCTCCAAGCCAAGGAACGCCAAGAACTGCTGAGGAATTGCCATGAGGGGAACAGGACAGATTCTCCCTCGGAGCCTCCAGAAACAGTCAACCCTGTCGATGCTTTGACTTCAGACTTCTGGCCTCCCCGACTGTGAGAGAATCCATGTCTGTTATTTTAAGGCACCAAGTTTGTGGTAATCTGTTACGGTAGTCACAGAAAACGAATAGAGTCTCGGGCTCCGCAGCCCCTTCCAGAAGGTCACAGCCACAGCTGCAGGCTCCAGCTGGGCTCGTCCCCGCAGCAGGCACAGACGTTAGTGTGCTGGGTGCTCAGTCCTTTCAGAGAGAAAGGCCTGGGTGTGCCATGGTGTTGACGCTGGGGAACTGCACGTCGGGGCCTCGGCCCACGAGGGAAACCAGAGCATGAAATGGGGTGGATGGAGCCACTGGCAACCCGTCTGGCAAAACAAGATTAGATTACTTTCATACATCCCACGCACAAATAAATTCCAGGTGGACTGAGGCCAAGATGTGAGGAATGAAACTCGAAATTATTTAGTAGAAAATATAAGATGATGTTTCCATGACCTTGGTGTAGGAAGGATTTCTTAAACAGGATAAACATCGGGGCCGGAAGCATTTGGCCGCGTTCAAATGAGAAACCTCTGGACATCAAAGGATCCTTCAAGAAGTGTAAAGGCCAGCTCCAGACCAGCAGCAAAGGCTGGCTGTGCCGGTCAGGATCCAGGATTTACAAAGAATTCCTGCAAATCAGTATGAAATATACTCTTCACTCCAACCGAAAAAGGGGCAAAGATATGAGTAGGGAATTCTGCAAGGCAGAAGCAAGAACTTACAAAATAATGCTAAATCTCACTAAAAAATCAGCGGGTGCAAATGGAGTGACAATGACATGCCAATGACTTTCATCAGATTGGAAGAAAATGAAGAAGTCTGACGATGTCTGGTAACCGTGAGGCCATGGAGAAAAAGGCAGGAAGGCCTATGTCCTGCTGGCCAACGTGCCTCAGTACAACCAGGGTGGAAAACAATGGCCTCCCTTGGTGTTACAGGTGACTTGTGCCCCGCCCCCCCATTCATTTGCTAAAGCCCTGACCCCAGCACCTCAGAATGTGACTGCGTTTGGAGATGGGACTTTAAAGAGGTGATTAAGATAAAATGAAGCCATTAGGATGGGCTCTGATCCAATATGACTGGTGTCCTTATAAGAAGGGGAGATTAGGACAAAGACATACAGAGGGAAGATCACGCGAGGACACAGCAAGAAGACACCGCCTACAGGCCAAGGAGAGAGGCCCCAGAAGGAACCAGCCCTGCCCATGCCTTGATCTCGGACTTCCAGCCTCCAGAAGTATGAGATGATACATTTCTGTTGTTTAAGCCCCGAGTCTGCGGTATTTTATCACGGCAGCAGACTAATACACCCGGTACAGTTAAAGCTGTTCAAATCTTCCTCCCGTAGTTTAACTCATGGGTATAAATCATAGTCCTTTGTTACTCAAAGTGTGGTCCCCGGACCAGCATCAGCAGCTTCACCTGGGAGTTTGTTAGAAATGCAGAATACTCTCGGCCGCGCTCCAGCCCTCCTGGATCAGCATCTGCATTTTAAGTTTGACTTGTAACTAGTGGTTCCTCTCAAGCTGTTATGTGCACACCGATCCCCTGGGGACCTCGTTACACTGCAGATTCTGGTTCAGAGGTCTGGGTGGGGCCTGAGACTCTGCGTCTCTAACGAGCTCCCAGGAATGCTGCTGGGGGTGGTCTGAGAAGCACACTTGGAGGAGCCAGGGGCCAACCGAGTGGTCCCCAAGCTGCCTGCACAGCCCCATCGCCGTCTCGGAGGCAGGAGGAACAGTGCCTGCATCCTCGCCGACGTCAATCCAATCAGACTCTCTGGGTTGGGGACTGGGCATTAATATTCTTTCAAGTTCCCAGATGACTCCAAAGTGCTGCCAAGATTGAGAAGCACTTCCAAGCAGATGAATCGCCTGGAAGGACAGAGGCTCAGCCATCTTGAGTAGACTGGGGCGTGGTCTCTACAGTTTTATCAGGTTCCCCAGGGGACGCCGGGTGCCTCTCCGAGTTTGAGAACCACTCACCCTAGAGCAGTAGCTCTCAAACTTGGGCGGGCTCAGAGTCCCGGAAGGGATCTTGAAAACATAGATGGCCGGGCCCCACCCAGGGTGTCTGATCCAGCAGGGCTGGGGAGGGGCCCAGAAGTCTGCGTTTCTAACAAGTTCCCAAACGAGCTGATACTGCTGGTTCCAGGACCCCGCTTTGTACCTGTGCACAAAAAGACAGGTTAGAACATTCACTGAAGCACTTTTGAGTATTGAAAAATCAGAAGTCATCTATCTGGCCGTTGTTACAGGTTGATTTGTGTCCCCCAAAAGATGCTGATGTCCTAACCCCCAGTCCCTGTGAACGTAATCGTCTTTGGAAATAGGATCTTTGCAGATGATCAAATTAAGACGAGGTCATTGGGGTCAGATCTAATCCAGTGTGACTGGTGTCCTTATACACAGAGGAAAATTTGGAAGAGAGACAGAAATGCATTGAGTGAAAATGATGGGGGGGCCAGCCTGGTGGCACAGCAGTTAAGTTCGCACGTTCCACTTCGGTGGCCCGGGGTTCGCCGGTTCGGATCCCGGGTGCGGACATGGCACCGCTTGGCAAGCCATGCTGTGGTAGGCGTCCCACATATAAAGTGGAGGAAGGTGGGCACGGATGTTAGCTCAGGGCCAGTCTTCCTCAGCAAAAAGAGAAGTATTGGCAGTAGATGTTAGCTCAGGGCTAATCTTCCTCAAAAAAAAAAAAAAGAAAAGAAAATGATGGGAAGACTCACGGAGAATGCCATTTATGAGCCCGGGAGTGTCTCAGGCTACCAGAAGCTAGGGGAAAGTCATGGAACAGGTTCTCTGTCACAGTCCTCAGAAAGGACCAACCCTGCTGATGCCTGGATTTCAGACTTCCGGTCTCCAGAACAGTGAGAATAAATGTCTATTGTTTAAACCCCCCAGTCCATGATATTTTAGTATGGCCGCCTAGCATGTTAACACAGCCATCCACCAAAGAATGGCTCATCGACTGTGGGACAGGCAGACCCGAAGTCCTGTGGGGTCGGTTCCAGATCACAGCAAGAAAGCAAGTGTCGCAATAAAGCGAGTCACACAAATTTTTTGGTTTCCCAGTGCATATAAAAGTTATGTTTACATTATACTGTAGTCTATTAAGAGTGCAACAGCATTATGTCTAAAAAAACATAATTTTTAAATTGCGTCTAATTGAAAAATACTTTATGGCCAAAAAATGCTAACCATCGTCTGAGCCTTCAGCACGTCGTAGTCTTTTTGCCAGTGGAGGGCCTTGTAAAAAACACAATACATGTGAAGCACAATAAAGCACGGTTTGCCTGTACACATCCAACAGGATAATATCTAAGGGTGAAAACGATCAACGAGAGCAGGTCGCAGGGTGACACCCACAGTTTAAAACCATTCACACCAAGTTTGAAAACACAAAAACAACAGATCTAGTTTTTGCAAACATAAAACAGTAATAGTCTAAAAACATGCAAGGGAAGAGAAACACCAAGTTTTATCCAGAGAGTGGGGTGTGTCCCTGGAGACAGAAGACTTGGCTACAGAGCCCCCTGAAGTTGGGAGCTTCAGCTGTATCTAGAACGTTATTCTTCTTGAGAAGGATTGAAAGAAAGAAGGTAAAATTCATGCATTCAACAAATATTGAGCACCCACCAGGTGAGGGGCAGGGTGGACCCTGTGCAATAGTGCCCCAAGAGTCTGGGTAAATGCTTCTTAATTCACTACCTCTCTCTGGGCAGACATCGCCCCCCGTCCCCCACCAACCATTACAAGGGTTTCTCCACACATGGGGGAGCATCAGAAAGCAGCATTTTACCCACATTTGCAAGCGTGTGTGCATGCACACACAGAGACTTCGAAAAGAGTAACACGACATAGCAATTTTCTCTCCCTTTTTTTTCATTAAAAAACAGAAAAATTCAGATCCATCTTTCACACTGTAGTAATAAAAAGGAAAAAAACAAAAACAAGCCAAGAAAGAAGCTGCCAGCAAGACAAGACGAGCCCAGTTTCCAGCAAAAAGGCATGCAAATCCCAGAGCCTGTAAACCCACAAAGGCCCAGGAGGAAATGCGAAGAGTAAACAAATTTATGGAAAAGGTTCAGCCTCAGAGAGTGGCCAGAATCCCATCCCCAGCTGCACACAGCAGGGGGGCTCTGGGGTGTGGGGAGCTCCCAGGAGCTGAGGTGGGGTCTGGGAGTTCCTACCTGAGCTGGCCAACTGAGCAAGCTGAGAAAGAGAGGGAAGCCCCCCAAACGACGTTCAGAGAGGCCAGGCGTCTGGAGTGCGGGATGCACGCCTTCACCTGGCAGGTCGTTCACAAGTGCTGGCAGCTGGCTGTCCTGCCTGCCAGGGACCTGCGTCATCCACAACTGCCTTGGGCACATGGCACTGGCCCTGACCTTGATTTGCTTTCAGCCTCCTGGGAGGTGAGATGGACAGCAAGCTCTGCGGGCTGAGCCAGCTGCTGCTGGCGCAGCCCTGCCCTCCAGGAGCGCCCAGCCAGGAGGGTAGAGAGCAGGTGTCCACTGGGTCATTTATACAGCCGCTGGCCCAGATGGGCAGGTGTCTGGGATGCTGTAGGGAGGTCAGAGTTAAGGTGCTCATTCCACTGGGCTTGGAAGAAAGGAGAGGGATGTACCTGGCAGGGAGGGAGGGGCTGGGGAAGGATTTTCCTAGAAAAGGGAGTATGGAAAAAAAAAAAAAGATACAGTATATCCAGGGAGATGCTCCCCTCGGGAGCGCAGGCTGGCGGCGGCTGAGGAACGAGCACCCGGTCCTGGAGACCCAGGGATCAGGGCTAGTCCCTAATCGTCTAGGAGCTGCCTTCCTCCTCGGGAAGGCGTGCTAACCTGGTCCGCCTACAGCCTCTTGCAGGCTCAAAGGAGGCAACAGGGATGGCCTGTGGATTGCAACCCACTCCCAGAGATTGTTTTCACTGTGTTTGTTCTTGTGACCTCGTGGGGAGTTGATAAGGACTCTGGATGTTGTGCCATCATTGGATCCAGAAAACAGTGCATTTGATCATCGCTCCATTAACAGGATCTATTGAATGCCTACTATGTGCTGAGCCTTGCCTGCCTGGGTGCTGGGGACAGAGCTGTTATAGAGACACATGCAAAGGAGACGCGCGAAATCCAAGGTGTGTTAGGTGCTGTGAAAAGATAAGGAGAAAAAGGAAGTGGGGATAGAGGAGAGTGAGTGGGGAGGGCTGGATTTTAGATAAGATGGGCCCTTTAATTTCGTCTGGGAATGCATCACTCTCCAGGCACATAGTAGGTGCTCAAAAAATATTTGTCAAATGAATCCTAAAACATAAAATGGGCAAGAGATCTTGAAAATCATCTGCCCCCAAACACTCAGTTTACAGATGAGGAAACAGGCTCAGAGAGACTAAATCATCAGCCACATGTCATTCTAGCTGTGGAGCAACCCAGCAAAGGAGATGCCTGGGGTGCATGCTTTGGTGGGCAGAAGCCCCACCAACAGTACCCCCCGTTCCTCAACCATTATCACCAGTGCAGGGCAACTCTGCGTCCGCTTGTGGATGGAAGCGAGCGGAAGCCTGTGGAGTCAACCCCATCCTGGGTGAGGGGGATGTAGGGCCAGCTGGGTGCTGGTGCTGGACACCAAGCCCTGCTGGATATCAGCAGCCTCTTCAGCAAATCTCAGGGATGATTCAAAGGGGCTCCTCTCTGCTCCTCTGCTCCCTGGCGTGTGTTTGTACTTACTCAGCTCTCACAGAGCCCAGCCGACATGTGTGGATTGGGCACGTGGTCACTGATGGGCCACAGGCCCAGCCCTGTGCCGGCGCCCCAGGGAGGGGCTCCAGAGTGAGTAAGACATGGGCCCCACCCTCCAGATGCCACTGTCAGAGGTGGTCTGGAACGCAGGCGCAAACACCGCACCCGCACAGCAGTGGGGGATGCAGAACACTGGGGGCTGGGATGTGCAGAGGGGCCTGGGATGGACTCAGCAGCATCCAGATGAGGCTTGAAGGATGGGTAAGCTGGAGATGGTGGAAGAAGGAGGGGGAAGGCCGGGAGGAGGGGCGTGACTGTTCTCAGGAGCGGGAGCAGGTGGGTGGGTTGGACCGGCTTCCCAGGCTGTACACCTGGCCTGGGCAGGGTCGATAATGAGTCTGGGGGGCTGGTTATTGAGTCTGCTGGAAAGGCGCTGGGAGTGTTGAGCAGGGCAGTAAGGGAGAAGGGCAGATGCCCCTCTAGAGGATTTGAAGTTCCAGATTCGTACGCTAGTTGCCTGTGTGACCTTAGGCATGTCACCTGACCTCTCCAAGCCTCAGTTTCCTCATCTGAAACATAGGAATACAAATACTCCCTGGGCTGTTGTGAGGTCCGAATGAGCACAGCACTGAAACAGGAGCCACTACTAGGATTCACGTCTTTGACATTTATTGAGCGCCTACTGTATGCCAGGTGCTGAGGCTGACCTGGGGTTTGATGGTGAAGGGTGAAGGCTCCCGGCTTCCTGGGGGGAGATGGGCAGTTAACAAGGCTTTGAAGTGTGGTGGGTAGGGCTGTGGGGGCATAGAAAGGCATTTACCCCACCTGTTGGGCTCACCGAGGGCTTCCTGGAAGATTGACAAATACTCAAAGACCTGCGGGAAGAGCAGAGCTCCCTCGAGAAGGAGAGGGAGGCAGGGCACGAGCCAAGACCTGGGCAGGGGGATGGCCTGACTCACTAACCCCCTTGTTCTCCGGGGGCACGATTACCCCTACTAGGGTTGCAAATTTGTCCTGCTAACTTCCGTGCGTGGGCGCCACTGGCATCTGGTGGCAGGAGTGGGCAGGAGGGCTAGACGTCCTGCAATGTGCTGGCCAGTCCCCTCCAACCGAGAATGAGCCCACATCCCACACAACAGTCCAACATCTCACCGGATGTTCACGTAGGTGAAAACCCTGCTTGAAATGATCTGTGTCTAGAATCTAACTTCGTTTTACACATAAATGCAAATTTTCTCTTCCTCCCCAGTTTTCATAGTCACTGAATTTTCCAGGAGTGCAACGACCGTGTCAATTGAGGAGGGCTGTTCTTGGTTTCATTTGGACGTTAACCAAGAGCTGGTCACCATTTCGGAAAATCGCGTCACCATTGGCCTCACCCACGGGCACACCTGTGAGCATCTGCACTTGCAGCTGTTGCCTTCCTGGGGACCCTGGAACGGGACAAGCGTCTGAATCCTTCTTTATGTGGCCGAGGGAGTCCAGCGTCCCTGTATATGATTTTATGGCAAATTACCTTCCTTTTAATCCTCTTTTATATTATAATGAAGACATTATATTAATGTTTTAAACATCATATGTACACGTGAATTATATACCTGTAAATTCAACTTCAGGATAGAAAGGCACATTACCAAATATTATATAAATACAATATAATATCTATTATATAAATATATTTTGTAAAAGGAGCGTCGGGTTTGAACGGGTTGGGGAGCCTGTGAGTCAGGAGACGGGAAATGGTTTCGTGACGGGTGAGTCAGGGCTAAACGGGGGGACCAGGCAGCCGGGACAGCCACCAAGCAGCAGCGTGCATCCGGTGGGAACGGTCCAGTGATGTGGGCATGAATCAGGACCAGGGCAGGGACCGTCCCACCACCCCCTCCAAAACAGTGCCCTCAGGTGGAAACGGAGACAGCACCTTTGCCTGGTGCTGACCCACCTATGTTCTCACATGTGCGTCCTGCGGGGGACAGCAGTTCTGAGAGTGGCTGTGTGCCCATGGCTGCCCGGGCTGGGGTGGAAAAGGTGGAGGTTCTTTACTTTGAAAGAGACTTGGAAACGGAATCCTCCTAAGATAAGGTCATTCTTCAGGGAGTGTGGACGAGTAAAGTCACCCGCCGATGAGAGCAGGAGATGTCGAATGAGAGATGCTTCCAGATCACCTGGCTGGTCACCTGGAGAGCGTGCACGTTCTAAAGCCCTTGTGTTCACCAAAAGAGAGGGATGTCCTGTATAGTAATAAAAAAGTGGTTTCCCTGTTGGATAAATATGCAAATATTTAAAAACAATCAGAGGAGGGTTAAATCTCCCACCTGCCGGGGAACTCTGTGGTTGGCCCCTGGCTGTCACAGGGATGAGGCTGGAAGGCCAGGCACTGGCCAGATGACCAAAGGCCTCGTAAACCACGTAAATCAAGGAGCTAGAACTTAATCCCAAATTTAAGGGGAAGCCGTTGGTGGACGTTGAGCAGGGAGCAGCGTGATCAGATCCGCATTTCAGGAAAGTCAGTCTGGCTAGCAGGTGGCCGATGGATGGGAGGGGCCGAGACTAGAGGCAGGAGGCCGGTTAGGAGCTGGCCGGAGTAGTGCAGGGGGCGAGGACGGTGGCCCAGATTGTCTAGGAGGCAGCAGATGACAGTAGGGACCAGGTAGGGGGGAGATGAAGGTGGCCCGAGTTGTCTGGGGGGTGGGGGGGACAGAGGTGGCCTGGATTAACAAAGGGGCGTCGAGGAAAATGGTCACACGCAATGCTTCTGCAGCCCACGCCCTGTGTAATCCCCCCAGCGAGGCTCTAGGGGAGGTTCCTTATGATTATTATCACCATTTTCACAGACAAGGAAACAGACACAGAGAGCTTAAGCCTTGCTGTGGTCACATCAGTGAGGCTGCAACCCGGGCAGCCTGGCACCTGCCTCTTAGAGGTTCTAGACCTCAGCCTTGGCAGCTCTCATGATAGGACTTGTGCTGACAAGAATGCATGTCTGCGTGGGCCGCCCACAGTCTGCCTAACCGCAGAGGGAACAAAGAACTTAGGTTCTTGGACCAGCCCGGAGCCCCAGCGCCTGCTCCCGCTCCTGCTCAGATGGAGGGAGGGTGGCCCTGCAGGGCTGCCTAGGTCAGAAACGGGTGGAAGAGCGTTGTTAAGGCAGCTGAGCTGGGTGGGCTCAGCCAAGAGCCTCCTGTCTGAGCCGACACAGCCGCCCCAAGCCGGGGATGAACCAGACCCGCCTCCCACCTCCCAAGGTCATGGGCAGCCCTGAGCAGGGCCACCAGGGGTACAGGAGGCCCCTCCCTTCCTGCCTCTCCGCCATCACCAGCTAGAGTCACTCGCTCTGTCCTGAGTCCAGTGGTCCTTCTGCAGAAGACCTGGCCGGGGGGGGGGGGGAGAATGGAAAGGGCACGGCCTCGCTCCTGCTTCGGGTACGCTCCGGACCCAGACGCAGACGGTCCCCAGCCCGGCGGCCCTGCGGGTTCGGGGCGCCCTCTGCTGGACGTTCTCACCGTCGGCTGGGTGATGCCGGGAGCGCCTCCGGCGTGAGGATGCGGGCGTTTGTGGCAGGGACGGCGGCCGACGTGGGGAGCCGAGGCTGTCACAGGGAGAAGCCGGCCGGGCCCCCGCCGGGGAGAAGCGACACAGGGCAGATGAGCCTACATTTTTCATTTCAGTTTTTGTGTCCTCATCAGTTAATAGGGGTCTGCCCCGGGCACCCCCACTCCGTCCCTCCCACAGGCCTCTTTGATGGCATCCTTTAGAATTCACAGTAGCCCACAATAGTCACAGTACTAAATTACTTTCATGGCTTTAACTGCCACGACTACTTACTGTATTGAATATTATTTATTGGATATTGGATTCACAGTAGCCCATGATAATCATAGTATTATATATATATATATTTTCTTTTTTTTTGAGGAAGATTAGCTCTGAGCTAACATCTGCCACCAATCCTCCCCTTTTTTGCTGAGGAAGACTGGCCCTGAGCTAACATCCGTGCCCATCTTCCTCTACTTTATATGTGGGACGCCTACCACAGCAATGGCTTGCCAAGCCGTGCCAGGTCCACACCGGGATCTGAACCAGCGAACCCCGGGCCACCAAAGTGGAACGTGCACACTTAACCGCTGCGCCACCTGGCCGCCCTAAAATAGTTTAATGGATATAACTATTAACTCCTATTTATTGGATATTACTTGAATGGATCTAAGCACTACTCTTATTTACGGATATTTTATTCCATATTATATGTTGGATATTGGATATTATTTATGGGCTATGATATCGGACATTACTTATCGGATATTGAATTCACAGTAGCCACGATAATCATAGTATTAAAATTATTTTACTGACTAGACCTACTCCTTCTGCGTACTGATTGGCTAGTATCTGAAGGGCTAGGACTCCTGCTAACAGCCGTCACTTCTTGAGTGGCCTCCATGTGCCCCGCGCTTCATTCCCCGGTTTAGTCCTCACTCTGTTATCAAGCCCATTTTTCAGATGAGAAAACTGAGGTCCCCAAAAGTTAAGTCCCACGCCCAAAGCCACAGGGTTCCGCAAGCGCAGACTCTTGTCAGACCCTGGGTTCGGGGGGACTGGGAGCCAGTGCTCTCTCTTTACCTTGTCAGCCCCTTCGGCTGAGCCAGAGCACGGGTCCCGCCTCACACGCGGGAACCTCACCCACCTCCACCCTCCAGTCGGTGGGGAAAAAGTTCTAACTGGGCGGCGAGCAGAGGGGAGCCACGCACCTTCCGCCCGCTCTGGAGCAGCTCTGCAGGGTAGCTCCTTCTTTGAGGAGCAGCTGAGGCGGGGTTGATGCAAAAGCCCAGGGGCCTGATACATGTGCACCCGGAGTTCCCGTGCGCCGGACGTCGGGCATTCCCCGGCTGCTGCCGAGAACCCATCCTTCCGCCCCAGGACGGAGGCCGGCTGTGGGCGAGGCCGGCTGTGATCAGGAATGTTGATGAAAGAGCTGTCATTTCTGGGCTGGGGAGGAACTGCCTCGTCCAACAACATCCTTTCAAAACAAATCCGTCTCCGCTCTGTGGGGTGTGCGTCTGGCGCTGGCAGGTCCCGAGGAGCCCCTTCAGGTGGTGGGGGTGGGGTGGGAGGAGGTGGGGGAGGAAGGGCAGATGCAGACTCAGCCCTCACCAAACACTCTCCACCCTGTTTGCCAGGCCGTGTGCTGGGTGTTTTCCATTTGCTGTCTCAACACCTCTGTGGGAGCGCTCATTACTCGCCCATGGGGAGGCAGAGGCACAAAAATGTTAAATAACTTCCTTGCCTAGGATCATGCAGCTGGGGAGTGACCAGCCCAGGATTTGAACTCAGATCTTTCCCACTCCCAAAAAAACCCATACTTTTCCCATTAAACTGACATTTGTATTTGGCTTGTGGCCCACTTTGACTTCCAGATCTTTTTCTCCTCCATGTTTGCACAAGGCTGGTCCTATCCCATCTGGCAGCAATGTGCAGTGTTTAGGTGCACAGACTCAGGGATCAGCCTGCCTGGGACTCGTTAGCACCAGGAGGGAAATGACTTCACCACCCTGTGCCTCAGTTTCCCCATCTGTAAAAGAAGGATAATGATAATAGTACCTATCTTCAAAGGATCCTGTGAAGAGTAAATGAATTAATATTTACATATATAAAATTCTTAGAGCCTGGTGCAAGATAAACGATGAACAAATGTGGGCTTTTAATCACTAGTGTAGTAACTCGAAACCCTGGTTGCAAATCATCCTGGGAGCTTTAGAAAAATGCCAGCGTGTGGGTCCCACCCCAGAGGGTCTGATTTAATTGGTCTCAGGTGGAGGCCAAGTGTAGCTGTTTGTCGGAGCTCCCCAGGTAATGCTAATGCTCACGCCAAGGTGAGATGCACCAGGCTGAAGTCTCCAGGGCAGGGCTGCTGTCCTGGGCACCCGGGACAGTGGGCGGCACCCAACAGGTGTCAGGAAATGCTGGAGGGCTGCTCGGATGCCCTTCGGGTCTATGTCACTTTTTATTCAGCATTGAGATCTCATCTCCCATCAGTTAGGAGGGAGGTCACCCACTCAGACCGAGGTCATCGGCCCTGAAATAAAGACGAGCTTTGTCCCATCCCGAAAGTCCTTAATGCAAACATGAAGTCATCGCAGCCATGCCTCTGCCAAGGGCTGTGGAAGTTCCGTCTGGGCCTGAGCCGAGTTCTGAGAATTCCCGAGAAGGGATCCGCCTCATTTCTGTCTAAGTCACATGCTGCTGGCCCCAGGCTTCCCCAGGATGTGCCAGGAGGTGAAATTCAGGTCCAGCGAGGATGTGGGGTCAGGCGGGGGCCTCTGAGCTCTGGCCTGTGGCTCTGGTCTGGGCCCACCCCTTCCAAGTCACTCTGATCCCCCTCCCATGAAGGATGATGCATGTTGGCTGCCAACACCATTTTACAAATGACTTCAACTTGCTGGGTCTTTGTTTTCTCGTCTGAAAATACCTTGCTGGTGGTTGTGACGGGGGTGGCCCAGGAGGTGACCAGAAGTGCCCATCTGGAGGGTGGGCCACAGCTCTCACCTGCTGAGGGGCAGCTGGCAGGGCTGAGCAGGAGGAGGGCGGCAGGGGTTCAAAGGTCAGGTCGGCCCGGAGAGGAGGGGTGAGATGCTGACAGAGAAAGTACAGCTGGCACCAGCGTCAGCCCCATCCCCTGCTCTCTAGAATATTCCTAATTGGGACTTGCCTGTTGCCAGAGAAAACACACTCGGGGACCACCGCAGCTTCTGTTTGCTCTCTGGGGACAAGCATTCGCATCTCTGCTCTTCTGGCTGCAGACCCCAAGCAGGGGACCAAGCCAGAAAATGCACCCGCCCCGCAAGCAAGCATTTTCCCTGGAAGACATCAAGGACCATCATTTCTTGCGTTCCTCCACGTGCCAGGCATGGAGAAAGATGCGTGCACAGGCCTGATGGGCGTCTCACAGACCTCTCAGCAGTCTTTCAAGTTGGTACCGGCCTGGGTTCCCATCTAAAGGCAGCTGTGGCTTGGAGGGGTTCAATGCTCCAGAATCCACACCCAGATTTGCTCAAGGGTGAAGCCTTCCTTTTCTGCTCTGTTTGCCTGTTAGAATGGGAGGTGGCCAAAACATCAGCCAGGGGTCTAGGGAACCTCCCCAAATTATTTATTTAAAATAATAGGATGGAAGATGAGCCACAAGTCTAGGAAGCGATGAGTTCCCTCGTGGATGGACAGGATCACTCTCATCTCCAGCTTGGTGTCTTGTGACAAAGGGTTGGCATCACGAATGTTTGTTGACTTAAACGTTCGTTTATTCATTCTTTGAACAAATATTGATTGGGCTGCTACGAGGGATTATAGGAGGCACTAGGAGCCCAACAGGGAACAGGACAGACAAGGTCCGTGGGCTAATGGAGCCGGCATTCCTGGGAGCATGTGGGGAGTGAGCAGAGGAGAGAAAAAAGTAAACAAACAAAGATGATGAAAGATTGTAATCAGGGCCAAGTATCAGGTATCTGCTGCTGTATAACAAACATCCCAAAACATGTGGCTTCAAACCACCAGCATTTCTTTCCTCACAATTCTGCAATCTGAGCTGGGCTCAGCTGGGCGGTTCTTCCGCTGGTCTTGGCTGAGGTCATTTGTAGCCTCAGCTGTCATCTGCCGGCTCGACTGGGGCTGGGGGGTTGCAGATGGCCCCACCCCATGTCTCCTCTCTTCCCACCGGGTCTCTCGTCCCCCAGGAGTCTAGCCTGAGGGCGTCCTTACATGGTGGCTGGAGGGCTTCACGAGGACAAAGGCAAAGCTGCAAGACCCTTTGGGGCCACCTTGGGAGCTAGCACAATGTCACCTGTGCCACTTTCCATTGGCAAAGCAAGTCACAAGACCGGCTCAGATGCAGGAGATGGGAAAATTAACTCCCATTTTTTTTGTGGGAGCAACAGCAGAATGATTTGGCCGTGTTTTTTAATCTCCTCCAGGCTAGAAAGACCTAAGCCAGGTGACGAAATAGGACGGAAGTCAGAAATCAGGCCCACGGCCGTATTTGCTTGGTCTGAGCAGTGTTACACTTAAAAAAAAAATTTAAATGGAATTGACTTTAAATGCAGAAACCGGAGCATTTCAGGTAAAACTCTAGATTTTCCAACTTCTCGGGAAAAATCGGAAGGTTTGGGTCCCATTTCTGCAGGCAACTGGGTGTGGGCTGAGCAGCGGCCGCCCCCACTAGACGGGCCACAGGCTCTGGTGCCCTCGCTCCACTGCAGTTCCTGCCGCTCCTTATGCGCCCAGAGCCTGAGGCTGAGCGCCCACAGCCAGTTAGGGCTTTTCAGCTATTGTTGTCCTGACAATAGAGCTAAGAGGAAAGTGAAACCTCTCTCCCACCCGTGGCAAAAGTGGGAAAATGAAAGAGGAGCTGAGAAGAGCCCATATTTGGTGATTATATTGTATATGCTATTCATATTGGGAGAGCATCAGCAGTCGATTATCTATACCTCTGCTTCACTTTGGAGCTTCTGAGGCCTTTTTGGCAATTTCAACCCTTCTGATACTGACTTGGGGCAAAGGAGAAGAGAAGTCCCCTATTAAGAGGCACCATTGATGATGCATCCTGAAGGATGAGAAGCTGGCGACCAGGAAGAGCATTAAGTGCAGAGGCACAGCATGTGCCAATGTCCTGTGGTCACAGAGGGCCTCTGTGGCTGGAGGGTGAGGCATTAAATGGCACAAAATGAGGCTGGAGCGGTGGATAAGGGGCACCTTGCAGTGGTTCAGAGGCCACAGCACAAAGGTTGGGTTTCATTCTCAAGAGAGTGGGACAGCAGCAAAGGATTTTTAAGCTGGGGAGTAACATGGTGGGATTTCCAAAGACTGAGAAAACAGATTGCAAAGGGAGGAGGCTAGGATTTGGAAGGTGGGTTTTTACAGAAGTTGAGAGGGATGGGCAGAGGCAGCTGGTGAAGACGGGGTCTGTCTCTTTGACCCTCCTGCCTCCCTATTTTAAGACCCCTGTGATGACATTGGGCCCACCCAGATCATCCACGATCATCTATCTCCCCATTGAAGACCCTTAATTTTTTATTTTTGTGAGGAAGATTAGCCCTGAGCTAACATCTGCTGTCAATCCTCTTCTTTTTGCTGAGGAAGACTGGCCCCGAGCTAACAACCGTGCCCATCTTCCTCCACTTTACATGTGGGACGCCTACCACAGCATGGCTTGATGAGTGGTGCCATGCCTGTAGCCGGGATCTGAACTGGTGAACCCTGGGCCACCGAAGTGGAGTGTGCAAACTTAACCGCTGTGCCACCGGGCTGGCCCCTCAAGATCCTTAATTTAATCACATTTGCGAAGTCCCTTTTGTCATATCAGGTAGCAGATTCACTGGTCCTGGGATGAGGACATGGCCGTATTTGGAGGCAGGGGACATCATTCCATCTGCTACACGGGTTAAGGCATCTCAAGGCTTTTCCTGCAGTGAGAACGCTGAAGGGAGGTCCCCGAGCACAGCTGGCTCATCTGGCCATGTCTCCAGGGCTGGGTGCTGTGGGGACCCATCAGAGCAGAGGAAACTTAGTGCCACTCCCACTGTATTGTGCCTAATGACACAAAGAGATGGCATGAAGGCGAAAGGACAGCTGTAGGAACGACACAGGCCTAGGTATGAGACCCGGGTCCAAACCCCAGCTCTGCCTTAGACTAGCCATGTGACTCGGAACAAGTGACTTCAACGGCTTGTGCCTCTCTCATCTAAGTGAGGGTCTTCGCGATCTCGTAGGAGCATTGTGAGGATGACAACCAGCAGCAAAGGACGCCCCACGGGGCACAGGATGGGAGGGTGGATGGGCAGCCTAGAGGATGGGAGGGAAGACAGCTGAGGGGCGCCGCCCCAGGCAGATGACGCCCCCTCGGCTCTGCCCTCCCTGCCTCGCGGCTGCCCTGGGGAGACACAGCAGGCCGTTGGCGGGAGCGTCTGGCCATGCTGGAGCCGTTAGTCAGTTTCCCCTTTCCTGGCCACGGCTGATAAGTATATCCTGCTGGATAAAAATACATCCACCCTTACGGTAAGACTCCAGGCTGGGGACTCTCGTGGCACCCCGCCTCCAGCCACCTTTCCTCATAAACAGTTCAGGAGCGGCCTCGGGTCCTGGGCAGGAGCGAACGGGCCAGGGACCTCACTGCCCTTGTCATGCTGTGCCCTGGAAAGGAGACTCTTGCTGCATCGGGGGGACAGCAGGCAGCCCAGGGAGTGGCGGAGGCACAGAGTGTGGCTCTCACAGCCGTGTTGGTGACCAGCAGTGCTGACTGAACTGGGACCAAACCTAACAGCCAGCAGAGGTCTCCCCGCAGGCCGGTCCCAGTTCTCGGTGCCACACAGCTCATTCAGTTCTGGTCACGACCGTGTGGCCTGAGGTCCTGTCATTATCCCCAGGAGACCTGAGCACAGGGGGTCAGGAAGAGCCGAAGGCGGAGTTGGTGGTGGAGACTGGACTGGAACCCAGCCGGGTGGGTTTAACTGGTAGGCTGGCTCCTATTGAGTCTAGTCTAGAAAAGTGGGTCCAAAGGCTCCTTTCAAGTTCCCGAGGGTCTGGAAGAGAACTGTGGATCACCCCAACACGGGGCGACATGCGCAGGTGGGCTGACTCCGAGAGCCACCCCGCCACACATCAGACATGCGGCCTCCCAGCCCGAACCTCGCCCACCCGGGGCCGTCTACACTGCACACCACTTTGGGTATGAAAGTCCATCCCCCATTTCCTCAGTCTTCCCAACGACGCAGCATCAAGTGTTGATCTTTTTCCTTGCTTGCTCCCTCTCTCATGTGCTCCCTCATTTCTATCCCTCATTTTTTTACTGAGGTAAAAACTCACATAGCACAAACCATCTATTCGGTGGCACCTAGTGCAGTCACAATGTTGCGCAAGCACCGTTTCCTCACCCAAAGGAAACCCCTTGCCCGTTGGCCGTCGCTCCCCAGCCCTCCCTCCCCTCAGGCCCGGACAACCACTCATCTACTTTCCGTCTCCAGGGATTTGCCTGTTCTGGACACGTCATACAAACGCCATCGTGTACCACGTGGCCTACTTCTGAGGAAGTGGGAGCGTGCATGCATCAGCACCTGCTTCTCTTTTACGGAAGAATAACATTCTGTTGTAGGATGGAGTGTACTTTGTGCATCCTTTCGTCCGCGGATGCGTATTCACACGGTGGTTCCCACCTTGCGGCTGACATGAATGGTGCTGCTGCCAACATTCCTGTACTAGGACGTGTGTGAGGCCCTGTTTTCAGATCTCTCGGGTCTGTAGACCCAGGTGTGGAACGGCTGGATCATACGGCCATTCTGTGGTGAATTTTCTGCACAGCGGCTGCACATCCTGTACCCCGAGCGGTGTGCGAGGCTCCGACAGCTCCCCGGCATCGCCAGCACCTGTTTTCTGCTGCTCTGTGTTATCAGAGTCGTGCTAGTGCGTGTGAGCTGTTTACCCTCTACATGCACAGCGCTGGTTTTATATAATTTCAAACAAGGAAATCCAGTCATTTGGTCTCATTTTAGAGACAAGAAATGGTGGTGCTGGGAGGGCAGAGACTGTTGAGGTTTCCTGGCAGGTGAGTGGGAACAGCGGGGACTCCTTGGTGCTGGGGGCTGGGGAGGGCTGGGGGCACCAAGCGTCGGGGCAGAGCTTCAGGCTCCCCGACAGCTCCAGCCACGCCCTTCCACATGCAGCCATCTCGGGCACCGGTTTCTGGCTAAGACCTTGTTTAAAGAAAGTGTTGCACAGCAACCCTCCCACCCCGCGAAGACAAAAAGGCTCGCAGACCACCGGACCATGTAACGTTCTTGCTATGGAAGATAGAAGAAAATGAAAACCAACCCCCAAACCTGCCTTATGCTCTGCCGTCCGACGGACGATGCATGGCCCACTTCTCCTCCTTCCCATGTGATTCCAGGGGCGATTCCAGCAGACCTGACTCATGTAACTCGGACGTGCCTGGAAGGTCCCCTAAGCTCGCCGCCCCTGCCTTCAGTGGGGGTCTGCCTTCAACGTCTGCTAGTACCTCTGTTCTCTGGAGGTCTACAGCCTCTGGGCACGGTGGCGAGAGAAAGTCATGGAGAATTCTGTTTTCCACAGATGGAATTCTCCGACATATAACTACACCTTTGACATCTCGAGGTCCTCTATTCCTCCTAAGTCTAATTTCTTTCTCCCTTCCAGGCAAAGGAAATTTGAAAGTGTGTTCTGGGGAAGACAGCATGGAACCTTATTCTGACGGGGTTGCACAGCACCAAGGCAATGACTGCGATTATCGATAACGCTAATTTAGCAGGAACCACACAAAAATTAGAACCAATTAGAATGCCTTCCCCATCAAATTGTTTTATTAGGTTAATTAAACAGCTTTAAGACAATTCATTTTGTTCAGTACCCTTCTAGAAAATATTTCAAGTTTTAAATGAACTTCCAATACATAAAACAAAATTACTTTACCATACACAAATTTCAGATCAAAATACAACACTCTGTTTCTGTTTTCTTACAGTTATAAAATCCAGTCAATACAAACTACATAGAAAAGATAAAACACTTCCACTGATCCTCAGGACAAGAGAACAGCACAATTGCAGTATGTTCCCAAAGCACAAGGCCTGTGCTGGCGCCGAGGGATCGGCCCCACGGGTACCCCACGATAAACTGAAGCATGTAAACAAGGTGCGTGCTACTGGGCTTAGGAAAGTGAACATGCCCTTTCTGCATCAGTATTACTTGTAAACCATAAAGCAACTTGGTAAGAAAGGTTACTAATTCAAAATTACTTCGACTTTGCTAAATTGCATACCAGCAAAGGAATAGAAAATTACTCCACAGAACACCACATTTGGACCACGGGATGCTTGAGACGTGACATTTCAATGAAATCACATTAGCACAGTTTCTCTACTACACTACTGAGTCTGGGGAGTACAATTTTACAAGTCGCGACTTCCTGGTACTTCAAATATTTTGCACTTTCTATCGAATGTCTGTCGTTTAGTTCATGTATTTTTCACTGCCAATCCCTGTTTTTCAGTAGTGGGTCTTTCTTTAAAGACCAGGGTACCGTACCACACACAGTACCACCTCATCTGAATCCATGTCTAAGAAGCCTGCTCAACCTGGAATCTCACCAGATAATAAAAGCTGCAGGATTTAAATTAAAAACTATTCTGTATGTACCATGTCAGAAAATAAAGACACATTAATTAAACAAAGATGTGTGTCTAGCAGGATGAATTTTGATACGGTATTTTGGGAATTTGGTATTTATATGGTATTTGTGGAATTTTCCTTATGGTATTAAAAGCATCAAAATGACAGATGAAGAGTGTGCTAAAAACTGGTTCTTGACAAGGGTGACTGGCCCATGTTTAGCGCCTGGTACCCACAGGCACCAGCCAATAGGAGCGACGTTGGCCATTCTGCTGGACCGGGGTCCACTGTGAAGGTTGGCCCTGAGTCTGGGAGAGTCAAACTGAATTTACAATCCTGTTTCGAGGAATTCCCTTGATAGTTTTCTCTCATAGCAGAAGACCTATGTCAGTGATAGAAAACAAATGGGTCTACACGTTTATAATGAGTTATGCGTGGATCTCATTCACAGATAGATACAAACGTCTTTGTCACCAGGAACGTACAGTGATAAACACGAAGTCTGCCAGAGCCTGCTGGAGGAGCTTCTGCAACACTGAGGAGGGCGGGGGTGAACTGGCAGCGCAGGAGGTGCTCGCGAAACCTGCTCATTGCTCCCACTGCTACGGAGAGAGGCTGCAGACCTGGCTGCAACGGTGGTTCAAAATTCTGCTGAAGCCACCGTTTTTGTTTTTGTTTTTTTTTTATGGTTGTCACAATTCACAAATGGTATGATTCAAAACAAAACGAGCATCACTATGTCACTGGTGAACTGAAGGGGTATAGGAGTGAAGAACATAACAAAAGCTGTGTTACAAATGAGTCAAAACGAAACAAATCCCATAGGCAGAAAAAGCCACCGATGATTTAATCAAGCAAGTTTTGCTAAACAGCCTGTGCTTTTCTCAACTAAAGACCACTTGATACATTTCCCACCAGAAAATTATCTACTCCATGGAATCTGGGTGATGTGTTTTCATGTCACTTGAATTTTCAGGTCCCGCATAGGAAAACGATGCTATAAACGCGCATGAGTCGAGGCTTTGTTTTGAAGCTGATGATGACACTCTTTTGCCCCACGTACTAAGATCCTACCTAATTTTTTACAAAGCATAAGAGGCAAATTCGATGAGCATAGGCTAGATTAATAACACATTTATTTTATGGAATTTCTTCTGAAGCAAAAATTTCTTTTGAAAAAAATATGAAAAGATGATCCCTCCCTTATGGTAAAGAGGCAACTCTAATTTGCGATTCTATTCACAACTTGGAGTGTGGTGTGTTTTTAAGTCAGAGCTAAATAAGAGACAAGCGAACAATGGCCTCATTCTGCTCGAGCGGATGCTGCTAGAACGGGGCAGAACCGAGTCCGCACGGAGCTGTCCCCCAGCGGGCCTGCGCATGGCCAGGGAGGGCGTCGTTTACCGAGTTTCCGAGGGCCCCCCAGGTCCTGGGCAGGCCTGCCGGACTGGGCCCGCACAGTGCCTCCCGGCTGGCTGCTGAGGTAGTACGTGGGGCCTCTGGAGCCCCCTCTCCCGGCTCAGAGGCGTCCTGAGGGCTCCAGGGCAGCCAAGGAAGGAGGGACCAGCAGGGCCCTAGGGAAGCTGTTCTGTCTACAGCTGCTGAAGGAGCCACAAAACGTGAAGTAGGCGACGCCTCAGAGCGAGAGAGGCTCTGGAAAGCTCCCTGGGGCCTGGTGACCGGTCTGGCTCTCTTGCCGCCAGGGCCAGCTGGCTGTGGAAAGTGCTAGCCACAAAGGCCAGGTCAGGGGCTCCCAGAAGAAAGACTTTTCAACAAATGTTTCTAGGCTACTGGTCTGAGGAACCAAAAGAGTCTTTTTTTCCCTTTTTTTTTTTTGGATACATAATTCAAGCAGTTAAAAAACCAGGCTGGGAGAGGAATGGGATGAGGAACAGAGGGCAGGGTGGGGATGCGACTGCCAAGGAACGTGTATAAGTAAGTACTCTCAAAAACACAACCAAAATAACCTTCTTCCACCTTGCCCCGAGCCCCTCGGCTGGCACAGAAAGAAGTGCCGATGGCGGGCAGGGCCTCTTTTCTCCAAGATTCCACTTGGCGGTACCTTGGGGGACACAGGGAGGAAAACCAACACTGGGTCTAATAAGAGGTTATTAATAAGTGGAGATGACTGAGAAAGTGGGGAGAAAACACACAAGTAGGAAACCACAGACACCTCCGCCCCCGGCCTCCAGGCTGGATCTTTCCCAAGGCAGGTGGGCTGGGGAAGAGACACACAGGGAGCGAGGCACCTCCCTCTGCCCCCAGAGCTGACAGTAAGACGCAGTGTGCTTTCACAGGAGGGAGAGACAGAACCACAAGAGGAGGCAGGTCCTCTGGAAATTCTTCTCAAAGGATGACTGAGCAATCCATCAGCAAGGCCACCGATTCCTAAAGTTGGAAGGGGCTTGAAGAGGTCAGCCAACCCAACTGTCTCCAGCACGCGACCCCCGCCTGCCGCCCGCCAGCATCCCACGCCATGGGTCAGCCAGGCCCTGCTTAAAAGAAGATAATTTTTACATATCAGCTTTCTTAAATACATATATTTCGGAAAGTTCTGCAGAAGATGGATGTAGCTGTTGGCCACTGGCCGCAGTCAAGACCCTGAGCAGCTGGTGGGCAGAGAGGAAGAGGGGAGGACAGGGCAGAGGGTGTGGGTGCAAAGGGACAAGGACGCTTCCCCTCAAAAACGATGTGGAAGCAAAAGCATAAACATTATTTTCTTCCTTTTTACTAAACTGTTCACAGAACCTCTTATGTGCAAAGCACTCTGGCCATCAGGACTGATCCTGCCACAATGCGCCCTGACGCTGTGGCACCGCACGTCCCAGCTGCGGGGGCCGTCCTCGGGAGTGTTTCCAGAGAAGAGCGCTCAGGACCACGGAAGGTGCTCGTCTCATCACGAGGCAGTTCTGTTTGAAAGTCCTAAAACTGACAAAAAGTCCCGTCTCTCTAGCTTCTGCTCTGGCCAGAGCTTGGCGCTCTAGAGCCCATGTCTGCTCATCCTGAAGACTCGCCTACAGGCCAGCCCAGGCCTTCCAAGACTCTTGTGACAGCTTCCGGAGCGCCCTCCACCTAGCTCTCATCCTTTAGGGGGCCTCTCACACTGTAGTGCCTGGAACTGGCAGCTAAATGCAGTAGTCAGGTCCACCCAAGGCAGCACACGGATGGAAGGAGCAGACAGACTTCCTTCCTAACTCCCAGCCCCAGACAAGTCTATTATTTCTTTTGAAACAGTTGTCTTTTTTTTCCTAAGATTGGCCCTGAGCTAATATGTGTTGCCAATCTTCCTTTTTTTTTTCTCCCCAAAGCCCAGTACACAGTTGTGTATTCTAGCTGTAGGTCCTTCTAGTTCTTCTATGGGGGACAGATGGCTTGATGAGCCGTGTGCAGGTCCATGCCCAGGATCCAAACCAGCGAACCCCGGGCCGCCAAAGCAGAGCGCACGAACTTAACCACTTGGCCATGGGTCGGCCCCCCAAACAGTTGTCTTATGTTCAAATTATCAATGATCCTCCCCCCCCATGTTTCTTCTTTCTCTTTCTATCAGGAACTATCTTTTCTGAACCTAGACATAAGACTTTATATAGTGAGCCACGTTATTAGGCTGTGAAGAGCACTGCAGACCCCTTCATCCCTCCCTGCACTTTTCTCTACCTTCTTTATTTTTATACAAGCTACTAATAAAAACGTTATGTTAAGAAGGATGCTGTTGGCGTGCCCCAGTCTTGCTGACAAGGGGCCATTCTTATCAACAGAGTCTGGGTGTGGCTATTCAACCCACTCCTCAGCCCTTTCAACTTCCTTTTCTCATTCACGAAGATATCAAGAATGCCTGTATCAAATGTCTCACGGCATCAAGCTACGCTGGGCAGGCCACTTAGGGCTGCATCTACCAGTGCCATAGTCTGAACCGGAAAGGAAGTGATGTTATAAAAGGATTAAGGAGCTCACTTTTTGTACCACTTTGTTAAATAACCCTTCTTTATTTGAAGGTACAAAAGTTCTACACACACCTCCCCCACACACACATGTACCTGTAACACAAACTATCTTTGTTTGCTTGTTTTTAAGTTTCTCATAACATCCAAATTAAGAAAGCATAGTTTAGGTCTACTGATCTCAAACAGAGATCTAGAAAATATCCAGTTCATTTGACCAGTGTAGTCTGCTACTTTTGCTATTTGAGGGAAAAAAGAAAAATTCAACTTTGGTAAAGAGTTTTAAGAATTATTAGAGGACTTCATTAGGTGAATTATGAACTGGGGGTTATTCACAACAGCTCTAAATACTCTAACTACATATTTTGGGATGTTTCAGCTATCCAGAATCCTCTTGAATGAAACGTTAGAGAAGTAGAAGAGTGGTGGCAGGGGCCGAGAAAGTAACTCACTTTATCAACACAGATAGACATCACTTGTCTATCACGCGGCGGCAGACCTGAGTGTGAAGAAAGCATCAGGCCAGGGATTCTCAAGGGTAGCCCCCGCCCGCCAGGAGCAGACCTGGTCTGTGACCAGAGCTGCGATGAGTGGCAACAGCAGCCACGGTCGTACCCACCACCATTTGTGTGCGAGGCCCCAGCCATCCCAAGGCTCACCTCGGTTCTGTCACTGCGTCCTCCCAGCAGTCCTAAGAGGGAAATGCCCGCTACCTTCCTCCTCCAGGTAAGAAACCGAGCCGCAGAGTTAAAGGGCTTCTGAAGGTCACAGAAGGTCACAAAGCAGTTGCGGTGGAAGTCTTCAAACCACAGGCACCTGGCACCACAGCCTACACATGCTCCTAACTACTAGGTTCGCTCGGGAAAGTACGTAAAATGTTTACAGATGTTTTCCTCAAAAGAATGGAAATAAGAAAGTTTGGGGCTTTAAGGGGGTAAACCTTGGTTCTCTTGGAAATTACTTAAAAAAAGGTCTCTTGGCCTCCTGCCAGATCCACACGTTGCTGACATCCTGTCATCTGAGGAGAAAGTCTGCATTCTACTGTCAGGAGCAAGCCCTTTCCTCTAAAAAGCACAAGCGTAAAAATGAAATCTCGTCAATGTGTCAGGACAGTCAAGTTTTTAGGTTTTTCCTGGTACGTAAGTCACTCTTAGGATGCTAGGGTTTTTGGGCATGACTCTTTGGGGGCACCAGGGGTGCTGGGTAATTCCTATGAGAAATCTCCCCCGGAAGGGAGGGTCTGTCTACAAGAAGTGGCGGGGCTCACAGCTCCCAGGCCAGCGGACAGACGCTGGGAGGACAGAGCCGGGCACACCGGGCAGAGAGGGCACGTCCAGGAGGGCGTCGGGGACGCCTCACTGACACACAGAGGGAACCTGACCACTCAGGCGTTTAAGTCTGATGCACTTGTGTGTGTTCGGTCAGCCTCCTCCCTGCCCTCAGGAAGTACCTTCAGGGTTTCATTTTAAACCCAGGTTATCAGAACTAGAAGAGAAGAGGAATCTAGTCATATTCCTGGGAAACATTCATGAAAATACAGCTACTAGATCCTTAAACTGCTCACAATAGCACCTTATAAAAAATGAAAAATAGTAGCCCCAAGCGTCTAAATCCCAAACACTGGGTCAGATTACTGATGGACAAATTCTCCTGTCTGATCCTGACAAGGATGGAAATCAAGCCCTCGATTTTACACAGCAGAGGTGTTTAAATGCACTGCTTTCCTACATTATGAAAACATAGCCTTTTAAAGACTCTTTAAAGTTCAAGTTGAGTTTCAAGTAATCACTTCGCAGCAGCTCGAGGAGAATTATTGTTCCTCCTGATTAAAAGTGCCTATTAAAAAAAAAAGTAGTAAAATGGAAAACACGCCTCAGAGAATTGTATTCCTCAAGGCCGCTTACTGCTTGCTGCCAGGCTTTTGTTAAAGGACAGAATGTGTTGAATTCTTCTAAACTGGCAGGGGATCAAGCACAACACGACATAATGAGGTAGTGAGAACAGAGTTTTTCCTATAAACACAAAGGACAAGGGAATAAGCGCATGTAAGTCTCCTCCAATTAAACAGGAAACACGACAAGGCGGGCTGCGCAGAGTCACAGTCAAACCAAGCTCACTGGTTCAACTTGAGAAAATTTACCCCAAGCTTCTAAGGTCCACCTTATGTGTAACTGATGAGTAAGAACAAGACAATTAAGGTTCTTCAAAACCTACGATTTGTATGGAAATGCTAAAAATAAAGTTCTAATAAAGATAATTCACCAACCAGAAAGCAAGATGAACCCACATGTACTAAGGATGTGAATTCTTCGCAGCGGCCATTTATTTACATGGATCCTAGGAAACGGCTCATCTTTCTCCACTTCATCCTCTGCAGCGTGTGCCCAGACTCTGGGCAGTCATCTCTCCCACCGCACCTTCTCTAATTCAAACCACAGTGATTTAAGGATTTACGACACCTTGGTTGGGCCGTGAGGACATCAATATAAAAAAGGATAATGAGCTCAAACTTCAGTTGAGTAGCAATTTAAACAGTTTAGTTTTTAATCTCAAAATAAAAAAGAGAAGGCAACAGACTTTTCTCACTAGATAATTATGCAATGTGCTTTATTTATTAGATATCTGATTTCACGAGAAAGGGAAGGAGCTTAAAAATCCAATCACTTAGAGAACTTCAATAACAGAGCTGAAAAGAACAAACTTTCCTAAACTGTGTGCACCAGACCGAAGAACACAGGGTCCTCGCTGAGCTCCTCACGTGTCACATAAATGCAACTACTGCAGGGAGACAAGGTTGAGATATGTTTAAAATTAAAATAATAACACAATTACTTCTGAAACATACACAAATTTTAAAAGTTTTACTGGCTGGCTTGCCAAAAAAAATAGAAAAAAATCTATGGTTCAATGCTATTAAGACTTCACTGCCAGTAGGCAGACAGGCTCTCGACCTGAGCCCACGTTCTTCTCAGATACGGGCAAGTGCGTCATTCCTCAGCTGCATACCGCACATTTCTATAATTTCTGAACCAGTTATCAAGACTCCCTCAGGGATTATTAGAAAGCGAGCAAAAGACTTTCGTCACCATTCTAAGACACGATGTCTTTGCTGTTACTCATTACGCATGGTAAGAAAGGGAAGTTTAAATGAAGTTTCAGCTCTTTCAAAGTAAAAACAGGTGTCTTTCAAACACTTACTACTTCTGTTCTTACGACCTTACTAAATTCTGACATTTCCTATAGCTAACTGACAAAGACGACCAAAGATCTCTCAGCTTCTAACTGTGCAACTTGCAAAGGATATGTTTGGGGTTTAAGTTATACCACAAATTATTATGATTAAAAATACCTGAATGTCTAAGAAAATTAAGTGAAAGTCTAACAGGCTGAACAGTGAAATGATAATCCAAAGACCCGGATTCGGCTTTTGGCTTCCACTCACATCTGCAGGGGGAAGTGAAGCTGTGTCTCCTGGGCCTCAGAGCCCGTGCTCGGTCCAGCGGAGAGCACTGCACTCAGCACAGAGACGTGAGGATCAAAACAGTCCTTTCCGGAAAGGACTCTGAGCCCCATATAAAGAGCAATAAATAAATCCAACACTAAATGTGATCAGTGTTATTAGGTGTGTGGAGGGCAGGGTCTCAAAACTCCCACAGAGCATCCGGAGACCACAGGGCTGGGTGTCCTCCATGGCAGGCACTTGGCATTTTTTATTTTGTACTAATTTCCCACTCTCTATTAGGAGGCCAGCCCATCTGTGTACAAAGTTTTTCATTTAAAATCCAGCAAAATGCCTCACTCTAGGAGACTGCTTTTCAATCCCATGCAGAATATCGCTCTGATCACATGCATCCTGTATTCACTGGTCAGACATTTCCTGACTGCCTCCTGTGTGCCAAGCGCTGGCATTAGCAGGTGAGTAAAACAGAGCCGTGCCCACGAGGAGTCTGTAGTCTAGAGGGAGGGCAGGACTACATCCACCTCGCTGCTGAGCTCCCCACAAATCCAAGCAGAATCCTAAGTAGCGCTTGATGAACATTTGTTGATGAAACCCAGGGCAGGCTCTTCTGTGCAGAGAGAGTCTCTTCTCTCGCTGCCTCCCCGAAGGCTCACAACCTCGAGGGGCAGCCCCTGGCCAAGAGCAGCCTTGCCCTGCCCTTCCACCAGGTGCTTTTTAAGGCGGTTCCAGCACCTTTTAAATTGATGCAGTGAAAGCGCCACCTCATTCTTGCCCTAGATAATCAACTGTCTTCATCTGACCACAGGAGGCCTCCTCTTGAATCAAGAAAGCCGACATTCTGGAAGGTAATACTGCAGTGTCTTTAGCGTTCCTTAGAAAATGCTGTGGGATCCCCGGTTTGGTACACTGAAGTAGGAAGCCACCAAATGGAACCCCAATGGACCCAGGCAGCTAACACAGTTCTCTAAAAACCTAACGCACTACCGTGAGGAACTGAGATGCCACAGCAAAGGCAGCCCTTATCCTGACCACGTCAACAGAACGAAGGGACTTCCTGGACATGGCCTGGGGAACTCCCCCCGTATAATTATAAAAATGGCACTTCCGAAGCAGGAGTGCAGAAAGCGCCCCATCAAAGTGATAGTGCAGTAGAGCAGCATACTTCAGTACTAACAGGATCCGCCAGCCCCACATGGTCTTTGCTCACGGGCGCAGTTTGCAAAGAGCTCCCTTTTAGCTATCAGCTCCTGACAGCAACGAAATCATGAGATAATGAGCTCAACAATGAATTTACAAATTTCTTAGGCCAAATGTTTAGAGCATACCAACTGCTAGTTGGTAAACACTGTTTTTAATCCCACTAAAGAAAAGAAATGCAAATACCAAGTAAAACTGACTACAAACTACAAGTAGATCAATATTTCCACTCAACATGAGTTTAACACAGTAGTAGAAACGGAAGGGCTACAGGCTCAAGGATTTATCTGAAGCACCAGGAGACAGTAATATATGTAGTTTGGAACTACAATTCAAAAAGTAAACATACACAGACAGACTTACCAAGTCACATCTCACTCACACACACACACACTCCCCCCTCACCTCTCTCTCACACTTTTTCCTCTCACAGGATATAAGCACTATCACACACACACACAAAGAAACCCCAAAACACTTCATTTTAAATTAAACACTTAAATTGTTACAAAAAATCTCCATTTGGATGTTAAACAAAGAAACCAACCAGCCTACTTTAGACTATAGCCTAAGAGAGATCCTTGAAATACTCACTGACTCTCACCTGAGACAACTTTCCTTCTGTTGGTGGGATAATGAAAATAAATTGCACTTCCCCCAAAGATATTATATCTAACATTTTAAGATCTATCCTCAGCCGCCAATTCCAACATACGCCTGGTAAAAGTGCCTTATGGAAGAAGAATTATCAAAAATTGATGAGGAGGGGCTGGCCGGGTGGCACAGCAGTTAAGTGCGCACCTTCCGCTTCTCGGCAGCCCGGGGTTCGCCGGTTCGGATCCCGGGTGGGGACACGGCACCGCTTGGCAAAAGCCATGCTGTGGTAGGCGCCCCACGTATAAAGTGGAGGAAGATGGGCACTCATGTTAGCTCAGGGCCAGTCTTCCTCAGCAAAAAGAGGAGGATTGGCAGTAGTTAGCTCAGGGCTAATCTTCCTCAAAAAAAAAAAAGATCAGGAAAAGATGTTTCAAGGCATAAGTGGAATGTTAAAACACAAACCTGCATGAAAAGAGTTAAAATTTATTTCACAATACTGAAATACCTGTAATTTACAAAAAGTCATGATTACTTTTGGGATATAATAAAATTGAGTACATCCCTACACTTCAACATAATATTTTTAAATATATATATTAGTAAAATAACAGTTTGGCACTTAGCAGCTTGTGTTGGTTACTGTATCCCATATTATGCGGCTAATTTATTTTTAAAAATATTCCCTAATTTCTGTAGCTACAGTGTCAATGAACTGAATGAAAAGGAAAAAAGAACTACTTCTATAAAATGAATTCAGCAAGTCCCGCAGGCACTGACAATACTGCAAGAGGGGCCCGTTCACTCCGGAACAACAGCGTGTCTCCTTGGAAAGGTCTGGCATAGACGGGAAAAATTTCAAACTTCAGAAATTAAAAGAAAAAGAAGAGCGTCTGCTGACTGCCATGGCTTTAAGAAGACATCAGTTACTCCTTCAATGTACCGCAACCGCAGCTTCTGAATGCCACGGCTCTGCTCTGTACTAAGTATTTTACCAAAGAAAATTTACCTTTTCAGCAACTTGTTTCCCCTAAATCTAACCGTAAAAAGAAAGTTTTCTTTCTTTGCAGTGGCCACACAGCCTGCTTCAATCAAAAAATATCCAAGTATCGTTGGGAAAGCGTGCAGACAACAGCTGACTGGCACACGGTGCAAAGAGACGAGGCTGGCTCTGATTGACTTATTGAATTTGATTGTGTTACACAAATATGTGGCAAGTCTGGCCCAGTGCCTCTGACAGAGAAGAGAAACCCTCACACCTTCTGCTTCCAGAACCTTCTGCCAGGACAGAGGTAGCATGCCACCAATAACGCTCTTTAGAGCCCCACAGGCAAGGCTCCTTCAGCAACTTTCATAGCATTGTGTTGACTACCAACAGCTGTAAGAAAAGAACTGTTCACCCTTTTTTCTGTTGGTGGTGGGAAAACATAATCGATGTCTCATATGCAAGTTAATAGCAAACAAACATTTCACACAGGAAGTTTCTAGAAGAAATTCCTGTTCTTAAATTTACACCCAAAGGATACATTTATACATTAACCATTAAGACAAAATGCTGCTTCTTAGAGCCATATTCTAACAGAAAAACAAAAGCTGTAGAAAACAATTAAAAATGAAGACTTCTATATTAAATTGACTAGAAATCTGATATTGCATAAAATTCAAATTATGACATAATCAAGCACTTTGAAGTCCCTGATTTCACACTAAGGTGGTATAATTTGAATGGAAAACAAAATACCTTATAAGGTAAGTGCTACTAATGACCGACTTCCCCTCAATGGGAAGCGGGAGAGTGGGCCGGGAGGGGACGGGAGGAGGAAAGCAGGGATTTGCTCTGCAGTGAACAGAATGCAATTAAGTTGAGGTAGTTTTTTCTACCAGCCAAACTTTACTGTAAAGTAATTTGTCTAGAACTCTGACTAGTGAACGGCATTGAGAAAATTCTACTACAAAGACTAGATTCTTAACAAAGATCCGCATTCTAAGACAAGTTTTCATCCTAAACAGTAGTAAACAAGACTTTGTGTGCTTTCAGACAGATTCTTTTTAAAAGTTTTTGATCCCTATATATTTTGTCTGGACAGTTTTTTTTAGTCACGGCAGACCTTTTTTCCGTCTGACCCAGGTCGTTCTTTTTAAAATCTCCTACTTACTATATCCTCATGTTTATAAAATGGTTTTGATTAATTGAAAAGAAGAATGTCACTGCATGAGATCCTTCACAACTCCAAGAGTACTACCCCAGAAATGATGGCATGACATATCTTGATCTAATTAACACAGAAGTTAGCGACTCCCTTTAAATTCACAGGAGGGCTGCAACCTGACTCATTAATTGATTAAATCTTTAGATTACTAAGATAGAATGTCATCAGAGAAATTTTATCTTAGTTTCAATTCATCATAATATAGTTTAAAAAGATTCTCAGGACAGAGTACTAGTAGTATATGGACACGAGCTGGCATACAGTCCAATCTAACGTTTGAGGCACAAACCTTACTTGGTTGGGCAGGGTCAGGCATAATGTTTCGTCCCGAGTGCAGGAGAAAGCGATCTTGGTATGTTAGGATATGTTGATTTGCATATACGGATGTTTGTTTGTTTCTTTACCAAAGCCAGGGACTCGCACACAGCAGTCAGTCAGATACGAGGTCCCTTTAGGGAGAATGCACCTTAGTATTTTAACGTCAGTATGTTACATTTTACCAATGCCCACTTCCCTGTTCCTTTTGACATTTACTAGCCTCTGTTTGTTTGCATCTAACTGGAGGAACTGATTCCTTCCAGGTAGTTTTTCAACAGTTACGTGTTCTCCCAAACAAGAGCTGCAGCTCTAGCCTCTAAGCATTATAAAACCACCGGAGTTACCATACAAAGCCCGGCACGCAGAGCAAGTTCCAGCTGCCAACTCTGCCCCCTCACAGAAAGCCGTGTTGTGGTGCACTTGGTCAGGAGCTCTGCTTCTGCTCCGCCTCCTCTTCAAGGTGAATGAACACGGATACGGAACAGGCCTTGCTGAAGCTGCAGGCGGAAAAGCTTGCAATTTGCAATACGTAAGGCTGCACATCCGGTGCGGCGAAGGTCGGAGGGGAGGAGTGGTTTAGTGTGGTGCCAGGTTCCCGTGCTTCTCTTAAACTCACGCACGTAGTCGTAATTGGTACCTAAACCATGAGAGCAAGCAAAGGTGACACCACATGCCTCAGAATCACTAAGAGACGGTTCCAACAAAATCACCCTAACACTCTTACCTGTATCAAGATCTCCGATTACGTAAATACTGGCTCCTATGGGTACAGCTCCATACACAAAAGAAGAACTGGCAGGGATGCATAAATTCTGGTCATTAAGATAGATCCACCTGAAAACAAACGGACAGACAAAATTAAGGAAATCAAAAGGATGACCACAACATCTAGAAGACTAACAGAGACAAAACTTGGTGAGCCATCAACAGCACCAGGCGCTGTGCCAATTAATCTCAAGCCCACACTCCACTTCCGGGTAACCACTGTTTACTTCCTGTTACTATACGAAGGAGTTTTGCCTGTTCTATAATGTCATAAACACTGAATCATGCAGAGTACGCACTTTTCAATCAGCTCCTTTGGCTCAGCATAATGTTTCTGAGGTTCGTCCATGCTGTTGCTTGCATCAGTAATTTGTTTCATTTTATTTCTAAGCAGTATTCCATTATATGGATATACCAGAATTTGTTTATCCATTCATCTGCTCATGCTCATTTACATAGCTTCCAGTTTCTGATTATTGTGAATAAAGCTGTCTGGGACATTAGAGCGTACATCTTTTTTGTAAGATGACACCGTGGAATTGCTTGGTTATATGGTTAAAGGTATATTTCACTTAACAGGGAAGTGTCGCACTGTTTTCCAAAGTGTTCTGCCATTCTGCATTCCAGGTAGGAATGCATGAGAATTCTAACTGCTTGGCATTATTGCCGGCTCTTGATATGGTTGGTTTTTTCATTTTATCCATACTAGTGATGTGCACTTCCCTGAAGACGAATGACATTGGGCATTTCTGCGTGTGCATATTGGTCCTTTTACGTATCTTCTTTTGTGAAATGTCTATTCAAAGGCTCGTTCATTTTTTTTTGTTTTTTGTTTCTTTTTGTGAGGAAGATTGGCTCTGAGCTAACATCTGATGCCAATCTTCTTTTTTTTCTCCCCAAAGCCCCAGTACACAGTCATATATCCTAGTTGTAAGTGCTTCTAGTTCTCCTATGCGGGGTCCCACCACAGCAAGGCTTGATGAGTGATGTGTAGGTCTGTGCCCAGGATCTGAACCGGCGAACCCCAGGATGCTGAAGCAGAGTGCACAAACTTAACCACTACGCCACTGGGGCAGCCCCAGTTTACTTGTTTTTAAAATTGGGTTTTCTATCTTCTTATTGAATTCTAAGACTTTTTATATTTGTGGAATATAAGTCCTTTGTCAGATACGTGTATCAAAAATACTTTTCTCAACATGTAGATTGTCTTTTCATTTTCCTAATGGAGCCTTTTGAAGAACAGAAGTTTTTCATTTTAATGAATTCCAATTTATCCTTTTTTTCTTTTATAGTTCATCTTTTCTGTGTCCTTCTAGGAAATTTTTGCTTACTCCAAGGTTGCAAAGATTTTCCTCCTGTGCTCTTTTCTGGAAATTTCATGGTTTCAGCTTTTACATTTAGGTCTTACAATACATTTCAAGTTAACTTTTATGTATGGTATGAGGTAAGAGTCAAAGTTCATTTTTTTCCATACAGATATCTAGTGGTTCCAGCACTGTTTGCTGAAAAGACGTTTCTTTCCCCACTAAATTGCCTTGGCAGGTCTGTTTAAAATCAATTTAATAACCACTAGAAGGATCCAGGGCTCCATGAAGAAGCGGTTGATTCCACAGCTGACAGAAAATACAAGAGGAGCCTGGAGCATCTTGTGCTGCCAGATAGGAAGCGCTTAAAAAAGGACAGGGGCACATCAAAAGGACACCGGGGCCAGTATGAAATAGCACCCAGTGGGCACAGCTGGAACAAATTAAGCAACAAAATAATGACAGTATGAGATTTATAACTCAGAATAAAATAAACATCCATGAGTCCACACTGATAAAAATAAATAATCAAATACATTAAAAAAAATAGGGAGAAAGGACAAGTCGTCTTTACAGAATTCCAGTTAACAAATGCGGAAGGAATGAGAAAAATCACTATTAGGCAAACACCACAGAAATAACTACTGCAGGCTAGTTCGTGGACAGATAGGTGATAAATTAGTGGTGAAAGTTGAAGGAGAAACAGTGTATGTGCATATTCTCAAATTTTCTCTTCCAAGATATTTATTAATTACAAAGGCAAAATGGTAACTTTACAATGGAGAAACCCAACAGACGCCACCTTAACCAGGTGACCAAGGCTGCATCACCAATTTTAAGACACCCTGACACCACATTCTCCCTGACGTGGTACAGAGAAGGGCACAGCATCACTTCTGTTGTCTTCCTGCCAAAAGGGTATAATCTCAGCCTAATTTCGATAAATCATTAGACAAACCCAAATTAAGAGACAGCCTCTAAAAAAAGTGACCAATAATCTTTAAGAGTACCAAGGTCAGGAAAGAAAGGAAAGACTGCGGAACTGTCATAGATTCATGGAGACCAAAGAAACATAGCAACGAAGTGCAATGTTGGATCTTGGATGGAATCCTGGAGCAGACGGAGAAAAGCTATTAGGGGTCGAGCTGGTGAGACTGGAGTAAAGTCTGCAGTTTACTTAGTAATAGTGTGCCAACGTAAATATCCTGGTTTTGATATCTGCACTATAGCTATGTAGGATGTTAACATTAGGAGAAGCTGGGTGAAGGGCTTATGGGAACTCTATTTTAGCAACTTTCCTACAAATCCAAAATTATTTCAAAATATAAGGTTTTCTTGTTTTTTTTTGGTGAGGAAGACTGGCCCTGAGCTAGCATCTGCACCAGTCTTCCTCTATTTTGTATGTGGGATGCCACCACAGCATGGCTTGATGAGCAGTGCGTAGGTCTGTGCCTAGGAGCCACACCTGCGAACCCTGGGCCACTGAAGTGCAGCACGTGAATTGAACGACTTGGCCACGGGGCCGGCTCCCAGTACAAGGTTTTTTTTTGGCTTCAAAAAACAAAACAAAACAATTAGACTCTGCTATGTAATAATGTTCACTCAAGGTAATCTGACCAATTTCCCTCTCATGGCTTAAAATACAGCCAGGTCATAGCAGTCCTCAGTCACACCTTGGAAATGTATCTAAACCCTTAAGAACTCCCGAGTCCAGGCTTGCTCGCATTTCTGGAGTGAACAGGTAGGCAGGCACTGTTCTTAGTATCTCTAACTCTCTGCCATGAAGTGTCCAAGAAGCCAATGGCTCAGATCTGAGCATCTCAACATTAGATACAAAGGTAAAATTATTTCACTAAGAACAGCACTCCTATTTCAATGAACACTCTCTCCCGATTGTTATAAGGTAGTAGCTTCCATGTCTTGAATTCCAAGAAATATGGAAGCAAAATGATTTGTCCAAGATAACATAACAACTCAGAAGAAAAGCTAATATACGCCGCCATATCTCTAAACGCCTTCACCTAACATTTGATTCTTCTAACATCTGAATGTTGACTGGTACCCAGCACTTTGGGGGGACTGGGAATACAGTGTGGCCACCGCCTCCAACATGCCTCTAATAAACAGGAAAAGGGAAACACCTAAGAGCTCCCACTGAAAAGTGAAAATGGGCACCTGAACAGGCCTTTGAAAGAGAGAGTGTGAAGATGTCAAACTACAATACTGGCTTATTCACATTTTATGTCTTCAGGGCTGAACATAAATAACTAAACTTCGACTCTTAAATTCTTCCCAGGTTCCGAACCGAACAATGCTGCTGAGTATCTGATGCCTCGCCTGCAGCTGAACCACACGCCCAAGATCAACCCCAGGGGAGAGGAACGCAACTCCGGCAAGCAAATCCATTAACGGGCCACGTGCGCTTACAAGAGTAACTGCGCTTCTAAACGAAGACACACATGATGAGACTATCTGTTGAAAAACACAACAGAATACAACGATATTTTGGAATAATTTTGTAGAGTTGAGAATTTAACGTAATGCCTTCCTGGAAAAATTAAACAAAGCTGAAGAAATTGGTCTATGTAGATGATCTATCAAATTTGGTCCAAAGCAGATCAATGATTCAGAGTTCCTGGGTTTCAGAAAAATAATCACAGGTGATCTATTTTATATAATGCTGAGGCTTCAAACGAAATCAACCTATACGAAAACTTACTTGGATCATGTCTTAGCTCCCTCTCATAAAAAGATATAAAAGGCATGTGATCTTGCATTTCTTTTTCTACCATTTATCACCCCATTGACCTTGGACAATTTAGCTAACCCAGTCTCTGTACCGTCATCTGTAAAGTGCGGATACCAGATGCCATCAACAACCTCAAATCGTTGTTATTAGGATGAAATGAAATACCAATGCAAAGTACTTCACATAGTGTCTAGTACATAGCAGGCATCATAAAGGGGTAGTAATTTTTGTAATGGACAAGGCAATAGTATGCCTTTAGTTATAATGCTTTCAAACATGGGCTTATCAGGACTCGGAGGCCACAATGATGGTAACTCAGAATTAAGAGAATGCCCCTGAGAAGGAACCTTTGAAATACAGCATGGATCACAGCAGCAAGCTTCAGAGAGAGCGGAGTAGGAGGGAAAGACAGGCAAGGAGAGAAGGAGTGGAGGAGAGAGGGAGAAAGGGAGAGGGAGAAAGGGAGAGAGGGAGTGAGCTACAAAGAGGGGGGCAATCAACCAAGAGCAGAGAGAAGGAAAGGAAGAGCTTTAGTGAGGTGTCTGCATCTTGGGAGGAAGAAGCTCTTAACAAGCTGACCCTCCTGCAAGGAACAGTTGCAAACTCCGGACAAAATAAGGAAAACAACTGCCTGAGGGCTCTGCAGACCGAGTGAAAGCAGGCAGATTTGGGGAAGAAGCTGCTAGTTGAACTAGCATCCCACACAGAATTTTTCCATTCTTTGGTAGCTCTATCTGCAGGCAGCCGGAGGGCAGCACCTCTGGGTAGCTGAACCTCCTAGAGAAAACCCTGTCTTTCTTTCTGGCCACTGGAGTCAGTGTCTCGGAGCAACCGGGACTGCCAATGTGCGGTGGTCTCAGAAAGATGAGACACAGAGAAGAACCCCTAAATGTATGAGTACCCACTCCTCTCAAGCCTGTGACTGACCCTGGAACCAGGCATGCTTGTACCTAAGGCTTCAAGGACTGATCGGAGGTTTGAGCTGCAGGTGTGACAGCCTGCAGTCTGAGTCTGCCCAAGTCCAGTGCCTGCTGAAACTCTCCGAGCAACACTCTGAAGCAGTAAGAGACTGCAGGGCCCCAACGACGTGCCACTCACCATGTCCAGGATGCAATCCAGAATTACTCAACAAAAAAAAGAGCCAGAAAAATGAGAACCCATTCTCAAGGGAATAAACAATCAACAGACGCCAACTCTGAGATGACTCAGATGCTGGGATTATCTATCAGGCTGGGACTTGAACGCAGCAGCTACCATAACTAAGCTCAGTAAGGGACAGGAAAAGACGCTTGTGAGGAAAAGATAGGAGATTTCAGCAGAGAAATGAAAAAACCTAAAATTCTACCTGAAGAAGCTAGGGTAGAAAGAGCAAAATAAACCCAAAGTAAGTAAAAGGAAGGAAACAATATAGATAAGAGCAGAAACCAATGAAACAGAAAACACACAATGGAGAAAAGCAACGACAGCTGGTTCTTTGAAAGGATGAACGCAGCGGCGGCTTTGTCAACAGAGGGCGCTGGAGGGACTGCACGGCTGGGCAGGGGAAAGGGCCTCTCTCTTGGGGTCGGCATGATTTTTTTCTTCCTCCTACCACAATGCTGCCTCCAGGGAGCAGGAGACCCAGAGGTGCTCACCCTCAGCGAGGTCCTCTGCCATCAGCTGGCAGCTTCCCGCACCCCAGGGCTCTGCTGAGCTGTGGGCCACAGCACGCCCTCCTCCACTGAGGTGCATCCCAGCCTTGCAGGGCGGGGAGGACTCCTCCCAGCCTGCTCCTTCTAAGGGTACCTTCTCTCAGCCCCAAAGGCAGTAGCGGCACTTCCTACACCAGCTATTTCTGCATTCATTAGAGTCTTCTTTCACCCATTGGCAGGTAACCCCCTCTTTCTAGTTAATGATTATGTAGGTTAAATTTCCCCCGTTCAGATCATTGGTGTGGATTCTGTCTCTTGACTGGACCATGACTGAACCATTTGTCAGGAGTGGGGTTCATCTTCCATCCTCGTGTTCACATGTCTTACAAAGGCATCTGTAGTATTTGCTACTCCCTAAGCATCAGATCCAAACAGGATAATGTAATGGGATAGAGCAACACGATGTTTTAACGGACCATCAGGATCATGAGAATCTCTGCAAACATATTATGGCAGGTGGCGGAACTGACACAGCCCTGAGGCGAGACTGTGCAGGAGTACTGTGGGCCCTGCCAGGTGAAAGCAAACTGCTTCTGGTGGTCCTTGCGAATTGGTAGGAAGGAAAAGCAGCAGCTACATCAACAGCTGCATACCAAGGTCAGGGATTCTGTTGCATAAAAATACAACATTTGCATAAAGATACTACATCTGGGACTGAATCTGCGATCAGTGTAAACACCTAATTAAGTTTATGAAAGTACAGTTATTTTCCAAACTTCACCTGAACTTTCCACTTTTTCTAAGTGAATTAAGGGAGCATATGATAGGTAGCTCCACTCTCGCATTTCCAAGTCTCTGAGGGCGGCACTAACTTCCGCACGTTCCTCAGGCATGCAGTGTTGCTTCTAGTTTGCTCTCTCAGTAGGAAGGGAGAGTTCCGGGGACTCCCACTTAGCCTTTCCTACCATAATGGCCTCCAACCCATGGATCAGAGAACATGTGGATTCTGCCAGTTGTCAAGTATGTCTATTCAATTATACATTCAGGGATCAAAAGATGAAACTGACAGATCTTGACTTCAAAGAACAGTTAACATGATTTATCCACAAAAATGAAAGGGGAGGCATCAAGGCTGAGCAAATGCACAGAGGCAGAACACAGGATGGTTATAAGAAGTGAGCTGAAGTACAGGACACGCGAAAGGAAGGAACTGAAAGAAGCTGAAAATCTTTCTTAGTCTCAGATCATGGAGGAGTCCCAGTGGGAGGCTAAATACTATTATCTTTATTTGGTACCCAATGGGGGAACACAAAGAATGCTCAGCAGGAGTGTGAAATGATCCAAGCCACACTAATCTTTCAAAAGCACAGGTAAGTGAAATGTATTAGAAGACTGGTGAGGAAGACTAATGACACTGACATAGCAAAGAGCGAGGGCACTGGGGTTGTTGCAGAGAACAGAAGGGGGGTGAGTGCGAAAGATATTACAGAGTTTAAAAAAAGAAGATACGACCTGGCGACGGATGAGGTGTGAGGCACAAGACAGAACCAAAGACGACCTTTTTTGAGTCTGGATGACTGGCAGGATGGTGGTATTCGTAAAAGAACAGGACACAGGAACCGAGACAGAGATGCTGTCATTCTGAATATATTAAGTTGTTACTACGATTTGTGTGTCTTATGGCAATTTCTTTGCTTTCCTTCAAACAGTTTTGTTTTTAGTTAGAAACATAGAAAATAATAAGATATGGCATTTTTCCAGGAAAGTTTTAACCTAAAAATAGGGAACAAAGGCAGGAAAGACACGAGATTACTTAAAAACAATAAACGGTCTCCAATCTAATACAGATTGCTCATCTGGCAACAGTTTCCAGAGTATGCCAATAACACATACTTGGAAGCATCTGTTCTTGTAAGAAACAAAAATATGTTATCGTTGTTCTATAGTTATTTACGGGAAAGTCTATATTTTTAAGGCAATATAGTGCAGTGGCTGAAACGGTGGACTCTGGCGCCAGAGTGCCCGAGTTCAAATTCCAGCTCTGCTGCCTGCTACCTGTGTGTCTCTGGGCGCTTTACTCAACCTCTCTGTGTTTTGGTTTCCTCATAAGAAAAACAGGAATAAATAGAGTAGCATTATGTCAGAGGGTTGTTTTGAAGACTGGATGAGTTGAGTGAGTGAATGTATGGCCTTTAGTGTTCCGTGTGTGTTTAGCGTTACCTAAACAAGTAAGAATCTACATATTATATTGACAAGAGAAATTAAGCTTTCTTCATTCTGTGTATGAACTAACATTGGAGAGCTCAGGAACAGGGAAACTAATGACACAGGAATTGCATTTGGAAGTGCTCTTAAAGAGCTCGGAAGGAGCAACTGTTTAACAATTATGAACTGAAAGCAAGTAACAGACTTACATCTAAAGCTTATCAACTATAAATATGAAACGACCTGATGGAAATACAAAGGTTCAACAATATACAGCATATCAAGGGCAGACTGAGAAACGTTACAGACAGATTTAAGTTCTGTACAACAAAAATAGGGACAGAAAATGGCAAAAACCATAAGGAACCTTGACAGCAGTGAGAGAGTTGCAGCTTTCCAGCTCGCACTGTCTAAACAGTAATTCGGTTATTATGAAAAAGGCTTATATCAATATTTTATCAGAAACCAAACACGCTGAGCACTGCTGGTTAATGAGGTTGGGCAGACGGTCTGGAGGTTCCGCCGGGCAGGAAATTAATGTACTACTTCACATCGCAGACAGTTAGCCCTCACCGTAAAACATTAAGGAGAGAAGTGTAGAAAAGTCTTTGAAATTCTGCCCTCTGCCCCCACCATAGCAAACATTCTCTAAATTGCTCTCACACTTTGTCTCATGAATTTTCCTAAGATAGTCTATCCCCGTAAGTGAAGGGAAAAAAACGGGCTATGTAAATATTCTAAATGTAAAATACATTAAAAGTTAGGTAATATTTATATGTATTTCTAAAACGTTGGTAACTGCTCATTGTTTGCCCTACTCTAAAATAATATGAAATTAAACATTACATTATGGCACCCCCTTCTGGCAACATGACTGAAATACTATCACAAGATTAATTTTGGCATGGCTGTTTCCCTGCAGGATTTGAACAGCTTACTGCAATAAAAATCCTGTTTAGTGGTTACAACAATAAAACGTGTGAGGGAAGGGAAGACAGGGAGGGTGGAAGGATGCTACTGACTCCACAGGACAAATATGGCAGCCTGTCAGATGGCTTACGAATATCTGCCACCACACTCCATCCATGCAATCAGCATCTTATTGAGCGTCTAATACAGGCCAGGTACCATGCTAGAAGCTGGCATCCAAAGTTGACCGAGCTGGACCTTGCCCTGAAGGAGATTATGACTAACAGAATCTAAGAGGGAAAGACGCACAGATGTTATGGGATCACAGACTGAGGAACCTAAGTCACACTGGGAGACAGGAGAAGGCTTTCTCTAGGTGGTGACAATAAGGAGAGTTTTCAAAGAGGTCAATTTAACTGGATAAACATGGGAAGGGAAATTTTAGGCAAAAAGGAATAGTACAAAAGCACAGGGTGAGATAATCTTAACATGTTTTGGAGGGAAAAAGTCACTCAGTGGGACTCAAGTGAAGCGTCAGAGTTGAACTGAGTGGGAAGAGCAGACAAACGCCGTATCACAGAAGGCCATATACGCTACGTTAGGAGTTAACCTTTCTCCCAGAAGCCAAAGGGAGTCAGTGAATGATTTTAAGCAACTAAGTGTCAAGGTCTGATCTACATTTTAGAAACATTTTTCTACGGCTTTAATTACCCATACTTCTGAAGTCACTGAATAACTATCTAGTATGCAGTAGCCATACCTCCTAAACAGATGACATGATTCAGTGAAGAGATTGGAAAACGTAACTGAGCAAAGCTAAAACATGACTCTCAGAGCCTAAAGCAGCAGCCGCAGAAGCTCCCTGAAGCCACTCGTCATCACCTTTTAAACTCATCATGGTAGAATTCTGACTTGCAGGTCACCATCTCACCACCCTGGATGTCCTCGCGACTTCGCACTCCCCCAAACACGTAGAGCTCCATGGCGACTCCGCAGGCGACAGCGCCAAACCTGCAAGGCCACACAGAGCAGAGTGGGTGCTGGGCTTACGGCTCGTGGCCCAAATACTGACTTCCTCTCCCGCTTCTCCGAGCTCTGCGACATTCAATGTTGCATGAATATGTGCGTCTTCCTTTCTCAGAAAATGGATTATTCATTTAACTTTACACAAATTCAATGCTAAGTCAAACAAAAGACTAGCGTGAAAGAAAGGAAGGCAAAAGCCAGGTGCAGGGAGGCTGTGAGGCCCACACCGCGTGCCCTCACCTTCTCTCCTTCAGGGGGCAGATAGCAGTCCACTGCTGGGTCCTCGGGTCATAACATTCCACAGATTCAAAAAGTTTTCCATATGATCCTCCGCCCATGGCGTAGATTTTCTTTTTCATAGCTGCATAGCAGCCGATCTGAAAGGAGAGAGCAACAGTGGGGGAGGCAACATTGATTATTAAAGTTAGACGAATAAATATTAACTTGTCTAGAAATCACTGTAAGATATTTAAACTATGGTGCTTTCCAAAATTACAACAAGGCTTTTAACAATAAGAAAAGCAAGGTAATATATGTACTGTTAATCCTTGGAAAAGGGTTAACTCCATCTAACAGCATTTCCCTAAGTGAGATAAGTAAATAAACCATAATTTTTAAAGGAGCTTTCCAGTCTCTCTAATCTTTCACCACTACTTGAAGATCCCAAGATGCAGATTCCACGGAGCAAGATGTCACTCAATTCCTGCCCCGAATACTTCAGCTGAAGGGCAGAGACAGTGAGAGAACCTACTAGGAGTAAAGGTCTACCCACAGCACTGCACAAAGCTTTGGCTTCCTGATGAGCCCCTGCCAGCATCAGGGACGTAAATAAAGACAGACTGCTTTAAACAGCCAAGGGGAACCATCTGCTTTCACTCTACTCAGTAAGCAATGTCATTCTTTACCTGTCAGTTCATGTTTCTCCCCAATCCTGCACGAGGAGTAAGAAAACAGGTTTGGAAGATCTGGTTGCTTCCTAGGTTAGTACACTCACGAGGAGTTTATCAGGTGTGGGCCCTGGGCACAGCGGTGCCACGCAGAGCCCACCGTCAGGGTGAACTCTCACACACTCCATCTCTTGTCTTGGTGTGGGGTGGTGACAGTGAAGGCAAGCTACCTACAGAGCTAGGATCCTACAACGTTACTTCTTTTAACACTGTCAAATGTCTTAAAAGGCATACATAGGAAATGAAGAAACATTAACTTTAAAATCCAATTTGTAATCACAAGATACAGTTCTCACCTTTCTAACCATGGTCAAATCAGGTTGCTTTGTCCAGGTTTTAGAATAGATATCATAACACTCCATGGAAATGAGTTCTTTTTCACCATCCTCTCCTCCTAAAATGTACAGCATCCCGTCTATCTCCACAATTCCAAAGTTATGCCTTGCCTGCAAAGACATCAATGATCTTTATATACAAAACGCCAACTACCATATTGAAAGCTGCTATTTATACATTTAATAAAAATGACAGACATCATTATATTTCAGAGTCCCAGCAAAGAAGTGCCAGGCTCAAAACCAGCTCTCTCAAATATCTCAGATTTCCCTAGCAATTCACTCTTCTGTCACAAAAGACAGAGAACACAAGTCCAGGAATTTCTTAGAACAGGGGAATTACACGCAAGGTGAATTCACTGGCAGAATTGTTACTTTTTACTCACAATAGCTCACAACAAGAAACATAACTATTACTTTCTGGCTCAATAAAATTATGTGTGGTTAACAATGGGCTATGATTAAGCGTTTCTAAGTTGATGTATGAGAGACAAGAACCACAGCAACAGGACTGCCTGTTGGCTGGAGAGGCAGCGGGCAGGACAGGTTTGTGCTAAGGCCACCTGGAGTGACAGAAGCCTGAGGTATTTCATATTCACTCGTCGACAAGTTCTTCCTTAGTGCCCCCTCTGTGCTCAGCACTATTCTAGCACTGCACAAAGAGCGCTGAACAAACAGACAGAAAAAGTCCCCTGCCGTCAAAGAGTTTGTGTGAACAATTTAAAAATACCTAGTAGGTGAGAAGGTGCTACATGGAATGAAGAGAAAGAAAGCAGGGGAGGAGACAGGAGAGTTGAGGGGCCAGAGGGAAGGCCTTACTGACATGGAAAAACACTGAAGGAAGCAAGCAGCAGCCACGGGGTGTCTGGCAAAGGCCCCGAGGCAAGAGCATTCCTAGAAGGTCTGAGAAACTTCGAGGTCAGATTGAGCAGGGGGACGGCACAGAGGAGAGCTAGGAGGGTTGCAACTTCCTTTCGTATACTCAAACGCAAAACAGACAGTAATGATAAAGGGAAAAAAGAAACACGGCACACAAATGAAACAAGCATGTCTCACCTCGTTCATAGGTGGCAATGCAGTCCACGTATTTGCGTCTGGGTCATACTTCTCTCCTGAGCTCAGGGTCTGCTTATTTTCATCTTGGCCCCCAAATACAAACAAAAATCCTTCTGAAAAGATCAAAGGAGACACGCAAGAAAGTTGAAACTTACGTCTTCGACACCCACCTCCTGCTAAATACAAATGCCATAGTTGTAGGGATTGCGTGTGGAGAAACCTTCTCTGACAACAACAATGGCTTCGAGATCTTTATCACATTTCATTTGCTCCTTGGTGACAGAGCCAAATCTGTGAGTCACCCTGACCATTTTACTGCACTTAGTACCTTTGAGTGGACTCCCACTATCCTACAGCGTAAAAGGAAGAGTGACACCACCTACTCGGTCACCAAGCAACTCCGGGTTATCTCAGGTCACCTACTCTGTTCCCCAGCCTCTATGACTCTCACACAGCTTCTGAACCACAGCCCACATCTGTTCATTCAAGACCCCAGGAGCACTCAGATCTGGGTGCACTGTGCATTCAAAACAGGATCTCAGAGTAATTGTTGAACTTCCTATTTCGGGTAATGGTGAATTAGGTTATTCTAGCAACTCTAATGCAAAACATAGCTAAACTGGTGGATAAAACATTTTTAAAATAAAATAATCCTCTTAAGAGAAAAGCCAACGAGACAATATGGCAAAACGGAAAGGAAAAGTGGACCTAGAGAGGTTAGCACACACAGAAACCATTTTGCTTTGAGGACTTTTACCAATCTGGGAAAATTTCAACCTTTTAATGGCTTGGAGGGGATGAGAAAGACAGAAATCTAAATCCCAGGGCCACAGAGAATGTGGCTTCTGGCAGGAGAATCTCTCCAGAGTTCTAACTCACAGGACGAAGCCAACCTGAACCAGAAACCAATTTAAATCTCCTTGCTCACTGAGGAAATCTCAAGATTTGAATTTGATTTACAGCAATTCCAAATTAGTAGTGTTTTCAGGCAACTGGCAAAAACAAATGCCAAACTTCCACGGAAGAAAGTACCTTTACCTAAGCTTTAGATTCTAACACGCTAAGATTTTAAAGCATCAAATTATTCCTACAAATAATTTTTAACAAAATGATTAGCACTCAGCCAAAGATTCTCAGGTATACTAAGAAACTAGATTCTGAAGAAGAACCAGCAGAAGCAGACAAGAGGAAGCAGTCTTTCAAAGATTTCAAATTTCAAATAGTGGATACTCAGAAAGACAATAAAACAACAATGCCTACTGTGTTTAAAAAATAAAAGACAAATTTGAAGATAACTCTTGGAACAGGGGACTACAGAAGTGACATAGCAGATGTGAAAAAAGTTTAAAGAGAATTTACAGAAATTTAAAAAAACAGAGATAAAATAAAAAATTCAATGGATGGACTTAATGGCAGATGCATCGCAGTTAAAGAGAGAATTCAATAAATGGAAGATAAATCAAAAGAAATCATAAACGTGGCAACATGGAGAGGCAAAAAGATGGAAAAACAAAACAAAACAAAAAGAAGGGAGGAGGCAGAGGATGGAGTAGAAAGTCTAGACACGCTTAATCTGACTTCCAAAAGCAGAGAGAGAGAGGAGAAGAGAGCAGAGGCAATATCTGAAGATGTAACAAATAAAATTTTCCTGATGAGATGAAAGGCAAAGGCACAGAATCAAGATGCCCAACAATCCCCAAATATGGTAAAATTTCAAACAAAATGTACACCTAAGCACAGTACAGTGAAATGGCAGAAAAACAAAGACAGAGAGAAAAACTTAAATACAGCCCAGAGAAAGGACAGATTTTTAGACTGAAAACTGACTTAATGACAATGAAAACCAGAAGTCCGTGAAAAGACATTGCCAATGCGCTGAAAAATAACAGACACCAACCTACAATTCTATACCCAGAAAAAATATCCCTTAAGAATGCAAGCAAAATAATGACATTTTCAGACAAACAAATATAAGAGTTTGCTACCAGAAGACCCAGATTAAAGAAAATTCAAAAGGATGAACTTCAGAGAGAAAGAAAATTATCCTAGACAGGTCTGAGGAGTAAGAAGGAAGAAAAAATAAAGTAAGTAGTAAATACATGGGTAAAACTAAACTACCTATAGATATACATATAAAACAGATTAATAAAACAAATGTATATGTATATATGTAAATATTTATTTATAAATAATCATGTATTTAACACTGTACGACTGTGGAACATAAAAAATAGAGTATAAATGTATGATTAACGTCAGGCTTTCATTAACTTAATATCAGCTGTGGTTTATAAGGTAACCTTCAAAGAAATACAAACAAAAAATAAAACTTCTAAACTGGTAGAGAGGCAAAAATTCAATGACAAAAAATTCAATCACTTAAAAAAAAGGCAAGAAAAGAAGAAATGCAGAACAGGCTGGATAAACAGGAACTGCTCATTTCACAACTTCAGTCAACACAACTGGACACAATTCCTCTCTCAACGTTCAGAGTTTCTGAAATGCCAACCCCTCTAGGAAATCTTTGAAAATTAGTGATATAGGAGCCTTTGTGGCAGGTGTGCATGTGTGAAAATTATGAAAAAGTGTACATAGTATGGGAGGGAAACTTGAGGAAGCTAATTCTGAGAAGACGGAACAAGGAAATGAGACGCACATCCTGTTGGCTGCACCATTCCATCCAGCTGTTTATTATTGACAATAACTTCAAAAATCTTGGAGCCCATAAAATGGTTCCATTTCTATCCTATAGTATAGCTTTAGACATTTCTACAACGTGGTGCGGGATAGTGTGGTACAGCTTTCAAGACTTTTAAGGTAATGTTAGTGGGCAAGCAGAGACCATTCAATAAGGATTCCAGGAGGGGTGCTGACTAGAATTAAGTGACATGGTATTTGTGGGGTGAATCCAGAAAGGCAGGTCCAAGGTGACGAGAAAGACAGCAAACAGCGGTAGGGCAGCGAGTGCAACCTTTCCTTTCCTATCAACTCCTTGAGTGAGAGCGTTTAACGACGGGGAGCTGTTTTCAAACTTGTGGAGGTCAAGTAAACCACAGTTTCTGCAGTAAAATAACCTTATGCCATTGCTAATGTAAGTAATATTTTCTAGTCTCATATGAAATTTTTTTACATGACACTTTCATTTCTCATATAATTACATATTGTAATTCTAAACTGCATGAATTCCAAAGATGCAAAGATCACGGCTCAAAGAACTTCTGTGTTCCAGGTATGGTGACACAGCTAACCGGTGCTAGGAGTCACTGCATTTTGCTCTTCTATCAGTGAAGTCCTCGAGTACTATGCTCCTCTACTAAAGTCTTAAAAATAGCTACGTATTAAAGATTTGGGAACAATAATGACTGACAGAAGACATTCTTCTCTTCATCAGTGTCTTGAAAGCTAGAGCTACACTGAAAATGTCATCATAAAGAGATAATAAAATCATATCTTTAAAAGGTTTTGAGTCATTCTGTACAACTCTGAAATTACACATTACTTGATCTCGTGTTTAAGTAAAATTTACCACAGAATGGTACCTGCTGAGAGCACTCCGTGGTTAATTCTTGGCATGCTTAAAGGGGCCAGTTCAATCCAAAGCTGCCTATTAGGGTCATAAAGAGGGCACATACATCGCATCGCTGCTGTCGGTTTCCGTGAGCTAAGGAAATAAATAATTGATTAGCAGTTAACGTGTTTTATATAGTTCTGCTTATAATATCTATGATTGGTTTTACTGCTCTACGGAATGTTTCAAGCATTTAAAAAATCTAGTGTTATCATGCTTAGATACTGAAAAATATTATGAATTCTTGTTCACATGGGAATATCCCTTCCCATTTACCACCTCCCCAATAACTCACACCCCTACTTACACTCTTTCCTCTCCACCCACAGTCACGATGCACTCGGAGTAACCCCGCGGTTTGAAGTTTGCCAGCATTGCCTCCCCTTGCTGTGGCTGGCTGAGCGGAATGTTGCTGCACTCCTTGACAATCTCTCGTACTAAGGGCTCGTTCAGCATCTGCTCCCGCAAGTAGCTGGAGTCTAACCCTGAAACCCAGAGCGCGGACACAACATCCTTCATGTGGGCCTGCAGGGGGCGACAGGATGGGGAGAAACAAGGGAGAACGCGACACACAGTGTTTAGAAAATACATTTTCCAACTTAAGGAAAACTAAAATTGTAACAGAAAAGCCAAAGTTCAAAAAAATCCTCTGAGTACTATATCATCATTTCTTCAGTCATTGTTGTTAAAAACCATCTAACACGTACAATATGAATGATACACTTTTCACGCTCAGTCATTAAATTTGAACGAACTGACTGCAGCACTCAACATTCATGAGGGGAAATTCTTTAATGACTAGTTTCTCTTGGTTTTGAAATAGTCATTTTAAAGCATACTCTTCTATATCCCACATTATAAAAGCCAACAGTCTTTACACACAGAGTTCAGATTAACCAAAGACGAAGAACTGCCTCTTGTTTCCCCAGCAACCTCATCACTTTAAGAAGAAAATCAGGGAGAAGCTGCTGACGGAGGTCTCAGTGAATGCAGCAAGCTGGAAACCCTGCTATCTCCTTTCCTAATTTACCAACGAGTGTGGAAAACAGAATGCTAACTGGACTAACTAGGCTGAGACCTGTTGCTAAACAGATGTACCCACAGGTCTGCAGAATTTAAACAGTGCAAGGTAATCATTAAAACATAAGTCAACAGTTATCAAGAACAATGAACAATGCAGTTGTACATTTTGAAAACTACTCTAAAGTCTGATATATTTCTAATTTTGAATACAGTAATTGAGGCTAGTCTTTAATTTATAAATACTGGATTTAAAGCCCTGTGATTGTGCTCCCTCCCGCAATGTATTAAGAGTTTAATTCTAAAGCCTGGTGTTCTCTAAGACCGTTCCTGCCCAGGCTGTCACTCCCAGAACGTTCCCACCTGGAACAGCACTGTCGCAAAACCTCCAGAGTGCTCTCCTGCTTTCTCCCTGAGTGCTGTCAATCATCCCAGGGAGAGCTCGCACCAGAAGCTCCTGAGGCCCACAGCCCTCCCCTCGGCCAGAGCTCACCCTGATGGCTGCATCAGGCCCCCTGTAGGAGCCGGCCCAGCAGCGTAGGAGGGACGGATGCTGAAAGAGAGAGTAGGGACTCTGCATTTCTATCATCTGCAACTTACGCTCGAAATGCATTTTCCCATTCAAAACAACGTACGAAGGATATTATGTTCCTTACAAATACTAATATTTTCTTTGCTATATTATGAGTTAAGGCGGGCTTTTGCAGACTGGTCTGAAAAACCAACTCCCGCTTTCATGATCCTATGGGAAGATGCTTCACAGGTATCTTTTAGATCACAACTTTCTAAGTCTTTCAAGTTGAAGGAGAAAGATAAAACATCCGTAATTTGGATCAAAAATAAATAAATAAATAAAAGGAAAGAGGTAAGGAAAACGTAAAGCGAGGCCCGGTGATAAACTACAGGTACCTTTCTTATTTCTGTGTCATGTGCTATCCATCGAATGACTGCTTCAAAGACGTATCTTTCATTGCCAACATTTAACTTCTCAAGAGAAATCACTTCTTTAAGCTTTTGTGGACTCAGTTCTAGGAACTCTTCTGTGCTGCTGACGTCTCGGAAATGAGTCTCCAGGTACTCCGTGGCGAGGTAATGGACGTGGTGCAGGCAGTAATGCAGGGCAAAGTCTCGGATCCCGATGCAGTTCTCAGCAGCGATACAGCCTTCTAGAAACTCACAGCACAGAGTCTTAAGGTCCGTCAGCAGGAGCAGGTCTGCTGCCTGTACAACATCTTGGATTGTATCTTCGTTTAGCCGGATCTGCAAGAGTTCATAAATATTTTATATTTGAATGTATATATTTAAAACCCAAACCGCTAATCTATTAGGCTGAACCACATGAAAGGTCCACTTCTGTAGGTCAAAGATAAGTGAATACTGGAACTTCATATGGTTCAACCTAGGACCTTTTTCCAAGAAGAGTTTGAGGACACCAAGGAACGTTCGAACAACATGTGCTGTGCGTGGCTGGTTAATTTTTCCCAGCACTTCACTGCTTTACCGACATTAACTATCAATAACCCTTCCAAGGTGAACGGTTCATGTTGCTCACTTCCACACTTAATTTACAGAAAAAGCTTGAATGACTGAAATGCTTAGGAAATGGGAAGTTCTGCCTACTATGGTGAACTGAAGGTGATCTTTTGAAACACTAGCACCGGAACTGACGATAGTCTCGCCTCCAAGTACATATACTTCACTCTCTTGCTAAACAGGATGCCAAACACGACAGACGCCCCTTGAGGAGAGGGAGCCTGAGGAGCCTCATCCCGAATCCCGAACTTCAGACTCAGTGCGATAGACACAATTCGGTCTCAAAGCTACTTTCTGGAATAAATCCCTAAGTTTTTCTTTCTTTTAATCATTATGAACATTTAATTTTCTGATTGATGCTTCTTCCTCTCCCCACATCACAGTTTTTCCATGCAACAGTAAGGCGATGTAAAGAAACAGGCCTCTAAAATACTGCCACAGTCACAAGTGGTCCAGACTCTCCCCAAGAATGGGTACTTGTCCTCCACTCAGAAGAGTGAAGGAGAGGCTTCCGAGTAGAGCACAGTCAAGAAACGTTTTACCAAGTTTCATGCCACAGATACCAAAAAAATGTGTAGTTGCCAATTACCTTAGAAACTGAGCAACAAAACCGTGGAAAGAGGTGTGTCTAGTAAGCCACAAGTAAGGAGAGATTTCCCATTCAGATGACACATTATCAGCCACACACAGTGGATAGCTATAGACTATTCAAATACAGGTGTGTGAACAAATACTAAATTCCATCTCGATAAAACTAAACTGCCACAATCAGGAGTTTGTTATAACTTACGATGCAACTATGGTCTTTAAACCATAATTAATTGAAATTGGGAACAGAACACAGAAGCTGATCTGTAAATAAGGTTTCAAGTTTCACATCCAAGCCTGAACATGAATATGCTCCTGCTGGCTCACAACTTGTTATCACTGCTGCTGAATCTATCTTAGAAGTTAGACAATGGGTTGGTCTTGAGCCTGGTTTTGTGATGCTACAGAGAATCTCCAGTATTTTAAGGGGTGTCTCAAAATTAATCTAAATTCATGTTTTTAAAAGTCATACACATACATGGAACCTTACATCCACATACCCACCACCTAATGTTTAGAGAAAAGAGATATGATGAAATTAAACCAAACAGTTCAAAAAGGATGACAAACACTGAACTTGACTCTGGACAGAATGAATATATTTAGAGGAAGTAAGCACTACACTCAAAATACTTAGGAACCACGTAGGAGACACAGCCCTTAAGAAAAGGAAAGTAAAAGTAAAGTAAGATGAAGAAGGAACAAAGGAGAGAGCAGGAAACAAGCTCTTAGAAAGAGACAAGACAAAATGCATTCTCACGTAACCAAATGTAGGAGAGTCTAACGTCTTCCTGTTAAAACAACCAGCCCCGGTTCACACCTCAGAGCCTTCTTAAGAGTCCTTTAAATCACATAATAGGAGGTGGGGGTCAGAGGAGGGCAAAGAAAAAGAACGAAGTCTAATCACTTACTGCCTTCTTCCTGGGTTTCACTAAATCCCCAGAAATGTAAGCGGGTACAGAGGGTAAAGAGAAAGCAGAAAGAAAGAATGGGGGTGGAACAGGGATGTTGGTCCCACTGCGGCCACAGGACCAAGGCCTCATGAATATGATGCAGGTGCCTGTCATTTGTCTGAATCTGGAACTCTGTATTTCTACAAAATAAGTGCCACCACCCAAGGAAACTCCCATTCCCATGCAATGGAGACAGAACGAGTTCCCCAACAGTGTGGGTTCAAAGCAAGACTGGAATCAAGATTTAAAACAAAAAGACAGCAGTGAAGGGAGCATCTGGTGTTCTTCACCTCTCGCGCTGGAAAGCGGAGCTCAGAAGGGTAAAAACAGAAGGTGGGGCTGGGTAGGGTCTTCCTCAGTCTGCTTTTCTTTTCTTGGGTGCCAGTACCAGTAGGAGATACTAGTCAAGCACACAATGACAGAAGATGGAGATGACAGGGATACTTGGTCACAGAATGGATGAAAGGAGACCCTCACCCTGAGCTTGAGAAGCCTCTACTTAGTCCTCCTTCCTTTGTGTCTCATCATACCTGCCCACTGAAGATGTAATCCAGGATCTCTCTCATAACCATTACCGATATCCCTTCAAGTTCAATCTTATAGGTTGATCCATCATCTTTTGGAGGATTATAGTATAACTTTGTCCTAAGAAAGGGAAAAAAATGTAAAATTTCTATGAAAGAACAGAAATAGCTATAAATATCTATGCACTAAATATTCTATAAAGTATATGACACTCAACAGTATATGAACCCCACCTAGAAAACCTGGTTTGTTGACTTTAGATCAATACATTTTTTATAACTTTCAACTACAAAACATTTGTTCCAGGTTTCAAACAAAACAGACAAAGAACAAGATCCATGTGAGCAAGGAACTTTACTTCACCTTGGGAACCCAGCCCCTTTCAGCTCATTTTTTTATGTATTTAATTAACTAGTTATATTCAATAATGTAACAAGGACCCCACAAATCTACCAACCCAAACAAAAAACTAGGACCTTGACAATAACCTGCTTCTAACCAACCATCCTCCCCATCAACTCCCATCTGAAGTAACTATTATCCAAAATCCTATGTTCAATTTTCCCTTGCTTCTTTTTTATTATTGTATCCATGAAATATATATAATACATAAAATACATAAATTTATTATTCACTGATAAATATATATTTAATTTAAAGTTGTTTTTAACTTTATAGAAGTATTTCATGCTGTCTGTAATCTTTTGGGAGTTACTTTTTTCACTTAGTATTATATTGCTAAGAGCCATTCACACTGCTGCATGTCACACTGGTTCTTTTGTTCTTTCTGCTGTATAATATTCTACTGTCCTGTTGATGGGCCTCTGGGCTGTTTCCAGGTCTTTGATATTGTGGACAGTACTGCTATGACTATTCCTGTCTATGTCTCCTTTTGTACTACATAAAAGAATTTCTCTTGGGTGTACTCCTGGGAGCGGAATGCTCAATTATTCTCCTAAGTCACTGGAGAATAATTCCAGTTTACAGCCTCATGTAATATGTGTAAGAGAAGCCATGGACCCACAGACTAAACATTTGAATCGGTCACACTTCCTAAGTTCTGCCAATTGAATGAGTGAAACATGGTCTCTCGTTGCGGCTGTGACCTGCATTTTCCTCATTATTCAGGTGCTGAACATCTCTTCATGTCTGTGCCCACATGTGTTTCCTCTTCTGTGAAACACACGTTCAGTTCAAGTCTTTTGTTAATTGTTTTATTGAGTTATTGTCCTCCTCGTATTGAGGTGTAGGAGTTCTTTATTATGTTCTTGATATTAATCTTTTGGTAGACTTGGCACTTTTTTTTAAGGTGATGAACAACTTGAAGAATAGTTTTTCATAGTCAATGTCTTTTTGTGTTTTGTTTAAGAACTGTATCTTACCCAAGGTTTAAAAGATATTCCTAGTTTAGCAAGGAGGAAAGCTAAGACACAACCTAAATTGCACTTAAAACCCCCTGCAAAGGCTCGGAATTGGTAGCAGGAGAAAGCTATGGAAGGAGGGTGAAAGATGAGCTAAAAACAGAAGAACGGATTGGCAGACTCTTAAGAAACAGTTGAATTCCCAGATCCTCCTTCTGCATATATACACAACTCCACCGCAGTTAGTAAGGCTCTCCTCAACTCCAGTGGAGGACAAGTGATTTATATTCTGAGGAGTATAAAACCGATAGTGGGTGTCTCTGGACAGGGGGATATCAGGCACACTGAGGGTGGGTGTCCTCCACCAAAACCTGAGTCAAGAGAGTTGTACCCACTGAATGCCGAGACCATCAGTCTTTTTTCTCAATTCTGCTCCTAAAATGCTGACACCAGACACATATCCTCCAGACAAGAAACTGGAAGACTCTTCTGGAGGATCAGCCCAGAAAGGAAGATCTAAAGATATGGACATAGACCTGCCCCAGGACAATGACCCATTGATCGCACAACAGTGACACCCACAGTCAAGAAGCCCAAGCTACCAGCTCTGAGCTGCCAGGACGTTTTGGAGCAGGACTTCTAAAATTCCTCATGTCACAGCACACGTAGAAATATCATATTACTCTAGGGAAAACAGATGATGTTATGTGTAGGCCAGAGGTGGACAGGGCGCCCCGGCCTCCCCAGATCCTGCCCAGCCACTCTGAGGGCTGACACCATCATTATCTTCACATAACTGCAACGCTTTTTGCACACTGGTTAAGAAATTCTGCTTTAGAGCCCCACTCTTAAAATTGAGCAAACAGGACTCAACAGACGTCTGAGAAAGAAATGACAGAACCAAAACCAACAGAGAAAAGGCAACTTGAGGAAGTAAAGAATACGCAAGGGAGAAGTTCAAGAAGATAACACGTCTCATTAACATTCCCAGAGAGAAAAGAGGACGCTGTGCTCATGAAACAAGAATAGGATGCTATAAAAAGGAACATTCAGAGAACAACAAAAAAATTTTAATGACTGAAAAAAAATTTTTTTTTATGTAAAGTCAAAATAAAACCTGAAGAAATCTCCTAGAAAAGAGAGCAGAAAGACAAAGGCAGAAAATAGAAGAGACAAGTTAAGAAAATTGGAAGATCAGTCTAGAAGACTGAACATCTGGAAAATAGGAATGCCCATGCAAAAAAGAGACTGCTACCAAGAAGTGCTCATAACAATGGGTGGAAACAGCCCCTTTCCAAGGCACAGCCTCGTAATACTTCAGAATACTGGAAACACAAAACATTCTTACAAGCTTCCAGAAAGAAAAACAGGTTACACACAAAGGAATCAGAATGGCTTCATACTTCTAAATGGAAGTTAAACAGCAGTGGGGAAATGACTTCAAAATTCTGAAGGAAAATCATTTCCAACCCAGGTGTTTATAACCAGCCAAACTACCAATCGAATGTCAGAACAGAAGAGAGTGACATTTTCAGCTATATACGGTCTCAAAACAATTTACCTTCCATGCACTCTTTCTCAGAACACTGTTGGAAAACACGCCCCAACAAACAAGGGAGTACATCAAGAAAGAGAAGACTCTGGATCCTGAAAAGACATGATCCAACAGAGGAAAGAAGTGAAGGGGATGGAGGGAATGGTGAAAGATGATCCTAGGAGGACAGCTACGTCCCAGCAGAAGGAAGCCAGTCCATTCTGGTGCCAGCAGGAGGCCTTGGGGGACCTTTAAGAACGTGAAATTGGTGGAATAGATAACATATCTGAAGGCACAAAGAGGATATTTGGGCAACTGCGTCTCCTCCTTATATCTCATATCTGCTGTTCCTGCCTCTATAGTTTCTACGGAACTAACAGTTCGAGTCAAAAGGTATTTCATTTCTGCTTGCTGCACCTTAGGGTGTCTATCTGCCTGACACTTTCATTAAAAGTGAAGAAAAAAATTCCAGTCAATTCTTAATCAAGAGAGAAAAACAGTATAAGTGGCAAGAGTAACACCTAAATTGTTGATATTTGGCTCTGAAATGCATCATATACTCTTTTTGGCAGTGGACATGTCTTCCAGGAATGTTTCGCTTAGGATGTTAGGACTTTCTGTATTTTTCAGTCACTGTGCTGGTTATTAATGTCTGGACCCTCAGATCCAAATTCACCCATTTTGTATGCTCACAAAAATGGATCTGAGCCTTTTAAGTAATGTTCCTTCATCAACTGGCAAGATGTTAAGCTTTTCAGTAGAAGGTGCTGGAAACACACTGCAGGAGGAAAGAGTTCTGTTCCTGCTCCTGGTCTATCAGTTTGTTAGGCTCCTACAGTGCAGCCTGCTTTCTGGCATCATGCACCTGCAGTGCACAGCTGCCAGCAGCCCCTGTAGTTTTCCCGGGACCTCTTTCAAGCAGTTCTGTAGCAGAGTGTTTCTGGTGAGACACCTCCCCATCAACAGCTTTCCTAGGCACTTTAGAGGACAGATTTCCGGCAAGTTCCAGAGGGCCAATTTCAAGTAAGTTCCACCAGTGTGGCTCTCTGTCACTCAGTGAGCCATGACTGCACCTGTCCAAGAAAATCTGAATCTCAGCCCTGGGGGTGGTGACTGCTCTTTATATCAGCTATTCCTGTATTTCTTAGAGTTTTCGTTACTTCTTACCAGCCAATCCCTCTTTACTCCAATCTCCTGTTGTAGTCAATAATTCTTTATATTAGACTTGTCCAAATCACTGTGGAACCAGTCTTTCTCCTGTCTGGACCCAGACTAAGTTGCTAACCTATTTAAAGGTGGAAGCTCCAAAATGTGTTCAGATAGAGGAGCCTCAACCTAGAATTAGACTTGTTCTTATTCTAAAGTAATCCACATTCGAACAAGAGCTGGCATGCCAGTGGGTGGGCTGTGGACAGCGGCAGGAGGAAGCCTGGGCTGATGGGGAAAGAGGTTACAAGGAGACCTTCCACTGTTGCCCCTTTTTATTTTTCAACCACGTGACTGGATTCTTTTTTTTTTTTTTTTTAAGATGGCCACACTGTCATATATTTTCACAATGAAAAAAGATCCTTTTTGGGGCTGGCCCCATGACCGAGTGGTTAAGTTCGCATGCTCCGCTGCAGGCGGCCCAGTGTTTCGTTGGTTCGAATCCTGGGCGCGGACATGGCACTGCTCATCAAGCCACGCTGAGGCAGCGTCCCACATGCCACAACTAGAATATACAACTATGTACTGGGGGGCTTTGGGGAGAAAAAGGAAAAAAATAAAATCTTTTTTTAAAAAAAGATCCTTTTTAAAGAGTATAGTTTTCTTTCAGCAGGTGGCAGAGTACAGACAATGGCTAAAAAGACAGAAAAAAAGGCTTCTTTAAATAGGAGCATTGACCATTTCAGATGTCTTTAAAACTGATCCTTTTTAAAGCCCAGAAAAATGAACTATCGTACTGTCAAAATCCCTAAAGATTCTAAGGGTAAATTACAAAACTTTATGTTAATTATGGTTTAATTTCAGATCCTTACACCTGCCCCAAACTCTCTTATCCTCCCATCCTGCTCTGATCTCTCCTAAGACTATCTGTGCACACTCAATTCCTACTCGTCTGCTAAAGACTAGTTTAAACGCCAGTTTCACAAAAAGTTTTCTATATCCCTCCATCCTGCCCCAGGCTGCAACTCCATCCTCACCTCCATGCGGGTAGAAATAATTTCTTCTGTTATAAATTTCCCCAGTACTTAATACTACAGGTTCATCAAGTTCTGTCTTTTATTGCGGCATTTAAGTGCATATCCCATTTTACTAACCTCTAAGTTCCTTGAGGCCAGAGTCCTCTTCATCACTGTAAACCTACAATCTAGCTTGGCAGTTTACAAAGAATAGATGTTCAATAATTATTTGTAAAATAAGTTTTTGAATTGATAGTACTCTTTTAAATATTTGAAGTGCTATCACCTGAGACTTATCCTGCATGACCTCAGGTACAGTGAAGCAGAACTGGAATCAACAGGAGAAAGAATTTTCTAATAATTTCATCTATCCAATGCTGAAAGGATGAAGCACAGGGCTTCTCAAACTTGAATGTTCATACAAGTCATCTGGGGATCTTGTCAAATGCAGGTTCCAATTCAGAAGGTTTAGGGTGGGCCTGAGTTTCTGCATTTGTAACAAGCTCTCAGACGCAGATGTTGCTGGTCTCCAGACCACTCTGAGTAGCAAAGGGTTAATCAGTGCTTCTCAAATCATCCGTGGTGTGTTTTTGTATTTCTAATCCATCCCAGAGGAGTGTTTTGTAAAATATAATAAAAATGTAATGGAGATATAATGTACAACACGATGACTATAGTTAATAATACCATATTGCCTATTGAAAGTTGTTAAGAGAGTAGATCTTACAGGAAGAAAACTTTTGTAACTATGCATGATGACAGATAACTAGACACTGCAGTGATCAATTCACTATATATACAAATATTAAATCATTATGTTGTACACTTGAAACGAATGTAATATCATATGTCAATCATACCTCAATTAAAAAATGAGTTACTAGAAAAATGAAATAAAAAGACATATAAAATACAGGCCCCAATTATTTTATCATTCGACTCAACAGACATAAAATTACTCGGTCAAATTGTTACAAGAGTTTCTAAACTCTTACTCTTAATGTGCGCACTTATATTATTGTGGACAGCTCAGCAGATGACGTCTTACTTAGCAGGCTGGATGACCCTCCGTCTGCCAAGAATCTAGTGAAAGTGGTCTCTAGTCCCTTCCAGTCTTAGACAGTAAGACTCATGCAATCCACTGTGCAACAGTCTTGCTTCATGGCCTTGTCATTCAGTTACCTCCTTCTCTCCTCTCTTGGACAGTAACCATCCCTTTCTCATGGAGTAACCTCCTCTTACACTTGTCTTCTCCCTTTCTGTCTTCATTTTTTCCCCAACTAAATCTCCCTATATCTTTATATAGATATATCCAGATTTATGTCCCATTCTGTTTCGCATTTCTTTCCTTCAGTAAATACGCTAATTTTTCCAATATCTACCAACGAACAGTCCTTCTCACTCCTCTGGACCAACACATTTTCTCCATAGCTTTCCCTTTTCTACCTAGAATTTTGTCTTGCACATCGTTTCTATCTCCTCTGCCACAAATAACTGAGGATTCAATGAACTGGTCTGAATGAGTTAATGAATTATAAAAAAAGAAAAAAGCTAAGCTAAAGGGTTAACAACTGATAGTTTCGTTTCTGAAGTTCGCCCATACAGAACAGAAGGTAAAGTGACTGTCCTTTTCCAGCTCTCCATCTCCGCCCCAGGAAGTTGGAGGGTCATACGTAAATTTACTGGAAGTCACAACATCCTTGTTTTTATAATTATGTGATGTCAATTTACAAACTCTCTCCTAGAAGATGCAGTAGTCTTAAAATATCACTTTGAGAATCTCATAACACTCTTTGAAAAAACTACAAGTAACTGGGAGTATTATAAAATTGGGCCTCAGGTGCTCAGATATAAATATGCACGGCTGTCACATTCTTCCTCAGTTTCCTGTTTCTAGGGCAAGACATTTCCCCTCTCTGCCCGTCTTCTCATTTGTAAATAGAGGAGGTAAAACAAGGTGACTTGAGAGCTCTCCCATCCCTGAACGTTTCTGGACTACACCAGAGAAGCAGCTGCACAGACACTCTGCAGACATAGCCCTGGAGACTCGCGCTCTCGAGTCTGCGAGGATAAAGTCCAGCCACCTCACCCAGTTATCTAGATTTACAACACGCCTGCCGCAGAGGATGCAGTGTAAGTTTATTTTCCCTCCAATCACCTATCCTCTGGGCAAGCATTTATTTTCTGTTCTCTTAAAGTTGAACAGAAGTGAAACGAAATCAATTTTTCTTTTTCTGACAACACTGAAAAGAGGTTTTATAAGAAAAAAGTTGTTAGCTGCTAGCTAATAAAGCAGCTGGTATTATTCCAAGTTTTACATCCATGAAAAAGGTCTACAACTTTTAAATAAGTAAAATAGAGCCAAAGTAACCTGTTAGTTATAGACAGTCCTCTTCTTACTGGCTTCCAGATGCTGAAAAAGTTCCACGTGTCTAAACGCCATAACAAACAGATAACAAACCGACCCAGACAATCAGGCCAGGTCCTCCTCTTCCAAGATTCATTTTAGACATCACTGAATGGAATTTGATGTGACAGTGACAGAGAATAAGTCTAAGTGACTTTTCTTCCCCTCTGATGCAAAAGCTCGTCTCCAATAAAAGCAAGGAAACATAAATAGAAGGCAAGCGAATGTAACGTTCAAGAAGTCAAGATTTACAGAAATTCTGGGGTGATTCACGGGCATTATTCACGCAGTTTCAAATGATTCATATGACCTAAATTGCGGAGCTAGCAAGAGCAGGCTCGGAGACACATGCAGAGGGCCTGGCTCACCCCTTCACCTGCCCACTTACGCCAAACTCAGCATTTATGTTCCTGTGGGGAGTCTGTTTTACAGATGTGCCCCAACCTTCATCTTCATGAGCTCCTAAAAACCACATCAAAAATGGATTTTTAGGGCAGTGAAACTACTCTGTATAATACTGTAACGGTGGACATACGTCATTATGCACTTGTCCAAACCCACAAAATGTACAACATGAAGAATGAACCGCAATGTAAAGTATGGACTTTGGGCGACAGTGATGTGCCAATGTAGATTAACTGACTGCAACAAAGATGCCACTCTGGTGGCAAATACTGACAATGGGGGAGGCTATGCACGTGTACGGGCAGCGGGTATACAGGAAATCTCTGTACCTTCCTTTCAATTTTGCTGTGAACCCTAAACTGCTCTAAAAAACAAAGTCTATTTTAAAAAGTGTATTCTTTAGTCCTCACTGAAGTCAATGAAATATAAATTTGCAGGTAATATTTCCATCAACAGATGGCATCCTCTCATACAAGGCCTTTTATGGCCTGCTTTTCTGTAGGTGGGAAAACAGGAACCCGTCTATCCCATGGCTCCTGCCACCCAAGAATTCCATCTACATGGAAGAGAAGGGTTCACATGGATGTCTGAGACAAGACCAGGGGTCCCAGAGGGAGGCCCAAGGAAGGCCCCAGGCACATGACAGGACATAAAGCAGAGCTGTAGGTAGGCTCCCCTCCCACAGCACCATGACCTACACAGGCTAAGTCCTCACTGAGGCGCTCTTCCTACAGGGCCAAGGAAGTCACGGGTGTGGAGAGGAGAGGAGACACAGGACTGATGCTGCACGGTCCACCTGGGAACCGCCACCACTTAGAGCAAGGACTATAAAGCAGGAGGCGGTGAGACAGCAGAACCGCGGGCCGGGCCACGTTCCCCCTCTCACGACTCTGAGAGCTGAGCTCTATTACCAGCCGGCATTCTAGTGGAGGTTCAATACTGCTTCTTTTCCTCCATTATTCTCTTTAATTTCCCTCTATTCATTTCATTTCTCTCTGCCTCCAATTCCTTTTACCTAGAGAGATGATGGTTTTCACTTATTTACCATCAAAACTTCTTTCCTCACATAGATCCTGGAACAACTCATAATTTGAATGGGTTTTAAGAGCAACTCCCCGACCTGGCTTCCCAGAATCTTCTGGAGACCTTTCACAGAAAAGCAGATCCCTGGGTCCCACCCCAGATCAACTAAGTCACATCCAAGACTGTGTACGTTTAGAAAGTTCCCCAGCTGATTCTGATAAATTCCCTCCTGCTGGAATGTTCTCCCCACTTTCCACTTCCCTAATCACATGGCTTAATCCTTCCCTGACTTCAGGTCACTGCTCCAATGTCGCCTCCAAAGAGTGGCCCAGGCACCACGCTAGCTACAATAACCCCCCCTCCCTGCTTTAGTTTCCTTCAGAGAATTGACTACCGTCCAGTAAACTGCACTGTTTAATGTCTACATCCATGAAAAGAGGGGCTTTGCTCTGCTTACTGCTCCATCCCACACCTCCTAAAGCGTCTGGTGCTGAACGGGCACTGGGTAAATACGTATGGACTTAATAACAGCACACAGCCAGGTGGGGGACCCACGGATTGTAACGCTGCAACGTCAGCTGCGGAACAAAACGAGCACAGCTGTGCAGCAATGGCATAACTGACCAGCTGAGCAGCTGAGAGCCGCTCTGCGCTGCATCCGCTGATTCGTCCACACTGACAGGAAGGTGACGCTCTCCCTGGCATCCAATCCAGGGTGCGCTGGAGTCAGCAATGCAAGAACTGAATGGTCAACCGTTCCTCTACTGCAAAGCTACCCATGTGTCCCTGATGTAATCATCTGCCTTAGTGCTGGGGCCAAACGTGAACCAGACTCTCCGGCTGGTGGCAGAGGTTTGCAGTCTGTGAATAACCCTGCCTAGCTGTCTAGTATGCCATCTCACTCTACTTCACTGCTGTCTGCTCACCACCACTGGGGCACTGCATGGGAAAAACAGGAACTACAAAGTCGTGGAAAAATGCAAAGACGAGAAAAGATTTCCAGGAAATCAAGGGTTTACTGTCCAGGTGTCATCCCACAAACAAACCCCATGACAGTGAAACCGAAGCAGAGCCACTTCACCATAGAGGATGCAGAATAACTCTGAAGAGGCCAGAGGCCCATCCATCCCTGGCTACCTCCCCGCCCCTAACTAAGCAACACACCATCCACTCTGAAGATGCAACAGGGCCTCATATTCAGATCTTCTCTGAGCAGCCATGTCCAATACATCAATAACTGCAAGAAACAGGAGAATAGAAAGGTATGCCTTCGAGAGTCACGTGATTTGAACAAAGGAGAAATTTACCTGAGGGAAGATAATGTTTTCTGAAGAGAGAACATGGAAAGTGTGAATTATACCTTAAACAGCAAACAGCTCAAGGAAACTTCTGTAGTGTGTGTGTTTGGGGACAGGGAGGGAGGGAAGGCAGGACACACAGAATATCACAGGGACTGTGGATATGCACAACTACAAGTAACCTTAATTACACCTGGCAGAAACACAGCAATCCCTGGAAGGAAAGACATAAAGCGTGACCAAATCAATAAAAACCCTAGTGGTAGACAAACTTTGTTCTGTATAGTTAGTCCCTTCACTGTTCCAGGCACAGTATTAAGTACTAGGTATGGATTCAGAAATTAGATCTCAACTAGTGGGTGGTCCCCAACCTTGAGGAACTGACAAACCATCACTTCTAACTTAATGTCAGTAAAATGAAATGTTACAAGTCATTTCCAGGAGTTTGGGGTTTAACTCATTCATTTGAAGCCTCCAGCATTATGTTCCACGATAAATCTCTTTTCCCAGCCACTGAAAAGCCTATTCTTGTCTCAGTTGTCCACATCTTAGGAAACGGTACCATTTTCTACCCAACTGCTTAAGCCTAAAATTTAGGAGTCCAACTAATAGATGATAGAATGAATGATTGAGTTATAAAGTGTAAATGGATGCCAAAACTAGTGAGTGAAGGTTGATGAGAAATGGAATATTTACATAAACTCAAAGTATCACCCCATAATTTACTTATTAATTACAAAGAGAAAAACAGTGGATTAACCCGGTGGACACCATCTTTAACCATGTGATTAAACTAAGATTATCAATGTTGGGACACACTAACATCCTGTGACCGTGATAGGAGGCACCGAGGAGGATGCAGTATCACTCCTGGGCTATTCTTGCCAAAGGTGCATAACCTCAACCTAACTGTAAGAAATTAAACAGACCCAGGGAGGGGCCTTCTACAACATAACGACCAGTACTCACCAAAAGCGCCAAAGCCGTGAAAGACAAGGGAAGACTGAGGGACTGTCACAGACTGGAGGAGACCGAGGGGATACGACAAGTGCATTGTTGTAAATACTGTGGAGCAGGTGCTAAGCACCACAGAGGCAAAAGTCAGCTCTCTGGGGACAGCTGTCAGAGAGGGTTTCACAGAGGCGGCACCGGACCCAGTCCCAGCTGAGTATTTCACAGGCAGACTAGGCGGGAGGAGACAGAACACCAAGAAGCGGGGACAGCACAGGCACTGAAGGACAGGACTGTGCATTCAAAGAATGACAGAACGCAAGTATGCTTAGCAAGGCTAGAGAGGAGAGTGCAGATATGTATACGTGGGGGTGGTGCGGGGGGCCAGCTCCTAGAGGACCTGCACACCATACCAAGGAATCTGGGCTTCACCTTGACGCAAATGCAGCTGCTCATGAAGAGTTTTCAAAAAAATATTTTTATTTTGAAATAATTTTAGTCTTACAGAAAAGTTTTGAAGAACTGCAGAGTTCCTGTATACCCTTCACCTAGCGTCTACTAACGTTAACAGCTTAAATAATCTTAGTACAATTATCAAAACTACTGGTGCACTACTACTAAATAAACTAAGGACTTCATTCGAATCTCATCAGCTTTTCCTAAAATGTCCTTTCTCTGTTCTGGGATCCAATCGAGGGCTCCAATACCACATTTAGTTTGTGTTGTGTCTCTAACTTGTGATGGTTCTTCAATCTTTATTGTCTTTCAAGACCTTGATACTTTGGTGAGTACTGGTCAATTATTTTGCACGATGTCCCTTAACTTGAGTTTGTTTAATTTCTTATGATAGACTGAGGTTATGTATTTCCGGCAGAAACACTACAGAAGCGATGTTATGCCCTTCTCCGCATCATATCAGGGAGAACATGATGTCGCTATGTATTATTACTGTGATGTCAACTTTGGCCACTTGGCTAAGGTGATGTGGTTGGGGTTTCTCCACTATGAAGTCAGAGTTACTGTTTCTCTCTTTGTTATTAATAAATATATTCGAGAAGATAATTGAGAATACACAAATATCCTTTTTTTCCTCAAACTCTTGCCCACTAATTTTAGTATCCACTGGTGGACCTTGCCTGCAACAATGATTACTGTGGTGTTCAAATCATGGTTTTCTATTCTTATTCCTTTTACATTTATTAATTAAAATTCTTCTGTAAGAAAAAAGCTGTCTCGTCTCAATTTATTTATTCATACATTCATTCATTTATTCATGCCTAGACACATGGGTGTTTATTTTATGCTATGGATTATAATAAAATGTTATCGATACTCATTTTCTTGCTCAAATTGTTACAGCTTCAGCCATTGGGAGTTTTTTCGGGCTAGCTCCTGTGTGCTTTCAAAAAGCCTCGATCTTCTTTTGAGCACCTCCTTACTTTCCGGCAGAAATAGTCCAGGCTTATGGTGGATTTTCCCTGCCCCAGTGCCTGAATCAACCACGTCTCCAAAGTCATGAGAGTTTTACTGAACACTATCTAATTACATTCTAGAAACGTCACTCTCGCAGCAGCAGTGTGGAAGACCGATGGGGACTGGGCATGGAGGCAGATAGACCAGAGAGAGACCCTGCCACACTTCAGAACTAACAAAAGCTGGAACACGAGCTGCGGTGACAGTGGAGATGGACCTCAGAGTTTTGAGAGGCTGAAATGATAGCTCTTGTCATCAACCAGATGCTGAGGGCTGAGGAAGAAGGTGGCATCCCCAAGAACCCCCAGGTTTCTCCTGGAGAGTCTGGTAGCATATTAACCAGCACAGTAAATGAAGGACAACCCATCTAGGGGGAGAGGGAGCTGGGGCTCACTGGGTTTAGGGTGGCCATGTAGTGGGCTGTCAGATAAACAGACCTGGGGCTCAGGAGAGAGGGTGAGGCAGCAGCATCTGTGGACCAGATGAGATTGTCGTGGAGAAGGAAGAGGGGGAGGACAGAATCTTGTGCCACATCACGTACAGGGACAGACAGGGAGGAGAGCCAGGAAAGCAGACAGTACGGGAAATGGCACAAAAGGTGCCACAGAAGCCTGGAGAGATCGAGTGTCAAGAAAATGATCAGGAGTGGTAAGCACAGCAGACAGGTCGAGGAAGATAAGCACTTAAAAGTTTTCCTGCGATTTGCCAATTACATTTAGCAATTTTTTAAAAAGTAGTTTTAATGGAGTGATAAGATAGGAGCCTAAGTGCAGAGTGAAGAGAAAACAGGACGTGAGACCGTGGACAACACAGAGACTCTTCTTCCAGGAATCTCTGGTGCAAAGCGAAGAAAATCATGCATGTGCTCAACAGAAGAGGGTGCAGGGTTTGTTTGCTTTTAACAGACGCATTCATTCAGCATTTGCACATCCTTACAGGCCAGGTACGGGAAAAGACTTAAACATACTTTTATGCTAGGGAAAAGAAACCAGAAGAGAAGGGAAAAAATAAAAAATACAGGAGAAGCAAGAGGATATACAACAGAACAACATCCTAGAAGAAGGAGGAGAATATCCAGGAGGAATCAGCTTTGCCTGGCAATCTCTGCTCCGTGGGAGACTGGCATGCAAATCATCATCACAGGACATTTACACAGCATTACAGATGATCTTCAGAGGGAAAGTTTTTATGTCCAAACTTTAAATGATCTAACACTGTAGACCCATGGTAGACAGACTAGAACCCACAGCCTGTTTTTGTATGGCCTTTGAGCTAAAAACAGTTCTCATATTTTTAAAAGCTTGTTAAAACAAAAACAAAGAATATGTGACAGAGACCACATGTAACCTGGAAAGCCTAAAATATTTCTGAACCTCTACAGAAAAAGTTTGCCAAACTCTGTTCTACATATTATTACAATAGCAAACATACAACATTTAAAAGCTCAGTCATGGGGCTGGCCCCGTGGCTGAATGGTTAAGTTTTTGCACTCTGCTTCAGTGGCCTGGGGTTTGCTGGTTTGGATCCTAGGCATGGATCTACATACCACTCATCAAGCCATACTGTGGTGGCATCCCACACAGAAGAACTAGAATGATCTACAACTAGAATATAGAGCTATGTACTGGGGCTTTGGGGAGAAAAGAAAAAAAAAAAAGGAAGATTGGCAACAGATGTGAGCTCAGGGCCAATCTTCCTCACCAAAAGAAAAAGAAAAAAAAGCAAAAGCACCCAGTCTTACAGATATGCAAAATAGGAATACCTTTGAGAAACCACATGCAAAAATGATAAGGAAATGGTGATAGATCTGAGAAAAAAAATCAGATGCACAATGCCAGGATTATCTTTACAGGATAATCCAGTCTTCCTGGACAGTAATCTGGTTTCAGATAACAGGAACAAATCTGTTTCTATCTTCAGAAACAGATACACTTGGGACACAGCCCTCAAAGTGGGTTTACTGCACCCACAAAAAATACAAAGAAAAAAGAAGCCAAAAGTTTTTTCTAATTTGCTTACAGTGTCACTATTCAGAAGAGAAAAGAACTGGAAATTAAAATGTTAAAGGGGAATGATAAAGCAAATTATATGGAACAGCAATATGATGTAATAACAAATAGCTGTTAAAAATGATGATTATGGACATGATATTGAGATATAAGAAAAGAGGGATATGAAATGACTTCAAGTGAAAAGATGAACCATAAATAATATGCATATATAGATTACAACTATAACAATATATTAAGTATACTGTTCAGAATCAGAATTTAGGGTGACATAAATAATTGAACTCTCATGTGATTTTCCATAATTTTTTGCGTAAAACACAGATTCTTAAAATTTAAGTTTAGTTCTTGTAATTTTGAAAGCAAAGCAGTCAATAAAATTTACCTCTTAAAAGACAATGTTTGAAAATGCATGTTAAAACTTTAAGATGAGTTCAAAGACAGAATCATGATGCAGCAACTTGTGAAGCAAAAAATTCTTCTTGAATGAAACAAGCCTGATCTCTTGTTCTGGTCACACCCCGACCTTTTGGAAATACACATAAAAGAAACACATTCATGCCACAACCTGTCAAACGGTTCCAGATTTTCTACTTAAGTTTGACTTTTCAGATGCCATTTAGAAGAGGCTCCATCTATAACCTCAAGACCTCACAGAAACGCTCATCTCAAGAGGAAGCCCCTTTGATTCGGGGGCACCCTTCAAGTCTTCTCTAATTCACAACTGGCCAACCTGGTTCTTTGTTGCCAGTGTACAAATAGCACTGAGTACCACACAAGTTCCGTATTTCAGAAGTAGGTCCATATTTCTACTCACTTTCCACTCCTTTTTTTCCCAATGGAAAGAGTTAGAAGGAAGGTTTATGACTTTTCAAAGGCAGAGAAGGTGGAATTCCTGAATAAATTCAAAAGGAAAAGTAAAAATTCATATGAATTTATTATTGTCTTTGTAGTCATTCTTTCAAAGCAATTCAAACCAAAGCATTAAGTGAAGGTTAAGAAACTGTCATTTTTCTTTTTAAAAAAGGAGAAGTGGGAGTAGAGAGAAACAAAAACAAAGACAGCCTCAAACATACCCCCTTCCAGTTCCCTTTAACAAGCGAGAGGAGCCGCAGAATGGGCCCCACTTTAGCATCCTAAAACCACCTTCCTGCTTCGGGCGCCTCCTTAATTTATAACCTACTGTTAGAAACTTCTCCAAAGCACTTGAAGCTGGAGGTGCCTTCCAAGATGTTGTCAAGGGAATGAATGCTTCTCGACTAATTCTTTAGTCATGTTCTAACAAAAGCTCTCTCATTGGAGCTGCTACTTCTGAATAAAGAATTTGGTTCCTTCTCCCAGGTTTCTTGGCACCAGAAACAGACTTTGTTGAGCTGGCTGTGCCATCGAAGACAGTACAAGATTAAGGACTCTCTTGTAGGTTAAGCTTGGTTGTAGGATGGTTTATTTTGTCGCTCTCCCCCAGACCCCAACACACAGTCACTTATATAGCAAAAAGTTTCATCGTATTGGGAAGCAGTGCACGCACATCCTGAATCCTGATTTTCTTCTTCATCCGTATTTACAGACCGCAGCCAACTCAATTCTCTTACGTGCGGAATTTCCACTAATGGATTTCGTGCCTCTGGCCCTAGAGATAAAAGACGAAGGCTTTAAAAGCACCCAGTCCTTCTGTCTGTTCTATTTCTCCCCACTGAACAAAAGACAGACACATGCTCCTCTGAAGGCACACGCCATACTCCACGAAGGAGCCTCTGGGAGGACTGGTTATTTGGCACAGTTGGAAAAACGATAGAAAGGAAGGGACATCGGAACTGGGTCCTGATGGATGAAGATGAACTTCTCTGCCAGTAAAGAGTAGGAGGCCAAGAGAGGCAGAGACCAGAAACACGTGCAAAAACAAACCCACATAGTCAGAGATACGTGAGGCTCTCCGCAGAATTTTCAAGAACCAGAAGAGTGTAATTAAGGCATTTATAAAGCAATGTTACCTCAAATTCAACACCTCAAAGACAGATTGTTATCTTCCCACTTTCCTTAAGCAGCCAGGCTCAAAACCTGTTATCTCTTCCTTCTTCCTCATCCTTGGTTCCCACATTCAATTAGCAGCCAGTAGCTTTCTTCCCTGACCCCTGATACAGCCACAACTTGGTGCCCTGGACATTGTCATGGTGTGTTCATCTGAATCAGTCAGCCATGCCAGGCCCTCCCAGCCCTGTGAACACACAACAACTAGGTCACCCTCTTAAAGTAGACCATCTAAACTAATTAACCCGGCACTCTAGAATACTAACCTTACGTGCCGTCCATCTGCACTTCCCACCGATCCTACCCACCCTCTGGCCCAGTGCCATCAGCGTCCTCACCACCCCCAGCGCATGCCTATGCTCCCACGCTGACACCCCAGTCTACCTGAATGAGCCTCCTTGCCCTCTCTGCACCTGCCCACACTCCGCCCACCCCTGCTCCTCCTCTCCAAGGCCTCCCTCATACCCTGTTGCCTCCAGGAAACCTTATGTGCTCTCCCAAGCAGTTCCTGCTCCTTGGAACTCCGAGAGCCAGAAGTATCTACACAATTGCAAAAGCTTTTGTTCTACACTTTTTTTCACAATCAAACAGTAACCCTGACTGTCCCTAACTCAATACTTGCAGTAAGTGATGACAAGAACTATCTACTGGTAGTAATGAGGAGTGAACCTGGCCTCTCCTTTTTCTCACAAGTCCAAATATCTGCCAAATACCTCTACCCCAGCTGCACCCCAAGTCCACCGACAGACCCTAGTCCAGGGCATCCTTACTCCAGTCCGAACAATCGCAGGACCCTCCGAGATGGCCGCTGCTGCCACTCCTGACTTTTATAATTCCTTGTCAATACTGCAGAAACAGTGACCTTAAAAAAATGTACAAATAAGACTACATCTTCTCCTTCTTAAAACCCATCAAGGCCTATGCATAACCCTTAAAGTAAAAGCTAAACTCTCTTGCACAGACTAAACTATGTTGGAAGATTTTTTGGGGTCTCTTTCCCATACACCCCGCCACCTCCCTGGCCACTTCCCAATAAGCCCAGCAACTCAGGGAAATGTCGCAGCTGAAGTTTAATCTTACTGGGAGCAGTCTAAGTGCCAACCTGGGCTCAGGACTCGGGCCTGCCACCCCTCTAATCCTGTCTCATGCCACTCTACCCACTGCTCATCTCCCCCAGTCATGCTGGAGTTCCTCTGCTCCTGGGTGTGCCAATCTGTCCTTGTCTCTGGGCCACAGCACTTCTGGTCCCTGGGCCTCCCCCAGCTCTGCTCACAGCCAATTTAAATGGCACTTCCCCAGAGAGGTGCTCCCTCCACCAGTCTATAGCAGTAACCCAGCCATCTCTCTGTAATTAGACTTCATTGTCTGCCTCCCCAGGTGGACTCCACAGACGCCGGGACCCTATTGGCCCGGTGCATGGCAGTGCTGCACAGACGCGCTCAAGAAAAGTTCAGAGAACCAACGAGCACGTTAGGGAACCTTGACCAAGAATCTATGCTCTCTACCTAACGAAAGCTGTTTCTGTAAATGTGATGGGTTGGGGTTAATAGAGTAATGAATGATCAGATGAGTCATTCAAATAAACTTTTAGAGCAGATTTTCAGAAGTATCTACTCTAAAAATAAAGCCAATCTATCCTTTCTCCATTCTTGAAATTCTGATAGGACCACACCATGCTAAGAAATACAGTACTGAAAAAGTAAGTGAATATCAAAAATCATTTTAAACCATTAGTTTTAGGTTTTTTTCCTTTAGTAGCCCCACAGAGGTAGAAAAAATAAATTGAGCGATTTAGGTCTCCATATTAAGTCTCAGTTCTGACAGTCCGTAGGAGACCACTGAACCCAGACTTATAATGGCAGCCAGCACACAAGGGAGAAAATGGAGACTTGGAAGGTGTATACTTCATAAACTACTGAGATGTAAGCTAAACCTACAATCAAGCTCCTAAACAGTCAACTAATTAGAGAAGGTCCCTTCCCTGGGAACTCTACCTGTGATGAATTAATACACGCTCCATTTCAGTGCTTTTAGCCGATGCTCATTCTTGAACTGTTGTTTACTATTGGTAAACACAGCCTGATGAGCATTCAGGCTAAGGCAGTGCCGACATTTCTAAAGAACGTACCAAGGGCGGTGACAGCGGTGCATCTTTTCATAATCCCCTTTCCATCGACAGGAAAGAAAGGAAGCAGAGCAACTACTCTGTTCCTGCCACACTGCAGGAGGTGATGCAAACGAGAATTTTACTCTCTCCCTGTCAACAACAGGGATTACCACCCTGAGGCAGGGGACAAAGCTGGTAGCTCTGCTCACACAAGGCAGTAGCTGCTAAGGAGCCCGGCAGGAAGACAAGGAAACCAACCAACCAACCAACCAACCAACCAAGGACACCTGAAGAGAAGCCCCTAATCTGCTGGGGCGAGTCTAAACTTCCTGTGCTCGCTTTAGTGTAGAGGAAAAGCTGGATGCCCAAGGGAAATTCTTCCTTTTACTTTCCAAGTGGAAGACTACACAAGAAGATGATGGGTCCTGGGGCCTCCAGTTCCACCCCTGAAGCAGAAGTGGGCTATGGCAAGGAGAGAATGGAAAACAATTCTCAATAACCTCTCTTTCTAAGGATTCTCACGGCTCATCAGAACCCCACTTCCCTTAAGCTTCTGGTGAACGTGCTCTGTGTGTCGTAAGAGCCTCATGCCAACCTCATGCCCTAAACGTGAGACTTCCTCCAGTTCAGCGACTGACTGATAGAAACAATTTAAGTGACAAAAGTCTGAAACTATTTTGAGCTCAATGATACTAAATAATTTACAATTATTTGGAGGCATAGGCAATTGGTTACTGATGAATGCTAATATGACTATAAAACTATGTTTCACAATATTTCTACTCATCTTACCATGTTAACATAAAAATCACGAGCATGGAATGGTCTTCAAAATTGTTCCTAAAGGGGCCAGCCCCATGGCTGAGTGGTTAAGTTTGTGTGCTCCACTTTGGCGGCTCAGGGTTTTGCTGGTTTGGATCCTGGACGCAGACCCAGCACTGCTCATCAAGGCATGCCGAGGCAGCGTCCCACATACCACAACCAGAAGGACCAAAGGACCTACAACTAGAATATACAACTATGTACTGCGGGGCTTTGGGGAGAAAAAGAAGAAGAAGAAGAAAAAAGATTGGCAACAGATGTTAGTTCAGGTGCCAATCTTTAAAAAAAAAGAAAAAAAAAAACTTATTCCTAAGACAAGAAAATACCTAGTAGCTGAGACAATCACAAAATATCTATGAGCAAAAATATACAGTTAAGGTTCTATGTCCAGTAGCATACTAACCTTAAAAAGGAAAACAAAGGACATTTTATTGGTCTGTATTCTAACAGTCTATTTTCAAAAACTAGTCCTCCTAGCTTCCATTTATGATATACGCTGCCTCTCAAAGCTTTACTGCTTGAAGACTAACTCTGTTTTATCTAACAAAATGTTTCACCAAAATCTTATTTTCCCTAAGTATTCTATTTTTCTAACATCTCTGAACAGAGGAAAAGATACTATAATTTATTCCCACAGAGAAACGGAAGCAGCAATCATTAGACGAACATTCTACGGCTAAGCCACTCTTCGGCAACAAGTACTTAGGAAGAACACGCCAGTCTCTGCTCTTCTGAGCACAGGGGACAAGGGCTCCGCCTGAACGTTGGACAGACACACGACCTTTACCCTCTACAGAGCTGTAGCTGTCACCTTTACCTGAGCCTTGGATTTCCTTCCTTCTTTGGACTCATCGTGTCCCAGAGGCAGAGAACCCATGGGAAGCACTCAAATTCAAGGTTGCAACTATAGCCTGCCACTTGTCACACCCCACGCTGCCACATCTCCACCCTTAACCTAGAATTCAAACTTACAAATTATTCATTTATATTACAGCTTCAGTACACAAATGATAGACTCGCATCCTTCCGAAGGATGATGCAGCTCCCTAAAGGACTGAGTGCATGGTACTCATAAGCCAAACGACTCCTTATTTGTCCACATTATGTTTTCTTTATGGATTATAAATAGATTGTAAGCCCCAATTTGATATCATGAGATGAAATGATTAACACTTTAAACAATGGATAAGGTGATTTGTAATCTGGATGCTCAGTCTCTATTATGCAAATGTAGGAAAACACAAACCATAAGAAGACGCAGCAAAGGACAGAGACAGAAGGGCGAGAACTTACCAAGTAACATGCACTAGAGCTGGGTTTTGCTTCTATCACATTACTATCACTCAACAATCCTCAGGATTGTTATACTCTTACTATTACAATCCTCAGGAAAGTTCCACAATAAACCCAAACATTCAACACTTCACTTTCTGTTAGATTCACTAGTCTAACAAGAATGTTATTGATTTGTTTCATCATTTGAAACCTTCCAAAAACCTCTGCAGAGTTAGAGCACCCGTCGCCTCATATAAATAAACAAACAGCTTTAAGCTGAAATGAGTAATCTACGCTAAAGTCAGAGCTCCAGTGCACAGTGCTTAGTTTCCTTAGAAGCCCAGAGAAAATACTCCTTTGATCTTCTGAAACTGAACATACTTTAACATCAGTTTTGAAAAACCTGCGTAAGAACCGGGTTTAACCAAACATGACTGCATATACTAAAAGAAAGGAGGAGGAAGAGGAAGGGAAGGAGGAGGAGGAAGAGGAGAAGAAAAGAATCATTTTGAACCCCGTGACTTAAGCTCTTCAGGACAGGTTTTATCTTTTTAAACAGTTGTTAGGGATGCCTTATAGTCGGTGGACGAAAACAAACAAGGCACAGATCCATTAAAAGATATTCAGGTCCAACGTATTTCCCATCACCATAAGAGTACAGCAAGAGACAGGTACACAGAGTCGATTCGATTTTAAGAACACTCAGGATTCAGTCAGAGTCTCAGAACCTGGAGCCTCTAACTGAACCCCTGAGCACTAAGAAACTTCACAGGCTACAGTAGCTATTCAAAATACTATGACAATCATTCAGGAGCTGCAAATATACAGGTGACTATAAACTCAAAGCACAAGGGAAGGAAAAGGGACTTGGGGCTAATAGGATGCTCTGCACATAGCAGACAATAGTAATGGATGTTAGGGTGAGTGTCAGGTACCGAAAGAAAGGATGATGACAATTTCTATGTTATTCCGAAACCCCGACCTCCTACAGAGATCATGTTAGTTTCCTTAAGCAGTTTCATTAGCATCGCCTTAAGCAGTTTCATCAGCATCATCTATGACTCAAATTTTAGATTTAAACGGCAAAACAGGCTCATCAATAATTAGGCCTTGGAGCACATCCAGATTAACAGCGTAAAATAAATGCTTGTTACAAAACAACTCTACGGGGCTGGATTTACACAGCAGAATACCCAACCAAGTCTTGTATTACTGGGCAAAGGAAATCCTTTAATGTCAATGTACAACAAAACTTTAAGTGACACAATAAAGCTGTAAGAACAGAAATAGACCTCTTCCCCAGAAAATATACACGCAAAGCAAAATAAAGATAGCATAGAGCCACACAATTTAGACTTAGAGGGGATTTACTATTCATGTAGCCCAACCAACTCACTTCACGGATGAGGAAACTAAGGCCCAGAAACGTTGTCCAAGATGACCTGGACTGCATCCTGAGCCCAATGTCTCCACTCACCTCACTGGACCTGCTTTCTCTCAGAAAACAAGGGGGAAAAATTACTATTCGTATTGTTGGCTGACTTATCAAAGGATCCAAAAATCTTGGGAATCTTTCTTTCCTTTACTCTCCAAGACTAAAAGCTAAATGAACTAATGTTCCAACAGATCCCCAGAAAAACCAAAATTCTCAAAAATGAATATAGGACTGGAACCTGTGCAGAGCCACTAGAATGTCACTGCAGAATCGCACAGCAATTCATCCTCAAATCCTTTGCACATACATCACTCCCCAAGAACCACACACAGCTCACAGGAGAAAGGAAGCTGAGCTCCCTATCAGATCAATGGGATTGTGCCAGAATCAGAAGAGCCTCAGACACGAAGCAAAGCAAACTTTGCAATGTTCAAAATAAAGGGAAATTTCCTATAAGCCTCAGGGACTCTTTCCCGGTCTCACAGGGCTGACAAAGGAAAGATTCTGTGGGTCGTTACAGCCAGGAATTCAATTTCACCATTCTTAAAGGTCGTCAGCTATGTTGAGATGTAGTTTTCCCAACAAACCAAAGGGAAAATGTCATTTGGGGATCAGAATGAGGAAAAGATGAGAAGAGGGTGTGCCGGGAAAGCAGCATCCCACTTACTGAGCTGAAGGACGGACTCTGGAAGCTCCTGCCTGCCTGCCTTCCGGTAGCACCTGTATCCTAAGGCTGCATGACACATACCCTACACAGACTTTTGTCAGGTTATCATTAGGGTTTTGTTGCTAAAGTTGAGTTTTCTGCCTTTTTCTTTTTATATTGAAAGTCTTTCTAGTGTGGTATGATGGGTAAGATGATCAGGAGGAAAAACAAAACGCTAAACCAAAGAGAAAGCACAGGAAAAGACTAAACCAGTCAGCTAGGCTAAGAGACTTTTCTATATCAAGTAGAAAGTATGCCGGATGAGTTGCGTTAATCCCTAGTGGGACGGACTGCACTGGTTGCCCTTGCCGACCATACAGAAGCAATACGTAACACTGTTTCCAAACCAGACAACTTCAGACCACTTAAGACAGTTACTAAGACGAGACTTATCAAAGACATTAAACAAAATTAATTTTTGTAAAACTTCAGAGACTACCGAACTTTTGAAAGCCCAATCCATATACATGAGATCACAGACCTACATGTTTAAGATTCAAAAGGGAAAATAAGAAACATCAAGTTCTAGAACATACAAATTCATTTTGTTTCAATATAATTCTTTAAAAGTTCCGTTCAACAAAACAGATACATTATAAAAGCCCAATATCATTGGTATCAAAAATCACTAAACAGTTTGTTTCTAAGTGGTTATACAGATTTGTCAAATTACTTTGTAGTCTTGAGATAGATAATTTTAAAAGACCTCCCCCAAGAACATTCTACCACTTCAGTAGCCAAATAAACTTACAGCAACTAATCAGTCACTGAAAAAACACATACTGACTGATTCACGTTTATCTGTAAAACGCCGACAATAGACGCCCTGCCTACTGCACAAGATGGTTGAAAGTGAAAATCAAAATGAGACAGTATATGAAAGTACTTGACACGCGCTTAAACCATAACATACTGCAAGCAGTAGAGCGAAAGCATAAATACGAGTAATGCTGTAACTTGGGATGGTACACGAGGAGAAGACTAGACATCACGAATCTGGAGCCTAATCTTAGTTCAACCATTAAGTACTGGTAACCTCATGGTGATACGAGACACTAATGCCCACTGAGCCCCATTGTCTTATTTGGAAAGTAACACAATTGGACTAGAGGAGATCTGAAGTCCCTTTGGCTCTGCTACTTTGATTAGTAATATTTCACACCCAAATTACTGCTATTATAAACAAGTAAACTTCACATTACTAAATATTTTCATTACGTGCCACCATGTCCCAGTTGGATACCCTACTTTCCCCAATTCAGCAGATACAGCAGTGAATATACCACCTTTATAGACCTACGCACAGACTTGTGAGATGTTCAAAGCACTACTACACAGTTCTTCAAAGGGTGAGTCAAAGATGAAACGGGATGAGGACACATTCTATCCCACACTGGTCAGACTAGTGAGCTGAAGCCGAGATTAAGCCATCCACCAACAACTCACAGCTAATAAAAGCTGGAAGCAGACAGCAGGCCAGGGCTCTTCTCCTTTAGGGACAAGTGAGCATCTGAAATGGAAACTGCACAGAGCCAATCCTCTAACGTCACATCTGCTGTGGTGGAAAGGAAGGCTGTTACTCATTCAACCCATTTGCTAAACCCCTAGGCACTGTTCTTTCTGGGTGCCAGGGACACAGTAACGAACAAAACAAAAATCCCTGGCCTCACAGAGCTTACACCGTGGTCAGGGAAGACTAACGCAGTAAATGAGGAAGTAGAAAGTATGGGAATATTATAGTGATAAGTGCTATGGAAAAAAATGAAGCACAGAATGGGGACAGAGAGCATGTGTTTGGCGATTTGCAATTTTCTTTTAAGCCTGCTGGATGCCATTTAAAGAACTGTGACAATGATGCATCTAAAGGAGTATTCCTAAGCATTTCCCCAAACGGGGAATACTTTGGACACAGGGAAGACTTCGGCCTGCTGATCCCAATTTGATATTGGTTGCTCAAACCTCTGAACTGCCAGGTATGAGCCACCTGTCATATTGTCAATCTAAATTCCATACTAACAAAGACTTCCCCAATCCCACTTTTAAATCCACAAAGAAAGAACGCAAATGGATCTACAACAGAGAGCCAGAAGAAGTTCCAAGGGCACTTGAACCGCTTCTGAGTTAGCACAAATGTCTCCTAATGAAAATGTAGTTTGTGTGCCTGGGTTCTGCTAGGACAAAGCACTAAGAATACAGTACATGTCATTTTGCTTTTTCTGACCTGTCAATTCTAGTGACATTCTCTACTATTAGTCTATATTTAACCAGCTTACTGGGCAGTTTCTCCAGCTTTTAGCATTTTTTTCCCCTCTTATTAAAAGAGCAACCCTGTTTGCAAGAAAGTTGCTATAAGAAAGACCCCTGCAAGAGCTGCTACACTTGGTTAAGCACTGTCTTATCAACATTTAACATGGTTAGTTGAGCTGGCAAATGAGGTTAAGCTCTGTTTTACTTTAGTTTTAAAATCCCCTCTGAGTCGCTAAAATCTCATGGTCCTCAAGTGGGAACCGCATCCTGAGAATTACAGTAAGTCTTTCAAAATTCGCTACAGCTTACTTTAACGTATGTCTATAACACACAATCCTCCTTTTAAACCCAGTTCCTACACGGGAGTGGAAAAGTCACGTGTGACAAGAAGAACGTCGGCCTTGGGGGTCAGATCGCCTATCCTAAGAAGATCCAATAGGGTTTTCCCTCTGCCCACACCGGGAAGGTGTTTGTCTGCCTGGCCCGCGGAAGAGGCGCTCCCGGCCCGGTTCGCGGCGCCGGGCCCGGCCCACTGCGCGGCGATTCGGAGGCGAGCGGCCGGCAAACTTCAGCCGGGATCGGCGGGCTGGGCCCGGGTGAGGGGGCGGCCCTTCCCGGGCGCGGCCCCGCCCTGCTCGCGGGTGCGGGTCCCGGGCCGGCCCAGGACGGCATCTGGGGGCCTCTGGGGCTCGGAGGCCCGGGCGAGCGCCGGGCCACGGTGGCAACCAGAGGAGAGAGGGCGGGGACATTGCGGCCCAGGTCTGGGGTCAACTCCAGGGAGCGGGGGTCCCCTGGGTTGCACGGGCCTGGCCCGGGGTGGCCGAAACCACAGGGGCTGTCCTGGGGGGCGGCGAGCGGGGCCAGGCCGGGGTGTCTGTGGGGAGGGCCACCGCGCTGAGCGGCGACCAGGGACCCCGGGGGCTGGGGGGTGGGGACCAGGGGCTCCAGGGACACGCCCGGCCCGCCCCGCCCCCGGGCTCCGGGCAGGCGGCCCCGCCCAGCCTGCCGCGGCCCCCTCCTCACCTGATGTACGGGCTGGCCGCCGCCAGGATGTTTTTCTGCACTGGGATCTCCTCCCCGTCGAGGACCAGGTGCGCGTCGCAGAAGCGGGACTCCTCGCGGAAAGAGCTGAGCGCTCGCAGCAGGCGCGCGGCATGCTGAGGGTCGGACACGGCGCTGCCCTCGGCCATAGCGGCGCCTGCTCGTCAGCCGGACGCTCCGGTTCCCGACGCCGCCCTGCCGGACCCCTCGAGCCGCCCGCGTCCGAGGCGCGCCCCGTCTGCACAGCTCGCGCGCGCGCGCGCCCGCCCGGCCCGGCTCTCAGCGTTCCGAACACCAGCGGGAGCCCCCGGAACGCGCCTGCGCCATCCGCGGCGCGAGGGGCCGGCACCTTTAAGGAGCAGCGGTGTTGCGTCATTTCTCCGCGACGCCCTCGCTCCCTCCCCTCGCCCGCCGTCGCCGGAGGCGGCCAATCAGACGCCTCGTTCCTCTGCCAACCGGGCGGTCCCCGCCCAAGTACAGCGGGCCGACGACCACAGCTGGGAGTGATCGCTGCAGCGGTGGAGGGGTGTGTGGGGAGGCTAGGACTCAGTGGTTAAGCCCGTGGCCTCTAGAGCCCCGAGTCTCGGCTCTTCCGTTCACTAGCTGTGTGACCATGGGTAAGGTGCCCATCCTCAGTTTCTCCATCTGCGGAGTGAAGATGATGACTTCTTAGTGTTGTTGTGGACTCCTGTGAGATAGCGAGTGTAAGCAAGGGCTCAGTGGGTGGAGCTTTCGTTATTTATGAGAGAAAAGGCGCTTCTTAGGTAAGAGCGCAGAGACCCGAGAAAACAAGACCTGGAAAGAGCGTTTTGGTTGCGGGCTGGGGAGGAGATGTCGCAGATAAAGCTAGAGAAGTAAACGGCACGCCTTACGTTTTGCAGGGCCTTCTTGTCTGTGGTAAGGAGGTTGGTCTGGATCCTGTGCGTGGTAGGAACCTTGAAAGGGTTTTAAGCAGGGGGTTTTATAAAGATCAGTAAGTTGCTGCGTGGAGAAGGAGGCGGGCGTAGGGGATGCTAAAGGCAGAAAGATGCTTAGATATTGCAGTACTTGAGGGAAGGGAATGGTGGCCTGGATGGAAGGGTGATGATGGAGGTGGGCAAAAGTGGATGGCTTTAAAAGAATAGACAAAATTGTGAGGGAAGGGAATACAGGATAATGTTACGGGTTGAGTAACTAACCCTATGGATGTTGGTACCTTTCAGAGAGAGAGAGAAGCGGAAGGTAGAAAGGCCAAATACTCAGATGCGACCATGCTCCCAACCCAGTGAAGATCAAGGTCGTGACAGGAAGCTATTCCACCTCACCTTGGCCTGCAGGGCAAGCCCCATGCTGTCTGGGGTTTCCCAGGAGGTTGCTAAGGGCAAATGGGAATGTGGAATGTAGCCACCATTTTGTACAAACATTAGATGCTCAATAAACTTCTAAAGAGTTAGCAATTTTATGAGGACCAAGGACCAGAAGAACGTGGTCAGCATTCCAGATAAGGCAGGATGGGGTTTTTGTGGGCTTGGTTCTTTTGCTTCAGCCAACTCAAAGGCTCAAGTAAAGTCTTGGATCTTTACCCTGAACCAGCCAAGGCTTTGGAGTCACTGGCAGGAATCAAGAGTATGTAACTCTGGCAGAGCCGCTAGCGGAAGAATAGATGGGGAGAAGCATGTTACTAGTGGAAGGTCCAGACATTCCAGTTCCTTCTTCAAACGCAGCTCACTATTTATGGGTGAAATGGGAAAAAGGTTTAGGATTGGCTTCAAAACAAAACGAAGGGATAGAGGGAAGCGGGTGGGGGTATAGATGCATCAAAAGTGGCTCTGGGTTACTAACTGTCGAAGCCGGGTTGTGTGCACATGGAGATTCGCTGTGCTAGTCTCTATATTTTTGTGTATGGTGTAAAATGTCATAGTAAGTGAAAAACAAACAAGCAGCTCGAGCTTATCTTCTCCACCATACCTGCCCAGTATCCCTGGGAGCGGTCGACACGCCTTTCTCCAAGTTGTTGCTGTACTTTGAACATTGCTCTGGCAGGAAACTTATTATAATGGGTTTATTTATCCATGTGACCTGCCAGCTTGTATATTTTAGTGTGTCTCAATTTCCAGGGGCTAAGCACAGTGCCTGGCCCTAGTAATGCTCAGTGAATGTTGGATGGAGGGATTAAAAAAAATACCAGGCACTTAATAAACGTTTTCTGAATTGTATTCTCTGTTTTTAGTTTGTGTTTGTCTTCTTTCTTAACTGGGTGGTTGTTGGGGTCAAAAATGATGTATACGATAAAGAGAGTTCTCTACACAATGTAAATATTTGATAAATACTTGTTGATTAATTGCTTGGAATGCTGGTCTTTTCTTCAAGTGTCAGAGGTTCCAAAACAAAACAGAGCTCAAATAACAGAATCACCCTCAGGTAACCAGTTATCCCAGAATGGGAGGGTTACCCTACGTGAAGTAACTGGAGGTGAGTGGGGATTAGTCAGGCAGGCTCTTCCTGGTAGAAGTGAGCCGTCTCTGGTGTTTTGACAGAAGGAAGGAATGGGAGGACCTGGGTAGAGGGTTGTAGACAGACTAGCATCGCTCTCTGGCTTGAGAGGGGCCCCTATGCACCAGGCAGCTAATCAGCAGAAGACCTTGTATATGATTTCAATCCCCCCGCCCCAATGTTTGCAATATTCCCCCCTAGCCTACCTGCCTGAATGACTCATATCCATCCTTCAAAACCCGGCTCAAACACAACCTTCAGGGAACCTCCACCCAGCTTCTCTGGGCAGGGTCCCTGTGCTATGCCGTGTGCTTGATTTCTGTACCTCATTTACCTCACTGCGCTGTAATTGACTGGTTTATGAGTTGGTTTGCGAGCTCCTTCAGAGTAGGAGCTGTCCTGTGTTCATTCCTGTTCTGAGGGACTTGCGCGGTGACTGGTACTTAGTTGGTGCTTCTGAATGCTTTTACATAATCAGTGGCAGCAAGTTGGGTAAATGAGCACAGTAGGCAGGGTGTAACACAATAGGGGCAGGTGGGATTACTGGGAGTGGGAGAACCTGTACCTTGTCTCAAGCGGGAAGCTGCCCCTTGGCTCCAGCTGATTGCTCTGTGGGCTGAGGGCCTGGTGGTGCCAAATCCAATGAATTTTCAAGAGATCTGAAAATTCACATTCACATGTTGAGTGTCCCAGTTTTTCAACATTAGCCACTAATTCCATTGGGGAAAAAAAGATGCGGCATGTGTCTGCAGACAGGATCTGGCTTTAACTCATCTCCAGAAATAATGGGAAAACCATCTTGCTTTACTGAGAAGGGAGTTAACGATAAAAGGATGCGAGGTTTTCAATAAAAACGGTTGAGCTGAATTCAGGTGCCCCAAGAAAACTCCCCCTGGTGCTGTAGGGAAGGCAGAGGGCCCCGGTGCGGGAGGAAGGATTTGTGGGGCAGAACCTAGCCTCCCATTTGCTGCAGGAGCCACTCCTGGTTGGGCTGTGGACTGTTTTGCAGCCTTTCTTGACGTTGCTCAAACTGAGCCGCCCTTGGTATTGTTTACAGCCATGAGAATGGAGTAGTTATTGTTTCCCCACATTCTGTAGATATCAGACATCAGCTGTTGTGAAACAAGTGATCTAAGAGATCTGATGGTGTTCCAGCAGTTTCCATCTCTGGCAACTGTAACTGACCCCTTCTGATTGAGAGGCTGAACAACCCGCAGAGAGATTTTTTTTTTGTCTGAAGATTAAAAAGGTTGTTTACAAGATTAACAGTAGTCATTCATTCAACAAATATTTGTTAAGCACCTGTCCTGTGATACATGTTGCAGACAAATGACGGTGGAGGTAGATGGGCTATCGCTGTAGAGGCTTTTTACTCTCTCTCTGCCTTTCTGATCATGTGTCGTTTTTGCAACCAGAAGAAACAAGAAAGCAATTTCCATTTGCAGAAAGAGAACAAACAGCTTTGCTTTGAAAAACGAGCCCTCAAAGAGAAGAACCAACTTGGGGTTTGGGGGTTTATTTCTTAGTAAATGTTAGAAAGACGAATAACAGTCCAGTAAAAATTAATACACAAAAAATAATAGTTTGAAAGCTCTTTAGAAAACATCACATCTAACGGATTCATCTTATTGAAGAGAAAACTGAAGTAAGATGAGTGAAGGACTCAGTCAAGGTCACACATGTGACCTAGTTGGGGCAGAACAGATGGGCCCAGGGCTCCTGCCTTCCAGCCCTGTAAGCTTTTCCATTACACCAAGTTGACTCTTCGCAAACGTTAATTTGGTTGAGACAGTCTCTTCTGATTCATTTTAAGGCGGTCTTCATATATTTATTGGGTAAATCTGTTATTGGCCAAATCTATATATAGCTCCTTTCTTTCCGAAAATTCTAAGCTCTTCCAAATTGCTGAGTCAGAGAACATCTCGGTATTTATAACTCTTGAGAGTTGATTCTCTATATTTACACAATATTTGGAGAAGTATCTCAGAAACCAGTGAACTAATTGCGTAGTAATGGAGGTAGTGACTGTTTCTGTCCAAATGCACAGTGTGCTCCCCAGCACCCAGCACGGCGCCTCACACACAATAAATATTTGCTGAATGAACACATGGTAATAGGTAGGGAGGACTGAGACTTTTTTCTATCCATGAGGGATTCAGATGTTGTTTTCCATAATTTCCCTTTGGACTCCAAGCTGGTATATCCAAGAACCTGCTTGACCCCTCCAATTGAATATCTAACAGAGGTCTGCAACTTAACTTGTCAGAAAACAAGCTCCTAATTTTACCCCTTAAACCTCATCATTCCCCAAGTAAATGGCAGCATTGTTCATTTACCCAGGGACAGAAACTTGGGGACGTTCTTGATCTCTGTCTCTCATGCCCTTCAGCGATTCACTAGCAGAGGCTGCAGCTCTTCCTGCACACTGTGTCCTGAATCCGGCCTTGTCTTACAACCTCCACCAGTACCACCCTGGTCCAGCCACCATCAACTCCCCCTGGACTCCTGCAGTAGCCTCCCAGCTTGCCCCCTGTAGTTCTTTCTCCCCGTAAGTTAGTCAGTCAACTCGCTCCCCGGTGCAAAACCCTCCAATGGCTTCCCATCCATGGCCGACAAAGCCCTGTGTGCTCTGACCTTGTACTTCCTCTGTGACCTCCTTTCCTACCACTCTCTTCCTTGGTGTGCACTAAGCAATCATGGCTTCTTGCTCTTCCTTGAACAGGCCTCGCCTGTGCCTACCTCAGGGCCCTTGCACTGATTTCTCAGTTTGGAATTCTCTTTCCTCATAGTCTCTTACCTTGCTCTTTCCTTCTACTTAGATCAGAGCTCAAATATCCACCCCTCAGGAAGGCCTTCACTTACCCTTTTGTATAATGCCTTCCTTTAGCCTGCTTCGTTTTTCTTCCCTGCATTTAATCACTACCTAAGGTATGTGTTTATTTGTGTATCGTGTATCTCCTCTGACTGTAATATAGCTTTCATGAGGCCTGGCAGGAACTTCCTATTTTATTTATTGCTGTATCCCCAGCCTGTAAAACAATACATGGAATATAGTATGTACTCAGTAAATACATACTTCCTGAAGGAAAGAAAGAAAGAGAGGAAAGGAGGGAAGGAGGAAGGAAAAAAGAAAAGAAAATTTTCCTAGACCCTTTCATCCCTTGCTGCCTAATCTGACGTTGCCAGCTTGGAAGAAGACGAATTATTTAGAGTGATTCAAAGGACATGAAATGAAACTTGCAAACCTTAGAAGGTCACCATGTAACAGCTCTGGGCATAGGTTGCCCCAATAACTTCTTTCAAACCAAGTCCAGTCAAGAACCTTTATTTTCCCCTTTCAAGGTTCACCACTCTGCATTTTGTACCCTTTAAATCTAGTCTGGATATTGTATGTTGTTTATATGCCCAAAAGCATGTAAAGGTACTCAGTTTTTTGTCCTCCTGCCAGAATTCTAGCCAATACCCTGCTGGGTATACAATGAGCTGGTTTATTCTGCAGAATTTACATAGTGTGAGTAACTTGCCTGCTCCTCAGACCTGTTTAAATGTCTGTGGAATTGTATGAATTCTTTTAATTCATTGGATTTCCTCACTACCTCCCCCCTGCTCTCTTTCTCCTGTCCTTGGAGACTCCAATAAGTTACTCCACTTCTTCAGTTTCTCCCTCTGTGAGATTAGGATAATCAAAGTAACTTCACAGAGGATCAAATGCGATGATCCCGGTGGAGCACTGACAACAGGGTCTGGCACATAGTCGGTGCTCAGTAAATGCTAAGTGTTTGTTGTGGTTATTGTCACCATAGTTATCATCCTTGTCTTAATGGCATCTTTGCCCAGCTCGGGAATGATTAGCTTCTAGCTGACTTTCAAGTCAGAATCCAGTCTCTTCACCTCTGCGATTAGGGCGTCACCAGCTGCATCTTCTCCAGATCTGGGTTGACAATCTCACTTCTCATTTCTCCCACTACTGCTAGGCTTTAGGTGAACATAGTCTATTTTCTAACTCCATCTGACGTTTTCATTTTCTACTCCAGCTCTTTAAACATCCCCTTCTACTCCTTTTGCAGGCATGAAGCCTTTTATTTATTTATTTGTTTATTTTTTAAATCTTTTTTTTTTTTTTTAAGATTGGCACCTGAGCTAACAACTGTGGCCAATCTTTTTTTTTTCCCTGCTTTATCTCCCCAAATTCCCCCTGGTACACAGTTGTATATCTTAGTTGCTGGTCCTTCTAGTTGTGGCATATTGGACACCACCTCAATATGGCCTGACGAGCTGTGCCATGTCCGCGCCCAGGATCGGAACCCTGGGCCGCCGCAGCTGAGCGTGCGAATTTAACCACTCGGCCACGGGGCTGGCCCCCTCAGTTTATTTTTTAACATTTAAATTCATTCTTATATTTCCTAAAATATGTCACACTTCTTTAATCAGCAAATTTTGAAACTAATTCATACTTTAATATATTTATTATCTTTTAAAAACATCTTCATTGAGGTATACAGTAAACATTTGTGCACTAGTCTTCAGAGTACGGCTCAGTGAATTGTTCCATATGGGTACACCTATGAAATCACCAGCCGGATGAAGAGAAAGAACATTTCCAGTAACCCAGAAGGCTCCCTCAGGCCCTCTTCCAGTCAATACCTCCCAGAGGAAACCACTCTTCTGACTTCTACCACTGTTGATTGGCTGTTCCTGTTCTTGAACCTTTGTGTCTGCCTTCTTTCACTCGATACAATGTCTTTGAAATTCTTCCATTTTGTTGCTTGTAGCAATAGTTGGTTTTTTATTACTGTGGCTATACCATTGTGTGAATGTGCCATAATTTATTTATCCATTTTTCCTGTTGCTGGATATTTGGACGGTTTCCAGTTTGGGGCTATCATTATAAAGCTGTTATGAACACTCTTAAACAAGTCTTTGGGTGGCTATATGCACTTTTTTCCCTTGTTGATGTGCCCAAGAGTTCGAGTGCTGGGTCCTAGGGTGGGCAAATGTTCGGCTTTAGCAGGTACTGCCAAACAGTTTTCTGAAGTGGTTGTACCAAATTATCCATTCCTAATGGTTGTGTGCGAGAGTTCCTGTTACTCCACATCCTGCAGTAATTGCTGTGTCAGTCTTTTAGTTATACCCATTCTGGTGGGGGTATCTCATTGTTTTAGTTTGTATTTCCCTAATGAATAATGATTTTGAGCACCTTTTCATATGCTTTTTGATTACTTAGATATCTTTTTTTTCCTAAAAATGAGATTTTCAAATTGATTTTTAGAAGTTCTTTATTACATGTATGGGGAACACAAATTTCTTCTCCCAATCTGTAGCTTTCCTTTTCATTCTCTAAATGGTGTCCCTGATGAATAGACATTCTTAATTTTAACAAAGTTCAATTTATCAATCTTCTGTTTTATGGCTAGTGCTTTTCGTGTTCTGTTTAAAAATCTTTACAGTCATGATGATATTTTCTGAAAGCATTTTGTTTTTCTTTCACATTTAGGTCTATTATCCTCCTCAAATGTATGCATTTTTCTTAAATCCAGCTCAAAATTCAATTTTTCAGAGACTCATTGATGCATGCTTTTAATCACTCATTCATTTAACAGAATTTCTAAGCACCTGCCATATGCCAGGCACTTGTGGGAGAAGAAACACAATTAGAGTCAACATTTAAGGAACTTCCAGGCTAGTAGGGGAGAGGGTGAGATTTGCACATAAATGATATCTGGAAAGTAGTAATTTACTTGGAAAATGTGATATGGTCTAATTATTCAAATATGCCACCCAGTGAAACCACCTCTTGGAACATAGGCGTTTAGATCACATTCCTTACATGGCAGGGATTCTGCTTTCTCGTCCTTCATTGTCCCCCATTTCCTCCAGGTAAAAGCCCAAGTGCCTGTGCCTGGCACATGAGGGGTCCCACCATCTGGCCCGCTCCCCCTCCCCACTCCTGTCTCCTAGAGCTGTGCCATCCTCCATCCCAAACCCTCTGCACAGGCCCCCTGAACTCCTGGACAGGACGAGCTATTCATCCTGCCAGCTCTTTATATCTGCTTTTCCCTCCTGCCTGGACGCCTTCTCTCATGACGTTGATGCCTGAAAAACTGCTCGCTGCTCCAGGGTTACCTCTGTGAAGCCCTCCTGGCTTCTTTCTGTCTCATTGTTTGTGCCTTGAAATCTACCTCTGGAGCCAGATTGCTGGGTTCAAACCCTGCTTCTGTCACTTTCCGGTTCTGGGACTCTGGGTATGTCACTTAAACTGCCTGAGCCTCAGTTTCCTCCCTGGGAATAACTGTGGTTCCTGCTATCTACTGTTTGTGCAGAATAAGTGAGATGTCCCAGGTATGATTGATCATCGCAGTTTCAGGCACATAATAAGTGCTTGGTAAATGTTTGCTTAAAAAAAATCATACCCATCACGCTAACGACATTTCTCTGTTAACATATTAGTCTTTTCAGACTAGGAGTTTCTTGAATTCAGAGATCATTTCCCTAATTTTTCTCCAATCGCCTCTTCTAGTACCTGTTTGTGGAGTTCTTACTTGGTGCAATTTCCTGTGCAGGGGGCTTCCATCACCCCAAGGAATCTTTACAAGATAAGTGTTAGGATCTCCATGCTATGGTTTAAAGAACTGAGGCTCAGAGAGGTGAAAGCCTGGCCCCCATCCCTCAGCTGATTCATGGAGGAGCCAGGATTTTGGCTCCCTGCTTCATTGCAAAGTTTGTGACCTCTGCCTCTCGATGCAGCCTCGGCACCCACATGGCGGGCTTGGCAGATAGTTGATGAGTGGAAGTGAATCTAATAACCCCAGAACCTACCCAAGCTTGTCAGAAAGAAACATGGGCTTATCTGCACTGCTAAAGTTCGGAGCTGGACGCTCAAAGGCCAACCGATCAGAGACCAAGACTCTTCTGGCAAAACCAACAGCATCCAGAGCAGGTGACTGTGTTTTCAACTTTTCCCTCTTGGGAAATGGCCGTTTCAACATTGATAATTCATACTTTGCAACATCGATAATTTGTACTTTGCGATTTCAAGGTGTGCTCTTTAATTGACACAATGCTGCCTTTCCAGAGGAACAGGTTGTCACTTTTCACAAAATTTGTCCTATTTAATGAAACTTTTTGTTTGATGTCTAATTAACTGTCATTGTTTCTATTGCTATATTACAGTCCCACGCTTTTAAAATGCTGTGAGGGAAAATCCTTTTCAGGCAGATTCTGGAAGCTTGGCCTCTCCAGCTCAATTGTCAATGTCTTAAGAGCAGGGACCACAGCATATTCGCCTGTGTCTCCCATGGCACCTGACTTGTTTAGGCAGGAATTCAGTAAGTATTTGTCAAATGCATTCTCTGTGTACTTGTTTCATGCTGGGCACATGGCTAGGCCTTAGGAGGGGAAAGGAGGAAGCAGATTTAGATCTTGCCCTCCAGGAGCTTCTAGGCTAACGCAGGAGATAAAACTTAAATATAAACAGCAAACATCTGAGATGGGAAATGGTGCTTGTGCGGGGGATTGTAGCAGAGAGGTACGTGGGCATACCCCCTTCCCAAAGCATCAGTTGGACTTAAAGATTGCTGGGAAATTCTTTGGTATTAAAACAAGCATGGGCATAATATGGAGTACACTGTAACATGTGCATGCATTTCAAGGTAAAACACGGATTTCAAGGTGCTGTGTTTGGTAGACCTGTCCCCCTACCTTCCTTTTAGGCTCGGTATCTCGCCTCTCCTCTGCCTTTAGGAGTGTTTTGGTGGGTAATGATGATGAACATTGCTGTTGGCATCAAACAGAATTAGGTTTTCAACCAGGCTCTGCTCCTTCACTTTCTAGCTGTGTGATTTTAAGCAAGTGCCCTGAGCTCTCTGGACCTCAATTTGTTCAAGATTTTTATGAGGATTAGTGTTTTATATAAAGCTTTTGTCACATACTTGGTAACTTTTATGCATGGTGTAAGGAAATGAATGTTTATGGGATGGATAGATAGATGGATGGATAAGTGGATGGATAGATGGATAAGTGGATGGATGGATAAATGGATGGATGAACGGATGGATGGATAGATAAATGGATGGGTAGATAAGTGGATGCATGGAAGGATAGAGTAGAGAACAGGCCAGTCTGTTGTGCATAGCAAAAAAGGCACGTAGTTCCTTTGTCATTAATACTTTGCAATTCTACAGCACTTTGTATCATTGAAGCACTTTCGTATTCAAACAAAAATAAAAAAAAGTAGAGCCATTCAAATTCTACCTATGAAAAAAATTCAGCCTTCAAGAAATGGCCAGAGTCTTGCAAAAATTGATTGATCAGCTTGAGATTTGAACACTGCCTTGTTTAGCATCCTTAACATGATAGCCTGGGGACTTTTAGGAGGGTAGGATGGGGAGAAGGGAGCTTGCCTTTTAAACTACTGCCTTTCCTTTCTGAGCTGTGTACAGCCTGTGAATTTGAGCTATACGTCATGAGTCACAGAATCACAGAATCCTCGCAGCTGGGGCAGTGCAGAAATTCTTCACTTTCCGTGTTGAGAAGCTAACACAGGCTATGGACTCTACTCCCCTTAAGAACATACATACAAACAGAAAGTTCACATGCAGTTTCAGGAAGCCCATGTGTCCCCTGAACCCCCCCCACCATGTCCCCTCAGGTACTCAAGAGCCCTCTACAGTAAACATCTTGAGCCTGACCAACAGCAGAAACCATAACTCATCACCTCCAGGCAGACTGGTGGAAACAGTATAACCCAACATAACAAACCCCAGCAACAGGGACAACTTACCCTCCCAACTTTGCAATCATCTGAATTCTAAAAATTTTATCTTTCAACAAATATCCAAGGCTAAGCCATCTCTTTCCCTCCCAGACTTTCACAAGTCTTGGTGGAGACGAGAATTGAGGTTATCTGTGTTTTAGAAATCAAAATTGCCAGTGTGCTAATGGGACAGGGTGGAGAGCCGTGAACAGGATAATACGTAGGTTACCTGGAATTGACTGGCTTCTCCACAGGCAATGCCTTCATTGTCATAAAAGGAAGATGGGCCACGGAAGATAAAGAACCAGACTCGCAACTGAGAGAAACTCGGTGAGGCCATTCAACTCGTACGTTCATTCAACACTCATGTATTGAGCACCTACCATGTGTCAGGACTGTTGTAGACCCCGAGGATATATCTGAGACTAAAACAGAGAAAAAAGTCCTTCCCCGAATGTAATCCTTGAGCTTACATTGTAGTGAGGAAGCTGGACAAACACAATAAACGCAATAAATAAGTAAATTTTACAGTATGCTAGAAGGAAAAAGTGCTATGGGGAGAAAAAGAAGTTAAGCAGAATAAAGGGATCAGGAGTGTGTGTGATGGAGGAGACAAGTTGCAATGGTAAATTAGGGTCTGGAAATCCGCATTGAAGCTGAGATTTGAGTAAGACTTGAAGGCGAGGAGACATGTTGCTGTGGTAATTCCTTTTTTTTTTTTTTTTTTTTGAGGAAGGTTAGTCCTGAGCTAACATCTGCTGCCAATCCTCTTCTTTTTGCTGAGGAAGACTGTCCCTGAGCTAACATCTGTGCCCACCTTCCTCTACTTTATATGTGGGACACCTGCCACAGCATGGCTTGACAAGAGGTGCCATGTACGCACCTGGGATCCGAGCCAGCGGACCCTGGACCGCTGAAGTGGAACATGCGAACTTAACCACTACACCACCAGGCCGGCCCCTGCTGCAGTAATTCCTGAAAGAGACGAACGAAGATGATGCCAGTAACAATACTACATGGCTAACATTCACGTGTTCACTCAGCAAATATTTATTGAGTGCATTATGAGCTAGGTGCTTGTGGTGGGCTGAATAAGCGCCCTGAAAGATATCCAGTTCTTAACACCTGGAACCTGTGAATGTCACCTACATGGCAAAAGGAACTTTGCAGATTTCATCAAGTTAAGGATTTTAAGATAGGGGGATTATCCTAGATCATCTGGTGGGCCCTAAATGCATCATAAGGGTCCTTGTAAGAGAGAGGCAGAGGGAGATTTGATTATAGAAGGGAAGAAAGTGGTGTGATGCTAGAAGCAGGGGGAGACAGTGCGAGGTGAGGCGGCCCATGAGCCAAGGAATGAGGAAGCTGGAAAAGGCAAGACAACAGACTATTCCCCTGGAGCCTCCAGAAAGAAGAAGCCCTGCCGACACCTTGATTTTATTCCCATGACTCATTTTGGACTTCTGACCTCCAGAACTGTGAGAATAAATCAGTGTTTTATACCAGCAAGTCTGCAGTAATCTGTTACAGCAGCCATAGGAAACTCATACAGTGCTGTTTTGGATGGGGAGGTAGTGATGGGCGAAACTGACGAAAATCCCTGCCATGTGGACCACCCATCCTTGACCGCTTACTCTATGCCTGGCGCTGGCCTGTGCCGCTGATGCGTAGTATCCCTTTAATTGTCACATCAATCCTAGGAGACGGTTGCTATTCAACCCTAGAGCCCTTGAATTTAGAGACTTTGTTCTCTAACCACTTGAGGGTATTTTGGTCATGCCCGATTAGACTGTTGTTCTGAGGCTATTTTGGGTGTGCCAGTGATCTGCTTATGTCATCTTTGATGCCACTGGTCACCTGGGTGGGTTGGGCTACTCTGGGTGCCTGGGAAGCCGCCCCCTTCCTCTCTCACCACACCAGGAGTAAGGCCCTTCCCAAAGAGTGGAGGACCAACCTTCATTCAAGGGTACACGAGTGGCATCTTCTGCATGAACTGTCGCATAATCTTAGCTAACTCAAAGAGTGGTGACTAGAGGCAGATACTTCTTCTAGGGGCTTTAAGAACGTTAATTTCTTTGATCCTCACCATAGCCCCGTGAAGTGGCTTCTATTATTACCCCCATTTCACAGATGAGGAAACAGAGGCACAGAGAGGGTAAATAACTGATCAAAGACCAGACGACTAGTAAGGGTTGGGAGCCAAGATTCAGCCTCTTCCCTGCCTCTAAGGCTCATTACTAAAATAGCTAAAATTTATTGAGCAACTACTATGTGTTGGCACTTTTCATTTAAGCTTCACAATAGCTGTTTGAATGAGGGACAAGGACTATCTCTGTGTTATGGATGATGGAACTGAAGCATCGTTAGGTTTTGAGAGGCTCAAAACGCAGACAGGGAGGTTGGAGCCCCTATTCTCAAGTCCTATGCTGTCCTTTTATTAAGCACTGCTTCATTCCAGGCACTGTACTAAGCCCCAAGGGTGAAGAAGTGAATAAGATGAAGGCAATAAAAGTCGTGGTTAAGAAGCTGGGTTTTGGAGTCTCAGAGACCATCTGTGTGATCTTGGGCAAGTGACTTAGTTGTTCTGAGCCCAGTTTTCTCATCTGTAAAATGGGCACGGGACCTGGACCGACCTCAGGGTTGTTGGAGGATTACGTGAGAACCAGCATGTGAAGTGCTAAAGCACAGGGTTTGGCATGGGTGAGTTGTCAATACATGTCGGCTGTTGTCACATTGTTGCTATTATTATAATAAGAAAGCTCAGTCCCTGCCCTTAACTGGAGAAGATGCCCAAACAATGTAGACATCACTGCTCCTCCCACATCAATTCTGATGGTAATTTAAAGAGCTCTGAATTAGGCTACAGCTTCTTGCTTGCCCAACCCAAATAGCAGACTGAAGACAAAAGCAGGGACCCCATGCCTTTCACTGGTCCCCAAACCACCCATCAGTTCTCCTACCTCCAGGAATGGGTGAGGAGCTCTAGGAACATCAGTCACCCTCAGCCCTCCGGGGACACAGTGAATGTACTCAAAGAAAGAAAATACTGGAAATCCCCCCAGGGCTTATGACTCTGAATTGAGCATGCACGTGCTGAACTTACATGGAACTTCGCTGGGACCCAGCGATGAAGATGGGGAATAGACCTAATCTCCATTGCAGGAGCCATGGGAACCACTGCTGACTGAGGTTTTTGTCTTGTTTTCCTCGTCTCTGAACCAAGGCCTTGCTGGGACCAGCAGAGAGCTGCCCTACAGTTTCTTCTCGTCGGCTGAAGAAAACGTCTTCTAGGGAATGAAGGAAGAAAAGGCGATACGTTTGTTTTCTGCCTGGAAGATTTATCATCCCCAAAACGTGACTTTCATGCTGAGACAACTGGATATCCATATGCAAAAGAATGAAGTAGGGCCCCCACCTAATGTTGTAAACAAAAAATTAACTCAAAATGAATCATAGACCTAAATGTAAGCCCTAAAATTGTAAAAGTCATAGAAGAAAAAAATAGGAGTAAATCTTTGGGACCTTAGGTTGAGTAACTGTTTCTTAGATATGACACCAAAAACAGAAGAGATAAAAGAAAAATTAGATAAATTGAATTTCATCCTTTTATTCCTTTTTTTGTTGTTGAGGAAGATTGGCCCTGAGCTAACACTTGTTGCCAATCTGCCTCTTTTTTCTTGAGGAAGATTGTTGCTGAGCTAACGTCTGTGCCAATCCTCCTCTATTTCATGTGGGATGCCACCAAACTGTGGCTTGACGAGTGGTGTAGGTCTGTGCCCAGGATCCAGACCCACAAATCTTAGGCCACCAAAGTAGAGCATGTGAACTTAACCACTACACCACCAGGCTGGCCTCCCAAAATTTTTAAACTTTTGTACTTCAAAGAGCACCATCAAGAAAGTGAAAATAATACCTACAGAATGGGAGAAAATATTGCAAATCATATATTTGATAAGGGATTTACATCTACAATATATAAAGAACTCTTACAACTCAACAATAAAAAGAAAAATACCCCAGCTTAAAAATGGCAAAGAAGGGCCAGCCTCGTGACCGAGTGGTTAAGTTTTCACACTCTGCTTCAGTGGCCCAGGGTTTCACCAGTTCAGATCCTGGGTGCAGACATGGCACCGCTCATTAGGCCATGTTGAGGCAGCATCCCACATACCACAACTAGAAGGACCCACAACTAAAATATACAACTATGTACTTGGGGGATTGGGGAGAAAAAGCAGGGGAAAAAAAAAAAAGAAGATTGGCAACAGTTGTTAGCTCAGGTGCCAATCTTTAAAAAAACAAACGAACAAAAAAAAACAATGGCAAAAGATTTGAGTAGATATTTCCCCAAAGAATGGCCAATAAACATATGGAAAAATGTTCAAGGTCATTAGTTATTAGGGAAATGCACATCAAAACTACAGTGAGATACCACTGCATTGTATCTAGGATGGCTAAAATAAAAACGGCAGACAATAACAAGTTAGGAAGGATGTGGACATACTGAAACTCTCAGACCTTGCCGGTGGAATTGTAAAATGGTGCAGCCACTTTCAAAAACAGTTGGCAGTTCCTCTAATTGTTAAACACAGAGTTGCCATATGACACGGCAATTTCACTCCTAGGACTATACTCAAGAGAAATGAAAACATACGTCCACATAGCAACTTGTACAGGAGTGTTCACAGCAGCATTATTTGTGATAGCCCAAAACAGGAAACAACCCAAATGTCCATCAACTAGTAAATGGATAAACAAAATGTGGTCAATCCATAGAATGGAATATAATTTAACCACAAAAGGAATGAAGTACTGATTCATGCCACAACATAAATGAATCTTGAAAACATTGTGCTAAGTGAAAGAAGCCAGTCACAAAAAAATCACATATTGTATGACCTGAAATGTCCAGAACAGGCAAATCTATATATAGAGAAAATAGATTTGTGGTTGCATAAAACTCGGAGCGTGGTGCAGAATGAGGGGTGATTGTTAATGGGTACAGGGTTTCTTTTTGGGGTGATGAAAATGCTCTAAAATTCGACAGTGATAATAGGTACACAATTTTGAATACACTAAAAACCATTGAACTGTATACTTGAAATGAGTGGATTTAATGCTACGTGAATTAGATCTCAAAAAAGCTATTTTTTTTTAAAATGTCAGTCTTTGTCCTCAAAGAAGCCACTGGAGACTTCTCTTTAGTTAACGCCAGTACTGTCTCTTACCCGAGCACAGATAAATTGGGGGTTCTGGCTGAAACCTGTCTTTTCTGCCCATCTTCTATCCCACAGTTACATTTTCCAAGTTTATCGCGTTGTCTCCTGATTCCAGCCTAGAAACATGCCCCTTTCTTCATCTGGATCGCCATTTCACCTAGCTGCCTGCTCCCATCCTTCACGCATCAGCCATTGCTGGCTCCTAAGACACCACAGAGTGCCCCTGGGGTGTGCCCCTTTCTCACCGCCATTCCATTGAGTCGTGTTGGTTTGTGTCATTGGTTTGTGTCCTTGGCTGTGTCCCTCACTATGCTGTATGCTCCCTGAGGGCGATTGAGATGCTGGTTTTGCCAACATCGTCTTGGTTATCGCCGAATGAATGAATAAATGAATGGAGTGAATATATGCCTGAAAAAGAACAAGTATCTGTATGGAGTGGGAAAATATGGAGGATAAGAAAACATAGGCAAAAGGAAGAAGGGAGGATTTGGATTAAAGTTCTATTACCATGTACCCCCTTTTTTTTCCTGTTTCCCGAGAAATGTGGATTTCCCAGTCCTACAGCCACTTTGATCATTTGAACCTCTCAGATTCTAGAATGGCTTCTCAGTTTCCTCTGAATCAAGCCAAAACCCTTGGCCTTTCAAAGAACACCCAAAACTTTATTTTTCTGTTCTTTGACTCAGAAACCCCAAGTTGGGAATCTAGCTAAAGAAAATAATAACAAGCCCCTGAATGCAGAGTGTGGTGTTGGGGGGGGGGGGTGAACTCTAGAAACAAATGCACAAAGTTACTGATCTGGCATTATTCATAACAGTCAAAAATCGGAAACAACCTAAATGTCCAACAGTAGGAGAGTGTCCATCACACCATGTCCCAAAGATGAAATAATATGCCCCCTAGAAGAATTGAGTGATCTGGCAAAATATGTGTATCGTACATTAAGTGGAAAAGCAGGTTATAAACTGGTAGGTAGGTTATAAACTGATCGCCAATATGTCAATTGTGCCCAGATAAATTTTTAAAACTGGAAAAAAATCACACCAGAATAATTTCAGGGGTTTTCTTTCAGTGGTGGGACTATGGATGCCGTTCTGATTTCTTTTTTTTAATGTATCCAGGTGTTCTACAGTAAACATATATGACTTTTATAATCAGAAGGGAAAAATTCCCCTAATTGTCTCACTTTTCCCACTGCTGTTCTTCGGGGAATTCACTCGATAGCTGCTTTCTTCAGTCAACTCACGACCACCTCGGAATCCTCACCAGGAGCTGCACCCCGAGCATGCAGGGTTTCAGGGCCTTGCCAGCTGCTCCCTCGGGCCACTCAGGCAGCTCCCGAACCTGCACCCCTCCCAGAAGTCTTTCCTGAGCACCAGGAGGGAAGAAGGCTGGCTCGTCCCCACCCTGCCCGAATACAATGCTCCCACTTCTCTCTTTGCGTGACTTCTCCAAGAAAATCCCCAGCCTCTTTGCTGGGGCTTGAACTCAAGAGGCTGCTTCCTGATACGGCCCAGCAGCTGGCACGGTTGGCCCTGTGTGCCTCTGCACCTGGCCTCTGAGTCGAACCTCTCAGAAGGAAGTTGAAATGTCGAGGCCACTGGTCTCCCCATTGTGGGATGAGGAGGAAGGCGGTGATAGCTTTTCAATCTGCATGTCCTGATTTGTCATGGGAAAGACTTCTGTTGGCCATTTAAAAACTGCTCAAACAGTCTTAAAACAGCTTAAGAAGTGATGAAAGGTGTTCGCACTTAACCTGGACCAGCAACCTTGTTCGTGGAGTCAGCCCAATGCTGGGTAACTTTGGTGGAGAGGAAATGAGTGTGAAACAACGATGCGGATGTAGCTGGAATGCACCTAGGTTTTCCAAGTTGCTTTGTCCAAGTGTACATCCAGCTTATTCCTAAACTGGAATCAAATTAGAGAAACCTTTGAAGGAAAAAGTAGGTCAGTAAACATTTGGATGCTTACCGTGCACCTGACACTTACAACTCAGTGTACTTGTGAAATGCTGTGGCTTTATCTAAGCAATAAACAAATCTGGAGAGATTTTTCCCACAGAACTTCCTGGTCACATATTACACCCACATGAAGCATAACAAGGAAGGCTCAGAGAAGAAGGGACTGTCTTGTGGTGCTCTCAAGAAAGGCACACACGTCTTAGCTCCTGTGGCGTTTCGAGCTAATCACCCTGGCCCATATAGGAAATGCGATGGAATTAAGGATCAAGATAAATTGGATATCCTGGCATCAACCTTTGGTGTTTTTGAAGCTGATAAAAAAAGATTTGGTGTGGCAGCCTTCCTCATCAGTTTGGTATTTCACTTGTCATCTTAAACAGGGTAAACAAACCACAGACATATTTTTCTTCCCTGCAGAACGGCACCCTTTTTCGAGATTAGGTCTGGGTTCTGTTTGGCAATTGGAATCGAGTAGAACGGAGGTGGGGGAAGCACTTTTTAATTCCACCCTCTTCTCAAATATTTAAAGTGGAATAACGAGTAGGTGAGTGACTGTCACACGTCCACTCTTTTCCATTCCTGCCACCCAAATGCAGACCTAAGTCACACTTGTCTTAGGCCACCATAGGTGGCATTTCTTCCCAATCCATCTTGTCAAGGCTAAAGGCACTGAGATCACCAAAGGAGATTCTGAGGAAGAGTAGCGAGATGGTTTTCGTTCTGCCAAGTCCAGGGCTTGGGTTCTTGTTTAATGGGATCTACAAGCCGAGGGTGAAATGGAAATGGAGGTTTTGAGGGCCACACAGGGGAAGAGAGAGGAGAGATGAGGGGTGGTAGGTGAGAGGAAGCTTCATGGGGAATTTTGGGAGTTGTCATTGGGTTCCATGTGAACTGACTTCCCCATCCACCCAGAAGATCTTCAGTAAAATATCCATTTCTTGGTACATTATCAAGTTGAATCTCTTTGATGGAAGAATTCATTCATTCATTCAACAAATATTTATTGAGAGCCTGCATCTGCCAGACAGCGTTCTAGGTGTGAGGATAAAGGACTGAATGAAACACACCCAACACAGGACAACTTGGATGAAAACAACAACAACTTGGGTGAATCTCCAAGGAATTCTGCTGTGGGGGGAAAAGCCGTTGCCCAAGGTTGATCTCGTGTGATTCCATTTATGTAACATTTGTGAAATGACAACATTTTAGAAATGGTGGTCGCTAGAGGTTAGGGATGGGGGTCTTGGTGGGAGAGAGCTGTAGTGATGACAAAGCATCAGGAGGGATCCTTGTGTCAATGTGGGTTCAGTATCTTGACTGTGCTTTGGATACAGGAACTTACAAGTGGGATAAGATTGTATAGAACTACACACACACACACACATACACACACACACTAGTACAAGTAAAACAGGAAATCTAAGATCTGTGGGTTGAATCAATGTCAACATTCCAATTGTGAGGTTGTACTAAAATCTTACCACTGGGGAAAACTGGATAAAGTCCAAGTGGGATCTCTTTTGTATTGTTTCTTAGAACTGCACGTGAATCTACAATTATTCCAATAAAAATTTCAGTTAAAGAAAAAAACCCTCATCCTTTGGGATGGACCAGTGGTGCAGCAGTTAAGTTCACACACTCCTCTTGGTGGCCCGGGATTCCCCGGTTCGGATCCCTGGTGCGGACATGGCACTGCTTGGCATGCCATGCTGTGGTAGGTGTCCCACATATAGAGGAAGATCGGCAAGAATGTTAGCTCAGGGCCAGCCTTCCTCAGCAAGAAGAGGAGGATTGGTGGTGGATGTTAGCTCAGACCTAATCTTCCTCAAAACAAAACAAAAAACCCCAATCCCTGACCTGATGGAGCCTACATTTGAGTGGAAACTATGGCTTCATGGTGGCTGCAGAGCAAAAGCCAAAACCATCCTTCAGAGGTCTGCCCCCTCTGGGGTATTCCATGCACTGACACCAGAGATTCCTTCATGTCCTCAAGACATGTCATTGAATCCCCACTGGTGACTGAACAAAATCCAGACTCGGGAGGAGGCAAGTGCAGAATAAGGGTGGAATCCCAGCTCTCCTGAGCCCATGACGTGAGCACTTGGGCATTATCTGGGCTGCCTTTTGTGCCTCTATCCCGGGCATCCAGCACCCACAGACTATAAAGGTGAGACTCAGATGTACAGGGGGCTCCCAGGACTCATCTGGGACCCTGCTTGGCTTGTTCCCAGCTTCCTCCATCCCAACTACCAACCTCCCTCCACCTCTGCGCCAAATGCCTGCTCCATCCTGGCAGCACCTTCAGCTTGGGGAAGCTCCTTTCCCATACAGACATGGGCGTGGCTCACTGCCCTGGTTCTCAGCATCAGGCAAGAACCCCTCATGCCAGCCCTGGCCTAGGACTCAGTCCTGGATTCTAGCCCCTTGGCCACGGCCAGTGGGGTCAGTGTCCAGTCCCTTAACCTCCTCCTGTAAAGGGGGATTCCCACACCAATCTCTTGTCCCATTGATTGTACAATGGGGCATCTAGCTGGCTATCAACCGTCCAGCACCACCACTTCATTTTATTGCCTCAGAAGAACTTCAGAGGAAAGAAGCCATGTAAAAATAAAATGAGGTCTGAACAGACTCTAAAGTGTTTATTATTTTATACTATGCCATGCCTTGCATAGAATGACCACAGAGCAACACGCCTTCTCGGCCACATAATTTACGAACAGGGCATGATTGAGAAAGCTAGAACTCCCAGATGACAATCTAGTCCACTGGGAAGAAGGGAGAGGGGGAAGGAAGAGAGAGGAGGCAGGAAGGAGCAATGATAACGATTTCTCTGTCTCTTCTGTCATATGTCAGTGGCCGCTCATTCTAAGAACGATGATCACGTGATGATACAATTTCCGATTCATGGTCACGGTCTTTATGATAAAAGAAAGGGGCATTCTTAGAAGTGCTGGAGCTAATCAACAGATATTTGATCGGCTTTCAAACAAGGTTTTTATGGCCAAAATAAGATGAAAGAGAAGATACTGACAAGCTCTGTCTCCATACCGTTGTCTCAAAGCAACCGGGGAAAGAATAAAGTTCAAAATGAAACGAAGGACCTGCCCTCCACCCAGAGAGGAATAAGGCCTGGAGTGCTGGGAGGCTGCCAGGGGAGCTGTTCCTCCCGGGCTGAGTCTCAGGTCTGCGGGGCCCCGTGGCAGTCAGAAGCCCTGTCCCATGCTTCCTGGGAAGGGGTCTGCTTCCTCGCATCCCAGTCTGCATCTGGGATGAATAACCCATGGAGGTCCAGGTGCATATCAACATCAATGGATGCCCGAGCCAATTCTGTAAAGCTTTTGGCATCCAGAATAAGCAGAAAAGGTGGCTTCTGTGGATCAGTAGAGACAATCGCTGATAAGATAATTCCTTTGGGGAACAAAAAGAGACACTTCGTCAAAGCACAGCCTTGAACCTCCTCCAGCTGGAGGGATGTTTCTCAGCTATATCTTGCTGTCCTCTTTGAACTGAAGTATCTAATCAAAACAGAAGGGCAGTGAATTTGATATTCTGTGTGAGCAGAATGGAAAGGCCAGGGAAATCAGAGGGCTGGGAATCAGAAGACCTGGTTCCAGCACTGGCTGGACAAGTCCCTATAGCTCTCTGAACATCAGTCTCTTCATCTGTAGAGTGGGGATAACCCTCTCAACCCTCACAGGGTTGCTGAGAGGATCTCTTGCACAGGGAATTGTGAGAGCACTTTGTAAATTATTGCATGCATTGAAGAACGGCTATTTTCCTGCAGTTTAGAAACTCTGATCATAGAGAATCAGTTTTGATTCTGCATTTAGGCTAATATACGTCACTTGGCTAAACTCAGACTAGTTGCTCTCAAATGGCATTTGAATGAGCCCAGTTCACCTCATGCACGTGCAGCATGCCAGCAGCCTCAGCTTTTCCCTCTGTAAAATGGAAATATTCTAAGCACTCACTCTCAAGAGATAGAGGATTAAACAAAACAATGCACCCAAACTTCTAGCAAATGCTTGTGGTTCCTCCCAAGCCCACCAGGGTCTCAGAGCAGCTGAGCAGAGTTGAAGTCAGATCAGCTTGGATTCAAATCCTACCTCTGTAGGCACTGGGTGTGCCACCCTGGGTAAGTTACTCCACTCTCTGTGTCTCTCCTTTGGTGAAATGAAGACAGTGCTATTCCCTACCCATGGAGAGAATGGATGGGACCCATCCATGCAGCCCAGTGGGAGGCCAGCCTCAGCAGGAGTGGGTACCGACAATCCCCCATCTCGGAGAGGACAATGACGTGGGGTCCCCCACCCAGCGTGCCGTGCCACGCGTAATCAGCGGGAAGACATGGCCCAGGTGGACCGCTCCCTTCTCACCTGAGGGAAGCAGCTGGCAGGCTCAGTAGCAGAGCCTGCCCTCCCCAGCAGGTGTGGGCAGCCCCACCCACAGTTCAGGTTACCCTCCTTAGCATCCCCAGGGGTGTGGGCAGGGCGTTGCTGGGGCAAAGGCAGAATCAATGAGGGAAAGGAACACTTGGTCATTGGGAAACCTCGAAAAGAGAGGTGGGCGACATATGCATTTTTGTGTGCTCCACGAAAAAGTTACCTGCTTAGAGATAGTGAGGGGTCTGATCCGGCCATGGCAATGAATTTTAAAACCAAGATTCACACGACCCTCCGACACTCCAGGAGAGGGTGGTGTGCTCAGTGGAAAGGAAGTAGGCTTTTGTGTCACAAACAATTTAATGTCCCCCAAAGGGACGGCTGACCTTTGCCCCTGGGAGGTGACCTCTCAGCCCTGACTGTCCTGCTGATGACAGTGTCTTCGTTTACCTGGGGGCAGCCAGATAATCTATCCTCACAAAGTGAGTTAGGTGGAGACTCTGGGCTTGACCTCCAGAGGGGCTGGAGGCTAAAGGTCAACCACATGGGAGGTCAACCATGTCTGCGTGACCAAGCCCCTGATAAGCTCTGACAACAGCGCTTGGGTGGGCATCCTCCCTGGGTATCGTTGGGAGACGTCAGCATGGGCCGTGACTCCCCTGGGAGAGGACACTCGGAAGCTGCACACGTGCAATGTGCTGGATTCTGTCCCAGGCTCCTCTTCTCTTTCAACCAGCATCCTTTTGCTGTGATAAACTGTAACCACGAGTATAAGAGTTTCAGTGTGTTCTGTGAGTGTTTCTATTGATACCAAGGGTGGGTTTGGGGACCCCTGAATGTGCAGCTGGTGTCAGAAGTAAGGGTGGTCCTGGGACTCCCTAATCCCTCCATGTTGGACACAGACAGACCTGGGCTTCAAATTGTGACTTCATCAGCTGTGTGATGGGGCGGGGTCACCGCCCCCAAAGGATGTCTCTGTTTGCGGAATGATCACGAGCAGAGTGCAGCCAGCGGGTGGTCCTTCCCAGAGTCTTACCATCATCCTCGTCCTCGGCACCCGGTGTGGGCACAAACAGTGGTTCCGCCGGCCAGCAATGCTCCTCTTCCCATTTTAAGGACGACTTCGTGAGAATGTCATATTTTAGGATCTGTTCATCCAAAGAGGAGAAACACAGAGTGACCTGTTGGAGAGCATGCTTGTTCCCTGCGAACAGGAAGGCACTAGGCCCACTGAGAGAGGAGGTTAAGCCCCTTCAACGAAGACCCCAAGTGACATCTGGCCCTGGTCAGAAACGAAAGTAGTCAGCTTTCCTCCTCCAGCTGAAACAAAGGTCCTCCCTCCTCCACAGAGCTGACATTACACACTGAATTCTTTGAAAAATAAAGATCCTGAATGTATCTAGTTGTTGGCATTTCATTGCAATTTTTATGTGTTAAACAAACTAATGTATTCAATGCAAACCTTTAAAGTATAATATGATTCTTTTGTTATTTCAAAAGTGCAAGTCCTTGGACTTCTCTTTACCTCTAGCAGGCCCGTTTCCCTGTAGGGAGAGGGATTAGCGGGGAGTGACCTGGGGTGTGTGCGTATGTGTGTGTGGGAAGCTTCATTTTTCGTGTTGTGCATTTCTGCACTGTTTGCATTTTTTAAAAACGATTTTCCATTTTATTATTGCCAAATGAGGACATCAAGGACAAGTGACTGCACAGCACTTAGCATTGTCCCTGGGATACAGCAAATGTTCAACAAATAGTATTTTAACAAAGAAAATAAGCCTTCCAAGTTTCAGCTCGACCCTCTCTGCTTGAGAGGGTGAGATCCTTGACGGCAGGCATTGGGTCGGCCTGTTCCCTTTTATCCTCGGTGTCCACCACATTGTCGCACAGCTTTGACGCTTGATAAACATGAATTGAATAAAGAAATCAGTGAATAAACTTGAGCCATGACCCCTTTCCTGAGCGTCAGCCCATTAGGTACGGCTCCCTCTCTTGGATGGTCCATTAATGCCTCAAATGCATTTTGTCCCAAACTGACCTCATAGCCTGACCTACCTCCCGTCCCCAGGGACCTGCCTTTTCTGATCAAGGTCACTCAGATTGAGAATTCAGCTTCACAGGCGGACACCATCGTTGTAGGTTGCAATCGCACGGGGATGAGTACCTTGGTTGGGATGGGGCTCCATTGAACTTCAGCGGCAAAGACGTATCGGTATCGCTTCCCGTTGTGAGCATAATTGATCCGAGGCAGCTCTAAGCCTAGAGAGAAGACCCAGCTGATGAAGCCCTACCACAAGGACTGGAGGCATCCGCCTTCCGGGCCAAGCAGGCGTCTTTCCATTAAAACAGCTCCCAGCCAGGACCCCTGAACTTGATCAAGGCCCCAGACTGGATCAAAGGTGGTCACAGGGCAGGATGAGGGACCCTCTGATAATTACCCCAGCTCTGTTAGAAGGTTCAGGAACAAGGTAAGATAGAGCTAGGTTTTTAAGTATGTAAATATCTTTAATTACCCCAGATAGAAATCAAAGAGAATTGCATGATTAAAATCAGAGGGGACTGCAACTTTTTTAAAGCTCTTTAAAATAAAGTACTCGTGTGTACACACGTGTGTGTGGGTGTGAACAGAAACTTCTGAAGCTTTGGAAAGGAGTATCAATGGGGGAGAGTTAAAAAAACCCCTGGTAAACTCATATAATGACATTATGTAAAAATAATATTTACAAAGAATTTTAAAAACATGGGTAAATGTCCATATCATACGATTAAGTGTAAAAGGCTGGTTATAGAATTATTCCACTCTGTTACAAGTTTGGAGAAAAAGTTGAGAAGCATATATTATAACTTCCTTAGAGTTTATATTTTATATTGTACATTCTAAGTTTCTCATTATGTGAAATTTTCATTTTACCTTTTACTTTTATAATCCAAAAAAACCTTAAAATTTTGCCCATGTAAATGCATCTATATTTACATAGGCCGGTTGTGTCAAACTAAATTTCTAAGTCTGAATATTGAAAAGTCTCCCTCTTATGAAATATTCCAGGCCGTTGGAGCCAACTGCTGGGGAAAACACAATGTCCAAGAAAAGAGGAGGAGGGATGCAAATATTTGCCACGTGGAGGCCTCCTGAAAAGGACCCAAGGCATAAATGGGTATCAGGCTCAGTGGGGAGTTCAGGGAATGCACCACTGAGATGGGAAGACGGCCAATCCCACAGGTGAGTAATCGTGAAATTTCCAAGAGACAGGTCAAGATGAAAGTGAAGAGGAGGGACCACCCACATACTTAAATCAGAAAAAGATGCCCACAGTTGGCCCCAGAGTAGACCTGAGACTTCCCATGATGCTTCTGGGCCCCTCAACACCCCCCCCCCCAACCCTTACCTCCATCCTGCAAATGACCAGCTATAGGCACTTGGTTAAGTAAAGTATGATTCATCCCTGTGAGCTCTGTGCAGCTATCAAAACCATGCTCTTGAAGAATCTCCAGGATGTGGGAAAATTCTCAGGCTACATTTAGTAAAGGGAAGCAGATGTTTCAGAACATTCTAGATGGTATCGTACACTTTTCGTAAAACTATAAACGCAGAGGTTAAGGGTTTTCGAGTTAAAGAAACCTGGGTGCAGATCCTGGCTCTGCTGTCCATCTTTGGGCAAGTTACTGAATTATTCTCAGCTTTGCCATCCGCAGCTCTAAAACAAGAATGATATGTGCCAACACCCGCCTCTTCGAGTTGTTCTGATAACAGCTACCTTTGCTGGACTCTCAGTACCAGTCGGGACCTAAGCAAGGCCTCTTATGTGCATGAACTCATCTAGTGTCAATGATAACAGGATGAGACTGTCGGGATGAAAGAGAGGATGTCTGAGCAGCCCCAGAAGAGGGCCTGGTGTGTGCCAAGCAATGCCTAGATGATAAGAAGACTGGAAGGATATTTCCTAAGGCTTGTCACGGGTGGAGCGATGGTGAGGGATTTGTCCATTGTCATCCTTTTCAGTATTGCCCAAGATTGCTGCAATAAACAAGAATTCTCTTCTCAAAAACAAAAAGACCATAATGTTTTAAGTCTGCGTCAGCCCATATAACGCTGCGGCTGGTGAGCAGAGATGGAAGCTGATGCCTTAAGAACTGGGACCGATACACACACTTTCACTTGTGAAGACCCCAAGAGGCTGGGGTGCCACACAGAACCTGTTATAGGATCCATGGGACACTGTTTACAGTAGTTCTCAAGGGCAAATCTGAGGTCATCCTAGAAAAGTCCCCAGGAGTGTGGCCTTCCAGACACTTGCCCTGGCACGGGGCAGCGACACAGGGAGCAAGGCTCCCAGTTCAGAGCCACGCCCTGCCACTCTTTAGCTGACTGTCCTTGGGCGAGCTCGTTCATTCCAACTTCAGTGCTGAGCCACAGACCCCTCTAAGTCAGACTTTTGTCACGTGCTGGTGATACACTGACTGAGAAACGTGGTCCCTGCCTCATGGGCTTATATTCTAGGGCAGTGGTTCCCAATCAGGGCAATGGTGCCACCCCCACGGGACTTTGGCAATGTCTAGACACATTTTGGTTGTTCTAATAAAGGGTGGAAGTGCCTGTCTGGGAGGTGTTTGACGATATATGAGAGAGAATTGTCCCGGATGCTTTTCATTGGGGCATCCCGAGAGTGTTCCTCTTTGTCCCTCGTCCACGCACAACTCCTCTGCATCAGAAGCAGGTATTATCCAAAGAGGCCTCAGGGGTCCTCACCAAGTTCCGCCCCTTCCCTCGACCCAGGGAGAGAGGGTGCATTTTACCTTCATAAAGCAACTCTGGCTGGCAGTAGACTTGGTTGTCTTTTTCCTTCAGGGCTCTTGCTGTTGTAGATGTCAGTTTGATTAAATTGGAGCCCACTTCTGCATCCTGAAAGAATGAGTTTTTCCCCCAAATGAAAATCTGTTATTCAGAGCCAACATTCGCTTCACCGTGTACATCTAAAAACTGCTTTAGCATATCTTATCGAGTTCCGGCCTCACATTAATCACAGGGAGCGGCTATTAGGTTATTGGTATTCCGATCCTCAGCTAAAAATGAGGATTGGTGATTCGAAGTGACTCTCCCAAGATGGCATCACTGGTGGGTGGTAGGACTGGGGCCCCTAAAACCCTGGCTCTCTTTTCTACTCCGGGCTGCCCTTCCCTCACAGGTGAAATGATGTACTTCTAAGTTCTCACTTTTTAAATACTGGATGATCCACCTGTAAAAGGTCGCATCAGTCATTAAAAGGATGTTTATGAAGAGTTCATAATAACAGGGGAAATGCTCATGGTAGAACACTGAGTGGAAACGGCAGCAGAGTAAATTGCATACGCAGTTTGAGCTCAACCAGGCGAAAAAAAAAATTATATTGTAAAGAGCCTGGGAGAAATATACCAAATATTAACAACTGAGTGGGTGGTGGGATTAGGGGGACTTTCATTTCTTTTTCTATGCTTATCAATATTTTTAGTATTTTCTCATATGAAAATGTATCACTGCTGAAACGAAAACAAACGTAATAAAAATTGCTTAGGAGAAAAATATCTACCAAGGACATTCCTTGGTCTCAAGTTGCCACCAGATTTGGCTCTTTTCGATACCTTGTTATCATCATAGTAACCCAGGAGAGGGATGTAACACGATTGGTTACACGTTAATCAAACCTCCATCACTCCCTGTTCCCCTGCATACTAGCTACGGGGCCTTGAGCAAGTCACTTAGCATCTCTGAAGTTCGGTTTCCTCATCTGGATAATGAGGCATCGTATACACAGCGTGTAAATAGTGTATGCATCATAGAAACAGTATATGCGGCCCCAAGTTACTGTGCAGCTCAAATAAAATAATCCTTGCAAATGATTTACACGAGGGCCTGGTTAGCAGGAAGTGCTACATAATTGTTAGCTGCTGTTGACAATATCATTTTTTTTTTTTTTTTACTATTATTATTACATTACTGCCACTACCACTAGGGGTGAGTTCGGGTTAGGCCCTAGAGGAGAATGAGGAACAAGACCCCGAGTTCCTGCCTTCCGGCAGTTGAGAGGGCAAGAATTAGTGTTATGGCTGACTTCTCATTTAAACTTTTCTCTGCTTTCCAAAATTTCCAAAATGAACTTTTATAGTCAAAAGAAACCTATTTGAAGAATAGCAGCTTTTTGCTGGGAAGTGGGAAAATTTACTATATCTTAGTGGTTGAACTGCAAGGGCCTTTTAAGATTTGTTTCGTTCAATTCCCCAATTTACAGAAGAGGAAACAGAGGTCCAGAGAAGGAAAGTAGCTTGTCCAAGGTCACACAGAGAGAAGCAGAGCCTGGGCCCTTCACATTGTGATTCTTCTGCTCAGAAGCAAGAGCATCGAAGGCAGAGGGCAAAGCAGGTGCAAAGGCCCTGAGGCTGGGCTGGCCCGTCCTGTCCGCATCCTGTAGGTCTCGGCTCAAACATCCCCTTCTGGAACAACTCAATCTGCAGTGTCTCCAAGGCATTTGTCCCAAGCTGTAATGATCTCCTTTATGGAGCTACTTTCTTCTTTTATGCTGTCTTCCTATGACGACAGTGACCAGATTTTGTTCGGTGCATGGCACATAGTCAGACTCCAGGAATAAAATGCCCAGTGAATGAGTGAATGCATGACTCAATAAGCTTTTCTTTCAACTGTCAAGGGCCAAAACATGCGCTCTGCAGGATGGTTCTAAGAAATAAATGAGACAAAGTGCATGAAAAAGCCACCTTGCGCTGGCACACAGGCAGTGTCTTACAAACAGAGGCTCTAAATGCCGCCAGCTGCGCAGCAGCAGATTGGTGGGAGGCCCTGCCTGGTACCTTGCTGGTCGCATGAGACGAGCAGGCCTCCTGTGCACGTCCTGGGCCTGATTCTCAGGGAGTCGATCTGCAGAGACGTCTTGTAACGCCAGCCAGAAACTGGTCAGACTGGTTGAGGGATAAACTGTGAAGTTTTCCACACACAGCGGTAACGAACATGACTCGGTGGCTTTCAGCCGCCAACATGCTCAGCTTGGGGAGGACATCGCTTTCCAGCCAGAATTCAACCAAATCTTCCAGGCTTGCTTTGGAATTCTTAAACCCGAGGGAACCCCCGAAGAAGCGGTAATCAGAGTAGCCCTGGACACACTGGCAGTGGAGTTCGGTAGCACTGGGTGTGAAAGTCCACAGCCTTCTACGTGCATGCGAGCAGGCCCCTCAGACTCCCCAGCCTGCCTCCTCCTTCGTAAAACACGGGTGCAATTCGTAACTTTTGGTTGGGTGGTGGGTATAAGCGAGATTGCTTTGACCTGCGTCTGAGGGTTATGGTGAGGGTTAAATTAAAACATGGTTATGAGAACACCTGGTCCAGGACCAGGCACATCGTGGTTTGTAACTCGGAGCCAGAAGACACGCTTTCAAATCCCAACTCAGATTCCACAGATAATTCTGCCATGTCGGGCATGTGACTTTCTCTCTCAGCTGCAGTCATGGGGCTAATAAATAACTCAGACGGCTGTCATACAGATTAGGCGACAAGCGTGCAAAGCATTTAACAGTGCCTCAAACTTGCAGGACCCAGGGCGAGAGTGGAGCCCCACCAACCCTATGTCTAAATACATCAAATTGTTAAGTAAAATACCGTTCTCTCCCCCTGCCTTGACACAGACCTTCGTAATGTTGTGGAACGGCGCTGTCCAATATGCAGCCACTAGCCACAAGTGGCTAAGTTAAATTTTAAATTAAAATGAAGTACAATTAAATATTCAGTTCCTCAGCTGTACCAGCCCCATTTCAGTAGCACACGTGGCTACTGGCTGCTGCGCTGGACAGAGAAGGTTCCATAATGGCGGCAGGTCCCATTGCACAGTGCTGGTCTGGGAGGATGGGTGAGCATCTAGGATTCTAGGACTCTCTGGTGTCCTGAGTTGGAATAGGGCAGCAGAATGAGGGCCAGCCTCTGGGCCTGGGCTCCCGTCCCTGACCCCTCTTTAGGAGGACAGAGGCAGGCGCTGCGAGCAGGCTCCGGCCTCTTTGGGCAGGAATTCCAGGATTCTGGTTCAAGGTTGGGGCGGGAGACAGTGCCCCTCTGAGTGGGCACGACCCCTTGGCCCTGTGAACTCCTCACCCTGTGGAGAGGGATACTGTCAGAGAAAGACCAGATCAGGACCCCCCAGAGTGCCAAGGCCAGAGTAGGGGTCCCCCTTACTGGGGTCTAACAGTAGAAACAGCACCTAACACGGGGCCTGGCACATAGTGAGCCCTCGGTAAACGGTGGCATCTCTTGTTATTGGATCTTCATTTCTGCATTTGGACAAGAAAAAAAACCACATCTACTGAGATGGGGGCTGAAGCCACCCGTTCTGGGTCAAGATGCCGCCCGCCTGGATGGCTGTGGGGATGGCAGTCAAGCGCTCATGAACCCACCAGGAGGCGGTGCACAGAGCCCTGTAGGCAGAGGGCAGGGCACGGCAGTGACTGTCTGCACACGCCCACGCCCCTCCCAGCCCAGCCCTGCCTTAGACAACCCAGGAGCCATCCTACCCAAACAGGCACGCCCCCCTCCTTCCCCCTCAGCTGGCCCAAACGCAAGAGAATCTGGGGCAGCTGGGAAGTTCCAGACTTTTGCATATACTCCACTGTTGCCCGTTCCATGTGGAAAGCACTTTCCGCTCGGGGAAATGTTCCAGATGCAAAAGGAAGACCCAGTGCCCTTTTAGAGACCTCTCTTGGCATTTTTCGCTCATTCATTCATCGAAAATATTTTAGAGCTTAATGAGAACCCACCCAGTGCCAGACCCCCATGACAAAGAGTCCGGCCCTCTCAGAGCTTTAACACGAAGGGGCCGCTGACCAAGTTCATTATAGCTGAGACAAACATGGAGCAAAGAGCTGCAGGTGCCAGCAGAGTGTACAAACTCATCTGAGGGGAGTCAGGACGCTGAGACCTGAAGGGTGAACCGGAGTTTGCTCCCTGGCTGTGAATTAGAATCCCCTGGGGGCTCTGAGGCCAAGCCTACCCCTAGGCCCCGCCCCCTGAGGTTCTGCCTTTGCTGGTCTGGGCCTGATCTCAGAGCCCCAGGACCCGAATGGAGTCTGATGGGAAGAGGACAGGGCTGCAGGCAGGGGGACCGGGATGTGCAAAGGCCCCAGACCGAAAGGCATTATGAGAAAGGGCGACCTCTCCCACAATCCTCCCCTAACACGCCTTTGGATAGGACAAAATTGGAGCCGCCAGATCTGGACGTAGAGGCCACGTCTGCCCGCCCGACTTCCCTATTTTAATACACAGGTGGGGCAACTTGAAAGTGAAGCAAGAAAACATTTTTAGGGGACGATAAATAGCAATTAAAAAGCGTGGCCAGAGCTACCCTTCCCAGGGCTCGTCTTCTTTGCTAGTTTCAAAGCAGCGGAGTGACCACATGGCGCCTTTTAAAATATATGTGCTAAACTTCTTAGCTGGGCTCCAAGGAAGCAAATCACTTCTCAAGTGTGATATGAGGTTAAAGATCCCGCGGTGTGTGGACAGCGGCACGGAGTGTTTCCTCTCTGAGCATCATCCCCGGCTGAGGTGGGCGAGAGGCGGGGGCCAGGCTTTGTGACCCCCCCCCCCATTGCTGCCTGGAACCAGGAGTCACAGTTCAAGGGACCTTACTGTGGTATTTCCCAGAGTCAGGAGCGCAGAGCCAGCGGCCCATGTGATGATCTTGTGAGACACGGCAACTCATTCAATAGCCCTGAATCACCTGGGGAGGACGTTCATTCCTTTTTCTCTTCCCATCTTCTCGCCTGGGTCAAGCGGAGAGTCTCACTGAGATGCCACTATGTCTTCAACACCTAATACTTTGGAAAGGCTCCTTTCAACAAAGAGGTCAGGTCTTGGCAAGCAACAGTGTCCGTCTAGAGCTTAAGACTTCTGCTTCATCCTCACCGCTTCACGCTCCTGCTCGTCTCTCTCTGCAGCCAGTCAAGCCGGCTCGCCATTGGGTGGTGATATGTTTCCTCCCAAATGAGTTAAGCCAAGAGGGGGTTGATGTAAATGAAAATGTGACTCGTAAACGTTAAACAGAGGTGACAGGAAACATGGTAAAAATCATGACAAAGACGGACAAGTGACTATGGATGGGAAATGCTGCAGAGATGGGAAAGAACTCTGACCCTGGAGTCAGAGAAGCCCGGGTTTAAACGCAGGCCCCGCTCACTGGTGGGCAGCATGCCTGGACCCTGCATTAAGGAGCATGGGCCTTCCGTAGGGGTGTGCTCCATTCCCCAGGCCTGCAGAGCCCCAAGAGGGGTCAGTGTGACCCATCTGGGCTCTTTCCAGAAGTTGGGCTGCTGGGGAGAACAGCAGAGTTATACCCACAGGTATGGGTTTAGAGACGGTGGGTGCAGGCAACAATCTTGGCTCTGTCACTCTGGGCTGCGTGACCTTGGGCACGTTTCCTAACCTCTCTGAGCCTCAGTTTCTTCATCTGTAAAATGAGGACCTCTCCCACAGGTTGTTATGATCACTAAATGAGGTAAGGAAAATAAAACGCTTAGCAAAGTGCCTGGCACATAGAGTTCATTTAGTAAATAGGAGCCATCAGAACGGAATAGAATTGAATTTGGTTTCATTTAAATTAATCAAGTCATGAAGTCAGTGAGTTCTGGAGCCAGAAGCCTCTGTTGCCTTCGAAACCAAGCCCAGAGCCTTGGCAGCGTTACCCTAATTGAGGACAATGTCTGGCCCCGTGGTCATTTTTAGTGCAAGAACAGGCTATTCAATAGCAGGGGGTCGGTCAGCAAATGGCGCTGAATCTCTGCCAGCAACTGTCAGGCAAACATTTAAAGTGATGCTGTAGAAGAACCATTAATATCATGGAGAGATGTTTAGATGCACAAACGGGGGAAAAAAGCAGTACACAAAACAGTACGGCCCTATTCCGCCCAGAGGAGTGAAGTTCTGACACGTGCTACGACACAGGTGAGCCTCGCCGACAGCGAGCTCAGTGGGAGAGGCCAGACACGACCGGCCGCACAGCGCGTGGTTCCACGTAGGCGAGGCGCCCAGAAGACGCAAACCCTCAAGACATAAGGGAGACCAGGGGCTGCCTGGGGCTGGGGCAACGGAAGGATGGGGGTGATAGTTAAGGGGTACAGGATGTTTTTTGGGGGTAACAAAAACGTTTTAAAATTGATTGTTGTGATGGTTGTACAACTGTGAATATAATAAAAGCCATTGAGTTACATACTTAAACGAATGAAAATGGGTAAACTGTATGGTATGTGAATTACATCTCAATAAGCCTGTTAAAAATTATGTACAGCATGATTCCCTTCTCTAAAATTAATATATATTAATTCTAAAATAGTATATATTAATTCTAAAATAATACATATGTGCATTATTATATGTAAATTAATATGTACTTACATATCTATTCTAAATATATTATATGTTATATATTATATTATATATTATATTATATATTAATGTTTTATTTTTAAAATAACATATCTTAAATACTATTTAAATATTTTAAAGTAATATATATGTACATAATTATTATATGTACAAAATTAATATATACATATATATTCTAAATATATATTATTTTAGAATTAATATATATATTATTTTAGAACTAATATATATTAATTTTAGAGAAGGAAATCATACTGTACATAATTTTTAATAGCGTTATCAATATGTAATATATATTAATATATATGTGTACATATATATCTCCCTACAGATCTATATCTGTCTATCTGTCTATATGGAGACAGGGCTTTAGGAGGCAATACAAATATAGCCACAATGGGTTTATGGGGATGTTTTTTCCTTTTTACTTAATCTGTGTTTTCTAAAGTTTCTACTCTGAATATGTTCCAAAACGATGGAAAACGTTTCTGTCTTCCTTTAAGGACAGCTCATTCTGGATTTCTGTGTCAATCAAACCAGGGCGTCGCTTCTTTGACAGGCGGGCTCACGGGGCCCTGGGACAGAAGCCCGCCTCTTTCCCGCGTTACCTGGGCCGCGAGCAGGGGCACAGCGAACCTCCTGAGGACAGGTACGGAGGTGAGCCTGGAGTGCTCCTCCAAGTCCTGGTTCAGGTTGGCCAAGTAGAAGAGCTGGTACAGACTGCTGTCCTCGTAGGCGACGACATCAAACAGGAGGCAGCCGTCCTCTTCATAGGCATTGACGTGATGGAAGACCACCATGGGGTCCGTGTAAAACTTGGTTGGCATGGGCTTCCTGGTCCTTTGGTCAACGATGTGAATGTAGGTCTGGAAGAAGATGCACAGCCAGCAGTCAGCTCTCCCTCGGCTGGCCTGGCACTGTGGCATTGGGGTCAGGACAAGGCAGCCCCACCATGCCCTAGCTCGTGACCCTGGAGCGCCCCTTCCCCATTCTGAAACTGTGTGTCCCACCTCCAGAGGGCCAGCCTCAGAAGCGCTGAGTCATGGCAGCTGTCATTGTGGCATCTCTTTCAGATGGAGCGGAGGGAAGCTTTGCTGCTGGGGCCTCTGCCTCTCTAGCAGGACAGGCCCCCCCCCCCGCCAGAGTGCACCGTCCCCCTACCCCCCTCACTTGACTGTGACTCCAGCTGGGCCCGCTCCCTGGCAGTGGCTGAGTTGGGGAGAACCTGCCAGGTGCCAGCCTTCTGGGCCTCCTGGGCTCCATCCACCGTGGGAGCCCCTACAACTGCCAAACCACGTCTGCCCTTCTGGGTCCTCTCTCCAACCTCCACCATTGCAGAGCTCCGCCTGGATGTGGTTGTCATGGCAACGCCCCCTGCCCTGGAGGGCTGCAGTGCCCGGTGCTAGTTACTGAGCCTCCGTGGGTACCAGCGCATTAGGCCTCTGCACGCATGTCTGGGGGTCACGAGGCGGCATCACTCCGGGTGGTAATTAGCCACATCTGCAGCCCCGTTGCCTAATCCAAAAGGGGGTGGTGTTTTCTTTCTTTCGGCAGCTCTGGCCTAACCACCCTCCTGAAAGGGAGGGAGGAAGGGACTACTCCAGGCTGTTCTTTTGCCAATTCCTCCCGGCTTATTTGCCTCTCTCTCTCTTTACGCCTTTTCTTTCTCATGACCCCAATCCCTGCGTCAGCCACAGGCACTTTTCAGAAAGTTCTCTTCCAAGTGAATTCCAAAGCTCTTCCCCAGGCTCTCTGTCCCGCCCCAGGGGCACGAACTCTTGTCACTGTGGGACTCTCCGAGGCCAGGGAATCCCCAGGGGCCACACATTGAAGCCTGGAAGGGCCCAGAAACCCCTGCGCATGGGACGTTCCTCAGCCGTGTCTGGGAAATGGCTGCAGAGCAAACCCAACTTCAGCTGGCTTTCCTGCCGGCCCCTGGCCCCACTCATTCACTCCACAAATGTTTATAGAGGGCCTACGACACGTCAGACACTTTGTCGGGAACTGGAAAGAGAAAATAAAACCAAGCTCCTGCTTTCATGGGGGTTATGTTCCGGTGCAGGGAAAGCCAGCAGTCAATGATCAAATGTATAATGTGTCAAGGACGATGAGCACTACTGAGGAAAACAAGCAGCACAGAGGGTGGAGAGAGCCTGGGGTTCTGTTATAGGGAAGTTCATCAAGGAAGGCCTTGGCATCGGGGGTGTTGAGCTGAGACCTAGACTAATTGAGGGAGGAAGCCATCTGGGGAAGAACATTCCAGGCAGAGGGGACACAAAATGCAAAGGCCCTGAGGCAGGAATGTGTTTGGCTGGTTTGAGATTCAGGAGGCGCAGGATGTGCAGGAGGAGGCTGAGTGAGCAGGGAGTCAGTGGTGGGATGAGGGCACGTGGGGACTTAGGCAGGTGAGTGGACCCTTTGGATCTTATTCTGAGAAAGAGGGGAAATCACTAGAAGGTTCTGAGCAGAGGAGGGACCTCACCTAACCCCTTCCATCCCTCAAACACTTCACTCTCCTCCCTGAGAAGAGGGAATAGGCCTTAAAGAGGTGGCCAACCACAAAGGGGACACATATTTGCATATGTACTTAAAGGACTTGAAATCAATGCTCCAAAGAGATACATGCACCCTTATGTTCACTGCAGCGTTGTTCACAATAGCCAAGATGTGGAAGCCACCTAGATGCCCTTCTGCGGATGAACGGATAAAGAAGATGTGGCATAAATATACAATGGAATACTACTGAGGCAGAAAAAAAGACAAAATCATCCTATTTGCAACAACATGGATGGACCTTGAGGGTATGATGTTAAGCAAAATAAGCCAGACGGAGAAAGACAAATACTGCACGATGTCATTCACATGTGGAAGATAACAAATATAAGGATAAAGAGAACAGATTAGTGGTTACCAGAGGGGAAGGGGGTTGGGGGGTGGGTGAAAGGGGCAAGGGGGCACGCATGTATGGTCACGGATAAAAAATAGATGACTGGTGGTGAGCACGATGAAGTCTATTCAGAAATTGATAAATGATAATCTACACCCGAAATGACACAATGGTATAAACCATTATGATCTCAATAAAATTACTGGGGGAAAAAAAAGATGTACATGATCCTTAGGAAGAGGAGCAGGGGGGACAGCGATGGCTCCCTCTGGAGTGGCGAGTGTTGGGGACGGGGAGGTGGGAAGGGGACTTGAGGTGTTGCTTTCTGTACTTGTGTAGTATTTGAATAGATGACACTGAGAATTACTTGAGTTTTTCACAAGTAACAACAGCAAATAAATAAATACATATATAATAGGCATGCATACATATATTCATACACACATATACACACACGCACATATGTCTATACGGGTCTACATACATACACGCACACACACACATGCATGCACACATACATACTTTTAGCGCTCATGTGCCTGAATGGAAGATGTTTCTGTTGTACCTTCTGGAGGAACGCTCTACCACTATATTGTCTTAATAATCTATGACACCTCTTCCCCCCCGACAGTACACAGTGGTGGCAGGGAGGCTGTAAGGACCACGTCAATGGACAGGGGAGGCTGGAGGAGCCCAGATACCCATGAGGACTGGGCTTTGCTGCTGGGCCAGTGGAGACTGCCCGACTGATAAGAGCCGCCTTGCCCAAGGTCACACTCCCGTCCAAGGACATTCTGCTCTATTGACTTATTGACTTGGGGGCATCAAGGCCTGGCCCCCTTGCCCTAACTCAGGACCACTCTGAAGAACCACCGCAGCTTCAGAACTCTCTGGAAGGTTGGCTGATGCCTCCCGGGAGACTGCACAGTAGCTCACTCTCTCCCTCTGTAAGAAATCTCCTACAAGCCGACCTCCATCTCAGAGTCTGCTTCTGGGGACGCCTCGCTCTGGCTGTCCTCGTGTTGCAGGGTATGCCAGCCCAGCCGGGCTGGAGGTCCTTACCTTGTCCTCCCTATGGAAAGCCAGGCAAGAAGCCCAGGTCACTCCCCGGATGTATGCAGTCGCCATCTTGAGGATATCCAACTTGAAAGGCTGCTCCAGAAAAATGATGTAGTTCTCGGTGAATCCGAAGCTGTGGTAATAGCTCGGGGAGAGGAGGGAGCGGGCGGGGATGGAGCAGAACACCTCCGTGTGCTTCAAGGGGCTCTTCCCCTTCTTCCTGTCCTCTAGAGAAAAGCAAGCCTCAGGAACAGCAGGACCTAGCTGCCCCGGGACAACGCCACCGTCACCCGCAGCTGGGCCTCTCAGACTGACCTGGGCCTAAGAAGAACCTTTGAATAAGAGCCAACAAGTCAACCGGTGACAGGGTTGCTGCCCGGCTGACACAGGGGCAGAGGCTCGGAGCCCTTCCCACCCAGGCCCACCCCCTGGGGACACCTGGTTCTACAACCTGAAACACCTGAACCACTGGACCTCTGGGCCAGGCGTCTACAACTACAGCCCCGGGGCTACCCCAGCATCCACCTGCTTTTGTAATGAAGGTTATTTGAGACACAGGACCCTCCTTTACGCACGGTCCATACTGCTTGTGCTTCTGAGCCATAACGACAGAGTTGAGCAGTTGCGACAGACACCGTGGGGTCTGCAAAGTCTCAAGTATTTAGTCTGGGGTCCTTTACAACAAATGTTTACCAACTTAAATGTGCACACGGATCATCTGGGGATCACGTCAGAATGTGGAGTTTGACTCAGGGACCAGCCCGGTGGTGCTGCGGTTAAGCGCGCACGTTCTGCTTTGGAGGCCCGGGGTTTGCCGGTTCGGATCCCGGGTGCGGACACAGCACCGCTTGGCATGCCATGTTGTGGTAGGCATCCCACATATAAAGTAGAGGAAGATGGGCATGGATGTTAGCTCAGGGTCAGTCTTCCTCAGCAAAAAAAGAGGAGGATTGGCAGCAGATGTTAGCTCAGGGCTAATCTTCCTCAAAAAAAAAAGAATGTGGAGTTTGACTCAGTAGGCATGGCTGGGACCTGACGTTCTGCATTTCTATCAAGCTCCCAGGTGTTGGGCCAGCTTCCCGGGCTTAAGCGTTGATATTTGGCTGAGAACCAATAAGGTCAATTTATTTCATAGGGTTTCCGCGAATTTCTCTTGGCATTGCCCATTCTGAAACGTCTGGCAATGAGACTAAGTATCTGCTACGTTGAGGGACTTTTTCTTATCTTGTGACAGCCAAGGTAGGCTGTGTGATTCCCATTTCACAGATGGGAAACTGAGGGTTGACGGAATGGTCTATCGTTATGGCCAATGGCACAAGGCTAAGGGAAGAAGACACAGCCCGCTTAGCCTGGCTACCTCCTCTGTTATTAGGGATTCCGACACACAGAAGGAAGGGAGGGAACAGAATGAAACCACCGAGTAGTCCAGCACCTCGCCCGGCGCCCAGACACCAGAGGTGCTCAGTATACGTTCAGTCTTCTTCCTCTGCAAGGGTGAGTCACACTGGCCAAATGGTCTCCCCACCCAGGCCCGGGGCTGGTTTATAATGAGTTATCTGCAAGCGTCCCCACCTTTCTTGTGGCCACCTGTGCACATTGTAAACAGCTGGCTGGTGGGAGGGCTGCTGTGGGGTTATGGGTTAGCTCTTTTCTTCCCCAAACAAATGGAACACAAAGCAATTGAAACGAAAAGCACCCTGGCCCTGGAGGCAGGAGACGGGTGTGAATTCCAGGGAAGCCATCCACATGGAGCCGGTGCTCGGAGGGGAGCTGCTTGCATGAAGCTGGTGGCCGCCCTGTAAGCTGCGTGACTGTGGGCATGTCACCTGATTCCCCTGGGCCTTATAGTTCTCCTCTGCAATAGGAGGTGGCAAACTCGAATGCTTGGACCATCCCCAGGTCTGATGCTCTAGGATTCCAAGCTAGACCCCACATCCCTTCATTGGCTTAATTAACGGGAGTTCCATTTAACAAGAATACTCATTGTACCTTCTGACCTCAGGGACTCCCATCTGTCAGCAGAGCCTGGTAATTTGCTCAGGAAGCTTGACAGGACTCGGGGGTGGGGAGGGGTGGGGGAGCCAGCAGAGATCACAGATGGAAACCAGTTTTCCTAAACCAGAAGGTCAGGCCAAGCACCTTTGTGGTTCTGCACTGTCTCCAGCTGCCCTCAGAGGCCTGGTCTCCTGGGTGCGGTTCCCAGGAGGGTCCTGGACAAATAAGGGCTAGGAGCCCCACCCTCCTCCCCCTCAGGAACGTGCAATTACAATTGGCCTGGGCTTCCCTCCAGGATCCCAGCCCTAAATGGAGAAGGTCCAGAAGGCCCAGAGAACAGGGTGGAGATCTGCAGGATAACCCAGCAGGGCTGAGCTCCCTGAACAAGCCGGGAGCCTGGCTTCAGGTGCTGGGACGAAAGTGGGAGGCACAGCCCTGACATACAAAAGTTCGTCAGAAGACTGAAAAAATGACCGGATGTATGGATGGAAGGGAGGAAGGAAGGGTGGGTGGGTGGGTGGATGAATGGGTGGATGATGGATAAATGGATGGATGAATGGGTGGGTGGGAAGATGGGTGGATGATGCATAAAGTAATGAACTGGAGCCTAAAGAAAAGGTTAAAATAGGATAAATGGATGAAAGGATGGATGGATGAATAGATGGATGGATGGACAGACAGGTAGATGGATGATGAAGGAAGGATGGACAGATGATGGATGAATGATGGGTAAATTAATGAATTAATGAGCTGGAGCCTAAAGAAAAAGAGGTGAGAATAGTAAAGGAATTCACTTCTTCTAGGAGGAAGCCCCATAGCTCCTCTTTTCTCCTAAAGGAGAGAAGTGAGTTCATGGTCATCTGAGTCATCTAGGAGGGAAAGTGTCAGATTCAGTCTTGCGTCGTCAACTAAAATCAGAACTCTTCAGAAGGAGCCACCCTTCGAATCTGTGCTTCACTATATCCCAGAATGACCGACCTGGTACTGTGGCAGGGATCTTAAAGATCACATATTTTGTCTTCCCCTTGTCTACGATGGATGTGCCCATGTTGAGAACATTTCCAGCTGCATCATAATGAGGATGTGACGTTGCCACATTTACAGCCACATACTTGCGATAATCAACCTGCAAAATACGACAGTCACCTGGTTTTAAAAATGGGAGAGAATGAAATCCCATGAAAAGCTGACTGATTCTAGGTTCGGAGAGATGATGTCTATTTTTGCGCATCTCCTGATCTGAAAATAAGGCAGACTTCACCTTTAAAGAGGACATTTGCTCTTGCGACCTGATAGAACCTCACGGGGGGCTCCTAGAGCAAATCAGTTGCAGGAGGGTTGACAAGCTGCGTGTGTTCTCCGTGGCAGTTGTTCTGATCCTGCCCCTGGCCCTGCTGGGGTCCTCAGCAGGCGCAGAGATGGGATGCCTCACTGCAGAGAGCAACCCATGAGCAACCACTAGGGCAGAGAGGCAGCCTTAGAGCTAATCTTGGCTACTGCTCTGTGTCATTCTGGTTAAGTCATTTAAATTCTCTCCTTTTGCATTCCACAGAGGCATAAATCTCCAGGACTCTCTCATAGGATTATTCTGGGAATGGAGAGGTTACAAAAACATTTGGTCAAAGACACTGGATTAACAAGCTCAATAATGACCCCCACTAGGAACAGGCCACAACCGTAGAACAATGGGGTAGCCGGGGAACTGACTGTCCGCCCTTCCTCCCCCAGAATAGCACAGCCTCCGGCCAAAAGTCAGGCAATTCTCCATTCTCTCTGAGTGTTTCCTCTCTGTAGCGTTGTGGAAAGCATACATCAATTGGACCCACGCCACCTCGCTTAAAAGGAGCTGGACACAATTTGACAGCTAAGAAAAGCACTGCCTTTAACAGATGGGTAAGATGTATTACGGAGACATCGAGGCTTCGAACAGCCGGCCGGAGAAAACTAAAAGCAGGTCTATTGATTTTCACGAAAGTGTTGACTTGATCCTGCCCAGGAAAGGCATCTACGTGGGCATTTATTTTTGTACCCTTGCTCTCTGCCTAATGCCTCCCTCTTCAGGTCAATACAAGGTAAGGCTGCTGGGAGTGAGTCCTGGGTGTTCCAGCACATTCATTCATTCACACTCCCCTGGAGCTCCCACTCAAGGCCAAGCACTACAGACCCTGTTATCAGCTGAATTATGTCTTCCAAAAAGAAAGATACGTTGAAGTCCTAACTCCTAGGAACTGTGAATGTGACCTTATTTGGAAAGAGGGTCTGTATAGACGTAATCAAGTTAAGATGAAGTCATGCTGGATTAGGGTGGGCCTTAATCCAATGATTTATATCTTTATAAAAGACTTGAGTGATGCATCTACAAGCCAGGAACACCAAAGATTGCTGGAAACCACCAGAAGCTGGGAGAAGCAAGGAAGGATCCTCCCCTAGAGGCTTCAGAGGGAGCAGGGCCCTGCTGACATCTTGATTTCAGACTTCCAGCCTCCAGAACTGTGAGAGAAGACATTCCTGTTATTTTAAGCCACGTAGTTTGTGGTACTTTGTTATGGGAGCCCTAGGAGTGAATTCAGACACAATGATGAAACGATGCTGTCCCTGCCCGCAGGGAACTTAGACTCTAGTGCTAACTGCTGTGCTGGGGAAGCTTAAGATCCAAGGGCATCAGAGGAGGGGCTCCTCCTGTAGGTTCCTGCGGGCCACCTGGCCTCGCCCAGGGGATCTTTTCATGAACCAGGAAGTGATACCGGTTGTCAATTCATTGATACCTTCTCCAGGGTTTCCAGAGTCTGTGGGTTGATTTTCCTGATGTAATTGGTCTCAGTGGTCGCATAGAAGTCTTCTCCACACTTCATGATGTTAATCAGGCAGTTGTCTGTGAAATCGGGGATGGTGTGGGACAGGTAGGAGAAAGCTCTGGGGAGGACAGCAAAGCAACGGGGTCAATGGCTGTGTCCACCCAGCTGGAAAGTTCTGCTCGAGATGACTTTGGTTTTCCTACTATTTACAACACTCTACTTCAACTAAGGGAGAAAAAGCACTGGGTCCCAACAGGTCATTTGATGGAATCCTGGTGACTCAGATATCAAGTTGCCCAAAGATCCTAACATGTTGAATCAGCTAAGAAGTGAGTCAGCTGGGACAACATGGCCGCCAGTGGAGCCCTCCTGGGATCTCAAAAATCCAAAGGTCTCCTGCACCAGAAGCAGCAAGAGCTGGTGGGTTGTTCTGAAATATCTTAAGAAGCTCTACAGAAATCATACATGTACCCATAATGGCCCCCACAGACTAGCAAAACCCCCCTTTTGGCAGGAAAGTGAGTCCATACTGGTTGCCTCAAATTTGTCCAGGAAATTAGTTTTTTAAAAAAGGAAAGCATACAAATTATGACTTAGGAACTCAAAATTAATTCGACTACAAGGCGAACTCAAAGCAGGAAGAAAGAAAAATTCTGGATCCACGTGTTGGTTAGTGCTCCCCCTACTGGCAAATAGTGCAACAGCAAGGATGCCTCCCAGGTCCCCGTTTTAAATTCATTCCCGCCCCCTCCCCACCTCTTACTGGCTCCTCCCCCATCTGCAAATGTGAGTTGGATGCTTGCTGTGTGGCAGCCCCAGCAGTGGATACTGGAACTGGAGAGATGATGTCAGTTTTGGAAGAGCAGAAGCACTCCTCCATTTCTGGGCCAGTCTACCCCGAACATTTCATGACTCTTCTACGTCTAAAGAGTGTTATAAGAGATACCGATGGCAGAGCTGATCCCCTGGCCAACAATTTAATTTAATTGCCCAATATGTAATACATTTACATGCATCATAAACCCAGATCATTTAAATATATACAGCTAAAAGTCTTCCCTTATTCTTTTCCCCCACTTCTCAATTTCCCACCTCCCTTATGTATCCAGTGAATTTCCTTATGCACATACAAGCAAAAATAAATCTAGACTTCCTCCTGCTTTTGTAGACAACATATAGCATACTATATGCTTTTTCCACTTAACAATATATCTTGGAAATCTTTCCATTCAATACATAGAGAGCATCCTCATTCCTTTTGGCTTCTGCCTGATATTTTCTTGTATAGTCTTACTGTTATTTATCTAACCACTCCTCTGATGATGAACATCTGGGTTATTTTCCTCACTGTAACAAATAACGCAGCCTTGAATAACCTCGTGCATTTGTCATTTCAAACACAAGCAAGTGTCCCTCTAGACTGAGGGGACGTATACTGGTAATTTAGATAGATAATTCCAGATTGCTCTCCTACCGGTCATGTGGGAGAATAACCACTCATCTGTCAGATGCGTTTTGCCTCTCTTGCTGTCAGTGGTCAAGAACTGCATAGCGTATATGAGCCCAGGCAACCATGGGCAGGTTTTCATCCACCCGAAAGAGAATGAGCAGAGATGCGAATGCTGGTTGTTTTGATCATTAAGGATATTGAAAAGCACGACCAGATTCAAAATGGACATTTACTTGGAAAATATGTTTTTGCAGGGGTCCGGATAGGCCATCGTTCCAAACTCTGACACCACGATCCTGTTGGCCTCGATGTTGGCGTTGTAGGTATCGCTTCTCAGGTATTTGCTCCTGTAATAGACTTCACCTGAAAGAGGAGCAGCAGAATCATTCCAGGTGGACCCCTTTACAGGGCTTTAAAGTCGATTTCGGCCATTCCAGGGGTTTTACCGGGGGAAGGCGGGGTGAGTCCATGAGGACAGTTCCCGTTAATGTGTGTGCCCCATATAAGGAGCGCTGGGGGCGTGCTCTCACACACATTCCTTCCCTTGAGACTTACAACAACACGGCAGGTAAGTATTCCTATTAGCTCTGTTTTACGGATGAGGGAATTGAGGCTCAGAGAGGTTCAGTCACCTTGCCCAGCACTACTCAGCAGAGAGGCACTGACCCAGGCCGTGACCATCCCTTCCGCCATGTTGGTATCCCTCCAGGTAAGGTCCACATTTGGAGGACTGGTCCAGAAGGCCTCACACTTGGGCTGGGTTTCCCCAGGGCCTGGTTCAGTCCTGGGAGCCTTCCATGGGCAATTTCAGCCCCTAGAGTAGCATTTCATACCTACTGCAACCGGAGGGTGACCTAACACCCAATCCTGCATGCGGAGGAGGGTCAGCCCAGGTGCTGGTGTCTAATTCACCTAGACACCAGAGACAATCCGACTCATGGCATAAAAGAAGAGACTCTGGACCAGCCCATCAAGACCAACCTTAGGTTCCTCTTGCTGCTGTAACAAGTTACCATAAACTTAGTGGCTTAAAACAACACAAACCTGTTATCTTACTGTGTTGGAAGACACAGTCCGAAATGGGGCTCACGGAGCTAAAATCAAGGTGTCGGCAGGGCTGGTTCCTCTGGAGGCTCCAGGAGAGAACCCATTCTTTGCTTTTCTCACTTCTAGAAGTTGCCTGCGTTCTTTGGCTGGTGGCCACATCACTCTGACCTCTGTTTCAGTTGTCACATCTTCTCTGACTCTGACCCTCCTGCCTTCCTCTTTCCCTCGAGATAACTCTGATTACACTGAGCCCACCCTGATAATCCAGGAAAATCTCCCATCTCGAGGCTTTCACTTAATCACAACTGTAAAGACCCTTTCACCAGGTAGAGTAACATATAACATGCTCACATGTTCCTTTTGGGGAAAGAAGGAGGAGAGAAAGGAGGAGTGGAGGGGGGAGGGAGGAGAGAGCAGAGGAGGCCTAGCTGGGAATGGACGGATCAGGAGAGGCTTCGCGGAGGAGGTGGCACTTGAAATAGCCCTTGAAGGATGAGTAAAATTTGACCACCATAGCTTGAGGGGCAGGAATAGGAGAGAGGGTAGGGTGTTCCCGTTCATTCTTCCCAGGCAATCTGTAAGGACAGGCCTGGAGGTGGGGAATGCAGCCCACTTCCCGCAGGAGCTGGGTCAGGTGGGCTGGAGCAGCAGGTAGGGGCTCCGGAACAGCAGGAAGGAGATGAGGGTGAGGTGGGGGCCCCAGCGGGTCCGCAGGACTGCGAATACCAAGGCTTTGGAACTTCATTTGGTGGGCAATTTGAAACCTCTGGATTTTTTTGTTTTCTTTGATTTTGCTTTTAATTAGCAAGTGACGTTACATCGATTTTTCCCCCCTAAGGAACACATTTCTTGCGGTAGTATAAGATACACTTCCGATGTTGGTACAATTATAATACGCAAAAAATTAGGGCTCAGGACATACTGATATTTTGTTCCCGTAAAAAAAGGTTGATCAGAGAAGTGCCCATCATCGATCCACTGCTGCAATGACGGGCTTAGATGTTCTTACCACATGAAGTACAAAGGGTTTGGGTGCTCAGTGGCCCTGCAGACCCATTTCTCAGCTAAAAAAATTGAGGCACAGAGAGATTAAGTGCCTTGCCTTAAGCCACTCAGCTAGTGAGCGGTAAACTGGATTCAAAGATTGACACAGCGACCATAGTCAGTATGACCATTCTGCGTGATCCTTGTTATTAAAAATACACCTATAGAAATGTGCTGCCATACTGTACGGTTTGATAAAGTGTCACAAACTGAAGCTACCCCTGTAAACGATATCCCAATCAAGAAACAGGCAGCCCCCTCATGTCTCGTCCAGTCTCTAGCCTCTCTCCCGCAGGGGAACCACTATCTTGACTTCTAACAGCCTTGACCAGTTTTGGTCTTGGGGTTGTGTCTTCCCATCCATCTCCAAAGGATGTGAGCGGATGTTTCAGCGGTAATGACTCCACCTGTGCACTTCTGCGGAAATAATAACAATGACGGTAATGGTAATCATAATAAAATTGGAAGAGGCCATGAAAGACCTTCTAGTTCTTTCTCTAGTCTTCGGGAGGCAAGTCGTGTGTCCCTAAGGGGCAGACAATCATCTATCCTCTTCTCAAACATCTTTTGGGAGGTGGCTACTGTGAATGCATCTCTCTGAGATATTTCAGTAGAGGGAACTCTGTTCCTGGGGCAGCAGGAAGAAATCTGAAGGGATGGTCAGGGGCCCTGGCTCCGGGGTTAACAGGGCGCTAGGTTCATGCATTCAACCAGTACTTATTAAACACCTTGAAAGGCCAGGAAGTGGGGAATATAATGGTGAGCAGGACAGGCAAGATCTCTACCCCTGAGGAGGTTCAGGTCTCCACGTGGATGCCGTGTGGATGTGTACCCTTGCTCTCATCTACTGGCCGTGCCCTTGACTTTGTGTCAGAATCAGGGCTCAGTCCTCTCTGCTCTGATGTGAGGACCACATGTTCTTTACAGAGCTGATGTGATGTTGGAGCCTGTAAAGCATGTAGCACATAGTAGGTGCTCAATAAAGGCCACATCCGCTGTTGAGATGCAGTAGGTAGAGTGGGCAAGGCTTTGGCTCCAGGGTTAGTCCCAGTCCAAGGCTTGTGACCTTGGGCGGGTCTCTTCATCTCATTGAGCCTCAGTTATCTCAGCTGGAAGTTGGGGATCACACAGTCCTCCCCAACTAGGGCTGGCAGTTTTAAACGAGATGGGATGACAGAAGGAGCTTGGCCCGTTGGCACACAGCATGCGCTTGCTAAGTGATGGCTGCTGGATTGTCCAACAAAATCCTGGAGACAGGAAGACTCACCTGTGGTCGGTGAGGCCACACCCACTGGTCCTCAGCCGCGTGCTACACAGAACCTGCCTTAGGGCCACTGGTCTCCCCGGAGCCAGCCTGTCCTTTGCTGGTCACTCTCTCTGAGAGTCGCCACCCACAGGCGCTGGCTAAGGTGCTTTGGGACCTGTAGTGCTTTGCCTAAAATGCTGAATTCTGTTCACTTGAAATGTAAACACAGGGCCCAGGCTGGTTGTCGGCAGGCGGCCCATTTCCTATAAACAACCAGCCCCAGAGCACGGAGCCCTGGGGGCCCTAGGAAAATGTGTCTCTGGAATTGCTCAAGCTGACACTCAACTTTGAGGACCATGCATTCCCCACCACCCTGCTCGAGGGAGAGCCCAATTAGCCACATTCCTTCCAAACGGACACGAGTAAACAAACAGGCTTCTGGCTGGGAGCTTTGAGAACTGGTTCCCGTTTGATAGTTTGGGGGGGTGGGGGCGGGATCTATATATCTCTCTCTATATACACACAAACACATATATTTATGTATATGTGTGTTGTTTTCAAAGGAAGCTTTCCAAAAGGCTACTTTGGAATTATAACAATTGAAAAAGTCAGTTTCAGAAATGTTAAATTCTTGAGAGCTCTTTTCGCCTCGAAATCTTGGTGACCCTGGCTCTTGGAATTCACATGTTCAAATCTTCACGGGACAACAACCTCGCCTCTCCGTAGAAAATGATCGAATATATTGCTGAGGGAGACCCGGGTGCACTCGTCTCTCTGCCTGCGTTAGGACATTTTTTACTTTGCAGTAATTTTAGACTTACGGAAAAGAGCGCTCCCCCACGCCCTTCCCCGGCTCCTCCTTCTCGGCTCTGCCTCTTCCATTCAAATCTTTGTGAGTTTTTACAGCATTACCCTCTCCTAGCCTCTGCCAAAGGCCACACACCACGTTTCTGTCTTTCGCTTTCTTGCTCTAGAGTCTTTTCTCGTTGGTTGGCGCTAGTTTAGCTTCCCCATGCTGGCTGTACACTGGAGTCACCCGGTGCTTTTAAAAGATTATGGGAGGCTGAGCCCCATCCCGTGGCTCTCTGATGAGCTTGGTCTTGGGTGGGATGGGCAGCCAGGCAGGAGGGCCACTGGGGAGGTCTTCTCAAGCTCAGTGTGCTCGGGGTCATCTGGGAAATGCATTAGAAACACAGACGCTCTGTCTCTATTCCTTGGGATTATGAGTCACTCAAGCCCTGGGTGGGGTCTCAGGATTTGCAGCTTCAAGGAGCATCCTGGGGGATTCTGAGGCAGCAGGTCCACAAACCACCTTTTGGGAACTACTGGCTTCGGGTTCTCTGCAAATCAGAGGACCCTGAAAGCCCTGTGCGTGCCCTCCAGAATCGTGTGTAGTAGGGCTTAAAGTTTCAGTTTTATATTTCCACTGCTAGACAATGGGGAGCCGTTGAGAGTCCTAGAGGAGAGGAGAAATGAGGCCAGGCCGTGACACACCAACATTGGCTATCTGGCAGCCTCGAGAGGATTGGGCTGGAGAAATGGGGAGAGACAGTAGCTGGCAGAAAGGGGGAAAGGGAGCAGAACTGCATAATGGTTAGGACTCGGGATTCTGGATTTGGAGAGCACGGGGTCTGTATTTGACCACCACCGTTTCTCAGCTGTGTGCATTTGGGCAAGTTCCTTGGCCTGTCTGGGTCTTAGACTCACATCTGTAAAATCAAGATGGTAGCAGGGGTACCCTCCTCAGGAGCTGTAGTGAGGGCTGAGTTGTGGATGGGTACAAAGAACTTAGGCAAGTGGCCAGCAAGCACCTCCTGAGGCGAGTGACAAAGAGATGGGTTGGGACATGTTGCTTCCTTCTACCGAAACTGTCTTTGCCTCATCCATACCATTCTAGCTCCATACAGAGCTTCCAAGTGCCCTCTGGGCTGGGCCCCATGCTTGGTGATGAAGATACAACCATTTGAACAGGAACCCTGCATTCTGGGGCCCTCTACCCTGTACTGGAGAATGACAAACTGATCATCACAAAGCAGAGTGAGGGCATACACCCTTGACACATGCTGGGTTCAAGAGCAGGACAGAGAAGGGGCCGGCCCGGTGGTGCAGTGGTTAAATTCTCATGCTCTGATTTGGCAGCCCAGGGTTCCCAGGTTTGGATCCCACTCATCAAGCCATGCTGTGGTGGCATCCCACATACAAAGTAGAGGAAGACTGGCACAGATGTTAGCTCAGGGCCAATCTTCCTCACTAAAAAAAAAGAAGCAGGACAGGGAAGGCGTGATATTGGGCATACTCTCCATACTTCTCATCTTCCAGCCAGCTCCAGATTATGAATAGGACTGAGTCTTTCATGCTGCTGTATTGTGTATACTTTTTATTTTCAGTGTATTATGATGTTGTAACATCTTAAGAAACCTTTCTGGCTGGGGAGAGACTGTTTCTCCCTGGATTAGCCAATTCCTAGAGGTGGCAAGGGGCCCAGCAAGTCTTTGATATGCAAACGAACCAGCCCAGGGCCAGACCTCCTCCACTTGGTCCACGCACCCCAGGAGGCAGCATCCCTCGGCCTTAACCATCAGGGCCAGGTAGCAGGCACCTAGGGACCACTGCTAGAGCCCAAGCCTGAGGGTGTTATCCAAACTCTCCCATCCTAAACCATTCCCTCCGCCCTGTCTGCCTTTCCCACGGGAACCCCAGTGATGGCCCCAGCCTGAGTGTTCACCCCACTCCTGTCTGCTGCCTCCTGACCCCCTGGTGTTATCCCATGTGGCCTTGGGAGGCGCCGTGTGCTCCTGTCCCCTGAGCCTCTCCTTGCCTCCTCTTGCGGCTGCACCTGACTGACCAGCCCATAAAAAGATACAGAACAGCTACTTACCTTTGACAATGGATTTTTAGTTTGAAAACCTACTAGAAGCCTTGAGAAAGTCTAAGCAGCATGGGATGGCTTTGGTCACTTGCCTATTTATCCCACTCAGGGGTTTTGGTGGATGGCCAAGCTTCTGCAAGACAGCCATGGCTCCGTCATCCCCTGCCGGTGCCCTCGTCCCTCCTGGTCTCTATGGAAGGAGGCGGGAGCCACCACCCAGTAAGCTGTGAGGGGTCACTTAAGCAACCTGCCATTTCTCAAGTAGTTGGTGTGTGTGTGTGCTGGGGTTAGGACAGGGGAGGTGGTTGCAAACTTGAACTCCAGACAACAAAAGTCGGATCTCAGCCCTACATAGGTGCCCTTGGACAAGTCGCTCTACCTCTCTAAGGTTTCAACTTCTATGTCTGCAAAGAGGGGACAAGGAGACTCCCACCCATCGTTAATGTGAGCATGGGAAATGCACCGCGGAGGACCGGTGAGGCAGGGCCACACAGAAAGGAGCCACTGTACCTTGCCCTCTCCCACACCTCAGCCAGAACGGCGTTCATTTCCCCAGGAAGCCTTAGTGACTCTGTCTGAAAAGGAGGGCATCGTTGAGGCTTAGGGCTGTCAGGAAATACGCAACACCCCCTGTGTAGCTGAGTCTCAGTAAAATCTGTAGGTTTTTGCAAACTCAGAGCTCATGGTTTTCACACATGTTGTCTCCATTCATGAAATATCAGAGCAAGTCACTGGCATAGAGTCTGCACTCAAAAAATAATTGCCGACTGACTTGAAAGAAATAACAGTTATACAAAAAGAATAGCTAATGCTTATCAAGTACATATTACGTGCCAGACATTCTACAAAGCTCCTTACACATATTAGTGTATTTAAATTCCACAGCAGCTCTCTGCGATATGCAACGAATATCTTCATTTTGTAAGAGACTCTACGGGAGACTGAGACACAGAGAGGGTCCTTCACTTGGCCAAAGTCACACAGCTTGGGTACCTATGAGCTAGGATGGTGGATCTGGGATTCAAACCTGGCAACAATGATGGTGGTTTGTAACCGACTGAGCATCTCCCAGGTGTCAGGCCCTTGCTAGGCCCCCAGTACTTCTAGTCATCACCACAGTTCTCCAAAGGGGAAGATCAAGCCTTTATACTGAGAAGGAACCGAGGGCCGAGGGTGGCGGAGTGACCGTAGTCTGCCATGCCGGAACACAGGGGTTAAAGAAAAATCTCACCCAGCTGAAGCACTTGGACATGAATTTGCTCACCGTGTGACTCTGAGCCTGCTAAAGCCTCATGCAACCCATCCTGGACCTCGTGGACCAGAGCTCACCTCGTGCTCGTGTGACATAAGCCAGCTCAAGGGCCAACAGCAAACAGGTCACAATCCACTCTTGAGCCAGTCACCTGATCTTAGGGTTTCGCCCTCATTGTGGCACTTTCTCCTTTCTGCCCCATATTCAGTCCGCTCAGGGAGAGCCGCTGACTCAAGCTTGGGGCTTGAGTGACCTGACTCTCTCTCGCCCAGGGAGCAAGCCATTCAGCTCGGCTCTTTTCAGCTCGAGTCTTCCTTTTTGGATTTGACGTGTGTCTGATTCCAAAGCCTGCAGTCTCCAGCCGCTCCTGCCCGCCTCATGGAGAATGCCAATTCTCTTGCAAGTTGAGCTCTTTGAAAAAGAACCTTGGCACCTCTCCAGGGAGGTTTGTGCTTAGGGTGGGCTGAATAATGGCTTCCCCAAGATGACCGTGTTCTAATCTTTGGAACTGGTGACTATGTTACCTGATGTGGCAAAAGAGACGGTACAGATGTGATGAAATTAAGGATCTCGATAAAGGCGATTATCCTGGATTATCTGGGAGGGCCCAATGTCATCACAACGGTCCTTATAAGGGGGAGACAGGAGGGTCAGAGTCAGAGCACTCCTTCTCTGGCAGTGACAGAAGCAAGGAGAGAGAGGGAAAAAGACAGAGAGAGAGAGAGATAGAGAGACTGCAAGATGCTACACTGCTGGCTTTGAAGGCAGAGATGGGGCCACAAGCCAAGGAATGCAGGCGCCTTCCAGAACCTGGAAAAGGCAAGGAAATAGATTCTCTCCCTGGAGCCTCCAGTAGGAACACAGCCCTGCCAACACCCTGATTTTAGCCCAGTGAAGCCCATTTTAGACTTCCAATTTCCAGAACTGTGAGAATAAATTTGTGTTATTTTAAGCTACTCAATTTGTGGACGTTTGTTCCAGCAGCAACAGCAAACCAATACAGGGTTCTTACCATCTCTGATGGTGAAGCTGTGCAGCAAGGCTAGCCCATCAAACCAGTGGTTGTATCTGGTCTCTCCCACTGTGTGCATCCCAGGCCCGTTGCGAAGCAGCATTCCCTGCAGCCATGTTGGAATCTTGCCTATTAAGGGAAAGAATGTTCAGTTTCCGCGTCCAAACCAAGAAGCCAGAAGAAATGGCCGCGGAAGGGAATGGAGGCCACAGAGCCCCAACACCACTCTCTGCATCCGTCTGTTTACTCATCTCCGGAAACACGCCTGGTACTGTGCTAGTACCAAGGACACCAAGACGAATAGACATCACCCCGGTCCTCAAGATGCTCACCATCCATTGAGAGACAGAGACGGAGGAATCAACAGACACTCAAAATACGCTGTCACAGAGGCCATGTGACACGCTCTGCAGGGGTGCTGCATGGAACAGGACCAGATTTCAAAGACTTGGTATGAAAAAAAAGTAAAATACCCCATCAGCAATTTTTAAAATATTGATTAGATGTTGACCTGATAGTGTTTTGGATATGTTGTGTTAAATAAAATATACCATTAAAATTCATTTTACTTATTTCTTTCTACTTTTTTGAGTGCGGCTATCAGAAGACTCAGAGTGATACCCATGGCATGCATTCTATTTCTGTTGGACAGTCCTGCTCTAGAGATAGGGGGCTGTAGCAGATGCTGTTGGTGGCCCGCCCGTGTCCCCTTGGCATTCACGTCCCCCTGAAGGCTGCTTTCTGTAAATAGCTGCAGCTCTCTGCCTGGGGGCTTTGTTCTCACCGTGGGAGCTGCTCAGCCCACACACCAGACAAGCTGGGAGCACCTTGGAGAATTAATGCCCTGGGAAGTGGCTCTTGCCTAACAATGGATGGGGAGTTGGGGGAACAAACGCCACCACCCCTGGCCCTCAGCTGGGACAATGCAAGCATGTTCTACATGATGCCTAGAGCATTCAGCTCCGATGGCTCCTGGTGGCCAATGGCTTGAGAATGCCCCTTTTATTGGCTTCCCTCCCACTTGAGCTTGGCATCACGACCCAAATAAACTATTTACACCTGACTTCTTATCTCTGGAGAAACATGAACCAAGAGATCAAAGACCAGTTCAAAGACCAGGGGATGTGCAAACTGCTTCATGAGACTGAGCGGTGATTTTCAAGCATGGATGTCATTAAGTTATGAGGCTGGGGACTTAAGCAGAGGTCAAGTGGCAAAGGTCGACAAGACCACACCAAGGGCTTTGATTTGGGCCTCAGAGGAACGGGACACCTTTGACAGTTATCATGGAATGACAGCATCGGGTTTTTATTTTGTGATTATTTTATTGAGACAAAATTCACATAACATAAAATCCACCATTTTAAAGTGTACGGTTCAGAGGTTTTCAGTACATTCAAAATGATGTACTGCTGTCACCACTATCTAACTCTAGAACATTTTCATCGTCCCCAAAGGAGACCTCACAGCCATTTTGGGCAGACACTCTCCGTTTCCCTTTCCCCCCAGAACCTGGCAACCACTAATCTACTTCCTGCCTCTACAGATTTACTTATTCTGGACATTTTGTATAAGTGGAATATGCTCCGATTTGAGGTTTCAAAAGTTGTCTCTGGGGCCAGCCCTGGTGCCCTAGTGGTTAAGTTTGGTGTGCTCCATTTCAGTGGCCCAGGTTCAGTTCCCCGGGTGCAGACCTACACCATTTGTCAGTGGCCGTGCTGTGGCAGCAACCCACATACAAAAAGAGGAAGATTGGGAACAGATGTTAGCTCAGGGTGAATCTTCCTCAGCAAAAGAAAAAAAAAGTCTCTGTGGTGTGGAGTGTGGATGGCAGGGCAGAGTGAAGAGCTAAGGGGAGGTAGGAAGACCAGAGAGAGGACGTGGGTGGCAGTGGTGGGGACAGAGAAAGACAGATGGAGCAGAGACTTGGAGGCTAGAGACCTGACAGGACTCAGTTTGACTAAATTTGGGGCATAGGGGAGGGTAGCACTCAGAAACACCAGGCAAGCCTCATGCCTAGGACAACCAAGTGAATGGGAGAACACTTCACAGAGACCCAGGACACAGGAGAGGGAGCAGGTGAGGCAGAGCAGCCGGAGATGAATCTGAGAACATAATAAGAGCTCCAGCTATAATGAGAAGAACGTTGATTGGCACTTACTTGCCAGGCACTCTGTTCAAGGTGGATTCAATTATTTCATCATTGCAGCAACCCTCTGTGGTAGGTATACAATGACTTCATTTGCCATAAGAGGAAACTGAGGCAGGAAATGCTTAAATAACTTGCCCAGGAGGTCTCAGCCAATAACGCACAGCCAGACATGAAGCCAGAGCCGTGGCCTGGCCTCCCTGGGCAGACGTGTCCACACAGGCACAACCTTTAGGTAGCTGTGGGCCAGTGGACGCTGACCCACTGATTAGACTTGACCCAGGGCTGGAGGCCTGCACGAGAGTCACCCGTCTTCCGATGGCTGCCTGGCCTCGGGCATGTCGCTGCCCGTCTCTAGCCCTCAGCTTCACATCTGCTGAGCAGTGTGATTTATAGCTGTGGTCCTCACACTTGGAAGCCCCCAGAGGGCTTGTGGAAACATGGATTTCTGGGCTCTACCCACAGAGTGTCTGCTTCAGTGGGTCTGGAGTGGGGACTAGGAATCTGTGATGCTAACAAGTGCCTGGGTGATGCTGAGGCTGCCGGTCTGGGGACCATCCTTTGGGAACAGCTGATGTAGATGGAGGGATCCATTCAGCTTTGCAGGTTCTAGGATTCTTGTTTTTTAAAATTCCCAAGGATTTCCATGCAGTCACTAAACACAGGGTGTGAAGGGAGGTGTAACAGCAAAATGTTCACGGCACCCCAGAGCATGAAAGGACAGGTACTGTAGAATCCTTTTTTAAAATAAAAAATTAGTAGTAAATGTGTATGTTTTTTGAAAAAAATATTTATATTTATAGCCTATCAATCTATCTTTGTACTATCTGTAGCTATCGTTTAAAAACTCAAAGAAGGGGCTGGCCCCCTGGTGTAGTGGTTGGGTTCATGTGCTCTGCTTCAGTGGCCCAGGTTTGGAGGTTCAGATCCCGGGTGCAGACCTAGCGCAGCTCATCAAGCCATGCTGAGGCGGTGTCCCACATAAAACAGAGGAAGATTGGCACAGATGTTAGCTCAGGGCCAATCTTCCTCAGAAAAAAAAAAACCCAAAAAACTCAAAGACAGATTCAAATATGAATAGAGCTTAAGAGATGGAAATATAGCTGACTTTTATTTCCCTCTATGTTCTCCTTTGCGCTTCCAAACTATATATATGTATATACATATATACATATACATATATATGTAATATATACCCACACATATAGATATAAATTGTACATTACTTTTGTAATCACAAAAAATGTACAAAAAAGCTATTTTTTGTTTCAAAAGCCGCCAGGGCTGTGCCCCGGTTGAAAAGCTGCAATCTGACTTTCCTCACAAAGAACGCTGTTGTCTCCCACTGTCCGTGCCTTTAAAGAGGAAAGTGCCCGTGTGCCTGAGCGGACCTACTCAGCCGTTCCCACAACACTAAGCCGGCTCCACTCTGGGACCCGGGAGTTCAGGACAGTCACTGCTCTTGAAGTCCAAACAAGACAGCACCAGGAAAGCGGCAACACAGAAGAGCAGGAGAAAGCCAGAGAGATAAAGGAGACACAAAGCCCACGAGGGGACGTTCCTGCGGAGGGTCCCACTCCTGGTCTGTTTCCCTGGCCCTGCAGCACTCAGGCGCCGAATCACACCTGGGGGCACCTGAGAGGCGATCACGTGGGGCTCAGTGCGTGTGCAGGGGTGGGAGCTCACCCACGCTTCTCGTGCCATTTTGAAATTAATTTAGGGTGCACACATATGCACAGACATATCCTGCATTTGGAATGGACCACATCTTGCAGCATCACCCCGCTGATTATATGCCGTTTGCAGCAATCCCGCGATTTTCCCCTAGAAATAGTGAGAACGACTCTCTTTGGAAACTGTGAGTTAAAATGTATAAAAGCACACCTAGATTTTCAGAGAATGTGTCTGGATTATGGGTCATTTCCCCCCGATCTACTGTTTTCCAGGTTTTCCAAAAATAATTTACAATAAGTGTGACTTTTATAAACAGGAAAGAAGTGTACATGTAAACATAAAAGAAGAGCCAATTATTTATACCAAATGCTCACCTGTCACTCTGGCCCTCACAGGCTCCAGCTGTTCTTTCTTATTTCTGCCAAATCCAACATCCATAGCACGGGGCGCGGGTGCGAGTGATATTGACAGTGAACAGACGCTCCTTTGCGTCTGAGCAGCTGCTCCCGGCCCCTCCTTTTCTTCCCTTCCTGTTCTCCCTCCCTCCCTCCTGATGCCACTCGTTTTTCCCTCTGCCCTTTCCCTCGTGGCCGCTTTGATTTTTCCCTCTCTGAGGGCCTGGTATCTCTTCGCGGGCACGGGGAAAGCTGCGCTGGTATTATTTATGTTTGGTCAAAGGTCAGTTCCCCAGCCATGTGTCCTAGCTAATCTCTAATCCTCTTACTGTAGCCCTAACTCTCCCTTTCCAGTTTCACTTTTGGCTTAACCAAGAAAAGCTGGTTTGTTGCTGGGTTTAAATTGGTGGGATAATTTAGCCGTGCATTCTGCTTAGGTGTGTTGTCTGAAATAATCCAACTCAGGAGGTGGAGATGGTTTATGATCAGACATATTATGATCCTGACAAAGAGAGACGGTCAGGATCATCAAAGACACTTGGAATTAGGAGAGCCAAGAGCATGCCAATCATGTTTATTCCTGCTGCATCACGGGAACTTCTTTGGCTGAGATGGGAAGGAATGTTTTGTGTTTTGTTTTTTGTTTTTGAGGAAGATTAGCCCTGAGCTAACATCTGCCACTAATCCTCCTCTTTTTACTGAGGAAGACTGGCCCTGAGCTAACATCCGTGCCCATCTTCCTCTACTTTGTATGTGGGATGCCTGCCACAGCATGGCTTGGTGAGCAGTGCCATGTCCGCACCTGGGATCCGAACTGGCAAGCCTGGGGCCACCGAAGAGGAATGTGTGCACTTAACCGCTGCACCACTGGGCCGGCCCCAGGGAAAGGTTTTTGTTTGGTTTTTGGTAAAGGTCCCTGAGCCTCCATCGCCTTAAAAAATCACATGTAAAGAGCAACTTAATTCATTATATTTCTTTTTTGGAGTAGTAAACACAAAACATTTCATGTACCCATTTAAACAACAAATATAGGGAACCAAAACCTCTACTCAGGACCTATGTGGAACAGTCAAAAGCAAACTTCAGCTTAACTTCCTGGCCTATCAGGAGGGAGAGATAATGCCTGTATTTGATTTTAGGGTTTCCCTATATTTGTGCATCTCAATGCGATGCCATGGCCTAAAATCCATATTCAAGATGCTATGAATGCTGGGTGATAAGTTAATGAACTCATCTTCACTCACGTTAAAGGAAGAAGCAGCCATTCCCTTTCTGGAGGAGTAAGGGACGAGAACGGGCCTTCATGCGGCCAGCTGAGTATAATGATTGTCAGGTCTGGGCAGAGACCCCTCCCAGGATCTCAGCGCTCAGTCCTGAGAGCCGCCCGGTCGGTCTGTGCTTCCATCCTGGCTGCGCATTCCAGTCACCTGGTTGGGACCTTTAAAAGTGTCAGCGCCCAGCCCCACTGATTCAGAATCTCTGAAGGTGGAGCCCAACGCTCAGCATTTTTAAAAAATGTCTCCAGATGATTCTAACGCGTGCAGCAGGCATTGAGAAGCCTGGTCCAGGGGAAGACGCCACGTGTTTGAGTTGATCCCGGACTCACATTCTTCCCTTTTCTGTGCGTCTGGGGTATATTTCTTATCCTCTTGGAGCTGTCATTTCCTTAACTGTAAAATGGGGGTATGATGATATCGAAATCTCCAGGTTGTTGTAAGTCAAGGGCCTAACGAAGCACCTGGCCCCAAACCATTATCAGCCACTGTTGTTACCCTTTCTTCCCCATGCTGTCAGAAGAACTTCCCTTTGACCCACATTTTCCAGCAAGTCCCATCAAAACTTGCCAGTCTGTTCTGCTGTCTGGTCTAAACATGTATATCCGTGTCAGGGTTATTTATTCGTAGGCTGTGAAAGCTGCATCCTTGTGAGGATTAAAGGAGAATGTCTGGCACACACCGAGGGCTCGGGAAAAACTGCACCGCCAGGGGCGGCAGCTCGGGTGCGGAAGGAGAGAGCTCGGGGCTCAGCGATCAGAAGACCTGGGCTGGGACCTCAGCCCTGCGGTCTAAAAACTGTGATGGCCGTCACATGCTCCCTCTGAACCTCACTTTACTCTGCAAAGCAGGATGGCAATGACATAGGATGGCAATATCTATGTTGCAAGGTTTGTTGGGAGGATTATATTGAAATTATATAAATGAGAACAGGGCCTTGTTCTCTTTTCTTGTCCATTTTGTATGTTCAGAAAAGCAACGGTCCCCATCCGTGTTCTGAGTCAAGTGCTTTACGAAGCACTCTGCCTGCACCAGCTCGCTCTGGGCTTACATAATCCAGTGAGGTGGGCACTCTCACCGCCCGTTCTAGAGATGAGAAAGCTCAGGGAAGATCACTAGCTTGCCGTGGGTGACACAGCTACTAAGAGATGGAATTAGGAAGCAAAGCCAGGCAGCCTGACTTCAAAGCAGATACTCTGTGACAATTCCATACATCTCCAAGGCGTGATGAATGTGTGCTAGATTTTTATTGAATGAAGTAATGGGTGGATGCGTCAATGGGTGGAGGACCCCAAGAGGGCCAGTCTTGGGTTGATATCATTGCCTTGTTACCTAACACTGAAGAACCAGGGCGAGCCCTCTCCATCCAGATCCCAACCCCACCCCAGGAACAATTACATGGTGAGATAAGGATATTTTTATAACGGTGGTAAGAAATTGATCATCACAGTAGATATCTGTATGAGTTTTATAGGACTCCCACCACAAAGTACCACAGACTGATGCCTTAAACAGCAGAAATTTATTTTCTGGCTGGAATCAAGGTGTCAGCATGTCTGGTTTCTTCTGAGGCCTCTCTGCTTGGCTTGCAGACAACCTCCTTCTTGCTGTGTCCTCACACCGTCGTCCCTCTCTGTGGACATGCCTGGTGTCTCTGTGCGTGTCCAAATTTCCTCATCTTACTGGATGGGACCCACCCTAACAGACTCATTTTAACTCACTCACCTCTTCAGAGATGCTGTCTCCAAATACAGTCACTTTTTGAGGTCCTGAGCGTTAAGCCTTCAACATGTGAATTTTGGGGGGACACAATTCAGCCCGTAACATATCATGAAGGCACGACAAAGACACTTTGGCTGAAAGGAGCAGAATGTCTGCTGAAACCCTGAAGATGGGCATTGATCTCAGACAGTAAGTCATCTGGGAACCCTGGGGGGCTCGGAAGCTCACCTGGGTCACCTCGCCAGGCACCACGCTGCCATGCTCAGAGGGCTGGCTTGTTATCCTTGGGCTTGTCCAGTTTGGGTTATAAATGATTGCCTTCCCTCCAGGAATCAGGTCCTTGCATGATGATGCGCAAAAGCAGGGAGATAGGTGGGGACAGAGGAAGCATTTTCATCCTGGAGGAAAATCTTTCCCAGAATCCCCTGAGCGGATTTTGTTTTAGTGTCATTGGCTGAACTGTCACATGACCACCTCTAGACCCATCCCTGTAAGCAGGAACAGGAGTGCCCTGATTTCCTTAAACCCGTTGCGAGCCTCCCATGAGGTGGCACATTGCCACCTGAATCATATCAGGACTCCAGTAGCAAGGAGAAAGGAGGGGATGGCTTAGGATGGGCAGCCAACAGGGTCAGCTACAGGCAGAACAACATTTGTTCATTCTCACAATCATTCATTCAAGGTACGCTTACTGAGGACCTACTATGTCCTGGAAATACAGCAGTGAACAAAACAGGAAAATAATCCTGCTCCTTCTTGGAGCATATGCCGACCACATGCCAAGTTCTGGGATGTAGAGTGATTAATGACCTCAGTCTCTGTCTTCTTGGGCTCCCACGATATTCTTTTTGCTTGGGGTCCAAATCTGCACTCCACCCCCCGCCCCAAAAGGACGTGCATTTCCCAAAGGGGTTAGGGTCCTGCGGTGGTTCACAGACGGCCTTCATGTTGGACCTCCATTCTTCCTTTTTATAAACAGAGATAACAAGCAACAGCAGCTCTTCTCCAAGAAGCTCTGGCATTGCTCTGGACCCACGCAAGCCTGACCTCTGCTTTCTGTGTCTTTGCTAATATGGGAAAAGTGGGACAGCAGACTCATTGCCAGTAGGAGCTGTCTCCTGGCCTGTCCTCCAGCCTCTGATAAAGGCCATTCACTGGATGCTTGACACACGCCAAATAGTGTGCTAAGTGTCTTATTAGAGTCTTTTATTAATCCCTACACATCCCAGCAAGGGAATCATTAGCAATCTCATTGTACAGCCTCAGAGACGGGGAGAACTTGATCAAGGTCAACAGCAAGTCAGTGCATGTTCTTCCCCACCACGCAGTCATACTTCCCACTTTTTTTTTTTTGAAGATTTTATTTTTCCTTTTTCTCCCCAAAGCCCGCCGGTACATAGTTGTGCACTTTTAGTTGTGGGTCCGTCTAGTTGTGGCATATGGGATGCCGCCTCAGCATGGCTTGATGAGCGGTGCCATGTCCGTGCCCAGGATTCGAACCAGCAGAACCCTGGGCCACCGAAGCGGAGCGTGCAAACTTAACCACTCGGCCACGGGACCAGCCCCTCCTTCCCACTTTTTGAAGCTGCTGATTGAGGAAAAGAAATACATAGGAGAGCAAAACTGGGTGCCCCACAGACAGTTTCTGTAATGCATTTGCTGCCCTAAAATGGGACTAAAGCTGACCAGCACATAGGAGAACAGAGTACTGGGGATGTGAAGGAATGTAACTCATCTCACATGAGAGTTTTGGCCATTTATTGCCAGAACAAACCACTCTAAAATCTAGTGGCTTAAAACAACAACCATTTTTATTATCTCTCCGGGTTCTGCGGGCTCAGTCCTGTGGGTGGATGGGGCTCTGCTGGGCGGTTCTTCTGCTTTCACTGCTTGGGGTTCCTTATGTGGTCACGTGTCAGCTGGAAGTTGACTGGGGTGCTAGGAGGCCCAGGCCTTGGCCTCTCTCCCTCTCCATGTGCTCTCAGGGCCTGTGCTTGACCCTCTCCATGGGACCTCTCCAGCAGGACAGCTGGACTTCTGTCATGGCAGCAAAACCTCCCAAAAGTATGTTGGGAGAGAGGAAGCAGAAGCTGCCAGTCTCCTTTAGGGCTGACCCCAGGACTGGCCATTTCACTTCCACTGCCTTCTATTGGTTAGCACAAATCACAGGGTGGGGAGTGACCACACCAGGGTATGAATATGTGGTCTGGGCTGTGTGGTCCCTGGGGTGGACCCATTTGCATTTGAGCCTCAGCTCTTCCACTTACTAGCTGAGCATCTGAGCCACCTGCTTAAATCTCAGAGCCTCAGTTCCCCATCTCTCAAATAGGAATTACAACACCCGCTTCACCAGGTGGCTGCAAAGTTTAAATTAAACAACGGAAGCTCTGATCACGTCTGTCATAGTGCTTAGAGTATAGTAAGAGATTATAGCCTGGTCTTTTCCTTTCTTTTCTTGGGAAAGAAAGAAAAATTGCAAAGGTCAGCCAATAGGACAATCAGAAATATTAATTTTTTTGAGCACTTAGAATGTGTACAACTCTGGCCTATCGTTGGAAGGAAAATAGATACCAGCAACCTACACTGGGATTTTAAGTTTCTTCTAGTCTGGTTGTGAAGACACATACAGGGTAAGTGATAACTAGCTGCTTATTTGAGCTGCTCTAGAAGAGGCACAGGTAGAAATTCTCATGGGAGTTCCGAGGAAGGAAAGCTTACTCATGCTGGGGAGGGTTAGGACAGAAGGCTTCCTGGAGGAGGAGGTACACAGCCGGGCCCTTGAGAGCGGGAAGTATCTGGATGGGCAAAGAGGAAATGGTGGCCTTCCTGGCAGGAGGACCCGTGTGAACAATGGCATAGAGCTGGCCAGTTCTAGCAGGGGGCCAGCAACGAGGCCAGGCGGGCTCTGCCAGGGACATGGCGAGAGAGAATGATAGTTATAGGTGCCATTTATCCGAGCTTCCTATGTGCCGGGCATTTGCCTACGCCTTTTGCACATACGAACTCATGTCCTCCTCACAGTAACCTGAGGATAGGTGTCTAGCCCCATTTCACAGATAAGGAAACTGAGGCAGAGGACTTAAGTAACTCGCCTGGCAGCCCAGAGCTGGGCCGTGAACCCAGGCAGCCCGGCTCCAGAGTCTGTACCTGCAACCCCCACTCTTGTCCACTTCCTCTGAGATGCGGGTGGAAAGTGGTTTAGGGACTGGACTGTGCAGGGTTGTAAGAATTTGGGCTTTATACTGTAGGCAGTGGCGTCCTAAGTCAAGAGGCCATGTCCAGGGAAGGCGTTAATGTGGGGCTTAACTGTGCTGTCCGACACAGTTGCCACTAGTAGCACATGGCTATTTAAATTTAAATGTACATTAACTGCAATGAAATGAAATTCCTCCTTCACACTAGCTACATTCCAAGGGCTCCAGAGACACATGTGGGTAGTGGCTCCCGTATTGGACGGTGCAGACACAGAACATCTCCATCATCATGGAGAGTTCTATTGACAGTGCCGAGCTAGCAGGAGAGCTGCTAAGTTGGCATTTATATGTGACTAAGGTGGACGGAGACAGCTATGACTGCATAACAAATCTGTTTGGAGGGTCCAAGTGTCAGAGAAGTCCATGGTCAGCAATGGTAAAAAAGTGAATTAGTTTATGCATTCATTCATTCATTTATCTGTTCCACAAATATGGAGTGCCACTCGTCCAGCGGGAGCAGTTGCACGTCAGAGGTGACACAGCCCCCTATGGCAACAGAAAGGAAGACGGGAGACAGGCTCCAGGGCTGGGAGCATGGTGAGGAGAGTGGATGTCCATAAGGCTTCCTGAAAGGGGCAATGCTGAACCGAGAGCTGAAGGATGGCAGGAAATTGGCCAAGTAGACAACCTGGGAAGAGTGATCCTGCAGAGGGAACGGCTTGTGCAAAGACTCAGAGACATCACAGGGTATGGCCACGCACATGTTGTTCCAGATTATTAAAGGATGGGTGTTCGCTGAGTGGGGCTGTGGCAGGAGAGACGCAGGAGAGGGGAGCAGAGGCCAGCGGAAAATGGCGGGCAGGAGAGGGAGGGAAGAGGTGAGCTGTTCACTGCCTTGGGGGACTGGAGGCTGGAGTTGCTGAGAGGGAAACAGGAAAAAGGGTAGAGCCAGAGGAGGGCTGGGGTTCCACGGAGGCGTCGACTGGCAGGGCCCTTCCCCCACGTGGGTGGGTATCTCCTGGGACTTCCTGCCAAGTCACACGTTTGCACGAGTTGGCCAGGCTGCCTCCAGCAGCAATCCAGAGCCTGTAGAAGAGGATTTGCTTCCAGAGGGTGGAAGGCTCGGTACAGAATCACACAGGGTCTGCTCTTCAGAGGGTCCAAGATGCCCCCAGGGCCAGCAGGAGAGCTTCACCTCCGCCCTTCGGGAGGGAGAAGGAAGGAGGTCCCCAGCTGTGCGACCCCCGCTCTGTATTTTGTGCACATGATGTCTTCTCATCCTGGCACAGACTTGGCAGGCACTCTTCTGCTCCCCTTTCTATCAAGCAAGCAAATGAAGCTCGATTAGGTTGTGCTCCTGGGCCCCAGATCACACAACATGTGGCAGGGGAGGGAGATCAGGACGTGGGATCCTCTGCCCCCAGAATTTCGGGAAGGATACAGGAAAAAGAGACTCCCCTTCCTGAGGCCACTTTTCCATGGAATGTGTTGCGTCTATAAAACAATCTCGAGGGGAAGAAGTAAAAGCTGAATTCAAGAAGAGCTTTTGTGCTATAAAAAACAACAGCCTTATTTTGCAATTCTGTATCTCCTATTACAAAGTTATCGCCTAAAATGAGTTAATATTTCCCTTTTGGAGATCATGTTATCCTATCTAAATTACACTGCAGTTTTCCAATTAAGTTAGCTTCTAAATGGTGCCTTTAATTAGCCAGGGTGATAAGCTGAGCAGATAACGGGGAAATCTCAGAGAGCAGGGTTCAAGATGACATGCAAAGTCCTGGTGAAGGTGGCAGCTACCTCCCCAAGGGAGAGGCATCAGTGGTGAGGTCCAGACAGCCGTGCGCTCCACGGAGCTGTTCAGGAAGCAGGATGTAGGGAGGGGTGGGAGAGGCGCTCTGGGACTCCTGGAGCCAACACTTCACCACGAAACAAAAGACCGTAAATTATGCCATTAACATTTAGGAGGATCCATTAATTGCACAAAGTCCTCCAGGACAGCAGAGACTGGGGTATTAGAGAAAAATGAGAAATCGCAGCTCCTGACCTCAGCGAGCTCAATGCCTAACAAGGGAGAGAGGAATGCAAATAATAATTATCATAATCATAGTATGCCACCCTTGGGAGGCAGAATTGACAAGATGGAAATACAGTGGGCATCACTGGTAGAAAAAGAAGTGCCTTCAAATGCCTGGGCTGGAACACTTCAATTTTCCACTATGTGCTTCAGGGCCCGATCAGTGAGGCTGGACAAAGATTCAATTTAGATAATAACTACTAGGTGATAGTCTGGACTGAAGTCTCGACATTTCTACCTCCTAGATAATCTTTCGGATTGTTGCCCTCTCCCCCTGCCCCCTAGCCGCTCTCCTGACTATGTTTTGACTTCTTGGGAGCAGCTTTCTCTTGGGTCTTCCTGCCTCCAGTCCCACCCCCTCCAATCCATCTTCTCTGCTGCCACCAGGTGGCATTCAGACCTGGTCGTGTCACTCTCCTATTTAAAATCCAGAGTTTAGCACAGGGTCTGGCACATAGTAGGTGGTCAAGAAATATTTTTTTTATTTTTTTTTTTTAAAGATTTTTTTTTCTCCTTTTTCTCCCCAAAGCCCCCTGGTACATAGTTGTATATTCTTCGTTGTGGGTCCTTCTAGTTGTGGCATGTGGGACGCTGCCTCAGCGTGGTTTGATGAGCAGTGCCATGTCCGCGCCCAGGATTCGAACCAACGAAACACTGGGCCGCCTGCAGCGGAGCGCGCGAACTTAACCACTCAGCCACGGGGCCAGTCCCGGTGGTCAAGAAATATTTAATGAATGAATGAATGAATGGCACATGGCCTCGTTGTGTTACATTATCATTGGATTAGTGTCCTAGGGCTGCCATGACAAAATGCCACAAACTTAGTGGCTCAAATGACAGAAATTCATTCTCTCACAGTTCTAGAGGCCAGAAGTCTGAAATCTAGGTGTTCGCAGGGCCGTGCTCCTGAAGTCTCTAGGGGGGAACCCTCCTTGCCTCTTCCAACTTCTGGCGGTTGCCAGCCACCCTTGATGCTCCTTGACTTGCAGCTCCATCACTTCACTCTCTGCCTCTGTCGTCACACGGCCTTCTCCCCTCTGCCTCTCTCTGTGTTAAGATTTCCCTCTTCTTACAAGGACACTAATCATTGGATGCAGGCCCACCTTAATCCAGCATGAGCTCGTCTTAAATTGACTACGTCGGCAAAGGCCCTACTTCCAAGCAAGGTCTCACTCACAGGTACCAAAGGTTAGCGCTTCAACTATCCTGTTGGAGGATAAAGTTGGACCTACCATAGTCATTAAGCAAAACAATTTAAAAGTGCACATTAAAGAGGCTGTAAGTGGATTTATTTTTACAACCAAGTTCATGTTTCTCTCTCACTCCCTTGCTTTTTTGTTTTTTAAAGCTAAAAACTTTTAAATAGTGCTAAAGTGGAAGTGGATTAATCTGCTATGAGGACACGGAAGATGTAACCGTTAACTCTTGTAGAGTCTAAGAATGCTTCAGAGAAGAGGTTTATATTTGAGCTCTTATTGAAAAAGGGTGTAAGTTTGTAGGCAAGTGCATAAGAGAAGGCGTCTGTAGAGAAACGGCCTGAGCAGAAGTGTGGAGGTGTGACCAGCCATGGCGGACTAGCCCGTGGGGGATGATGCAGGGTGCAGTAGTGGATGTTGGTTCTGGGGTACCGACAAGAAGCAAGGTTTTGGCATTCTGGGGCCTCCCCCTGAGACACCATTTCTACCAGTTCTCCCTCTGCGCCCCTACCTCCACCCCACGCCCTTTCTTCCTGGCTGGTCCTTCAAGATCTAGGTTGCCAGCCACCCTACAGAAGCAAAAAATTACATGTGAGCAAATCTGTAGGGCTCGCCTACATACGCATTTAAAAAACCAAGAGAACGCTGCCCGCTATCCTGATGACTGAAGACATTATCAGTTGCTCAGAGCTGGTCCCCGAATACAGAATTGAAACCATCAGGAAAGTGCGCAGGACACGGCTCAGCTGTGTGAACAGATGTCCCAGGATTTGATCAGCTGTCTGTGTTCAAGTGGGGTCAGCAACATGAACAACAGAAAGGTAATTAATTTGATTTAAATAGGCATTGAGTCCAAAGCAAGAATCATGAAGATGCTCACTCCCTGGGGCCAGGCATCCCAGTCCTGGGGATAGACCTGTCTAAGCTTGGGCTCTCCTGGAAGTGGACCCCAAGACGAGGACTCAAGTGCAAGCGGTTTATTTGGGAGGTGAACCCAGGAAATGCCAGTAGGGGAGTGGGGAAGTGAAACAGGGAGGAAAGACATTAACAGTACGTTATCAAGGCCCTCATCATCGTGGGCAACTGAAACTCCATCTGGTTGGGGGACTCTGGAGACGGTGTGAACGTGCCTTAGGGTTATCTTGAGGGAGGTGGAGGATTGATCCACCAACTCTAGTCAGTCAAGGGTGAGAGTTTCTCCAGAGAGGTGCTAACTTCCAAGCACTTCCATCCTGTCCCACGTGTGCACGGGGTGGCATAGAGCCACAGGTGCTTGCATTTAGAAGCCCTGCATGGTAAGTGTGAGAGGTTCAGGGGGACGTTGACAATGTCTGCTACAACCCTCAGGTGTTCTCTCACCCCAGGCTAAGGGGTAAGTGCAGGAAGATGTTCACAGCAGTGTTGACTAGAATAGCAAAACCGAACGGATGAAAACCAGATGACCAAAACCACACAAAACATGCAGCAACATGGGAATGGTGTTGTAAATGTCCATTGGGAGAAAGGAGGTCCAACACCACCACGGCGATTTCAAAGCCCTTTAGCAATGTGGAAAAGGCTTACCACTGAGCGCTAAGTGGAAACGCAGGATGCAGTATGAACTAATTTACACACACACCAGGGTTGTGCCTGGGTAAACATCTCTCTTCAAGGGAAGGGGCGTTCGAAGGAACTGCAAAGAAATGAAAATGCATTAGGGTGATGGGACCATGAGAATTCTTTAGCTATGCTGTTTTTGATCGAATGGAGGGCAAAGATTCAATACAACCAATAAAAACACCAATTCATATAGAGCTATGTGCTCCGCCATCCCCGGCCACCGTTTCCTGGATCCCCTCCCAAATAAAGCGCTTGTACTTGAATTCTTGTCTCAGTTAGCTTCCAGGGGACACCACACTAAAATGGGCCTATTCCCAGGACTGGGATGTGTGGGTTACAGAGTGTGAACAGCTTTGTGATTCTTTTTATGGCCTCAATGCCCTATTTAAACCAAACTCGCTCTCTTTCTATTTTCATTTGCTGATCCTGCAAGTCAGGATTCGGAGTCTCAGGCAGCTGGATCGGATCATTAGAAACACATTCCCACAGGTCCAGCCATGTCCCGCTTCCTTTCTTCAGGTCTACAGAGGTTAAGGCACACTGGCAGCTGACATCACCAGGACGAATTCCGTGCCCAGGAGTCTGCAATTTATCAGAATGTAAAGAATGAGAAAATGGAATTTGGCCTGCAGATTTGCGTTTGTTATCAAATGTCTCCAGCATGTTCCACGAAGGACATAAATTAAGCCTTTACCCAGGAGACCCATTATCTCTGCGTGTGGCCTTCCACATAATTTTCTAATGGAAGTCATTAGACATTTGGCCCCGGAGATAAGAGACGGGTTCTGCCCAGCCTGTGTTCCAGCCTGTGAGTCAGCGATGACATCAAATCCTGCCCTGGGCTCTGTCTGGCAGGGCCATTCCGGAGGGCTTGGAAGGGTTTCTGGGAAAGGGAGGGGGGCCAAGCTGTCAGCTACAGGGAACTGGGAATTGGGGCTAGGCTGGCAAATGTTCATTTAGTCCCACTATGTGCCAGCCATGGGATAGACAGAGATTAAGACATTATTCCTTGCCCCCAAGAAACTCACAGAATAAAACAACCCAAATGTCCATCAACGGATGAATTGATAAGCAAAATGTAGTCTCTCCACACGATGGGGTGTTATTCAGCCATGAAAATGAGTGAAGTCCTGATACGTGCTCCAACAGAGGTGAACCTTAAAAACACTGTGCTGATGAAAGAAGCTGGATACAAAAGGTCACAGATTGTATGATTCCATTTATATGAGATGTCTGAAACAGGTAAATCCATAGAGACAGAAAGTGGTGCCAGATATGAGACAACTGTGTTCTTAAAGCGTTTGGCCACCTGCCATGGCAAACGGTTTACTTAACACCTGTTTTGAATGCTTGAGAGTTCTGCCATGTTGCCTGGCTCCCTTCTCCAACCTTGAATTACTAACTTTTTTTTTTTGAGGAAGATTAGCCCTGAGCTAACATCTGCCGCCAATCCTCCTCTTTTTGCTGAGGAAGACTGGCCCTGAGCTAACATCCGTGCCCATCCTCCTCTACTTTATATGTGGGACGCCTACCACAGCATGGCTTGACAAGCAGTGTGTAGGTCTGCACCCAGGATCCAAACCAGCCAACCCCCAGCCACCAAAGTGGAACATGCGAACTTAACCGCTGCACCACCAGGCCGGCCCCAAATTACTAACTTCCTGAGCAGACCATTTCATCCACGGCTGTGTTTTGCTGTAATCATATAAACCATGCCCTTGGTGTCTCCCCTACCCCAACTCAACCCAAATGGCCTACCTAGGTATTTTCCTAAAGAAAAACTTCTCTTCCCAAGGGGAACTCTGGTGTTGGTAGTTTAAATAATTTTTCCCACCACTAAAGTAACACAGTAACTTGGTCAAACTGTGTTAATTTTGAAAGCTATCATGAACAACAAACATTTCTCAGGAAGGCCAGCAAAGAACTAAGGTGGTGACGTTAGTTCTGGAAAACCCTTCATTCCACAGTTATTATATGAACTCTTTTTGAGTGCCAAAAACAGGAGTGAAGTACTCATACATGCTGCTGTGTGCAGGAAGCGTGCAGATACTATGCTAAAGTGATAGGAGCCAGTCACAAAAGGCCACATATGATATGATTTTGTTTATAGGAAATGTCCAGAACAGGCAGATCCGTAGAGACAGAAAGCAGATTAGTGGTTGTCATAGGCTGGGGGAGGGAGAAATTGGGTGTAAATGCTGTGGGTACAGGGTTTCTTTTGGGGAGATGAAAATGCTCTAAAATTGATCATGGTGATGGTTGCACAACCTTGTAAATATACTAAAAACCACTGACTTTTATATTTTAAATGGGTGGAGTGTATGGTATGTGAATTATATCATCATAAAGCTTTTATAAAAAAAAAAAAAGAAACCCAGAGGAGAGAGGTATGTTATATTAGGTAAGTTTTACAAAGTTCAGAAAGGAAGTGACATTTGAGCTGAGTCTTAAAGGTGGTTGGGGAAGGACCAAGGAGAAAGTGGGTCCTGGCAGATGGAACAGCCACACAGAGGCGTGAGGAAGGTCCCCAGCAATGAATGAGGATACTTAGGAAGAGCTGTGACTTTGAGCTTGTGGGGGAATGAGCGGCCCATGAGATTTTATTTGAGTTTATTATTTTTGAGCAGTTAATACAATCACATGGCACAAAATAGAAAAGTTTCAAAAATGGGACCATTGAAACAAAAGTCCTGCTCCCTCCTCTCTCTCCCACTCACCTACTTCCCCCACCCAGCCAACGCTATCGCCAGTCTCTTGTATGCCCTTCAGGAGAGACGTTATACACATATAGGTAAATATTCACATATGTTTTTGTGTAAATGGGATTGGATCATCAACAATGTCTCATACTTTGCTTTTAATATTAGCAAAAATCTTAGAGATTTTTCCATGTTTGTATATAAAGAATTTGCTCTTTTTTTTAGTGGGTGTGTAGGATGTACTACATTTTGTTAACCAGTTTCCTAGCAATGGACATTTAGGTTGTTTTCAATATCACCTTCTTACAAAATTCTGTAATGAATAGCCTTATACATATGACATTTCGCTTATATATGAATTTATCTGTAGATGAAATTCCTAGAAGTGGAATTGCTACCTTACAGCTTGTGCTTTTAAAATTTCGATGGATGTTGTCAAGCTGCCCACACCAGAGATTTGTCAAACTGTCCACAACAGAGGTTGTACCAATTTACATTTGCATCAGCAATGGGCAAGGGAGCCTGTTTCCTTGCATTTTGGAGACGGGTTTGGAAGTATTGTCGGGGGTCAGTTCATAAACAGCCTTGTATACAAAGCTAAGAAGTTTGAACCTGATCCATAGACGGTGGACGCCATTGGAGGGTTTAGGCAATGAGTGGGGATGGGCAGGCTTGAAGTTTTAAAAGCTTATTTTTGTGATGACATCAAATAGATTTTGCAGGAAATTTTTATCCTCTAACAGGCATGAGTGGTAATGTGATGAATCAGAGAGTGGAAAACATCTCCATTAGGACTGGAGCCACGCTGGGGAGAATGCGTTTATCATTCGGGCACAGCAGCCACTCTAGACAATAGGATCGGATATGAGCGCAATTTGGTCTCTCTACCGTCCCATAAGTTTCACTTCCCTGCCATTTTCATTTTATCACATACTCCCCACATGCTGATGGCTTCTCATGAAACATTTGGCCCTCAAAGGTAATGACATAAAACCAATAGCAAGGACTTTTTATCGGAAGCAGACAGTTGACCAAATGACAGGCAGACGGGTGAGACAACAGCTTTGTCTTTCTCTAGAAGACCATTTTGTGAATTAAATTGGATTTGGAATAGGCATTGAGCAAAGAGCTGTGGGAGGCAAAAACACAGACACATTCACCCAGAGTCTTTTGTTTCTTAAACAAGAGGTAGTGGCTATTATTTGATGTAAAGAGAGAAGGAAAGACGGATGACAGATGGTTGTGAAGGCACCAGCATATGAAGGACCCGAGAGGGAGCTCCACCCAGACGCTCCAGTGGTGGTGGTTCAAGGATGAGCACAGCAGGCTTGGTACTCTTGGGGCTTGCTCTGAGGTTTATGGCCGCTACTGCTAAGCGAGAGGACGGCAGTTTTTGCTCTAAGAGCCAAGTGGCTTTCAGAGACGCTTGCTATGAATTTGTGTCTCTTGGCCGCGCCTTCTATGGTGCCCAGAGCTGGTGCGAGAGGCAAGGAGGCCACCTGGTCTTTATTCGTGATGAAGACACCCAGCGGTTTCTGCAGAAGCACATCTCCCAAGACAGGGAATGGTGGATTGGACTCACAGGGAACTCCCCGCGGAAGGGAACCCCAGAAGGTAGGTGCTGTGATAATTATATTTTACGGGAAGCTTGTGGCTGTGATTTTCACCATGACTTCTTAGCCAGAGCTCCATGGAATAAATGGACATGTCCCACTTCTCACGGTGAGGACACCCTCCTCTTGGGTTGTTTTGTGGATCAAATAAAACGATTCACGTACCCTACATAGCACAGAATCCGGCACACAGCCAACACTCTAGAAATGTCCATTTCTTTGCATGTGCCTATTAATAATAGTAGCTGTGACTTCTTCACTTCTTGCTACAATAGTGCGGGGCATTACCCTGAGAGCTTTGTGTTCATTATCACGTTGAATCCTATGATAACTGATGAGATAATTGTTATTATTGTCCCTGTTTTACAGATGAGAAAACTGAGTCTCAGAAAATAATTATTAAGCTCTTTCCAAACAACTGCCTTTCCCCATTTCTTATGGGATTAAAGCAGGTGACGCGCTTAGCACGGCTCAGTTCACATTAGATGGTCTCATTTTAGTGGTCCTCCTGGAAACTCTCACTCATCCTTTCCTCCTCGAGGGCTCCTTCCCCCAAACCCAGCACAATCTGGTGAGTCCTTCTCTATGCACCTGTAGGACCTTGTCCACACCTCTATGCAACACTTTTGGTAACTTGAGTTTGTAGGTGTATGTCTTCCTTCCTAGATTGCGAGCTCTGCAAAGGATGGAACCATATTCTGGCCATTTTTGTTTTCCCAGTGTCTGTACATAACACAGAATGGACATTCATATTTAACCCTTACACCTGCCCCATGAGGCAGGCATGCTATTCTTACTTTCTGGAGGAGGAAAATGAAGCCTAGAGAGATGAAATAACTCACTCAAGATGACGCAGCTAGTGAAGAGCATTGAGGTCTCGAGCCAGTGTCTCTTCACGTCACATTGCCCCGTAGAAGCTACTGGGTTTTAGAAATGAGTAACTTGGTCTGGGCTAAGCACCTACAGAAATACACCAGAGTGGACGGAAATGCTTTTTCGCAAGGGCGCAGTCGTGGAAGATCATTTTGGGAAACTCACAGCCAAGGGATTCGAATTCTAAAATGAGTCTTCAGGCAACATCTATTGAATGGTTCCTTGATTTGTTGATATAGTGATTGCCGATTTCTGTATACTGAGCATCCATTCTCATGCAGTTAAAGGAGTTGTGTCTATTTAAAATCTCCAAGGGATGCTGCACGGCTGTTACAGAAAATGAGGCAGATCTGAGTAGGCTGATATGCAACAACCTTCCAATACTTAATGTTATTTAAGAAGCAAGGGGCAGAGTGCTGTGTGCAATATGATAGCATTTGCATCAATAGGTTTCAGGCGCTCATAGGTGCTGATATACGGATAAAATTCTGCTGGAACAATTCACAAGAAAGCCAACAATAATGGGAGTCGTCCATAGGTTGAGAGAGGGAAGATGTTTTCTCTTATACCCTTTTGCACTCTGAATTTTTTTTAACCATGAATATGAATTTCTTTTTTTTAATTAATTAATTTTTTCTAAAGCTTGGCACCTGAGCTAACATCTGTTGCCAATCTTCTTTTTTTTCTTCTTCTTCTCCCCAAAGTCCCCCTGTATGTAGTTGTACATTCTAGTTGTGAGAGCCTCTGGTTGTGGCATGTGGGATGTCACCTCACCATGGCCTGATGAGCGGTGCCATGTCTGCGCCCAGGATCTGAACCCACAAAACCCTGGGCTGGCGAAGCAGAGCGCATGAACTTAACCACTCGGCCACAGGGCCGGCCCCTGGATTTCTTTTCTTTTAAAAGATGAATAAATACATTTTTGAGTCTTTACAGTAAATATTTTATATCCAGCGTTTTCTAGATCTCTGGCATCCTTGAAATGCCTCTGTATTCCACATACACGGCACTTCGAGTCATGTCAGGGGATTCGAGGCCTCTCTGAAGAGCCCTGAAGCAATGAGATCCACTTCTGTGTCGACTCAGCACCATCCAGATGCATTTGACAGGGGCCGCTGCCTCTGTGTGGAACCCCTTTGAACATCCCACAGCACCCTTCTGGGTCATTTTTAGATCATGGTCAGACGTTGCTGGAAGCACCCTTTATTGAATCAAACCATCTGATATGGGCTCTCTGACTTGGCCTCCGGGTTTTTAGGTCAAGTTCTTAGTGTTTGAGCACTGGAAGATAATGGAGACCCCACTTTGCTGGCCTGGGAATGAGGCCTTCAGCCTGTCAGCCCTGACTGAGCACTTACTGCACACCAGGAGCTGAGCTCGGGGGGTGCCTTGGACCTAAAGGGGATCAGGGGAATGTTTCCAAGTCCTGGCGGTCGTGTCCCCATCCCAGGGCCGGGCGTCTGGCTGGACACCTCAGCTCCGAGCTACAGCCACTGGCGCGGAGGACAGCCTGCTCCTGCTCCCAACACCTGCGGCTACATCGGGAGAGACCCTTCTTCCGGGTGGGCGGCCTCGGACAACTGCACACACCCATTTGCCTTCATCTGCGAGTTTGGTGAGCGGGCCTGTTGGGGTCTCCCTCCTTCCTCTGTCTCCTCCTGTCTCTCTTTTTCAGTCTCTCTCTCTCTGTCTCTCTAAATGCTTGCCTGTCTCTGTGTGACGCTCTGCGTCTCTGTGTCTCTCTCCATCTCTCCAGCTCTCGTCCCCTCTCCCCCTGTCCACCTGCCTCCCTCCTGGTCTCACTTCTCTGTGTCTTTCCCTCACAGACACCTGCACCTGGGGGAAATGCTTATTCATCTTTGCTCTCCTTTTTCAGGCTTCTTGGGAGGGGAGACGTGGTCCCAGGAGGCTGTTCTCACTCACCCTTGATTCCTGCTCCCTGGCCAGCCTGGGTCTGAGCCCCCATCCCCCACATCACACCCCCTGACTCCCAAATTCCCCCATGCTCTGCTCTTGTGCCCTTTCCAGCTGCTGCCCGTGGTTGGCTCTCTTTGCAGGCTCTGGGGACCCCCTCCTGGAGACTATTGTGTAAGAACCCCAGCAGGAGTGGCCTGTGACTGCATGCTGGGTCCTGCCCACCATGCGGGGCCCTGCCCACCATGCGGGGCCCTGGCATCAGGGCCTGGTCTTGGAGCTGAGCCACCCCAAGGTCCCTTGACCCTCAAGTCAGGCTTGACAGAGCTTCTGGGCTTTGTGGGTCCAGCTGCTTCCAGGCTCTAAGCTCCTCATCAGAGACTCCCAGCTCCCAGGCCTGTTCTGGATTTGGACACTTAGACGGTCCCCTGCTCCGCCACCTCCACCTGGCTTTAAACAGATGCCATGTAGGCTTAACTCCCTGTGCTGTAATTCTGCAAACCCGGCAGCTTCAGGTTATGCAACTTCCCTCTCTTCTTATCACAGCCCCTTGAATCCCTGCCCCTCCCCCACGCAACTTCGAGCCTGTCTCAGGCTCTGGTAGCCCCTAGGGTCTCAGAGCCCCTGCATGAGGTTGCGCTACGAACAGCTGACATGTATCAAGCAGGAGTTGCAGGCACTGAGCTGCGCATTCTGTGTGCATTTATTCACCACCACAATGGAAGTACCACCACTATTCTATTGTAGGCCCATAATAAAGCTCGAAAAAGTGAGGCTCAGAAAAGGTAAGTTCCTTGCCCAAGGCCGCACAGCTCGGAAGTGACACAGATGAGACTTGAACTGGGTTTGCCTATGGGCAGAGAGAGAGACTGGAAGATGCTATGCTGCTGGCTTTGAAGGTGGTGAAAGAGGCCACAATCCAAGGAATGCAGGTGGCCTCTAGAATCTGGTGAAGGCAAAGGAACAGATTCTCCCCTGGAGCTTCCAGAAGGATCCAGCCCCATCCACACCTTAATATTAGCCCAGTGAGACCCATTTCGGACTTGAGACCTTCGTAACTGCAAGATGACAAATTTGTGCTGTTTAAGCCACTCGGTGGTAATTAGTTACAGTAGCTGTAGGACACTAACACAGATTTTGGTCTCAACCCCCACCCTGTGGTGTCCCCAACAGGCAGACAGGCCTGAGTTCGAATCCAGCGTTTCCCACTTTCTAGCTGTGCACACCTGAGCCAGGTCATTCTTTTTCAACAAATGTGTACTGTGTGGACCATGTGCTGGGAGCCAGGCTGGAGTGGGGTCTCAGCACAGTGACCCCGTGTTGTCTGATGTTCCTAATGGGGAGCATACTAGCACAGCTCAGAGGACGGGCAGGAAGACCCCATGAAATCGCTATTCATTCAACAAATGCTTGTTTAGGATCTGTTATGTGCCAGGCATTGTTTTCAGATAAGGCTCAAGGAAGGTGCTCAAAACATGCAGAATAATAGTTGCCATTTGTGTGGCCCTTACTCTACATGCACATACTCATTCAATCCTAGGGACGTTGAATCCCAGGACAACCTTATGGGGTGAGGTATTTACACCCCTCTCTACAGAGGAGGCACAGAGAAGCTAAGTAACTTGCAGGTCACACAGCGAGTGTGTGGCTGAGCTGGACCTGACTGCAGGCAGCCTGGTTCCAGAGCCATGCTCACTCACCACGTCATACTCCTCCCCGCTGCTGAGCCAGCTCCTGCTCAGTCATTGCATCTCACAGTCGTGAGCGCTGAGACTCCTTCACTTCCCTTAGCCAGGCCCTCACTCACCCGTGACCATGAGCCCCCCCTAAGGTGTCACCTTACCTTTGTCACAGGTGTCGGCCAGAGTCTGGCCTGTGAGGGCCACAATGCCACCATGCACTGTGGCTGGGGGGAGGTCATCCACGTCCAGGACGCCTTCTACGGGCGCCAGACTCCCCATTACTGCGTCCAGGATGCCGGGCGCCCCTCAGACCTGGAGGACGGATGCGGCTGGGTCAGCGTCAAGGACGAAGTGGCAGGTAGGCCCAGGGGCTCCGCGGCTCTGCCTGAGAGCACAGGGCAGCTCCCAGTGTCCTGCACCCTGCAAAGGGTTCTGGATGCCTCGGGCAATCTTCCTATCTCACGTTGGGCTCCGACATTGGGAAAACTGGCCAGTCTCTGCCCCCAGCACCGAGCAGAGAAGCTAGGGGGCCATGGTTCAACCATTCACCAGACATCAGACCCACCCCAGTGGGATAAGTGGGCATTCTTATCCCCTATTTGGGTGCGAGAAACACCACTTTCTCTTTTTAATTTAATTTTTTAAAAATTTTGAAATACTTCAAAGATACAGACAAGAATAAAAAATATTTCAGTGAACTCCCATAGACTCCATTACCCAACTTGGTCAAATCTTATGTCATATTTACTTAAGATCCCCTCATTAGAGAGACGAATACATTACATATTCATTAAAGAAACAAATACAACATTAGATATACAGCCGACGCGCCAGTGCAGCCATCCCTGGTCTGTTCCTGTCACGAATTCAGTGTTTATTAATCACACGTGTTTTTTTTATTGCTGCCTCCTGTTTATGCGTCCCTAAGCCTTGTATAGTATTGCTTTGCAGATGTTTAACATTTATGTAAATGGTGTCATACTGTAATGTCATTCTGCAATGTGCTTTTTTCTCCCTTGCTTCTTTTTCTTGTGTTTTTTTCCCTCAACATCATGTTGTCATGGCGTCTTATCCATCTCGATCCACGTTGTACTGGTATATTCGTGTTGTCTGTTGTATAACCACACCGTAACTTGTTTCTCCCGCGGTTGAGAGCAGACTGCGTTGTGTCTCAATCCTTGCTACTATGAATAAGGCTGAAACAAACGCTCCTGGTGGCATCTCTCATTCAGGTGGGAGAGTTTCTCTAGGGCTTTGTTTTTCTAAATCAGATTAAGTCAGCCTCTGAGCTGCATTTGCCTGATGGCAAGGATTCAATTTCAGGTATTATGGGGGTTCTCTGCACCCTCCTGGGGGTGCAAAGCCCTCAGAAACCTCTTCCGTCCAGGACACAGGGGAGGCCTCTCCTCTTGGCCGGGTGATCACGGTCAGGACTGCAGGGTCCTGTCAAGTCACGTGGTCCGCTGCTTCTCGGCTAAATAAAATCACAGCAATCTGTGCCCAGGCTGGAAGATCTGGGGCCGTGGGCCCAGTCTCCCCACATGTACCACAGCAATTGCCCTCGGAGCTCTGCCTCTGCCCAAAGGTCCTGTGAGGTCAGGGAGGGATACCCAGCACCCCCAGAACCTGCCAAGCAGCCTCCTCCCCAATTTGGGGAAGCACGCTGCATCTCCCCTGCAAGGTGACTTGCTCCTCTCCCGTCTGTGTCTGGCCCATGTTGTCCCTGCTCCCCTTAGAGCAGGTGTGGAGGAGGGAAATGCTGAAATCAGCTACTTGGCTCTCACCCCCTCTCTTTGTGGCTCTGGCATTCCTGAGCCTGTGGCCCCTCCAAGGAGGAAAGGTCTGGGCTGGACAGGGTGATGGGTGTGCCTCCCTCACAGAGGCATGGATGGGCCTGAGCAGGCTATTTCCTCCAAGGCCCAGATGCAAGTTTCCAAACCTTGTAGCCACACCCCAGAGAGCACACTGCAGGGGAGCCCTCATCCTTTGGGGAAGGGTGGGAGGAGCGGTCTAAGCCCCAAGGGGATCTGTTTGTACCCAAGTGCCACAATCACTCATTCATTCAATCAGTTGGGCAATAAACATTCAGTGAGCACCAACATTGTGCCAGGCTCTATCCTGGGCTCTGTGGATGCAGGGATGAATCAAATGGCCTGTTTTCCAAAGAGCTTGCAATCTAATGGGGAGACAGATGTGAATACAGGCAATTACCTAGCACTGTGCTCCATACAGTATAAGGGAGCAATGGTGCTGTGTATTTACTCATGCAAAACTTTTATTTTTATTTTTTTGCAAAACTTCTTTCGTATGAGCTATGTGCCAGGTACTGTTCTGTGTGCTGGCGATACAGGAGTGAACAAACAAAACAAAACAACACTCCTCTCTCTTGGAGATTGTAGTCTAGTACTGCAGATGCACATTGTAGGGGTACAGAACTCAGACTGAGAGTGTGTCAAACGAGGTCCCAGCAGGAAAACAGAACTCATGCTAGGTCTTTCAACAGAGGGAATTTAACACAGGGAATTGGTTACCCAAGTAAAGGAAGTGCTGAGAGGCCAAATGGGGTGGTGATGCAACCCTGACATTAGCATCAACAGAAAGCCACTACCACCTCTAAGGGCTAGAGGGACAACTGGAGGGGATGGTCATACCAAAACCAGAAGTCAGGGCCATCCAGCAGGTGCTAGAACCACGGTGGAAGCTGCTCTGTGGGAGTGAGGACCACAGAGGGAGGGTCTGTCCAGAGGGAGCTGGAGAAACAGAGGAGCTGCAGTGAGAGAGAGGATGAAGAGGACCCTGTCCTCTTATGTCTTCCTGTCTGGGGTAGGCAGAATTCTGGCCTCCAAGATTTCCCACCCTAGTTCCTGGAATTCTGGGTATGATGAGATTCTATGCCCGTGAATATGTTAATTTACATGGCAAAAGGGACTTTGCAGATGTAATGATGGTTGCTAATCTTAAAATACAGAGATGATCCAAGTGGGCACAATTTAACCACACAGGCCCTTAAAAGCGAAGAATTTACTCAGGTGTGAAGCAGAAGAGAGATGTGGCAGATGGAGAGGTCGGAGATTCAAGTGTGAGACAGATCTGATGCACCGCTGATGGCTCTGAGATACAGAGAGCCACATGCAAGGACTGGAGAGTGGCCTCTAGGAGCTAAGGGTGGTCCCAGCTGACAGCCAGCAGGGAAATGGGACCTCAGTCCTACAGCCACAAGGAGCTGAATTCAGCCAACAACAAGAATGAGATTGGAAGTCAATTCTTCCCCAGAGCTGCCGGAAAGGCATGCAGCCCAGCCAACACCTTGCTTTCAGCCCTGTGAGACCCTGAGCAGAACCCTGCAGAGCCCACCCAGACTTCTGATCTCCGGAGCTGTGAGATAAATTTGTGCTGTTTTAAGCCACTAAGTTTTTGGTAATTTGTCACAGCAGCAATTGCAAACTAACACACTACCTCCAGTCTTCTGCCAGTGCCTGCCATTAGCCAAGTTCTTGGAAGCCAGTGCACAGGGGAATTTGGGCAATGTAGTTTCCCACAATTCAGAGCCAACCAAGGTTAGGGTAGATCTGTGGGTCAAAGGTCAAATGACCAGCCAGCTTCCCAGAGGAGACAAGACCTAAACTGAGATGTGAAGGTCTGGCAGGAGTCAACCAGGAAAGGACAGTTGGGCGTTTGGGGAGGGGTGTTTGGGGGAGTGCCAAGAGCCTGTGTCAAGTCCTGGAGATGAGAAGGAGCATGGTAGGTGGAGAGAACTGCCAAGTGCTCAGCATGGCTCTAGCACAGGCAGAGGTGGGGCCCCAGGGCCCGGGGAACACAGACTCTACCCCAAGGACATTGGGAAGCCACTGGAGGGTTTTGAGCATGGGAGAGACATGGCCAGGGGAGAGCCTCCTGCAGGCTGCTGTGAGTCCAGACTGACACTGGGGCTGGAAGACAAGGGAGGCTGATGCCAGAAACCCGAGTGAGGGAGGCTGGTGGTGCAGACGAGGGCAATGACGATGGAGAGAAACGGACGGATTCCAGAGGCAGAAGGAAGAACTGACGGGACTTGGTGATCGATGGGAGTCCAGGATGACCCTGGCATTCCAGGCACGGGCAATTCTGTGTGCTGCGAGAGCAGAGGCTGGAGGAGGAGAGGCTGGAGGAGGAGAGGCTGCAAGAGCAGAGGCTGGAGGAGGAGAGGCTGGTCGGGGAAGGAGGAGGAAGGAGATTGGATTAATATCCTAGGGCTGCCCCAACCAAGTACTACACCCTGGGAGGCTAAAAACAGCAGAAATTTATTCTCTCGCAGTTCTGGAGGCCAGAAGTCCAGAATCAAAGCGTCAGCAGGGCTTCACTCCCCCTGAAACCTATAGAGGGGAGTCCTTCCTTGCCTCCTCTAGTTTCCGGTATTTGCTGGCACTGCCAGGCGTTCCTTAGCTTGCAGATGCATCATTCCCACCTCTGCTTCCATCTTCACGTGGTGTGTCTCTGTGTCCAAATTTCCTTCGTCTTACAAAGCCACCAGTTCTATCGGATTAAGGGCTCACCCTAATGAGCTCGTCTTAACTCGATCACATTTTCAAAGACCTACTTCCAACGCAGGTCACATTCATGGGTACTGGGGGTTAGGACTTCAATATAACTTTTTGGAGGACACACTTCAACCCATCAGAGATCAAGACTACATTTCAGGATATGAGCAGCCTGGGGTACCCTGTGACATCCAAGTGGAGATGCCATGTAGACAACCGGACATGCAGGTTAGGAACTCAAGAGAGAGGTGAGATGTACACTGGGGTGTCATTGGCCCCTGGCTAATAGCAGGGGTGCAGGAAACAATGACACCAGGGAAGGAACCAGGGCCAGGAGAGTATCTGGGGATGGGGTGGGGGCTTGGCTGGCTAAGCAACTGGACAGGCAAAGAGTATTTAAATATGCCAAAGCCTGCAGCAAGCATGGGTTTCTAAGAGGCTAAAGACAACCAGGAAGGTGAGGCACCGCAGAGCAAAGCCATGAGGGTGCTCTCCAGCCAAGGAGGAAATCGGGGCCACAGCGCCTGCCTGTCCATTCTCCCAGGCTTCTCTGTAGGCATTTAGTTCATCTACAGAGGCAGGAGGGAGGGGTGTGGAGACGATCCTGAAGATTCTGGCCTGGGCTCTCCACACTCCTCCCTCCTGTGGGCACCTGGTGCCCCTGATAGACATACGATTCCTAAACTTATCCCCTCTTTGTCAGTTCTCAGGGTGCAGTTTTCTAGGCCATCTGACTAGATGCCATTGGACCAGTCGTTCTCAAAGTGGGGTCCCTGGGCCAGCAGCTTCAACATCACCTGGGAGCTTGTTAGAAAAGCAAATTCTCAAGTTGCCCTCCACATCTACTCAATCAGAATCGCTGGGAGTGGGGTCTGGAAATCTGTCTTCACAAGCCCTCTATGGGATTTGGGTGCACTCTAAAGTTTGAGATCCACTGTGCTGGACCCTGAGCTGCTTGAGGGCAGGAACGCTACTTCTGTCTCCTCCTAGTACCTAGCACAGTGCCTGGTCCCCAGGAGACACCAACAGATAACATGGTGGGTGGACAGTGGGCGAATGAATGAATGCGAGCTCCTTCATCTCTGTCTGAACTTATCCCTTTATGTCCTTCTCACGGTTCCTGCTGCTGCTGGGATGTGGGTGCTTCCCAGGCCAGTGCCAGGGGCTGCAGGCATGCCAAGTGGCAGCAGATGGGACCTACTTTGGAGACCTGTGCCCCACCCAGGGCAGCTACCTGTGGGTGCAGTACCGGTGCCGGGAAGGTGAGTTCCCAGCTTGCCTGGGTGTGGGAATTCCCTTATTTCCACGCCAGGTCCAGCCCCTCTCAGAGCAGAGACAGCAGCCACCCACGGAGGTCCATCTGCTGTGTGCTAACACTTCTCCACCCTGCAGCCTGACCTCCCCACCTGGCTTAGCCTCGGGGTAAAGTGTTTGAGGGTCCTGTTGCAGAAACCAGATATCAAGCTGGAAGTCAAAAAAATATGTTATTCTTTTTAGTCCCAGGACCCTTCAAATTAAATTTCATGGAGTGACCCAATGAACACAACAGGCAAAACCAAGGTTACTTGATTGAAAGGAGTCAAAAAATCTCTCCCCTACTCCACACCCACTCAACCACAGCCCTTCCCACAGGCTGCCATTTTAGAACGCACAGAGACTTTTTTTTAATTGAGATTATGATAGTTTGTAAAATTGTGAAATTTCAGTTGTATATTATTATTTGTCAGTCATCTTATAGGTGCGCCCCTTCACCCTTTGTGCCCACTCCCCACTTCCCTTCCCCCTGGTAACCACTAAATAATTCTCTTTGTCCATGTGTTTGTTTATCTTCCACATACAGGTGAATTCGTACAGTGTTTGTCTTTCTCTGTCTGGTTCATTTCTCTTAACATTGTACCCTTAAGGTCCATCCATGTTGTTGTGAATGTGATGATTTTGTCATTTTTTATGGCTGAGTAGTATTCCATTGTATATATGTGTATATATACCATATCTTCCTTATCCATTCATCTGTTGATGGGCGCTTGGGTTGCTTTCAGATCTTGGTTATTGTGAACAATGCTGCAATGAACATAGGGGTGCCTAAGTCTCTTTGATTTGTTGATTTCCAGTTCTTTGGATAAATACCCAGTAGTAGGATAGCTGGGTTATATGGTATTTCTATTTTTAGTTTTTTGAGAAATCTCCATATTGTTTTCCATAGTGGGTGCACCAGTTGGTATTCCCACCAGCAGTGTTTGAGGGTTCCCTTTTCTCTACATCCTCTCCAACATTTGTTATTTTTTGTCTTAGTTATTTTAGCCATTCTAACAGGGGTAAGGTGATATCTTAGTGTTGTTTTGATTGGCATTTCCCTGATGATCAGTGATGCTGAGCACCTTTTCATGTGTTTATTGGCCATTTGTATATCTTCTTTGGAGAAATGTCTGTTCATATCCTCTGCCCATTTTTTGATCAGGTTGTTTGATGTTTTGTTGTTGAATTATGTGAGTTCTTTATATATTATGGAGATTAATCCCTTGTCAGATATATGATTTGTAAATATTTTTTCCCAGTTGGTGGGTTGTCTTTTTGTTTTGATCCTTGTTTCCCTTGCCTTGTAGAAGCTCTTTAGTCTGATGAAGTCCCACTTGTTTATTTTGACTTTTGTTTCCCTTGTCCAAGAAGATGTAGTATTTGAAAAGATCCTTTTAAGACCCATGTCAAAGAGCCTACTGCCTGTATTTTCTTCTAGAAGTTTTATGGTTTCAGGTCTTACCTTTAAGTCTTTGAACTGTTTTGAGTTAATTTTTGTGTGTGGTATAAGACAATGGTCTACTTTGATCCTTTTGCATGTGGCTGCCCAGTTTTCCCAGCACCGTTTGTTGAAAAGATTTTCCTTTCTCCATTGTATGTTCTTAGCTCCTTTGTCGAAGATTAGCTGTCCGCACAGGAACTTTTAAAAAATAGGAATCTTGAAAGCCATGCAAATAACCCATATTACCATAATTTATAGAAGTTTTGTAAGTCAAGAAGGAAGAATCCCTCCCTTCAATTCTAGAATCCTGTTTCCCCTAAGGAAACCACAGTTAACTGTTTAGAATAAATTCTTCCCTGCCCTTTAAAATCTTTTCACAGACATGGCTATGTATGAATGCATATATGTAAAAATATAATCATGTTAAATATGTTAGTCTACAGTTCAATTTTTTTCACTAACTAGTGTATCCTGGACATCTCTCCAAGTCACTACCTTGTTCTTTTAATGACTACCTAGCGTTCCATCATAAGATTATGTCAAGATTTATTTAACCAGTTCCCCTATTGATGGACATTTGGGTTGCTTCTGATTTTTTGTTATACGCATCACTCTGCAGTGCTCTCTTGTGCGTATATCTTGGCCTGGGATTATTTTTAGAGGAGAAATCCCAAGTAGTGGAAATGCTGGGTCAGAGGATGTGTGCATTTTAAATGTTAATAGATTTGCCAAATTACCCTCCAAAATGGCTGTATCTATTTACACTCCTGCTAACAGAGTAGGAGAGCGCCAATTTCCCCCGAGGCTGTGAAATCACATTATGCTATTGTCCAGCAAATTAATCGGTTGGAACAGCAACTTCTACTGAGGGCTGAGTAATGGTGCAAGAAGCTCTGAAGGAAAAGATGAGTCAGGGAATGTTGGGGTCCCCAGGGGCCATCCAGGAGAGCAGGGTCCGTGGGTATAGGAGGAGAGAGGACCACACAGAGGAGAGGGTGCGGGAAGGGGAGGGGGCCTTGAAGACACGCTTTACCAGCGGCGTCAGTTGGCTGGACACACTTGGGTGGAATAAGAGAGAGCGATGTGTCTCCATTCTATTTTCTGGGAAGTGGAGGCCACGTGTTTTGGCAGCGCTTTCCGCTTGGTGGTTTTGCTAATGGACAAAGGGTGCCCTTTGGGGATCCGCCAGTCACAGTGCTGCTGTCATCAGACAAATGCACAGCTTAGGGCAGGGGGTGAATTGGTTCTGGCAACCACATGGGCCGGATTTTCTGTCCCAACCTTGATTTCAAATATCCTGTCTGCTAGCGAGTCAGTGTGTTCTAATCCCAGTCGGCTTCTGACCTGGGAAGGGGAGGACTTCATCCAGCAGTCCTGTGCCCGGAAGGGCCGAGCTGCCTCCTGAGTTTCTCAGGAGGTTGTCAATCAGGACCCTGATAGCTTTCTGACTAGTTCAAGAAAAATCCTTTCATTGGCATTCGGCTTCTTAGATCTTTCCCTTCTCATCTGTGCTCAGAAACTGAGAGATTATACTGCACAGGTTAGCCCGGGGCTGTGTGAAGCCCCAGCAAAGTCTACCCCTCACCCATCCCTCATGCCCACTTCTGAAGCTCAAGGTTTTGTAAAATTTAACATGCGCTAAATGGCTTTCCATGACTCATCGGCCACGTTAGCCAAGTAGGTTTTCTTAAACATGCTTTGCCTTTTGTCTTTTTAAACATTATAAAATACACTTAGACAATCAATAGAATCCTGGTTAAATAAATTAGGGTACATCGTACAGCTATTAAAAAGAACAAGGCAGTTCTAACTGAATTCATAGAGAACACCTTATAAGATAAACTAAGTGAAAGAAATGGAAGGTGCCAAATAGTGAACACAATGTGCGCCATTTGTACAAATAGAAGAGTCTGTCTGTGCTTGTGATTGTGTAGGCACCTGTGGAAGAGGACCCAGGATACCGGTAACAATGGTTGCCTCTGGGGAGCAGAACGGGGGCCTGAAGGGTGGCAGTGGAGGGGGGGGCTTCCTTTTCACTATATATTCTTTTATATATTTCAAATTCTGTATCTTGGTCATGTGCTACCTATGAACAAAAAATAAAATTACAAAGAAATTTAAAAAGTAAAACTAAAATTGTGAAAACTTCAAAAGGCTCACCTAAAGATAAAGGACAGGTGAAGAGAAGAGAGTAGATTTTAAACAGAAACACGCAATTTTGCTTTGTGATGGCACACCGCATTTTGCATTTTGATTGGCAGGCCTACGGCTGACAGTGTCCAATGAAAGTTTCATCTTCGACGACGTCACCATCTCCCTGACATGGCTCCTCTCTCCCTACGTGGGAAACCTGTCCTGTATAATTAGCATGGGAGACGGCCACACTTTGGATCCCTACTACCCCCTGAGGTAAGAGGAACCTCTGAGCCTTGAGTCAGGATGCATACATCAGTTTTTGCTGTTTAACAAAACATCCCCAAACTTAGTGGCTTACAATAATATTTATTATTTCTCATGGTTCTTTGGATCAGCTAGATGGCTTTTCTTGTCTGAGCTGGCCCATCTGGGGCTGGAAGGCCCAGGGAGCCTTCACTCATGTCTGGCAGGTAGCCAGACGTCGGCTGGGAGCATGTGTCGCTCATCACCCAACAGGCTGGCCTAGGCTCCTTCGCACGGTGGCAGAAGGGTTTCTGGCAGTGAGTGAGAGCATAGCCCAGTGTGTGAGCATTTTTGAAATCTCTGCTTGTGTCACATTTTCTAATGTCCCGTCAGCCAAAGCAAGTTCCAATCCCAGAATCAACATGTGGAGAAATAGACGCCACCTGTTGACGGAAGGAGAGGCAGAGCCACAGCGCGGACAGGCATATACCCGGGAATGGGAGGAACTGGGGCTCACGGGTTTTCTCCTTACGGAGGCCACACCCACAGTCACGGGGAGCTGGGTCCTTTTGGCTTGACTCTGCATAGAATCTTTCCTGGGTCATGGTCCAAGGAGTCTGTAATGGGGTGACGAAGATGCTCACCTGGGTGTGGGAATGCTTTCTGTCGGTAAGGATAATAAAAATAATAGTAGCAACATTAATAAATAGTCAAGCCAAGTAGTTCTCACACATGATCTCATTTAATCCTTACAGCAGCCCTATGAGCCAGGGCCGTGCTGTCTAACATAACAGCTGCTCGCCACATGAGCTACTGAGCACTTGAAATGTGCTGGTCTCCACTGAGAGATGCTGTAAATGTAAATACACATGGGGTTTTGAAGACTTAGTCCCTTCCCCCAAAGAAGAATGTAAAATATCTCACTAACGACTTTTTTATATTGATTGCACATTGAAATGATAGTATTTTAAATATATTTGGTTAAAGGAAATAAATTATTAAAATTAATTTCACCCATTTCTTCTTACTTTTTCCAATGTGACTATTAGAAAGTTTAAAATTACACATATGGCTCACACTGTATTTCTATTGGATGGTGCTGAGCTAGAGAATTATCATCTTGTTTTCACAGACAAAGTAATTCAGGCTTAGAGCGGTACAGTAGCGTTGCCCAAGCTACACGGCTAGCGAGTGGCAGCGAGGGGATGCAAACCAGGACAGACTGGAATCAAGCTCAGGCTCTCAGGCTCCGTAGAGAGCACAGCGTGCAGCCTCGGGGCCTGAGGGCACCGTCCTCTGCGTCCCCCAGGGAATAGTACCTCCCCAACCTGAGGCAGCTGAGCCCGATTCATAACATTTCAAAGTCCTACCTGGACCTGGGGTAAGCCCCATTCTGCCCTGCTGGGTGCCCCAGTGGGAGGGCCGCCTCCGACTCTTCCAGAATCTTCAGATCCTGGGAGATACAGGGAGACCCCATTCAACACGGATGCCCAGGGGAATCACGGAGGCCCACAAGCCCCTCTCCTAAGCCCAAAACATCTCTGGTTCTACCCAATGCGAGCTGGAGCTTCTGAATCCAGCCCCGTGGGTGCCTGGCATTCCCAGAAGCCCTGGGTGGGGTGGGGCAAACAGGGGCCAGCTCTGCCCACTGCCTGGATCTGATCTAGAGAGGGTAGGTCTCAGACTCAGCAGTCCTCGGAGGTCTCAGGCCATGACATGCAGAGGCTGGGGTTCTGGTCCCAGACTTTGCTAACATGGTGTGAGACCCCAAGACAAGCCCTGGCCCTGGGTTTCGCTCTCCTTCCCCATCGCATTTATATTGATGGCTGCCTTGATCGTTCCATGGAGTAAAGCGAGAAATCACATGTGAAGATGCTTTGGGGGAAAAAATGTGTAAGTGGTATAGATACCTATGGCATTGTTCTGTGGATTTCTTCCCATTTGCTACCATTTCATCAATAAAACAACAAATGCTACAGTACACAATCTTTCAGCCCTAAAATTTTATACAACTTGAATTTAGCGTAAGTCAAAATTGACTGTCTGTAGCCCTGCTGAGACCTTTAGTTACACAAGGATTTTCCAGTAATAAACAAACATTAGTTAAAAACTGGAGCAAATGGGATAAAATGCAAATATTTGTCAACTCTGGATGTGATTCAAAGGGTGTTTGCCATATTGCTCCCTGGAATTCTCTGTGATTACATTTTTTCATAATCTAAGAGAAACCACAATAAGCAATGCTTTACATATTCAGTCCTTCTGGGCATTAGCTATAAGCAAAAGCCATTGGCATTTTTTTTTTCTCTTTCAAAAGAAATAGATGGTGACACTGTCTACCGTCACCCCACCCAAATAATTCAATTTCATCTCTTTAAAGACTTGTAGGACCTTGAAACTATCTACCCACCTTCTTATATCATTTTTTACCAGCATTGGGAGATATATTTCTGATGCTTTCTTATCAGCACTAGCAGCCTCAGCACTCAATTTACAATAGGAAAAATGGCATGAAATTTAAGTATACAGAAGTCACATACTTTGTGTGGATGTCACTGTGCTCTTCTTTTACGTGTTTGTACAGAATCCTACTTTTGCTTAACTCTTCTTTAGGCTAAGACCAAAATCGATGCCCCATCTCCATGGTAGACACCTCACATAAGCTGATGGGGGAGACTGCAACCTCAAAGAGAAACACCGTAACACAAGGCCAAGGATTTCTCCTTTAGAAGCTCCTTCTCGCCTTGCACTCCCCATGTCTTGCGTTCATTTTCATGGAGGGCTGTTTCGTGTCTTTTTGCCGTGGAAAACTTTCTACGTTTCTGAAATTGTTTTATCTGCCTTATGGAACACTTTGAATAAGGTGGAATTTGTCCAAGTCCAGCGTTGGGTAACTCAGCGCCACCTACTGACTGATCCAGGGATTACTGTCATTCTTGAATGTTGGGGGGGGCCAACTTCCCATGCCATTAAGTGGCATTCAGTTCACGTCAAATATCAAAGCAGTGTGTACAAATCAGTGAGTGACAGAGTCTTGAACTAACTTTTAAACTTTTCATTGAAGCAAAATATATGCAGAGAAAAGTGCACGCAAAGATATTCCCTGGACATCAATAATTCACAAGATAACACAAGCCTCAGAGTGACTTAGATGTACACAGGCAGGTGGGAGGTGCAGAGGATAGAACTCTGTAGAAGGTGATGGTCAGAAAGGACTTTAGAGCTGAAGTTCTTCCCAGGAGCCAGAAATATGAGGCAGGAGCAGTGGCTCTAGAGAAAGGAAAGTCATGGATGGAGAGGGGTGTGGCATCCTTGGGTACCTGTGAGCACCTCATTACACCAGGCGTTCAGGGGTATATGGGAAAAACGAAAGATGGTGCAGGAAAACTCAAAGGGGTCAGGTGATGAAGAACCTTTGATGCCAGCCGGTTTAAAGAGACTGTTTTGGGGAGAGTATGCAGGTTGGGTACCAGGAAACAGGCTCTCATTCAGGGATGCAGCAGGTGTACTGGGCAGAACTGAGCTGGGGCAGGAGAAGCTGGACTGGGAGGCAGTAGCCACACAGGTGCCACCAATCCCCACAGAGAGCTCCGGAGCTGGGACCGGTCTTGAATTGAGGCAAGAGAGGGAGACCTCTGTACCCCGAGAATGAGCAGCCATTGGATGCAGGACGTCTCTGGGGAGGGGATGTCACCTTGGAGGAAGCAGCTCCTTTTGGCTAAGGGGAATTCCTGGAGGTGGATTCAGCCACCAGCCGGGTGCTGGGCTAGTGCACACCTCCGTCTTAAAGGGTAGAATCTGGGTGACGCGCCACAGCATCCGCTACAGAGGATACAGAAGAATCTTTAGACCAAAGAGTTACTTGATCTGTGATTGTTAATATTATTGCGAGTGTTACTAATACTTACTGGGTAATTTTAACAAAAAATGGGCTACCAAGAAGAAAATAACTGATGCAGAGTTAATTCTAAACAATGGGTAATTGTTACTATTGGATTAATATTACATAAAAGTATACAATTCTTTAATAGGTAAGTGGCATAAATGTCATCCTATTATACAAAAAGCTACAATCTTTGAGTCTATTACATGCCAGATACTTACTCAGCCATGGGCTCATTTAGACCTTACAACGACCCAGCCAGGAACAGCTCTCACCTCATTTTATGGACAAGGGCATAGAGGCTCAGAGAGGTTAATTGGGTCACTACATTACACAGGTAACTGATGGAGCCCTAGGAGATCTCTTTTCCAGTTTCTTACCCTTTCCAGCCCACCACACTGACTGATTTGGTCAGACAGCCTCATCCACCAAGATGGCTGGTGACTTGTGAGCAACAGAAGCAAAATGACACAGACTACAGCGTTCTTAACAATAGGACATTATCAACAAAGACCCAAAATGTGAGCTTTCTTCTCCACTTTCTTTCTTTTTAAAGAAAAGTTGCATCCCATTAATGTCAAATATCAAAGCAATGTGTAAAAATTAGTGAATGACAGGGTCTTGAAATACTTTTTAAATTTTTTTTTTTTTGGTGAGGAAGATTGGCCCTGAGCTAACATCTGTTGCCAGCTTTCCTCTTTTTGCTTGAGGAAGACTATCACTGAGCTAACATCTGTGACAATCCTCCTCCATTTTGTATGTGGGACACCCCACAGCATAGCTTGATGAACGGTGTGTAGGTCCATGCCCAGGATCTGAACCTGTGAACCCCAGCCACCAAAGCGGAGCACACAAACTCAACAACTATGCCACCAGGCCAGCCCCAAATTTTTAAGCTTTTTATTGAAGAATAATATACATAGAGAAAGGTGCACAAAAAGATACAGCTCAGTTAATTTTTACACAATGAACACATCCATGTAACCAGCACCCAGATCAAGAAACAAAATACAGTCAATCTCCTAGAAATCCTTCAGCGCCCCCCAAGGATACTGATTTCTAGTATCATCAATTAGTATGACCTGTGTTTGAAACTCATATAAATGGAATCTTAAAGTATATATACTTTTGTGTTTGAATTCTGCTCAATAGCATCTTTTAGATTTATCCATACTTTTGTCTATAATTGTGATTTCGTTTTTCTCGTTGCTGTATAATCTTCTATTGTGTGAATATACCTCACTTTGGTCCGTTCTAGTGTTGATAGGCATTGGAGAGGTCTCCCATTGGGCTATTGCGAATTGTGCAGCGTGGTCATCATCTAGTACGCGTCTTTTGGTGCACATCTGTATACATTTCTGTTGGGTTTATGCCCAGGAGTGGAATTGCTGGGTCATAGGATCACAAAACAATTTTTGAAGTTGCTTCCATCCCTTTGTACTCTGAGCAGATCGTCCCTTTGCTGGCAGCAGTTTCCAAAACCACTTTGCAGTCTTCTCCCTTGGGTGAGATCACTGGCAGAGAAATCAGGAAAAATCCATTTCTCTGCTTTTTTAGTCCTGGGCGATTTCCGTTGGCACCAAAGTTCAGAGAACGGAATAAACCGCTTCTTTCAGACACATCACTGAAAAACAAGCTGGATTTTGCTATTCAAAACCATGTTTCACATTTCTATAAAGAGTTAGCATTTTCTTGTTCTGAAATCTGCATGGTCTGGTATTAATAACAGCCACTCCAGCAGGCTTTTGATTAATGTTTGCTGGTGTGTCTATCTTTCTTCCATCCTTTTATTTCTAACCTATCTATATCATTATATTCAGAGTGAACTTCGTGTGGACAGGTATGGGCAAGTCTTGTTTCTTTAATTTCCAATCTGGCTCAATAATTGGTGTGGTTAGACAATTTACAATTCATGTAATTGTTGATATAGTTAGATTTACGTACTGTTTTGTTATTTGTGTTCTGTTTGCCCTCTCTGTTTATGTCCCCTCTGTTCCTCTCTCTCCTTGCCTTCTTTTGGATTCTTTTGAATATTTTTAGTATTCCATTTTAACTGATATAGTGGCTTTATTTGTTATGTCTCTTTGTATTACTTTCTTAGTAGTTGCTTTAGGGATTACAATATACATACCTAGCCTTTCACAGTCTACTTAGAGTTAATACTTACCACTTCGCCTAAGATGTTGAAGACTTACTGGCATATAGGTCCCTTTGCCTGCCCTCCTTTGTGTTATAATTGTCATATGTAGGACATCTACATACATTGAAAAACCCTTTCAACAGTCATACATCTTTTAAAGAACTTAAGAGGAGGAAAATAGTCTACACATTTGCCAGGATATTTACCATTTCTTGTGCACTCTCTTCATTCCTGAAGTTCCAGGTTTCCCTCTGATCATTTCCCTTCAGCTGGAAAAATTTCCTTCAGCAATTCTTTTGGAGTAGATTTTTCTGGCAACAAATTCTTAGAGAATTTCTTTATTCCTAAGAATGCCCTTATTTTGCTTTAACTCCTGGAAGATATTTTTGCTGGGTATAGAATTGTGTATGGACAGTTCTTTTCTTTCAACACTTTAAAGATGTCGTTCACTGTCTTCTGACCTCCATGGTTTCTGAGGCGAAACCTACACAAATCACCATTTTCTCTAGATATAATGAGTCATTTTTTTGAGGCTGATTTCAAGAGTTTTTCTTTATCTTTGATTTTCGGCAGTTTGATTATTATATGTGTGTGTATGTTTCTCTTTAAATTTTTTCCTTTTGGGGGCTTGTGGAACTTCTTGAATCTTTAAAGTTGTGTTTTGCCAAATTTGGGACATTTTCAGCTATTATGTCTTCAAATACATTTTTCTACACCAATTTCTTTCTCCTCTCTGGTGCTCCAATGACACAAATGTTTTACCTTTTGATATTGTTACACAGATTGAAGACCCTTTGCTCATTTTTAAAAATTTAATATTTTTTTCTCTTTGTCCTTTAGATTGGATAATTTCTCTTGCTATGTCTTCAAGTTCACTGACTTTTTCCTCTCTCATCTCTATTCTGCTATTGCACTCATCCTGTGAATTTTTTATTTCAGATATTGTTTTTAATTTCAAACATTTCCATTGTTTTATTTTTTTTTTATTGTTTCTCTGCTGAGAATGTCTATCTCTCCACTCAAGAGGGTTTCCTTTTACCTCATGGGGCGTGGTTATCATAGCTGATTTAAAGTCTTTGTCTGGTAATTCCAACATCTGAGTCATCTCAAGGCTCACATCTATTGATTATGTTTTCCCTTGAAATTTGGTCACATTTCCCTGGTTCTTTGTTTATCAACTAATTCTGGATTGTATTCTGGACATTTTGAATAGTGAGTTCTGAGACTCTGGGTCCTGTTAAAATTCTCTGGAAAATGTGGATTGTTTGTTTGCTTAGCTTTAGCAAGCAACCGACCCAGTTAGATTCAGACCACACACTCCAACTTGCCTTCTGTGAGCAGTGGTTCCCAGATCAGTTCAGTCTTCACAGCCGTTTGGGTCTGCCCTGTTCGTGTGCCACTCGGCTGGTGGTTTATGTTGTAGTTGAGTTCACAAAACCTTTGCTATGCTTCTTTCGGTCTACTCTGCACATGTGTAGTTTCTTGGTGAGCTCATGATTTATGCTGGGTCCCACACTGAATTAGGAGATCCTCTTCTCTAGATCTGTCCTTTTCAGGATCTTCCCCACAATCACCAGCTCTCATAGGCCCTTTTTCATGGTTCCCCTTAATAGAAAGATCAGTTTTCTCTTAGAGATTTTGGTGTCTGCATCACCCCACTCAACACAGCTCCAGGAGAGCAGACAGCCTGGGGCAGGGCCAGGAGACAAAAAAGAGAAACCACACAAAACAAAGAAACTAGGTCTCTTTTCCTGGTCCTCTGGCTAAACAGAGGAGATTTCTCTTGGGGTTTTTGTTTCTTCACTCACTGTGCAGTTCCATGACTCAGGCTATACTTGAGACAAAGCCAAGAGATAAAGGAGATCAAAAACCAGAAATAAAATAGGAAACTCTCATTTTTATGGGTGATTCTTAAAGTTCTGACTTTCCTCCCCAATCTGCCTGCTCTTGTTTACTTTTCAGAGTCTTCAAGTAGTTCCTTTTTACATAGGCTGCAGTGGGCTGACTCTATCTGGTCAGGACCAAGAGTCAAATTACTGTTTTCCAAGCTTTTTCATGAATATGTTCATTTGTAAACTATTTCTCAAGCATCTGCTATGTGCCAGGCTCTGTGCTAGGTGCCAGGCATATAACAGAGAACTAGACAGACACTGTCTGTGCTGACAGCCTGGCAGGGAAGGGTGACAGTGAATAAGCACAAAAGGGATTAATGTCACCGAGGAGAGGCAGCGAAGCTACGGCGGTTATAAAGAGAACCTAAGGAAGCCTTCGCTGGGGAGGTGACGTTTAAGCTGAGAACCGAAGGAGGAGCATAAGGAAGAGCCAAGAGATGGGCAGGAGCCCCCCCAGCAAGGAACAGCACGCTTATAGGCCTTGAGGCAGGCGAGAGGTGGCACGTTCTAGAAACCAAAAAGAAGTGTGAGTGAGCAGCATAGTTAGAGGAGCGGAGCGTGGTAGGAGGTGGGGAGAGGTCAGGAGGGGGAGGTCATGTGGATCTTTGCAGGCCACGTTAGAGATTTTAATTAGTCCCCTTAGGAAAATGAGAAGCAAAACATACGCATAATTTTGATATGTTTGGAATCTGATCCCATTTGACGGATGGGGAAAGTAAGGCTCAGAAAGGTAGGGTGGGCATAGTATTTTACAGATGAAGAAGAAAGCCCAGAGAGGGGGTTTACATGAGCCACAGAGGGAGTAAGTGGCAGAAAAGGGACTTGCAGCCAAATTTTCGACTCCGCGGCTAGTCAGAGCCATTTCCTCCTCTCTCAGCCATTCCGGGCATCTCGATGTAACCTTTGTAAATACGGAGAGCGTGGTTGTGTAGCATCTTTTCCTTCATCTTCTTATCTTTGCAGAGCAGGGGAGGTGTGAGGTGGGTGAGTGCATGCGTGCACGCACCTGTAAATGCGTGTGTTTGCGTGTCCCCTGTGCTGGTAACGTTTCTGACCTTTGCCGGCAGTTTGTCCAGCCACGTGACCCACCAGTTCACAGCCCCCGGGGACTTCACCGTGTTTGCTGAGTGCACCACCAGCGAGTGGCACGTGATGGCCCAGAAGCAAGTGACAGTGCGGGACAAGATGGAGAAGCTCAGTGTGACTGGGTGCTCTGGTCTGTCCGAGTCAGGAGCCAGCCTTCTCTGCCAGGTTGCCTTCGGGGACCCTCTGTGGATTCAGGTGGTGCTCGATGGAGGTGAGTGTGTGGATGGTCAAGGCAGGGCAACCTCCCATATCTATTCATCTGACTCCCAGGCTTTCATAACTACTGACAGCAATCACTTGTTGAGTTGGTTTTTTAGCTATTCATTTATTTAGTGCCTACTGTCTGCCAGGAACGGGTCTAAGTGCTTTACGTCTACTAGCCCACCCAGTACATACTATTCTTATCTCCATTTTGCAAATGAAGAAAGGGAGGGACGATTCAGAAATCTGCCCAAAGTCACAAGGCTGGTGAGCTAGTGAGAGCTCCCAGCCTTCCAAAGGCCCTTCTTGGCATGCCCATCATCCCATGGCAAGAATTAAACTTCTGAGCCACTCCCTACTGGGAGAATTGCAATAGGACTGGGAGTGCTGCCAGCTGGGTCTGAGCCCATCTCAGTGCAGCCAGCATTCACTAGCGAGGCACAATTATGTTGCCCCCAGTCAGGGCTGATTCAGCTGCTAACACTGGTACCCACAGCAGCCCTTATGGCTGGTGTCCAGTCTGGCTGGTCACAGTTTCTTTTCTGATTGGTATCAGAGGCCATTCTGATTGGTCATCATGTCCATTTTGATTGGCCGAAGTGTTCATTCTGATTGGCCATGGCACCTATTCTGACTGGTCATAGCAACATTTCTCATTGGTCACAACGTCCATTCTGATTGGTCGCAGCGTCCGTTCTGACTGGTCACAGCACCCATTCTGATTGGTCACAGTGTCCATTCTGATTGGTCACAGTGTCTATGCTGATTTATCAGACCATCCGTCCTACTTGGTACCCAGGAAGTTCCAGTTGTTAAATATTTGAAACATCACCCCTTCTCTCAATAGAGACCCTCCCAACTAAGACCCATCTTCACCTAAGGTAGCATCTTTCCTCAAGGCACAGGTCCAGTTTGAGATCTGGACGGAAGCCTATTGATGTAAACCGTGTGGCGCGGAGCTGTGGAGGTGACCCGAGCTGCAGAGGTGAGGACATGACTCAGTCCGACCTCACACCACCTAGAGCCTCACTTATAGCAGTGAATTAATGGATGAAAATCACGGGGTTTTCAACACAGTGCTTGGGGCTCCTTTCTGTTCTGGTGCGCTTGTTGGCTGAAGGCGGGTGCTGTGTGCACCTGGGGAGACTTATCTCACTTCAAACTTCCTCATTTTTTTTCATCCTACAAATATAATTGAGTGCCTACTTTTTGCCAGGTGTAGGGGGAGGCAGCAATAAACATGAAAGTCAAGGTTCCTACTCTCAGAGGGCTTATATTATCATCAACATCATCATCACCATCAACATCATCATCATCATCATTGTCTTTATCATCATCATCATCATCATCACCTTCTCACTCAAACAAGAGCTAGACTAGCTTGGGTTCTATTGGAAAAATCCTAATTTGATGGTTGAAATCAGATTTTAAGAGTCAACCACAATAGTTAGCATCCAGCTGGGACAACCAGCCCCAAACTGTAAGGAAGGCTCACCTTAACGTGAACAGGCTACACCCTCCTGTTGGGCAGGGTCTCAGGCAGTCAGCCATGGAGATGAAAGGAAATGGGCTCATCTGCTCCTGCTTAAGACAAGACTTAAGGCCAATCGTCATATATAAAAATCAGCCACATCCCTCAGACATGCACCCTTTTCAGCATCTGAAGGAAGGAAGAGATGCCTTCCTCCCTCCAAGGATATCCCTGTCAAAAAAAAGTTCTAACAGTTTTATTACAAACTTTTAAGTTTATGGGTAACACATGCATAGTATAAATAAATTAGAACATTTAGATGAGCAGAGAGGACCCCAAAGGGGAAATCACTCATTAACCCAATACTCAGAAATAATCACCATCATATTTGGGGGTGCAGTATATCCTTATATATGTCTTTATTTATTTATTTTTAATTGAGATATAATTGACATGTTATATTAGTTTCAAGTGTACAACATAATGATTCAGTATTTGTATACATTGTGAAATGATCACCACAAGAAGTCTAGTTATCATCCATGACCACACAGAGTTATGAAAACGAATGTCTTTATATTTGTAACCATATCCATGTCTATATCAGGAATCTGACTTCAGAGCTTGAGTCTAAACTGTCTCAGTAGAATCAACTGCATGGTTGTTACTGACATTCTTAAATGTTTCTTACCCTCTCCCGACCTCCCAGGAACAGAGGTGACTTACACTGTGCTGTCAGGTAACACAACCCTGGCTGAGTCCAGCGTGCGGTGGGGCCCGCTCCCCCACAATCTGACCCTGGAAAGAGCAGTGCAGCAACGGATGGGCCCAGGGATCCACCACCTGGAGATCGAAGCCACCAGCAGCATCATCACCTCTGCACCCTCCAGAAACATCACGGTCCACTTCATGGAGCCTCTTTTGGGGCTTCGGGCCTCCTGGGCTTCTGACCTCTTAGAGCTTGGACAGGACCTACTGGTCAACGTCTCAGTAGCTCATGGCATCCCAGAGGGGCTGACCTTTGCGGTGGCAGGACTCAATGCAACCTTCTCCCAGGAGGAAGAGAGCCTCGGGGGGCCGTCTGGGATTTACCACGTGGCAGTTCCTCGGGAAGGTACTTAGACTTGGTGGCTTGCCTTCCACACCTCCTCTTCCCTTCCTGATTTGGTGTCCAGGGTCCTGCCAGCCAGTTTTCAGTGTGTCCTGGACACAAACATGGTTGACAGCACCCAGCCTGGGTCACAAAATAAAGAAGAGACAGATATTATCTGCCCTCAGGGAGCTTACAGTCACAGGGGTTCTCAACTTTGGCACTTCTGACATTTGGGACTGGGTAATTCTTTGTTTTGAGGGGCTGTCCTGCGTGCTTTAGGATGTCTAGCAGCATCCCTGGCTTCTGCCCACTAGATGCCAGTAGCACCCGCCCCCTAAGTCGTGACAACTAAAAATGTCTCCAGACTTTGCCAATTGTTCCCTGGGGAGTAAAATGATTCCCCGCCCTCCCCTCCCCCCCACATTGAGATCCCCTGGAAGAGAGCAGGAGTATTCAGATTTCTTCCATCATTTCTAGAGGAGAGTGGGGTTTGGGAAACTGCAATCCAATCGCCTCCAGTCTCCTGGGAGGAGAGGAGATAATAACTGAAGGGTGGGAGAGAGGGGAAGTGTTATGATGCTGGCTGGGACAGAGACAGGGCAGCAGACTGGCTGGCACCAGCCGGGGGGAGGAGGCCACAGCAGACATTTGCACCTAATCTGGAGAGAACAGAGAATTCTTGAGGGCAGTATGGTGAGGTCAGCAGGCAGGAATGTGGTGAGGGTTACAGAGTCTTCAGCCCACCCAGGATTTTGCCCCCAGGGTCCCCAGCCCTGGATCTCAGAGATGAGCAAGAAAGGGGCTAATGTGGAACAGGTACGGGGCTACCATGCCCTCAGCAAGGGATGTAGCAAAAGAGAGAGCAGAAAGGACAATACATTCAAGAAGAAAAATGCGGCAACTTTGCCAGTTACCAAGGGTCCAGCTTGGAACAGGAAGAATCTAGAAATGAAATGGAACGACAATGGAAAATACACACAATACATAGGCTATAATTCAAATGCAATCATTTTGGGTCTCCTATAAAAGCTACTCAGGAGGGGATAATGGATAAAATCTCTGCACGCCCTGTGATTTTTTGGCTCACTCTTAGATGATGAACAGTCTTCTCACAAAAAAAACAGATTTGGATGACTCCAGGGATGAAGGGGGTAAGGAGGAAGGAAAGGGAGCCAGGTCGGACAGGAAGGCTCTCACCTGGTGGCCTGGCCCAGTCCTGGCTGGCCTTGCTCTCGGGGCCCAGCAGATGTTTGAAGCTGCCTCTTGTAGGAGTGTCTACGGGCTCCTGAGGGCCCCTGCTGGCCCCTGGGACCCCAGCTTCCAGGATGGCGTGATGCCTCTCCTTCAGCTGGCCACATCCGCCCAGCTGCTGCTTCTCCCGGGTCACCAACAGGGTCACTCTCTCTACCCGCGTCAGCACCCCCTCTCCCCAAGGAAAACATCTGGTCCATAGAAAATTCTTATCCGTTCCTTGGCTGCTACCAGCTGACCATAGTTACTTCCCAAAAGTAGAAATGCCGCCCTTTAATCCATCCACCCCTCCACTGCCCACACTCCACCCTGCCCCAGCTCATGGGTCACAGACCATTCCTTCAAGTGCATGAGTAAGGCACCTGTCCATGGGGGTCCCCAACCTCAAAGAATCCATCTTTCTAGGTTACAGAAGAGAGTAAGGTAGCACCCGTCACCCCTTCCCCATGAGGCAGGAGGGGCGGGATACACATGTCTTAGCAGCTCTCTCCATACCTTCTTACAAATCCTTCTCTCCCCTCGCCCCTCTCCCGACCCTTTTAAAATCCTGTCTCATCTTCCCCTCCGCTGTAAGCCCCTCTCTAATCTGACTCATGAGCACGACTCATCCTTTGAGCTTTACCTCCAGCTCCCGCCCCACCCCAGGAACCATTTCCTCCTCCCCTGAGGTTGAAGTGACCGCCCCACCCCGTGCCCACAATGCCCCCGTGCTGCCTCTACCCTGGTTTGGCACTCAGTGTCCTCCATATCTACTAGATCTTAGGGCCCTGAGGACAAGGACCATGTTTCTTCCTTCTCTGTGTCCCCAGAGCCTTGCGCCATGCCTGCCACACAACAGGTGTTCATTAGATGCTCAGAGGATGCAAAATTAGATGCTGCCGTAAAGGGACCGAGAAGCACAAGCTGGAAGAGTTGTCGCTGCACGAGTTAAACAGTTCATTACAACACCCATCATTCTCCACCTTTTGCATTGCAGGCACCTTTCTGGTCACTGTGCTGGTGAGGAATGCCCTCTCAAACTTGAGTTTGGAAATCGGAAGCATCACTGTCACAGGCAAGGATGCGTGCAAGGGGGGATAAAACTTGTGACCAGGAGTCTAGGGCATTGCACTTGCTTGGGGTCTAGTGAGGTGCCCCTCAAAACAGAGCTCTGGACACTTATCTTGTTCTACAGATGTTAAGAATTCTCTGGTTACTCTAAAAACGCAAGGATGTATGCAGTAAAACATTCAACCATTGATACAGAATTCTCAGACAAAAGAGTTTGTATTAGTTACGATGCTTTAGGCTGCAAGTAACAGAAAGCCCAACATAAGTGGCTTTAAGTTCAAGTCTTATTATCTCGCATACTAAGAAGTTAGTTAGATAAGTAGTTCCAGGGTTGGTTCAGTGGCTCAGTGTCACCAGCAAGGACCCAGGCTCAGTCTGTTGCTCTGCTCTCCCATCCTCAGAGTTTTTGCTTTGTCCTTAGGTTTGCATCTCATGCAATCAAACTGGTTGCTGCAGTTCCAGACATCACATGTCAACCCAGCATTATTTGGCAGCAGCAGAAGCCCATTTCCTCCTGTGCACCTCTTTTTATTAGGGGGAAAATCTTTCCCACTAGTCCTCAGCAATCTTCCCCTCAGATGTCATCAGCCAGGGTCAGGTGCCCCAGCTGTAAGGGATGCTGGAAAGCAGGTAACCAGCATTTTCAGGCTTTGTGGGAGAAGGTGGATTCTGATAGCCAAGAGAAAGGGCAAGGTATTGGCTGTTGGTAGGCAGCCAACAGTAACTGAGCCAACAGTCTCAAAGTTTGCCTTGGATGTATTTACCAGGACTCTTCGAGCAGCACGGGACAGAAAAGCAGTTCAAACTGGCTCAAGTCAAAAGGAAATTTTATCAACTCAGAAAATGAAAAGTCCAGGGTTTAGGTACTGCTGTATCCGGAGACTCAATGTCTTCAGAAAGCTGCCCCTCTCCATCTCTCGGTTCTATGTTGGCTTCATTCTGCTTCCTTCTTCCCAAGAGATAGAACGATGGCCCCAGACTGCAGTCCTCAACCCCAGAGGAGAAAGAGCACCTCTTTGTTGATATTTCCAGCAAAAGTCTTGAGGCTGCCTTTTACTGGTCCAAGCTCGGTTCATGTTCTCTCCTGGACCTGCTGCTGAGACCAGGGAGAAGCGGTACTCAGTTTGGGCAGACCAGGATCACAAGTCAACCCCGGAACATGATGTAGGGTCAGCTTCACCCAAAACGAGGACTGAGAGTGGGGAGGGAAAGCTACCCAGTGACAGTATCACCTGTAGGTGCTGCTATCAAAAGAAGGGGGCATGGATGCGTGGACAGGGGGAGAAAACCATCAGATGTCCATGCTACTGTCTGCAGCCCTTCCTTTCCATGTCGGGAATTTGAGGCCTAGAGAGATTAATTGGCTTTTCAAAAGTAACTCCGCTATTCACGGCAGGATCAGGTAGCCACTGTTTCTCTTGGTTTCTTCATCTGGGCGTGTTCACCATCTTCCTTCTTCAGGTTAAGAAAGGCCTCCGTGTCTGGCATCTTAGCTTTGTTTTGCATGATTTTATAGACCTTCAAAGTTTTAGTTGTGAGAATGAGCATTCACCAGGAGAGAATTTTTTAAACATCAGTAGTATCCAGATCTTAAAATATCCAATTCACTGGGGCCTGGTGAGTCACATGGAATAACCCTACGTTTCTATCTTAATCATCACACTTTAAGTAGACATTAATCACATTCGCATTTCAATATCTTCAGAGCATATCAGTTGAGAGTAGGTTGTCCATCTTTTTAACTTGGCACACTAACATTCTGTACAGATGTGTAGATTACACAGCAATGATATGTACAGTACAGTATTTCCTCCTCCTGGAGCCTTGAGAAATAGGGACTGCCTTGTGGATGAGGAACCCAAGACTCAGAAAGAATAACTAACTTTCCCAGATTCACACAGCCAGTAGGAAGCCAATGAAAGGATCTAGAAACAACCATGGTGTGCTGGCTGGCTCCTACCACCTTGCCAGGGCTGGTTGTGCCCACCTCTTCTCACTCCACATTCAGTGAGGTCAGCTTGGTAGCTAGAAATCTATGTTGGTAGCAACATTTCCACCAAGGAAATCAGCAAATGCTACAAATCAGGGCTCCACACTCACCCCCTCAACTGGTAAGCAAGCAGTAATGCATACAGCTGCATGTCTGACCCTAAATCTTGTGTTTTATTTGCCTTGGCAGCTGCCTGGCTCTTTTTTACCTACCTAACAGGCATCTTTAGCCTAGTGGTGAATACGATGGTTTTGGTTTTGACCCATTTCCTTTGACCCGAATGTTTTCTATGTTCCCCTGAAACATTCCCAAAGACAGGCAGATACTCCCGGGGCATCCTCAGCATCCTCACCCTCTGACTCTGCCCTTTGGTAACCTTGTAAACACCACCAAAGTTTGACAGCCATTCCCACTCTGTTCACAGCTCCTTCCAGTCTCCAAGAACCAGCTGGAACAAAGGCTGTGGAAAAGAATGTGAGTATAGATCTTCCTTGACTTACAATAGGGTTATGTCTGGAGAAACCCATCGCAAGTTGAAAATATCATGAGTTGAAAATTCATTTAATACACCCAGCCTACTGAACATCATTGCTTGGCCCAGCCTACCGTAAACGTGCTCAGAACACTTACATTAGCCTACAGTTGGGCAAAATCATCTAACAGAAAGCCTATTTTATAATAATGTAATAATATGTAATAATGTAGTATTAATATGATGTGTTGAATATCTCATGTAATTTATTGAATACTGTACTGAAAGTGAAAAACAGAATGGTTGTGTGGGTGCAGAATGGTTGCACGTGTATTGGTTCTTTACCCTCATGATCACGTGGCTGAGGGGGAGATGGCAGCTCGCTGCCATTGCCCAGCATCACGAGAGAGTATCATACTGCATATCGCTAGGCTGGGAAAAGATCAAAATTCAAAGCTTAAAGCATGGTTTCTACGGAACGTGTACTGCTTTTTGCACCATCGTAAATTCCAAAAATTGTAAGTCGAGGACCAACTGTATTTTTTTAAACACTTAACCTCACAAGAAAAAGATGTCCAAGCATTCTGTTCTAGATTTGAGTTTGGGCTTCTTGGTGCTAATAGCAGAGACCCAGAAGGACTGAAATCAAACAAAGCATGTTCGGTAACCACAACAGCATTATGTTATAAATCAATAATAAATTATCTGTGATATGTAGATATCCTTTAGATATCTTGGCAACTAAATAGCACACTTCAAAAAAAATTTAATGGGTCAAAGAAAAAAATCACAAGGGAAATTTAAAAAATACTTCTTAAGTGATAATGACAACACAATCTATCCAAATTTGTGGGATGCAGCTAAGGCAATGCTTAGAGGGAAATTTATAGCTGTCAATGCTTCTATTAGAAAACAGGCCCAGGTTCTTTAGTTTTTATGCAAGACTAAGTCTTTGATTCCTTGCTGTTGACATTGCTCATGCATGCATTTATCCAATAACAAAGACTTATTGTGCATCTGTAGTGTTCAAGGCTTGGTATTAGGGGCTGGGGATGCAATGGTGAATAAACAGATGTGGTCCAAAGCTCCGTGAAGCTTTGTGGGTGAGACTAGCAAACAAACTAGCATATAATTAGGAATTGTGACGTGTCTAACCAAAACCAATAGACTGCAGTGACAGCAACTAACAGAAGGTGGTCTAGCAAATGTGATCAGACAAGACCTCTTCAGAGGTGACAAAATTTAAGTGGAGACCTGAAGATAAGGCAATCAATCAGCCTCGCTGGAAAGCAGAACAAGAGCTTTCTTGGTGTGTAGTTGAGAAGGCTCTGATGCCTGTGGGGGAGAGGGGAGGATGTAGGAGATTACAGAGTGATGGACAGAGGCCAGACAACATGGAGTCTCAGGTGTGAAGGCAAGAGGACTTGGGTTTTATTATCAGGCCATGGGAGACCACTCAGGGCTGAATTCTGCTGTAACTTCCTATTATTCAAGGCCAAGGCCTCTGAGCCTGAGCTGTTTAACAGATCCTACCAGAATTGACTCCAGGAGCACAGTGTACTCCCACCGATCCCTCTTCCTAGAATCCACACTCTCTCCATGGTTGCCCAACTCACCCTCACTCCTCCTCCTTCATGAACGCTCTGGGTCCCATCCTCTGGGGAAGCTTGCCCTGACATGGGCTGTCTGCTTTGCAGAGGTAGCAGCTCTGTGCCAGACACAAGGGGAAACATATCACTGGTTCCTCTCATTTGATCCACAGCAACCCCAGGATTCAGACACTAGCAAACCCTCGGGAGAACAGAAGATCTTAACCTATTGCCTCCCTCTTCCACTTCTCAACCCCTGAGCCCCTCTGTTGTAGCAGTTAGCACTGTGTGTTTGAATCATTGGTTTTCCTTGTCTGTCTGCCCTAGCAAACTTAAGCGCAGGGGCTGGGTCTCTATTCCTGTGTCTCTAGGCATCCAGCACAGGGCCCGGCCCAGAGCAGGCTCTGTTAATACAGCTGAACACGTGGTGAATCTTAGCACTGAGCCCACACTTGGACTAAATTATTTACCCAGTGATTCATCCCGTGAGGGGAGCTAGGTGGATCAGACAGGGTCTGTCTCTATTCCACGCCTTGCACTGTGGCCACCCTTGGCACGGATCACTCTGGGGCAGTGGGTGGGGTGCCAACTGTGGAGGGGTGTCTCACCAGCCAGCTGCTTTTTCTGCAGAGCGATAAAGAGGATGTGGAGGTATATGTGGAACCTGGGCGGTACGTGGATCCTTTCACGACTGTGACTCTGGGCTGGCCGGACAGTGACAAGGATTTACGCTTCCAGTGGTCATGTGGTAGGTGACCTTAGAACTCTGGAACTGTCCTTTGTCACCACAAAGTGATGGATACTGTTCTTTTCCTTAACCTTCACACTGGCATTAGTCATGCCTGACATTGTATGTACCTTGTGTGTGCCAGAGATTACAAATTCCACGGAAATAGGAGGAGGGTGAAGCAGGGGCAAACCAAGGTGGGGTGGCCCTGAAGGCCGGGGACAAGGAGATGCATTATCTGTAGAGAGTTAAGAACAACAAGTCAAGCCTAAAAGTCAGTCTGCTTTTTTATCATCACCCAAACAATGCCAGTGATAAAGTACTCCTCCCCTCTTGGATGGATCCCTCCCACCTCCATGCCCTTGGTTCGCCTCCAGGAAGAGTCTGGAAGGAGGAAGTGATGAGGCATTTTCTGACAAACCAAGATGGCAGGACTAGTGCTCATTTTTTCGAAATGGTTGTCCTCCTTTTCCTAGGGGTATATCCTAGCCACACACACATCGTTTTAGAAATAAAACGAAAGTCATTCATACTGCACCTATTGCTTTTGTTACCTTCTTTGTCGTTGAACAATATATCATGCCTGGATATATTAATATTTTAGTGTCATGGTATCTTCTTTTGCATCTCGATTTTCATAGTCACTGCAGGATACACTTCATGTATGATCATTTATTCACCAGTGCCCTCTTTTTGGACATTTGTTTCAAATTATTTGCCTTTATAAACACACATCTTTATAGTTCAATCTTTATTTGCATCTGTGGTTACTTTCATAAGTAAATTTCTAGAAATGGAATAACTGGGTCAAAAGTCATATAAAACTTGAAGGCTTTTGATATTAATTGCTAAGTGGTCAGAACATCCTACCGAATATTAGTTCTTGTCATCTGAATTAGTAGAGGACACAAATACAGAGTTTAGGTGACTGGGCTGATGACCTGACCCCTGGACATGTCCTGTGAATGACTGTCATATTGGGGGTGATGGGAGAAGAGAGATGATTGATGGATAAACACAAATCAACAGAGTTGAAGGGCAAGGGACACAGAGACTTACCCAGCTGATATCATAAGGCGGGAGATGACATACAGCCTCACAGGTACAGACCCTCAGGTCCCCATTTACCCCACGGGGACATACAGCTGTGGACAATCGCTTCCATGTGGGGTGACAATTACACGAGGGACAAGGAGCTGCCCCAGACGCTCTCGCAGGTGGGGCTGTAGATCCTCCTGGCCCCTCTCCTGCTGTGTGCCTGTGTGTTCGTCAGTGCAAGTCATTGATGCAAAACAAGCCGACACGTCCTGCAGGTTTGCTCAGAGGAGGTCATTGTCCCAGGGGCATCCTTCTGCAGCACCATTCCTGCAACCTGCAAGTGAAATTTTTTAAAAATCAAAATCTCTATTTGGAGCCAATTTTCTTTTCCCATGACCCTTTCCTTCTAAAAACCCCAAATCAGAGGTAGCCACATGTGTCAAGCTCAGATTTCCAGGATGGATAACAGTGCTTGCCCATCTCTCTTCCTCAGGGCGTTGCTGGGTTCAGTGGAGCGAGTGCGCTGAGAATAAGCTGCTCCGCACAGACCAGAGGGAGTTGGTGGTTCCGCCGTCCTGCCTGCCGCCGCCCGACTCTGCCGTCACCCTGCATCTGGCTGTCTGGAGAGGCCAGGAACTGGAGAAACGGAACGAGCAGTGCCTCTATGTGTCTGCCCCTGTGAAACTCAGGCCTCGAGTCAGGTGGGGCGCAAGAGCAAACTCCTGCAGTGTCACCATTCATTCATCATTCGGCCAACATCTACTGAGAGCCAGTGGCACTGACCTAGGGGCAGGGCTTTCAGGGGAGGGCAAGACCAGACCCAGTCTCACTTCTCACAGGGGTTACTGCCTGGTGGTCAGTGATGTTCTGCACAAACGAATGACGGAAGAGAACACTTTGACAGCTTCCTTGACTTGGGGTCAAGAAAGGCTTTCCTCAGCAGAGATGTGAAGAGGGAAGAGGAACTAACTTGGACAGGAAAAGGGGGCTGGAGAGAGGACAGAATGGCAAAGGGAGAGAGCGTAGAATAATCTAGAAGTGAAAGAGGATGGTGTGGCTAGAGCATGGAGCAAGAGAGGGGCAAGAAGAAATTGGAAGAGTAGGCAGGGTCTGGCTCCAGCAGGGCCTTGCAGGTCACATCAAAGACAGGAGTTTGGTCTTTATCCTAAGAGTTCAGGAAAGCCATCCAAGTGTTTCAAGCGGGCTGGGAACGTGATCACGTCTTGCTTCAAATGCTCTGTAGCAGGGTAGAGAACGGGCTGGAGGAGGGCAAGAGAGAGCTCAGGAGATTGCTTAGGCTCCTGCAGGAACCAAGGTGAGCTCAGGTAGCTTGGTCTATCAGCCAGGTCCCTGCAGGGGGCAGATGGCTCACTCAGACTGGAATTGATGACAGCAGGATAAAGCGTCTATTTTCAGATGTGGGCAGGGATAAGGAAACAAACCAGGGATGACGATGCAGGATGACAACAGGGGGAAGCTACCATCCCTCTTAGGACTGCAGAGGTAAGAGCAGAGACAGCGTTCCTGGAGCCCCCTGGTAGCTGCAGCTGTGAGAGAGAAGCCCCCCAATAGGAGCTGTGGTCTTGACTAGAGGAACACAACCTCTGCCAACTGCAGCCCATCAGGTAAGGAGCAGGGGAAGTGGTGAATAAATACTCCGGCCTCTCTCCTCTCACTCTCCAGTCCCCAAACAGTGCTTGCCATTGGCTGGCCCGACCAGAAGCCAGAGGGTGCGGTAGCTTGGGTGACACAGTCTGTAGCATCAGTCTCCTGGTGCACACAGCCACAAAGAGTTGATGGAGAGTGGGCTGCAGGGGCAAATGGAGGATGTCCGGCACACTTTACTAGGATAGACCTGAAGACAGAAGTAGGGAGATTCGAGAGCTGTTATAAAGTTAAAACTGAAAGGACTTGGGGATGGATTGGCCACATAGCAGGAGCCAAAGTGATCTCTTATTGGCTCGAGGGAGGGAGGACGATGTTATAGAGAAGGCCTGGGACTCGGATCAAGACAGGTTGGTTCGTGTTCCATGCCCCCACTGGAGAGCGGCGTAACTGGCACAAGTCACGTAAGCTCCATGAGCCTGTTTGCTGTCTGTGATACGGGGATTCTGACACGACACTCACAGGGTTGCAGTAAGCAATGAATAAGCTGGTAGCAACGGAAGTCATTTATAAATTGTGGCATGCATGCTGTCAATCACAGCATTCATCTATTATTATTAGAACTGGAAAGAATCAGACACGTTGTCAGCTCTTATCCCCTCACTTTGCAGGTGAGGAAACAGGCTCAGAGAGTTCAAGTGACTTGCGCCAGGTGGCCATTCATAAGGGGCAGGGACGGGATTCGAGCCCAGGGTCCTGTCTCGGCCTCCTGCATTTCCACATCATTATCCTGCACAGCGAACGAAGGGAGATTCGATCAGGCATTAATCAGTCCATCTTCATGACCGAGGCTATGTCCTGATTTTGGCTGGGACAGGGGTTGCTTTTATTCCAACTTTCACTTGAAAAAAGGCCCTTTCCAACCTTCTCAAAGGACTAGAGAAGAAGCGGAGAGAAGACCAGGCAGGTGGCCACGATGCCTGAGTGAGCCTCCTCACTCTGTTCTCTGTCTCCCTCTCAGCTGTGACAAGAACTGTGGGCCAGTGAATGCCAGCGAAGAGGTTATACTCAGGGTCACCATGGGGGATGACTCTGCAGAGGCCAGGTTCAGCTGGTATTTAGATGACACCCCACAGGAGAAGGTGAGAACACTGGCAACCACTCAAAATGGAACCATCTTCCCACTTTGATGGACCAGACCTGTGTCACATGCCCAGGACTGAGCTGGGGGTGGGTCAACTCCACTTACAGCCCGTGTAGTAGGAGTTGGGGTGGGGGCGTTCCCCAGAGGAAAACCAGGGCGTGGTCAGAAGAGAGCACAGATGCACGGAGCAAAAACAATGGGCAAATGCTGCAGCAGATGCCATTGGTGCCCCAGCCCAGTCCCTCTTACCAGGCTGATGCACCCACCCTGGCTGCTGTGGAGTGGCCGCTGGCCAATAACTGATGGACATGGGGGCTAAGAGCCTAGCCCTCTTGCCTCTGAGGGAGACGGCTTCTGTGGTGCAGCTCAAGCTCCAGAGCTCCCGTGGGATCAGGCTGAGGCTGGCCACCTCCTGGAACCACTTCTCTGCCCAGTTTCATTCTCTGCCCCATTCTGTTTCCCTCCTTCCCCTGCTGGTGCCCTTGAGAGCCCTCCCTCAGTAAAAGACCAGCACAGGAATCCTCTCAGGCTCTGCTCCTAGGGAACCTGAGCTTGGACAAGCATCCTAACAAGGCTGGAGAGTGGATGTCTGGGCTGACCTTGGGGAAGCAGGTGGTGCTGCTGTCCACCCATCAGAGGCAAATCCGGAGGCTCAGGAGCCATGCCCTGCTGAGGTCCAGCAGCCCGGCTGCAGCCTCAGGGCTCTGGGCTGTGCTCTTTTTCAGGCTGAGCCCCTACCGGCAGCCTGCAGACTTGAAGGATTTTGGCCGCGTTCTTTCACCCTCCTTCAGAGCGACACCTCCACGCTGCTGCTGAATAGCTCCTTCCTGCAGACCTGGGGCCCGACCGTCCGAATCCGAGTCACAGGTAGGAAGGCCTCCCTTCAGTCTCTTGTCCCAGATTCTGTCTGCCGCAAAGAGTAAACCAAGACAAACCCAGAAGCCCTGAAACACGGGACATCAGTGTTGGGTCGGGGCCGTACACAGGCTCTGGTATGAAGCCCACCACCACCACTTTCCAGCTGGAGACTTTAGGCAAAGAGATCTAATCTCTCTGTGCCTCAGTTTCCTCACATGTAAGCTGGGCGCAATGAGAACGCCCGCCTCCGGATTGTATTATGCAGGGTGGATGGGACAACCCCAGTGGTACAGAGCAGATTATTCTGGGGTTGCGCAGCCTGGGTGTCCTGCGCAGACGAGGCAGCGCATCTCCCATAAAACAAGCCCAGCGCAGAGGGAAATGCAGACTCTCAAAAAGATAAACAATGGGGTTGACGATTCTCTTTTGGATGAATTCCTTTGATTCAGTATTTCTCGAAGTGGCCCACAGATCATGCACCCAGGATAACCTGGGCTTCTTGTTTAAAATGCACACTCCTGGGTTCTCCCCAAACCTTCTGAATTAAGTCTAGGCCAAGGAATTAGTTTGAATTGATTAAAATTCTCTCTATGCCCAGTTTTTCTAGGCATGCACTCTTTTCGGAAAACCAAGTGCTTATATCAGGTGGTGTGGGGTGTTGGTGCGGGTTAACTGGGGGCGCTATGTGCTGCTGTGGGGGTCTGGGAAGAGTGTGGACGTGAGGTGGGATCAGCCTGTTTCCGGATCCTGGCTGTGGTCCTTCCTACCCGGCTAATCTCGAGCGAGCCGTTGTTTTCCAGTATACTCCCTCCTCACCAAAGTCGTGGGAGGAAGCCGTTATTATTAGCCCCGTTTTGCAGATGAGGAGCTGACTCTCAAAAAGATCAAGTCCAAGGTCACATGACTAGTAAATGGCAGAACTGAATTCAAGGTCAGGTCCGTCTGATTCCGTTTCTCTGTCTCTGCCCAATGTCTCAGAGTGAGACCCTGGGAGGCCCCGCACTAGGGGGAGTTGTTAGAAATGTAGGTTTCTGGGTCCTGCCCCAGAATCTCCAGAGACGTCTGAGGCTCTGGGTCCAGGGGGGCCTGGGAATCTGCATATCTTTCAACGAGCTCCCTGGGTGATCCTGAAGCCTGGTGGAGTTTGTGTGACCCCCAGAGCCCCCTAAGCACCCTCTGTCTTCACTCCCTAGCAGTGACCGGGGACGCCTATGGGGAGGACACTTACGTGGTTAGCTCTCTGCCTCCCCCTGAGGTGCCCACCTGCGCCATTGCCCCGGAGGAGGGCACCGTTCTGACGAGCTTCGCCATCTTCTGTGACACCTCCGCCGCCCTGGGCTCCCTGGAGTACTGCTTCTGTCTGGAATCAGGTACCAGCCCGGGACCATGCTCTCCTCTCAACTCCTGGGCACATCCCCTCCCAGAACAGGGGCCTGTCTTTCTCTGGGAGCGCAAAGAATATGTTCCACGTGTGAGAGAGGTTTGCAGGATGAAGCCTCCTCTAAACCTTAACCCCCAAGCCCAGGCATGCTAACCCAGCCACACACCTCAGAAAGATGGGAAGTGGGTCCCACCAGGGTCTCCTCCACAATGATGGAGGCCGAAATGACCTCTGTCCTGGCATGAGGGGTGTGGAGCGGGTTAAATGGATGAGGATATCTAGAAGTAGGACCACATGGGGCCGCCACCAGGGCACCACCCCCCCAGGACTCATTTGGAGCAGCCATGACTCCTGGAATTCTGAAGCTGTTCAGAACAGAGAGGATCTGGTTCACAGAATCGTCAACGATTTTACTGGCCCCGCTTTGCGGGAGGCAACAGGGATGAGGTGATGTCACCGAATGTGCTGAGCAGAAAGGAGACATTTTTGCAAAGGTTTACAAGGGACAAAACATGCAGACCCTGTCCCTCCTATTCCCAGTGCCCTGTACAGTGTCCTGTCCCCACAATCCACACCCCAGGACAGCAGTAGGGCATCACCAAGAGAGACGGGGTGAGCAGCCTGCATGGCAGCTGTTCTCCCAATTTGGGGTGGCTGGTCCTTGGAGCGCTCCTCTGAGTCCTTGTCTCTTTCCGATGGGCTTTGGCATTTCATGATGCTTGCATGTGCTCTGAAATGCTGTCGTCAGATTGGAACTTTCCTCCAAACCTAGGCACCAGGCGCTTTGCTGGGGTGCTCCCCAACATCCAGCATTAAACAACACAGTGTCATAAACTGGACACCTTGACTTGGGAAAGGAACACGTAAGCTATCCTGGACCCAAAGGAGTGTGGTTTTTATGGGGTGTCCCGTCAAAAAGACGTGGAAGGCAGTGCTGTGGCTGAGTCCGAGCCTGGAGGGAAATAATTCAGGGAAGGCAGGGAGATTTCATTTCAATCCTGCATCTCCCCAAATGGAGAAGCCAGGCTAGCTGCCCCAGTTCCGACTGGTTATTCCCCTGTAGTGCCTGCCTCTACCACACACAGGTGAGCAAGGGGGCAGGGAAGTGTGGTCACAGAAAAATGAGTCGTCAATTGCAATTCAGTAATTTCATGCTTGTCTGCACACTGCAGTGAACAGTGATTCCAATGAGAGGTGGATCCCCTTTAAGGATACAAATGATTCCTCCCTTCCTGCCTTCCTTCCTTCCTGCCTTCCTTCCTTCCTGCCTTCCTGCCTTCCTTCTTACAGCAAGTACGTATCGACTGTCAGGCTCTGTTCTAGGTGCTAGATATGCAGTCGTGAATAACATAGAGGAAGTCCCTGCCCTCACTGCATTTACAGGTAGTGATGGAGACAGCTGGTAAACAGACCATACGGGTGCTGTTTGAGCAGTCAGGGAAGGCCTTCTACAGGAAATGACTTTTGAGTGAGCTCGAATGTTTGAGCTCATTTTTATGATCCCCTCCTCCCTTCCTCCTCCTTCTCTTTGCAATTTGGTTTACCACCTTGAGATTGTTTTTAAAGCCTGTCAGTGGGAGATTTGCTCTGAAATTTTTCATGGATTTTAGTAAAATTATTCCAAGGTCACAGCAGCATGCAATTACCGAGAGAGGATCCGTGTACGTAGCTGTCTTCTCCCTGAGAGAATGGAGACCCCCGAGTGTCTGCTGTGCCTTCATGAGCTGTGTGCGGCTTTTGTGTCCTTGTCATCAACCTCTACCTTGGTGGGTTTCCAGTCTCCCCAGGGTCTGGAGATGCCCCCCGCCAAGCTGTTCAGTTTCCATTTACCAGGTTCCTGTCTCCACTGTGGCCCTGAGCCTGCCCTCCCGTCAGTTTATCTGCCACTTGGAAAAGAAAAGAATGACTTCCTGCTGACAGTGGTCATTTCTGTCTCCAATCCTGCGGGACACAGGCAGCAGACTCATGCAGCGGTTAAGGTGGGTGGTAGTGGCCATTGTTGCTTCACTGAGAAAACTTGTTGACCTGTCTGAACCTCACCAAGAGGGTGGCTGAGTTGAAAGGAGCCGTGGGCATGACCAGATGAGCCATGGATTCATCCATTCCTTCAACAAACATTTACAGAGCGCTACTAGGTGCCAGGCCCTGGGGACACAGCCATGGACAAAACAGACACGGTCTCTACCTTGTAGATCCTACGTCTTAGTGTCCAGAATAGGGGTAGGATCCTGGGGACTTCGGGGGAAGCCTGAAGGGAGCTGGAGCAGAAGGACCCAGGAATGAGTTAGACCAGCGCCTTCAGAGTCCGGAGGAAGGAGGACCAAGATTAGCCAACAGGGCCGCAAGGCAGAGGCTGGATAAAAACCCAAGTAAATGTCAAGGATCAGAAGCCAGGTGGAGTGGGAAGGGATTGAGAGCGCGATGAGGAGGGCAGTGACAGGTGGGGCAGTGACTTGTCCAACGCTTTTTTCTGGTGGCCATCAGCTGCCTGGTGCAAGTGGGGCCAGCTGCCCTCAAGCCTCAGGAGAGCCCCCATGCCAGGTGCAAGGCCTTGCAGCCCTGCTCTGATTTGCCACGTGAAGACCCACGACTTCAGGCTCCAGGTTCTTGAACAAGAACCCGTGAGTTGAGGTCTTCCCTGCACCGAGCATGTTTCTCGTTTCCCTGTTAGGTGGGACTTGGAGACACCTGTGCTGAGGATGTGGCATTCCAGGCCGCGGTGTCAGAGAACATCACCGCTGCTCTGCAAGACGAGCGGGGCCCTGAGCGGCTCTTCCAGCTGGCCAAGTCCGTGTCATCCATGCTGGACCAGGCACGCCAGGGGCAGGGCTCCGGGCAGCTGCTGAGGATGGACGTCAGACAGAAGGTGCTCGAGACTGGCCCCTTTTATCCCTTCTGCTGGGCCCCCCAGGGTCTGTATGCAGCCATTTGGGGTGGGGAGTGGCGTTCATGAATCTGTGGAGAAGCGTTTGGTATTTCCCAAGCTGTTGACATCACCTCCCTCTTCTGGTCCATTCGGTGAGTGACATAAAATGAAGAAACCCTGCCTTCTCTGCCCAGCCCCATGCAGTCACCGGCTTCTAGGGTGGGAGAGAATTTAGAATATCGCTCCAGTCCTTCCCACTAAACATGAGGAAACCGAGGCCAGAGGAAAAAGTGACCTGACCTCCGTCATATGGTAAATGGGCTGGGGTTGGACTTTAGATGTTGTTCCAGCTCTGTCACTTTCCATCTGTATTGACACAGGCAGGGGACTGAACCTCTCTAAGCCTCAGTTTCCCCATCTGGAAAGTGGGGATAATAACAGTATTTCCTCATAAGGTTGTGGTGAGAGTTAAATAAGAATTACATCCACTGTAACTATGGGTCAAACCATACGAAATTGGTTCAACGTTCAACCTGTTTTCATCCACAAAATGGCCATTTCACGTGTTACAACCTAATATCATAAACAACTGCTACAGAACGTGTGATTACTTCCACTCCCAGTGCATGCTCCGTGAATATATGTGGGTGTGAACACACACACACACAGCATCACACACACCTGCTGGGCATGGAAAAGAGAAGAAAGACTTCTCTGGTCCCCTGGAGGGTTTGCATCAAAGGACGTAACACGGTGCAGGACACGTGGTCAGTACCTAATACAAAGAGGCAGTGGTTGTCACAGTGATTACTTACAGAGAAGTAGCTAACATTTATTGAGCACCTACTGTGTGCTGCTAGGCCCTGAATTAGGGCTTCATGGAGGTGTAATTCCTATTAAAACCCTACAAGGTAAATGGTGAGATCCCCACCTATATTACAGAGGAGGAAACAGGGTAAGAGAATCTTAGTAGTTGCCAGGGCCCACATTTCTAGTAGGTGATGAAGACGGGGTTCAAACCCAGGTTGGCTCTTCCCACGTCCACCTCCAGCCCTTTGCTTCACATTAGCCCCCTCCCCCATGAGCCTTCCCCCCACCTCCCCAACCTGGTTCTCATTCTTGGCTGCACTCACTCTGAGCATTACCTATGGCAAACATCCCTTTAGATGTCCTGTGGTCCCTGAGCACACGGACTACCTGGCCTGACCCAAGGTCTCCTTGTGAAACATCGGGGTCCTGGCAGGAGACACATGTCAAACTCTAACTGGCAACTGAGAAGATTTTAAGAAGGGCTCTGGGGCCAGCCCGCTGGCGCAGCGGTTAAGTTTGCATGCTCCACTTTGGCAGCCTGGGGTTCGCTGGCGGACATGGTACCACTTGGCAAGCCATGCTGTGATGCTGTGGTAGGCGTCCCACATATAAAGTAGAGGAAGATGGGCACGGATGTTAGCTCAGGGCCAGCCTTCCTCAGCAAAAAGAGGAGGATTGGCAGTGGATATTAGCTGAGGGCTAATCTTCCTCATAAAAAGAAAAGGGGGGCTCTATTGAGAAAAGTGGGGCAGAGTTTAGGGAACAAATGAGAGAGAGCACAGAACTCCAGGGGCACGGCCTGAAGTGGCCAGAATCCGGAGAAAGCAGCTGTGTGTGGAAAGGGCTCCCTGGTAGCAGTGGTGGCTTTTGAAGAATGAGGCAGTCAACACACAATGGCCTGGCAGGGAGGGCACCTGGAGGATAACTTCTAGCTCTCTCTCCTCCTGCCTGCTCACCTCCCACTGAGTGAATGCATTGGCCGGAGGGTGAGAAGCCAGCGACATCTCCGTGCCAGCAGCCTCCAGGACCATGATGCAGAATGGGGGGAAGACCTGCAGAGGCAAACTTGAGATTATCTGTTATCTCCTTCTAGAACATTCTGACAAGCGTACCCTCATGCACTGGTCTGTTCTTTCATCCATCCAAGCCACAGCCCGGATGCACCCGGAGCTAATGGCAGACACGCTCAAACTCTGCAGCCGGGAAAGACTGCTGGACGGTTAGGCTGAGTGAGCTGTGAGTAGCAGGCCACGAGGGCGAGGACTGCTCATTGGTACCTGTGCCATCCCAAACGCTTGCCGCGAGCCATGTCTGCTTACTTACACTTAAATTAAAATGAAATAAAGTTAAAAATTCAGTTCTCTAGTTGTACTAGTCACATTTCAAGGGCTTAATAGTTGCATCTGGTGAGTGGCTACCACATTGGCTAGCACAGGGATAGAACATTTCCACCAATGCAGGAAGTTCAGCGGGGCGGGGCTGAAATATTGTTAGTTTTTCTCTGTCTCTGCCAAAGCCAGTCCATAGCCAGCCCCTCATTAGGGCTTTGTGGCTTAGAAAGCACGTTATCCTGAAGCCCCAGAAGGTCTGGCTTAAGGCAAGAGTTAGGGACCCTTATAAGGGTAGAAGGATCCTCGTCCCCATGGCTCCCAAGGCACACACAGGGACCCAAGCCTGCAACAAGCTCTCCCATCCACACTGGGCCAACAAAGCAATCAGATTTCTGAATTGCATGCCTTTCTGGTCACAAGTGCCACCCTGATTCATCATTTGTTTTTAAATAATGCCAAATTTTACAGATTTGATTTGAAGTGTTGGAGAAAGCTTGAGACATCCTGTATTAGTTTCCTCTTGCTGCTATAACCAATGACCACAAACTTAACAGCTTAACAAGACACATTCACCTATTTATTTATTTTTAAGATTGGACCTGAGCTAACATATGTTGCCAATCTTTTGTTTTCTTCTTCTTCTTCTCCCCAAAGCCCCCTAGTACATAGTTGTATATTCTAGTTGTAGGTCCTTCTGGTTGTGCCGTGTGGGACGCCACCTCAGCATGGCTTGACAAGTGGTGCTAGGTCTGCGCCCAGGATCCAAATCAGTGGAACCCTGGGCCACTGAAGTGGAGCGCGTGAACTTAACCACTTGGCCACAGGTCCAGCCCCACGACACGCATTTATTATCTTACAGTTCTGGAGGTCAGAAGTTTGCAATGAGTCTCACTGGGCTAAAGTCACCGTGTTGGCAGGATTGTGAACTGCCTGGAGGCTCTAAGGGAGAATCCATTCCTTGCCTTTTCCAGCTTCTAGAAGCCAGCACATTCCTGGCTCCATTTTCAAAGCCAGCATCTTCAAATTCCTACCCCACTCCCTCCTCCCTCCACTGTCTTCTCCCTTCCCCTTCCTTCCTCCCCATCCTCCCCCTCCCTCCCCTCCCTGACTCTCGCTCCACCACCTCTGCCTCCATCATCACATCTTCTTCTCTGACTCTGACCCTCCTGCCTCCCTCTTATGAGAACCCCATGATTACCTTGGTCCCACCAGATTCTCTCCCCATCTCGGAATCCTTAACTTAATCAAACCTCCAAAGTGATTTTGCCAAAGTGCCTGTGAGGTAACACACTGACAGGTTTTGGGGATTCGGATGTGAGTATCTTTGGAAGGCTGTTATTCTGCCCACCACACATCCTATGAGACAAACAGAGATCTACAGGCTTTGGAAAACCCCAGATGAGGCTGATCACTTGCTGTGACCCCAAATCTTTCTGAAACAGCTTCATCAAGCCACTGGAATTATATTTCCTCTCTCCATCTTCCTCCCCCTGTGCCAAGGTCAGAGAGCATATCCTGGGGTCGCTGTCTGCGGTCACTGCCACCCTAGGAGACATGCAGAGGGTGCAGGGGCTGGCCGAGGTGCTGAAAGAGGTGACCCACCACAGTGAGGAGCTCACGCCATTGGCCCAGGTGAGTAGTTCCCACCTGCTGAGCCAGGCCATGGGACATGCACCTCCACGGTGGGTGGCTGACAACTAACCCCAGCACTGGCCAAAGGTCCCTCAGTCACAGGACCGCCAAGACTTCCACCATCTTGTTTCCAAGGGTCCCGTGTGGGTGGTATCAAGGGAGGGAAGATGCCCCTTCTGCAGTCGTGTCTCACCCTGGTTGTGATGGCCCATGTGCTCACACACCTCATTCCCCAACCAGCCAGTGAGCACCTCAAGGGAGTAACTGAATCTAACTAATCCTTGGGTGGTGAAGCGTGTGTCCAGATGCTGCTACTGACCTGCCCAGGCCCCACTTCAGTGCATACCAGCCTGACGTCCAGCTGCCAGCTCCTGCCTTTCTTTGCCTGGGGCCTTCTCTGCCCTCCCCTCCAGAGCCCACTCTGCCTCTCACATGGCAGGTTGGACATGTCAGGGGACGGATGCATTGGTCAGCGACTAATGGGCTGGGGTACAGATACCTCGACTCCCTCACCCTCTTGGTGGATAACTCCCAAGAAGGAGTGAGCCCCAGGTAAAAGGCTTGATCCACCCACTGGTCGGGCTTCCTGCCCTTCCCTGTCTCACTCCCCGACTCTGCTGCCCATGTTTCCGTGGGTCATCTCCAAATAAATGACTGGCTTCAGATCCTTGCCTCAGGGCCTGCCTCTGGAGGATTTAAATTAAAACACCATGTTCCCAGCATTAGGTAGCCAAGGGGTTAAAAAAGAAGCCATAGGACAGTAAAGGGGAGGGGATCCTAGCCCTGCCCCGCCCACTCTATCAGGAGGTTGTGTCCCTCACACTCTCTGGCCTGAAGCCAACACTGTTGGCCTTTATTTCTGGGGCCCTGATGCTGTTAATATCATACTCTCCATTTGCTCATGCATCCATTCTCTACGCATACAGCTATGCATGTACCTATATACTTCTGTCTCTCCATTCTTTCATTCATCTATCTATGCATTAATTTAGTCATTCATTCAACAAATGCTTCCTGAATGCCTAGTATTGCAAGTCGTTGAGAATTCAGCAGCAAATCACACAGACATGGCCTCTGCCCTCATGGCACTTTCAGACCGCTAGACTGACACTAAACAAATAATTTCACAAATACATATATAATCACAAAATTGGAATAAGTGCTATGTCCATTCATCCACCCATCCATCCATCCACCCAACTATCCATCACTCACCCATCCATCCATCCATCCATCCATCCCTCCACCCTCCCCTTGCCCCCTAGTCACATGTTTACTGCATGCCTACTATGTGCTGGGCACTGTGCAAGGCCCTCTGGGAAAGATTTGGAGATGAACTACGCTACTCTCCTGAAGGAACTCAGTGTATTGTAGGGTGGGAAATATGTGGTCTCAAGTCAGTGATACAAGCAGCTTGTGTGATGGTCCTGTCCAGACCTTCCCTAGTGTGTGTCCCCACCTTGCTGCTCTTCAGTGCAGCCCTCGCCCCTTGAATGGTGTGGGGGATGGTCTGTCCCAGGCAGGAGCTCATGCTGTTTCTCCTTCTTTGGGCGAGCGCAGCGAGAAGCCAGCTGGGCCTTGCAGCATGCCAGTGAGGCCCTGTTGGCAGTGAGCGCCAAGGCCCATCCTGAGGACCAGAGGCGCCAGACGGCCACCAGGGACCTGTTCCAGGCTGTGGGCAGCGTGCTGGAAGCTTCCCTGAGGGACAGACCAGAAGAGCCTGCAGAGGCCAACGGCATCCACGTAGGTGTCCCAGCCCAGGTGCAGACCTCACACCTGCTGCGTGCCCAGCTCACACCAGCATTTCTAGGTGGATCTCTCTCCACATCTTGCAGATGGGGAAACTGAGGCACAGAGGTTAAAGTCCTTTCTAGGGAGCTGGAGGAAAGGTTCCAGAGACCAGAGCTCCTGGAAGGCAGCATGGTATATCAGGCCAAGCGCAGGCTCTGGAGGGAGGTGGCCTGGGTTGGAAGCCTGCCTCTCTCACCTACAAGCCTGTGACCTAGGCGAGTTACGCAGCTTCCCACAGCCTCCCTTCCTCTGCAGTGGTAGAGCTCGGTCTCATCCCAGAGAAGCTGCCAAGTGCCAAGATCACGTGTCCACTCTCGCAAGTCTGGCTTAAACTCGTTTAGCCAAGAACATGTTGTTAACAGAGAGGCAGCCCCCAGAGCAAGGACAGATGCAGCACAGCCTCATGTGGCCCCGGCCCCTTGCTGGGGTGTGAGGGCCCTGCCTCCTGGGACGTCATCACGTCGGAGCCACAAAGCCCATTGCTTGCTGCTCCACAGTCCTTCACCATGTGGGGCCTGCACCTCTACTGAGGAAGAACACACACAGGCACATTCTCACGCATGGCCACACATTCACACAGACACACTCGAACACTTACACCCACACACTCACACACATCCACAGTCAGTCACATACACATTCAGTCACACAAATACACTCATACACTCACACATACACTAGCTGACAGGCACTCACACTCTCACACATACCCTTAAGCACACACTCACACAGATGCACATTTACACTCATATTTTCATACACAACCACACACTCATACACGCTCACAAACACACAGACTCTCACACATGGTTGCAGTCACACAAAATCACAAACACACACTCACTCATGCTCAAACACTTATACTCACACACACCTCAAATGCACATGCCCATTCGCTCAGACGCACATTCACACACAGTCACACACTTACACTCACACATACTCACATATACACACTCAAATACTTATAGTCACACACACACTCTCAAACACACTCACATATAGTCACATCCTCACACACACACACACATGCACAATCTGTGCCCTAATAGGAACCCTGTCAAACGTCAGCCCTTCCCGGGGCCTCATGCTGGCCTTGGCTTCAGCGAGGCCACATCTTCATCTGGGGGTTTGGGTGGGGTTGGGAGCAGAGTTAGAGCCTGGGTAACACTGTGAAATGGCTTTGCCTGTGGCTTTCCATTTCCCTACAAATAAGACCTGGGCTGGGGGTGGCTGGCAGGGTCAAACGGAGCAACACAGAGAGGCACACAGTATGATGGTTCGGGGCACAGCCTCAGGAGCCAGAGGCCTTGCCACCTCACCGTGAGTCCCAGCACTTCTCCTTATTAACGTGTGACCTCCACAAGTCACTCATCCTCTCTGTGCCTCTGTTTCCCCGTCTGCCAAGTGGGAACAGTAAGAGCCCCTGCCTCACAGAGTCGTCTGAGGATGGGCAGGGCGCGCATGGTCCTGCGGTGGAGTCTCTCTAAGTGCTCACCTTCGTGCTCCCCAGTGCCTGGCGCTCAGTAAACGCCATTCCATCACAGTCTCTGCCTCGCTCCTCTGCCCTCTCCCAGTCCCTGCCGAAGGTCCCGCACCAGCCTGGTGACAGTAACCGAGGGTGGTGTACGGAGACGGGTCTGCAGTGGTATCCCCCGCTTCCTTTTCCAGACAGCCACAGTGGCCCAGCTGCTCGGAGCTGTGGAGCGTGTGCAGGCTGCCCTCCTGCTGGGGAGACTGCCTGGGGGCCTTCCAGCCATGCTCGCCACCCCATCCATTTCCGTGTACACAAACAGGTAACCAGCTGTACTGTGGGTCCCCAAGAAAGCCATCCCCTGACCTGGCTCATTCCACACCCATATCCCAAGACCCCGTGACAGGCTAGGGGACCAGCCTTGGGGTGGGAGAAATGATGGGACCTGGAAGTGGGAAGGGCTTGTCACTGAGAGAAGGCCCTCGTATTGGGTATTTGTACAGCACCGGAAGGGAGGCAGTGAGTGCCACGCCCAGTGTCAGAGCCAGCCATGAGTCCCGAGAGATGGGTCATGTTGGAGCTCTGCAGGCGAGGGGCTGATGAAGGGGACCCGCCCACTTTTAATGTCACCTGGGTGTGTCTGGGCACGCCCATCGCTGCGTGGACCCATGGGGATTCCAGGTGCACCTGCCTTAGGAGTTTCTCCGTGGAGTGCCTGTCTCTCACTGAGTACCCAGTACCTGGGGATGCCCTCCACCTCCCCTTCCTCCCCCTGACAAGCAGGTGCTGGACCACACTGCAGGCACCATGGGGGCCGCACACTGAACGTCCTTCCTTGGTTCTTCATGCCAGGGCTGCCCTCGTGGGTCCCAGGGGCAGTTTCCCAAACCAGCATCCTGATCAGAGCTAGGATCTGAAACCAGGTCCCCAACCCAATCAGACAGAACAAGGCCAAAGGCCAGAAAAGATGGGGCTGGGAGCCCAGGACATCAGAGATCAAGTAGGTAGGGGAGATGAGCCTGGAGAAATGTCTATGTCAAAGCTCATTTATTCACTCGACCCATGATATATTGACCCCCACTGTGTCCCAGGCACTGTTCTGGGCGCTGAGGTGCAGCAGGAAAGCAAGCCAGCAAAAGCCCTGGGCTCATGGAGCCTTCAGCGCAGGGTAGGGGGTGTCAGCTGCCCTTTATGCTGCTCCTCCTGACATAAACATGCAGGCCACCTACAGGGATGGAAATAGAGCCGCCCCCCTGGTGGTAACGTGGGGCTCCCTGTAGTACAAGAGGTGTGCGGGCCTTCCTCTGACACCGACTTTCTCCTCTTGCCCCCGGTGCCTCTGCTCTCACCTTGTGGCCAGAATCCAGCCCTGGAGTTGGCGAGGCTCCTCTGTGCACACTGCTGCTGCTAGCTCTGTGACCTTCACCCTGCCTGCCGCGTCCTCCCTCGGCTCCACGGAGGACGGTCAGGAGCCTGTGGACATACGGGTAACAACAGGAACAACCTCCTTGGGAAAGGTCCTTTACAGTTTGCAAAGCACTTTCACATGCGTTTGCTCATTTATGTAGACAACAGCCCCGTCAATGACCCAGTATTATTATGCCCATTTTACAGATGAGGTTCAGTGACTTGCCCGAGGCCAGAAGCAAAGTGGCACAGCTGGGATTCAGACCCAGGCCTTCTGACTCCCAAATCCATCCTCTTTCCACGGTGTTGTGGAATTTCTCCAGCAGCCTTGGTTCAACTAGTCATTGGAAAGGAAGCTCTTCAGACTTCCTTCCGTAACTAGAAACAACAAACCCAGGATTCTTTCCATTCTCAAGTTAGGGCACATCTGACTCTCTGTTCCTTGAGTTCCAACAAAAGTAGACAAACATCTGTCTCTTAGAGACTTGCCGGCTTTGCCAGGAAGAAAGGCTTGGGCTGTCTTACAACCCCGTAACCAGCCCTGAAGCAAGTCTGATTCGGTTCTCCAGGCCCAGCTCTCTGAGGCCACAGCCCTGAAGGGCAGACGCACGCCAGGAAAGCCAGTCACAGCTGAAGGCGGGGCCTCCATTCACACCAAAGGGCAGGGGCCACTTGTCCATGCCACCTTGGGAAATTTCCTGATGTACATAGGGACCCAGTCGTCTTCCAGCCTTCAGAGGTCTTGGCCAACACTCCTGTTCTTGGTTTCAGATGATGAGTTTCCCAAAGAGCCCCTTCCCGGCCCGAGGTCACTTTGATGTCAGCGGAACTGTCGGTGGCCTCTCTCTGACCAGTCCTAGTGGACAGCTCATAGCCGTGAAGAATCTGTCAGAGAATATTGAGGTAGAAGTTGGGGGTGCTGTCAGAAGTCACCTGGTTGGTTCCAAATGTTGGTGGGTTATGAAAAAAAAATGATTAAAGAGGAGAATCATTAAAAACGTGCCTTACCCTATCTTAAACATTACATTTCACTTAAAACTATAAATATATCATTGTCAAACTTTGGGTGTACAACCAAAAAGTTTCTTTAAATCTGTTGATTGAAATTTTAATCATCTGCATTACCTAAACCACCCTCATAATATAGCCCTAAAATGTCCAGAGAGATTTTCTTTAAGGTCAAGCAAAAATATAAGCACACCATGGTGCAAGATGAGTTCGAATTCTTTCGAGATTTTAATGATTTTTTTCCTAATCTACCGTTTTCTCATCAATGACTAATTCCATAATAATTTTTAGCAACTCTATCGTCTTCTCAATGCATTCAACTTAAGTTTTTATGCAAATAGTTCTTTCTTTTCCCACTCCTACTTTGTCATTTTATGTCACTCTATGAAATATATCGTAAAGTTGGCCTTTACAATCACAAGCACAACAGATGTAAGTAGGTTTGGGATCAAACACCGCTGCCCGTTGGTGAGCAGACAACTCCACTGGCAGGAGGGAGTGGCTAGGGTTACTGTAGAGAAGACGTCACAGGCTGGGTGCTCCGTAAGCAGGTGCTGAGAAAGAGTTTGCTGAGCAAGATGTTTGTAGGGATCAACACCTGTGAAGAGTGAGGAAGGCAGGCAGGATTGGGCAGAAGGGGGAATGAGACTTCAATCCAGACCTCACAGGCCTTGGTCCACCCAGAGAGAGGCTCTGCAGCAAGTATTAGCCGCCAGGGTTGCATTAATCGTGTTTCTTATTTTCTGTATCTTACGATGCTTGGATATCATAAAAATCTTGCTGGCCGGGGAGAGACTGCCCCTCCCAGGGCCAGCCAATCCTTAGAGATAGCAAAGCGCTCTGCCTGGGCATGCCTTGCATACGCAAACCAACCAATCCCCAATCCCCCTTAATCTGAGTCCCACACACCAAGCTTGCGTTTCCCTGGCCTGAAGTCATCCCAGGGGCGGGCACCAGGCAGCCAGAGCCCACCCTACAGCTGAAGCCTGCACAGTTATTCTGACTGGCCTAGTGGTTTACTCTGCCCTGTCTTGCCTTTCCTTTGGAAACCCCAATAAAGGCCACGGCTTTCCCCTGCGCCTGCTTCTGCCTCCTGCCAGGCGCTTCCCCTGTGGCCCTGTGTGGCACGGTGGTCTCCTCCTCTCAGGAAATGAAAGAAATAAATTCTTCTTTCCATGGCATTGACCTCTCCATGTCGTCACTTAGTCACCTCCATAAATTAAAGTCCCATGGGTACAAATGAGACGAGTGGCCTGCAGGAGGCTAATATGTCTGGGCTTTATACCGCCCCTCACTCAGTCACTGGAAGCAGGTGGCCCTAGGAAAGGAGTGCCTTCAGGTGAGGCGAGTCTCTGCAGCTGGGGCAGACCCTGAAGGAGCTGAGAGCCGGAACCCGTCTGCTGACCACAATCCCCATGACCAAGCAGCAGGTCCTTCCTGGAACGGGGAGCTGGGTGACGCATTCCCGAGTCTACCATAGAGAGCTACTAGGAGCAAACAAACAGTGCATAGTGGGCATCAATCAGTCTGTTTTAAAAGGGAATGGAGAGCATCGGTTAACCTGGAGAACTGATTAAATGGAGAGTGGTTATGAGAATTGTCAGAGTAGCGACAGCGACAATTGTTGAGCGTTACTGTGTATCTGACACTTGGCTAAGCATCTTGCATGCAATATCATTTTTAATACTCTCAATGAGTCTGTGTGTTCGATAACAAGAAACTGAGGCTCAAAGTGGTTTGTTAATTGGCTGGAGGTCCCAGAGCTATTATAGGGCAGAGCCAAGACCCAAACAGGAGTCTCTCTGCCTCTTAGTGCCTGTGCTCCGAACTTACACGTACTGGCTCGACACTTTCATCAACGCCAAGAATGCACATGGCATCTTTATACAGATTAGAAAAAGTCTCCCGTCTTTCTATGCAGATGCAGCCCTGAGCCAGGGTGCATAGCATGATAAGTGTGATAAGCTGAATAAAGGCCCCCCAGATGTCCATGCCCTCATCCCTGAGCCTGTGAATATGTCACCTGACGTGGCAAAAGGGACTTTGCAGATATGATTAAGTTAAGGATCTTGAGATGAGGTTATCCTGGGTTATCTGGGTGGGCCCAGTGTCATCACAAGGTCCTTATGGGAGTGAGGGAGAGGGGAAGCTGATTCCAGTAGAGAAAAAGGCGATTTCATGACAGTAGCAAGAGGTCAGGGTGATGCGAGGATGGGCCATAAGCCAGGGATGTGGGTGGCCTCCAGAAGTTGAAAAAGGCAAAGAAGTGGATTCTCTCCCAGAAGGAACCAGCCCTGCTGATGTCAGCCCCACGAAACTGATTTTGGACTTCTGGCCTCCAGAACTGTAAGATAAATTGGTGTCGACGTGAACCACCCACTTGTGGTCATTGGTTACAGCAGCCCCAGGACCCTCACAGGATGAGCACAGCAGAACATGGATCTCAGTTCCCCAGGGGCTCACCCTGCCCAGCTCCATGCAGCAGCCCTGATGCTCGCTGGCCTTCCCATCCTAGCGCACCCTTGATTTGACCATTTCTGATGACAGATCCTGCTGCCTCGGCTCTCAGAAGGACACAGCGAGCCGACCGTGTTGAACCTGACCAGTCCTGAAGCCGTGTGGGTGAACCTGACTTCAGGGCGGGCGGCTTTGGGGATCCAGCTGCACTGGAGACCTGACATCCCACTCACGCTGAGCCTGGGCTACGGCTACCACCCCAACAAGACCAGCTACGACGCCAAAACTCACCTCCCACCAAATGCTGCTCCAGGTAGTCCTCTCACCGGGCCAGCTTCTTGAGCTGCTTCCTAGGGTGAGGCGGCCTTCCTTCCTAGGGGAGGCGACCAGCTTAAAACTTGAGAATCAGAAGCCATAGGGAAAAAGAAAAAGAAAACTCTTGCTACATTTAGTGCTTATTTATGTTGTTGTTTTGATATTATTATTATTATCATTATTATTATTCAGCAACTTTAGGTGAACACTTACCATATGCCCTAAAGAAGGTGACAAGCACTTGCAGAACTGACCTCATTGAAATCCTCATGACAACTCTTGAGGGTGGGGACTATTGAAATCTCCACTTTCAATATAAGAACCGAGAGGTTAAGTAACTGGTCCAAAGTCACACAGCCAAGAAGGGACAGAGTCAGAAGAGACAGACCATCAGGGTTGGCTTCCCTGTCAAGTCACTTGGTCCCCCTCTCCCCTGATGTTAGCCCCAGTCTCCGTGAGACTTCAGGCTGACATGGAGCCCCCTTTTCTGCAGATGAGCTGTGCACGTGGATCCTGAACCCAGAGGACCTGCATTTTGGAGAGGGTATCTACTATCTGACTGTGATCCCCGAGTCTGACCTGGAGCCAACCCCCGGCAGGGACTTCACAGTTGGCATCACCACCTTCCTGTCCCATTGTGTGTTCTGGGATGAGGACCAGTGGACTTGGGACAACTCTGGGTGCCAGGTGAGGAGAGGGCAGTGACGAGGAAGACAGAGCAGCTTGGGTGGGTGTGTCTAGCTCATTTAGGGTCCCTTTTTAGGGCCTCTGGTGTACCATCTTGGGCCCCTCCTCGGGGCCTTTGCATATGATGTTCCCTGTCCCTGGAATGCCCCTCACCCCCTAGTCTAGTTAACTGCTCCTTCAGATCCTGCCTTAAGTGTCACCTCCTCCAGAAATGCTCTGGACCCTCTGGCTAGGTCCGATTTCCTACTGTAAACTCTCAGAGCACAGGCGACCGCCTCCCCCACAGCAGTACGCAGAGCAGTCATTGACATCGACTTAGGAGATCATGGAAAGATGTCTGTTCCCCTGGTACACCTGGGGCCCGTGAGGCAGGAACAGCGCACTCTGCTCCCCGTTGGGAAAAAATGACCACTGAACGAATGGACAAATGACTGGAAGCCCTGCTGAGTCTGGGTTGCAGAGGGAGCCCAGGGTGTCACTTCCAAGAAACCAAACTCAGAGCCCAGTCCTTCATTCTGTGCCAGGTGCTGTGGTCCGTGCTTTCCTTGTCATCTCATCAAATCTTCACGACAACCCTCTAAGAGAGTTGCTATTCACAGTTTACAGGTGGTAAGACAAAGGCTCGGGGAACTAACTTGCCCCAATCCCTCACCTAGGAGATGGAGGAGCTGGGTCTCAGACCGAGGTCTGTCTGTCTCCAGAGCATGAACCTTGAGCGACAGGCGGCCCTGCTTCTCCAGCACCCAGCCCAGTCTCACTGAGTCCCTAGAAGCACGTGGCTCTGTTAATTGCAATCAAATCCTGTCTCAGGTCAGCTCCGCTCTGCCTCCAAGGAGCCAAGGCCCGCGACAGTGTCCTGGTGGCACATGCTGGCTTTGAGGCCATGAGAAGCCATCTCTGGGGTGTCAGTGCTCCTCTCCCCCTCCCCCTGCCTTTGCATACGCTGTTCTCTCCCCTGCACGTCCTGCTTACTCACCCCGCCTGGAAAACTCCTATCCACCCTTCAATCTCTCACTCCAATGCCACCTTCTTGGGAGGCTGGCAGACATCTGGAGTCTCGCTCTGTTGGACGTCCATGGCACTTCATACCCTGAGAACGGCAACCTCCAGGTCTAGCAGAAATTTATCACACCTGTCTCCATCTACTAGACCAAAAATCCCTTCTTCCATTTAATTTACGCATAGTTACCATGTGGTGGGGATACAATGGGGAGAAAAACCAGGGGGCTTTCAGTCCAGCACAGGACACAGACAAGAAGTAGCTGGCACACCCCTGTCAAATGACAACAGTCACAAGTAGTGTAAGAAGCCAGCTCCCAACAGAGCCACAGAAGGGGACTCAGAGGCGAGCTCCTTCCAGGTTTGCTTCTGCTGCAGCTTTGGCCTCCTTGTCAGCTCCTGCCCTGGCTTCCGGCTGCCACATATAGGGAGTTCCCCCAAAGCACCAGGAAGAGACCAGGGTGCACTGAGATGTGCAAGAGATGGCGGGTTCCCCATGATCCCAGCACAGGCCTTTGTACCTCATGAATGAGACCCTGGGTGTGTGATGACCTTCTAGAGTCCTCACTCCCAGAAGCTGTCTGGTCCTCACGTCACTGGCACAGCACGCCCCCTGCCGGCTGCCCTTAATGGCCTGAGCTCAGACAGTGGGACGGTGTAGGGGCTGGCTGTGGCTCTGCCGTCAGACAGACTTGGGTCTATTCCCACTTTATCAAGACTAGCAAGGTGACCTTGGATGAGTCTCCCTGCCTCTCTGAGCTTTCTCGTCTGAAAACGGGGATAAAGGATGGCTACCATCACAGTTGGGGTGGGACCTAGCTGAGATCAGGGGTGTAAGGTAGCTGGTGTGGTCCCCGGCACATAGTGAGCACTCCACAGGTGAAAGTGATTGCTATGTTAGACAATTTGAGCATAGAGAAGACACAACTGCACATGAAACAGAAACCAAGGAAACAGCCAACACAGGATTGGGCATGGTGGTTGGGTGGGGAAAGCATGGGGACAGACTGGGGGAGAACCACTCAGTTACATGTAAGTTACTGGAAAGCGCCTAGCTTTTGAGTAGAGTCGTGGGCTCTCAGGGGCTTATTATTAAAAATATACACCTACTAGTGCATACATACGTGAATGTGGGACATTCAAAGGTCATATGTGGGAGCATGTCATAGACCCCAAATTATATTAATCCAATATTGTGTACTTGATGCTCATTATAGATATATATATAGACACAGATATAGCTATAGGTACACAGAGATCTTTGAGGAGCCATAAATAAGTAAATGGGATTATTGAGTTTGGATAAATACTGTAAACAGCTAAAGAAGGTTCCAAATCTATGGACTGCGGACCTTAGGAGGGGGGAAAGGCAAAATTATTGCAAGGGGTCTGAGAACCTGTATTCTTGCTCATATATTTTCTCCAAAGATACTAAAGGTGCAACTATTATCACAAGGGTATGCACAGATTAATTTCCAATGTTCAAAGACACCCTCGTGCTGGAAAAGGCTGGGAAAGCCACTGCCTTCCAGATCTTCGTGAAAACTCAGGAGGGCAAAGATGTTAGGCATAAATCAAGGCTGGTTCCTGGGCTCCCAGCGCTGAGATGGTCTTGTTGCTGGCACCTGCTTGGGTTTCTCCCCCCCAATGGCGGGTATGCCAGGTGCTCCCGTAGAGCCCACAGCTGTGTGCCAAATGCTGACCAGGATTGGGAAACAGTGAGAAAAACAATGGAGCAAACATGGAACTAAGCCCCACGTGGAATCCTTCATAAATGGCGCCACGCCCATGTGGAGAGGTCGGCCTTTGCTGGGAGGCTCCTTAAGGGAAAGAGACAACAGCTACCTGCTGGGGCATGTTTGGGCTGTGGCAGGTCCGTCCTCCCCAGGCCTTGAGCAGAGAAGAACTTTCCTCATGCCAGCATTTTCTGCTCCCTCTCACCTTCCACCTTGCGGTGGACTGTGGAATGAGAAGTTTGTGCTGGGCTGTGGAATTGAATTAAATCTTCTTTACCCACCCAACAGCCCTGGGGGGTGATCGCAAGCTGGCTGAAGGCTTTAGAGAAGGCCTGCCCCTCAGTGTGGGGTGTGAATGAAGAGCACATGGGGTTCCCCACCCTGGCCCATTCCTATCTCCTGCCCCTAACCTCACTGTCCCACAGCACAGGGGACCACGAGCCCAAGCTCCGCCTACATGCCCCACCCCCAGAGCCACATCTTGTCACCCTTACACCTGGGGTGGGCATAGCAGTAGCCAGTCCACTATGGAAGGATGATCCTGTGGGCCCTGGAAGCAGGGAATTCCAGGTCCAGGTCCCCACACCACAGTCTAGAAGTGGGGTGTCCCACGGCCAGGACGAGGTAAGGCAAGTGAGGCATCTGGAGTGCAAAATTTAAGGAGAGGCTCATTCTCAGGGTCACATAGGGCCTGTCCTAGTCCAAGCTGGGTGGTATGGGCTGTGGTGGGCATACCCCCTCGGCCCCCTGACTCCTCATCCCGTGCAGAAAGGTGCAGCTTGAGGACAGCTAGAGCGGGACTCTTCAAAGCATGAGCCCAGGGGCCTAGATCTGAGCGGCGTAACATTTAGGGAATACGTTCATGGTGCTCAGACGCCAGCTCAGGCTTTAAACATTTGTCCTTCCCTTTTCTTTGCATGGTTCTCCCAGTCTCGGTCTTTTTTTGCTCTTCGGTGTAAGATGACCAACTGTCCCAGCTTGCCAGGGACAGAGGGGGCCCCCAGGACTCAGGAATTTCAGTTTTAAAAGCAGGAAAGTCCCTGCAAAAATGAGACGAGTTGGTCACCAAGAGGTCTTCTCAGCACCCAGTCCCTTGCCTGGCCTAGAATGAGCCCTCAACACGTATCTGTCCAATGAACGAGCATCAGGCGGGAGAAGGTGCTGGAATGATGCCCAGTGAAGTTGTGATAAGGCTGCTTATGGAGGGTGGGGGACAGAGGAGCCTCCAGCTTTACCCACAATGCCTCTTAGAAAAGACAAAGCGGACTGACGAGATGGACAGTTGCCTGCTGAGAGTGATAGATGCCAAGATGCTTGTTATAGATAATATTCCCTGCATTTTAAAATTAATTTTTAGTTAAATAAAAAAGCCCAAGAGGAATCTTGAAGCTGGTGTCTCAGTAGCCTTCCCAGGCCCTCCCCAGGACAACGTCCATCCCTCATTGTGCTCCCTTGGGCTCGAGCCAGCCAGGGATGTCCTCGCATTTCCACTGGGGCCTCTTTGGGGTTGCAGGTGGGGTCACAGACCACCCCCTCCCAGACACACTGCCTCTGCAACCACCTCACCTTCTTTGGAAGCGCGTTCCTGGTGATGCCCAATGCCGTCGATGTCCGCCAGACCGCTGAGCTCTTTGCCACCTTTGAGGACAATCCCGTGGTTGTGACCACTGTGGGCTGCCTCTGCGTGGTCTACGTGCTGGTGGTGAGCTGGGCAAGGAGGAAGGATGCTCAGGATCAGGCCAAGGTGAGGGTGCATGGGCCCTGGGAATGGGAGGGAGGAGCAGGGCTGTCTCCTTGAAGGAGCTCCAGGAGATGGAGCCCAGGTGGGGAACGGAGAGGCCAGCTGCGAATCCAGGCCTTGACCGCTGGGGTCATCCCATGCAAGCCAGCCCTTCAGCCTCTTTATCTGTAAAATGTCCTTTTTCATCAAATTATCAGGAGGATTATGATACGGACCGTTTATGGAGGATTTACTGCAGGGATTACCCTATTTAATGCTCACAATAGCCCTAAGAGGAAGGTACTGTTTGAGGGTTCCCAGACCACCCTTGAGTTCAATGATTTGCTAGGAGGACTCACAGAACTCAGAAAAGCTGTTGTACTCGTGATTATGGTTTATGACAGTGAAAGGGTGCAGATTAGAATCAGCAAATGGAAAGGCCCATGAGATCGGGCGACAGCTTCCAGATATACGATCCCAGTGGAGTCAGGCAGGCAGACTTAATTGTAGCAATGACGTGTGACAATATGTACAAAGTACTGCCAACACGGGAAGCTCACTCGAGCTTTGGTGTCCAGGGTTTAATTAGGGGCTAGTCGCATAGGTATGGAGTGCCCATATGACTGACTTTAGTTACTCAGTCTCCAGCAACACTCCTCTCCCACCCAGAGATCCAACTGATACAGCATGGCCGGAAGCCCTCACCATAAGTCACACTGTCAGCATAGACTATCGGGTGGGGCCCCAGGCCCCGAGTATTCAAAACACTCTTATCATGTGGGATATCACAATGACTTAGAGGTCATCTTTCAGGAGCTGGCCACGAGCCAGTCCTTTCTTTGGAATGTGCAGGGTTTGGACAACCCAAGCCTGTGAGTTCACCCTTTAACCCTCACGCCATCCTTCTATCCAGGTGAAGGTCACAGTGCTGGAGGACAATGACCCCTTTGCCCAGTACCACTACCTGGTGACAGTCTACACCGGACACCGGAGAGGGGCAGCCACTTCCTCACAGGTACCTGCCCATGCAAGACCCCTCAGTCAGCACGTCCCACCCAGCAAGGCACTTGCCAGTCCACTGTCACTTGAGCACAGCGGAGTTTGTGTTGTAGGATTTCTTCTCTTTGGGTTTTTATTTTTTAGGGGAAAGAATCTTTTTCTCAAAAGAACACCCTAAGACCCAGGATTTAAAAAGATGGAGGAGTGGGTGAGGGGAGAGTTGGGGTCTAGTGCTGTGCCACTGGCCATCCTCCTTATCCTATCAAAGAACAACTCACACAGTCAGTTGGTCACCTGCGTGCAGATGTGCTCACGAATGAAAAGCAGTCAGGAGACTGTTGTCAGTGAATACAGAGAAACCAGAATTTATAAGAGAGGGGCAAATGGAAAGAAAGAAAAATGTCCACCATTAGGAAACAATGCGTCTTAAATTACATTTATTAGGTAAACTGATTAGCTGGCATCTAGCTACTGAGCTGTTTGTCCTTGAGCAGGCTGACTAGAGGCAGTGAAGAAACTATTTCAGTTGTCTGTGGATTCCCAGAAATCCTTGAGCGTTTAGCTCTGGAGCATACAGCAGCTTGTCTCTGTAACGTCTCAGAGCCTTAGTTAAGTCCGGCCTGTCCCAGATCCCTCATTGGAATATATCATCCCCTGCAGCGGCCTCCAAGGTTCCCTTACTGAAACCGAGGGCTCCGTGGAACACAGTTTGAGAACCGCTGGCACTGTGTGTACTGTCCTGGAGAAAGCTCCATTTAAAAAAAAAAAAAAATGACATTAGGCTTCATTAGAGCAGGGCATTTGTCTGTTTACTTTTTATTTTTTAAATCTTATTATTTCCATTTATGTATACATTGGTTTTATTTTTATTTTTTAAATTGTTTCATTTTCATTTATTGCTATGTCTTAGGTCCTCGACCAGCTGTCTAACACAGAGTAGGTGCTCAGTAACTATTTGTTGAATAAATGTAAGAATCACTTTTATCCATCTAATGAAACATTCATCTCACTTCCATTTGACACTGAAGAAAGGAAGTGAAAACCTGTGATCCACAGGCCATTTCTCTTTGTGGAGAGTTGTGGTCACATTTCAATATGATATTGTCTTGGTTTGGGTTCTCCTAGCACAGTGGTTCTCAACTGGGGGTGATGTCGCTCACCCCAGGGACAGTTGGCAATGTTTTGGGTTGTCACAACTTGGGAGAGGGGAGATGATACTAGGATGTGGAAGGCAGAGGCCAGGGATGCTGCTGAACATCCTACAGTGCACAGGACAGTCCCCAGAACAAGGAATTATCAGGCCCAGAATGTCTACACTAGAGAAACCCTGTAGAGGCAGACTCTGAAACAAAGGTTCCAGCACAAGTAGTTGATTTGAGAGGGGATCCCAGGACACCCCAGTAGGGGAGTGGGAAGCCAGACAGGGAAGAGAAGGAACCAATGAAGGGTGTCCTATCAAACTGGTTATCCCTGTGAGCAACTGCAGGCTAATCCCACTGGGGAACTCTGGAATCTATTAAGGAATGTGGGCCTCAAAGTCATCCCAGCCGAGGGCTGAGGGAGCTGGGATGTTTATCCACCAATCCCACCAGTCACTGGTGGAGGATGGTTTGCAGGGGCCATTAATTCTCCGCACTTCCAGCCTGCTCCTCTAACAGCCAGAGAAACCCCCAGGGAGACACACAGCTGCCAGCAGTTGGATGTGGGTGCAGGGAGTGCTGCAATGGTGAGGCTGAGGGATGTCGGTGGAGCATAGTGATATCTGCTATGGCTGGTTTTGACTCAGGAAACCAGGCATGCCCATCAGCATCACCTGGATAGCTTCAGAAAAACACAGATTCCTGGGCTCTGTCCTCAATATTCTTACTTGACAGGTCTGGAGTTGGGCCTAGGAAGATGTATTTTCAATGTAGCAGGCACTCATTCATTCATGTCTCAGTGCCGGCCACTCTGGAAGGCACTGGGAATGTCATTGTTAGGGAGGAAACCAGTTCCTGCCCTACAGTCCTTACGAATAATGTATGGGAAGTTTGAAAAGGTCACCAGGGAGCATTTTATAACTCATCTTGAAGACATAAATGCAGAGAGTGTCACCCCAAATCTTCATACAACTGAAAAATAACTCAGGCAGGCCCACGATGGGAGGAGAGGAGAGGGGAGGAGAAGAGAGAGTGAAATGGCTATGCTTCATGGGTTTTCATTGGTTTTTGGACACTTAAAATGAAACATGGCCAGTGGGGCTCAATCACCACCTGGATTTAGCCACTCCTGATCTCCATATTTCAGGTGACTGTCACGCTATATGGCCTGGAGGGAGAGAGTGAGCCCCACCACCTGTCAGACCCCGACATCCCTGTTTTTGAGCGAGGAGGAGTGGATGCCTTCTTACTCTCCACCCTGTTCCCCCTGGGGGAACTGAGGAGCCTGCGGCTGTGGCATGACAATTCAGGGGACCAGCCCTCCTGGTAAGTTAGGGGTGAGCAGACCACAAGGACCTACTATGTGTCAGGCCCAGGGCTGGGCACTCCGTATTTGTTGCCTTGCTGATCCTCCTGAGCCTCTACAAGACTGAATCTGCATTTCACAGATAAGGAAACTGAGGGTCAGAGAGGCCCCCAGTCCACAGATTGAATCAGTGGTTAGGAGAAGGACAGGAAGTTGCAGCCTTGGGGTCCAGTGCGATCCCCACCCTTGGCACTGTTGCAGCATCAACCTATCATTTAGCCCCTAGTTTCCCCATCTGTAACATGGGGATAGATGCCTATTGTGAAGACATACCCCGCCCAATGAGAGGAGACTAACGAGACTTTGAACTGATTCTCCAGTAGAAGAGGCAAGAACAGCTGCCACTGCTGAGCACTAAGCTAGACCTCTCTGTGCCTTTTCTCACTGGATCCTCACAACGACCCTCAGGGACAAGGACTGTTACCATCCTCCTTTTACGGTGGGAAAATCCAAGCCCAGGGAGGATAAGTGACTTGCCCAAAGTCACACAGCTGGCAAGCTCAGAGCCAAGACCCGTCCCTATTCTAGAAGTCTGAGGCCAAAACTAGTGACTCAGAGGAGTGGGTTCCAGCCTGACTGCCCATCAATGGCTGGTAGCTTTAGAAAAACACTGCATTTCTGTTGCCGTCTTTGATTGACCCAAGGGATTAAACATGAACACTTTAAGTGCTGTAGTTTGGACTCTGAGATGGAGATGAGCATGCAGGGGGTTCCTCAAGGAGTGCCTGGGATCAGCGAGGAAGGGAGGGAAGGAAACAGGATGGGCAGAAGGAGAAGAGCTTCGACACAGCACAACAGCTTGGCTGACCCTTGGGGGCCCCGGGGCTGTCCCAAGCTGGACGGAGATGCCCAGGTCTTGATCACACCCAGGCCCTGCACCAGTGGGTCACTGGATGTCGGCCTCCCTAGGAGGGTGTGTGACCTCAACAGATATTGCTCTTGCATGCCTTGTGGGGCCGTCCTCCCGGAAATGAGAAAATGCATGTCCTCATTATGCAGTAAATGCTCACTAAAGAGTGGCTATTGATGTCACTACTATTCTCATCAGCTGTAAAGCAACAGGGAAAACGGCTGCTACTGGATCTGACTTCCCAGCAGAGGCAAGATGATTTTATTACTTCCCCAGGCCTCGAAGACCTAAATCAAGTTAGATGATATCCAAGAAGTCCTGAGTCCAAGACGGATGGTAGGCTCATTCTCTGGGTGGAAGCCCGCGGAAGGACCGGGGTTTGTGTACTTAAAAGCCTGTGCTTCCCTGGACACACACAGTGTAGACAATTTGGCTTTCCTCACTAGTGTCTGGATGCGGGCCCTGGGCTTGCTGCCTGCGTCGGGGTTAACAGCCTCCGAATGCACCGTCTTGCAGCACATCTGCGAAATGTGGCGGCCTCCAAGAGCTGGCTCTCCACACCAGCTGAACTCCCCACATGAGGCCAAATTCACCAGTGATTGGGGCATTTTGATCAAGGCACCAAGAACAATGAAGAAAAATACAGTCTCTCTTTCCAGGAGCTCTTGTTTGGGGCTGAGGTTTGCAAAGGTGTTACCTTTGTGGTGCCCAAAGAAGTCTCGTCCCCCGACCTTGTCCTCAGAAGCGTGGGTCCGTCCCTTCTGCAGGTATGTGAGCCGGGTGCTGGTGCATGACCTGGCAATGGACCGGAAGTGGTATTTCCTCTGCAACTCATGGCTGTCCATCGATGTTGGAGACTGTGTCCTCGACAAGGTATTTCCGGTGGCCACGGAGCAGGACAGGAAACAATTCAGGTACTTTTGTTTTCCTTTTAAGCAAATGCTCTTTTATTTTGGTCTTTCATCTCTAGGGAAGTTGCACCATAATAATAATTTGCAGCCAAATAAAAGCACATTTGATCTAGCAGGTCTGGGTAGCTTTAAGTGTGACATTAACGACCAGTCAGTTTTTCTTGTTGGAAATGAGGGGCCCTGGAGCGACATGGACCCTCCAAGACATAATTACCTTCAAGATGGTGAAATGTTTGGAACAGTCATCCACATTTCCTTACTAATGTCACAGAATAGTATTTTTTACATGAGCGAGCAGGCTGAATTGAGCAGCGGTTCACTGTCTGGCCATTGGGGCTGCTTCTGCATGAGTTTTACCCCACACGCATCTTTCAGCATGTGTTTTCTTTTGCTTTACTCACATCCTTGCACATCTGTCTCCAAACACAGAAAAGCAGATAGAAATGTACACACATGTGCACCCGCACACACACACAACACCATAGATTGTTGTTTATTCTACATCTTTTAAAATGGCACGTTGCTCTAAATATGTTGCTTTTTTCCTTTAATGATATATCACAACATCCTTCCAGGAGAGTATGTTTGGATCAAACTTTTCCTTATTGGCTGCATCATATTCCATAGAATGGATATCCCACAGGTATTTCAACTATTCTCCTATCATTGGGCATTAAATCTCTTTCCAACCAATATTAAAAAATCAGGAGACTTCACAAAAAACCTATAAGTATGGAAATGTTGGACCAGCATTCCTGCATGCCACCAATCTGCTGGAGCTGATTACCAGCTTTCCTCTTATACGGGTCATGTGCTCTCAGTTTGCCACACTCCTCAACACTCCCTATTACCTTATCCCCAACCTACTTCACTCATTTATTTGACTTATTTACATCCACCTGGGTCTCTTTAAGCATTTGACTTTATGACCTCTACTTTAAATGCCTTCTGAGTTGGGTTTAAAAAAAAGTCTGTTTCCAGTGCATTTACTGAAAGCTGACTTTTCCTCCCAGCTGCTACTGGGAGCAGCTCAGTCTCCAAGAGGGAAAAAGTCTGAATCAGAGAGACTTGGACCCCAAGAGAGGTATAACACAGACATGGGCATGGATCACAGTGTCTCACATGCCTGCTGCTGACTTGCTGCATGACCCTGTATAAGTTACCTTATCTCTCCAGGTCTCAGCTTCCACCTCTGAAAAATGAGTTGTTCAAATTGCCCACCCCAAAGGGGACCTGGGAAGGTCCCACGGAACGATGTAGGTAACATGGTTAACACAGCGAGTGGCTCAGAGTAAGTGCTCAGCTACAGGAGCAGATATTATCCTTCAGTTGCATCAAAACGTGGGATGCCTGGAAACTAGACAAGGAGCCTCTGCAGGCAGGACCGTGTCATTCTTCCCATGAGTCCCGGGTGCCTGCAGAGCTCCTGGCACATGGCAGGCTCCACACATATTTGTTGAATGAGTAGAATGATCACGTGGTCAGTCACTGTTGGCGGCAACTGACCTCTCTCTTTATGTAGCTTTCCTCTAAGACCAGGCCACCCACACACCCCAGAGCGACAGCCAAAGTACAAACAACCCTGGAGGGTGCTGGCATTGACCAATCAGAACAGGCGCCAGCCAGGACTCGCAGTTCTGACCCTCTCACAAGAATCTGGGCCCCTGAATAGCTTTTGTGGTTAAACTATATTCAACTCAGAGAAATACAACAGGTTCTTGAGGGGAACGTGGTGCTATTTTCAGAGAACTTGTCTTGCAATTTTGTGAGTGTGTGTGTGAGGAAGATTGGCCCCGAGCTAACATCTGTGCCAACTCTCCTGTGTTTTTTGTATGTGGGACACCGCCACAGCATGGCTCGATGAGCGGTGTATAGGTCTGTGCCTGGGATCCGAACCTGTGAAACCCAGGTCACCAAAGCAGAGCACACGCACTTAACCACTATGCCACCAGGCCAGCCCCCATTGTCTTGCAATTTTTATTCTCTCAAATTGAGTCTGAACCCAGAGCCTGTGATTTTTAACCACTCTAGTCTAATGTTCTAATTATAACAAAATGAATAATATTATAGTTATACTACTATATTAAAATTATAACAAAAATAACAATTGCTAACACTGATGAACACTGACCATAAGCCAGCTACTTTGCCAGACGCTTTACAAAAAGGATCACTTTTAATCCTTTCAACAATCCAGTGAGGCAGGTTTTATGATCCTCATTTTACAGACAAGTAAACTGAGGCACAGAGTAAAGTAACTTGTCTGAGGCCACCCAGCTAGTAGGAGGGCAGTCTAGGATTCCAACCCACTCTGTCCAGAGCCCCCATCGTTAACTCTAAGTGATGCTGTTATGATGCTGTATTTCTTCTATAACAGAGAAAGTAGGTGATAAATCTTAGAAACAAATCCTCCCCTGTCACCGCAGGATTGCTCCAACGAGACCAGGCTCTCCCCATTGCCGTCTCCCTAAACGCCTGCCCCTCCCTCCCTGTCCGCAGCCACCTGTTCTTCGTGAAGACCTCCGCGGGCTTCCGGGATAGCCACATTTGGTACTCCATCTTCAGCTGCGCAGCTCGCAGCAACTTCACGCGTGTCCAGAGGGTGTCCTGCTGCTTCTCCCTGCTCCTCTGCACCATGCTGACCAGCATCATGTTCTGGGGTGTCCCCAAGGACCCAGCTGAGCAAAAGATGGACTTGGGTAACTTCCTCTGGCGTGGCGGTCAGAACGAGTGGCTGGTGGACATTGGCCATCACTGCCTCAGCAATACCACTGCAATTCCAGAGGTCCCAAGACCACCCTCAGGTTCAATAACTCTCTAGAAGGACTCAGAGAAGTCAGAAATGCTATTATACTTATACTTATTACAGAGACGGGGTACAGATTAAAATCAGGGAAGGGAAGAGGCCTATGGGGGAGGGGCCAGGGGAGACCAGGCACAGAGTTTCCAGTTGTCCCCTCCCAATGGAGTTGTGGACAGCACTAACTTCTCCTGACAAGGATGTGTGACAACATATGTGGAGTACGGCCAACCAGGGACACCTGAGCCTTGGTGTCAGAGTTTTGATTGGTGCTCAGTCACATAGAAATGGCTGACCCCCTGCATGGCTGACCTCGGCCCCCAGCCCCTCCAGAGGCCAAGGTGATACCGTGTGGCCAAGGTCCCCACCATAAACCACGTTGTTAGCATAGACTATGTGGTGTGAGCCAAGACCGCAGGTAGACAAAGGCGTACCTATCAGGTAGGACATCCCGAGGGCTTAGAGGTCACCTCCCAGGAGCCACTCGAGGGCCAGACCTCCCTTTGTGCAAGGTGAATCCTTACTGCACAGCCGCCTTCTGGAAGGGCCTAGGGGACTCCCACTGACCCTTTCCCTCCCTCTGCCCCAGGTAAAATTGAATTCACGTGGCAGGAAGTGATGATCGGGCTGGAGAGCTCGCTGCTCATGTTCCCCATCAACCTCCTGATCGTTCAGATCTTTCGAAACACCCGTCCTCGGGTCACTAAGGAGCCGGATACTGGGAAATGGCACCGGGGGTCGCCCAGCCTGGCCCCCTCACCACAGCCTGTGGAGGATGGCCTTCTGACGCCTGAAGCAGTGACCAAGGCACGTCCTCAACCTCGGTGGTGTGGGGATGCTCTAGCCTGGGCCGAACTGGGAGTGGGGACCTGGCTTGGGGCCTGGCAACCCTATGCTGTCGACAGCGTCAGTTGTCAAGATTCACCAACTGCATGCACACACGTACACACACATCTACAAACACCACACACACACACACACACAGAGGCATGTGTACACATGTGTACCTACACATACACAAGTGCACATCCACACAGGTATGCATAGGCACACACATGAACACATCTACTCACATGTACACATTCACACATATACGTAGACATAAACACATACATGTACACACATGTTCGTGCACATACATGTATGCATGTGCACATATACCACTAATACACATAGACACTATCACACACACATGCTCACAGAGACACACATATACAAACTCATACATATACACACATACGCACCACACACACTTTTTGAGTACTTACTATGTGCAAAATATTACACCTTCATTATAGATACCCGGCTGGAAGCCCATAGAAGGGACTCCCTCTGCATTCATGCACTCACTAAGCATTTTCTTGAGTACCTACTATGTGCTGCATTTTGAGGACTACAGCCTGGAATGCATCAGTTTACATCCTAGAAGAGGGGTTCTATAGGAGACAAAAGAGAAGCTCAGGGAGGTCCAATGTCATGTCTAGCGGGCACCGCTGTTACCACACCCAGACTGTCTGACCCCAGCCTGAATGCTCTTGACCGCCATGCTGCTCCCCTGCCCCCCTGACCCGTAGCTCTCATCGCCTTACCCACCTGGGCTGACTTGCAGGATACAAGGAGGCTCGTCAGCTCCCTGTTTGAAGCTCTGAAGCTGCCGTCCCCTGCCTCAGGCTGGGACTCCACGAACTTGATGGACATCAACCAACTGCTGGCTTTGCTGGAAGACGTCGTCTGTCTGCAGAACACCGCAGGGCAGGTGTTCTGGGGAGAATCCAAACAGAGAGAGGATCCCTTAACACTCACTCTTGGGTCTGTCCAAGTGAAAGGTGAGTCCTGACGTTTCTCTGCTGAGAGAAGAGCATGTTGGAGTCAGGCGGGACAGGACCAAGGGCCACGTCTGTATCACTAGGAGGTTAAGAAGTCCTGCTGGGGTCTCCCTCACCAGCCTCTGCTCCAACCACTCGCCACTGCCACCCTCTCTGTACCACAGGCACCCTCCTCTCCTCAGAGGACCAACCTGCCTGCCCACGAAAGGCCTTCCCACATGCTGGCCCTTTAATCTAGAATGTTCTCTCTCTTAGCTTGGCCAATTCGTACTCAGTCTTGAGTCTTGGCTGAAGGATTCCTTCCTCAAGGGAGCAACCCAAGACCCCAGCCCATAGCAGGTCTCCAGCTACACGATCTTTAGCCCCTGGGCTTCTCTTTCTTTGCTTTCACACTGCTGGCTCCCAAATCATGAAGTGCGTGCAGAGTTGTTTAAAGTCTGCACGGTCCTTCCTGGAGCGTGAGCTCCATGAGGTGGGAGCCATCTGACCGTCTTATCTCCACTGTTTCGCCAGTGCCTGGCCCGCGCAACACAGAGAAAGCATGCCACAAACACGCGTGGGATGACCTCGGCATGGGAGGTCATTACGGAATGCACAAAGCAAAAAGGCATGTTGCTCTTCCATAGGTGGGAAGAAGAGCATTGGCTAGCCTGATAACTGGGGCCACTCGGAAGGACCACCTCTGGGTACTGGCCCGGCCATTGATGGGCTGTGTGACCTTGGTTACTTCAGTTCTCTCTGCCTCAGTTTCTTTTTCTGTAAAGTGTCGGGGGATGCAAAGTCAAACTAGATCACTTTCCACATGTGTAGGGCACGACGCAAGACGATGGACAGGGCAGTAAAGAACACTGAGTCCCAGAGTGAAGGAGTGGCTCCTTTCTCCATTCTCTTCTAATTCTTCTAACTAAGTCAAGGAGAAAGTCTCATTGTGGTACTGCTGTGTCTTTAACACCTCTCCAACACTTGTCAATCTCTCTGGCAGACAGATGGTGGGCCTCAAACTCAGAGCCTTTTGAAACAATATTCAGCCAGAAAATCTAGTAACATTGTCTCATTTTTATTAAGTTCTATGTGTGGCATTATTCTGGTTTGAAACAGTCTCTCTGACTCCCCTCTTGCGCCTTTCCCATCCATCTTCCACCCTATCACTGCTACCAGTGTTTAGACCAGGCCGTGCAATAGAAGCTCCTACAGTGACTAGAATGTTTGTCATCTGCGCTGTCCAATATGGCGGCCACTGGCAACACGCAGCTCTTCAGCACTTGAAATGGGGCTCTTTTAATTTTAACTAATTTTAATTTAGACAGCCACATGGAGCTAGTGGCTGACATTTTGGATGGCGTGGGTTAAGAATGCTGCCAATTTTAACACAGAAGGCTGGTTACTATCTAAACCTTGTTTAGAACACAAAAGTGGGGTCTATAGCATGAGGCATTCGAATCCATAATTCTTGGCCCCGTCTCTGATATAGTGAATTAAATCTTCTACGGGGAGGCCAGGAGCCTGCATTTTTACTCAGTCGCTTTGGTGGCTTATGCGCACTGAAGGTTGAGAATGCACCCTGAGGGTTCGCCCTCAAGGCAAGGTCTCAGGGCTCCAGCCACCCTGGAGGATTTGCTCCAGAAAGCTGGGCCTGGGCTGCCCAGGAAGGCCAGCCCTGCAGGAGCTCTGTTGATGCCTGCGCTGGACACTTGGCCCTGAGTTCTGGGACTTTGGCATTCACAGCATGTGCCTTAGAACATGGACTCCGGAGTTAGCCAGACCCTGGGGCTCTCCTAGCTGCAATAGCAGCTGTGCAACTTTGGTCAAGTTGCTCAACCTCTCCGAGACTTCATTTCCTCCCCTATAAAATGGAAGTATTGACCCACCGAGCTCCTTGGCTTGTTGCAAGGACCAAGTGAGATCATAAGACACGTGAAACGCTTAGCGCCCAGCCTGACACAAAGCGGGTATTCAGTAAGTGGTGTTAGGATTGGGAGTGGTGGGATCTTCGGAAACGTTGCCAGGAGCTTGCAGCACAAAGGCTGCTGATGCTGGAACCTTTAGCCGAGGCTTCAGCGAGGGAGGAGGCTGAGTCAGAGGGAGGCGGGTTCGCCCTAGGCCTTTGCCAGCATCCTGGTCTAGTCTGAGCTGGCCACGGCCTTCTTCACAGCTCTGCATTATTTTCTCATCAGCTTCTCCCTGGAGACTGGGGAAGGATTATGGGGCAGGGGCACTCCATTTTGTCATCTCCCATATCCAGCTTCACGTACCCCCGTGAAGATGAACACTGGTCCAGACCCGACCCGGGGGGCCGGCTCAGTGGTGCAGCGGTTAAGTTCGCATCTTCTGCTTTGGCAGCCCAGGGTTCGCCAGTTCAGATCCCAGGTGCAGACCTACGCACCACTTGGCAAGCCATGCTGTGGCAGGCGTCCCACATATAAAGTGGAGGAAGATGGGCACAGATGTCAGCTCAGGGCCAATCTTCCTCAAAAACAAAACAAAACAAAAGAAAACACAGACCCAACCCGTTACAGCCTGAGGAGAATGTGCCCCTAGAGGGGCCAGCCTCCCAGCTCAGGGCCCAGAGACCAGGCCTGGTTCTGCCTGGAGAGGCCAATTTTCCCTTAGGAGGCACGAGGAACACTGGAAAGGTTTGAATTTGTTTTTTTCTTGCAATGAATATGCATCACCTCTGTAATTAAAACAAAAAATACTGTTTTTTAAAAAAAAAAATTAGGAAGCTGAAATCTGAACAAACCAACTGTAGAAAAACAATCACAAGATAATCTGGGGAAACTTGACCTCTGACTGGTTATTCCATGCTATTAAGGGATTACTGTTAATCCTTTTGAAGATTGATAATGACATCAAGGGGTTTGTTTTTAAAAAGAGTCTTTATCTTCTAAGAAGCATATTACAATATTTAGTGACAGAAGGTTTGGAATTTGCTTCAAAATAACGCCATGGAGAGAGTGGGTGGGGTGCAGGTGACACACGACTGGCCACGTGTTGCTAATTTTGAACAATGGGTCTATGCGGGTTCCTCTCATCATTCCCATTTGCAGGTATGAAATTTTTCCTAAAACAAAGTTAAAAACAAAAGGTTAAAACTTACACTAGCTTTGGCACCAGGCAAACCTGGGTTCAAATTCGAATCTTGTACATATTAAAATATTTGCCGATGAGAGAATAGTATGTCTGGGATTTGCTTGAAGGTACTCCAGAAAAAAAAAGTTAGGGGGCAGAGATGATACAAGATTGGCAGAATGTTGGTAACTGGCGCAGCAGAGTGACAGGTATATCATTCTCTTCTCTTTGCGTGTAAGGAAATTTTGAGGATGCCCTCCGTACATTCAGAGCCCACCTGGCCGTGTGAGCCTGGCACCCCATCTTTCCACATCTCAGATTTCTCATGGCTTGGCACATAGAAAGTACTCGAAAGAGAATGCTGTTCCTAATACTGGTGTTTTTCTCGCAGGTGGTCTGCTTGGCCACTCAGCACCAGCTGATGCTCTCTGTCCCCTGTCCTCCAGAAATAGAGCAATGCCCAATGCCCACGGTGGGTGCAAGTGACCCCTGGAAGGACAGCGCCTACAGGCAGTGTCTCTACCTTCAGCTGGAGCACCTGGAGCAGGCACTGCTGCTGGTGGGGCCCCAGGGCTTCCCCCAGGGCCAGAGCCACGCCCGCGCCCTCAGGCAGCTGCAGACCCTGAAGCGAAGGCTAGGGGGACAGCCAGGCACCCTACCCCCAGCACGTACGAGGTAATCCACTCCCCTGGGGTGAGTGGGCACCTGCTCCCCCACTGCCCAGCCTGGGGCCTTCAGGGAGAAGGCATCCTGAGCAACCATGGAAGGATGTTCACCCACAGCTTCCTAAGAAGAAGCAGTTCAGGATTCCTGCACAAATTCAGGGAGAAGGGCTTTGAACAGGGTTATTTGCCAGAAGATAGTGATTGCCCTCCACACAGCACCTTACAGTTTATAACCATTTTCATGTGTGCTCTTTTCTAGCTGTGTGCCCTTGGACAAATCCCTCAACCTCTCTGAGCCACAGTTTCCTCATCTGTAAAATGGGAATCATAATGCCTATCTCCTGATTCAAATGTAAAACAAAATACAGGGGCCGGCCTGGTGGCATAGTGGTTAAGTTCGCATGCTCCATTTCGGTAGCCCAGGGTTCGCGGGTTCAGAATCTGGGTGCAGACCTACCCATTGCTCATCAAGCCATGCTGTGATGGTGTCCCACATACAAAAGAGGAAGATTGGCACAGATGTTAGCTCAGTGACAATTTTCCTCAAGCAAAAAGAGGAAGATTGGAAACAGATGTTAGGTCAGGGCCAATCTTCCTCACCAAAAAGAAAAAAAAAAATTTAAGATAACCAGTGACATTTGAATACAGATGGGTTATTAGACGACATCAAGGAATTCTTATTAATTTTGGTAGGTGTGACAATGGCACTAAAATTCAGTAAGAAAATGACCATTTTTGAGATGCATTCTGAAGTAGTTAAGGATAATTTTATATTCTGTCTGGAATTTATTTTTAAATATTCCAGCAAAAAAAAAAAGAGGATGAGGAAAGATGATCAAATATGACAAGGAGGTGATGGTTGTTGAAGCTAGTTGCTGGGGGTTTGTTGTGCTGGCTGATTTTTGTATGATGAGGAATTTTCATCATAAAAACTTAAAAAAAATTGTATAGTACCAGACTTCTAGGCTTGTCATGAGGAATAAGGGAGCAAATCTGAGTAAAGCACTTCACGTGGGGACTGGCTCCTAGTAAGCAATGAATGTGACCTCAGTAGAATATATATGTACTGCATAAAATGGATAGAATGAAGACTAGCCCTTTGAGGGGCCGGCCCGGTGGCTCAGTGGTTAAGCGTGCACGTTCCACTTCGGCAACCCTGGGTTCTCCAGTTCGGATCCCGGGTGCGGACACGGCACCACTTGGCAAGCCATGCTGTTGTAGACGTCCCACATATAAAGTAGAGGAAGATGGGCATGGATGTTAGCTCAGGGCCAGTCTTCCTCAGCAAAAAGAGGAGGATTAGCGACAGATGTTAGCTCAGGGCTAATCTTCCTCAAAAAAAAAAAAAAAAAAAAAAGAATAGCCCTTTGAGATGGGTGCAAATTAGAGGAGAAAACTGAGGGTCTGAGAGGTCAAGGAGCTTGGCCAAGGTCATGCATCTGGTCGGGGTGGAGCTGGATTTGAACTTGAGCCCTAGGCATGTCATCTGACTATATCCACCCTTCTTTGCAGCTCTCCATGGGCGAGCAGGCCCCCTCGCGGCCTGCCCTGGTGGTGTGTCCTGGTAGGCTGGCTCCTGGTGGCGGCCACCAGCGGCGTGGCAGCCTTCTTCACCATGCTCTACGGCCTGCGCTACGGGCGGGCCAGCTCCCTCAAGTGGCTCATCTCCATGGCTGTCTCCTTCCTGGAGAGCATGTTTGTCACCCAGCCCCTGAAGGTCAGGACCTCAGCCCCGTGTGGCTGCCCTTCCCTTCTGCCCACGTTTCCCTTCCTGCCAGCTGCCCTGTCCTGAGGCTCGGGCAGCTCCTTCATCTATTCATTCAACAAACCTACACACAGCACCACCTCTGTGCAGGTCCCGGGGCAGCAAGCCTAATGAAGATAATTGCATGACAACCAGAGCTCTTAACACTCACGCCCACCCTCAGGAAGGTCCTTGCCTCCATTTTATAGATGAGAAAACCTCAGGTAAAGAAGGTCACAAAGACTGTGCCCTGAGCCACATGTATAAATAGGAATGATACCATATTTTCTCCATTCTAAGATGCTTTTGATTGTGAGATAGGCCAGCAATTTTTGGGAACTGTACCTTCAGAAAAAAAACACCAGGTTATTAAATGTGTGTGTCAATTGGAAGATACCTTCCTGTTTCTGAAAATGTCAAATGACTAAGAGAGCGCGTCAGAGTCAAAGAAACACGGAGCCCCGCCTGGAGCTCGGGTCTCAGCCCCCTGGAAGGAGTGGGGGTTAGGAACACCCCTGGGGGGTAGCTGCAGGAACGAGGAGACATTTACAGTGAATCTAGGACCCGTCCAGTCCACAGAGGTGGTCCCATCCCGCCCCCTCCCAGGCCAGAGTGGCTAGAGAGTTTCCGACACGGGCTTAGGGTTCAGTGTTTTCCAGGTGCTGGGGTTCGCTGCCTTCTTCGCACTGGTCTTGAAGAGAGTAGAGGACGAGGAGGAGCCTGTGGCCCCTCTCCCGGGATGTCTGTCCGGCTCAGGTAAGGGCGCACGGGCGGAGGCAGGGGCCCGGAACCCACCCGATGAGGCTGGGCCAGCCGCCCCGGGCGGTGTTCGCTCCCCTTCAGCCCTTGACCCCCGACTGGTGAACCACCCCTGAACCATCCTGAAACCAGTGACTCCTTTGTTGTCTTTTGAGCGATGCTGTTCCTTTCCCCACCCCGGGCCTTTCTCTCTGACCCCGAAGCGTGCAGGACCCCTCAGCCAGAAGGGGCACCTTGGGGGCCGCGCTCTGCACTGGCCGTCATTCTCTGTGCAATGCCCAAGCAAGCAGCTTTCTTCTCCAGGGTTCAGGCTCCTGCTCTTTACAATGAAACCCCAAACAGAATGAGTTTGCAGGTGGGCTGCAAAAAGTCATGGTGAGTTAGAGTTCAAGGGCAAGGACCGGCACACTACGGCCAGAGGCCAAATCCAGTCCAGCGCCCGGTCTGTAAACAAAATTTTCCTGGAACACGGCCATGCTGATCCTTGTTGGCGAGGCCCCTGATCGGCCCCTCCCCCAACCTGATTTCTCACTTCCCAGCCCAAACGCCTGAGGGGGCCCGACAATAAATGAACAACAAAACAAATATGCAAACAGAACGGAACCCACCCTCTGACCGTCTACGCAGAGATCTTGACTTGCAGGGAAAATAAAACAGGAATAGCCAAAAGCCCACGTCCCGACATCATTCCACAGTGTGGTCGCCCCTCACGGGCCTGCGTTCCTCCACTCGAGGGTAGGGTTTTGGCTTTGCAGATCCAAAAGATCCATTAACATCTCCTTCTCAAGACAAAAGAGCAATTTTTCGCCAAAGAGACGCCAGCCTCCAGACCAATTAAACAATGATTCAGGGTGTACTTGCTGTGTGCCAGGCAGTGTGATGACTTAAGAATGTGAATTACAGGAATCCACTCGTTGTCAGTGTATAATTCATTGATTTGAGTAAATTTATAGAGTTACGCAATCTTCACAACAATTCAGATTTTGAACATCTTCCTTACCTCCAAAAGGTTCCCTCTTGCCCATTTGAAGTCAGTCCCCACTCCCACCTCCAGGCAACACGGCACTGACTGGGTGGCACAGGTTGCTGTCCTTGGAATGAACAGACCATTTGGGGAGACACATTAAATAAGTAAATGTATAAGTAGACACGTAAGTGTGAACTGTGATGAGAACAGGCGGGAGAGAACAGGACAGTACAGCCCTCTCTGCTGAAAGGGTACTGAAGCTGGCTCCTGGAGGGCAGGAGAAAAGAGAGGTTGCACACTGGGCATGTGCAAAGGCCCTGAGGTGGGACAGAACTTGTCAGTTTATAGCAAATACTGATAGTGTGGCCGAAGCATGGCATATCAGGGTGGGGGGAATGGTTCAAGCTGAGGACAGAGAGGTGGGTGAGGAGCAGATCATGCAGCATTTTGTAGGTCCTGGGTCAATGCTGGGGTTTTGAAGTGTTTTATTTATTTATTTGTTTAATTAATTTTTTTATTTTTTGGTTTTGGTTGTTTTTTGAGGAAGATTAGCCCTGAGCTAACATCTGTCACCAATCCTCCTCTTTTTGCTGAGGAAGACTGGCCGTGAGCTAACATCTGTGCCTATCTTCCTCTACTTTATATGTGGGATGCCTGCCACAGCATGGCTTGACAAGCGGTGTGTAGGTCCTCACCCAGGATCCAAACTAGTGAACCCCAGGGCCGCCGAGCATGGGAACTTAACTGCTGCGCCACAGGGCTGGCCCCTTGAAGTGTTTTAAATAGGAGAGCAGGGGGCTGGCCTAGTGGCTGGCACCACTCGCTCTGCTTTGGTAGCCCGGGGCTCGTGGGTTTGGATCCCAGGCATGGACCTACACACTGCTCATCCAGCCACGCTGTGGCAGCATCCCACATACAAAATAGACGAAGATTGGCACAGGTGTTAGCTCAGGATCAACTTTCCTCACCAAAATAAATAAATAAATAAATAGGAGAGCAATATGATCCATTTTGTGATTTTGGAAAGATTACTGTGGCAGCTCTTGGAGACCAGAGGTATTCGGTCAATAATGAAAATGGGGAGGCTGGTAGGAAGACTGTTGCAATTATCCAGGGGAGAGATGACACGTACTGGCAGTGGGGGTGGACAGAAGGGCATGGATCCAAAAAACAATAGGGTCAATATACCCCTATCAGAATGGCTAAAGTGAACAATAGTGATAATACCAAATGCTGACAAGGATGTGGAGAAACTGGAGTGTTTGTATGTTGCTGATGAGAATGTAAAATGGTACAACAACTCTGGAAAACCATTTGGCAGTTCCTTTCACAACTAAAAATGGAATTACTGTATGTCCAAGCAATCGTACTCCTGGGCATTTATCCCAGAGAAATGAAGACTTCTTTTCATGCAGGAACTGGTCCAAAATGTGCATAGCAGCTTCATTTGTAATAGCCAAAAGATAGACGGTAACTCCTTGGAATCTAACCAAGAGAAATGAAAATCTACGTCCACACGAGCACCTGTACATGAATGCTCATAGCAGCATCATTCATAGCAGCCACGACTAGAAGCAATCCAAATGTCCATCAATGGATGAATGGATAAACAAAAGGTAGTATATCCATACAATGGAATACTACTCAGTGATAAAAAGAAACTAACTAGTAATACACACAACAACATGGATGAACTCCAAAACACGTTAAGTGAAAGAAGGCAGATACGAGAAACTACATAGGTACAATTCCATTTATATGAAACATCCATAAAAGAAGAATCTATAGAGACAGAAGGCAGATTAGTGGGGATAGAGTGGACAGGGGACTTCAACAGGACAGGAGAGAACTTTCTGGGGTGATGAAAATGTTCTAAAACCGGTTATGGGGATGGTTGCACAACTCTATCAATTTACTAAAATCATTGAATTGTAGACTTCCGGTGGGTGAATTTATGTAAATTATAACTCAGTAAAGTGGTTTGAAAAAGAAGATACTTGGAATTAGATATGACAGGACTGTGAAACATTAATTACCCTCATCCTTCCATCGTCAAAGTCTGGGAAATGTTGGGGTCCATGTTCGAGTCAGGAGTACAGGAAGGAAGCATCCAGGAGTCAGTAAGACTTCAGGGAGGGGAGGCCATTTGTGTTTCAGGATGAGAATTCTCCAGGTGCAGAAGAAGGGATGGAGTTCTGGGCGCTGGGACTCCATGGAGAGGCACGGAGGTAGTCTCGGGAAATGGTTCCCCAGGAGGAGGAATGTCAGATCCCATCGTCCCTCTTGAGAGAAGAGTCATCTGGTTGCAAACGTAGACCCTGGTTCCATTGCCCATTTGGCCGACTGTCCTTGTGTCCTGGCTTTCACAGGCCCCTCTGCCTTGTTCCGAGCACGAAGGAACAGCAGAAAGGACGTCTACCAGCCACCTCTGGCCGCCGACATCGAGAAGATGAAAACCACGCACCTCAAGGAACAGAAAGCATTTGCCCTAATCAGAGAAATCTTGGGTAGGCAGCCAAGATGACCCACGAGCCATCTTCCTACTTGCTGGTTCTCAACTCAGACTTGAACATGCGGCAATCTTTGATGAGCCCCACCCTGCTCCTGGGCCCGTTTTCCTAGATATCAGCTCTCCCCAGCCTCTCCCCTACACTTGAAATCCTTCAGTGGCTCCTCACGGCCCTTAGGATAAAGTCCAAACTCCCTAATGTGGTTCCCCTCAACCTCAGGTCACCTCTCTTGGCCCCTTGTGCCCTGAGCTCCAGTGACACAGCATTCTGCAGCTCCTGGGATGCTGTGCCCTCTCCTGACCCCACGCCTTTGCCCGGGCTGTTCCTTCTAGTCTGCCTGGAATGTGTTCATCTCACCTCCCCCCTTTTTCTTCTGGCTACGTCCTCTTATTCCTTCCTTCTCAGCCCCAAGCCTGTGTCTTCAGATAGGCTTCCCCTGGCCGTCTGGCCAGGAAATGTCAAACCTCAGTTTCTCTCTTAGTCTCGGGCCCCCCCGCAAGCAGATCTGGGTGTTAGGCATTGGCTGGGGAGGCAGCCCTGGGAAGCACTGGTAGGGAAAGGGAAGTGCAGGGAGAGGGAAGGAAGCTAATGTGAGGTACAGTGATGAGTGGGTTCCACGCAGGCACTGGAGGCTCGGTCCTGCTGGGGACCTCTGAGGAACATGTAGTACGTGCCCCTGAGTTGTCACCCAGCAGGTCACTGGGGACTGCTGCTCCTGAGGAGGCACTGACCCTGCAGCATTCCTAGCCAGCCCTCCCACTGGCTGAGCACTTTCCTAGCAAAGCAGGGTGTGGGGGAGCTTGCATAGGAGGAGTAGCACGTACAGAATGAAGGGCACCGAGGGGTGTGGGCAGAGCTGCAACGTGTCGCCCCAGGGAGGGGTCTCTTGAACGCAGATACCCAGGACCTGCCCAGAGATTCTGATTCAGTAAGGATCTGCATCCCCCACGTGATTCTGATGTCTTGCCTCTTAAACTAAATCTATGCATCTAATGGGCCCTTGTCTCCTACAGGACCGGTGAGCTCCATGAGGGCAGGGGACATGGCTGTCATCTTCATTGCTCTATCTTCAGCATTGCGACACGGCAGATGCCCCACTTTTAAAAAATTCTAATGAAGAAACATTTATATAGCACGAACTCTGTGCAGGCACTGCTTTAAGTTCTGTATAAATATTAATGTGTTGACTTCCTCAGCACAACTCTGTGTAAGAGAATTATTATCTGCATTTCACAGATGAGGAGAGTAAGACCCAGAGGGATTAAGTCACTGGGAAAGGGCACATGGATAGGAGGTGGCAGAGGTGGGATGCGAACCAAGACAGGAGGCCCATGGTCTGTGGACTTGACTTCTTTCCACGGTCTCCATAAGGATTGGTTCCATTGTCACCAGAGGGGCGAGTGGCTGGTCTATGAGACTTTGACTGTTCTGACCCATGCTCCATTTCCTGCCCTGGGCTTGGTGGGATCGGGAACCCTGCCTGACTAGTGACTGTGCCTCCTCAGCATACCTGGGCTTCCTGTGGATGCTGCTGCTGGTGGCCTATGGGCAGAGGGACCCCAATGCCTACCACTTCAACAGACACCTTGAACACAGCTTCACTCAAGGCTTTTCAGCTGTCCTGGGCTTCCAGGAGTTCTTCACGTGGGCCAACACCACCCTTGTTAGCAACCTGTACAGTCATCACTCAGGTACTGTCCCCTTGCCCTGGGTGTCAGCCCCCTAGTGCACAATCCTTTCTAGGAACAGGTGTGGGTCACTGTCAACATGAGCCTTATAGGAAACCAATAGCCACAGGTGTCTCCTGCTTTCAAGGAGAGACCCTCAGAATGCTGTGCATGCACAAGGGAGGGCTCCCTACCCCTCCCTTGATGCAGAGTGGAGAACTTCCTAAATGAGAGGTAACTGAGCATGAATTGGCTAGGCAGAAATGGCGTACCAGGCAGAAGGGACAACATGAGAAAAGGCAAGGCTGAAACACCAGGGCACATTCTTGGAACTGCAAAGCATCAAGTGTGGTTGCAGTTGAGGGTATGAGTTGAGGACCAGTGAGAAGCAAAGCAGGAGAGAGAAACAGGGGCCAGATCATGAAAGGTCTTGAAAGTTCATGTGTTGTGCTCAAGGAAATGAGGAGCCATTGATGGTTCTTACATAAGGGAGTAATATAATCAAACCTGTGGTATAAGAAGGATCATTCTGGATGCATGTGGAAGTTGGAGTATAGGGTGGATAAGTTAGGATGCTGGGGAGAAGAGATGGGGCTGATGTAGGGACAAGAGGCAGGGATGATGGAGAGAAGGGGATGGTGCAGACAACACTGAAGAAGTAGAATTGATGGGCCTTGTTGACCATTAGGATGTGGGCATTGAGGGAAAGGGCACAGATGGTCTCCAGGTTGATGACCGGGTTGGGGGGTGTCATTCCCCAAGAGACGTTATGCAGGAGGTAGACCAGGTCCAAGGAGGGGAGATGGTGAGGAATGTAGCCTACAGTTAAATGTAACCTGTGGTTGGCCAACTTCTCTTGGCTGTCTCTATACTGGATACCCTGAAGTTCACATTAGCATCTGGACCAGGGAGTTTGGAACACGTTAAGATGATTTTGACAGCTAGATTTATCCATCTGTTTTCCATCTTCAGGCTTTATCACTGATGGGAACTCCAAGCTGGTTGGCAGTGCCCAGATTCGCCAAGTGAGGGTCCGGGAAGGCTCTTGCCCTCTTGCCCCACAGCTGCAGGCTTCTCTCGATGGATGCCGGGCGCCATATTCCATGGATGTTGAAGACCTGTCAGACTATGGGGAAGGCTGGAATGCCTCTGCCCTTCACAACAGCAACGGCTTTTCCCAGGCTTGGCAGTACCAGAGCCAGAGCCAACGCCGAGGGTATCCCATCTGGGGCAAACTCACTGTGTACCCAGGAGGAGGTTACGTGGTCCCCTTGGGCACTGATCGCCAAAGCACGTCAAGGTAAGGCTGACTCGATTCATGTGCAGATGCAGAAAGCCATTTGCTAGAGTTCAGGTCTTGTTGGCAGGGGCAGGCTTAAAAAAAACGGCCGAGCCAAGCTCATTTTGTCATTGTGGGGGATTCAGAATCATTCAGGTCATGTTTTCAGGTTCCTGGAAACTGTGCAGTCTCAGAATTGGAAGGGTAGTCCCTCTTCGGCATTCTCAGCCTGGTGATCTGAGTCTGGTGGCCTCTGCTGGAGCCAGCAGGGATGGGGAGCTCACTACCACACAAAGCTGTCCACCACCAGGCAAGTGGGGAGTAATAAAGGTTTAACCTTATCAAGAATCATGTAGTGTCAGAGGCTTTACCCTACTTGTACACTAATAAGCTAGGTTGTTACTGTTTCATAAATGTTGGCAGAAGACACAAGACTCCTGGGTCAGAGACAAAGGACGTTATTACTCACTACAAGAGCAATAGCAGAGCTTCTCGGTGGTTTGAGTCAAATTCCCGCAAAGGGCCATGATAGATGCTTGCGTTACATGAGTTACAGTACCAGAAAGGAACACTGATCTTGGAGCACCTGCTGCTTTGACAGTGGCAGAAGCAAGCCTGCCCTTTGTCCAAAGGAAGATGTCACCTCTGTCCTCGAGGCTGCTCGCTGCAAACACAGCCCTGAGAAATGGCCTGGATGAAGCCCGACCAAGGCCTGGCCTTCTTAGAATACCCAGCACACATGTGCAGGACGCTCAGGGCCCCTGCAGACTGCCTCCCCCAGCGTGTTCTAGAGTCCGAGAGCTCCAGGTCGGAAAGCCTGGCACCGCTCCTGTTAGCTGTGTAGCCCCAGGCAAGTTAGTGAGCCCATGTGAACCTGTCTACTCCACTGCACTGTTACAACACCAAGGTTATTTATGATGGCAGGACCCCACCCCATCCACAACACAGGTAACAAACCCCCACGGAGAACAACTGGCAGGGTTCCCCTGGGATGAAGGACGGGCCAGGCATAGTCTATTTCAGAATAAGCGGTCTTTTCCTGCCACATGGAATGGCTGATCCTCTCTCTCTGCTTCTATGAATCAAGTAGGACGCAGACCCACGGGAACAGGGCATATTTTAAAACAGGCCCATCGTTATTGCACACACACATCATTCCATTTTTTTCTTCACAATGATCCTGAGCTCCAGGCATTAACAGCATTGTAGATGAGGAAACTGCAGCCTGGAGAAGTTATTAGCTTGCCCCTGGGGCAGCCAGGATTTGAATCCAGACGCCTCCTCCAGCACATGCTTTTTTCACCACGCCAGTGGGCAGATCTCCAGGAACTGGTTTCACGTGAGCCGCCAGCCCAAGAGGGACCTTGGCAGCTGCAGCTGCTGCCTGCCTAAGCCCCCGATGTTTCTGTGGCTCCTCTAACACTGTGGTCCTCAAACTTTAAAAAGCATCACCATCCCCTGGAGGGCTCATCAAAGGACTGATTCCCAGGCCCCACCCCGAGAGTTTCTGACTGGGGAGATCTGGGGTGGGGCGTGAGAATCTGCATCTCTAACAAGTTTCCAGATGATGCTGATGCTGCCCGTCTGGGGATCACACTTTGAGAACTTCTGCTCTTACAGCCCAGAAACCATGCGTGCCAAGACATTGCACCATGGGATGGGAAACTGTGACCGCTCCCAGGAGCAGCCCCAAGGTCCTGTGGCCCAGGGAGGAGAGCAGAAGCAGAGGGAGAAGTTTGGACAGGAAGCCCTGCCTCCTCCCTGGGCTGAGGGGGGAGGGAGCCCCTGGGGATGGAGATGCCCCTAAACACCCCTCTTCCCACAGAATTCTCCAGTATCTCTTTGACAACACCTGGCTGGACAGGCTGACCAGAGCCGTGTTTGTGGAGTTCACTGTCTACAATGCCAACGTCAACCTGTTCTGCATCGTCACTCTGACCCTGGAGACCAGCGCCTTGGGTGGGCAGCCTTGCCTGTGAACACTGCTGCAGTGTTCTGGAACACAAACACCCCCCCACCCCGGGCTAGGACTCCTGACCCAGCTGGACCCAGCCATCCCAGGGCCAGAGCGCCAGGGCAAATGGTTGGGAAACTCAGGCATGGGTCTTGGTTCTCCCTGGGGACCCAAAAGCAAGGCTTCAGGGCTGCTTCAGCCTTTTTCCTAGCTCCCCTTCTTCTCTTTGGCCTTGTCTCCCAAGTTATCCTAAGGGAACCCGGTGCGGGTCTGAAGGCAGCTCATATTTCCCAGTCTACTGGGGGTGGGCGTGGGGAGGCGGCAGTGAGGGGCTGGGGAGGGGGCGACCTGGTAACAGATACCTTCACCTAAAACAATATCTTACAGCTTGTACCTCAATCTACAGTGTGAAGGACATCTTATATCATAGTCCAACGCACACACACACACACAAATATACACAACAGATCAAAGTTTCAAAAATAACCTTTCCTTACCTACGTCTGATGCACTCTGATATTCTGTGTTCCAGCCGAGTTCTTTCTCTCCATTCCTCCACTTTCCACCCTCTTTTAATGCTAACCACAGTGTATTGAAAACACTGACCTAAGGCCTCTTTAGCTAATAATCAATTTACCTAAAACTCAACCACCACTCCTTTAAAAATAAAACTTTTCAACATTGTTACATTTTTAATAAAAGCAATATGTTTGTAGTTTTAAAAAAATTTTCAGAACTGTGTAAAGAGAAAAGTAAAAGGGCTTCAACCTCCGTTACCATTCCCCAGTCTCCAAATTTCTTTCAAATCCTTTTTGGGGGGCCTTTGTATCTCCTGTGTTCTCTTATTTCTTTTCGTCATTTCTCTGGCTTTTCCAAAACCACATCTGATTCAATTATGGATTTCTACAAATGAAAGGGGGGGTGGATTTCAGGCCGGGTCGATTCAGCAGCCTGGCGATGTCAGCAAGAACTCAGGCCGTTCGCAGCTCTCCACGCTGCCAAGCTTGGGGTTGGCTTTGTCTTTGCAGGCAGTAGCCTGATTAGTCAAACTTGTTTAAAAAATTATCACTAAAAAATCATTACAATACTTAGAAAAAAAAGAGGGAAAGACACACAAACGGATGAAAGATGATTCAAAAGAAGGTTGAACTTTTGGCGCATTGGTCAATGGATGAATTGATCTTCAGTGAACTGTCTTTAGACAAAACGGCTTTAAATGAGCCAGAGTGGAGTAGATGGATGTCAAGTGGGTGGGTGTGCTCTGGCTGGAGGGGACTGAGTGCACAAAGGGCCGACACCAGAGAGTAGGGGGCTGGTCTTCCATTGCAGCTTCCTTTGTCCCTTCTGATCTGTCCATTATCTTTGGTGTCCACCACGTGTCCTCGTTCAGTCCCTCAGGTCTGTGAGTCTGAAGGACCTTTATCTCCGCCTGGTCAGCCCTCAGAAGGCCTTGAGCTGGAGTCATCCTGCTGATGACTTCTGGTCGGGAGCGGTGGCTCTGAGTAGGCAGGTGGCTGGGGGTGAGAGGAACTCACTCTGCTTTCCAGGAACCTTCTTTGCGCACGCGGACCTGCAGAGCCTGCGCCTGTACCCCTTCACCGATGGCTGGCACCCCTTCGTGGTGGCGGCAGAGGTCGTCTACCTCCTGTTCCTCCTCTACTACATGATCGTGCAGGTGAGGGGTGGGCTTGTGGCTCCACGGGCAAGGGATGGAGACGGCTGTAGGTCCTATCCCCTCTCCCACCTCTTCCCTCTTCCCTGGTCGGGGCGGGAGGGGCCACAAGAAGGGAGAGAGAAAGATTCTCCTTACTTGTTGCCATGACAACTTTGGGGGGCCTTCTGCTGGTCCTGAGGGCTGACCTGGCTTGGGACTCAGCTTCAGCACATCTCAGGATCTAAGAACTTGGAGAGTGGTCCTTCCTGGGTGGGAAAGGGAGAGGAGCAGGGCTCCTGTTTCGGCTGAACTGAGACCTTCCAAAAATGCTGGAGGTCGGGGAGAGGAGACGTGGCCATCCCCACAGCTGGGGGGTTCTCTGAACTTAGATTGCGGGGGTTCTTAGCACTTTTGTTCTCACCTGTGGTCCCCAGGATTGAGGAAGGATCCCCTCTGCCACCTTTACCACCATGTTATACAACGAAGGTGCCGATGTCGATAATGATGATGGCTTGAGGATGCTGGGCAGGCATCCAAAGCTTGTTATATGCCCCACCCACTCCTCTCACCAAAAATGGAAACCAGATACCTAAAAGGAGCATCTTAGCCCCCCATCCCCTGTTCCAACAACTACTTTAAAGTAAGGATGATACTTTGAGTGCTTACTACAAGGCAGGCATTGTGCTAAGAATCTTATGTGGATTTTCTCCTTTAACAACTCCAAGGGAAAGGTCCTATTGGCTCCACTTCACAGAGTAGGAAGCTAAAGTCCAGAGATGTGAAGTAATTTATCCAAGGTCAGAAATGAATCCAGAGAGTCTGACACCCGATCTTGACATTTAACCCCTATGCCATACCATCAACCTCATAAACCGGGAGCCCACATGGTCTCTGAGCATCAATTCAAAGGCAAAGGCCAGTAGTTATCAAATAGCAGCTTAGGTTCTTGGAGTTCTCTAAGAACATTAAAGGAGGCCCATTCACCACCCCCTCCAAGATTCATTTCTCTGCTCTCGATTGTCCTCACACTCTGCCTGTGGCTGTTTCAGAAACTTCTCTTCAAAACCCTTAAATCTTTCTCAAAATGCTGCTTGAGTAGTTTTAAAAATCTCCCTCTCACTCCATCCCTTTATAACGGAGGGGAGCTTACCCTCTCACCAGCCAAACACCAGTTCTTCCTCCGTGAGAGCAGGCAGGAGGAGGGAAATGGAACACATCACAGAAGCTTCTCTTGAGGGGAAGGGAAAAGAAGGGACAGGAGGGGGGCTGAGAACATGCACAGGATAATTTTTTTTGACTTGTGACACCTGTTGAGGAAACAGAATTAAAAACAAAGTCTCCTGCCAATCCAGAAAACCTCTCCACAAAGGTAGGAAAAAAAGAAAACTCCTTTCACAAAATGACTTCTTTTTAATTGTGGTAAATATACATAACATAAAATTTACCATTTTAACCATTTGGACACGGACAGTTCAGTGGCATATTAAGTACATTCACATCGTGGTGCGACCATCACCACCATCCGTCGCCAGAACTTTTGTCCTCTTACAAAACTGAATCTGTACCATTCAACAAAGACTTCCCCTTCCCCCTAAGAAAACAACTGTTATTACCGAATAAGCACTAAGCCAGAATGGGACGCCCATCCCAGGCAATCCACTACAGAGACTACAAAGACAGAAAGAAATCTCACCCCTACACATCGCCAGGCAGATACAACCATCACATACGTGTTCTTAAAATAAATGCTAATTAATCCTTAAGAGGACTTACAGCACCTTTTGTCCCACTAATCCATCCTAAATCCACCTGGTAATTGGGGCGGCCACCCCAGTTTGCCAAAGAACTTTATCCAAAGGAAAAATAAACTTCTCCTATGTTTACAAGAGGAGGTAGTTTCTGCCATCGGCTCCCACCCTCCCGGGGAAACTGGAAGACAGGGCACTCTCTTTGTAGATGATTACAGTTCAGAGAGATGGCTTCCAGTCCCTGAGAAAAACATTCGGGTTGTAAAATGGGCTTGTTTCACTTTTGAAAAAGATTTATATGCCTCTCAGCAGCGGCCTAGCGGTTAAGATTCAGAACTCTCGCCACCACAACCCAGGCTCCTTTCCTGGCCAGGGACCACACCACTCATCCATTAGCTGTCATACGGAGGCTGCTGTGGCGCTGAAAGCTATGCTATGAGTATTTCAAATACCAGTAGGTCCACCCCTGGTGGACAGGATTCAGCGGACTCTTTCAGACTAAGACAGACTAGGAAGAAGGACATGGCCCCCCACTTCCGAAAAAATGGGCCCTGAAGACGCGGCAGGTTTGAGCTGTACTGTACACAGGGTCTTGAGGAGTCAGAACTGACTTGAAGGCACTAACAAAAAAAATACATCTCAAAGGAGCAGAGAAAGTATTCACAATTACAAGTTTTCTAAAGTAAAAGGCTTTATGGGGCAGGAATCGTTCCATCTTTTTGCATCAGAGAGAATTAAACATTTTTCTTGTTAGATTCTGTATTTACTCTCACACACCCCCAGACCTTGCAGCTCGGATTGTGATGGGAGCAGACAGGGTCTGTGCACAAGGCTGGGGAGAGGCCCCTGGCATTCTATGCATGTGGGGCCAGGGCTCTGAGAAACCTCCAAGGACTCAGTAAGCCCCTCCCAGGGGGTCCTCCTGGAGGGTGTGGGAGCCACCGTGGGGCCGGGTGGGGGGCACAGTTCTGGCCACAGCCTTGGGCAGAACCTCTGGCTCCTGTCTCAGGGCAAGCTCATGAGGGAGCAGAAGTGGCGCTATTTCTGCAGCAAGTGGAACCTTCTGGAGCTGGCCATCATCCTGTCCAGCTGGAGCGCCCTGGCGGTGTTTGTGAAGAGGGCCAGCCTGGCGGAGCGGGACATCCAGCGCTACCGGAAACATGGGGAAGAGTAAGTGGCCCTACCTCAGCCCCAGCCCCCACTCCCCACCCCAGGGCCCAGGGGCAGAGGGAGGCTTCTGAAACCTTGTTGACCCTGAGAGGATCACGGGTCACTCTTTAAAAAACAACTGTAGCTACCACTGAGACTCAGGTTTGGGGCCTGAAGTGTAGACAATTGGAGAGGACTCTTTAAGACAAAATAGAACAATATCTTTTGCAAATCTTCCCAAAACATAGGGTCATGTGACACCCCGTTAAGGTCCCTCCCAGCCTTTTGGGCAGGGTCTTCGCGAGTATTAGCACCCCAGTCAACTCACGCCTGCTCCTATTGACCAAGTGTCCACTCCCTGTTAGGCAGGACACAGATCCTCACGTGAGAACCGATGGAGGTAAGTGTTATCAGTACCCTATTTTACAAATAAGAAATTGAGGCTCAGAAAGGTAATGTGACTTCCCCAAGGCCACACAGCTAAAAAGTGGCAGAAAAGTAATTTAAACCTACCTTGTGTGTCTCCAGGATCCCAGGTCTTACTTGGAACCATTGTGTTTTGACTCACTCACTGATTTTATAGATAGAGCCAACATTTATTGAGTTATTGTTGGATGCCATATACACTGTCATAAAAACACCACTTTAAAAGCATTCTCTCATCTACTTTAATCTTCCCGAAACTTCTATGAGACAATATTATCATCAACCCTTTTTTTACAGATGAGGAAATTGAGGCTCAGAGAGGTTAAGTTGTCTGTGCAAGGTCACACAGCAAGGAAATGCAGAGCCTAGAATTTGAACTCTGCACTCCTAACCTCCACTCTAGACTGTCTGATTCATTCAACAAACCCACGTTAAGCTCTTCTTTGTGCCACACTCATGTTGCCACACCAAATATATGACAAAAACCCCACCCTCTCTAGAGACCCTCTTTCATAGAAATGTCTCGGTATCAACTGAGTTCTTTGAGTTCAGAAATTATCAAAAGTACTTTTGTTTTTATTTAAGCTGATTGTAAGCCTTATGCGGAACAGTTATTTTAAAAACTTAAAGATGTTTTAGCTCTTGAAGGGGTTTGCAGGAGACAATCTAGGGGCCAAATCCAGCCCGTCACCTGTTTTCATAAATCCAGCTTTACTGGAACACCCCCTCACTCACTCGTTCTTTTCTGGATTGTCTACGGCTGCTTTGCTGCTAACACTGCAGAGCTGAGTCATTGGCACGGAAACTGTCTGGCCCTCAAAGCCTCAAATGCATCCCATCCAGCCCTTTACAGAAGAACTTTGTCTTGATTCTCACTCAGAGAACAAAGCCCGGGTTCTGGGAAGGAACAATGGGGAGTCTTAGGTCATACGTGGCTGAGATCATTGTCAGCCAGTGTAATTTTTGAACTGTCGCTGTCCCCACGCTAGCCATGCTTTATGATTCCTCACAGTGATCTAAAACCCATTTGATTCTTGACATCCACACAGACAGGTTTCTTGCTTCGATGGGTTATAAAACAATTATACAGCAAGAAGAGTTCTTTTTTTTTTTTTTTATATTGGCTTTGAGCTAACATCTGTTACCAATTTTCTTTTCTGTCTTTTTTTTTTTTCTTTTTCTCCCCAAAGCCCCCCAGTACATAGTTGTAGATTCTAGTTGCAGGTCCTTCTGGTTGTGCTGTGTGGGACGCCACCTCAGCATGGCCTGATGAGAGGTGCCATGTCCGAAGTGGTGAAACCCTGGGCCACCAAAGCAGAGCGCTCGAACTTAACCACTAGGCCACTGGGCCAGGCCCGAGAGTTCTCTTTTTACACTGAGTGTCAGAAAACAAAACAAAAAAATCTGCCACTTCAGATAGAAACCTGAGTATAGTTAAGTTTGGTGTTATGCGAGATCCTCATTTGAATTTGATTAACCAATTGACCAAAGTTTTGTGTTTATTTCAGGAACTTGTAAATTTTGTTTTCTTGTTGGAATACACAAGCCATTTTATAGCCAGATCTTGAATTTTAAAAGTACTTTTTAAGACCAAAAGATTTGCTTCATAGTCTCCCTTTAATCCAGTGGTTCTCAGGCCTGGCCCCTCAGCAGAGTCACCCTGGGAGATGACACAACCGTGATGCCCAGGCCATACCCCAGACCCACGAACAGGATGTCTGGGGATGGGGCCCTGGCACCAGTAGTTTTACTGTTCCCCTGGTTATTACAACATGTAGCCGGGGTTGAGAACCATGCTTTAATTAGAGCTAACTGCCATCATGACGGAGGGCTTATGTGGTTATTATTTCCACATACATGAGCAATTAAAGGGCTTGAGAGAGGCTTGGTATTTTAAAAGAGGCAGGAAAAAGGTGCTGCAGGAGCTGCAGGAGGAAGCAACCATCCATACCAGCAGCCCCAGTCTGCTCAAAGGGGAGGAAGATTCTGGAAGGCAGATTAGGTAGAAGGATGGCTTTCACTTGGCATTATACATGTATATTAAAAGCTTTTACAAACTTGAGATTATATCATTTGGTTCTATAATTTGTTCTCCTTCCTCATCAATAGATACAGGTCTATGTTATTTTTAATGACAGGCCAACATTAAGACTGAATTTAAATGCAAAGGCAGGAGAGGCGAATGAAAGGCAAGTGGGATGTCGGAGAGAACCTGGACTTTGGAATCAGACACACCTGGATTCCATCTCTCATTCTTCTACCACTAGTTACGTCATTACCTATGTCACTAGCCATGTGACCTTGTGCCAACTCTCTGTCCTTTTCTGTAAAACGGAGGTAGCAATACTTACCTCATCCAGTGGTCTTAAGGTCAAAGGAGGCAACGCAAATAAGGTCTATCATAACCATCATCCTCACCATCACCGTCATCATCACTATCATAACCATCATCCTCACCATCACCGTCATCATCACTATCATAACCATCATCCTCACCATCACCGTCATCATCACTGTCATCTCCATCACCATAATCATCACTATCATAACCATCATCCTCACCATCACCGTCATCATCACTGTCATCTCCATCACCATCATCATCACTATCATAACCATCATCCTCACCATCACCGTCATCATCACTGTCATATCCTCAGCATCACCGTCATCATCACTGTCATCTCCATCACCATCATCACTATCATAACCATCATCCTCACCATCACCGTCATCATCACTCTCATCTCCATCACCATAATCATCACTATCATAACCATCATCCTCACCATCACCGTCATCATCACTGTCATCTCCATCACCATCATCATCACTATCATAACCATCATCCTCACCATCACCATCATCATCACTATCATAACCATCATCCTCACCATCACCGTCATCATCACTGTCATCTCCATCACCATAATCATCACTATCATAACCATCATCCTCACCATCACCGTCATCATCACTCTCATCTCCATCACCATCATCACTATCATAACCATCATCCTCACCTTCACCGTCATCATCACTGTCATCTCCATCACCATCATCATCACTATCATAACCATCATCCTCACCATCACCGTCATCATCACTCTCATCTCCATCACCATCATCATCACTATCATAACCATCATCCTCACCATCACCGTCATCATCACTCTCATCTCCATCACCATCATCATCACTATCATAACCATCATCCTCACCATCACCGTCATCATCACTCTCATCTGCATCACCATCATCATCACTATCATAACCATCATCCTCACCATCACCGTCATCATCACTGTCATCTCCATCACCGTCATCATCACTATCATAACCATCATCCTCACCATCACCGTCATCATCACTCTCATCTCCATCACCATCATCATATCATAACCATCATCCTCACCATCACCGTCATCATCACTGTCACCTCCAGCACCATGATTACCATCTCATTATCACTTAGCTGGGGGAATTCAGACAGCTTTGTCTCCCAGACCTGGTGCAGGAAGCCATGGCCTCTGAGATTGTGATAAGTCTAATCTTGCATCCTGAGCTGAACTGAGCCCAGATGAGCTCTAGCTGAGCTGCTCACAGTCTCTGAGATTCAGGCTCCCCTTTTGGTCCCACAGGGGCATCAGTTTCAGCGAGACAGCAGCGGCTGACGCTGCCCTTGGCTACATCATTGCCTTCCTGGTACTCCTGTCCACCGTGAAGCTTTGGCATCTGCTCAGGTTGAACCCCAAAATGAACATGATCACGTCAGCCCTGCGCCGTGCCTGGGGGGACATTTCAGGCTTTATCATCGTCATCTTTATCATGCTCCTGGCTTACTCCATCACGGTGAGTGGCTCCTTGGGCAAAAGCTTCAGGGCTGGTCTCCTTGGAAGCAAAGGCTTCTCAGTGGTCGGGGGTCGGGAGTTAGGGTTAGGAAGACCCTGGGAACCTGAGGGAGATGGTGGATCTCCTGAGTCCAGGGCCTTTTAGCTGGGGGCTCATGAACCAGTCACCCCAAATGGCAAAGGCTGGAGACTCACTTGGGTAAGAGTGAGGAGATATACTCTCTAAGGCTGAAAGGGCAACTACCGCCAACAAAGGATTCCTTTCTGCATCCAGCCTCTGCCTGGATGTGCCAGTTCTCCAGACATCCCAAAGGCTCAGATCCACACAGAGCACTCCCTCTGTGTCAGGGGATGCGGAGAAGAACTGGGCAGTTCCCGTCCTTGAGCTGGGGCAGAGATGGGGAAGTGAGGATGGACACGTCTGCAGGCTATGTCAGTGCTAGATGCCCTACACGAGGCATGAACTCAGTAGGACCAAAACCATTTCATTCAGCCCTTTAACAGTGAGAGCCATTTGACAATCACACCTCTTTTGTGACTAAAAAGAAATTTGAGCTATCAACTCTTCTTTATTTTCAAGTAACGTGAGAAACAAAGACCCTCTGCCACATCCTAAATATGTCGCCCTCTTCTCCAAGTGCATGATTCCCATCATAACCCTGGCTTCCATTCCTCTGTGACCCTTCTCCCCATCCTGACCCACTCCTGGCTCCATCCCCTTTCCCAGTCCTCCTCCTGGCCCCATCCGGTCTCTCACCTTCCACCATCCCCATGATCTCCATATCGTCCGGTAGCTCGTCTCAGCCTAGTGCCACTCCAACTCCAACCCTCTCCCCATTCCTGATCCATTCTCTCTCCCTGACTAGCACCTCAATCCTGACCCCTAACCTGAACCCGGAGCCCACTGCATCTTCCTCTCTCACCCTCAGAAATGGGCTCAGGAGCACTGATGGAGTGATGGAGGGTATACACTGAAAGGCTGGAGTCTGGTTTTGTCGCAAGTACCCCATCCGACCTCTTAATTCATGTGGATTTATTCAGTCCTCTGTCTATAGTGCATGGACAGCAGGGACATTGCAGTGTCCTCTGGGACCAGAAGTCCCCATGTCAGAGCCAATGGAGTCCTGGGCTTCTCTCTGACACAACAGCCCTGGGGAAATCTTGGTGGGAGGGAAATACAGTGGGGGGAGGCCCTGCTCAGGGAGAAGAACTCTGTTGTCTGTCCAACCCACCTCCCCCAGAGCAAAGAGGCTGGGGCCCTAGAGAGCCCAGTTGCATTATTGAGTCTTGGAGCAGCCATCTGGGTGAACGCAGCAGTTTCCCAGCGGGTGGGAGCCCCGGAAGTGCACACGTATCACGTACAGAACTGGGTGTGTACACGTACCCACCTGCGGGACCCTGTAGGTACAGACAGCTTTGCCAGGCCGGGATGTGGCTGACCCCGACCACCAACTCTGCTCTCAAACAGCAGGCTCTGGGGGGTTGCACAGCTTCTTTCCCTGTTCATGAGGACTTTTTCCGTAACAGTCAAACTTAATATTCGGTTGGAAACTTCGTTCCTACAAAACCCTCTTTGATGCGGCAGAAACGATGATCAGCCTTCAGCTAGGAATCTTCAACTATGAGGAGGTAATGGGGTGGGGTGGGAGGACGTGAACACGGCCATCTACATCAAGCCTTATGAAAATTAGAAAGAGTGCCCCTCCTTGGGGCTTGCCTCGTGGCGCAGTGGTTAAGTGTGCATGTTCCACTTTGGCGGCCTGGGGTTCACTGGTTCAGATCCTGGGTGCGGACATGGCACTGCTTGGCAAGCCATGCTGTGGCAGGCGTCCCACATATAGAGGAAGATGGGCACAGATTGTTAGCTCAGGGCCAGTCTTCCTCAGCAAAAAGAGGAGGATTGGTGGCAGATGTTAGCTCAGGGCTAGTCTTCCTCAAAAAAAAAAAAAAAAGTACACCCCTCAAATGCCTCCCCAGTGCATGTCACCCCTTGGGTCCATGGCCTGGCAAGAGTGGGGCAACTTTGGACAAATAAAAAGGTCCCCCTTTCTCCAGGCTGACAGCCCCGCACTACTGCCCACAGCTCGCCCTGGGGACCCCTGCTTACAGAAGAACATCAGGCACTGGCTGTCCAGGGGAGGGATGCGCTGGGGGGTCTCCAGAAGGGAATGCGCCTGGCCCTAGCCAGAAATGGTGCCCATATTTGGAGATGGCAGCTCTGGGGGCCCTTTCCCTCCCCTGGCAGCTCTGGAGAGCAGGTCCATACTCTCAGCCCCCAGGCAGAAGGGGACCTTCCTGGCTCCAGGCTCTGCCTAGCTTTCAGGACCAGTTGCCCTCTGATGGTGCCTAGTAGGGGACCAGTTGCCCTCTGATGGCCACTAGGACACGGGACCCCGGGGGACAACTCTGGCTTTCCTCCTGGCAGATCCTGGACTACAGCCCAGTGCTCGGCTCCTTCCTGATTGGGTCCTGCATCGTTTTCATGACATTTGTGGTGCTGAATCTCTTTATCTCTGTCATCCTGGTGGCCTTCAATGAGGAGCAAGAATACTATCAGGTGAGTCCCTTTGGCCTGGTCTTCAACAGTCATTGACCTTGAACTAGGAAGAGGCTGGTTGAGCAGCTTCATACGTTAGGAAGATTTCAGAGACCACTGTAGGTCAAGCCCTCATTTCACAGGAGGGGAAACTGAGGCCCAGAAGGAGGAAATTACTTCCCCAAGATCACAGGCAAATGAAGGGCAGACTAGAATCGGGTCACCTGATCCCCAGCATGGGGCTGTGTTCATTCCACCAGTGACTCTCAGCCCTGACTGTGCACTAGGATCACCTGGGGCTTTTGGGAACCACTGTTGCTGCAGCTGAGACCAATAAAAACAGAATCCCTGGGTCAATGATCCAAGCATTGGAATTTTTGAAATCTCCCTGTGAGATTTTTTTTTTTTTTTTTTTTGGTGAGGAAGATTCGCCCTGAGCTAACATCTGTGCCAATCTTCCTCTATTTTTTGTATGTGGGTTGCCTCCACAGCACAGCTGATGAGTGGAATAGTCCACGTCTGGGATCCAAACCCATGAACCCAGCCCACCAAAGCAGAGCTTGTGGAACTTTAACCACACAGTCACGGTGCCGGCCCCTCCCCAAGAGATTTTTTTTTTTGAGGAAGATTAGCCCTGAGCTAACTGCTGCCAATCCTCCTCTTTTTGCTGAGGAAGACTGGCCCTGAGCTAACATCCATGCCCATCTTCCTCTACTTTATACGTGGGATGCCTACCACAGCATGGCTTGCCAAGTGGTGCCATGTCCACACCTGGGATCTGAACCAGCGAACCCGGGCCACCAAGGCGGAACGTGTGCACTTAACTGCTGCGCCACTGGGCCGGCCCTCCCCAAGAGATTTTAATATACAGCCAAGGTTGAGAACGTGTTAAAAAAAAAAGTAATTAAATGGGGCCAGCCCGGTGGCACAGTGGTTAAGTTCGGCGTGCTCCGCTTTGGCGGCCTGGGGTTTGCAGGTTCGGATCCTGGGTGTGGACTTATACTGCCCATCAGGTCGTGCCATGGCGGCATCCCACATACAAAAAAAAAACACTGAGGAAGATGGGCACAGATGTTGGCTCAGGGCCACTCTTCCTCAAGCAAAAAGAGGAAGATTAGCAACAGGTGTTAGCTCAGGGTCAATCTTCCTCACCAAAAAAAAAGACCCCCAAAACAAAAAAGTGATTAAAGAAGACAATTTAGGTGATTCAAATAAGCTTTTGCACTACATAAAGTAGACAGTCTCCATTCAGAAAACTGCAAAATGGGGTGGAAGGCAGGAAACTTTTATAATAGGATAAAGAACAAGGAAGAGAAAAATAGAAAATATCTGATTGGCTGCGGCCACACAGTCACCTTTGGTGTGAGAAGGAAACGGAGATAAGAATAGAGCGCAGAGTCAGCTTGGTGTTTGCGGACTGGCTGATAGGATATACTGCATTTCTAGTAAAGGGGAGCATTTACCAGGGACACAAGTTACCTAAGTTTCAGTTTGCTGACATGGCACCCCGGACAGGAGTGGCTCCATCTTGGGCCTAGAAATTTATTTCAACCAGTCATATGGTAATTTTGCTTTAAATTTTGAGGAACCATCCAACTGTTTTCCAAAGCAGCCACACCATTTCACGTGCCCAGTAGCAACGCATGAGGGTCTTTGTACATAAATTCCTAACAGCCTCTGTTGTGGGCGGTGGAGGGCATTCGGGCATTCTCATCAGAGGGGAAGAAGGAAGCCCCTGGGGGTTAAGGCCGCAGCACACACCCTTGGGATTCTCAGAAGAAGGTGAATCCCAACACAAAAGCAACTCTAAACAATGAAGTGCCTGTGGCAGGACCAAATTGGACAATAAAACCAGGGTTTCCCCTTAGAAAGAAAAGCCCCCAAGAGGATGGTATGTAACGTATGTAACATCACATGGGTCTTTCTCCCTCTGCAGCTGACGGAGGAAGGAGAGATCGCCGATTTACTGCTGATGAAAATACTCAGTTTCCTGGGCATTAAATGTAGAAGACAGGAGCCTGGACGCAGCAGTGAGCAGCCCAAGGTGCCGTCAGAGGCCCGGCGCCCTCCACCTGCACCAGCTGCACCCCAGGTTTAAGCTGCTCCTCTCCACGCGGCCATCCGTAGAGGGGGAGGGCCAGGACCTCCGCCTACACTTACCAGTGATGCTATAATCTCTCCAGGTCAATGTTTTTCTGTGTCCATAGAAGATCCCCACGCCTGGCAAGTAAAAAAAAAAAATAAGAAAAACATATACATGCATACATACACACAATTGCCACTCCTGTCATGGACTGTTTGTTCAAATGTATCTCCTCCTAGAAATAAAACAAATCCTCCTTGGAGTTCAGGGGGAAAAAACTCTCCTTTACAGACTATTTCATCTCCTTGGTCGGTGAGGGGTTGCCTTTGAATGATTCTAGTTCAGGGTTTCTCAAACTGTGTCCAAGAGATGCTAAGGGGCGTTGTAGGGGAGGAAGGCTTTTCCTCAATCTAATGTGGGTTCGTCTGGCCGGAGAACGAATTAAATTCACATGAGACCGAATAGCAAGAGAAAATTAAACAAAGCTTTATGAGGAACCATGGCCCGGGGCCTCTCTTCCCAAAGGAAGAAAGGGCACCGAAGAAGTGGGGTGCACAGAGTGGTTATATACCCCCAAACAGGGTGTTTCACATATGATTGAAATGTCCCTCCCACAATAGTCACAAGATTGTCCTGTGGGCACAGCACTTGATGGACACAGCAGGTAGTGGGTCTGCTGTCTCAGAGGGCGTAGCAGGAGGCAAGCCTATTGTCTTGAGCTGGGTGGTCACAGGTGAGCACAGCAATCAGTTCCTAGCCTAAGGAAAGATGCTTAATCCTTAAGGAAATGCCAACGTTGGGAGGGGGAGGGAAGTCAGTCACAGGAGGTTACCAGACAAGCACAATAAAATGCAGATTTAAATCCTTGCCTTTGGCATTGATTAAGAGTTTCTAGAGGGAAGGTCATCACCCCTTCTTCCTGGTACAGAGAGGGGGATATCTTTACAGATGGAGAGTTCCTTTACAATGTAAATGTCTCCTAAATGTAAATGTTCCACTCCTCAGAGCCTCCTTCCCTGTCCCAGTTTCTCAAAAGCAATCAGCCTCAAATAATCCTCATGCCAGAGACGTATCTTGGGGTGGCCAATTCCAGTCCCCCACAGTGTCATATTAATTTGCTGGGGCTGCCGGAACACAGCACCACAAACTGAGTGGCTTAAGATGACAGAAGTTTATTGTCTCACAGTTCTGGGGGACTGAAGTCTGAAATCAAGGTGTCAAAGGGGCCCTGCTCCTTCGGAAGGCTTGCCAGAGGAATCCTCTCTTCTAGTTTCCAGCATTTGCCGGCAATCCTTAGCCTTCCTTGCCTCACAGACGATGCATCACTCTAATCTCTGCCTCTGTTGTCACACGGCCTTCTCCCCAGTATGGCTGTCTCTGTCCCTTTTCCTCTTCCTATAAGGACACTAGTCATTGGATTAAGGGCCCACCCTACTCCGTGATGACCTCATCTTAATGAATTACATCTGCAAAAGCCCTGTTTCCAAATTCGGTCACATTCTGAGGTACTGGGGGTCGAGACTTCAATGTATCTCTTTAGGGGACACAATTCAACCCATACCAGGTGTCATCTCCCCAAAATGTTTCTGGATCAAATAAATGGAGGAAACATTGGATTATAAAAGGTTACACAAGGTCTTCAGAATGGGAATCGGGAGGGCTTTTAATATGCTAACTGTGCCCTGTGAGTCTCCTGAGATGAGAGGAGATGAGCATGAGAGAGAAAATGTGTAAGGAACCCCCAACCTCTTTGACCACGGCGTCCAGTATGGCAGCACCTCGGTCAGGGCTAGAGTTCCTTAGATGAGAGTCTGAGAATTCTGGATTTACACCAGTGGTTCTCAATCTTGGCTGCATGCTAGAATTGCCAGACTTCATCCCAAGACATCAGAATCTCTAGGCTGGGAGCCAGGCGCCAGTATTTTTTGAGCTTCCCAGATGATTCCAATGTGCAGACTTGATAACCATGCTCTAAATTCTGAGAATTTAGACAGATCTAGACAACAAGAAGCTCCCAGGTGTCTGTGTGGGTAAGTGCACACTTCCCATGCCCCATGCAGGGCAAGCACCTCACATAGCCCGTCCAGGTCACCCTGTCTTGTCGCTCCTCACACTGCCTCACGCACCTACTGTAACAGATATTCTGGGTGCCTGCCCCAACTCCATTGCATGCTCTCCCCCTGCTATCAGAGTCCCCTCCCCGACAGGGCTCATGGGAGGGTGACCCTGTAGCCACCTCAAGGTAAATCCTGATTTGCCTTCATAATGGTAATCCATTTCCCTTGACAGGGAGCAATTTAGGGTGGCTACATGACCCAGTCTGGCCAAGAAAAAATGAGGAGAATTCTCCAGGACACTTCCGGGAAAGGTTGGCTTGCTAATAAAAACAGACACATAAAGGGGCCCACCCGGTGGCATAGTGGTTAAGTTCGTGTGCTGGGCTTTGGCAGCCTGGGGTTTGCGGGTTTGGATCCTGGGTGTGGACCTATGCACCACTCATCAAGCCATGCTGTCTTCCTCACCAAAAAAAAAAAAAAAAAGAGAGAGAGACATAGAGATGGGATCTTATGCTGTGTGACACTATCTGGTCCTGGAATCTGGGCAGCTACCTTGAGACCATGGGGAACAATCTGAACATGGCAGAGTAGAAAGACAAGAGTAGCATGTGTGCTTGATATGGTCATTAAACAGCTGACTTAATCAACCCAGGAGCTGAACTACTGCCAGCCATTCATCCGAATAAGACCTTAATTTTTTTTCATCATGGTTTAATCAGGATCCTACCCCACTACCCTGAGAATCAAAACCCAGGATCCCTTATAAACAGAAAGCCACAAAACATGAAATATACATAGAACCTTGGGGATTTCATCATCTCCTATCCACCCAAAAGCCCATCATTCAATTTTTATCGTGTCAGGCGTGAACATGAGCTGGATATGCAGAGATGCTCATCAAACAGCCCATAGGAAGGTGTACACATCTCCTGATCGACTGGTACAGAAACCTAACCAGACACATACAGGCTGTTTGTTTTAAGTAGGAAAAGTTCTAAGATCTGGAGAAGTTGTAAGTTCTTCATTTCTCTTTCTCATCTTTCCCATCTACTCTCCACTTCTCTATTGACTGTAAATATCAAACTGGCAACTACTTCAAAGTATTGTTATGAGAGAAAAAAATATATATCCGCTCAAAGAGATAGGAGGGCCCCTTTTGAGACACTTGAAAGAAATGACCACTTGCAATTTTCAGGTGTCTGTACCAAGTGTACAATGAGCTCACCTTTCAAATCTCAAGCCATGGAGGTTACAAAGATTGAAAAAAAAAATTTTGTTATCCTCAATGTTTGCTGGACAAAAAAAAAAAAAAATGACACACTTCCTATTATTTTGGTAGAAGGGGCTATAAAGTAGCCTACACACTGATATGTTATCTTGTTCTTCCCACCCAGTTAGTGGAGCTGGGAATAAATACTTCAGGGCACGGCTTGTAACAAAACAATAAAAACAGAATACTTCCAGTCCCTTGCAGGAGGCCATGTGATGAAATGAAAAGAGGCTAGGCTTTGGTGTCTGGGCTGGTTCTGAAATATGACTCTATGACTTATTATCTTGGTGACTTTGGGCACGTTTATACTTCATCTCTATAAAATATCGCCAGTTATTTCATCTATAAAATATCCTAACAGCTACTTTAAAATATTGCTGCAATAATTGGAAACAATGCTTGTAAATGACCTAGAATATATAAGATATTTAAATGGTAGCTACTATAACCAAACAGTAGCTTCATGACAGTACTGATATGAGGCACCGTTAAACTTTTATTTAGATTTGTTTCTTGTAAAGAATCTAACCTGGCCCAAAGAAGTCTGGAGAATGTCCTGCCTAATAAAAGTGTCTTTATTTACATGGGGGCTTCAGGCCACGCAGATAGTCTAATAATGTGATTTAGAGTGGGGGCGTTAGGTCACACAGTATTAGCTCTGCCTCCTGAGGAGCTGGAGACTGAGGTCAGCCATGTGGACAGCCAACTGGGTCTATGTGATCAATAAAACCTCTGGACACCAAGGCGCAGGTGAGCCTCCCTGGTTGGCAATACTCCATGTGTGTTGTCACACATTGTTGCCAGGAAAGTTAATGCTATCCAAGACTCCAGGAGAAGGCAACTGGAAGCTCCATCTTTTCAATTTTCTAGGATTCTGTTCCATCTATCAATTCCCCTGGCTGATTTTAGTTTGTATCCTTTTGCTGTAATAAACCGTAGCTGAGTGTATAACAGAAAAAGAAAAACAACCCCAGAATACTGACATTATGGAAACTAGCCAAGATCTAGAGTTTAGAGTAGACCACTGTGAGCCAGTCAGCATCTCAAACCGAGGAAAGTAGGACAGTGCTTAAGAGGAGTTGATTGCGAATCAGACGGGAGGTCAAGTCCTGCTACTGCCACCTAGCAGCTGCTTAAGGTATAAAATGCCTTCCCAGCTCCGCTCCCGGGCAAGTTAGTAACCTTTCTGAGCCTCCAGCTCCTCATCTATGAAATGAGTGTGATACCTACCAGAAAAGGGTTTGGAGAGGATTAAAAGGATCCTGTTTGCACAGTCCCAGGCACAAAGCAAGGGCTCAATAAATGACCATTATTTACTTAGAGGAAAATGGAGCGTGACAGCTCTTGCAAGCCACTGCACAGATGTGCCAACAATCCCAATTTTATAAGTGAGGCAGAAGCTCAGTGCAACAACATATGGGCCTCCCAAACACACACACACACACACAAACACACACACTCTTCTAGGTGCCCACCCTGTAATACTGAAGGCGTGGAGCTTGAGGTGTTTTTCACTCCAGTATTTCTTTGCTGATTCATGCTCACTCCACAAAATCTGTGAAAGTGAGGTCCTTCCAGGAACTTAATTAATTTTTGTCTCCTGGGACAGGGCCCATCCTCCGCATTTCTCAGAAGGCCTTGATCACAGGGCTGGCTGCTAAAGCAAGGACTGCCCATGCTGGGGGTCAACTCCCTGACTTTTGATTGCTCCCGCATTAGCTGGCCGGCTCCGGTCCAGTCTCCACCAAGAAGCCACTCCTGACCCTTGCACAGGTCCTTGCCCCTCTATGAGCTTCATGATTCTGTCTGATCCCTGTTTGAGGACCCTAGGTCTTTTGGGATCCGTAAAGAAGTAAAGTGGGTTCCTAGATTGTTTTCAGTATTTCAAAAAGTCAAAGAGAAACTGCATTTGTGTCAGCGCACCTTTGGCCAATGCCCAACAACCGTCCTCGGCTGGTATGATTGATTGGACCCGGCTATGAATGCCGCTCTGGGTGACCTTAATCCTCTGCAGAAGGGCGAGGCCATATCCCTTTACAGGACTGGGAGCACCTTGCGTTCCCGCGGAGCCCAGGGCCACATGGCACCGGAAGGCGCTAGCCCGACAGAGCCAACCGTGCCTGGAGCACTGCTCGCCCCCGCAGACGCCAGCCGCGCACTCCCCAGGCCAGTCGCAGAGCCGGCACCTACAGACCCACGGCTTTCACTCGCCCGGAAACGACGCCGGAGACGCAGTTCCGCCCCTCCCGGGGAGTCCCCGCCCCTCGCCCGCCGCCCCTCGCCCCTCGCCCCTCGCCCGCCGCCCCTCGCCCCTCGCCCCTCGCCCCTCGCCCGCCGCCCCTCGCCCCTCGCCCGCCGCCCCTCGCCCGCCGCCCCTCGCCCGCCGCCCCTCGCCCGTCGCCCCTCGCCCCTCGCCCCTCGCCCGCCGCCCCTCTCCGGACCTCGAGCCCTTCCGAGTGTCCCCGCCCCCTGCGCACCGCCCTATCAGAGGCCGCGGAAGGCCTGGAGTCTCCGCCCCCTCGCGCTGCCCGATCAGGCCCCGCCCCCCCGGGGCCCCGCCCCCGCGCCCCGGACCAGCCGGCTCGCTCCGGCTCGCTCCGGTCTGGGGCCGCCCCCGCCCCGCCCCCGCCGGCCGCGGTGCCTGCGGCTCTGCCCGGCGACCCCCGCACCTCTGCGAACATGGCGCTGCGAGCGGCGTGGAGGGCACGGGCCGCGGCCTGCAGCCTGCGCGCCGCCTGGGCCCCCGCCGTGCCCTGCCCGCCGCTGCCCTTGGGGCTGAGGGCGGGCGCCGCCCGGACGCTGCGCACCGGCCCCGCTCTGCTCTCGGGTAAGCGCGGGCGGGCACGTGGGGCGGGCCGGGCCGTTCGGGGGAGGGGGTGGGCGCCCGCTGCCACCTCGCTCCCTGCCGCGAGCCCCGCTGCTCGCCGCCCCGGTCAGGCGAGGCGACCCCCGCGCACGCGTCTTCTTGCTGCGGCTCCCCTCCCGCGGGGGCGCGGGCGGCCCCCCAGCCTTTGTCCTGCGGGCTGGAGCCGGGCGGGGCCGGGGAGAGGCCTGCGGCGCCGGGCCTCTTGGTCACCTTGGCTTACCTCGCACTTGTGAGCATCGTGGATGGACCCTAAAAGTGGAGACGGATAATAGGCTTCGGTTTGCTGCGTGGACCATCGCTGAGAACTGAAGCAAGAGCGGTTCCTGAAAGGAGAGCGCTCGATCTAGTGTTTTAGTAGCTAGAGCGAGCACACCTTGGGAGACTCGGCTCTTCCCTAAAAGCGGGGGTATGAAACAGAGTCTTCTCTGGACTCTGCACAGAGACCTTCTGCTGGAGTCGAGATGGAGTCCTGGATGTGTGCTGGGGCTGAACTGAGGCCTCACTTAAGGGACTTGAGTAGCTGGGAGACCTGCCCGTAAATGTCTTGGCCACCTGTGCTGCTTTAGCACGGTCATCGCAGCGGGAAAACGGTTTTCTTAGTGCGCGAACACTCGAGACGCTGACTGCGCTTCCAGAAATTCAGGCTTCTTCCTTAGGGAGCGTAGGTCTCTCATGGCTGTCGTCTCATGCAGTTCGTTATTTTAGAAACCTGTTTGGGACTGGAAGAGTTGATAAGTTATTCATTCCAAAGTCTGGAACCTCAAGATGCTTATCCTCCCCCTGGGTAATATAATCTCAGGTCCGTTGGTGCCACTTATCAATACGTTACCAATTTGAATGTAAGGGAGAGAAGCATGTCTCAGATGAGAATTGCATTTCAAGTCTGTGTGTTTTTGTTATTCTGTGTTACACTATCGCTGGTTTTTTGTGTTTTCCAGTTTCCTACTTAAATATTATCCAAAATAGCAATACCCATGATTTGATTGAACACCTAGGGTTTTAATAAGAGGCCTGAGTTCCAGTTTTTGGTCCCACATGTTATGAGCTGTCTGATCTCGGGCAGAGTTGCTTAAGTTCTCTGGAGTCTGTTTCCCTCGTCAGAAAAATGGAAATGAGAATCCTCACCTCACAGTTGTTGGGAGGATGAAATGAAATAATGTAACTCCTGGACATAGAGCCTGACACATAGTAAGTGCTTGATTAATGTTACTTGTTGTTAAATGTTAGTGTATTGACTCAAATAGTCAAAAAAGGACCAATATTAATATATTTTATCTGATCACTTTGAAAGGAGGAAAATGCAAATTTTCATGAATTACTCGAAATGCCTAATTTTCTGAGGCCAAAAACCATGTTTTTCAAGGCTCAGTAAGAGAGTAATTATTTACCTAATCTGTCCACTTTTTTCCTGTCGGGCCAAGGGTTAAAGGAGAATTGTACTAATTGTCTTTAGCCTAAATAGCATGGTCTAGTAAAAAGACTTAACGGACTTTGAAGTCAAATGGACCTAGGAGCATTGAGCTTAGTGATGTTGCTGCCTTTTCCTCTAACCCTGTGATTGCTCAGTTGCTAAATTGAACATGAGAGCTGTCTTACTCGTAAGATTCTCTTAACAATTAGGCAGGACGGCAAGGCCAGAATCAGGACAGTAGTCTCAGAGAAGTCATGTATTTACGGTTGTCCAGCGCTTACTTAAAGGGCTTATGAAACTGCCAGTTCTAGAGCTGTAAGAGAATGATAGGGAGAATTGAATGTTGTAGCCAAATAACTATATGTATTATTTAGCTCAGAATCCCCTTACACTTTGAAAAATTACACTGCAGCTTTTGAGTGGTTACTATATGCCAAGCACTGTGTTCAGAACTGGGAATACCAATGAGAGAAAGCCCGCCCTTGCTTGCTTTGTTCTTACCGTGTGCTTCCTGGGGGAACTGAGAAACGGGCTGGATCTGTAGCTCGTTGAGTGCTGTGAGTGCGTTGGGGGTCAGGGTGGGAGGGCAGTGGTGCAGAGTGCTGTGGGAGTATGGTGGATGGCCCAGGAGCCCAGGCTTGGAGGGCTCGCGAAGGCTTCGGCAGGAAAGAGCTTCTGAGTTGAGATCTGAAATTGTCTAGAAAAAGCAGTGAGGAGAGTGTTGCAGTCAGAACAGCGAGTACAAACCTTAAACCTTTCTTATGCAAAGATCAGATTGCCCTGAAGCAGTCAGTTATTTAAAGTGGAATGAGGCAAAGCAAGTTCCTTTGTGACAGATTTAAGTTCCTTTGTGACAGATTTTGCAACTTCTTCCCCTGAAGAGTATAAAATTAAGTTTTTTAATGATTAGGTGGAAAAAAGTGTTGTCATGCTCTTTATTTACATTCTGCTGTGTTTCCGTGCTGTGCAATCAAAGCAGTTCGATGCTCTTTTAAATACAGCTATCTTTTGGCTAACGGGTAAGAGTGAACTAGCAAGGCTTACTTTAAAATAGTATTGGAATTAATGAACCATTTTCCTGTTAACTTCTGATTCATTATTTTTGGAAAAATAATTTGCTTCAGAATGTGATATATATTTAAGATGACAGAAAAAAATTATTTACTCTTTAAAGCAAGTACTTTTAACATTAAATCCTAAATAATTTTTTTCACATCTCTTGAACTTTGGTCAGTCTTTCTTCCAGGAATCCTTGAAAGGTTTGGCCATGTCTTTGAAGATGAGAAGCTCATAAAGCCAAGGCCTAACCTACCTGGCCAATGAATGTTGAGCAGAGCTTGACTTTGCACCAGTTAGTGGCTTAGCTATGAGGTGACTGTTGAGATCTGATCGTATAGTTTGCTTCTTTAGATGATGGTAGCCACTTGCTTCAAGGGTAGGCTTGAGTTAGATTAAAGTAGAATTTTAAGAACTTAATCAAGTTATAATTGTTCCAGGTCAGTTTCATTCCTGTAAGATTCCACTTTATAATCAAGTTGCAGTTAAGTCCTGTTAGGTGAACTCTACCTAAAGAGGCACATTATTGATTTATTTTTTAGGTTAAATAACTCATGAGCAGTCTTCATGCTTTTCCCAAAATCTCATCCCTCAAAGTCTTTCTTCAGAAGGACAGACTTCTTTCTACAAGACACACCAGTAATAGATAAGTTTACATTTGAAATGTGCTCCAAAAGTTGTTTTTTTTGTAATTTAGACTAAGTGTTAGAGTAAATAATCAGATCTCCAAAAGATGTACCAGGTGTTCACATCAAGCCTTCTTTGCCTAAATGAGAGCACTGTTGAGGTGTCCCATCTGCACGTGGTTGGCTTTTTCCTGGGCAGTGTGCTGTTGAAAGGCCATGTCAGTGAGTCAGACACACATGCTGGGAAGGTTGTGCCTTTTGACAGCATTGATATGAAAAGTGCTTTTTAAGAAGTGATGCTGCTGCTTTTCTGAACTATTGGTCTTCTGTTTTTAGTGCGTAAATTCACAGACAAACATGAATGGATAACAACAGAAAATGGTATTGGAACAGTGGGAATCAGCAATTTTGCACAGGTATTGGATTATCTTGAAATATTTACAACAGTCTGCTCTTGCCTAAATTGGATTGTCTCTACCTTTTAAAAATTGTTTATCTTGCCCCTTAGTATTTTGGGCCCTTTTTAAAGGCCTTTAGAACATCATCAGTCATAGGTAAAACAAGTAAAACAATTTCGTTAGAGCTGTAAATAGTGTTTTAAGAGATACTGAAAGGTTAACACTTAAAAGCAGAAAACATACCTTATTTAAGAAAGAAATATGTTTGTTTCATGTTGAGGCAGTTAAGGAAAAGCAGAAAAAGAACAAGCAAAGAGGCTGGAGTGTTGACAGTGTTTTGTGGATACAGTGATATACACATGACCAGGGGAACATGAAGAAGAGGGTAGACCTGGATTGGCACACATTGTGCAAAGGGAAACCTTTTAGTTAGCCTATCTTTTTCTCCATTAATTCCCCTATTCCCAATGATCTCATATTGAGATGTTGTGTAAAAGAAATTGAGAAGCCGGATAGCAGCATGGGTCAGTGATTTTCAGCTGGATCTGTGGGGAGGGTGGGGCAGGAGGGAGAAAGGATGTTACCTGGCGGGAGTATATACTGTTGTTCAGAAATGTTGGAGTCTCAGATATTGAGAATCACTGACAACTGTATCTTCACTGGCATATCTGTGTACCTACTGAGGCCCAGTACAGGGTGCTTTGTGAAATACTGTGTAAGTGTTGTCCTCTCCTCCTGGAGTTTTATCTATGAGGGGAATTACCTACATGGAAAACAACATACAACAGGTTATATGATGGATGACCTGAATGGTACATGTGGTTGTAACCCACTTTTCTGATACAGTGATGACTTTTTTTTTTTTTTTTTTTTGAGGAAGACTAGCCCTGAGCTAACATCTGCCAATCCTCCTCTTTTTGCTGAGGAAAACTGGCCCTGAGCTAACATCTGTGTCCATCTTCCTCTACTTTATATGTGGGACGCCTACCACAGCATGGCGTGCCAAGCAGTGCCATGTCCTCACCCGGGATCCAAACCACTGAACCCCGGGCCGCTCAGGTGGAACGTGCACACTTAACCACTGCGCCCCCGGGCCGGCCCCCAGTGATCACTTCTTATTGGAGTTAAGGTTTTCAGGGAGTACAAGGCATGAGGACTGATTTGCTGAGTCAGTGGGTAGGATTTCAGCAAATGCAGTAGGGGAAACGGCCTAGGTAAAACTGTAGAGATGGAAAGGCACAAAGTGTGTTTGTTCTCAGAGGAACTAGTAATCTTTTTTGAGGCATATGGTTTGTGATGGGTCACTACTGCCTGTGGGAAATCCAGCTGGTGGCCTGTTTTCTTGCAGGTCCTGAGCCAAGAATAGTTTTGTGTTTTTAAAGGTTTGTAAGAAACACCAAAGAATGTGGCCCCTCAAGTGTAAAATATGTACTATGTGAATAATAGGGAATTCAGTGTTTGTGGCTTGTTCCTATTTACTAGGAGATTTAACTTGATTTCTTAGAGGTTTGTTTGTTTTTTAGGAAGCTTTGGGAGATGTTGTTTACTGTAGTCTGCCTGAAGTTGGGACAAAATTGAACAAACAAGGTGAGTATTTTTCTCATCTTGCTATGTCATGATTCATGCCATGAATTTTCTTTACCTGATCTTTACCTTGAATAACAACTTGTTTGGACGCAGGATCAGTTAGAGAGCTTTTTAGTCAAGGAACGGAAAACTCCAGTGAAAGGAGATTAAACAGTAGAGGTTTCTCCTATCTCATACAGGTGGTCTGCAGATAGGTGGATGCCAGATTGGCTCGTGGGTCAGTGAAGGTCATCAAGGACGTGACTTCTTTTGTACTTTTTCTGCCTCAGTGTGTCAGAGGTTGCAAAATCCTCAGGCATCACATTCTCAAATGACAATATCCAAAAGTAGGAAGAGAAGAACAGGCTCTCTTCTTTGTCTCTTTATCAGGAAAGAACATCTCAGCCAGAAATCTCTCAACACACAGTTTTCTTGTATCTCGTTAGCCTGGTCTGGGTTGTACTGCCACCCCCAGCTGTAAGGGATGACAGAAAGGAGAATAACGGACATTTTCAGACTTTGTAATGGAAGGTGAGACACAGTAGAGGGGCATGGCTCTCAGCACCCTCCCCACCTCCACACACACACATTGAGGCAGTGTAATGTAGCTGGTCTGTTAACTTTAAAAAGAACAATCTGCTTTTCTCTGGAGGCAGTAAAGAATGTCAGGAAAGAACATGGACTCCAGAGTCAGAACCTGGTTTTAAATCCTGGCCCCACAATCTATCAGTTGTGTGATTCGGGGGAAATTACTTAATTTAGGTTTCATCTATAAGTTAGGATAATAATAATACCTACCTCAGAGAGTTGCTAAAAGGATTAAATGAAATTAGCATAGTCTGGCATAAGATAACTAGATAAATGTTAGCTAGTAGTACCACATACATTATTCATGAGTTCCTTGACATGTATAAGACAGCCCTACAGAATTTAAGTGTCTGTGTTCTAAATATCCTTGACAGTATTGGCTATGGCTTTTTCTGTTTAAAGTTTCCCTATCATTTATCTTGTTTGAACTTTTTCCACTTCCTGGCTCTCAACATCCTGGTTGGCCATTAGATAATATAGGTCATCATATTCCTCTTTTGAAGGTCTTCCTAGAAACCTTTTCTGATGTCATAGTAAGACCACTGTTGCGATTGATAATCTCTGTCTGTTTTTCTTTTTTCTGTACACCCGAGCACAGTTCTTGTTCTCTTTTCTCATGTTGTTTTATTTACCGTGTACCCACTCTGCACGCCAGCCCTCGTGGTCTCGTGGTTAAGATTTGCTGGCCCAGGTTCGTTTCCTGGACAGGGAAACACACCACCCATCTGTCATACTGTAGCAGCCGTGTGTTGCTGTCATGCTGAAAGCTATGCCACCAATATTTCAAATACCAGCAGGGTCACCCATGGTGGACAGATTTCAGTGGAGCTTCCAGACTACTCGGACTAGGAAGAAATACCTGGCCACCTGCTTCTTAAAAAATTGTCCATGAAAACCCTATGAATAGCAGCAGAGCGTTGTCTGATACAGTGCCGGAAGATGAGAGGATGGGGCAAAAAAGACCAGGCAGGGTTCCGCTCTGCTGCACACAGGGTCAGAATTGACTTGACAGTACTAACACCAAATTTTGTGAATGTTTTGTCATGATTTGTGGTTTTGCCTTTTCATTTTTTTAACAGCTTTTTGCTGAGAAACACTTAATTTTTAACAAGTCTAAGTTTTTTTTTCTTTTTTTTTTAATGTATAGAACATTGTATATTCTCTAAGAAATCTTTCTCTGTCTCCATGGTTCCCAAACTGTATAATCCAGTGCCATGGCATGCTCTGAGAGATTTTAAATTTTCAGTATCTGTTGGATACTGCACAAACTAATAGCTTAATGGAGTTAACAGTTTCAATATTAGATTTCTGTATATTACTTTGGGAAATATACCTATGAAGCAAGTGCTGCACAAAAATCAGTGTGGAACATCAAATAGGGCAGTGGATGCTGTTCAGTCGGATTCTCTCATGAAGAATTTGTACAGTACACAACAGACACACACATATCAGTAAATAGCTATAGTTAAGAAGGAAAATTTTTTTCAATGTATGTGTATTAATTTTTCAAACAGCTACTCAATTGTTAGAATGTAAACACTTACTAAGTAGTTTGGACCTAACCTCTTAATAAATTGAACTGTTAGGTATTTGTTTTGGTCTAGAGATCCCCATAAAAAGTTACTGAGACACTAAGGGCACCGGGAACCAAGAAAGTTTGAGCAACACTGGCCCATACCAAGTTCCCAAAGATATTCTCCATGTTTTTTGAAACTTCATATAGTTTCAGCTTTCATGTTGAGGCCTTATTAAATTCACTGATTCTAATAGTTTTGTAGATTCCTTTGGATCTTCTGTGTAAACAATAATGTAGCTTATAAAGAGGTTTATTTCTTCCTTTCAATCTTTATGCATTTTCTTTCTTTTCCTTGCCTTATTGCACTGGCTGGCCAAGGCCCTCAGTATAATGTTGAATAGAAGTGGTGAGAGTAGACATCATTGCCTTGTTCCCGATCTCGGAGATCATCTAGGCATGACATTCAGCTGTGGAGTTTTTCATAGATGCCCATTATCAGACAAAGAGGTTTCTTTCTGTATCTGGTTTGTTGAGAGTCATCATTCATGCATGTAGAATTTTGTCAAATTTATTTTCTCCGTCGATTGACATGATCATAGGAGTTTTCTCCTTTATTCTGTCAACGTGATGGGTAAGATTGATTTATTTTTGAATGTATAACCAACTTTGCATTCCTGGTAGTCATGATGCAAAAATTATCTTTTTAAAAATACATTGCTGGGCTGGTCTGGTGGTGCAGCAGTTAAGTTCGCACGTTCCGCTTCGGCAGCCCAGAGTTCAACGGTTTGGATCCCGGGTGCTGACATGGCACTGCTTGGCAAGCCATGCTGTCGTAGGTGTCCCACATATAAACGAAGATGGGTACGGATGTTAGCTCAGGGCCCGTCTTCCTCAGCGAAAAGAGGAGGATTGGTGGTGGATGTTAGCTGAGGGCTAATCTTCCTCAAAAAAAAAAAAAAATACATTGCTTGGGGGCCGGCCCGAAGGCACAGCGGTTAAGCGGGCACATTCCACTTAGGCGGCCCAGGATTCGCTGGTTTGGATCCCAGGTGCGGACGTGGTACCACTTGGTGAGCCATGCTGTGGTAGGTGTCCCACATATAAGGTAGAGGAAGATGGACACGGATGTTAGCTCAGGGCCAGTCTTCCTCAGCAAAAAGAGGAAGATTGGCAGCAGATGTTAGCTCAGGGCTAATCTTCCTCAAAAAGATACATTGCTTGATTTGATTTGATAATGATTTTTTGCATTGTGTTCATGAGAGATACTGTTTTTTTCTTATAATGGCTTTGTCATATTTTGAAATCAGTTATTTTGGCCTCAGAATAAGTTTTGAAATGTTCCCACCTCCTCTCTCTGAAAGAATGTGCAGAATTGTTATTTCTTCCTCAAATGTTTGATAGAATTAACCAGTGAAGTCTGGGCCAGGAGATTCTTTGTGTGAAGGTTTCTGATAGAAATTTAGTTTCTTTAGTAGATATGAGGCTATTCAGATTTTCTGTGTTATCTTGGTTTTGTTAATTATGTTTTTTGAGGAATTTTTCCATTTCATGCTCTCAAATTCAGCATGAAGATGCCCATATTTTTTATCTTTTTATATCCATAGGATCTTCATATTTATGGTAATTTGTTTTCCCTTTTTTTCTTGATCAGTCTTCCTAGCTATTTATCAATTTTATTAATCTTTTCAAAGAACCAAATTTTCAGTGTGTTAATTTCTCTATTTTGTTTCATTAGTACTGCTCATATCTTTTCTTCCTTCAACTTATTTAGATTTAATTTGCTCTTCTTTTTCTAGCTTCTTAAGGTGGAAACTTGAGGTTTTATTTAGTAAGCACTTTTTTACTTGACTTTAAATTCATACTATAAAACGCTGTCTGCTTTGTGGTGGGTGGCAGCCGTAATCTTAGTTTAATTCTTTTAGCCTTAGCTGGGACACTTCAAGTCTGCCCTGTGCATGCGTGCTTCAGAGACCTGGGCAGAGTTTATGCACAGAATTTGGGACTTTCCCTGTTAGTCTCTCTCCTTCTTGGGATTTCCCACCTCACTTTCCAGTAGTTTTGGTGGCCCCAAACTCTTGGCTTCTGGTCCTTTAAGCCAGTAAGGCTGAGATTTTCTTTCAGAATTTTGGCTGCCCTGCATGGCACAGATTGGTGTCTTCACAGGCTGAAAGCCATTAAAAGAAAACAATCACCAGTATCATCCCTTTTTTCAAGTGTTACCTCCTCTATATAAACTGACTGCTTTTGTGCCTAGTGTGGTGTCTTTAAAACCCAAGTCATTGATTGTAAGATTTTTTTTTTTTGAGGAAGATTGTCACTGAGCTAACATCTGTGGCAGTCTTCCTCTATTTTGTATATGGGATGCTGCCACAGCATGGCTTGATGATTGGTGTGTAGGTCTGCACCCAGGATCTGACCCTGCGAACCCTGGGCTGCTGAAGCGGACATGTGAACTTAACCACTACGCCACTGGGATGGCCCCAAGGTGTTCTTTTTAAATAAGCTAAAGATATTAATTTCCTTCTAAGCAATATTTAGCTTTCTCCCGCAAATTTTGGTATGTTGTATTCTCATTCCCATTGAGTTCCGATCACTTGATGTTATCCTGTATGTAACTAAGGCTCTGTTAATCTTTCAGTGTTGTTATTTTAACTCTGTTCTTTAGGTTGGTCAAGTTCACGTTCTTTCTTCCGCTGCATCCAGTCTGTTGTTAATGCCATCCAGTGAATTTTTTATTTTAGATACTATATTTCCAGTTCTAAAATGTCCCTTTTTAAAATTTCCATTTCTCTGCAAGTATTCCCCCATATATTCACACATTATGATGATCTTTTTTTTAAGTCTTTGAACATATTTATAATAGCTGCTTTAAGGTTCTCTGCTCATTCTAACATGTGGGTCTGTGGGTCATATTGGGATCTTTCTGTTGACTATGTTTTCTCTTCACCACGGCTCCCTTCTTTCTAGCATTTGACCCCTCAATTTCCAGCCCCCTTGGCAGCCACACACTCCATCCTGACCCCTGAACCAACAAACTGGTTTTCTACTTGTGTTGTAGTTACAGTGTGCTCTTTGGATGGGTCAGTGTGGTAGGGTACAAATTGTATAAATGAAGATCTCACCCAGTTTGGGTCCCTTCTTTCAAGGATTCGCTCCCTTTTTGGTCACTCTACGGAACCTTCATATAATTGTCTTTTATGTTTTGTTCAGAGTTTATAATTGTTATCTGCAGGAAGCTTGGTCTGTTAGGAGGTACTTTACCAAGACTGGAATCTCCTAAAATTTTCATTTTGTTTTTTCGGAGCCATAGTAAACTGAAAGAGTTTTACTGAACTGAAGCACAGCTAGTATTCAGATACGTCACCATTATGTCACTTCTGTCCAGAACAGACAGGTCCACTTCATCAAGGTTATTTACTGGCCTTCTCATAGGCGATAGCATGACAAAATCTATGGTTTTATTTTTAAAGATATTTAGAATTTTTTATCATGATTGTATTAGAGGTGACCACTTCATATTTTGTATTTTCAGATCACTAACTTTGACATTTAATAATTTTCTTTAATTTTCTTAATTTAGATGAGTTTGGTGCTTTGGAAAGTGTAAAAGCTGCTAGTGAACTCTATTCTCCTCTATCAGGAGAAGTAACTGAAATTAATGAAGCTCTTGCAGAAAATCCAGGACTTGTCAACAAATCTTGTTATGAAGACGGTAAGTTGTTGCTAGAAATTTTCAAAGGATTATTGCTGCAGTTAACGTTTAATGTAGAATTTAAAGCAAGCTTTAGCTGATTGTGACTTCATCCTTTTGCACTTCTTGGTACTAAATAGAGATGTTCTGCTTTGAAAAAGGAAAACATAGAGTAGCTGAATAATCTTATGTTTAAGATCTCTGTTGATGAAAGCACTGCTTTATATTACAGAGTTCTTAGTATCATAGTTGTGGACTCATCGTAAACACTTGCAAATATTTACCTCTTCAGACATAAAGCATCCAATCATATTGCGTAATGAAGGTGGTAATAGAATAACACTTATTGTATTAATTTTCAGTTTTCTCACATTTTCATCTTCATAATAACCCAGTGAGGTAAGGAACCAGCAATTCTCTCCATTTTGTAGATAAATTTAGGCTCCAAAGGATTTATCTGTTAAGGTCATACAGCCAATAAATGGCAAAATGAGGATTGGGTTGTAGTTTTCTGTTGTCTGTCACCTAGTCCTTCTGACTCTCTACTACTACTCCCTACTCCCTTAACTTCAGTCGCCACAAAGTGGTGCTCCTTTTGTTAAAGAAAGATACGCTGCGTCTTGTATATTTGGGTCCCTGTGTAAAGTCTTCAGTGTCAGTTCTCGATGCTTATTACAGCCTAAGAGTTCTTAATCCATTACTGTAGGATCTGTTTATTCTAAGTTTTTCACTTGTGATATGCAAAGATACTAATTTAATTCTTAAGGCTAAAATTTAAAGCTCCTTGAACAAATAATGAGTGATTTATGTGAAGAATACTAGATTAATTTTGAGGCACTCGAAAATTTATTTTATATTTTCAATGAATTTGACTTTTTCCTCTTTAAAAGGTAATTAGAATATAAAATACTTTTTTTTTTCCTGTTACAGGTTGGCTGATCAAGATGACGCTGAGTAACCCTTCAGAACTAGATGAACTAATGAGTGAAGAGGCATATGAGAAATACATAAAATCTATTGAGGAGTGAAAATGGAACCCCTAAATAAACTAGTATGAAACAACTTAATCTAGCATAGTTGTCTTAAATTAGTGGTGGATAGATTTAAAATAGCAACTTTTAGCAATATCAATGGAAAAAGAAACTTCTTACAACCATGCTACTGGAAGAAAATACCCCTTAACTTTTTAATGATTGCAGATAAACACAATATGCATGTTTTTTCACAATACCTTATGATTTTTAGGCTAGGCTCCAGTTATAATATTCCAAATTTCTGAAATTACCTGTGGTAAAAAGTAGTTATAAAAATCATGTAATTCAAGGATAATATTGTTATCTTAAGCCTTATATAATATTGTAACTTGCTTACATCCCTCTCTGGATTTGGGTCAAAATACTTAATGATCTTTCCTTTGGGAATAACTGGGAATGGAGAAGAGTTTTGTTAGTTGTACAGTGTCAGATGAAGAACAGTACTATCTTAATTTTGCCATATACTGTGTTTGCTGGTGCTATTTTTATACAGTGAAGCAACAGCCTTGCAGGAAAATAAGAAACAGTTTAATAATAAAACATTCAACTTCATTAATCATGGTTTTGTTTTGCTGTAAATATTTCATTTAGTGACTCTGCTAGTATTTGTGAAGATGCTAATTTTATTTGTTTGTTTTTTTAGGAAGATCGGCCTTGAGTTAACATCTGTTGCCAATGTCACTTTTTTTTTTTTTCCCCTCCCCAAAGCCCCAGTACCTGGTTGTATATCCTAATTGTAAGTCATTCTAGTTCTTCTCTGTGGGATGCCACCACAGCATAGCTTGATGAGCCATGTGTAAGTCCACGCCCAGGATCCAAACTGGTGAACCCTGGGTCGCCAAAGCGGAGTGTGCAAACTTAACCACTCAGCCATGGGGCTGGCCCAGCTAATTTTAACTTATAGAAAGTTATTATTGTTGTTCTTTTTTTGCTAAGGAAGATTCACGCTGAGCTAAACATCTGTGCCATTCTTCCTCTGTTTTGTATGTGGGTTGCCGCCACAGCATGGCTGCTGATGAGTAGTGTAGGTGTGTATGCAGGAACTGAACCTGGGCTGCTGAAGTGGAGCGCCCCAAACTTAACCAGTAGGCCACGGGCCTGGACCCGGAAGTTATTTTTTAAAAGGAAATTTAAGCCACAACAATGAAAGGTTCCAAGAAAATGTTTCCTTGTGTCACGCATCTGGTTTTTCTTAAGATCTAATTACCTGATAGCATAAAGCACTGTCGTCTTTAATATAATATAAAAGAAATAACTGACTTGCTTTTTTATCATGCTAAGTTAGAGAGAAGGAAGAACAAGGAAAGGTGAAAGTTTGATCAGCGTATAGCACATGCATCCTTAAGAAAGTTGAAACACATTCAGACTTCCACTTGAGTAATGGGAATAGAAGTGAACACAGTGAAACTTTATGAGCTCAGACGCTGACTTAGTGAATATTCTTTGAAGCTTAAGCATATTCAGAGTGCCAAATGGTATTTTTAAGTGGCCAATATAGCATACTCTCTAATTAAGCCAACTGTAGTATGGTGATATTTTGAGGGGTGATATTATATATACATATATAAATAAGTATAAATATATATACACACACAGCAAAAACAGACAAGCTCCTCTATCATTTTCCCAGTTACTACAGGAAAAGGGAAGTATTCAGACACTACCAGCTTCTGATAGTGAAGAAACAGCAAATAAGAGAACCTATTTCTACTTTGGAAATAAAAAGGGATGAGTAATAATTACATAGATTTACTCTTGGTCTGAAAGTACTCTCATATGACCTTCTTTGATCTTCACAACAATAGCCAGAGCTAGGTACATATCTATAACTACCAGCATTTCAAAGATAGGAAAAGTAATGGAGAGAATAAGAAATTGTTAAAGAGCAAGACAGTCATGGTTAGAATTTTCACATTTCCTGGTCTACTCTTCGTCAGTTCCTTAGCAGATATTACTATAAAAAATATTAAAATATTTAGGGTCTGGCTCGGTGGTGTGGTGGTTAAGTTTGCACCGTCCACTTGGGCGGCCTGGGGTTCGTGGGTTTGGGTCCCAGGCACGGACCTCCACACTGCTCATCAGGCCATGCTGTGGCAACGTCCCACATATAAAATAGAGGCAGACTGGCAACAGATGTCAGCTCAGGGCAACCTTCTTCATACACTCACACAAACACCCTAAAATATTTAAGTGGGAATCTTGGAGGTGGAGAGGATGAATGTTCTAAAGGTGGGAAGCAGAAATGGCCATTCTAGAGTGAAAGTACATCGGTGACTAGTGTGAAAGAGACGGGCAGTTTTTTTATTCTCCCGTTTCCCAAAGACACGCGCACACACACTTGCTCTGTTATATCCACCGTTTTTTCAAAGAACAAAATATGGCAGTCATTTCAACCCTCATTTCTATTCTAGTGCTGCCAAAAACAATAGACATTGAATGGCCTTGGACTAAATAAACAGAATTTAATTTCTCAGACCTCATATTCCTTTTGAATGGTTTTGGTCTTAATAGAGCAGCTTAACAAGGGTTTTGAATGACACTTTCTAATAATTAAAACTCAAGAAATGGAACAGGTTACCCTGGAAGTGTTAAACATTTTTTTATATCACCTCCCAGGTAGCTTAAAGAAGTTGACCATTAAGTTTTCACAAACCACTAGAGGGCTCTGCATAGGCATGCTACTGTGAAAATGAGGCTGCTATTTCAGATCAACTCTTCAGCAGCAAAATTCCTAAATTTCTGCGGTTTTCTGAGGCTGCTGAAATGTCAGAGTACTATGCACCTTTAGTTTAAAAAATTCTGCTAATTATAATTGTACCCTCATTACTATCAACAATCACTGTTGTTTCAGACCTAATCACACACCTGCGTTCCTCAGAGAGGGCCCTCACTACACCGAGGTTAGAGAGATTTTTTTCCTTCCCTGCAGCTTGGCTTTACCACTGACCACCTACCTCCATCGGTCTTGGGGTATTTTCCCCCTTTTAAATAGAGTACTTTTTAGAGCAGAGCAGATTCAGGTTTAAAGTGAGCAGAAAGTACAGTTTCCATAGACGTCCTGCCCATCTTTCTGTTTCTGAAACACCCCTTTGCAAATTCGAAGATCCTACTCTTCCAGAGCTCCTGAGATCGTGACTCAGCCTCTCTACTGGCTTCTTGAGGTTCAGCGCATGCTCGTTGGTACCGCCAAGTGGATTCAAACTGCTACCTGCTCAAGTGAGCAGGTGCCGAAAATAAAAGACCAACAAATTCTACGGAGTTTTTGGCCTGCATCACCCTAACACACTCGCTCTCATGGGGAAGGGACGCTTAGGGCGACAGGTGGCAAAGTCGGGACATTTCTGGTGGTCTGGCAGCTCGTGGGTGGAGGTCGGGGATGCGCAGTGCGCAGCTCTCCCCCCGCCCCCTAGAACCATCGGCCCACGGGCAACAGTGCGGAGGGTGAAGGCCCTGGGTCTGGCTTTCTAATCCCAGAGCCCGGCGGGGAGCCAGCGTCTCCGTCTACTTCCCCGGCCGGCGCGAACCGCTGCCTCTCCCTCGCAGTGCGGCCCGGACGCCCGCAGCGGGCGGCGGGCTCCTCGCTCCTCACGCGCGGCTGACAGGGCCGCGCGCAGCTTGCCGGGAGCACACACCCACCGACCGACGTCCGTCAGCGTCGCCTCCCGCGCTCAGCTTTGTTGCGCGGGGTGGGCCCTACGTCGCTTCCGCCGCGCACCGCCCCCTCGCCGGCCCGCCCCCAGCGCGTCCGTAACCAGGGGCAACTGTCGCCCTCGATCGCCGGCGGGGACTACGTTGTCCCGGGCCTTCCACCCCGCTGGCCCCACAGGGAGGGTGTGAGCGGCCGCGGCCGCTTCCCGGCCTCCGGGGCAAGGCCCCAGACCACAGCACGGGCGGCAGAGCGAGAGGCCCTGCCCAGTGCGAAAGAAAGCTGCCCTCCGAGGCGGGGAGGTCAGAGGAAGAGGTAGTGCGGGCCTGGGCGAGAATAAGAGAGGGCGGGACCCGGCGAGGAGCCGCGCGGAGTGGGTGGGGCAGTGGGAGGAGCCGAGGGAGGAAGGGCGGGGCCTGTGGGCAAGTGGGGACGTCTTGCTGGAGGGGACAGCTCTCGAAAGACGGGAAGGCGTCTTTTGTGGCGCGGTAGGAACTGCTGGAGGAAGGGGAGGAGCCAGATGAGGAAGAAAGAGGGATCACGGGAGAAGGGGCGGAGCCTGGGGTGAGGGGCGGGGCCATTAGGGGGAGGGAGGGGCCAAGTGTGAGTACCCGGGCGTCAGGAGCGACAGGTGGAGTGTGTTCGATGACTTGTACTTTTGCGTAGAGCGTAAGCTGTGTGAGCTGGGATGACGGGCGTTGCTTTACCATTTTATTCCCAGGGCTAGTCATCTAATACGCACTTAGTGAGTGAATGAGTGCGAGTGGAAAAAGCAGAAGAGTTGGAGTCTGGGATTGGAGTAGGAATGGCCTGATCGGGAGGGATGGTTCGTGTAGAAACCGGCTCCTAGGAATCAGTCTCTGAGTAATCAAAGCCGCTGTGCTCTTTGGGCGTTAATAAGCATGAGGCACAGATAACTAACATGGGGAGATAAGATTTATACTCTTGAATGTGTGAACAATTGTGCAAGTTGAGTGCTGCATATGCTTAACTTTGAGATAAAGGTTCAACTCTCTGCGGAGTTGTGTTCCAAACTGTAAATTAGATTGGAATCCCAATGTAATTTTCCTTTAGAAACTATATTATCGGTGATGAGCATGCCCAGGCCAATCTTCAAGACCTATTTAACCAGTTCATATGCGTGAAGCTTAGCTCTGTATTAAGAAACAATTTCCACCATGGCTAACGTTTCTATTCATTGATTTCTTTGCTCAACACATGTTGATAAGGATCTACAGAAACATCCATTCAGAATTCCAAGTGAGGCTGCCAAAAACTCATCTTTCCCTGGCTGAAATTCTGACGTAGATTCCAGATTCCTTTAAACCTGAGACTTCCAGGAAGGTGGGAGTAGGTGGAGGGGGATGCTGTAGAGCCAAGGAGGTGGTAAGGCGTTTTGAGGGAGTGTAGCCTGCTTTTGACTTAAACACTCTGTGTTTTTCACCTCTCCTGGTCCATCAGCATGGCCCCCACCATTAACTGATTAGGAATGTGCCAAGGAGGTGTAGGAATCTAGGGTAAGGCATTTGTAGTCTGACTATATAGACAGGCAATGGCCAACATGTGCTACCACTGTTCCTTCTTTATTCTCTGGCAGACATCCTTAATCAATCACAGAACTTTCTCCTGTGGTAGCCAAGTTTTAAGATCCTTCTCAACACAATGCTCTAGGTAACCACTACTTGTTTGGAACTGACAATTTGGAACCCATTCTTCCTCCCTAATATTGACAATGAATATTTTAAAAGTTAATAGACATCAGTGTAAATGTAAACTTCCATAACTTGTGGTAAGATTCCTTTTTGTTTTCATTACGATTACCTAAATTGACAGATCAGGAATCCCATAAGTGAGATTTAGAAATGTAGGCCAGATAATTGTATAGCGAGGTGAATTTGCAGCTGGTTAGATAATTAGTAAACACTCAAGTACAAGGGCTATCTGCAGGGCACTGTCCTTTACCCTCTTCTTGCCAACGTTTATATCAATGAGTTTAGATGTAGTTACAGAAGGTATGTCCATTGAATTAATAGATTCTTAAAGTGGGAAGAAATGGCCAAACCAAAGGATGTCAGATTCAGACTCATCTAAGCACTTTGGGATGTTGGTCCAAAACCCATAAGAGGAAATTTTAGAAGGATCTGATACATTTGGGTGTCTACATCTAGCTAAAAAGAAGAAGAAAAAAGAAAAAAAAATTAAGGAAATTAATACAATGGCTATGGAGTCAAGAAGACAAGGAATTATTAACAATTCATGTGAAAAAAATCTAGAAGTTGTAGTTGACATCAAGCTCAGTGTTAATCAAGATTGGGATATAGCTTTAATAGCAATGTTTGTTGACTTAATAGGTATACATTTCAGGTCAAAGGGAGTCAGATTTCAAAATAGACACTTCTAGCCAGACCACATTTGAAGTATTGCCCTCATTTCCAGGTACTACATTTTAAAGACAAGCAACTGTGTGTTCTCACGATGAGGGAATTTGAGATTCTTATCTGAAGAAATTATAGCCATTTTCAGGATTATTGTGTGTTGCTTTTGGGAGGAACACCAGGAACTGAAGAGTAAAATTTGCAGGTTTGCTGATGTCTTGATTTGAGAACATTCTAATCTTTAAAGGTGCCACTGGAATGAAAAAAGTAGCTTATGAAGTAATGAGCTCTCAGTTATTAAAAATACTTCAGAAATATTTAAGCCAAATTAATATTGTATTAGTTTTCTGTTTATGCTGTGTTCTTTCTTTAGGATCTCACAAGGCTGAAATTGAGGTGTCACCAGCCTGGACTCTTGTCTGGAGGGTCCAGGAAGAATCCTCTTCCAAGATCTTTCATATTGTTGGCTTGTTCAGTTTCCTGTGGTTGTAGGACTGAGGTCCCCATTTAATTCCTGTCAGCCAGGGGCTGCTCGCAGCCTCTAAATTCTACCCCATTCCTTGACATGTGACCGCCGCCTCCTTCAAAGCCAGTAACCTGCCTCAGATTCCTCTCCTGCCTTGAATCTGACTTCTGCTGCTGCGGCCAGCCAGAGAGCACTCTCTGCTTTAACGGGCTCTTACATCAGATTATGCCCACCCAGATAATCCAAAATAATCTCTCTGTCTTCAAGTCAGCTGAGTAGTACCATGGTTACATCTGCAAAGTCCCTTTTGCCATGTAATGTAACAGTCACGGACGTTATATCTCATCATGTTCATAGTCCCAGGGATCAGGGTGGGAAATCTTGTGGAGAGAGGATTTGTAGAATTCACTTTACCACATTATCTTTCAGGAGTATTGTAGAAGAATTATTGCAACAGGTATTTTTTTAACCCGTTTTTCTCTATAAACTTATATGCTATTAATTCTACCTCTAATTAGAGTTTTCTCTTTCAATGACTCAGGCATACTCTTCCATAGACATGGAGCTTGTACTCCTGATCCTTTCAGTCTTTTCATCTTTTACTCTGATTTTAGGATACACACCAACCTGGCTTTGCACAGTAGAACACTTATAGACATCTGTTCCTTTCTGTAGTGCTAATGTGCTTTATTTTTAATATTTTCCCACAGCAAAACTACACATTTATTTTCCTTCCTTACCTGAAGCTAGTTCTCTTTTGCTAGCATCGTGTTGTTTCATATACAATAGCTATAATTTAGAGGACTAAATAGCTCTCTAGTCCCTTTAATATGTAACTCTTCATCCAGTTACTTAAAAAATTATGTTGTAGCTAGTTTCTTCTTTTGCTTCAGGTGTGACGGTAAATGAATAAACTCTAGAGTCAGGAAGATCTGGCCTCGTCATCTCAGCTCCAACACTAACAACCTCAGTGACAGTGGTCATCAGGAAAGGACAGGCTCTGCTGCAGTAACACCAGACACTAAAATCTCAATGGCTTAACTCAGGAAGTTTTTTGTGCTTTGTGCACAGTCTGACAAGGACTGATGAGGGCTTGCCTCAAAGCTGTGTCTCAGGATCCAGGCTTCCTACGTTTTGTCATCCTACCAACTCAGCTTGTGACTTCCAAGGTCACAGTGGGAGGAGAAGAGAGAACTGGAGGGGCACATAACCTGTTAACTGCCTCATCCGGGGAGTGATTCTCATCAGTTCCGCTCGTTCTGCTGGCTAGACTGGTCACAAGGCTCTAACCCATCTGCAAGGGAGGCTGCAATGGAGGGAAGGACAGTGGCTTTTTGGGGAGCACTAGCTTTCTCTCTCACAGTGATGTTGAAAAGATTCCGAACCTTCCCGCGTATGTTTCCTCACTTATAAAATGGTACTGATACCAGTAGATATGAGTTATTCTCTTTCAGAGGTTCAGTGTAGGTACCAGTTGTACATATATATTGACTTTTATTTTCCCAACATTTATATATGAATTGAAACGAGTGTTTCTTGTATTTGTCTTTGTCTTGGAGATGTTCATTTCCAATATAATGACTTCTAGTCCCTTCCAGCTATTATATTCTCTTCCAACCTTGACCACAGACAGTTGGTGGCTCTTACTGATTAGTATAAACCTGCCACATTTGCCTGAGCCATTTTGAGCTGCCCCTTCCCACCCAGAGTGAAGCTTTCACACTGAATGAACTGTGATCTCTAATAAGGAATAGTCATGTCAGGGACCAGGTATAGATGTCCCTTTCTCCCTTCTCACTGGGGCTAGACGGAGTCTCACAAGGCCGGAATAAATATAACCCCCCATACAGCTGCTTTCTGACTTGTATTGGATTCCCAGGAACAAGTATTTCCACACGATATAGTGAAGAAAAGCATGCGTGGACTTTGGAGTCAGAAAAAATGGTGGTTTCAAAACATGTCTGCAGATTCATTGATTCTTCTCCCATAGAGAAGCAGGGCATGCGTCTCCTCCGCTGGAGTGTGGGCTGACCTTAGTGGCTGGTGAACCAACGGAATCCAGCAAAAGTGAAACTATGTGACTTCTAAGGCCAGGTTGTAAAAGGCAATTCAGGCTGTTCTAATATGGTAATGGTTCTGATATGGCTCTCATATGATAATGATATCAGGCATTTGGTAAGTGTTAGTTGTCCTTCTTTTCTTCAAGCTTATCTTTTTTTAACTCAGTTTCCTCAGAAATGAGACTGAACTCTGAGATGCTATGGCAGCCTAGCATCTCTGAATGCACTTACTGCATTTTGGTCATATATACCATATTATGAGTACCCTCCTTAAAGTAGAACAGAAAACTCATGGCCTCTGTACTACTTTGTGACAAGGATTCTGGCATGGGACCTAGGTTCCACCAATTACACATACCCTCCCAATACATGCATTGAGCAGTGAATAACAGGAAGAAATGGTCGTTTGCAATGGGGTGAAAGAAAATTCTGTCCTGATGGTGGCCCAGGCATTTGATGCTTTTGGGCTAGGGTGGCGGAGCACAGGAATCCAGTCCTAAGTGTCATATTGCTGAAAGCTGAGTCAATTACATGTTTAGAACAAGTAGTATGGGTTGGGCATTGTTCCTGACTTTATAGCTTCAAACTCTGCCTTTCTGACCCATTCCTCCTTTGAAAATTCTGTAGGCTACGTAATACGGTCATGTGCCACATGAAGACATTTCCATCAATGATGGACCGCATACATGACGGTGGGCCCATAAGATTAGTACTGTATGGCCTAGGTGTGTAGTAGGCTCTACCACCTAGGTGTGTGTAAGTGCACTCTAGGATGTTTGCACATGACAAAATCGCCTAATGATGCATTTCTCAGAACATGTCCCTGTCATTAAGTGACACATGACTGTAACTTCTGATAATTTTATCTTATTAAAAATCAATGAGGATTCTCTCATTTACAACAAAGGCCCCAACTAATAAAAATGTACTCATCAAATTTGAAGCCTCGGATCCAATGATTAATGTACCAGTTCTATAAAAGTAATGTCTCATAGTTATATGTGCTTTGTAGTTTATAAAGAGCTCTCATGAGTTATTTTTTAATGTAAATGTTCATCTTTAATGCCTAACTCTTTTTCCAAAGTGTACCCATTTATTCTCCTACCAGCAGCATTTTATAGGTATTAATAGGTTTTTTAACTTTACCAAAATGTTGGGTATATTGTGCTACCTTATTATGATTTTCGTTTTATTTTTTAAAAATTATCACACAGTAAACTTGACTTTTTGTTGGTGTAAAGTTCTATGAATTTTAACGTATGTATAGACATCACTCTGTTTACCATCACTATCGCTTTGTCTTTTCGAGAATGTCTTATAGAGTATGCGCTGCTGTGTACTGTACAGCACGCAGCATAATATTTTGAGACTGGCTTCCTTTACTCAGCGCAATGGCTTTGAGATTCATCATGTCGTTACATGTATAAAGAGTTTGCTCCTTCTTCTTGCTGAGTAGTGTTTCATTGTATGCGCACACCACTGTTTGTTTACCTGTTCACCTACTGAGGGGTATTTGGGATGTTTCCAGTTTGAGGCGATTATGAATAGAGTTGTTATAAATACTCGTACACAGGTTTTTGTGTGAATATAAGTTTTTATTTCTCTAGGATAGATCACGAATAGGATTGCTGGGTAGTATGGTGAGTGTATGTCTACCTTTATAAGAAATTCCTAGATTGTTTTCTAGAGGGGCTTTATCATTTTCCCAGCAATGTATGAGAATTCTAGTTGCTACTGTCCTTGCCAACAGTTGGTATTGTCATTTTTTTTTTCGGTGAGGAAGATTCACCCTGAGCTAACATCTGTGCCAGTCGTCCTCTTTTTTGTATGTGGGATGCCTCCAGAGCATGGCTGATGAGTGGAGCAGGTCCCTGCCAGGGATCCAAACCCACGAACCCCGGCCGCTGAAGCGGAGCATGCAGAACTGTAACCACTCGGCCACCAGGCCAGCCTCCTCATGTTTGTTATTTTAGTAATTTTAATATGTGGTTTTAATTTGCATTTCCCTAATGGCTAATGGGCTGAATGTCTTTTCATGGGCTTGTTTGCCTTCCTTATTATATCTTCTTTGGTGTAATGTCTGTTCAAGTGTTTTGTCCATTTTTATCTGGCAAAATTAATTTTTCAATTTTTTATTTGCTGTTCTTTTCTCACTATTGAGTTTGCAGAGTTCTTCATATATTCTGGATAGAAGTCCTTTGTCAAATAAGTGATTTGCAGACATTTTCTCCCAGGCTGTAACTTGTCTCTTTTCATTCTCCAACACAGCGTTTGGCAGAGTAAAAGTTCTTAATTTTGATGAGGACCAATGTATCGATTTCTTTCTTTTATAGATCATGTTTTTGGTGTCATTCTGAGAACACTTTGCCCGACCCCAGGTCATGAAGATTTTCTATGTTTTTTTTTTTAAAGTTAGATAGTTTTATGATTTATATTTAGATCTAGTATCCATTTTGAGGTGTTTTTTGCATATGGATGGCCAATTGTTGCAACAGTTATAGTGGAAAAGACTCTCCTTTCTGCATTTAATTATTTTTGCATCTTTGTCAAAATCAATCTTTGTCAAAAATCAATTGACCGTGTTTATGTGGGTATATTTCTGGACTCCCTATTCTGGCCAATTGATCTGTATGTCTCTCCATTCACCAATACCAAACTGATTCCTACAGCTTTATGGTAATTTTTAAAACTGGGTGTGGTGATTCCTCCAGTTTGTTCTTCATTTTCTTGTCAATATCTATAAGAAATCCTGTTCTAGATTCATATCTTGATATTCAGCAGTTATTCCTCCAACTTCTGCTTCTTTAACATTGTCTATCTATTCTTGGGCCTTTATATTTTCATTTGGATACATTTTAGAATCTAAAAAACTGAAAAAAGTTTTAAGAAAAGAATTATAATGTTATAGGCACATAGTCTTATGTTCCCAAGATTTAGGACTTCCCACTCCCAGGGCCCTGGACTCTATTTCAAGGACCATAAATGTCCACATTTTAGGTGATGACATTTATAGTACACAAAGGTCATTTGCTTTGTACGTCACCTCTGATGATACCAGACCAGTGTGGTACCAAGACATTACTACTGGTCACCAAAATCTGGTTTCCTTTTCCTTCTGGAAATACAGGAGGAAGTATCCCCACTTCTTGAAGTTAGGCCGTACCGTGTGACTTGTTCCAGCTACTGACAAGGGGTCTGAAGTCATATGAGTCACTTCCAGGCAGAAGCATGTAAGAGCCCGCGTGTGATTCCCCATGTTTGCCATCACATTCTGCCATCACAGTTGGCTGTGGTTTCCCATGATGGTGCCCCCATCACTTCAAGTTCCAGAGCGGGGATAATGTGGAGCAGAGTCCATGACATCACACAATGGAGTAGCATGAGTTAGAAATAAACTTTTGTTGTTTTTTACCACTGGGGGAAAACAAAAGTCAGGATTGCTTGTTATTGAAGCATAATCTTGCCTATCTTGACTACTGCTAGGTAGCTGAGGCTAACAGAGACTATGCCAAACTGAAGTGTACCCTGGTGACTTTTTCCAAAAAGAACCTGAGAGCTGAACCCTATCTGGGGCAAACAAACAAACAAAAAACAAAACAAACAAAATTTTAGAGTTTTATGGGGATTTTTTAATAGATCTATTTCTTACTTCACTTTCATTAAAATGATAAAATAACCATATTATCACCTTCTTGATCAAAGAAATACAAAGGCCCTTTCTGTACTAGTATGGCCTACTTCTGTCTGTCTCTTCCTGTCTTCTGCTGTCCTTTTTCTTAGCTTCTCTTCACTACTAACCTTTTGGAAATTTCTTCATGTTCTTGGTCAAGCAGTCTCTTTTTTTCACGTAAGTTTTTCTTTGGGCAGCATTACTTATTTGCAAATAGTAGATATTCTTCTCATTTTACATTGATTTCAACCTCTCCCAGCCCATTTTAACTTTTATACAACACATCCATTAAAATAGCAACAGAAAATGTGTCCTCTTGCTGGATTTGATTGTAATATTGGTGTGCCTCTGCCACTGACAGTTGGTAGCTTAATGGAAGTCTTTGTTCATTTCAGGAGCAGGGCACTTAGTATGCTAAGTTACAGACTGGTTAGGGTGTTAAAGCTACAGTGATTTTGCCAGATGTATAACAGAGGCATTTGGTAGTCTCTGTCCTTCTCCGTTTGTTAACAAACTGCGTGATCATAATACAGAGTCAGAGATCCAAAAGGTAATGTCTGTTTTTTCTGCATTTCCAACCCTATATTTTGCAGTTCAGTAAATTCAATGAGAAGGCTTTGAGTACTTTGACTTAAGAGTAATTGGACCATTATTTATGGAGTTTCTCTAAATCGCCTTCATAAGCTCTCTTCTCTGATTTTTTATACCTTTGTTGTACATCAGTTCTTTTTCAATAAGCCCTTGTTCAAGGTCTCTACTCTAACTTAAAATTATACAAACCACGTTATCTATTCTTTATACATTTATTTCATTTTCCTTAAGGTCAAAATTCATGGGATGCTCACCTCCACCGTTATTCCACATTCTATTTCTCGAACAACTCTGATAACATGATGGCTTAAAATAACATTTTATTATGAAAAATTTCACACTTACATAAAAGCAGAGAGAATAGCACAGTTAACCTCCCACCTACAACACTGCCCAGCTACAACAAACAGAACTTGTGGCCACTTTTATTTCATTACTCTCTCTCTCCCCACAACCACCCACCTCCCCTTGCAGGATTATTTTAAAGCAAATCATAATGGCTTATATTTAATTGGTAAAGTAAAATAAAACTATTTTACAGTTTTTTGGCTGATTATTTCCTTTCCATTTCTGTCTGTAAATGCTACTAGAAAAGATATTTTCTGGATCACAGTGAGTTTCCATAGGCTCTGTTTCTTAGATTCTCCATTCATCTTTATTTCATTTCCAGATATCTTAGTTCCTTGATCAGTTTTCCTTTGGTTTATTCTTGTTTATCCAAACATGTACTTTGGGGGCTGAGACCTCATTCACCTTCTTTGTACATTTCGGTTCTAGTTGGTTCAATAACATAAGTCATTGGGTTTAATACCTCCTGGCCTACATCTGCGTGCCTTCCTGCTTTGCACTCCGGATTCAGTTTTCTAGTTGCATCTGCAAATGCATTTTCCCATGGTAGCAGTTTCCTGTGATCTTTGTGATTTCTTGATGCGATTTTCTTGGAAAGCCTTACTGTAGACTTTGATCGTGCTTTATAGCAGTGGTGCTTAAACTGAGTCAGGCTGTAAAGCTCCAGGCAAGTCCAGTGGAATAGCATGAGCTAGATTAACTTCAAATCTGTAAACCAGGCATAATTTTACTATCAGAAATTATAAGTATTACATCAGTGCAGATTTCTGCATTCCAACTTAAAAGTAAAACTGCGTACAATTTGTAAGAAATCACATATCCACTCTTTTGGTTGAGTTTGCTTCTTGTGCATTTCGATTTGTCATCTCTTATATGATCTGGAAGACAAAAACGGGCAGTAAAACTTGAAGGCACGTTTATAGGAGGAAAACTTAAAATTAAGACTATTCTTTCCACTAACTGATTTTTTCCTAATTAGGAAAAGACCACCAATATTCTGTTTTAGTAGGGAACATCTCGGTCCAGCCTGAAGAGCACCAGCGCTCGGGGAGCGCCCAGCAGTCTGGTACGCAGTCACCTGGCCGTTTGACTAAGAACATTGCACTCACTGACTCACAGATGATTCTTAGTTTTCGGCTGTAAAGAGTCAGTTGCATTCCCATGATCTCCCATTAAATGAGTAAAATACTTATAAAGATGTAGTATTTATAACAAATATGTAAAGTGCTTATACCCGTGCCTGGCACATGGTTAGAGCTATGTAGCAGTAAGTTCTATTATTAAATTATCATTGTTACCTGTGTTTCTTTTGCCACTTTGTAATACACTATGACTGGAACCTCTCCTGGTGCCCTTGGTGGGTCCAACTTCTACTGACTCCAAAATAGAGGCCCACCCAACATCGCATCTTTGGCCTCTGTTGTTCCTCTCTCGATGCAGAGATAGAGGTAGAGGTGTCTTCTTCCCCTCAGATTTCACATATTCTCGTGACACGTGAGAAATAGTTGAAGGAGCGGGTTAACCTGAAAGAGAGAGGAGGACAGGGAATTTTGCCGTGGCGCTGTAGGGAGGCTGAGGCAGTGGGCCATCTCTGGATCAACGATTCTTCAACCTTTTGTAGTGACAGCCTGCTTTGTAACTCCGATGCAAGCCCTGCCCTGAAAAACGGATGGAGCATTTTCAGAGGTGTCATAGACCTCCTGAAGTCCGCCCACGGACGGGGAGACTTCCCATCTCAGAGCCTTGCTCTGGAGGCAAAAACTAGAGCCAGGGAGTCGAGGATGGTGATGGGCAGGGAAAGCAGTGTTGGTTCAGTATCAGGGAGAACTTTCTAACAGAGCAGTAGTTCTCCAACTTTGCTGGATTTTAGTAGCACCTAGGGTGATTTTAAAAGTCCTGATGGCCAGGCTGTGCCCAGACCAAATCAGAATCTCTCTGGGTAGGGTCGGGGCATTTTAATTTTTTCTAAAGCTCCCCAGATGATTCCAAGGAGCAGCTGAGTTTGAGAACCAGTAAGCTGGAGTGCTTTGCCATGGAACAGGCCCTCTGAGTAGTGCGTGCCTTGTCGGTGGAGATACTTCAAGCGCAGAACGCTTTTCTTGCTGATTTGAATATCCTAACTATACTTAATCTCTCCTAAACAGTATCTATTTCTTTGCTATATTAACCTCACGTTTAAATTTATTTTATTATTTAGTAAGTCCTTTTGCTTTTGATTCTCTGCTCTTTTCCTTTCAAACTGTGTACTTGTTAAGTCTGTGGGGTGCCGTGGTACAAATGTATCTGTAATTCAGGAGAGAATGAGCTCTGAGTGTACATATAGGAACTTCTCTGGCCTGGGCAGTGACTGACGTGGAATTTCACAATATGAAAGCATCAGGCTGGTTTGCACAGTCTGTCTGGTCCTTAATCATGCTCCTGTTTGTAAACAGAATAGCACTTCTAGTTTTTAGTCACTTGTAATATCATTTTTTTCCTTTCAGATTTCATTCATTTCCCGTGATGTCATATTGGAGAAGATTAGGATGTCCACAGATATTTGACCTTCCATAGGTAAATGGAATTTTATTACCATAAAAATGCCACTTTAAGCCTGTGTGAAGAAGCTGAAATGGTAATTAAACAGATATTGTTCTAAGAAGTTATTGATCTCTACTTCAACAGAAAATGAAAAAAGTGGATTTCTGGCAGGGGTCATGTGTAGCGAGAGAAAGCAAGGTGTGTGGTCCCCAGTGGCCTTTGTCTCATTACAAGCAAGGAATTCCTCAGGAAGGCACTGGCTGTTCACCCTCCCTCAGTTGGACCATTGGTGGTCACTATGTAGGCCTTAGAGTTTATCTGTGCAGCTTGAGGGGTCCCCAGGAAGAGCCCCTGTCTGTAGGAAGGTATTATAATCATGCCCATGTTATAGACGAGCAAACAGACCCAGAAAAGTAACTTGCCCAAGGCCACACAGCTAGTAATAGGATTGGAATCCTGGTTATTTGGCACCTGAGCCTGTGCTCCTGATCAGGATTGTAACTTTCCTAACCCTGTGACTGGATTATAAATGCCAAGTCCCATTTTTCAACCTGGAAAAGCATCAGTTAAGGATAGATAGTATCATCATCATTACCATCACCACCACCACCTGCTGTACTGGTTTGCTAGGGCTGCCATAACAAAGTACCACAGAGTGGCGCTTAAACAACAGGAATTTATTGTCTTGCAGTTCTAGAGGCTGGAAGTCCAAAATCAAGGTGTGGGCAGGGTTGGTTCCTTCTCAGGGCTGTGAGGGAAGGATTCATTCCAGGCCTCTCTCCTTGGCTTGTAGATGACTATCGTTTCCCTGTGTCTCTTCACATGGTCTTCCCTCTAAGCATCTTTCTGTCCAAATTTCCCCTTTTTATAGGACACCAGTTATGTAGGGTGGATTAGGGTGAATCGACTGACTTAGCCTAGACCACGTGCTCCACCAGCTTCCTCAGAAGCCTAAGGATCCCCCAGCTGATATCCAGAGTTGCTGGGAAGAGAAAGAGTTGGAGGCTGGGGCGCCTCAGTCGCACATACCCATGACGGTTCTCTTGATATGAGCACAATACCATCTGGATGTTTTTGGAGTGGAGGGTAGGGATGCTTAAACCCACATTCCTTAAGGCACTCTGTACCCCATCACAAGGGACAGAGCCTGTGCTAACATCGTCCTGTCCTCTTTCCTTCACTCCCAACTTTGGTCTTTAATCAAATCCATTAGTCTTTAAAATCAGCCTTTTCCTTTATAATGTCAATAGTTGGCAATGGATGGTTTTGTAATACTTCTTCTCAGTCTATTCCTGAATGGGTCTTGAAGATATTTCACTTGAGTTATTGCATTGCTTTTTTTTTCTTTCTTTAAATCAATGTGAAAAACAGTTCAACGTGCATTTCAAACTACAGGAAGAAGATGTTAAAGACTCTAAGCAACCATCACAGACATGGATCTTGCTCAGAAGAATGAGACTGAGTTAGAAAACAGTGAAAGTAATGAAATTCAAAGCACAGAAGAAACGGAATTAACCTTTACTTGTCCAGATGAAAGAAGCGAAAAGAATGCTATTTGTTGTCTTCTCAATATCAGTGACATTACACTTGAACAAGATGAAAGAGCCCATGAGTTTGTCATCGGCACTGGGTGGGAGGAGGCGGTGAGTATCTTCCTGAGTTAGGTATCTTGCATGTCTGAGTTTTGATGCTAGCCTTAGCCTTTTCTTTGACTTTTTTCAAAAAAATACTTACTATTACCAAAAAAATGTGTTAATGAAATATAGAAACCTTTAGAACAGAGGTAAAATGTAAATGACGATAAGAGCAGTACCTTTTATGGAATATTTATGGCCACTTAGTCTTGGCAGGCAGTCAGTGCTTCACATGTCTCAGTTCGTTCAGCCTCGCAATAGCCCTATGAGGCAAGTCTGCTGAACAGCCTCACTTTTTGGACAAGGACACTAAGTCACCCAAAAAGTGAAATAATGTGCAAAGATCACCCAGCCAGTGGCCCACGCAGGGCTCGACTCTGGGTCTTCAGGACTCCAGACCCTGAGCTTCTTAACTGCTGTGCTAAACTCCCTGAGAGACCTGAGATTTCTGTCTTACTGGTTCCACTCAGAACCCTGCGGGTTTATTAAACTATTCTTAGAATCAATAATAGAATCCTAAATGTAGAATTATAAAGAAATTTGGTCTAATCCGGTAATTCTCAGGTGACAGTTGGTAATGTCACAACTCAGGGTGAGGGGAAGGGGATGTCACTGGCATCTGGTGGGTCAAGGCCAGGGTGCTGCTCTACACTGCCCAGGATGGTCCCCACCCTGTCTTAGTTCCAGCTGCTATAACATAGACAGGGGGGCTTAAACAACAGTCATTTACCGCTCACAGTTCTGGAGGCTGGAAGTCCAAGATCAGGGTGCAAACCTGGTGGGGTTCTTGGTGAGGACCCTCTTCCTGGTTGTGTTCTCCCATGGCCTTCCTTGGTGTGTGCAAGCAGAGAGGTCCCTTATCTCCTCCTCTTCTTATAAGGGCACTAGTCTCATCAATGAAGGCCCCACCCTCTTGACCTCATCTAACCATAATTACCTCCCAATGTACCACCTCCAAAAACCATCACATTAGGGGCTAGAGTTTCAACATAGGAATTTTGGGGGGACACAAATATATAGTCCATAACAAGCTCCAAATGTCAGTAGTGCCAAGGTTGAGAAACCCTGATCTAATTGGTTTATTTTATAAATATGGAAACTGAGGCTAAGACAAGGCAGAGTGACTCACCCAAGTCCACTTGAAAGAATCACATCTTCAAGAGCCCTTCTCTAGTCCTCTGTCTGCTGTGCTGCCTACACCGCTGCCTTAAGCGTTTGTGACCTTCCACACATGTGCACCCATGCCACATAAATCAGGCTTGTAGACAGTTCTATTTACAGATTTAAAATGTTCGAAGTTTAGAAGGTTCAGTTTACTAGTAAGGCAACTACTTTGAAATGTATATGTAAGGGCTGTTGGAAAAGAATTTGCTTTTACTTGGAAAAAGTGCTCCACATGTCCCTTGCGTGGAGTGTGTGTGCTGTTCACACTCTATCCAGGGTGGTCCTGCCATGTCACCTCCTGCCTGCCGCTCTTCGTTCTCTCTGTCCAGCCCCCGACCCGTGCCCACCAGGCCTGCCTCGCTTCCGCAGGGCGCCTTGCTTCAGGAGAGGTGATGGAGGCCTGTCCTGCCAGATGCCAGCTTCCTGCGCTGGCTTCTGGCCCTTTGACGCTTTCTGTGCTGGTGCCAGGGAGCCCTGGCCAGCATTTGAAGGCGAACAGAGAACACCTTGCTGGCAGCAATTTGTGCGAATTTCCTATGCTTTCAGAGCCAAGAGACAGGAGATAGACGATGCGCTGCCTCAGGGGCATACGTTCTTGACCCGGACTGACTGGACACAAGGAGCCTTTCCTGTCACTACCTTAGTTTCTACTGTAGCTGCTCAGGTGGCTCTTAGGGTCAGGCAAGTGGGGAGCATGTGCTGGCTCGTCAGGGGAGCCTGTTGAATAGATCCAGAAAGACGGAAGTGCAGGGGTTGCTCCAGAACTTAGGTTCCCCTCAATAAATACACAATTAAGTAGAAGTTGCCTTGCTACACAAACACAGCCTGAAGACGAATCCCCTGGCTGGAGGAGGGCCTGGGGGGCTGCCTCCTTCCAGCTGGAGCCATCATCTGTAGAGAGGCCCTCATCTAAGGACCTGTCACCTAAGGACCTGTTAGCTAGCAGGCTGGGATTCTTGCCTTCCTGCAAAAGCTGGAGAGCCACCTGCGGAGCCAGGATAGGGAGGAGTGAGGTTTGAGGCCAGCAGCGTGGTCCCAGAAGAACCAGCGCCGCCTGGGCAGCACGTGAAGGGACAGGGTTCCTGGAAGAAATGCAGAGGGACGAAGAGGCCGGGCAACGTGTCCTTCAGTGGACTTGGTGTGCCCCATGGGGCAGCAACCCTGAAGCCCCTGTATATAATTGCCATCTGACAATTGGGACTTAACTATAGAAGGAAAACGGTCCTTTCGGTTGGAATGTACTCGAGGTTATCAGGGTGGCTTTGGGAAGAGCTGGGACCTTGGAATAAGAAAGAACTGGATTCAAATCTGCCACTTACTGGCAGCTAACCTTGGGGAAGATTCCTGTCCCTTAGCTCCAGGCTCTTCATCTGCAAATTTGGGCCGTAGGGGTGTAGTGAGGACACAAATGCCTAATTCGGTGCCAAGCACACGCTAGATTTTTTTTAAAGTGATGCTTAACACTTAGGAATTTTTAGCTGGAGGAATTTGGGGAGCTGAGCACATGAAGTGAGTGGGGGAGGGTGAGGAGGGAACGATGGTAAGGGGACGTTTTGTGTAGGATGACCAGAGGCTGACCGCATCTTCCAGGCCTGGAGACACTGCCGCCCCCCACAGCCTCTCTTTGTCCTCTGTGTGGGACTGCACAGACCCTCTGAATGTGCCAGAAATAGCCACTGGCTGTAACAATGTTTCAAGCCTCAGTTTCCCCCTCTGTAAGCTGGGTATCAGAATGTTTGAATTGTAGTGCTACAAGGAGGATTGAATGCAGGATGCTAACAGATCTTCAGCTCAGCCCCTGGAACATGGTAAACGTGTGGGAGCTATTTTTGCTTTTCTTACACGTAAGGTTGCCAGATTGAGGAAATGACAACAGAGGACACCCAGTTAAACCTGAATTTCGGTAAACAGCACCTAATTAGTTTAGTATGAGTGTGTCCCAAATGTGGCCTGTACTTTTATATGGCACTCTATTTAACAGGACCTCTGTGGCAAGGTCAGCCAGGGGCTCCAGGCATGGACAAGGGCGCAGGTGTGCCTGGGGTACGCCACCGACTCCAGCACCTGCCTCTGCTTGTCCGCTCTCCCTCCAGCCCCTCCACACAGCAGCAGTCTCCGGGGGATGGGAACAGCCTGGAGGTACAAGAAAGCCTGGTAGGGAGGACAAGGACGAACAGTTTTGATTTTATTTTAATAGTTCTGAATGTATTTTAATGTGCATTTGAAAAAATATCTAGTCAGCACATCAAGGTGGCCATTTACAGATACTACTGCTCAGTATTTTAGCATTAACAATTCCTTTCACTATTTCAGATTAACAAATGCTATTACAAATACTATTGCTTAGTATGAGGCTAAAATAGGTATTAAAATTAAAAAAAAAAGGTGAATGCATTTTAAAAAAAATCTGACTTCAAATAGGAGGGCCAAACTGGAGATGTGGCCAAAGTTGGGGCAGCTTGGCTGAGAGTAACGTGCTACTTTATTTGCAGGTCCAAGGCTGGGGAAGGACTTCTCCGACCGCCTGCATCTGGCCCAGAAAGAAGCTTAAAAAGGCGAGGGTGGGAGAAAGTGCCGGCAGCTGCTTACTCTGTGTCAGTTTGTCCCAAAGGAGCTCTGAGGCCAGGCCTCAGTTGGAGGCAGGGAAGTTGGAGTCGGGGGCACCGGCTGAGGTGGGCCCGGAGAAGGATCAAGGCAGCCTCTCCCAGACTCAGGGGCCCCCCCGAGACCCCCCCACTGCCTCCAGGGAGATTAGCAAGATCTGCTTTCCCACCTACAGTCAGGGAGAGAAAAAAAGTCTGCAAATAAAGGAGTTTATTTGGTGCATGGAAAACTGGGCCATCCCGGAGACTGGTAGGGGCAAGGACCCCAGAAGTCCCATCAGAGGCGCTAACAGAGGTCCCTTCACCTCAGACTCCTTGACTTCCAAGGCTCTGTTAGTTCTACCTCCCCTGAAGTCTTCATTCCCAAATGGCTTGGATGTTCTGGGTAAGAAGAGTAAGAACTTTTTCTGGCAGCCGGAAGAGAAGATTCTGTGTGTGGAAAAGGATGAGTGTGTGGCTTGTGAATATGGATTGAAAACAGTTGACGGGAAAGGAGAAAAGAGACCCACTGAGCTGGCCAGTCACCTTAAGGTCAACGACCTGCAGCCTTTCCCTCCCCCAGCTGCCCGGACATCCCTGCTGGCCAACCCCGAGCCGTGCTGCCTGCCCTGGTCCCTCCTGCCTGAGAAAAACCTGGTGTGCCCTCCCAACCCCAACAGTGTTCGATATCTCGCCACCTTGCAGCTTTTGCAGAAACAGGGAGTGCAAAACCACAAAGCCAGACTCAAAGCCAGGGAGCCAAGACCTCCCGGGAACACCCAAAAGCGCGTTCTCACCGAGGCCAAGCAGGAAACCAGGCCAGAAACGGTGGAGACCAAAGTGTTGTCAAGCTCTCTCCTGCCGTTCCTCACAGTGAGCAGAGTTTTTATCCCCGTCTCCGCTCACAGGCTGCTCTGAGTCGCTACAATATACCTCCCAGGGAATGAACGCTGCTGGAGATTCATTCACCCCTCTCCTGTCCCCACCCCGTGCCCCTTGGCGCTGGCTCTGTCACCCTCTCCTTTTCATGTGCTCTCCCATACTCGTCCCTCCCTCCCTCCTTCCCCTTGTCATTTTTTTGGACTGGTCCAGAGGAGATTGAACCTCACTGTATGAGTTTCGATTGATTCTGAAACCCCTATATTTATGTTACCTGCTTCTGTTGCTTAGTCATTTGCAAAATGCAAACTGGTAATGCCAGTCTCCTCAGCCACTGCTGCCTTCTCTCTCCAGTCCCACAGGAACCCAAGCGGACGGTGGGCGATCCGAAGGGCCTCCCTCAGGGATGCCCCCATGGCGGCTCCAAGCCACGTGTCCTCCCCCAGTGCCTTCAGCTAAGTGGACTGGGCTTGTTGAGACCAAATTGTTTCCTGATCTTTTGAACCAGGCAGATCTGCTGCCTCATTTTCTCTTGCGACAAAGATCTGAAACATTGCTTTAATAGAAAACTCCGGCGAATATCCTTGTGTCCAAGGTGACATTTACTTACATTGTAGCATCATGCTCGTCTCTGTGTCTGGGAAGTTTTAGCCACAGCTCTACAAAATCCTTCTTCGGAAGAAGGTTAAGAATAATTAATTATTTGAAAAGAATTTCACTGTGATTATTGTCACCCCACATGCTTCCTCCAGCCTTACCTTGCGTCTAGTATTTGGGAACTCTACGACCCCGACAGACACTTATGAAATGGGGCTGTTACTTTCTCCCTTCTCCTGTCCCCCTACCCCCTCATTTTACCTCAATGTGTATTCCCTGAAGTTGTATATAAATTAAGCGTTTGTAAATGAGTTATACTTTAAATGCCAGGTGACAATGCTATGTAGAGTAATGCTCTGAAAAACCGTTTTGTGATGTGAATAACCATTTAGCGGCTCTGTAATTACATAGTTTGCATTTGCTTAAGATAGGTTGTACTTGAACTCTGAACTTTTCATCTCCTAAATGATGGGCAGACAGAATATATGACTGTATTTGTAAATATCTGCTCTCCATGATTGGTCTTTGTAATATCTTGTCTGTTAGTTTTTTTTGTTTTGTTTTGTTGGTTTGTTTTTATGAAACACTAGAAATACAGGAATGCTTATAGGACAACAGTCATTAAAAGGTATATTTTGCCCACTGAGGTTGAACACTTCTTTACAGCCTAGAAGCAATTCTTAGGTTCTGCCCCCTCTTTCCTCCCTGAATGAAGAAATCATCTGGATTCTGTCCCCAAGAGGAGGCCCAACTTCCCCCGGTGTCTGGACAGTGGGGGAGTAGGACCTGGTACTGTCTGAGGACCCTGCAGCTCTGGCAGCCTGCGCACCTAAGCCAGTGGTTTTTCAAGCCCTCTTTTATAAGCAGCAGAATAAGAAGCAGCTCGATATATAAAGCAGTCAAAGTGTTTAATTGGGAGGGAGGGCACTGAGCAGTGTGAGGGAGGGACCGAGCCCCACCCGCTCAGCCCAGATGTACTTACCTTGTGAGATCTTGAGGCAGTTTGAATACACTGATCTAAGATACAATAGAATAGAGGCCGGCCTCGTGGCCGAGTGGTTAAGTTCGCACACCCCACTGCAGGCGGCCCAGTGTTTCGCCGGTTTGAATCCTGGGTGCAGACATGGCACCACTCATCGAGCCATGCTGAGGCGGCATCCCACATGCCACAACTAAAAGGACCCACAACTAAGAATATACAACTATGTACCGGGGAGCTTTGGGGATAAAAAGGAAAAAAATAAAATCTTAAGATACAATAGAATATATTTTTCTTAAGAAAAACTCTTTTGTCGAGATAAGGGTTATAAATTCTATAGATTTGGAGGTAAACATAGAATAATTTAGAATTAAGAGGAGAGTACAAAGTTTGAACAAAGGAAGGGTCCAAATTTAAAGTATCCTTCTTCTTGAGCAAATAATTAATTTGGCCAGCAAAATATTGACCAGAGGGTTCCTCTGTGAATAGGTAAGAATGTTTTGCGTTCGGCATCTCTTTGTCTAAATAATTAGTCAAGTGCCAACTAATAAATAAAGTTGCTCTGGGATCTTATTTGCATTAGCCCAGGTTTAGCTTGTTTCTTGGCGGATAAAGTCACTCTAGGCCTTGTTCCAATGTCCACTCAGATTAAATCAGGACATCCAAACTGGTCCTTGCGTTCAAGTCCAGACGAAGGCTGAACGTTACTAGAATACAGTCCTCATTAGGTTCTAGGTCCCTGACAAGACTTTCAGGGGAAATCCTGCCGTTGAAAGGAGCTAAGCATGTCGTAATGTAGGTGCCATCGGCCCTCTTCCTACCGCAAGATGATGCTCTCAATTCGGTTTGAGTTCCTCTAGTCCTCGTCAAACCAAGCATGGAGGACTCTGTGTTTCATCCCTCATTCTGTTATTTTTGGATGTCTCATTAGTAAAACTTTCCAAACTCCTATTGTTCTTGAAACCCTAAAAAATCACCAAGTGGAACTGTGGCAGCACCCGACACAGGGCTCGTGCTGGGCTGAGGCCAGGGGATGCTGCTGAGGGTCTGGGGGAGGCAAGGGAGACACTGGAGGGAGACCTCAGAGACAGGAGAGGTAGCACTCCTGAAGGGAAAGGGGAAGGCTCTGTCAGAATAGGGCCTGGCTACATTTGGACAAGTATGTAGGACTTCGGCTATTCAGGGAGACTTGCCCTAATTTTAGCTTTATTCTTTATATTCTGGACTTTGCCCCTCATTGTGAAATTTACCTGTACTTCAAAGACCATGCGATAAAATGATTTGAACCCAGAATCACATTTGCCTTCACTCTCCCTCCCTCTCAGTTCCGGAGCTTCAGGACCCAGAGGGCCCCCAGGAGCCCCAGCCCCTCTCTGTGGGAGCCCCTCGTTGACCAAGCAGGCAGAGCTGCATGACTGGAGGCCTCCTATCTAGGGCTTTTCGGGGTGTCTGGGCTTGGGTCCAGTGTAACCTTGACACTAGTAGGGGCTCCTGAGAAGCAAGGTGGGGAAGAAACACTGGGGCTCTTGTGTCTGACCAAGGGCACACAAGGGCAGCCCTGGGACCACAGGGAACACTCTCCCACCATCTGCCAGGCTACCTGGGACAGTGGAGCCAGGACGGATTCAACGCTGTGCTCCCGATGCCCAGGCTAAACCCCGAGTCCTAAGCAGCAGCATGTTTGAGATGCAATCACAAAACCAAATATTTCACCCAGGACATGGAAAAAGCATGGATCACCAGAAAGCAAAGAGTAAGCTACAAGCAGAAGCAGTGAGGAGACGCCAAGCTTGGAACAAGGTTTTACTGAAACATACCATGCCAATGTGCTCACTCCATTGGGCCCCCAATTTTTTTTCCGTTCACATTGAGGTAACATAGGCACTTTTGAGAATAAGAACGTCACCACGGGGATACAAGTTTTCCAAAATGTTTTCATTTTCTGAAATATTTGACTGTTTCACTGATAAACTAAAAAAAGAGTATCACTTGTCTTAATTTTGTTGTATCTTTTTTGCAGCCTTATGTCCTGTAAGATTAACTTGCTTGAGAGTAAAGTACCAAAAGTTAATGGAGGGGCCTTACGCAGTAAGTTTCTCCTACGCCAACCTTCGCTATTTTTGAATTTGTGGATTTAGAACAAAGTTACAAATGTGTTTGTTATTTATTAGTAAGGCACTATAAAATTTAGTTTTTTCTGAAGTTTGTTGAAAGAACTGAATGGATATTGGTACTCTTTCAGTTCAAGCATTATAGACAATGCTTTTATTCATCTACAATTTGGGCAATTGCTTCTTTCAAACATGTCTATTTTTAAATGACTTAGTGCCCACATTTGTTAACGTTTAAAACACTGACAACGCGCGAATCCTCTCTATCTGCTCTTTAGCCCGCTCTCTCGATATGTAAACTAAGCGATCAGTGTATCTGCTAATCAATACGGTTCACACAACCGAGAGAACTCTTTGGATTTGAACACTGCAGAACAAGGGTATTGAGTCAACTCTTTTTGGCCATAAGAACATCATATTAGCCAGCATCTTGCTGAAGAAACTAGATTAAAATTCATGTCATTTAACAGTCTTTTAGATGTTGGGAGTGAGTATGAAGCCAAAAGATTAACTATCCTCTCCTAGTGTCAAATTTAATCAGTGGCACTTTAACACCCTTCAGATGAGAACACACACAAGTTGTGAGATAGAAGGAAAATAAAAGTGCATGATTCGTGAGATTTCAAAGCCTTGATCCCTAAAGTTACATCCCCCAAAGTTACATGTTGCTCCTTCTCTTTAAGAGCCTTCCAAGGACGAGCTGGAGAAGCATTGCTTTAAACATACCAGATAGTAAGTGCTCTTCAGAGTCAATATTAGATAGCAGACTTTGATGAGCAGGTTTGGACTGGAATTGAGATAAATATTCTAAAATTGAGGCTGGAAAGGATTCCATGAAAACATCACCCTGTTATTTGCCACTATTACTAAAACAACGTCACAACTAGACTGACAATGATACATTTTCCCCTAATCAAAAGTAGCTTCAAACCTTACTCAGCATCTTTCAGGTAAGTCTACAAAATTTTTCTACTGTAATTTTCCCTTTTATGGCAAGGGAATCAGAAACACACAGATTTGGCTTTCCTGCAAGTTAGTGACTGAGCAAAGAATGACTCATACTCTAACACTCTTATTTTTGCTCTTAAACCAGAACCACATTATTTACAAAGATAAAAGGCCTATTATAAAATGGTAACATTTGGCAAATGCATGAATTAGAGTAATTTCCTTTAAATAAATTTTCCAAAAACTTAAATCCTAAGGTGTAGAGTTTTTATCAAAATAAAAACTTCACATCAAAATAGAAACTTTGGTAATGGAGTGTCTTTTCATTTTCTATTAGAAAAACTGTCAGCATATTTTATGAACAAAGATAAAACAATAATGAAAATAACCAGGCACTGTGCGACTTTCAGAAGATGACGCGTTTGTGAAAAGTTAAGGAAACAAAATAAGTCACATTATGAGTATGTTGAAGAATTCACACAAAAAAGTAGAATTCTCACTTCTCTTTAATCACTGAATTTCAGTTTTTACAAATATCTTAGAACAATTCAGATAACTAAGGTTTGGGGGGAACAGTTCTTTCTTGTAAATGAGGAACTATTACATGCTCCATTTTTCTGTAAATAACTCTATTGGCTGGATTAACAAACATGGCCACAGAAACAATTGTTTTTAAAGCCGCAGATCACTGCATTTATATTTACAAAAAACATAAACAGACATGCATTTCTCCTTTACTAGGAGGACTTGAATAGATGTTTGAACATTAAGGCAGTGACAATTCTAAAACAATGAAATGCTAAGTTAAGGCTTTATGTTTGTTTTGAAACCCATATTCATAGGCAACTGTGACCAAAGCAAACGTTCATCTACCAGGTTGAGTTCATCTGCCCAGGATATGTTATTTACCCATCTCAGCAATGCTCCTACGGGATAGGAATTAGTAGCAACACCATCAGCTTACTTTAATGAATTATTAGTCCTCTCCTTAGATTTTATTTTGAGGATTTAGTCTTCAGCAACACAAGCATGCGCCACAGAAGGAACAGAGCATTTTTTTCTTTTCGTAAACTTAGAAAACTTACAGGCTGTACTGATTTTTACTTGCCTGAAAGTTGGCCAACAATCAAGAATTCAGGATCTCCTAAATAAAGAAAACCCCAAAAGGACCCTGACCATACGCCCATCTCAAAACACAGATGTTCTTGATTATTGAAGCAACTGGTCTTCACCTCGTTTTCCTTGAAGAAGACTGTTTGGTATCAGCCTCTCTAAACAGACAAATAAATAAAGCAACAAAATGCAGAATAGCCTATTTTACATGAATCTATTCTATAATTGCTCTCAAGGCACAAATACCCTTGCTAGACCAATGTCCTTCCTTAAGAAAACGATGAGAGGTGGATGGAGGGAAGATTCACTTTAATTGTTGATTGCACTCTTGCCCTATCAAGCTTATGCACAGCAGTGAAATTTAGAGGGGAATGTCCTTTTCTCTTTGCATTATTTTTTCTAACATTGAGAGCGACAAAACTCAGATCCAGCCTGTCGGTGTCCTTTGAGAAGCAGCTCTGGAGCTGCACCCTGGCCTACTGCAGAGAGCATGAGGGACGTTTGGGGGCACGCTCCCTCCAGCAGGAGCTAACAGGCATGATTCCACAATCCAGCATTTCCATGGTTGGGAGGACTTACTCTTATTTAGACCAGAAGGATCGCTATTTACGCTAAGCGCTTGCCACTACTTCTTTAAGCAGTAATTTTACAGCAACATGTGCCTTGTGAGGAAGGTACTGTACACTTACATGGGTATCAATAATAGTTCATGTAAAGAAGGAATGGCAATGAGTACATGAAAGCTGTCTCAAAAGCTAAAGATGGCTGTAGTTTTCCTTTGTGTCTTCAAATCAGAAAAGAGTGAGATGTCAAAGCAGATGAAGCTGCAGGCAGCATGAGTCTCAAACCATCTAAGCACTGGTGTTTCAATCTGATGGTGCAGCAGCAGAAGTCTCTAGATACTACTATCAGAAAACAGGAATTTCTCACAAGCACTGTCAAAAATATTTTAGGTACAAATTTAAGTTAAGCAAGTCACACTTTGACTAAAATGTTTTGAAGATTTGAAAAGTTTGTACCCTAGTACCTGGTAAGCTTGGCTTCAGATAAATAGTTAGATGGGTTTTAAAGGTGAAATACATTTTTTTTTTAAGATGAGAAGACTAGCTGTGAAACGGCAAACGTCGGCAACACAAAAACAATCATTTTCAGGTCAACATCTTACATTTTATAATACACTCACATTTATACACAAATTTCATGTTTACACATACAAAAGGCAAAGAACCTCGAAGAATTGAAGTAACTGCGTCACAGACTACATTCAATAGAGTTAATACTGTTGTCCCCATTCTCCAGTTTCTAAATCCAGAAGGAAATCGTAAACGCCATCCCACACGTGGCCTCCGTTGTTAGAAGCTGGAGACTGTGTGTAGTTCTGCACACGTCTGGGTTTCCACAGAACTGAACTGAGATTCCATTGTGTTCCAGGCCAAATCGGCCAGAAGAAAGTCGTCCATTGCCGTTTGAGTTTCATTGCTGGTGCAGAACAAGCTCCCCAGGGCTTCAAAGCCAGAGCTCATGGTCTGTGTTTCTGTGCTGTTCAACTGAACTTTGCTCTCCAGAGCAGGCATGTTTTTAGCAGCGGAGATTCCTTCGGTTTGGGTCTCTGTGTCAGATGAATCAGTACTCATGGAAAAGCCGGAGTGTTTCAGAATACTTCCCAGAGGCAGATGAGGGCTACTGTCTAAAAAGAAGTTTAAGTCTGTCTGTGTCTGCGTGTCAAACATTTCAAGGCCTAGGAAGTTAGAAGTCCCCCTACAACCGTAGGACTGGGCAGAGGTGTCTGCAAGCAAGAAGTCAGTTTGGGTCTCTATGTCCAGCGATTCCAAGACTGGCTCAGTGGCCATGGTGCCAAGCTCACTCTCTTCAGTCTGAGTCTGGATATTTGAGGCCGAAAAGAACTCTTCAATATCAAAATCAATTGCAGGATTCTGTGTTGGGCCAGACGGGAGCTGGGTGTCAGGTCCAGTACTTGTGTCAGACAAAAGACTACGGTTGTCCAGTGTTTGACCAGGCAGATTACTTGACAAGATGTTTTCTAAATCACTTAATAAATCTATGGTTTGGGTCTGGTTATCTGTCATGTTCTGTGAAGGCAGCATACTATTCTGCACACCGAAGTTTACAATTGGTGTGGATTTCTCACTATCTTGATTTAGAGTCTTAGGCTGGCTCTGCGCTAACAAACCGTGAGTTACGGTCTCTGCTGCTAAGCCGCCGCTTACAACACTGTCTGTAGAAACACCGTATGAGGAATGCACGCTCTCAAAAATGTCTCCACACATTACAGCTTGGGCCATCTGTACTCGCTCATCTGCTGGACTTTGCATTCCACTGGTTTGAGTTTCTCTGGAGATCCCACCTGACTGGAAACAGGCATCTACAAATGCATCAGTCTGAGCCGCTATAGATGAGGTTACTTTAGAATTGGGCAAAAATGTTTGAGTATGAACACTAATGGGAAGGGAAACTTGAGAACCAAACGTCAAATCAGTTTGAGAACAAGACGATACGGAGGAATCAGGGCTGGCCCACTGTGCAGAAGGTATGAAGTGTTGTGTGGCATAAGATAGATCTGTCTGTACATTGATTGAAGAAATGCTGTTCTTTTGACATGTGTTCCCTGGTTCCTGTAAAGGATCAGACGGACTTTTACCCAAGTTCACTTGAACACCTATACTAATTGGCTCAACACCAACAGGATTCACAATTTTTGAAAGAGGGAGGCTCTCCTTAAGAGAGCAAGCCTCTGAATCTAGGCCAAGGATCAGGGTTCCTATTGACAAGGGCAGTAAGTGCACGGCACCCGGGGCAGAGCCCTGATGATCGACACCGAACACCACAGGCTGGCCCGAGGAGTCGGCTGTAGGCACAAAGACAGGCAGAGGAGAAAACTGCATAATGGGGAGTTTAATCAAAGCCACTTTGGGCTTTGGTAAAAGCAACTTCTGAGGATATCTCGGAGGTGTTGTAAGAGGCTGCTTTCTGGCATTAGAGCTGCAAGAGTCTTCAAAGGAAGCGACTAGCTTTATTTCTGAAGTTTCTAGTTCTTGAGCGTCTGGTCTCGGGGCTGGTTGGTTGTTCAAGGACTCAAGGGTCTTACTGGACAACTTCTGGTTGTGCAGACAGTTTTCCATTTTCCTTTTCTTACTAGGTGGATCCCTGAGAACAATGACAGAGTAAAAAGAGAAAAGCAATTTTAAACTGCAGCTTTCTTCAACCCTGGCACTGTATCTTCACTTACAAATGCTATTTTCCACATCTACAGTAGCGGTCAGATTCAACCCAGGGAAGAGAAATCCATTCTTCCTAACTCTTCGAGAACTGGGCCTACTATACGGAGGTAGAAGTTCAGAAACATGCAAACAGGGAAGGAGGAAGCATACCTTCTTTTGGGTAAAGCTCTAAGTACTAGAACTCAACTTAGATCTGTAAGCATAAGGAAGCTAACAGATTATACAATGCAACTGTTATCATTTCTAAATGGAAGTTATTACTCCAAATATAAATTTCATCTTTAAAATGAAGTAGAGTTGCACTGATAAAACTTATCTCTTCAACAATCTAATATCTCTCTAGTAGAAAATGCTGGAAGTTGAGATTTTCAGTTGGGAACAATAAGAGACCCTCAAAAGGAGTTAGGAGCAAGAATAGGGAAGAACAATTGGGTCAAGAGATGCCGAGCCCTTGCTAGTGCTGCTGCCATTTCTGCAAGCTCCCTTCTTCCATATCACATCTTTGCTCCATTACTCCAGGCAGGTCCACTTGAAACTCTCCCCACAGCTGTTGACCTTTCGGCCACCGTTTCTTCCCCTTTACCTGTGTTCTGCGGGGATCTCATGGCCAGTTCGGTAGACGTGGGACTGTAAGGCAGTTCTGCTGGCATAGGGACAGCCACACGTGCACTGGAAGGTCTTGCCGCAATCCTCGGCGTGCCTTTTCAAGTCCCATTCAGTGCCATAAGAATTGCTGCACTTACTACATTTATGCTTCTTTTCAGCATGCATTTTCATAAAGTGCTAGGAAGAACACAGAAGAGACTAAAACGAAAAACTGCAAATGCTCAAAACATTTAAAAAACCATGAATATAACCAAATTAACAATGATTTTACATGATAAAATATAGCAGTCCAAATCAAAAGAATGTAAAAGCAGGCAAATTGTAGTTGATCACAGGCCTCTCCTCCCTATCACTCTCACTCTGTGAAAGTGAAGAGACTGTTCTGGAAACAATCCCTCGCGCCCACCATTCAGGTTTCCATCTGCTGCAGGCAGAAAACAGTTTGCCATGCTCTGTCCAGGACCCTCCAGCAAACCCTCAGGGAAGATTCAAGCTGCCAATTTCTTCCAGTCCTGAGCCGCCTCTGTCCCTAGTCCCTCCCCTTAAGCAGCTGCTTCTGAAATTCTTCTTGCCCAAATTCAGGCAGTTTCCCCGCTCCCCTGGGAGAACAATTCCTTTGTGCCTTTGCTCTCTGACCTTGGAGGCATACAGATTCGCCCTGAGATCTGGAAGTACACATGTTCTCATTCTTTGATGAACGGGTCTCCTTTTCTTTGTCTCTGAATCCACTTCTGGACATCTTCCCCTCCAGAACAAGCCCTGCGGCTCCTTCCATTGTATGACACCCTACTCACTTTTGCCCAACTGAGGGACTCTTGGCTGGCTGTCCTCACAAGCAGCTTTCTGTTCAATTCTCTAGTTACGTTTGTTAAGTAATTAGAATGCACATTAAGTTATAACTTCCTCATTTCATCCTCAGAGAAGTATACTTAAGACAAGTAAAATACCTGTTTTACGAGAGAAAATTGAGAAAATGGTCTGTCAGGGCCTCTAGGGCATCCTTCAATTGGACAACAGTAGAATTTCGGTACAGTTTTCAAATCTTTTCTTATTGTTGGATTTACTATGCCATCCTGCAAAAGAAAAATTACTTTAAATAATTATTTTCAAAAACCCAATAGAACAGGCTGGGAGAAGAAACAAGGAGTGACTAAGACAGGCACAGGAGATCTGTTTAGGGTGATGAAAATATGCGAAAGTTGGATTGTGGTGATGGCTGCACAACTATGTAAATCTACTAAAAAGTAATTGAATCATTCACTTAAAACAGGTAAATTTTATGGTGTGTAAACCTTAGCTCAATAAATCTGTTAAAATTTTTCAAAAAAACAAAAAAGCAAACGACGTTATTTAAAAAATCTTCTATGTATTCCTTTAAAAGTTCTCCTTCTAAACTTAAAATCTCTGCCCTTCAAGCCAGCTTCTCTATTTGTAAGCGGTATATTTACAGTTTCTCAGGCTCAAGATTTTGGTATCATCCTTAGGTCTTCCCTTCCCTTTGAGCCCACCCCCAGTGAATTAGTGTGAGCCCTGGAAAAACCTCCTTTGACTATGGTCTAGGCCTTCCTGATAAACAGCATTGTGACTTTCTCTCATCATCAATCACATTACCCCCTAAAGTAGCTAAAACTTGTCAACACAACTTTTATATAGCAGCTTGAATACAGGCACCATGCTATGTCTGAAATTTAATAATCCTTATAGTGGCCTGCACTGACAGCTTTCACGACTGTGTCAGGCACTGTTCTAAGCACTTTATATATATTAACTCATGTAACTAACAATCCTTTGTTATTAGGCATGTGATTGACTTTTTGGCCAGGAGTTTTAAAATAATTAGTGAGTTAATTTAGCTTGATGTGCTCTGTCTTGTTACCCTTGATGAGCCCACATACCTTAGGTGTGAGACACCTATGACCTCCAGTTTAATTCTTGTCTGGCTACGCCCAGCTGGCCCTAACGCAAGGTAGGGGGTGACGGACCTCTCTACAGGTGACTGGAAACAATTGGACATGCGCTCAGGCCTCAGCTGTTGCCACAGCAGCACGCAGATATTCTGGTCCTCTGGTGTTCTGATGAGAAAGGATTCATTACTTTTGGAACACGCCCACCTCCTTCTCTACCATCAGTGTGTACCCAGAGAAGTGAGAAATTCATAACCATGTAGCTAACACTATCTCCCTTTGCTTTTCCACTGAATCTCAAGAGGAACCTGTTGATCTTGTTGAGTCTGTGCCCACTCATTTAGAGGGGAAAATAAATTATTCTTGTTTTATTTTTAAAGAACAGAATTTATCATTCAATGATATCATATTCAGTCAGCTATTCCTCCATGTATTCCACACTGGTCCCTCCTTTTACAATCCTTCCTCTTCTAATGTTATAACAAATTCAACAATCCAAAAAATTATTTGTATGTACGACCTAATGGTATTTTTTAAAAAAGGTATGTATACTAAAATCCCAACTCCTCATTATGCCTCCAATCTACAATTATAACCACATCTTTTTCTGTTCCCTTTTCATACCCTACCCTACTCAGCCTAACACTCTTCCCACCTCCAATTCCATCCTCCACATCCATTCTTGGATGACCGTCCTTCTTGAAGGCCCAGTTTGTCCCACATCCTCTCATCTCCTCCCTTCAGGCAGAATGCAATGGTGGAAACAGCATGTATGAAAGACCTGTAAGCCATTTCTACCACTGACTAGGGGTGTGGCCAGGGACAAGGTATTTAACCTCTCTGAGCCAGCTTACTCATTTCTTTGTTTTTTTAGCTAAGGAAGATTTGCCCTGAGCTAACATCCCTTGCCAATCTTCCTCTTTTTTTTGGGTTGCTGCCACAACATGGCTGATGAGTGGTATAGGTCCGTGCCTGGGTTCCGAACCCAGGAACCCATGCCGCCAAAGCAGAGCATGCTGAACTTAACCACTATGCCACGGGTCCAGTCCCTACTCATTTCTAAAACAGAGAGAACAGTTAACTCTCAGGATTATCTTGTATTGTATTAGCATAGAGCCTAGACCAGATCACATTCTCAATAAACCACAGTCCCTTGTTCAGGCTCACTACCCACATCTATAGATCTATTCCTTGTCTAAATTCCAAGACGGTACCTAACTTAAGCTATCTTAAATACTATCATTTTCTTCCAGAGTTCTTATTTCCCTAAATTTTTTTTTCCCATAAGAAAAGCAAATAACTCTGTTAATCAAAGACGGTACCTAACTTAAGCTATCTTAAATACTATCATTTTCTTCCAGAGTTCTTATTTCCCTAAATTGTTTTTTCCCATAAGAAAAGCAAATAACTCTGTTAATCAGTATTTATTTACTCTCCTCCCCAAAGCCCCAGTACATAGTTGTATATCCTAGTTGTAAGTCCTTTTAGTTCTTCTATGTGAGCAGTGCAAGAGCACGGCTACTGACAGACGAGTGGTGTGGTTCTCTGCTTGAGAACTGAACCCGGGCCGCCAAAGTGGAGTGTGCTGAACTTTAACTACTAGGCCGTTGGGGCTGGCTTCCTAACTAAATTTCTTAAGGGTAAAGACTGCTTTATACACCTCTTGGTATTGTCTTCACGCTTAAAGAGAACAATTGCACACTAAACGCGGAGCATTTTTACAAAGGCAGTCCAGTGTAGGGCAGTGGTTCTCAACCCTGGCAGCCTATGAAAATCACTTGAGGCACTTAAAAAAAAAATACCTATGCCTGGGCCCATCCTCAGGTATTCTGATATAATTAGTTTTGAGTAGGGATTAGGGATCCACGTGTTTGGTTTTAAAATCTCCCTGGATGAACCCAATGTGTAACTTAGCTTAAGAACGGTGGTCTAGTGGTTAAACCATGGGTTCTGGAATATGGACTGCCAGTTTGAACTCTCCACCTTGCCACTTTCCCGTGACCTTGGGAAAATGAACTGTCTTGGTTTCCTTATCCGTAAAGTAGGCATCGTAATAGGATCTACGTCAGGGTTCTTGTGAGGACCTGGTAAATAACGTCCGGGGTTTAGAACAGTGCTTATCGCATAGCTACTCAGTTATTACAGCTATTAGTTATCTGCTATGGAGATTTTTGTTTCTTCTTTTGCTTTTTGCCAACCAACTTAATGCCAATAAGCTAAGCTAAACTAGTACTTTACATTAAATATTGTCTTTGTGAATGTCTGATTGAAATCTGCTTTTGAATCTTCTAGCTTTAATGACAATTGACACTGCCTCTCATCACCAAACTCATCTCATTCACCAATTCATCTAGTGTTTTTTAAATTTTTTAAATTTTATTATTTTTTTTAAGGAAGATTTGCCCTGAGCTAACATCTGCCGCCAATCCTCCTCTTTTTGCTGAGGAAGAGCGGCCCTGGGCTAACATCTGTGCCCACCTTCCTCTACTTTATATATGGGATGCTGCCACAGCATGGCCTGACAAGTGGTGCGTAGGGCCACGCCTGGGATCTGAACTTGTGAACCCCCAGCTGCTGAAGCAGAGCACATAAACTTAACTACTATACAACTGGGCCGGCCCCCTAGTGTTTTTTGTAATGAAATACTTTTAAGTAACTTATATTTTTTCCACCTAGTGTTATTAGCAAGAGAAAATGAAATGTGGGGAGAATATTAAGGAAGATTGTAAAATCCTTCATTGACTTAACCATTATCAAACGCCTCTTTAGTTATATGCCAGAAATGGCCCCCTTTTATGTTCTAGGCTATCCAATGTTACATAAACTCTGCCTGCAGGGTCACAACAAAATTCACGCTCGCTTCTGATACATCCTCAGTTCTGCTTAGCAATCCTTTTTATTATCCCTTTTCAAACTCCCTATCACGATGCTGGCCCCATGGCCGAGTGGTTAAGATCACATGCTCTGCTTCAGCAGCCCAGGGTTTCTCAGGTTCGGATCCTGGGCGAGGACATGGCACCGCTCGTCAGGCCACGATGAGGTAGCGTCCCACATAGCACAGCCAGGAAGACCCACAGCTAGAATACACAACTACGGACTGGGGGCTTTGGGGAGAAGAAGGAAAAAGAAGATCGGCCACAGATGTTAGCTGAGGTGCCAATCTTAGAAAAACCCAACAAAACAACTCCCTATCAAGTTCTCATATACCTGTTCACTTTTTACAAAATTAAGAAACCGTATGTTTTAAGAGAAGTTTTAGGTTCACAGCAAAACTGAGTGAAAAGTACAGAGAGTTCCCATATACCCCATCTCCAAACATGTACAGCCTGTTCCACTTCTAACATCCCCCACCAAAGTGGTACATCTGTTACAACTGATAAAACCTACACTGACACATCATTACCACCCAAAGTCCACAGCTGATATTCGAGTTCACTCTTGCTGTTGTACATTCTATGGGTTTCGACAGATGGAGAATGACATGTATCCAACGTTCGAGTATCATACAGAGTATTTTCACTGCCCTAAAAATCCTCTGGGCTCCACCTACTCAGAACATCCTTCCCCTTAAGCCCTGGCAACCACCAATCTTTCTACTGTCTCCACAGTTTTGCCTCTTCCAGGATGTCATACAGTTGGAATCATACAGTGTGTAGCCTTTTCAGATTGGCTTCTTTCACTTAAATTGCATCTAAATCTCCTCCAAGTCTCTTCATGGCTTGATAGCTCATTTCTTTTTAGTGCTCAATAATACTTCATGGTCTGGATGTGCCACAGTTTATTCATCCATTCACCTCCTGAAGGACATCTTGGCTGCGTCTGAGTTTTCGCAATTAGAACGGTGACTTCTCTTTTTAAGTGTCTTCTACCACTTGCTCGCCTTTCCTTTCTCACTGCTGGCATCATTAGTTCAAGTCCTCCTGACTCTCCGGACTCTGTCATTAACCTCTTAACTAATTCCTAGACTTTCAATCTCTTTTTCATTCACCCTTTGCCAGATTCGTCTTTCTAAAGTATAGCTCTGATCATGTCGTTACTCACTCGAACGCTTTCAGTGGCACCCCAATACTACTCCAGTCCAAATTTCCCTAGCCTGGGACATTCAAAGTCCCCTGCCATATACAAGGGTTCAAACTACCTTTCTCTTCTGTTGTTTCTCTGTTATATCTAATGGAACTACTTAAAATTCCCCAGACCTTTTCAAGGGGAGGAATATATTTGTATCTTCTATTGCATTTCTGAATATTGTGAATGGAGTAAATGGTCAATAAAAATTGTGGCATTATACTGAACATGTTCAAGCAGCAGTCTAAGCCAAAACTATATCATGCACCCGGACGAGACACTAAAGACAGCCACCCTGGACAACAACAATCTCCTTGTTGCTGTTGTTACAGGCATGGCAACAATCTGACACTGTGCACTTTCCTGCTTTCCGAGGGCCAACTCCTCAGCCCTCCCCATCCCCACCACCCCACGCCAGTTCCTGGGCCTTCTTCCCATTCTTGTCCTGAGACAATAAGGCTCAAAGGGTAGGCTGGCTGAGAAGAGAACAGGGCAGATAAGAAATGGTGATGGCACAAAAAACAGGAACTGCAGTGGGAAAGTGATGTTTTGTTCGGAAGTTCTATGTACATCCAAGAATAAAATTTGACAGACTGTTTGTACTTTATCTTTTGTGTGCATAATCACAAAAAATATACACGAAAAATACTTCGTGTTCGTTCTACTTTTTTGGGGTAGCTGTTTACAAAACATTTTAAAATAAAAAAAAAACTTCATAAAATGTTTATGAAACATTTTAAGTAAAAGAGTGAAAAAGAACCTATGAGAGGAAACAATCGAAAACAAGATGGAAAAAAGCAAAGATACAGAAGAAGAGAAAAGTAAGAGGAAGGACAAAATTGAAGAAGAGAGAGGAAAAGGAAAGGATTGTAAGAATCATGGCAAAAATGGGAAAAAAGGCATTACAGCTCCTCTAGCGCCTGACTGTGTTCACCGAAAGCACCCAAGAAGAAAACTACTTCGCTTTGTTGACTACTTACTCTAAATTTAAAATTAGAAGCTCTTGTACAATATGGTCTAAAGCAACTTGGAACATTTCTTTTCCTTTGCTTTTTAAACAAACTTCCCGGCAAATCATTAAAAGCAATCCCCTGGACTAAAAATAATACAAAATCTTCTAAGCTATGTTTCAAAAACATAAATGTTGCTGGATAAGAGGTTACTTAAGGGCCCACGTGTCCCCTTCACTGCTTTCAAACATGAGGAATAAAAGAATCTCTAACAATCAAGAAATGTCCATTTACTCCTATTCTTCCTCTCCCTGAATCACCAGCTTTCATTTTTCATGGATTTCTCTGTGGGCAAGGCCAGCCTAGGATACAGTATTTCCAGACTTCCTTACAGGATATGGAATACAGACATCTACCTTAAGAACCTACACAAAGCCAAAAAGCAGTATGTACCCAAACCCTTACAGTTTAATCCCCACTCTTACCCATTATCCTTTGGAAGAGTTTTTTAATCATTTACGTTAAGAAGGGAATATTTGGTTGGAAACGGGGTATCTTGTTCAGAAAGATTAGAATAAAATAAGAACCATACAGCAACAAATGGGGAAGGGAATAAAGATGATCATCATCTAGAAAAAATAAAAACCAGGAAAGAAACTAGAATTATGCAAGTATCTGTAACCAAGAGAACGAAATATTCCACTGAGTATTATGCAAATCTGCCGAGCAGAGAGACTCAGACTAGCTCACGGGCAGAAAGTAGGCGTGCGCTCCACTGGTAGTGGAGTCTCTGGTCTAAACACAGACGGCTTTCAAAACCACAGGGAGCTCCTAGTCTGCTCGTGTCCCCAGGCCTCTTCCTCCTCCCTCCGTCTTTCCAATACTTGGAGAACATCAAGTGTCAAGAGTAATGTTTGAAGTCAAGAGCCTTCTACTCGGGATCCAGATGGAGAGTACAGATTCACCATACTGCCCCCCCACCATAGAGACACACTACTTTGTCACATATGCCACCTTCACTAAAGAAAATGAACTCCCTTTCCACCAAGACAGCAGATGCTCAGGGAGTACAGGCCACCAGGTTAGAACGGCAGAACAAAGCAGGAAAGTGAGCCTGTCTGACAAGAAAAGAATAACGACGGTTCTGGGTGAGGTTTCTTTAATTCCTGCTGAAACAGGGCTCCCCAGTGACCTAGGAAGGAAACTCAAGAGAGTCCATTTCTTCATGGTTAACGTTTTCAGTTCAGAAAGGGATCTTGAGCACATCATGCTGTCTTCAGGCAAGAGAAATCCGAAAAATGACTAGAACTGGAAGCATGCCTTCACACCATTAACTCGAGGGAAGGGAGGACACTGATACCCTGAAACGCTGAGGTCCAACACAAGATCTGTCTGCCAACATTTGTGTCTGCTTTAAACATATTCCTCCTTCTCAGGCTTATTATATTTTATCAGGATCTTCGGAATTCCCGAACTTCACATATTTTAAAAACCTAATTCGAAATAAACCTACTGTCTACTATCAAACTAGTCCTGTCGAGTAAATGGTATCTTTATGCTTACAGATGCTTCACAAAGTCCTGAGACAGAGAGCTCCAGACAGCAACTCCAGGGAAAAGAACAGTATAAACTGTTCAGGCCAACACAAGGAGGGGCCCGGGCAGACTGACAGCTTCATCTGTGCTCAGAGCTGTCTGTGGCTCAGGGGAGGACAGAGAAGGGAGTGATGGCTGTCCTACACCCGCTAGAGAGAACCAAGGGATCAGGGGGTGGAATTCCTACAGATAGACAGTTCACCCACTCAAGATAAAATACGGATAAGAAAAGGAAGGATTCAGTTAAAATTCAGTATGAAAGAGGAAACAGGAGATTGAAGACTATTCCCAGAGTTACTGCACTCGGGTCCTGGAAGAAAATCAGAACTATTCGGAGGAAGACGGCAGACGCCCGCAGGGTCCTGCTCAGCCCACCTCCGCGGACATCTCCGGATCGGGCTGGGGAATCCTCAGCGGAACGCTGCCGCGTCTCGTCCAGGCGGGGCTGGAAGGGGACTGCCCTTCCCGGGCGACCCGTCTGCCCTCCTAGCCACCCTCAGCTCAAACTTTCTGCTGTGAAACCCTTGTGAGAGCCCGACTCTAAGCAAGTCTCCCAGGAGGATGCACCCGGAGGATGCACCCACCCGGAGGATGCACCCACCCGGAGGATGCGCGGGACACGCGCCGCGCCGGGCGACTTCAACTCGCTCCTGAAGCAGCTCACACCGTCGAAGCTAGTGTCCACCAAAGTGCTTTCGCGACACGCTTTGGAATTACGTCACCGTTGGCACAGAAAGACTCAGAAGTGGTGGAAGGAAACTTCCTATTGTAAGGACTGGGAGACGAGGCCTGAATAGGTCTTGGCGGGGGTGTGCTGGACGTCTGGCTTTTCTTAAGCTGTCCAGGGATGGGCACTTCACACAAGCTGCACGGGATGTTCGGACCAGTGTCATGTTAGCACACCGTGTCCCCTCGGAGACAAGACCCACGGCAGAAACGTCCCCTCGGCTGCCCGCCCGAGCGCCGCTGGCTTCCCGGCACGGTGACACCTGCGCGGACGGCGCCTGGCCGGCCCTGCGGCGCCCTTTCACCCAGCGGGCTGGACCGCAAGGCCTCGAGGCGGGACCGCGGCGGGGAGGCCGGGCTGCAGGCGCAGAGCCCGGGTCTGCCTCCCGGCGCGATCGGGGGCGAACTGGGCCCATCGACCGGAGCCGAGGCTCCTACGACGCCGCTGCAGGACGAGGGACGCGCGTGTGCGACGCCGGCGGGCTTCGGCCGGTCCCGCCTGACAGCCGCGCCGCGGACCCCGTGCTCTCGGCGACTGCGCCTGGACACGCGCCGGCCCCGCAGTCCCCGGCCGGCGACCCCCTGCGGCCCGGCCCGTGTCCTCGGAAGCCGCGCCGAGGCGGCCGGGGCTGGACGCGGCGCCGCGCGGGCTCACCTGCAGGCGGTGGCTCTTGACCAGGTGCATGTTGAGCGCGGGGCTGTTGGGCAGGATCTTGCCGCAGCCGCGCACGGTGCACAGGATGTTGGTGCGCACGGCCCGCGACAGCTCGCTCACCGACGGCTGGATCAGCTCCCGGGCCGGCGCCGCCGCCCCCGCCGCCGGCTGCCCGGCCGCTGCGGGCCGCGGCCGGCTGCCCCTCAGCCGGCCCGGGGGCCCCCACGGGCCCGAGGCGGCGGCGGCTCCCCTCGCGGCCGCCGGGACGGCCGGGACACCCGAGGCCAGAGCCGCGGGCCCCGCCGCCGCCGCCTCAGAGGCCGCCATGGCTCCCGCACGGCAGCCGGGCCGAGCTCGCAGGTCCCGCCTCCCGCCGCAGCCACTTCCGGCAGGGGGCGGGGCCGCCCGGCTCATTAGCATCCGGCGGCGCCCGGACGGCCGCGGCGCCCCCTGGCGGCCGTGGAGGGCGCGACTGCGGGAGCCGCCGCCAGTGAGGCAGCCGGGTTGCAAAACTTCACGTGGCTTCCTGCCAACAGGCAGAAGGCGCTGGTCCAGCCATCCGATCCATTCTTCGCCTTCCTAGGAACTTGACCTCGGACAATTATTGGATAGAAAAAAAGGTAATGCGTTTAGGAACTTTACTTCCCAAAGGTTAGAAACAACCCAGATGTTCGGCAGCAGGAGAGGCGATGGTATGTTAATACGGTTATGGTTTGTTGAGGGCTTACCATGTGCTAGACACCAGGGAACATGCTTTTCATTGACTATCTCATTTTGTCCTCGAAACACCTGTAGCGGGCATGTACTATAAGTTTCCCCCCATTTCGTGGAGAAGTACGTAACTAGTCCGAGGTCACATTGTACAAATGATTGTTACAATCGACGGTTAATCATTTTAGGGAGGCTGGATTACTCGCCTGTATTTTAACGCTGAAATTCAATTACTATATGGGAGACAGTATATCTCAGGGCAGGGTTCCAAAACCTAAGAACCCAGAGGAACTAGGTAGGTGATGTAAATAGAGGAGGGGGACCAGGAGTAGACAAATGGGTGAGGACTGCAGCAAAATGGGAGCTACAGCCTTTGTTTAAAGGGGGCGGCTGCCGCTCATCTTTAGTATCACTAGATTTACTTCCTAAGATTTTTATGAAAACTTCCAAATTTTATATATTTGCAGCTGTATTAGTTTTCCATCGCTGCGATAACAAATTACCACAAACTTCAGTGACTTAAAACAACACAGGCTTGTTATCTTACAGTTCTAGAGGCCAGAAGTCTGAAATGAGTCTACTGGGCTAAGATCGAGGGGTCGGTGGGGCTGCATTTCTCCTGGAGGCTCCATGGAAGAATATGTGTACTTGCCTTTTCCAGCTTTTAGAGGCCGCCTGCATTTCTTGGCTCATGGCCCCTTCCTCCATCTTCAAAGTCAGTAACGGTGAGCTGAGTCTTTGTTGCTTCACTCTGATTTCTTCAGTAGTCACATGTTCCTCTGCTCTCTTCTATTCCTCTTCTACTTTTGAGGACCCTTGTGATTACACTGGGTCCATTCAGGAAATCTAGGATAATCTTCCCATCTTCAAAGTCCCTGTGCCTTGTCAGGTCACATATTTACAGATCCCAGCGTTTCCGATGTGGACATCTTTGAAGAGGGGGGCCATTATTATGCCCACCACAGGAACGAATTCTGATTTAAAAAGTGCTGTTGGCCAAAAAACCCCCCAACACCCACATCTCTGTGTGGGATAGATAGCATCCTCAGGCTATTGTTTCTTTCCGCATGGTGTCTAAGAGTGCAGGCTCTGGAGTTCAACTGCCTGGGGTTAATGTGGGCTCAGCCACTTACTAGCCTCCGCTTTGTTATTTACTTCAGTAGAATAAGACTAGGAATGCTGCCTGCCTTATAGGATTGTTATGAAAATAAGATAATGCATTTAAAATACTTAGCACATAGTGCCTGTCACATAGTAAGTGCTCAGTAAATGTTGGCCATTATTCATTTTTGGAGACCCTACCTAATGTGCAGTAAATTCCTTTGGCTGTAGAGGTCCCTGGATCTGCATTTACTGCTCCATCTGTTCCCAAGGCTGCATTTGAATGCAGTCTGTGTCTCTGAACCATCAAGCACATAACAGATGAGAATTCCATGTATTCTGATTTCCTTAAGCAGGAGCCTGTCTGGGAGGGCCGCAGAATGCAGCCTCAAGTGACGCCTCTATAGCCTGGATTATACGATTAGTGTCTTTCTCCTTCAGGGTCCAGTTGCACATCCCTGCCTAGCACCAGGGAGGGCTGTGAGCCTGTGAGGAACCATCCTGGGGATCTGCAGGGCCTCTGCGCAGACCTAACACAGGCATTCAGGCACCAGGCAGAAACCCCTACCGTGTGTGTGCGCACACAGGGACAGACGTTCTAAGCCACGACTATGGTCTACAAGGAAATCAGCACTATTCAGCCCGTGCAGACCCAGTGACTTGCTCTGAGATCACTGAAGTGTCTATACCATTTGCTAAGTAAATCTGAAAACATATTTTTCACATAAGATACCTTCAATCTGTAGACAATACCATTACATTGTAAAGCACTGTTTAGTCCTTTTTTTTTCTGATTCCTTATATATCTGTATATTAAGCCTCTTTTTGATTTTCATCAAAAGTACCTGATGTACCACTTTTTAAATATCTTCATTCACAATTGCTGTTTTCTTCTCTGCTTTGGCCACTGGCTAACTCCACTCCAAATTTTCAATCTTCCTCTAGCAGCTGGAGAGGCACTCGTACGTGCTTACATGGTGATCTTATCCCTAGCTTTATTCTGTCCTCATATTCTTTTTTGTTCTCTCATTTTCCCAGACTTCCTCACCTTTTAATTTTATCATAATTGTGACATACGGTTTTATAATTCCAAATTCTTTGTGGAATGAGATAAGGACTAGATTTTTAAATGTTATTATAAAAGGATATGCTATTTAGTGATGATCATTGAAGGATTTTCATCAAGAGTAACTGATGTACCAGTTTTTAAATATCTTTATTCACAAATTAGTATAATATTGGTCAGTTTGAATGCTATACATATGATAAAACAGACTATGAAAAATATCATATTTATAACAAAGCCATTATTTTATAAAACTGAATCATCTGATATGCTACTTCCTGCAATAATAACTTAATGGACCCAGCTGTACCCTCTGGATGGACCAATTTTATGATTCTCCTAGAAAGTTTTGAGTTGGGTGTAGTTTCTTGGTGCTTCTTTCCGTGATCCAAGGCTTAAGAGAAAATCCCTGGGGACCAGCAATTGGAACCAGACCTCTCCAGGATCAAGGAGAGACAGGAATGAGAAAAAGGACATCCTGTCACATCTTACAGACCCACAACTGCTATGCTTTGCAGGATATGGGGGAGAGGGGACACACTGTGGACGAGGAAAGAATCAGTCCCAAAAAATTACATTGAACATTTCTAAAATGTCAATATTAAGGATTAATTTCTAAAACACAAGTTTATAGACAGAAGCTATTCAGCTAGCCATTAACTGAATGTGTATGCAATATAGTGAAGGAGCTGCTATGCTTACAAAACCACATACATCTTATTTATCTCTAATTTTAAAATAATTCATTCCCTTGTTGGGTATGCAAGTGAGCAGCGGAGAAAGTGGTGCATCTGCAATACCTGAAATTAAAAAGAGAGAAAAGAAAATGAAAATAATCACAGGGGCAAAGACGTGAGTCAGTTTAAAAACGGCCAACCTTAGAGGGTAGATCATGGACCCCCATTACGTGCGGAAGCAGAATATGCAAAACAGGGCAAGATGACATAGCAGACGGAGCCCCGAGAAAGCTCAGAGGTAATTAGTCAGCAAGGAGAGGATCGAATATAGTATGTTCATTCTTATAGCTTGGAAAGTAAGCTGACTACTCACCAGCTGGTGCTAAGGCTTTCAATGCTTCCAGAAGATGCGGGCTAGAGAACTTTATTAGGCACCGGAGGGGTTCTTCTCTCTCAGCCAAGATGCCCCCATTTAAGTCACTTTTGAATTTTGTTTCAAGCTGTCAACAAATATATTTATAAATGGCTTTTATATATAACAGTTGGAATGGCAAAATATAATGAAATCAGATTACTCATTTCATTAATTCTTGTTATCAAGAAATATAGGGAATAATGGGGCGGGACCCATTAATTTGCTAACTGTAAACATAGACGGCAATCAGTAGATTAAACGGTATCACACAAAAAATGCCTAGTGTACACAGTGCCTGACACAGAGGAGACCTCGCATGTCAGTTCCACCCTCAGGTGCCCTTCACAGTTTGCATTCTTGACAGAAAATTAGCGCTATTTTCTGTAATTCGTCATTTCAATGTAAAAATGTTGTGTCTTTTGAGTCACTATCATGATTTCTTTTTAACTTCTTATGGAAGATTTCAAAAATATACAAAAGAGTGCACCTACGATATGACTGACAAATAATAATGTACAACTGAAATTTCACAAGGTTATAAACTATCATAATGTCAATAAAAAATAAAATAGAAAAACAAATATACAAAGAAAGGAGCACAGTGTAATGAGTCCCCATGTGCACATCACCCAGCAGAAACAATTACCAACTCGCGGCCAGTCTTCTTTCCTGTTACCCCACCTCTCATTACCTACTGCCCACCCCCACTGGATTATTTTGAAACAAATCCAAGACACCATAGTATTCCATCTGTGAATATTTCAATAAGTATCTAAAACAGACCTAAAAAGGACTCTTTTTAAAAACTTCACCTCCTTGCCACTACCAAACCTAAAAAAATAACAATTCCTTAATATCACCAAAGATCCAAGTGCTACTACTGCAGTAGGTACCTAATTTCAAATTTTTTTACTTAAAGTGATCCTTAAAATTTAGAGGCAGAATGCTGAAATATTTAGAGGGTGATTATTGTCTACAACTAACTCAAATGGTTCAGAATAAACAGAGAAAGAAAGAAAGCAAATGCGGCAAAATGTTAACAACTGGTGAACTGAAGTGAAGGGGAAATGGATGTTCATTGTAATATTCTTGTAAGCTTTCTGAAGGTTTGACATTTTTCAAAATAGGTAAGGTAGGGAAAAATTTGTAGCAGGTATGAGTCAACATGCACCGTGACTTACAGAAAAGAGCTATTCTAAGATGTGTGTAAAGGGAAGGCTTGTGGATTAACCTCACGTGTGCTCGATCAGTGGTTCTCTAACTTCAGTGTGCAGAATTAGGGAGAGGGCTTGTTAAAACAGAGGGCCCAGTCCCACCTCCTGAGTTCCTGATCCAGGAGGACTAGGGTGGGGCCAACAATCTGGATTTCTTACCCATTCCCTGCTTGTGATGACACTCCAGGGACTAGAGAACCAGTATCCTAGAGTATGAGCTGTTTAAAGGAACTCGAACTCGCAAAACCTGCCATTCAGGGGACCCAACTGGAAAGGTGTCAGTCAGCTATTCTCACTAAAACCAATCAAACCAAACAGGGTGGGGCGTGGGCAGCAGATCAATGGCAGATTTAAGGTGTGGCCCATAGCTGTAGGGTGACAAAGCAGAATTTTACTGGAGGGTGTGGGGAAGGAGGGTGTTATGAGTGTAAGCATGAGTATTAGATTAGAGTGATCATGATATACACCTTAAATTCTTTTAGTGGTGGCAGTGGGCTTGCCGCTGACCTGGCCTTCCTGGTGGGCAGTGGCAAACTCCTGGAATGAGCTAGGTTAGCAGTTCTGACTAGGCTACTAGTTTTCTCCATATGATGCCAACTGGGCTATGTAATGATTTATTTATTCATTCTTTTATTCAACAAGTATTTATGAGCACCAGCTACATGAAAGTATTGTTCCAGGTGTGGATGGGTTAGAAAGATATAACCTACATTTTTTTTTCCTCAAAAGTACAGATCACAGCCAGTTATACATAACTGCAGTAATATGTATGATGAAATGAAAAGGCAAATTCAGGGGCTGGCCCAGTGGCGCAGCGGTTAAGTTTGCACGTTCCACTTCTCGGCGGCCCGGGGTTAGCTGGTTCGGATCCCGGGTGCGGACATGGCACCGCTTGGCACGATATGCTGTGGTAGGCGTCCCACGTATAAAGTACAGGAAGATGGGCACAATGTTAGCTCAGGGCCAGGCTTCCTCAGCAAAAAGAGGAGGACTGGCAGTAGTTAGCTCAGGGCTAATCTTCCTCAAAAAAAAAAAAAGAAAAAGAAAAGGCAAATTCAAAATTTCCAGAAGTCTCCTTCACTAACAGAGGAACTTACTAAATACGATAAAAAAGTCTATTTTAACTCATAAATTATACAAAATTAAGGTGATAAATGAAAAAGAAACAGTTATAACTGTTTTCCACTTAAGGTTTTTGTTTTTTTAAAAAAATACTGATAACCTGTAGTTCATGTTTATAGCAACATCCCACCTTATATTGTGCAAATTCTAGTCTTGGTTGAGGATAGTATCCAAAAGTTTCTTGAGTCACTCTTTGGACTCTCTCTTTTTCTATTCTGTTTTCATGGATGATCCTTGAATCCACTATAGATGGAAGATTTCAAAAGAAACAGCTGTTAGGAATATATTTCATCCATAAAGTATCCTCCTTTCATTCTTAACCTTTCAACTTGCTTGTATAATTTATGTTTACTGTTTCTTCTCTTGATTGTAATAATTTCTTATTGTAGAGAGTTGGAAAGTACAGGCTGATAAAAAAGGAAATAAAAATCACCCATAATTCTACCACACTAGGATGAGCACTATTAACATTTTAATATGTTTCTGTCTAGTCCTTTTTTTAGTTAATAAGAAGATATGTATTTTTAAAACTAGGATTATAAAATACACACAATTTTGTATGCTGCTTTCTTTATTTAACATGAAATCAACAGCAGTTCCTATGCCATTGGAAAGTCACAAAAATGTTTAGTTCCTAAGGGCTGCACCATTTCATTTTAGTGCCAAATCACTGCTAAGAGACAGGAAAATTTTCATTTTTATAAATTTATATTGTGCTCCACCACCTTTCTGAACTTTCTGATCCACTTTAGTACTTTCATACTCTACTCTCTTGGGTTTTCTAGGGAGAGAATGGTGTCATCTGTGAGTAGTAACACAGTTGCAATTCCCAGCTGTGTGACTTTGCCTTGCAAGTTACTAAATCTCTCTGAAACCCAGCTTCCTGATGAATACAGCTTATTAATGGGATACTGGGAAGATTAAGAAAATAATACATATAAACACTCTAGTATGGTGCTTGGCACAAAAGAAATGCTCAATGACTATTAGCTAATTTTTGTTTTTGTTGTTATTGTTACATGGCGTGCTAGCAAATTCTAAAAGAGACCTATGGTAGCTTAGCTTCTCCAACAGAAATTTAATTTTCAGTTTTTCTGAAAGCAATAAATAGTTTTAAATCAGGATCTTAGTACATAAATGTTTTACTAAGTGACAGAACTCTAAAAAGGAATGTACTTCCAAATTTCAGTTTTTACGTTGAAACATACGTACTATTTATGTCTAGCCCAAGGCTTCTTTCTTGTAGAGGTGTAGTAGAGTTGTGAGTTTCAAAGGTCTAGAGAAAAAAAAAAAAGAAAAAAATGAGTATTTTCCTAATTTTAACATCTTGAAGTATAGATATTGTTTTGAGTACATAAAGGTATGTCAAATCTTATCTTTATTTTTTCCAACAAAAAGAGATTTGAGGCCATATCCAGGCTGAGTTGAGCATTTCTCCTAGAGCAGGATATGGGCATAGCAGGCTGGGGCCAACAACACGGCTGTTTTGTTTGAGGAGCTCTGTACTTTGTTAACATAAAAACCGGATCTGGAAGGAGTACAGGTGGTGAGTGCAAAAGCTAGAGGAGGCAAAGGCAGCATTCGCAACGTGATCGTTTCAGCTTTATAGCTCTGTCTTCATAACCGTAAAAACTCACTGAGACTCCTTTTGGAAGAATAACTTTCCTACTGTAAGTCTCAATCTCTCAAACCACTTCTCTCGCTTTCCCCCACTAAAGCCATTGTTTTACAATTAAATGTCTGACAACGTGAATTCTCCTAGGAAGGCAACTGTCATTAGCACACAGTGGCACCAATTTGGTGGGAGGGTGGTGGGAAAGAGGGAGGGGCTGCTAGGGAAGAAAATCATTATCTCACTTCTTAATGTTAGATTTTTCTTCCTTAAAGAGTGGCTTGCAGAGAGCCATCACTGCTTTCTACTTAGAACAGTAAGTAGAAAAAAATCTGTAAGTATAACATATCTAAGGGCTCAAAGATGTACACACAGCATTAACAATCCACCTACAGGCGTCTGAGCATATACGCATACAGATGCCATGCAGAGGGAAAAAACCCGAACCTGAGTGAGGCCAGATCCCTTCTTATCGTTAAAGGGAAACAATGCATTCAAATGATTTTAACCAATGAACAAACGGTGGGACTTAAACCAGCGCTTTCTTCTTTACTTCTGACCCCTGTATCACCTGCTTGACTGATAGGACAAAAAGTTAATACTACTTTTCTCTTGCACAATAGAATAATATAATGAGCTTCAAAAGACAGTGTTGAGTTACTCTAAAGAGAAAAGAAATTCTAATTAGAATGGCTGATTCGGAAATGGGGATCTATAACATAGAATCCAGTGACTAATGAGCAGTATAAAACAATACAATTATAAAAAGATGACAGTGAGAACTTATTGTTTCCTTTCACCTTAACTAATCGAAAGCTCTCTCCACTTCAGTCATATCTGAAGTGCTCTCCTTTTGCTGGAGGCGGACTTTCCCACCTGCTCAGCAGCTTCTAACTCATGTGTGAAAGAGAAAATGGAAACTTAAGTTAAAGAGAGTCACTGACCGGCTCACCTGATTATACTGTTTAAAAACAATAGCCTTAAGAGAGTCCAGATATCGGCTTCTGAGGTCCATTTTCATAATCTGATGGTGTTTGCTAGCAATTGTCAGTGCCTTGAAATGAAAATTAGAGTGACTATTAGGGTTAGCGTCCCTGTGTTTATAATATTTGTCAAAGTAATATGCAGGAGCTGCAGTGAACAGTTTCCACTCAAGAGTGAAAAGAAGCCAAAAAATTTCAATCTCATGACCTGTTATTAACCTTAGAAAACAAAAAAGTGGCTAATGGCATTAAGATTCTCATAAATGCAGAGGCAGGCCCCGTGGCCGAGTGGTTAAGTTCGCGCACTCCACTTTGGCGGCCCAGGGTTTCATAAGTTTGGATCCTGGGCACGGACATGGCACCGCTCATCAGGCCATGCTGAGGCGGCGTCCCACATAGCACAACCAGAGACACTCACAGCTAGAATATACAACTATGTACTGGGGGGCTTTAGGGAGAAGAAAAAAAAAGAAGATTGGCAACAGTTGTTAGCTCAGGTGCCAATCTAAAAAGAAAGAAAAGATTCTCATAAATGTAAAGTCTTTTGTACCATGTTTACAAAAGTGATCCTGTTTAAAGTTAGGAATTATAATAAATTAAGTTCAGACTTAGGAATAAACAATGAATATTCAAAATGTTACTGTTTTAGAGTATCAGTCAGCTATTACTACAGTGACACTGCCACACAAAAATGCAAATATGTATGCTTTAGGACAGATACTGAAGAGAAAACTGCATATTAAATGCAATTTATAAAAGCTTTCCATCATCTGAGGGAACACATTAGGAAACTGAAACAGAATTAATAAAATAAGATATATACCTGGAGCTAGAGGGTAGAAGTAAGTTTCCCGTAAGACACACAACGGAAAAGAACATTAGCTTTTGGGGTGACATTTAAACTAGTTGTGGCAGGGTGGACTCACCTAGCTGTAAGTGGATGAACGACTGCTATGTATTATGAAGGAAGAGACCCCAAGGGTAAAGAAGTTGAATTAAGTGTTAAAGGGAAATAGAATCCAGCAGCAGTAGAAATCTTTCTGCCATTTCAGTAAACAGTCAAGGAATTTAAATGACAAGCAAGTCTGCCCACTGGGATCCTATGGCTCGTTGCATCCACAACCCTGGAGTGAGTGGTGCCTCACTTAGCAACAGAGATGCTGGAGCCAGGACGGCGGAGACGCTCACCTACAACCAGCTGAAGTGCTAGCTCTGGAACCAACATGAGGTGCCACTGTAGTTGTGAATGTTAACTGATGGTAGAAGCAGCAGTAGTCGCCAGGCCAGTTTAGGGATGGCTTATTGTGGGGGAAAGATGCCAGGAAGCCTTTGATACCAAAGGCAGAACCATAAAGAGAAGCAGACTCTGAAGAGAGGCTCCTTCTTATGTTAGAGCAGTTTTCTTATGTACAGAATGTGGGGAAAATGGTTACAAACAAAAACAACGTTCATTGATAGGCAAACTGTGCAGTCATGAAAAAGCAGTGAGGTATATTCATATGTAACCACAGGGAAATGTTCTGTTAAATTAGAAAAGCAAATTGTAGACATTATGTACCACTCTGGTTTTATAATAAAACATCTTCTGAAAAGAAATAGCAAAACTGTCCACAGTAGCTATTTTGGGGGAATGAGACTGGAAAAAGGGGTAATGAAGTTTTAAAAGATTGTTTCTCGGGGCCAGCCCTGTGGCCAAGTGGTTAAGTTCGCGCGCTCCGCTGCAGGCAGCCCAGTGTTTCGTTGGTTCGAAACCTGGGTGCGGACATGGCACCACTCATCCAGCCACGCTGAGGCGGCATCCCACATGCCACAACTAGAAGGACCCACAACTAAGAACATACAACTATGTACTGGGGGGCTTTGGGGAGAAAAAGGAAAAAAAATTAAAAAATAAAAATCTCTAAAAAAAAAGATTGTTTCTCTTTAAAGCCTTCTGTGTTGAATTTACATTAAGCATGCAATGTTTCTAGAGTAAAAGACATTAGCAAAGAGCTCCAAACCAGTGCTTATGTCACGTGCCCACCTGCAATACAGTAATACTTCTTGCTTCTTATTTTAGGAGATCAAGAGTTACATGTGGTATTTTATGTCAGATGCTTACTGAGCAGTTTAAACCTACACACATCTTTTGAGATAAGGATAATAAAATACTATAGCTTATAGTAATTGATTCCATACCTGACCCAGAAGGGGTATATTGCTCCTCAGCTGGGAGGAAGAAGTGAAGGCATATGGAGTCTGGGAATAATATACCACGTAAACAGGTCTGTACTGGTTTGGCTTTCTATACTGTGATCCCCAGGCAATTCGAATCCATACGGCATTCTCCTCAGCGTCTCTGAAGCTGATTGTCACCTTATTAAAAGAAGATTTAAGTTTCCTAATTAAAATTTCATTGTGGTCCCAATGATAGGTGCTTTTTAGGAGTGATGGATGTCACTATCATCTTGCACACAGGCTAAGATCTGGCAGCAGTCTTTTCTCCTACTTTTCATTACAGTGTTTTGGGAATCTTCGGTGAAATATTTTTGTGGTGGTTTTGTAGAGACACATATATGCCTTGCAAAGTCTTCTAGAAGAAAAAACATTTAAAAACCTACAGTCAGGGTTTTTCCAATAATTTCTTAGGCTTGTCCTGAAAAACTATATTCTTCCGTCTATAAGAGTTTATGAAGTAAGGCAGCCTTGCAAATGATACCTGTTTTATAATGAAGCCTTTTCATTATAAAAAGAATTTCACTATTCAATGAGTTAGCATGTACTATAAAGTTTATTAGTAAGATTTCTATGTAGTAATGGGCTTAAAATACGCTAATCCTAATGCTTTTATACATTTAGCTTAGATGCTAAAAACTACTCTAAAGGAAAGTTATATGGCAAGAATATAGGAAATGCTCCTTGGTTTCCATTTCACGGATAAAAGATAGACCTTTCTAAGCCTTTAAATATAAATGCCAGTTGGTCTGGAATTTTATAGCCCCCTCCTGGATTGTTAGCTCCCCCGTGCTTCAGCCTCCCCTTGGAGCTGAGACCTGGGAAGGAGGCACCAGAGACGGGTACACTTGGCTGGTCCATGTCTCTTTATTTCCTCCCTCTTGTATCTGACTCCAGGAAAAGCAGGCTGTTACGTGGCTGCTGGCATTAGCAACCAAGGCAGTTACTTTGACTCTGCCACTCTTTATCTGGCTGATTTCCAAACTCCCTCAGTGCATCAGACAAGGAACTCTCCCCAGGCTGGGGCGTGGAGGGCGCAGAGCTGTCTGACCTCCCCCTGAGTGAGCAGCATAGTGTTTGGCCCCGACAGGCACGCAGTGGACCTCTGCTGACTTGAATGGAAGAGGACAGGGTCTTATCCTGAATAGCCTCTGCATCACGTTACAAAAGGAAAAATGCCTGTATAAATCAAGACTGAATGCAGTATACAGAGGGCTCATTTTTACTAGAGGGAGCAAACTGGTAGCACTCAAGACATTTGGGTAGTCTCTCTAGTCTAGAATGACGACAATTTAGGTGAGGCCTCCTGCAGAGTTGAAAGACCTCTGTGGCCTCCTGAACTGAATGCGCAGTCAAGTGTACATGTCTAAGCGTACACTTGTCTGGAGAGATGTGCTGTATCACTTATCAAAATTGTCACACAGATCTACAATCCAAAAAGGTGAAAAATCAGTGGGCATAGGGCCAGCCCGGTGGCACAGCAGTTAAGTCCGCACATTCAGCTTTGGTGGCCCGGGGTTCGCCGGTTGGGATTCTGGGTGTGGACCTACGCACCGCTTGTCAAGCCATGCTGTGGTAGGCGTCACACATATAAAGTAGAGGAAGATGGGCACGGATCTTAGCTCAGGGCCAGTCTTCCTCAGCAAAAAGACGAGGATTGGTAGCAGATATTAGCTCAGGGCTAATCTTCCTCAAAAAACAAAATAAAACAAATCAGTGGGCAAAGAAAAGGATGTCCACAGAGTCAGTGTAATCCTGGCCCAGATGGCTTTCAGATGTTCCATTTCACATTCTTGGAGTAAAGAAGGTACACAGATACCTGAAGAGGTAGGGCCCAAATATAGACCTTCATTATTTTCCAAAGAAACAATCTCAGTAGATATCACCCTGCAATAGCAGGGATAAAGCATTTGTCACAGAGGATAGCTCAGATTAATATTGCTCAAGTTTAACCAGGTGACCAAGGGTCCTAAGTGGTTTGGCTAAGCTGGGACCATACTGCTGGCCAGGGTACCCTCTAATGGCTATAAACTGTCAATAACTGGCCACAACCCATAAGCCACTGAACATGTTAGAAAAAAGTTTAGTATTAAGAATCAAATGAAACTTACAACACATAGAATTGCCACATATTTAACTACATTAATATTTTTAGCACAGACCATCATTATACCACATGATATACAAGCATGAAAAAGGAGAGTAAATGTACTCCCTTTTTACAATTGAAACATAATTTCAGTTTGTCTCCTCTTTCTTTGTAAATTTTCCAAGAATATTGTATCTTGAATAGTTTTACCTGGTAAGATATGCAGTTAATCCCCCCCCCCCACACACACACAGGCACGCACACGCACACACACACTCAAAGGCTCTGGATGGGCTCTTCTGAACCACTGGCTCCACTCATCACTCTCCAGGTGTCTTCCCTGTGCCCCCTCACACAACCTTCTCTACTCAGTTGGTTCAAGGGCAGGAGTTCTTAACCTGAAAACCTTGGTGAGAATTCAGGGCATCTATGTACTTGGTGGGGGAAAAATTACATCTTTATTTGTACTAATTTCTGATTTAAATTTAGCATCTCCTTCAGTTGCGAAGGTAGGGAACAAAATAGTATAATTTTAGGACCTGCTACTCTGTTGTCCCTAGAAATCCCAACTATCTTATCACATTACAATTGTTGCACATGCCTCAAAAATATTATTTATACCCATCACTACTTTGAAACTGGCTATTTTTAGACCCATTAAGATTATTTGTGTTAATAAAGAAGCATATGTATCAGTATATCACAATTTAATATTTTAATACCTTAATAGCTGTATTTTAATAAAACTGGCTTCCCTTGTAATTCTATATATTCTCTTTTATAGCATTTGAAAACATTCTTCTGAGAAGTGGTCCCTAAGCTTCACTAATGGTCAAAGAGTCCTTGGCACAAAAAAGGTTAAGACATCTGTCCTAGAGGAACAGGTGAGTTACTCTTCACTCCTGGGCACCAGGAGACTCCACTTGGCAGGACAGCACCATCGTCAGCCTTTTGGAAAGCGGGGTTATCCAGTCGCTAGTTAAGTTATGAGGAGGAAAGTGAAGACAAGGAAAGTCCTCAGTCAGTTGAGAACAGGTGTCAGGACGTGTGGGTCAGCTGGGAGCTGGGGACAAGGGACAGAGAAGACACAGGAGCTCCACCTGTTCATCCTCCTCATTTAAAACCTACAGCGGACACGGCACGTCTCTCTAGCTGGCCTTTCAAACAGGACGGATGTGGCCAATAAAAAAGCTCCTTTGTTCCTCTAGCCTCCCCTGCTAGACTGCCTGAAGTTCCTTCAGGAGGCAAAAGCTTTTGGAACATGGCAATAATAACATGGGAAGAAATCTAACAGCCGAAATACACGGGCATTAAAAGAGAAGGAAATAGGAGTGTTTCAGACTCTTCTCCTTCAACGGTGGGGGAAGGGGGCGTGGGGTTCAGAGAACAGAAGTTCCTGGTGCCTAAAAGAGGGACAGGAAAGACCATCAAGCGGGAAGAGGGCACTGAGAGGGAAGGACACGGACAAACTCTGAACTGGAGGCGAGAGAGCAGCTCTCTAGGTTTCTCGTTTTGGGTGCAGTTGGGTGGGACCATTGCCACAAGTGTTGCTCGAGATGAGTTAGGCAGTCATGTTCAGCTTCATAAAAAGGCTGGTTCTAGAAGAGTCCAGACCATATATCCACAACACTTATGGAGAGCCAGCCAGGGATTCTGTGCCAATGAGGCTGTTTGTTTTAAAAAAAAGCAGCTGCATGTGCCATACTCACAGTCCAGACGGACTCTCTTTTAATCTCTACAAAGTTCATAATTTCATGGTAAGAATATTTTTGAAATAATATAATCAAAAATAATTACTTAGGAACAAGGTAGAAAAAAGTGCATATTCATGAAAGAGAAAAAAAAGTAGAGACATGCCTTCTCTTGGCTAGAATTCTGTGAATTAATTTATAAATTAAATGGACCCCCAATCAAAATGCTGATTTTGTTTTGTTTTATAAACCTGACAAATTGATTCTAAGGTTCATCTGGAAGAACAGTCAGGACATTTTTGATAAAGAAGAGTAACTGGGGGAGGGGCAGGGTATTAAAACATTGTAAAAACGACAGCGATTAAAGGAACGGGGAGTTTGCAAAGGATGTGCCCGATTCACTTACTCCCCACCATTTTTTGAGCGCTCGCCTGTGTCAGTGGGGAGTAGGATGGTCAGAGCACTGCTCTCAAGGAGCCTGGCAGTTAAACTAGAAAATGAGACGAGTATGTTGACAGGAACACAGGACAGGGGGACAACCACTCCAGGGGTTCAGGGAAGCACCCTCCGAGGGAGCACTCTTTAAGTGGAGGTCAGGAGGATGGGGAGGAATGAGCTGTGCAAAGGCCAGGTGGTGGAGGTTGTTCCCAGGGGACGGAACAGCCTATGGCAAGTTTAAGAACTCACAGAAGTTTAATTCAGTTTGGCTGGAGTGTAGAGTGCAGGTGAAGACACGCAGGAGGCAGGCAGTGGATCCAGGAGGGCATGAGAAGAAACAGATCACTGAGTAGAATATAGACTCTTAAATGTATGAATGAATGGGAAGAATCCAATGATGTTAATTAAACCAGTGGAAAAAGATGAATTAATCAACCAATGGTGTTGGGACAACTCATTAGCTTCTGAAAGAGGAATGATACTCTATCCTCCCTCCTTTAAGGTACTCCTACTTCCCTCCCTTGTCCCACCAAAGTCAAGTCCCGTGGCCTAAGCTCATTGGAGGAGGGCTGAGTGCAGAACCTTGTGGGCTGCTCCAGTAAAGGGCAGAAGCAAAGGAAAAGAATTAGTCGGAGACAATAGGATGGGCAGAAGACAACGAGAAGAGAGAGATTCAGGAACAAGCGGGTTCGACTGGCAATTGTCTGAGTATGACCTTCCTGAGCACAAGAAATGGACGGTCAACATATATAACCTACAGTACCAAGAAACTGTGACTGGCTCCTGTCTGCAGGCCAGCCGTCCTCCCGATGCCAAAACTCAGTCAGGCAGTTACCTCATTACCTCAGTGGTTGCTGGCAGAACTACTCTGGGGACCTCCCTTGGCCCTGGAGGAACAGACTAGAATAGGTGTCCTCTGCAGGCCACTGCTCTCACTCAGGCTAAGTCAGTGCCCCTGCCAGAGAAAGGTGAAGCAGGGTGGTGAAGAGGGGCCAGCACCACTGTGCCAGCGGGACTCTCTCCACACAAGGGACATGTCAGGAGCAAGAAACACATATCTTCCTCTAACAGTCTTGTGGTAGAAAGAACAGAGCTTGAGGATGAGCATGGGGGAATGGATGTACTTTTACTGGGACTTCAGCATGTTTACAAGCAGTAGAGTAGGATCAGTAGAGGAAGGGATTAAGAATGTGAAAGAGAATAGAGAAAAAGAAAGCAGGTAGGCCCTCAGAGGATGTAGGAGATGGATTCAAAGCACACGTGGAAGGGTGATTATACAGGAGATGAGAGAAATGCTCAGTGACAAGTGGATAAACACTATGACAGAAGTTATGGACAAAGGATGACATAGGGAGATGGAAAGACAGTTCGAGGGGTTTTTGTATGAAGAAAGAGGGAACACCACTGTTTTAGAGAGGGCGGCCATAGCATGGTGACTGTGACAGATTTTGGGGCATGTCTCTGTATGCAAGGAGGACTGAAGCAGATAAGGTGGGACGAGACTGAAGTAGGGGAGGCTGTTAAAAAAATGATCTCCTCAGCCTACAATAAGATATTGAGGTGGTGCTTTTGGAAATGGAATGGCAGTAGAAGATTCTGTGGGTGTTCTCGAGCTGCACTGACCAACGCCGTAGCCACTAGCCACCTGTGGCTATTTAACTAAAATTTATCACAGTTAAGTAAGATTAACATTTTAGTTCCTCAGTCATGCTAGCCACAATTCAAGTGCTCGGTGGCCACATGTGGCTACCAGCTAGTGTAGTGGACCACACAAAAATAGAACATTTCCATCATTAGAGTTCTGTTGGCTGGTGCTTCTTAAGCATTTGGTCCCAAACTGAGAAGTGAGGGGAGATGAAAGTTTTTACCATAAGTAGAGTTTGTCTTTGATATCGAATAGAGTAGTATGGAATATTACTAATTGAAATCCTTACAGATAAAGAAAACAAGGTAGTAGCAAATTTTAAGTGCATACATACCATGAAATAGAATTTCATGGAAATTCAGATAAACTGTATTCTTACATTTTTTAATGCTCTCTGAAGAATTTTCTTAAATGATCTTTTGAATTGTTCCATATCAAAAAGGTCAATGTCTTCACCTGTCAAAGTGAAAAGAAAAATCAAGAAAAATCAAGGGAGCTACAACGTCTTCAATAAATACATCGCAAAGACCCTGAAGGCCAGCATTTTGGGTAACCTCAAAGAGCAAAAATGATCAAATCACGCAAATGCTGCTGGTACCTCCGACACAGCATCACCAAATATATTTCTCATTTTCCCATATATGAGTAATAATCACCTCATATTGAAAGAGAAGAGATTTAAGAGGAACATACTATTAATTTTGAAATTGCCAAAATATCAAATACAAATGTTCAGTTTAAAATGGAAAACATTACCTGGTTCTCTGCTCATCCGAAAAACATCCCAAACCTTCTGGTGCCGATGAAATTGAGTATCTGAGAGAGGGAGGAAGAGCTTATTACTATTATACCACAGAACTCTCAAGTAACATGCTTACAAATACATATTTTTAATAATATGAAAGTGGAGAAAATAACAATAATTTACAGATCAGGTTATACAGATTTTTATTCAAAATATAAATTTTATGTGTATTAAATTTACTCTAGACAAATAAAACAAGTCATAAAGAATTACTCCATCTACGTAGTAGGGATGTAGCATTTATTCTTAGTCAGCCCAGTTACTCTCCTTCCGTACCGTCTACTCCACAGGATGCCGCATTTCCCAGCGTGCCAGGGGGCGTGTGCTCTGTGTAACCGGCATTTGCACTGGCTGTTTCTTTGTCTGGAGCATTCTTCTCCTGGCCTGTTGCACACCTCATTCCCATCTCGACTAAAATGCCACCTACGCAGAGTGGCCTACCCTGATGACCTGATGCAAATCGATCCCCCATCCCGCCCTGCTTTAGTTTCCTTCACAGCACTTATCACTACCTGACATGACATCGTACATTCAGATGTTCATTTGTGTGCTGCTTGTCTCCCCAGGTAGAATCCCACAGAATGCAGGACTTAGTCTTGTTCACTGTTGTATTCCCAGCACCTAGCCAAGGCTGGCATTAAACAAGCACTCTGTATACATTTGATGAATGAATGAATGAATGATACAGAAGACATCCTTCAGGAGTTACAAATGTAAGAGTATCTTGGAGTAAAAATGGGCTTAGGAAGTTATCCAGTTCAATCCCACCACGTTATCATCCTGGCTTTACTCTGACCTCTGTCTGTCTGCACTGACTTCCACCTGCATGTCTGTGGCTTTGGACCTAGGACCAAGGTGTTCTGCACCCCATAAAGAGGGGCTGGTGGCCCCAACACTCAAGGCCACCTATTGGCTGTGCTTTTTGTACTTATTACTTTTCTTGTCCTTCCTTCAGTTTATTGTCGGTTTTTTTTTTTTTGGTGCCTTGGTGTCCCTGTCTCTCCCCACCCCACTTATGGCAATGACCTGACAATTCTTTTTTTTTTAATTTTTATTGCAGTAACATTGGTTTATAACATTATATAAATTTCAAGTGTAATGTCATATTTCAGTTTCTGTGTAGATTACATCATGTTCACCACCCAAGTCTAATTGCCATCCATCACCATACACAAGTGCCCTTCTACCCCTTTTGCACTTCCCCCCTGCACCCTGGTAACCACCAATCTATTCTGTGTCTATGTGGTTTTCTTTTTTTAATCCTCGACATATGAGTAAAATCATATGATATTTGGCTTTCTCCATTTAACTTATTTTGCTTAACATAATGCCCTCAAGGTCCATCACTGTTGTCACAAATGGCAAGATTTCAACTTTTTATGGTTGAGTAGTATTCCATTGTAGCATTCCATTCCATATATATAGTATTCCATATATATATATTCCATATATATAGCATTCCATATATATAGTATATATACATATATATATATATGCCACATCTTTATCCATTCATCTGTTGATGGGCACTTACGTTGTTTCCAAGTCTTGGCTATTGTAAATAATGCTACAGTGAACATAGGGGTGGATATATCTTTTCGAATTAGTGTTTTCTTGTTCTTTGGATAAATACCCAGAAGTGGCATAGCTGGATAATATGGCAGTTCTCTTCTTAATTTTTTGAGAAATCTCCATACTCTTTTCTGTAGTGGCTGCACTAGTTCACATTCCCACTAGCAGTGTAGAGGGTTCCCTTTTCTCCACATCCTCTCCTACACTTGTTATTTCTTGTCTTTTTAATAATAGGCATTCTGATGGGCACAAGGTGTTATCTCATTATAGTTTTGATTTGCATTTCCCTAATAATTAATCATGTTGAACATCTTTTCATGTTCCTGTATATCTTCTTTGGAAAAATGTCTGTGCAGATCCTCTGCCCACTTTTTAACTGAGTTTTTTGTTGTTGTTGAGTTGTATGAGTTCTTTATATATTTTGGATATTAACCCCTTATTGGATATATGGTTTGCATATATCTTCTCCCAGTTGTTAGGTTGTCTTTTCGTTTTGTTGATGGCTTCCTTTGCTGTGTAGAAGCTTTTTATTTTGATAATTCCATTTGTTTATTTTTTCTTTTGTTTCCCTTGCCTGGTCAGACATGGTATTCAAAAATATACTGCTAAGACCAATGTCAAAGAGCATACTGCCTGTGTTTTCTTCTAGGACTTTTATGGTTTCAGGTCTTACATTCAAGTCTTTAATCCATTTTGAGTTAATTTTTGTGTATGGTGAAAGATAACAGTCTACTTTCATTCTCTTGCATGTGGCTGTCAAGTTTTCCCAGCACCATCTATTGAAGAGACTTATCTTCTCCATTGTATGCTCTTAGCTTCCTTGTCAAAAATTAGCTGTCCATAGGTGTGTGGGTTTATTTCTGGGCTGTTGATTCTGTTCCATTGATCTGTGTGTCTTTTTTTTTGTGGCAGTTCAATGCCATTTTGATTACTATAGTTTTGCTGTATATTTTGAAATCAGGGAGTGTGATACCTTCAGCTTTGGTCTTTCTTCTCAGGATTGTTTTGGCCATTCAGGGTCTTTTGTTTTTCCATAAAAATTTTAGGATTCTTCATTCTATTTCTGTGAAAAATGTGATTGGGACTTTGATAAGGATTGCACTGAATCTGTAGATTGCTTTATGAAGTATGGACATTTTAACTATGTTAATTCTTCCAATCCATCAGCACAGGATATCTTTCCATTTCTTTTTGTCTTCTTCAATTTCTTTCGACAACGTTTTATAGTTTTCAGTGTATAGATCTTTTACCTCTTTGGTTAAATTTACTCCTAGGTATTTTATCTGTTTTGTTGTGATTGTAAATGGGATTGTACTCTTGATTTCTTTTTCTGCTACTTAATTGTTAAGTGTATAGAAATGCAAGTGATTTTTGTATGTTGGTTTTGTATCCTACAACTTTACTGTATTAGTTTATTATCTCTAACAGTGTTTTGTGGATTCTTTAGGGTTTTCTATATATAGAATCATGTCATCTGCAAATAGTGACAGTTTTACTTCTTCCTTTCCAATTTGGATCCCTTTTATTTCCTTCTCTTGACTGATTGCTCTGGCTAGGACTTCCAATACTATGTTAAATAACAGTGGTAAAAGTGGGTATCCTGTCTTCTTCTTAGAGGGATGGCTTTCAGTTTTTCACCTTTGAATGATGCTGGCTGTGGGTTTGTCATATGTGGCCTTTATTATGTTGAGGTATATTCTATACCCATTTTGTTCAGAATTTTTATCATAAATGAATGCTCTATCTTGTCAAATGCCATCTCTGCATCTATTGAGAGGATCACGTGATTTTTATTCTTCATTTTGTTAATGTGGTATATCATGTTGATTGATTTGTGTATGTTGAATCATCCTTGCACCCCTTGAATAAATCCCACTTGATCATGGTGTATGATCTTTTTACTCTATTATTGTATTTGATTTGCTAATATTTTGTTGAGGATTTTTGCATCTATGTTCATTAGTGATATTGGCCTGTAAGTCTTTGTATTATTAGTAAAGTAAAATTTGTAAGTGGTATCCATTGTAATTTCTCCTCTTTCATTTCTGATTTTATTTGAGGCTTCTCTCTTTTTTTCTTGGTGAGTCTAGCTAAAGGTTTGTCAACTTTGTTTATCTTTTCAAAGAACCAATGGCCTGACAATTCTTGATTATCTAGTTTTGTCTAAAATAGGTATAATCAGGTACAATGTGATGCCTGCCCAAGAGACAGCATCCAGAGGATTTTTGTTTCTTTCTGGTATTTTCTTCCTTGGTTCTGTGTTTCAGAGTTGAGATGGCCCGCTAGTTGATCTCTGAATAAGGTTGTTATAATAATAATGGAAATTAAAATTTTTTGTTGTTAATGGTTCTATTAAACATCATGTAAAAGTTCATGGTAAATGACAAGGACTTAAATACAAATGAAGACATTTCCTCAAATAGAACCCATCCTAGACTAATTCATTATCTTTGAGATAAACTTGTCCACCTCTAGTGTTCTCTATCTTAGCAAGGGGCTCTACTTTCCTTCTAGTTGCACATGCAGACCCCGGAGCAATGCGTGTCCCTCCCAGCGAGTCCCCTCTTGATCACACCATATGTAAGTCCAGTCAGTTTTAATCCTTACATTCCTTACAGGCTGCACTGTAATAAGAACAAATTCTCAGAAATATATTTTCAAATTCTTTACTAATAATACAAAGCCTAACAAATATTTCCTATGTGCTTATTATATGCCAGTTACTGTGCTAAGAGCCCTTCAAGCATTATCTTAGTTAACCCTCACAATGATCCTGTGCAGTAGGTGCTGTTATTATCTCCATTTCACTTAGGAAGAGTCTGAGGCTTAGAAAAGGAGACGCGACTTGGGAAAGGACACAAGACTGGTAAGTGACAGAGCTGGGATTTGAAACCAGGTCAACTTGACTCTAGAATCTGAGTCCTTACATGCAAAATTGCCTCTCTGATGAAACTGGATTGGTTAAGTGTAAATACAAATCACCGAAACTTACAAACGATGTCTAAAATGGCTGCGTCATTGAGACTGGCTCGCTTCTTCTGAAAGAGAAGATAAAAGATTTAATAAACATGGCGATAAGCTTGGTTCTACCCCATTTACAGCACATTTTAGGATTGTTTAGAACAGACTATGAGCACCCTCTCAGTTACTGACCACCTGTCTCCAATCTACGCTCTCCTGTTAGGTAACAAATAGATCGTCTGACTCACGTCTCCGCACGGACACTCACACCTGTTCTTCCACAGTCTACTCCTCAATGATTACTTTTAACGTTTTTTGTTGTTGAAGTAACATTGCTATATAACATTATATATTTTCAGGTGTACATCATATTTCGACTTCTGTATAGACTACACTGTGTTCACCACCAAAAGTCTAGTTGCCGCTCATCACCATATACATGTGCCCCTTTATCTCTTTCGCCCTCCCCCAACCCCCGTCCCCTCTGGTAACCACCAATCTGTTCTCTATAACTTGTTTTGTTTTGTTTTCTGCTTTTTCTCCCCAAATCCCCCCAGTCCATAGTTGTATATTTTAGTTGTGGGTCCTTCTAGTTGTGGTATGTGGGACACTGCCTCAGTGTGGCCTGATGAGTGGTGCCATGTCTGCATCCAGGATCCGAACCAGTAAAACCCTGGGCTGCCAAGGCGGAGCGTGCAAACTTAACCACTCAGCCACAGGGCCAGCCCCTTGTTTTGTTTTTTAATCAACTGTATGCTTCTAGACTTCCTCGACACCAGGGTTTTGCAACCAGGCACTACTGACATTTTGAGTCAGATAATTCTATGTTGTGGAGGGCTGTCCTAGGATGTTTAGGAGCATTCCCGGCCTCTACAGTGGAAGTCAGTAGCACCCTACTCCCACAGTTTTAACAACTGAAAATGTCTCCAGATGTTGTGTCCTCTGGGACACCAAATTATCCTAGCTGACAGCCACTGCTCTATACATGTACACTTACGTATGCATATTGTATAGTTTGTTTCAAAGTTGTACACAAAGGTCTAGTTTGTTCTTTTTAATGGCTAAAGAATATTTTGTTGTGTGGTGGATATATCATTATTTATCTAATCTCCTATATATAATTGTTTCCAATTTTTTTTGGTGAGGAAGATTGGCCCTGAGCTAACATCTGTTGCCAGTCTTCCTCTATTTTATATGTGAGCCACCACAGTGTGGTTTTGTTAAGTGGTGCGTAGGTCCATGCTTGGGATCTGAACTTGGGAACCCTGGGCCACTGAAGCAGAGCATGTGAGCTTAACTACTATGCCACCAGGCTGGCCCCAGATTTTTTGTTTTTTAAACAATGCTAGTTAATAGCTTTATTTATATATGTTTACATATTTAGTTATAAATGTGTAAATATCTCTCAATTATAACATTTATATATACCTCCTTATTTTTCATTATTTTCTCCATATAAATTTCCAGAAGTGGAATTGCTGGGTCATAAAGTATATTTATTTAAGAGTGAATGAGGGAATATGGGAATTCTTTGTACTACACTTGCAACTTTTCTGAAAGCCTGAAATCATTTTAAAACAAAAAGCCAATAAGGAAATACATGTGAAAGAGTTATCTCTTTCCGCACAACTTGACCAACACATTTGAGTATTACTATCTTTTCACCTTTGACAATCTGATAGGTAAAAAAAGAATACTGCTTATTATTACTTAACTTGTATCAATTGTTTTTTCTCCCATGGTGTTCATTTTTTTTCTTATTGATCTGTAAGCATTCTTTGTAAGTTGAAAAAGCCAATTAAAAATTAGTTTCTTGGTGCTGGCCCATGGCCAAGTGGTTAAGTTTGCGAGCTCTGCTTCTGTGGCCCAAGGTTTCGCCAGTTCGGATCCTGGGCACGGACATGGCACTGCTCATAAAAAAATTAGTTTCTTCTCCACTATAGTAGCACATAGCCCTCATCACTTTACAGCTTAGCAGCTGCCTTAAATCTCTGTTGGACTAAGGAAAGAAACAAAAAAATCCAAAGGGGTAGCATGATGTTCAAGGTCAATCATTTTGGACACTGTTACCTCACAAAGCAGAACCAAGTCCTGAACAAGAGATTCCTTTCTCTGCCGGAAGTTTACAGTCTGCAGTTGATTTTCAGACAGAAAATCCCAGGCTTTGAGGATTGTCATCATTTCAGCCATGGGGATTTTCAAGATGGTCCTCTTGAAAAACTCGGCAACAGTTTCATCCATCTCTTTGGCACTTTAATAAAAATGAAAATAAAAACAGCACAACAAAGTATTAAAAAAATACAAAAGTTTAACGTAATGGTGAATTTTTCAGCACTATATTTTTAGCCAGGATTTTGATCTGTGGCTCAAAAACCCAAATGTTTACCTTTTTTCAAGCACTCTGCAAAGAGTGTTTCAAGTGGAGGACTTTATTTTCTGCTTAAGTTGTATATTTAAATATGTTTTAGTTTTTAAAAATTAGTGCTCTCTCCCCTTTCTTGGCTGGAGTATTTTGATCTTTTGACGGGAATGATATGTAAATCATTCATTCATGCACTGATTGTGTAACAAATTACTGAGCACCTGTGTGTGCCAAGCACTCTTCTAGGCACTGGGGATAGATACATCTTTAACCAAAAAGATAAAAATCCCTGCCAGTATGGAGCGTCCATTCTAGCTGGGAGAGAGAGGCAAGAGGAAAATCACAAAATGTGTTAAAAGTGATAAGTGCTAAGAAAAAAATGGAATAGTGTTAAGAAAAAACTAGAAGTGAAAATGGAGCAGGCTGGGAGGGAGGTGGGCGCGGTGGGGGTGGAGAGATTAGGCTTCAGAGAGAGGGTGGCATTTGAGCCAATCCTTGCAGGAGAGAGTGAGCCACATGGCTAGCTGGTGGAAGAGCTTTCCGGGCAGAGGGAACAGCAAGTGCAAAAGCCTTGGGGCCTTCAAGGAACAGGGAGAAGGAGGCCTTCAGGGAGGCCGGAGTGAGGGGGCGCAGAGAAGGAAGTGAGGCCAGAGATGGTGGAGGGACCTGGGGGCCGCTGCAGGGATCATGGCTTTTATTCTGACAGAAACCAGCTGTGGGAAGGTCTTGAGAAAAGGTGGGCTAAGCTGTCACTTAGGTTTACTACCAGCATGGGTCTGGCTCCTGCTCTGGGCATGCAGTCTAGGACGGAGGGTGGAAGCGGGAGGCCAGCTAGGAGCTACATTATTACTGCAAAACTCTAGGTAAGAGATGATGGTGGACCCAAATGGAGGCGGTGGGAAGAGGTCAGATTCTGGATATATTTTTAAGAGAGCCCACAGGATTTCCTGATGGATTAGATGTGGGATGTGAGAGCAAGACAGGAATCAAAGATGATACCAAGGTTTTACCAGGTAACTGAAAGAACGGAGTGGCTCTAGGGGGCAGGGGCAGAGGAAAGCTCAAGAATTCCGTTTTGAACATGTAAATTTTAAGGTTAATTATTAGACTCAAGTGGAGATACTGAATAAACAGCTGCATTTATGAGCCTCTGGGACACAATAAGAACTGCAGGAGGAGGGGACTGTAGTCTCTTTCTCCTTTAAGGCCTTGCCAATTAACGTAGAGCTGTTACCTCACTTTTCCTGCCCCAGGGCTGAAGGTGAGATCCTTCAACTGTCCAAAAGGTCTTGAGCCCCAAATCTAGTGTGACTCCCTCAGCAACAGACAAGGGCAAAGATCTTCAGGAGCGTAACTTAGTGCTGTCTTAAAGCTGTGGCATGGGGAGGGAGGATCCTGAGCCCTTTTATTATTTTCCGTAGGGCAGAAGCTGTGGGCCAAGGGTGACAGCTGATCTTAGCTCTGCTACCTCATCTGGGGACACTGATGGACATCCCCCTCACCCCTTATAAAAGACAGAACATAAAAAAGCAAGCAAGCATGATTTCTAAACTAAGATTAAGCAGGATATTGGCAGACTTTAAATTCCCCAACAAGACCTTGGTGTCCATGTTTAAGACAAGAGGCAGCAGTCTGTCAGTCTCATCTGCTCACACCACAACTTCGGGATTTCCAAGGACAAAAAGAGGAATATCCTCCTACAAGAATTCCGGCTGTGCCTTATTTCTACCATTTAATTGTCTGTTGAACACTGCATATAATTTATTACCATTGACCACTTCCAAAAAGATAAAGAGTAGTTGACTGTATTTTAAAAAGATACTGAAAATAGCTGAAACAAAATAAAGAGGAACTATTATTTGTTTAGCAAGAGAAAAATAACAGAATTAAGAACAAGAGAACAGAATGAGGATCATGAAAATTGAGCCCGAATTGCCTCCTTGCCCAGATACAGGACCAACATACCTTAATGTCAGGACTAAAATCCTCCCCGTGGTCTACAAAGCCCTGCGTGGTTGGGTTCCTGTCTCCCTCCCTGTCATCTACCACTCTTTCCTTGCCTTTCTGAGCTCCAGCTCCATTGGCCTTTTAATTCCTCTAATACAAAATGATCCTTCCAGGAAAGGGCCATTGTACCTGCAGCCACCCCTGCCTAGAAGGTTCTTCCTGCACATACTCACATGAGTGGCGCTTTCTGTAATTCAGGTCTCAGCTTAGATGACTTCTACTCAGAGAGACCTATTCTGACCACCCATTCTAAAGTTATTCCCCACCTTTCAATGCTTATTGTCTTCACAGAATTATCTGAAATTATCTTGCTTATTGATGACTTTATTGCTTTACACTATTTTGTTGAGCTCCACTAGGGTAGCAGCTATGTTTGTCTCATTCATAGCCATATCCCTACATGATAAATACTTGTGGAATGAAGTATTAGATATTCTCCCTAAGAAGTGTGTCCAAGGAGATAAAACACCTGCGAAGGATGAGTGTCCAAGAGTCAGGGAAATAGCGAACCAACTTCTCTCATCAAAACACAGGAGCTTGGGGTGGGCTTGCTAAAATGCAGATTCCTGGGCCCCAGTGCTTTAAACTGGAAGGTAGGGGGGCATCGATTAGGGCTTGAGAGTTTGCATTTTCAGAGTGCCTCAGAAGATTCTCAATTCTGGGTAGAGTTTGCAGAATGCTCTTCTAAAGAATTCTGGTACAAAGACGGCACTCAATCTCACCAATAAAGTTGGAAAACCCTTGAGTACACCCTTCTGATTCCCTGTGATCTAATTTCTTTTCGCTTCCTGGCATTTAGCAGCACAGTGCCTACATACAGCAGGTGCTCGAGATATATTTGTTGAATGAACGCACGACAAAAAAAGAGCCCTTTTAAGTAACTGTCCTGTAAACCTACACCGCTGAAGAGCTGCCATAGGGAGTAATGCGAGAGGCGCACGGACGGAAAAAGACGGAAGCCAAGGTTAAGCAAATATCAAAACGCCCAACGCCCGGCAAAGCAGCAACCCAACGCGGGGAAAGGCGTGTAGTCCGTCACGTGACCACTCGGGGCGGCTCCGGCACTGACGCACGCCCTACGAAAGGCCCCGCCCCACCACGGGCGGATGTGACGTCAGACGAAGCATCGCTGCCCTCTCTCGCCTCAGCCTCAACCGTAGTCCCAGTCCCCGGCCTCCAGCCCGAGACCGAGCGCCCATCCCGCACCTTGGGACGGGCGGCAGTCGCAAAGATGTCACCCCCGAGGCCTGGGATGGGCTTCCTCAAGGCTCCTGCCACCCTCCGGGGCCTGATCCCAGGCCGCCAGGGGCTCTCTCACCGTCCCACATCGCCAGCCGTGCCTCTCCTCAGCAGCCGTTCCCGCCCGCTGCTCCTTCAAAGCCACCAATTGCAGTTCCCGCCGCCCTCGAGCCCCGCCCACTGGAGGGGGCTCGTACTTTGGACTGTCCCTCAGCTCAGGGGGCCACTTGAGGGGAGCGGCACAAGTGGAACTCGGCAAGCCCCCACGTCACCCCTCATAGCAAAGAAGGTTGCTTAAATGAAGTTAATATGAGCCACAAAATCTGGCTTGTCGGCTTGGCTTGTCGTTTAGGCTCCGCCGTGCCTCCGTGGACTCACTCTCTCTCCCCCTCCCAGCGCCCGAAAGTGGGCCCGTCCAGCCAGGTGGCGCATGCGCCCCAGAGGACGCGAGCGGCTGGGGCTGGCCGAGCGGGGTCAGCCGCCGAGGGCGCTGGACATTTCGTGGCCCGGAGCCCTCCGGCTCTGGCGCCTAGGCTGCCGGCCTTAGGGTGGGGCGTTCTCGCCGGTGAATTCCGCTTCAGCCCGCCCGGTGTGGCCGCGAGTCGGGTGAGTCTCGGGGTCGGGCGGTTCGGAGGGGCGCTCTTTTCCTGGCCGCGGTGTCCGGGGAGGCCGCGAGACCCCCCCGGCCGTGCCCGCATCCCCTGCTCGCGCGCGCCCCCCCGTGCTTTCCGAGGTCGGGGCCTGGGGGCCCTCCGGGCGGCCGTTCTGCCCCAGCCCTGCGGCCGCGCGCGGCGCCAGGGATTTTGCCGGGGCGTCCTGAGCCCGGGCGTGCGCTGAGGACGCGCTGGGAGCAGGCCTGGGCCCGGAGCTTTCTCCCCGTGCGGGGATCGACCCCGCCGCTCTCCAGGGGGTGACCTCGGGTGGGCTCCTCCCCTCCCTGAGCCGCGGCTTTCTCGCTTGCAAAATGGGGGTCACCCATCGCCGCGATCGTGAGCAGGGAAGCGCTTCACGCGGTGTGTGACACGGGAGCGCTCAGTCCGTGGCGTGGTGGTTACTGTTCCTGATCATCCGGGGGGTTAGAACTAGCCTGTGGAAGGTGGGGGGCGCATCTCAGCTGCAGCGAGAGTTGCCCCCAGTCTGTCTTGCGGTGTGACCATCCGCCAACCCCCATCAGTACCCTTTTCAAGGAAAGTGGACGTTCACATACCTTTTCCTGGGTTGAGACACGACCGTGCTTGTAGTCTCACAGTAGGTGCTTTAAGAAGAGTCTTAAGTAAATCCGAGTTCTGGAAACTTTCGTTTAAAAGGTTCAATGCATAAAAGACGTTCGCGCTGGCAAAGGAGTTCTGTGGTGACCCCCCTTGTGTCTCCTGTCCTGTACACATGGGCTTCTGCGCTTAAAATAAGCCTCAGATCCATCCTTTTAAAAAAGCGTGTTGAAGTTTGAGCCAATTCTCAAATCTGTGGTCATCCTAAATTCAGCATTCGCACATTTATTGGGCGTTTAGTAGATGCATTTACAAGGGTATTCCCTGGCTAGCCTGTGATTCTTTGAGATGCGTGGACGAAGATTTTCCTCGGAAATTCATGTAATCTGGCAGAGTGCTTAGCACCTAGGAAGTGCCCGTAACTGTTCAAGGAAAGATACGACTTGGCCCATTCCTTATGAGACTGTGCGGCGGAAGGGAGTCCTCCAGTCTGTCTCCCAGGTTGCTCTGGGTAGCAGGGGGCATGGTCTGTCCTCTGGGAGCGCCAGCCACTTAGAGCATCTATTTCGATTTGGGCCCTTGGCAGCTGTGATAAGTAGAGGTGGGTGGGGTAGCTGGTGTCGTCTGTTGGCTGCTTCTGCTGAATATGGTGCATCGTTTGAAGTGGTTGGAGAAAAACTAATTTAACTAATTCCAGAGCTTTCAAAAATGTAGGCTTTTAAAAAAATACATTTTAGAAAGCAATAAGTATTAGTTTACCGTTTTTCCTGGTGAACAGATTCTTCAAATTCTGAACAGGAGACTTTGGCCTCCTTTTTTGCTTGCTTTAAAATGACATTAGAAATTGCAACTGTAGCGTAAATTTCTTTCTGGTGAAGCCAAACAGTAACAGAATCTTTCTAAAGAAAACCCAAGTGGCATTCAAATATAGGGTTTCCCCACTGTGATTATAGATCTGCTGAACTGTGTTATTAGAATGTTTACTCCCTTTTGTTTACTAGAGTTATTGTATTGCTTTCTCTTCGGTTTATTGATTTTCTAAAATTGTGCCACCTGGTGGTTGAAATCTTCTCTCTCTCATAGAATACTCATTAGGAAGATTTTTACGTCAGAGTCTTGGTAGAATAAGGTGAAGGACTGAATAAAATAAGACTATAATTTCTAAATCTTTAGTGAGAGTAACCTACTGCCTCTACCCTCCCGCTTACCCCCAAGTAAAAGTTAAAATTGCTTTGCAGGGTCATATTATCCAGTTATCAAAACATCAGATTGTCACAGCTAAACATTTTTAAGAGTTTCAGCGAACTGCTTGGCGTCAGTGTGTGCATACTTGAGGAAGTGGGTGGGGTTGGCAGGGGTGGGAAGTATTGTAATTGTGACAAGTTAACCCTAAATGGCAGTGTAAAGGTGGGACTGAAGTTTTGTGTTTAACTAAATAACAACAGTTTGAATGGAATTTATCCCTCTTTCTCATGCCAACACCCATGGGCAAAGCATTATCACAAATAATGTTTCCTTCACTTTTGTTTCAGTCGTGTGGCTGAAGTTCATAATTACCTTGGCAGTATCGTTTTGAAATTGTTTTCTGCCTTCTTTATAGTAACAACTGTTTATCCTTTGAGTGTGAATTTTATTTTTGGAAACGGTGTAACATCATTTAATTGTGAACCTAGATTTGAGAAGAAACTTAAGAACACAATTCAAGAAGTATTATACTCTTGACATCCTTAATTGATGTGGCCAGTCTCTTTTGGGCACGTCAGGACAGATATCAAGGGCTTCCCGCAGCATCCTGTTTCGTTGTTGGACAGCTCCATGAAGATGACTTCTGCCTCTGTGACTTCCACCCTTTGATTTCCAGTCCTGTCCTCAGAAACACCTCAGAGTAAATTCAGGTCACCCTTTCCCATCATGTGACAGAGCATCTCAGATACACAAATAATGCTTTACATATGTCCCACTCACTGTTCACGATTTCAGATACTCTCACAGAGGTTATTGTAAACCTCATGGTCACACAGAGATTATAGGTCAAGAACTAATTCCATTTTGTGGAAGAAGAGTCTTAGGTCTCAGAATAAGTAACCAAAGTGACATAACTTGTGAAGAGCTGAGTCTACCACTTTCGCCTCCAAACCCAGCATCTTTTCCCTTCAAATCCGTTGCTTGTCCTGCTTAACCGGGTTGTTCTTTTATCTGTCCCCTCTGATGGGGGCTTCCCTAAATTGGTAAATATCCCCAATTTCATTAATGGTTCCCTGTTTAAACCTAGTTTCAGAGCCATCTCCATCCTGAGCATCCCTCAGGAATATTCAAATTGTCAATATTCTGGACATGGCAGATAGGACGAACACAGTACTGTTCTTTTCTTGATGTAGACAGCTCCTCTGTTTCTAATAATACAGGAGAATATTAAATTGACTTCTGTGGAACCTAGGCCTAGAATTAGGGCCTGTTGCACTTTAGCCAACCACAGGATCTTTGGGAAATAGTTCCTTCTATCTGAATTTATTTCATTCATGAAGTGCTACGAAGGCATGTCTTTCCTATTTTGAATGTGGGAAAAATCAGTCATGGTGAGAGATTACGTTGAGTAGTAACTCTCACTGTGTGACCTGGGGCTTAGTTTTGCTATGAAAATTTGAGTAATGCATATTTTGACCTACAAAAAGGCAATTTCTTCTGGTTCAACTGAATTTAAAAAGGTACCTACTTCCTAAGGTTATTGGGAGGATTATAACACTTGTGCCTAGCACATGGTAAGTGTTCTACAAATTATTTTCTACACTAATAATGTAGATATATTCTTATAGCTTTGAAGAAATTTTAAAAATAAGAATATGGAATATATAGCTTTTCTTCGGTTCATAAAAAATTACTTTGAGTTATAGTGTTATTAGAATAGGCTTTTAAAGATGACTGCTGGGAGGTATCAGCACTCATTTAAATGTGTTCTAAGAAGAATGCCATTGTTTTATAGTTATGGTTTGTACATTACACCCAAGAGTACAGCAGTACATCTCTGTAAGCACCAAAGGGCAAAGCCAGATCACACAGAGTGCACGGAAGGGAGCAGAGGGAAAGGGTGAAGAGAGGGAAAGGGGAAGAAGAGAATCTCTAAGTAAAAAGATAGGGGGAGGAGAGGGGAGTGAGCGGTAAAGCAAGGAGTTTGTTAGATAAGGGATAAGGTAAGTGTTTAGTGCTTTAGGGTAAGTGGTAGCTTTTTATCAAGAAAAGGGAAAGGAAATTATAGGAAACCATTTTCTTCTTTGATATAGTCATCTAGAATAAATAAATAAATAGGAGGAAAGATGTCTTATTGGTACCCTGGCTGGGTCTACAGCAGCATACATATTTGAAGTAAACTTTTCTTATGGAGGGAGGAAAAATATCTAACATGATATGCATTTATGCTTATATGCAATGTGCACATATCCCTTTACATCAGCAGCCAAGTGTCTTCCCAAGTGTTTACTTTGCTAATTAAAGAGGTCATTTCGGTACATCATAAGGTTGTTTCTGAACTATAAAAGCATAAATTTGAGGGCTGGTTGATAGAAATATAAAAAAATATTTTGTCAAATGTATTTACAAAATAAAATATTAAAGACATTTTCTAGGTGACTAAACCAATGTTTATCTTCCTTCAGAAAAAATAAGTCAGACAGGAACTAGATAAGTAATACTATATATAAGTGTAGGTGCATAATATTGTATAATATTAGGTGACTTGAATTGCTGAACTGTGTGAGACCTAATTTTTCTGAGGCAAAAATTTATATTAATTGAAAAGACTTTGCAGTCAGTGGCAGGCAAGTAAGACTTGAACTTGGCCGTATTTCCAGTTTCCATTTCAAATACTCATCTCTCAGCTGGGCGCAACTCTTACGTACGTACTGTATGTAGTCTTTTGAATCTCGCTGCTTTCGTTTAGCTTAGTGCTTTTGAGGTTCATCCATGTTGGCGCATGTATCAAGTTCATTCCTTGTAATTGCTAAATAGTGTTTTATTGTATAGATATACCACATTTGTTTATCCAATTACCTAGTTATTGGACATTTGGATTGTTTCCAACATTGGCTGTTAGGAATGATACTATGAACATTCACATACATCTCTTTGTGTGGATATGTTTTCATTTGTCTTTAGGAATGCAATTTCCAGGTCATATGATAAGTTTGCATTAACTTCTTAAGCAACTGCAACTGCCAAATTGTTTTCCAAAGTGTCTGTACTATTTCACATTCCCAATAGCAATGCATGAGGTCCATTTTCTCCACATCCTAACCAATGCTTGGTATTGTCTGACTTTGATTATAGCTATTCTGGTGGCTGTGTAGTGCTATCTCGTTGTGGTTTTAATTTGCATTTCCGTAACGGCTAATGGTGTTCAGCATCTTTTCATGTGCTTAATTAACCAGACCTGTATCTTCTTCAGTGAAATATCTGTTCAAATTTTTTGCCCATTTTGGGGGTCCATTTTAAACATTGGATTGTTTGTAGGCATTCTTTATATATTCTAGATAGAAGTCCTTTATCATATATGATTTGCAAATAGTTTCTCCTAGTCTGTAGCTTGTAGTAGATTTTACTTTTTAGAGCAGTTTTAGGTACACAGCAAAACTGAGCAGAAAGTACAGAGAGATCCCATATGCCCTCTGCCCCTTCCCCCCATCCTTGCCTGCTGTCCACATCCCCCACCAGAGTGGTATGTTTATTGCAATTGATGAACCTACATTGACACATCATTATCACCCAAAGTGTCGCTTGTCTTTCTTCATTTTCTTAATGATGTTTGTTTTTTTTTTTTTTTTAAAGATTTTAGTCTTCCTTTTTCTCCCACAGTCCCCCGTACATAGTTGTGTGTGGGTCCTTCTAGTTGTGGTGTGTGGGATGCCGCCTCAGCATGGCTTGATGAACGGTGCCATGTCCGCGCCCAGGATTCGAACTGACAAAACCCTGGGCCTCCGAAGCAGAGCTCAGGAGCTTAACCACTTGGCTACGGGGCCAGCCCCTTAATGATGTTTTTTGAAGTGGGAATGTTTTTAATTTTGATGAGTTTTTACCAATTTTTTCTTTTAAGGATTGTGGTTTTGATATATCTAAGAACCCTGCCCAACCTAAGGTCATGACTTTCTTCTGTGTTTCCTTTCTCGAAACTTTTAAGAGATTAAAGCAATTAATTGAATCTTTCTTTTGTTAATCTTTTCTGAGTTAAAAAGAATAAGTTAAAACAAGAATAGGTGAATAGTACTACATAACTATAGCAGACACCTCAAAATAATACTTTTGCTTTGACCTTGGCTGCTAATTTTCTGCTTTGTGAATGAACCAATTAAACTTAATTTCAGGTTCTGATAATTGCATTCTATAATTCTAATAATAATATTAGAATTCTAGGATTATTAGAATTATTATTCTAATATCTATTATTATTCTAATAATTCTGTAATTCTAATAATTGCATTTTATAGATATATCTGCTAAATTTGGAAAAAAATTTCACACCTGCTTCTTGTTTTTCTTCATTGTTTAGTTAGATTTTTCTTAGCCAGATTCTAGGAAGAAAATCTGTATTCACCCTAATGTGAGACTGACTAATGGCCCTTTGATCCTCTCAGAGGAATATACACTTTAAAAGGGTTAATAAGCCAGTTCTCTTAATTGGTAGAATTTCATCTGAACAAATGAGTTGTAATCAATTTCAGGAATGTGGGAAAATGACTGAAGTTGGACTTATTAATATAGGCAAGCTGTTTTTGTTTGAGCACTTGTTTCCAGGATTGGGGCTCTTGAGGAGTCCTGCTTTTTTCTGAACCTGCGAGTTTTCTAAACACTCCTGATAACTTGCTGAATCTGTTAAGTGATTGGCTGAGGAAGCAAACTGAGGCTCAAGTTTAATAATTTGCCTAAGGTCAACATTCTTTTCTGATAAAAATCACTGCAGGTTCTTACTGAAAATAGTTTTAGGTCGCACTAACGAATATAGTCACACATACTCAAGACACTCTTGTATCCACAGGTTGCTCTGCCGTGCTCCATCATCTTCTAAAGATGCATCCTGACTTATCTCCACACTTGCACACTGAAGAATGCAACGTCTTGATTAACTTGCTTAAGGAATGTCACAAAAATGTAAGACTTCAGAAAAATGACCATAAAGCAAAAATGAAACTTAGGTGCAACACACTGATGTAAAATGTTATCTCCATTAATGGAAGGGAATGATAATGTCTTAGTAATGCATCTTAGCTTAGTACAGATAAGCAACTGATGCTTGTGCTTTTTTTTATTTTGAGCCCTGAGCTAACGTCTGCCACCAATCCCCCTCTTTTTGTTGAGGAAGATTCACCCTGAGCTAACATCCGTGCCCATCTCCCTCTACTTTACATATATGGGCTGCCTGCCACAGCATGGCTTGATAAACGATATGTGGGTCCACGCCTGGGTCTGAGCCAGTGAACCCCAGGCTGCAGACATGGAGCACACGAACTTAACCCCTTTGTCCCAGGGCCAGCCCCAAGCTTGTGATTTTTCAGAAACCGCTACCTTTTATGATTAGTAAAAATCAAGCATGATAGTTTGTTAGGGAACTCTTGAAATGCCATGTAATACCTTAGAATCCATGTTCTTATAATAAAATACTTTCCTTTTCCTAATTTCAGGGCACTAGAACAATTATGTTCAGCTCTGACTCTTCTGGTCATAATGAAATTCTAACATTTTCTATTCCTTGATGTCTACCATTCTATGTTTAAAGGAAAGTGAAACTTTCTTTGTAAGTAGGTATTAGCTAGATTTAAATTATGATTGGCCTAATTTGACAGATTTACTTAATTGTTAGTGGAATGAAAGTAAAATTCCATGGTAAAAACCAAAATAGAAAAGAAGCCCATTTTTGGAATGCTTTAAATTAAGCTGGTATCTTTACAGATGTCAAATATTTAGCTTTTTTCCCATGTGTTTGACACATGAGACATTTATAAAGAGCGTTTATGTTTTTCTTTAACTTTGGATGATGCATTATTTTCCTCATGATATTTATACAGTGTAGATATATCAAATTATATAATAACTATCATTTAAATGAGTAGAATTTTAAGACTAAAAATAAGGCAGTAAGTGATACCCATGACCTGTGAAGTCAGATATTTTTACTGGTTCAAAGAATGTTGTTGATGACAATATACTTTAGGCAAACTATGTTTATCATACAGCTAGATCAAGAATTGATATTGTAAGTCTTTAACTTTAGCCGCTCTATGGGTATGTAGTAATATCTCATTTGGTTTTCAATCGTATTTCCCGGATGGCTGATGATTTTGAGTATCTCTGTGTGCATATTGGCCATTCATGACATCTTGCCCATATTTAAAAATTGAGTTGTTTGCCTTATTATTGAGTTGTAAGGATTCTTTTTATCATTCGATATATAAGTCCTTTGTCTGGTAAGTGTATTGTAAATATCTTCTCCCAGTCTATGACATCCTTTTTCGTTTTCTTAAGGGTGTGTTTCAAAGAACAGTTTGTAAGTATGAAGAAGTCTAATTGACCAGTTTTTTTCTTTTATTGTTTCTGTTTTTTGTGTTTTAAGGATCTTTGTGTATTTCCTGGTCACAAAGATTTTCTTCTAGTTTTTCTTCTGGACGTTTTATAGTTTTAGCCTTTTCATTTTAGTGTGATTCATTTCAAGTTAGTTTTTGTGTGTGGTGTGAGGTTTGAGTTAAGATTTCTTTCTTTCCCTATGGATACCCAGTTATTCTAACACCTTTTATTGGCAAGTGTCGCCTTTCCCCACTAAATTGCCTTGGTGCCTTTGTCAAAAATCAATTGACCATATGTGAGTGGGTCTATTTCTGGGCTCTCTAGTCTCTTCCACTGATTTATATGTCTATTCTTAACACTACTTAATTACAACGGTATCTTACTGGGGCCACCTGGTCCTCTGACTGTTTTGTCCTCTTTGTCCTAATTCACTTTCCACACTGCATCTAGAGCAGTCTCTCAAACATGAATTTAATTGTTGTTCTCCTTTACTGGCTCCCTTTGCCTATAGAATAAAATGTAAATTTCTTACTTTGTGTATCAAGACCTTCATGAAACTGGCCTCTGATTATCTCTTGAGCTTCCCCACTCTCCTACGCCTGCCTTCTCCTCCCCTCCTTCCTGTGTGCTTTTTTCTGCAGTTGTGGAGCACGTTTCTCTCTTCCACGCTTTGTGTTTGCTTTTTCCTTTCCTTAACTTAGAGCCTCCTCACAATCAGCACTTCCCATTTGGTAGACCAGGCTTTAGCACCCTCCAGGTTTTAGTCAGCTTAATTTGTTATTTCCTCTTCCTTTTCTCCTTTCCTGGCCTAGATTCACTTGGTATAGTCACTCTATACACCAGTAACATCATACATAGTGCATTTCCTACTTTATAGCAATTGTTCTCACATTTTTTGGTCTCAAGACTCCTTTACATTCTTAAAAATTATTCAGGACCCGAAAGAACTTTTGTTTATGTAGGCTGTGTCTGCCAATATTTACTGAAATAGAAATTAAAACTGAGAAATTTAAAAATATTAATTTAAAAATTAGAATAATAAGCCTGTTACATAGTTATTTTTCACAAAAAAGATCTTAGTTTCCAAAACAAAAAAAAAGTGAAAAGAGTGACATTGCTTTTGCATTTGTGCAATTCTCTTAAATGTTGGGCCTAATAGAATATAGCTAGATTCTCATATCTGCCTCTACATTCAATCTGTGTTGATATTATACTTCATGTAGCTTCTGGAAAATTCTACGGTACCCTTGAGAGAGAATGAAAATGAACAAAACAAATAAGATCTTTGATTAATAGGAAAATAGTTTTTACCTTATGTGTCCCCTGGAAAACTCTTGGGAACTCCTCTGCATCCCTGGACTATACTTTGAGAACCACTGCTTTATAGCAGTCACTTCATTATTCGTCTTTTCCTTCTGACTGTGCGCTGTGAGAGTAGGCCCAGGGCCGCCTTGCTCAGTGCTGTATCCTTAGTGCCCGGGACACTGTCTTCCAGACGTCAGTCGATTGAGTCACTTACTCAGCCAGCCAGCCAGTGTGGTTCTCTAGAAATAGCCGTCAGGCACTAGTGGCTTATGCTGTGTGTATCTGAGAGAATTGCAGCCCGTGGACATTTCTTTTACCAGCTCCACTAGGGCATTTTGGGCTTGTTTTTCATGTAATGTCAAATAGTATAATTCTTATTTGGGTTTAATGTTGAGGTGAAAGCAAAAGTATAAATTAGTTTTGTCTTAGAGTTTTAAAATAAGATGTATGTATATGGAATGATATAAATAAATGTAAACTAAGCTATGAAATATTGTCTTAAAAGTCTAACCCTTTCTGTTATTTCTGCTTGTCCTGAAGGTGTGTGAAAATACATTGTCCCTGTTTATTTGTTGTCAAGGAAGTAGTTTAGGAAAAATACACGAGAAATAATTATTCTGAAAAGGCCATTAGGTGAACTGGTGGGAGATCTAAGTCTCTCTTAAATGCTCGCCAGAAAAACTCTGACCGTTTATTCAGAGTGGACCAGAAAAGTACATTTAAAGTGGCAATGAAGCAGGGAAAAAAAGAAACAGCATGAGGCATAGCTTCCTAATTATGTGTTGCCTGGTTTCTATGAAAGCCTTAATTAGAAAGAAAAGGAAAAGATGTGCCTGTTATTACCACTACAAGTTCAGCATTTATGGCATGTCATTATAGGAGATCACCATGCTCTCTGACCCACCCTTAAAAATTGTGACGTGCAAATGCACTAATTATGGCCCTTCTAAAAGTTAGGATCTTAACTTCAGTCATCATCTTAATCTGCTTTGCAGCATTCATACTTTTTGCCATGATAATAGTCATAGGAGTTTAAACCACTAGGAGATTATTTTTGCTTGTCATACAAAGCAGACTTTGAACTTCAGACATAGATTTCTTTATATTGTGAGTTGGTGGCTTATTTATGTGGCCCATATAGGCCATCTAATAATAGTGTTAGGTGTTTCTGATGTATTTTGATGACGTTTTGAACAGGGGCAAATGAGAAAGTGGCTTTGGCACCAAGCATTTATTAAGTAACCCTTCTGTGGGACAGTTGTTGCTAGTGAAGAAAGTTGCTTGTTGTGTTACTATGGCCACACTGCGCTTTGACATTACTTCCTGTAATAGAGGATGGATTGTGCTGTGATTTTTAATATGCGCTTAAAGAAAGGGGTATTAGGAAATAAAATTGTTTACACTCTTGTCGTTGTGAGGATTTGGCAGGTTAATAGGCTTCCCTTTTATCAAAGAAAAGTTTATTTTTCATTTCCACTATAGAGCATCTATCTACTCTAGAGCATTTATCCCTCCTTTGTAGGAACGGCAGTGTAAGCCTGTTTACTTGTATATTTTATACTTGTGATTTAACTGTTTGCTTAGTAATAAGGTGACACATTAAACACATTTCTATAGTAATAAATATTTAAACTCTATGTGCCAGAGACCTTAGCATATTATGGGATGAAATATTTTATGCCTTTTCTTCCTTTTAGCACAGCATTCTGAAATTTTTTGGTCATTGCAATGATCTTGATCGGGAGATGAGAAAATGCTTGAAGAATGAGGTAAGAAAAGTGTTAATATTTTTTTTTTTTAAGATTGGCACCTGAGCTAAAACTGTTGTCAATCTTCTTTTTTTTTGCCCCTCCCAAATCCTCCCAGTGCATAGTTGTATATTTTTTAGTTGTGGGTCCTCCTAGTTGTGGCATGTGGGACTCTGCCTCAGCATGGCCTGATGAGCGGTGCCATGTCTGCGCCCAGGATCCGAACCGGCGAAACCCTGGGCTGACAAAGTGGAGCGTGTGAATTCAACCATTCAGCCATGGGGCCAGCCCTAGAAAAGTGTTAAAAGATGGAAATGGTTAAACAATAGAACAGAACATTTTGAATAATATTATATGTTACTGCCATTATTAAATTTTTTTTCCAAATTTTAGGGTAACAGAGAAAATTGACTTTATATGTATGTCCTCCCCTAAAACCAAGAAGAGAAGTGAAACGTCTTCCAGGGACAGTTTTAGAACATTGCTATTCTTTTGCATGCATGTAAATAAAAACAACTTCCTTATCATAATCACTGGAAGTCCTCTGGGTGAGTTTTAAGGTTTGGGAAATTGACTCTCTGTTCAGCAGAAAGACTTATGTCAATCAGCTCTAACAGGTAACTAAAACTCTCGGCCTCAGTTTCCTTATATAACTTGTGAAAGATCTCTTTCCAGCTTTAAAATGTTTAATTTCTTTCTAGTTATGGTATGTACAAGCCATAGGGATCAAATTTGACTTGTTTGGAAAGAATCATTTCCTGCATCCAATTTTAGGTTATGACTTGGACTTGGCAAATAGCCAAAGTACCTAGTTCATTGTCTTTTTAAGGTACTGCTTTAAGGTACTGCTAACCAAGCATTTTTATTTTATTGTATTTTATTTTTTTGAGGAAGATTAGCCCTGAACTAACATCTGCCAATCCTCCTCTTTTTGCTAAGGAAGCCTGGCCCTGATCTAACATCCGTGCCCATCTTCCTCTACTTTATCTATGGGACGCCTACCACAGCATGGCTTGACAAGCGGTGCCATGTTCGCACCCGGGATCTGAACCGGCGAACCCCGGGCCGCCAAAGTGGAACATGCAAACTTAACCACTGCGCCACCGGGTGGGCCCCTAACCAAGCATTTTAAATCTTTGAAAAGAAATTTAATTCTCTTTCTGTTTTGTACATCAGATGTTTTATGTCCAGAACCTTTACAATCTATAACTACTAAAAATCTGCCTTTCAGTTTTCTTTCATTTTCTGTAGTTTTGAAATTTTTTTCCTATTTAGCCTCATATTGAAAGTTATTAGATATGATCTATGAAGCTGTCTAGCATCTGTCTGTCTTCATTTTTTGTATTTTCCACTTTAGGGCCTTTTTTTCTTTGAGGAAGATTAGCCCTGAGCTAACATATGCTTACAATCCTCCTCTTTTTGCTGAGGAAGCCTGGCCCTGAGCTAACATCCATGCCCATCCTCCTCTGTTTTATATGTGGGACGCCTACCACAGCATGTCTTGCCAAGCAGTGCCATGTCTGCACCCAGGATCCGAACCAGCAAACCCTGGGCCGCCGAAGTGGAACGTGTGAACTTAACTGCTGCGACAGTGGGCTGGCCTCTAGGGCCTTTTTTTCCCCCCTCGTGGAATCCCTTTCCAGTGTCTTTACTGTTAGAACTGTCTGAAGTTCTGAGTTGGGGGTAATAGTTTTGTGTGCACAAACATGTACCTGTAGAAGTGTTTTAAACTGATTTTTGAGAAGAGTTTTTCCTTCATATGTGAAGGCTAGTTTATATGGAAACTACACCTAGGGCTGTGTGCCTGTTTTAATAAGATTATGGAAAAATAAAGCCCATGCTATTTTATTCGGTATAGCTGTTTATTTCTCACATTCTTTCAGTTGTGTAAGATGGCTTTTTCCCTAAGTTTAGAATTTTTTCTCCTTATAGTTCAATAATTGTGCCATTGGTTTGGTGATTAGATCTTCATGTGAAATCTTCTTCCCAGGTGGTCCTGAGCTGTTAGTGACTGTTTGGTAGAATGTTGTAGATACTTTTCTTATTTTATCTGAGTTCGTTTTCATATAAATTTCAGATTTTCTCCTTGACTTATTTTCTCAGTTCTCTATGTGGTTTTTATGTTATTTCGTTACCTGATTTATAGATGTTTTTCTGTCTCTTCTTTCATTCTTCAGTCTTCTCAACTTGTTCTCATTTACTTCCTCTCTGCTTTTACTGCTTTCTAGTTTACCATTTATTGCTTCTAACGCTCTCCTTCTGCCGTTTCCTTCATGTGTCATTTGAGTGCTTCGTTCCTGGGAGCTTTTAACTGGGAAGGCTCTGGCCCTTTCTCTTGAGCTTGTCTTTTAACTGGGAAGGCTCTGGCCCGTTCTCTTGAGCTTGTCTTTTAACTGGGAAGGCTCTGGCCCATTGTCTTGAGCTTGTCTTTTAACTGGGAAGGCTCTGGCCCGTTGTCTTGAGCTTGTCTTTTAACTGGGAAGGCTCTGGCCCATCTCTTGAGCTTGTCTGTGCTCCTGTGTTGCTGCTTTTGTTCTTTCGTTTGAAATAATCACTAATATTGCTTTTGCAGCATCCTCTTTCGTTCTTCCTAATTGTTTGGTTTGGTTTGGTTTTTGGTTAATTGACCTTCCATTCCATCAGTATTGTTTGGTGGAGTTTTGTGAATAACATCATATTTATCCTTTTTTTTCCTTCTTTTATTCAAGGGCCATCTTGGCTCTCTTTGAAGATGTCTTAACATATATTTTAATACAGACTGTATTTTAATTTGCTCCATGACTTATTTTATTGGCCTGCTACAACGTATCGTCTTCTGAAGACTTACCCTTAAGACCCTCCTCCCACCCTGATTGCTGGGTGCAGCCCAGCATATGTGATTAAAGATAGATATCAAGTACTTTTCTCGGAGCAGGTATCTCTCCGTGTTCTAGCATAGTGGCTTTTTTTAAAAAAACTTCTTAACGTAATGAAACACCCTTTCCCCCCAACAATCTTAGTAGGAAAATTAATGTATGAGAGATCAAAGGAGTGATTTTGGTTAAAGGGACCTGGTACTTTATCTGTAATTTGCAGTGGCCCTTTGATGAGGAAGAAAAAGTTTGAAAACTACCATTCCAGAAGATGTGTTAGAACACTTCAACCAAAACTTTAGACCTAGAAAACTTCTGAAAGATTATCTAGCCCAGCTCCTTATATTTGAGGTTACTGGACCAGAAGATGAAGTAACTCAAAGGCACGAATCTCCACACCGTTGTCTTAGGGGTACTGGGAGAGGGGATCCGCTCAAGTCCCTGCGTAGCTCTCTCCCACTAGTTTTTCATTTCTGGCCTCTTTCTCTGTCTCTGGCTCCTAAAATATTGTGATGTCCAGCGGTTCGTATATACTCAGTTCTATCAAGTTGAATTAACTTTTTCCACCTCTGCCTGGGGACCCTTTATTTGCCTTTAAAATATGTCTGTTTTGGTGTATATATTATAAGCCTGTAAATATATTCATATACAAACACTTATATTCAGTTTTCTTTGCTTTAAACAAGTGCTTTTTCCAAGTGCCAGGCTCTGTATTTGCTGTTATTTATAACCTACTGGCCAGAACAGAATATTAGGCAGAAACCCTCCAAGGTGAAAAGTGCATTTAGATCCAGTTGATTACAGAAACCTAGTTGTTGAGGAGAATCAGGTTCGATGACTATTCATGACGAAAAAATCCTAGGAAGGTCTGCTGACTGTAAATTTCCATATGAACCAACAGGATAATATGGTGGCTAAGAGCCAGTTACTCTTCTGATAATATTTATGGAAATGTAAGATGTCGAGGTCACGAGAACTAGTAGGCCCACTGTAATCCACATCTGTCAGACTGTGTCGAGAGCGCTGTGTTTCATTCTGGTTGTAGTTTTTTTTATAAGAAGTATTGATATTTAAGTGCTCTATAAAAGGTGCTTTATAGATATTAGAAGGCAGAAGCCATGTTCTGTGAACAGTTGTAGAAAGCAGCAGTTCAGCCTGAAAAAGAGGTAGTGAGTGAGGTATCTGTACTCAGATGTTTGGAAGATTATAGCAGACAAGAAGAAATAGAGGGTAGGAGGAGGATTTACAGGGAAACACTTACTGCATAAAAAACTTGGGAACAAGTAGAAGTGTCCAGTAATTAAAGAGGCTGCGTCTCAAGGTAGTGAGCTCTCAGAACTACAAGCGCTCGAGCAGAGGTTAGAGGACATTACTGTGAGCTCCTGCAGAACAGGGACAGGAGTCATCCGTCTTCAACATTTGCTGAATTCATATTTTGGGAGGAAGTTAATTCAGTAAATATTTGTGCACCTATTAGAATGTGGGTGCTTTACTGTATCAAATGAAATTGTACTAGATAGCCCTCTAAGGTCACTGTTTCCTGTCTCAGATTTAGTGAAATAAGAGACAAATAAGAATTTTGTCAGCAAAACCATTATTTGTATTTTGCAAATATTTAATTTAACTGATATAAATGGTGATGTAATCTGCTGTCTCTTTTCTCCCCCTCTTCCTTTTATTTTCCAGTACATGGAGAAGAGGTCCAAGAGCAGGGAGCACGGCAATGTGATGCGAAAGAGACTTTTTAATCCTCCAGAGGAATCTGAAAAATAAATTATATTTTTACTGGATGGCTTGGTTGAGAGAAGACCTAAAGACTTGGTTGATAACCAAAAGAATCCTGTCTCGTTTGGTCTCCAGAATCCTTTGAATGGAAAATGACTCGTGAGAAATGGAGCCATGGAGAAATATGGAAACCCTGGCTTCTGACTGTCTGTTGGGCAGGGCCTTTAGTACTCTCTCTCCTCTCCCAGCACACCTGACTTCTCACACGTTTCTTCCCTGGCTTAAGCCAGTTAACATTTGAGTAACTTATCTCCTTCAATAAAATAATTGACTTTAGTCATTCTTTTTCTGTTTTCTTAGACTCTCCTGGAACTAGGGCAAAATGGTCCCATTAGACTTTCCTTTTTGACAACGTGGCAATCTGGAGCTTAAACACTGAAGACACAAGCTAGGGCAAAGAGTTTGGGGAAGGCCCAGCCCAGTGGCGTAGCAGTTAAGTTTGCATGCTCTGCTTCAGGGCCCTGGGATTTGCCAGTTTTGATCCTGAGCTTGGCCCTACACAGTGCTTATCAAGCCATGCTGTGGAGGTATCCCACATATAAAATGGAGGGAGATGGGCACAGATGTTAGCTTAGGGCCAATGTTCCTCAGCAGGAAAGAGGAGGATTGGTGGTGGACATTAGCTCAGGGTCAATCTTCCTCAAAAAAAAAAAGTTTAGGGAAATCCCAGCTGTGTTAACTATATAAAAATGTTCCAACTTTATTGTTTTTATTTATTTATTCTAAGGAACATTCTCCCTGAGCTAACATCCATGCCAATCTTCCTCTTTTTTTTAAATTTAAAGACTGGCACCTGGGCTAACATTTGTTGCCAATCTTCTTTTTTCTTCTTCTCCCCAAAGCCCTCCAGTACATAGTTGTGTATTCTAGTTGTGAGTGCCTCTGGTTGTGCTATGTGGGACGCTGCCTCAGCATGGCCTGATAAGTGGTGCCATGTCCACGCCCAGGATCCGAACTGGCGAAACCCTGAGCTGCCAAAGTGGAGTGCACGAACTTAACCGCTCGGCCGTGGAGCCAGCCCCAATCTTCCTCTGTTTTGTATGTGGGTCACTGCTACAGCCTGGCCACTGACGAGTGGTGTAGGTCCATGCCAGAGAACTGAACCTGGGCTGCCAAAGCGGAGCATAATGAACTTAACCCCTAGGCCATGGGGGCCAGCCCTATTCTTTTTAAAGAGCTGTTTTCTGAAAGGTTAAATGTTTGACACTGATGGAATTACATCTGGTTAGGATTTAAGTCTTTGGCAGACCTTGCTTCCCCATTTGGTTGAATGTGCCCATCCTGGGTGCCAGCTAACTCCTGGGCATTAACCTTAGGCCAGGATGTCTCTGCTGGGTACAGGGCTCTTCTTTCCAGACTAATTTCTAGCAGTTATCCTGCCAGTGTTATTTCTGCCAGGTGTTTCTGAGACCTGTGACAATCTGGAAGTCAGCAACTTGCAGCCATGGCCACAGCAGGGGCTCGATCTTGCCAGCTAAGGTGTCAACAGACTGACCTGTGAGCTCCTTCTAGTGGATTCTATGTATATGTCCAGGATGAGGCCTTGTTGGTGTTAGTGTTTGATAAGTGATGTCTCCATCACAAGAGGTGTTCAAGAGGCTGGACACTCACTGGCCAAGGTGGTTACGCAGGATAACAGACATTCGATGAAGGGAGGAGGAAGCATCAAAATTAATTCTGAGGTCCCGTTCAAGACTGAGATTTATGGATATTTATTCAGCTCCCCCACCCCCACCAGTGTCAGGCAGTACAGGTCCAGAAATGAGACTTTTTGCCTTTTGAAGCTTGTAGTTAACTGACAGGTCGACTATTACGGTAGTGTAGTAAGTGCTATGATTAGGTAGGTGTTGTAGAAAACATCGAAAGGGCATCACTGCCCAGCTTTCAGGAAGAAGGAGCCATTCCAAGAAAGCTACTTAGCAAGGTGACCTTTGACAAACGGAGTGAAAATGGAATACATTCTGGGGCACTTCAAGTCGTTTAGTATGACTGGAATACGAGAGCTGTTGGTGGAGGAAGATCAGAAACAGCTTTGAATTCTGCTGGCATTTCATCTCCAGTGCTGCGGTGGTCAGTTGCCAATTTTAGTATGTGATTAGGGACTTGTGGAGGGGAGTTAGTTGGGAGCGTGGTATGTTTCAATGTGTATTTTAGTAAGATTTTTCTGGTTATACTTTGGGGGATAAATTGGAGGAGAAGGGAGATTACAGCCAGAGAAACCAATTTGACTTCTGCCCCCATTTAGGTGATAAACGGGGGCCTACATTAAAGAAGTGGCTTGAGGGTCGAGAGGAGTGAGTGGATTTGAGGGGAATTTGAACACAGAATCAGCTGACTGACTGAGTGGAGGGTTTAAGAAGAATCTGGGAAATCTGCGGCATTTGATTTGTGCTGCATGCTGATGTGCCCTGCCCTGAGCGGGGCAGGACAGGACAGGCGCAGTGTGAAGTGCAGAGCTTGTATGTGGGGAAGATCTGGGTGGAGATGGCTTTTAGGCTTCTGAGTCTTCAGATATGGAGTTTCTTAGGGTTGCCTGGACTAGAACAGAATTGGGAGACAGCAGCGGGCAGATGGTAGCTAATGCCCCGTGGGCCAGTGTCTATAGTGGACCACGTAAGTTGTTTACTTGTAGAGCAGAGTAAAACTTCGGGAGTTGCTTAGCTTTTTAAATTATATCAGTACTACATTTTTTTTTTTTTTGGCAAGGAACATTGGCCCTGAGCTAACATCTGTGCCAATCTTCCTCTATCTTATGTGGGATGCCACCACAGTGTGGCTTGACAAGCAGTGCTAGGTCCCCACCCAGGATCTGAAACTGCAAAACCCGGGCCACCGAAGCAGAGCACGTGACCCTAACCACTACACCACCAGGCTCGCCCCTAAGTACTACATTTTTATGGAACATTCAAATAACTTTTAAGTTTTACAGAGTAAAAGGTCTCCTTCTTTACACCTGCTTGTCTTCTGAGAAGTACTTATAATCGACAGTTGGGTGGGTCTTCTGTGCACTTACATTAATATTTTGGGACAGGAGAGGGAGCCCTACAAATGGAGAAGGAGTAGGCATAGAGGTAGATGGTAAACTGTGGAGAATGCTGCTACAGCTGGCCAAGGGGGTTATGCAGGAGGGAGTGCCACTGGATCAGAGTAAGGGCTGAGGTGCCAGTTGATTTGGTTCCTCCATCATCTGGGACCTTAGAGCCGTTTGGCATGGTGTGAGGAGCGGGTGGAAGCAGAGGATGTGAGCGCTTCTGAAAAGCCTTGGCTCTGAAGGGAACGACCGTATACGGTCGAGAGAGGGTTTTCTTACAAAACTGAAAGAAAGTGGCGAGTAACACTTGGGGATGGGTATATGTTGAAAAGAATGCCACAAAAGAGGGAGGGATTAATTTATGGAGTGAAATCTTGGAGGAAGAAGAAAGGGATGAGATTCAGGGCTAATGTCATGGGGATAATGTTTATTCCAGAAAACTGATTAGAAACTGGAAACTTGAAACACTACAGGAAATGTGAAGTGTTCCTTTCAGAAAGCAATAAATACCTGTTTGTGCGGGATGCAATGCTGCTGCTTCTACAGAGAATTTGAGTACAGGCTCTGTTTCTGCTCTCTGAGGACCAAAATCTCAGACCCTAACGTGGTCACCAATAACTAGAGATATACTGGTAAATGTTTAATAATTGGCTCTTAAAAAAAAAAGGCACTAATTTGTAGCATTTGCTACTTTCTGTGGTGTAAATACTCCTGCTATGGCAGGCTTCAAGCTACCAGGCTGACATCGCTGAAGGTGGAGTTGGGAAGACGTGTGCACAGTAGGCTCTCCTGAGCTGGTCCGGCCGACACCAGCTCCCCACGGCACACCTCTGCTGTGCAGAGGGAACTGCAAAGAATCCTCAAGCCAGTTGAATGCCCACTGATTGTCACCTTACGCACGTCTAGCGTTTTGTCAGTTGAAAGTACCTGTAGCTTACGATGTACCCTAAAGCAAGACTGTTGTGACTCGTGTGACGGAACAGCTGTCGTCCAGGACTGCTGGAGTTCAGTGAGTCACCAGCGGCATATCATTTTGTAGAAGAATGAATAACCGTATGCCAGGGGGAGGAGGAAGGACGTGAAACCTGCTTCTGCCGTGATGGTTGGATCTGTGCCCCAGGAGCAGAGTTCAGGACCTCAGATGCCTCTTGCCCTCATCCCTCTTCTCCACAAACATTGCCATGATAGCCACATCTCAAGGACTGTTAGGACCTTCAGAAATGGGCACGGTCTGTCCATAAGTTGTCACCTTGCTGTGCGACTTCTCACTGGGTGCTCAGTCTGGATTTCACCTCTTATTTCTAAAATCTGGTTGCTTGACTAGTTTACTGTGTTGTTTACCACTGACTCCTTAGTCCCTCCGGCCTGAGCACTGAGTACTCAGGAGGAAATAACTTTGTTTTGCAATAAAAAATGCTGGGACTATGAGGGCAGTTTGGCCTGGTTTTTTTTTTTTTTTTTTTTCTGTTTTGAGTCGTCTTTCCTTTAAAGTTCCATCCCATCTAGGTCTCGGCTTCCTCTCCTTGCATCTCTGGCTCACTGCTGTAGGGTGCCACCTTTACTAACAGGAGTGTATCGTATCTTTCAAGTGTTGAGGTTAAGTGGAGGGTCACAGAGTCCTGCTCAGAACTTCTCTCCCTTCTCCGGTCGGGCCTCCCTCAGGATAACCCTCACAGTGCTGCCAGGGAAACCCCACACACTGCTTTTAAGGTCTTACTCCGAACATCCCGGCTGTTCCTAATCCCTGTAGAATAATGCCTTGGCACTACGAACCCTTCTCCCTTTCTCACTCGCTCAGGGAAGGGGGTGTGAGGAAGAAAATGCTGTGGGGCTGGAGCATAGTGAGCAAGGGAGAGAGTGGGAGGAGACGAGGAGAGAAATGTGGGTGGGGGGCCTCGGGAGCCGCAGCCAGGAATTCAGATTGTATAAAGATCTCTCTGGCTGCTGGGTGAAGAGTGGTTCTGGTTAAACCCAAGGGGAGTTACTTAAAATTTTTTAGGCGTCAGCTTCCAAATCTAAACGAGGGATAATATCAGTGCCTATCACATAGGGTTACTGTAGTTGAGATAACGTATGTAAACTCTAGCAAGTTAACTGGCACAAAGTAAGGGCCCAGTCAATATTGTGATTCTTTGTAAGTGCATCCAAACTGGACTGTTGGAAACACTTCCCCTGCACTTTGGTGGAATGCACGAAATCACTTGGGGTGGTCCCACTTGGGTCGGGGATTGGAGGGTGAGGGGCGTGGTAAGAGGCAGAATGAGGGGGCCAGGCTGCTACTGGCTCCTAGAAACTCATGCCTCCCTGGTTCCCTGTACATCTTGCCTTTTCGTAGAGTAAGGGAGTCCCCGTGCTCGGCTGCCTGTATCTCTCCGTTGTCACACCATGACCTGGTTTGGGTCACGTCTCCAGTCTCACCTGCTTTCCCCAGCCCTCTGTGGATCAGAGTGAAATCTCACAGTTTTCTCCTCTCTAGAGCAAGCACACTTTTCATTTTGTATTTTTTTTATTGCCACTTGTAGTAGAAGCCTATGGGGCTGGAGGGAGACAGGTGAGGAGGAGCAGAGGTCCTATGTCCTCTTGCCTTTATCAAGCACCTGGCACTGTGCTGGGTTCTGGTGATGCAGTGATGGGCAAGCTGGACATCGTCTAGGTGAGGGCTCGTCCTGAAGGACCACCTAAGTCCTGGTAAGCAGCCTGGCTTTCCTCTCCAGGGCACCGGGAAGACACTGTAGGGTCTCTATAGGAGCCAGAGGGAAGTGGAGGATTTACTTAGTGTCGATTTCCAGTGCCTTTGGGTCATCAAGGACCGTCTCTTGAAGGTGAAGAGCTCAGGCCAAGGTTTTCCTGGGAAATCTAATTTTGCAGAATGCTGTGAGCCTTGATGCTGTGGTTACAACAAATTTATTAATGCTTTATTGCAAGAAGCACCACCCAATTTTACTTAAGTGTAAGGATAGAAAGTTGTTTTTCTGACCCTTCATAAATGGTGTTTAAAATCAGGTTAATCTCCATGGAGTTTTTAGCCCGAAGCACAGAGTTCGTTTCCCAAGAAAGAGTTTGGGCTAAGCCAAGTAAGAAGTAATGTCATTGGCCTGCCACGTGGATATACCAGAGATCATTCTGTGCTTAGCAGAAGAACAAGTCCCCAAGTCCCAAGTAAGCTGCCTTTCCCACTGCAGTCTGAGATGGAAATTGGTGCCCTTTAAATGATATTCTATCTGGGGGTTCAGATGGGCCAAGTCCTGCCTTACTCCATCGTCATGCCTGCCTCGCCCAGTGAGGTCACTGAAAATGTGTCCATACAGTGGAGAATGCAATGGAGAGTCAACGGATGCTTTATTGTTACCAGTGTCCTGCCTTGGTGGCACTACAGATGGAGCAGGTGGCCAGGGCTGGAGGCCTGTAGGGCAGTTTCCTCCCTCTAGGCTCAAGTCTGATCTCACTGGCAGCTGGTCACGTGGGAAGACAGGAGGCTGGAAATGAGACTGATGGTAGAGAGAGGGACAGCGAGAGAGAGAGCGGGCTGAGCCGCTCTCACTAATAGGAGAAACTGGCTCCGTGTACCGCCTCTGACGCAACAGGGAGAGGAGAGGGCCACATCCACAAGGATGACCTTTGTTAACACTGCCATTCTTGTTGCAAAGGAAATATTTCAGTTTACAGAAAAGTTGGCAGACTATATGAACACCCCAGGTACCCACTATCTAGCTTTATTAATTTTAATATTTGTCCATAAGTTTTTGTTTTTTAAGAAGTAATACATCACAAATGTGGGCGAAGCTTCCTCTATCGCCTCCAATCCCGTTGCTGTTCTTCCATTCTCAGAGGTAACTCCTAACTACCACTCTGACTTAGATAAGTTTCATTCCCAGGTCTGCTTTCATCCTTCTAACATATATGTAAGTATCCATAAGCCATATTATCTTACATGTCTAAACATTTTACTTAAAAGTCTTCTGATGTGTGTAGCCTTCTGTAGCTTACTTTTTTCATGAAATATTGTTGATAAATGAAGTTCTTTATTCGTTGTAAGTGCTATGAAATATTCCATTGTATGACTGTACCACAGTTTATGCATTTTCCTCTTGGTGGCCATTTAGATATTGCATTTTTCCTACTCTAAACAATGCTTTAATTAGCATTATTACATGTCTTGTGTAATCTGTGAGAGTGTCTCTTGGGTACAAACCTGGGATTTTAATTGTTGAGCTGTAAGATATGCATCTTCAGCTTTACTGGAACATGCTGAATTACACTTCAAATGGTTTATCTACATATAATTAGTACATCTCAATGATAGTAAGTTTTTATATAAATGTAGTATATCTGTCAATTTATTCAGTCTTTTACTTTTTAAATATGTTTTTATGATTTCTAAATAACAATCTTTTGCATCTTTTTCTGGATTTGTTCCTAAGTGGTACTTTACAATTACACATTCCATTTTATTATCACTAGTATATAGGAATGCAGTTGCTTTCTTTATATTGGTCTTATATGCAGAAAGCTTACTGAATTTTCTTATTGATTCTAACAGTTTATAGATCACCTTAGATATTTCTACGTAGACCATCATGTCACCTGTAAATGTCAACAGTATTGCTGCTTCCTTTCCAAAGCTTATACTTCCCTTTTTTTTAAAAATTGCACTTCGCTTTTCTCCACATCCTTGCCAACACTTACTATCTCTTGTCTTTTTGATGATAGCCATTCTAACAGGTGTGAGGTAACATCTCGTGGTTTTGATTTGCGTTTCCCTGATGGTTAGTGATGTTGAGCATCTTTTCATGCGCTTGTTGGCCATTTGTATATCCTCTTCGGAGAAATGTCTTTTCAGTTCCTCTGCCCAGTTTTTAATTGGGTTGCTTGTTTTTCTTCTCTTGAGTTGTATGAGTTCCTTATATATTTTCGAAATTAACCCTTTATCAGATAGATGGTTTGCAAATATTTTTTCCCATTCCATAGATTGCCTTTTCATTTTGTTGATTGTTTCTTTTGCTGTGCAGAAGCTTTTTAGTTTGATGTTGTCCTACTTGTTTTTTGCTTTTGTTGCTTGTGCTTTTGGTGTCATATGCAAAAAATGTTGCCAAGATCAACGTCAACGAGCTTTTTCTTTATGTTTTTTTCCAGTTTTATGGCGTCAGGTCTTTAAGTTTTTAATCCACTTTGAGTTCATTTTTGAGGGTAGTGTAAGATTAAGAGACTTAAGACACATAAGAACCAAATGCAACATGAATCTTGTTTGGATTCTGATGAGAACGAACCACTGAAAAAAGACATTTTTTGGGACAGTTGGAGAAATTCAAATATGATTGGAGTTCAGATGATAAGATATCACTGTAATTTTGTTAAGTGTGATAATGGCATTGCCATTATGTTTAAAAAGGTGTCCTTATCAGTTAAAGATGCGTTATTGAAGTATTCACAGGGGAAGTGATACATGTGGGATTTGCTTTAAAATACCAGCAAACTAAGTGAGTGTAGGAGGATCAGATGCCACAGGTTTGGCTATGAGTCAATAACTGTTGAAACTGGATGGTAGACTCATAAGGATTATTATACTTTTCTCTCCTCTTTAATGAATGCTTGAAAACTTCTGTAACAAAAATAATTTTTTTAAAAGAGTCCTAGATTCTTGGAATCAAGAAGCAATTTCAGAGGCTGGCCCTGTGGCCTGGTGGTTAAGTTCGGTGCACTCCACCTTGGCAGCCCGGGTTCACGGGTTCAGATCCTGGGCATGGACCTATGCCACTCTTCACCCATGCTGTGGCAGCAGCCCACATGCAAAATGAAAGAAGATTGGCACAGATGTTAGCTCAGGGTTAATCTTCCTCAAGCAAAAAAAGAGGAAGATTGGCAACAGATGTTAGTTCTGGGTGAATCTTCCTCAGCAGAAAAAAAAAGCAGCAATTTCATTATCTGGAAATATAACTTTCCATGAATATGTACTTTTCTGAGAAAATGACTCAGAACTGTTGGCTCTTTTGAATTATTTTGATCTTTTGACTTTTAAGGTTCTGAGTTTTTCTGCTATAGACAAAAGGCAGCCTTTCAAAAAAAACCAATGTTGACAATCGAAATGCTAGGAGTGGAATAGGAATATGTTTGAAATATGATATATATGCCCACATAGAAACCTACTTATAACTATTATGAAGGTCTCTTTTCTCCCCAGGGCCTTATTTCCATAAATCCAAAATGTCTATTTCAAACTTTGTTGAGAATCAGGATAATGCTGTGGTCAGGAGTTTGGAGTCAGACAGACCTATATTGAAATCCCAACTCTGTCACCTATGAGCTGTGGTGATGGACGGCAGATGTACTTAAACTCCCTGAACCTTGGCTTCTTCAACTGTGAAATGGGACTAATTATAAAATAGGACTAATTATAGTACCCACTTCATAGGGTTGTGGTGAGGATTAAATTATTGCATTTCACATTTGGTAAGGTTTACATTGCCCTGTTCTTGGAATACTGTGAGTGTCCACAGAATCCTAGCGTGTGTGCGTTAGAAAACTGGAAACTCAAGAACACGGCTGCATGAGCATAAATGCCTCTTGTCTGCCTTTAAAACTCTATCTCAATTGCGATACGTAACTTCCTGCGTCAGCATAAGGAATTCACTCCTCTGCAGTGAATTTGTACAAAATTCCTATATTTCTGGAGTCGACTACTCAGAAGTGCAGTTCCAAATATTCGTCTCATTTCCCTTTGGACTTGAATTGTCTTCTCAACCTCCCCCGTAGAGAAGAGGGAGATGTGAGAACCAGGCTTAAGGACCACTTGAGTGAGGAAGGTGCTGCTAGAGGTCACCTGGGCTGCACAGATGAGCAAGACCCCGCCTGGGCCCTCAAGAGAGCCTGGGACATCTCTGTATGTCTCCAGGGAAGGAGGAAGGAGAGGTGGGTGTGCGAAAGGCAAGTTTTAGAATCAGAATGTTTCATTGGAATCTTGGCTTTCCTGCATATCTTTGACAAGTCACCTCGCCTTCTTTGAATCCCAGTTTTCTCAGTTGCGAAATGGGGATCTCTGCTTCACCAGTTATGTGATCAAAGGAGACCATGGCATTGCTTTTGAACTGTAAAGGGCCATACAAACATTAGTTGATATTTTCTGGAAAGGGTCTGTCAGACTTCCCTTGGCATCCCAAGAAGCATCAGAACAAGCTGGGAGTGGCCTCTGAATGCCCTGTCGACTCTCCTGGGGCGTGAGCTTGGTCTGGGGAGGGTCCGAAGGAGAGTGCTAGTCTCCTTTGTCTTGTTCTTGGCCTTCCCATGCTGCTCTTGGGCCCAGACAGGATATCTTTCCAGGATGTGGTCCTTAGCCCGTGTTGAAGCATCCCTCAGAGCACGCAGGAAAGCCCCACTCAGCAAAGAGAAGGTGTGAGGCCTCACAGCCTCTGGTGTCATTCTGCACCTTCATGCAAGTCCTTGTGGGATTCCCGGGCCATGCTGGCCAGTGTACCAGGCATTGGGAATATAGTATGAACAAACATGGAGTTTGTAAGTCCGGTGAGAAGCCTGCTGGGCCTTCCATGGGTCTGGTCCACACCGTCCAGTACAACCTCCCAAAATGATGGGGACGTTTATGTATCTGTGCTGTGTAATCAGTAGCCACTAGCCACATGTGAGTGTTGGGCTCTGGAAATGTGGCTTGTGTGACTGAGGAACTGAATTTTACATTTTACTTGATTTTAGTTAAATTTAGATAGCCACATGTGGCTAGTGGCTACCCTAGTGGACAGTACTGGACAGCACTGGAAACATTCTGAGAAAGTTAGAAAGGCACCCAAGCAGGACAAGGGCTTGACTTCCCTTCTTCGGAAAGAGCTGTGAACTCAGAACCTGGTCCTAGCTCGCTTCCCACTGTGTGTGTGGATTTATCATGGCGCTTGGCCTCCCCTCTGTTTAGCTTCCTGATCTGTAAGGTGGGAACGGGAAGAGGATTGGATTAAATTCTTTCCGGTGCTAAACTCTTGACTTTGCTTTATTTGCCTTTTATTTGTGCAGTATATTAGTTTCCTATGGCCACTATAACAAAATACCACAAACTTTGTGCCTTAAAACAACAGAAATTTATCTTCTTTCAGTTCTGGAGGCTAGAATTCCAAAATCAGTTTCACTGGGCAGGACCGTGTTCCCACTGGAGATTCTACAGGAAAATCTCTTCCTTGCCTCTTCCAGTTTCTGGTGGCTGCTGACATTCTTTGGGTGGTGGCTGCCTCACTCCAGTCTTTGCCTCTGTGGCCAGATGGCCTTCTGCTCTTCTGTGTTTGATCCTGTTCTGCTTCTTTCTTATAAGGACACTTGTGTTGGCATTTAGGGCCCACCCAGATAATCCAGGATAGTGCCCCCATCTCAAGATCCTTAATTTAACTGCATCTACAAAGACTCTTTTTCCATGTCAGGTAACATTTATAGGTTCCAGGTATTAGAACTTGATATATCTTTGGGGGCCATTGTTCATCCTACTACCCCTAATAATATTAAGAATAGTGGGTTTGCTTTTTTTTTTTTTTAAAGATTTTATTTTTCCCTTTTTCTCCCCAAAGCCCCCCTTACATAGTTGTATATTCTTCGTTGTGGGTCCTTCTAGTTGTGGCATGTGGGACGCTGCCTCAGCGTGGTCCGATGAGCAGTGCCATGTCCGCGCCCAGGATTCGAACCAACGAAACACTGGGCCGCCTGCAGCGGAGCGCGCGAACTTAACCACTCGGCCACGGGGCCAGCCCAGTGGGTTTGCTTTAAATTAAATACAGTGGCTGTGTAACTGGATGTGTGAGTGTTGCTGCCTGCCTACATGCTCTCCCCAGGAGAATTTTCTGAGCCTCCTGAATGGGGACTTGATTCTGATAAAAAAATATTCTTTCATGCTCCTACCTTGATTTGTTTGTCAGACCATCTTTACTAAATGATTGATTAACTGATGAATGTGCCCCAATTCATAAACTACCAATATTGAAATATTCCCCACATCGCCCCTTGTCTCCAAAACATGTGGAAGGAGGCTTTGACTGGGATTGGAGTCAGGAAAACCCAAATTGCGCTGCATCTCACTGAAAAGAGAGAGCATTTGTTGGATCAGCTGGGTAAGTGATGTTTCTCTAGTAGCGTACTCATAAATTTGAAAATATAAAGGATTGGCCCTGACACAGCTCAAGAACAGCTTGTAACTCTGATTTGGAATATCATGTTTTACTGTTACTTAATCAAATCTGAGAGCAGTGGTTGGGGAAGTGGATTTTGTAAATATTGCTCTGAAGCTTTCACATTTCAACAGAAAACAGATGCGAAGTGTTTTCGTTTTTATCGATGTTCTAAGTTATTGGAATAAAACACAAAACTCCTTGGTACAGCAAAATGCCAACAATGGCCCAGGGTGAATGGAAGGTGGGGAAAGAAAAATGAATTTGTAAAATTTGAATGAGGAATATGTTGGTTGGAAGACCTTCATTTTTTGCAAAAGGGGCCTAAAAATGAAATATTTATCACCAGAGGGATATAGAATATGAGCACCATTGTAATTTAATGCGAGTCACAACACTGTGTTTGTTCAACCAGGGAACAAATTGACTTAGAGGCAGAATAAAATGACTTCATTTGTGTCTCTTAAGAACACGACATTCTGTTGGTCATGTCCTTAGGTTAAATGGCCAAGTGTCTGTTCTGTTCCCCAAGGCAGTCAATGGCTTTATTACAGGCCATTCATTTGGGGTTGATTTTCAAAGGATTACTAATAATAATAATAAGTGTTTATTAAGTGCTAGGCACCATGCTTTGTGCTTTACTTGCATTGTATCGTTTAATCTTCACATTACTCTGTAGGGTAAGCATCATTATCCCCATTTTGTAGATGAGGAAACTGAGGCTTGGAGAAATCTGGCAATTTACCCAAAGTCTCCCAGCTACTAGGTGCCCCAGCTGAGGTTTGAACCAGTGCCCTCTGATCTAGAGCCCAGCTCTTGGTCACTTGCCCTCTCCTCCAGTGAGATGGGCTTGGGAACTCCCCTCACTTTCTCTGCAAAGCCCAAGTAACTGCCGTGGCCAGTTTTGCCCTGTGACGTTCATTCGTGATCACTGGCGTTAGAGGAGAATCAATGTGCATAAGGTTCTAGCTGATCTGTAATGTCTGAGCATTTGTGCATTTTTTTTTTACTGTGGCTCTATCTCTTCAATGCCCCTCATATTTGTAAATCAGAGAGGAGACAAGGTTCCATAGCTTCCCAGGGATAGGGAACAAACTCTTTTCCCCACATCTAAAGAAAATTTCCCTTACTTCCAGACATGGGGAATATTTATCGTTCGGATTCCTAGTTTGTGTCTAACTGATGAGTTAACACCCTGTTTTCAAAGTGTGCTTGTAGGGGGCACTTGAGTTCTGTGAGCTGGTGCCATAGATTACCGCGTTCACGCATGTATTCTTTCACCCAACAAGCATTTATGGAGCTCCCACTCAGTGCCTGGCCCTGGGTTAGGTGTTGGGGACACACTCGTGAACATGACAGGCCTCGCCCCTGGCCTCCTAGAGCCCACAGTGTTCCCAATGAGGGCATTGTTGGCATTTTAGACCAGACAGTTCCTCACTGTGCGGGTCTGTCCTGCTCATTGCAGGCTGCTCAACATCCCTGGCCATGACCCACTAAATTTCCAAGCAGACAGCTAAAAATGACACCACACATTCCCATGTGCCTCCAGAGGGCGCTACTGCCGCGGCTGAGAACGACTACAGGGAAGATGGACTCGGAACAAACAGAAATGTTTGGAAGCAGTCCCCACCGTCTTGGGTGTGGTGCACACTTGTCTTTTTTCTAGGAATTTGGCCCATAGTACGTTAGGACAATAGAAGGAGGCATTTGAAAAAGCAGAGGGAAAACCAAGTCCTTTCATCAGCCTCCTGCTCTGGGAAGTTGGTGTGTTTAGATGCTCCCTGCTGAGGCTGGACCAGGAAGGCTGCTTTCCTCTTCCCATGCTTTCATCCCCTCCTCCCTGCTCACCCGCCCTCTTCCCTACCCCTCAGCTCCGTCAAGGGGTAACCAGATGGACCTGAACAACTGAGCCTGAGCCAGAAGCTGAGGAAGACCCTGGCCAGGAGGCATAGCGAGGGGTTAAGTGATCCAGAGCACCGTGGGGGAAGGAGGGCAGAGAGGAGGTCTCCTTGATAGGACTGATGGGCAATTTGAGGACAAAGGTAAAGACATCTTCTCCCCATCCTCTAGATCTTGTGGATGTGTTGATTCAGCTAATAGGAAGATTTTCCCAGTAACCAGACTGTACCCTCCCTCCCTTCTTACTGTTAACAACATAGCAAAGGGTTTAGGCAGAGAAGAAGAATGAGGCTGGGACGCTGCCCTCGAAAAACTCAGCATCTGACCCATCTCTCCCTCATGAAGCCTACCCAGTGCTAAGCATTGTCCAAGACCTGGGAGTAAATGAAGTAAACACAAGCTTTGCCTAGATGGCGTTTAGAGGCTAGCAAGAGCAACAGACCATTTAAAGAAGATTTATAAGACTAATAGATTTTAAAGTCGGACTCAGCATGTGTTGGAAAGAGTGTGGAGGGACAGAACCCTCGTACACGGCTAGTGGAGATACAACTCGGGTACAGCCTCTACTGAGAACAACAGAAGTTAAAGACGTACGTAGTGTATGGCCCAATCATGCCGCTTCTGTTTATAAACCCAAGAGAAAGTCTGCTCGGAAGACACAGAGTCATGTACTGAGTATGTTCACAGCAGCTTTCTTTGTAGTAGTTAAAGAAAAAGAAAAAGCATCAACCTAAATGTTCATGAACAGGAGAACAAAGGAATACATCCAAACATTGGAATGCATCCGTGGAAATGTGTGAACTGGAGCTCCACAGATCCCTGTGAGTATGTCTCACAAAGCTAATGCGGAACAATAAAAGCCAGTTGCAGAATAGTATGTACACTATGATCGCACTTATGTTAAGTTTAAAAACATAGAAAAGAATGCAATATATTGCTTACGCATGCAAACGTATATAGTAAAAGTGGAGTGAAATACATGGGGGTGGTAAACCCTAAGCTTTAATTAGGAGGTGACTCTAAGGAGGACGAAGAGAATGTAGTTGTGCAGGGAAACGCAAGGATCTTCACCCATGGCCATGTGGATGGGATGATGGGCACGTTACGTTATCGTTTATATATGATACCTACACATCATCCGTTCTCCTGCTTGGCCTTCCTGACAGAATCTCCATGTTGTTTGGGTGTCTACCCCTCCCTTTCTGCATCCTATGGGGGCCTCGGGCAAGCTGACTCATCCTCAGGTTCAGGGTGCATGGCTTCATTAGTTCAAGGATGACCTATCGTTCTTACCAGTGACTGGTTCAAAAATGAGCATATGGTCCAATTCTGGCCAGTTAAACTTGGAAAGGTTTGCTGAAGTCTGGGAAGCACCTTCTCTAAGGAGAGAGCTACAGGAAGCCTCTCTCTGTCTCTGTCTCTGATTCTCTGACTCTCTTCCTGGACCTCTAAGAGGGAGCATGTAGCCCTGCTTGCCCTTGCAGCCTTTCTCCAGCAGTGAGGGGGACAGCCCTAAAAAGCAAACAACAGTGTGAAGGGCAGAGTGGAGAGGTGAGGAAATCTGTCGATTGTATCACCCCGGCTCTGAAGCCCAGCCCACCGTCACTCTTCCAGGATGGGAACCGGTGAATGTTCTTGAGGTTTAAGCTACTTTGGTCCGAGTTTTCATTGTCTTGCAGCTGAAAGCATGCTAATTGTACCACCAAGATTGCTATGGAAGCACACAGTAATCATTTCCTAATCAGCAGGAAAATTAAGTATTCCTTAATTTAGTCAATTTTAAGTTTTTCTCATATTTTTACTTAAACATTTGTAGTCTGCTCTGATGGCTGACTATCCATACTAGCAAGGGTTGGCCACTGAGGAAACCCATGAACAAGAAAGTAGCCGAAGATTAATGGAAAAGATCTTGAAGAGTCCACTGTGGTTAGTGTGCCAGCTTGTCTTTTTCTTAGAATGTGTATATTAGTTTTCCATGTCTGCTGTAACAAATTACTAAAAACTAGATGTCTTAAAACAAAAAAAATTTATCCTCTCACAGTTCTGGAGTTCAAGGTATTGGCTGGGCCGCGCTGCCTCCAAGGGCTCTAGGGGGAGATTCTGTTCCTTGGCTCTTCCAGCTTCTGGTGGCTGTTGGCAGCACGCCAATCTCTGCCTCCATCATCACGTGGTGTCCTTGTGTCTCTCTGTCTCTCCTCTTCTGTCTCTTATAAGGTCACTTGTCATTGGATTTAGGACCACCTGGATATCCGGGATGATCTCATCTCAATATCCTTAACTTAATTACATCTGCAAAGACTGATTTCCAAAATAAGGTCACATTCACAGGTTCTGGGGGATGGACATAGACATGTCTTTTTTGTGTGCCACCATTCACCCCACTACAACATAATTGGTCTTTGTTGTGATTTTATAGTGCAAACAGATAACATGGTTCTATTTTTCAACCTAAAAAGTGGTTCCTGATTCATACAAAATAGGAATAAATAGATGAGTATTCACTGGTGCTCCACAGAAAGCGTTGTCTTCTCTTATCCAAGTTGGATAATTGCTTAGTTAACACTTACAGATTTTTAAAAAAATGATTTTAACAGATGAAATAAAGTTGTGTGATGTAAATATTAGACAGCATGTTCTTGACAGTGTAAGTCCCTGGCTCCCTGGGAGAGAGGCGATGTTCAGCCTCACATATGTCCCAAGACGAATGTGGACAAAGAGGCCCAGCATCAGATACGGGTTTGCTAGAAAATAAAAGCAGGAATAAAATCAGCAGAGAGCAGATGGGTATGAGAAGGGAAAACTAGTCACGTTCTGAGGCCATTTAATCTCCTCTGAGAGGTGGTAGATAGATCCCAGAAAGACAGCTGTGGACGTTGGAAAGGAAAGAAAGGATATTAGACTTGGAATCAGATAGACCTGATTCATGTTTCTGACATATTTCCATATGATCTTGGGGAATTAACGTGCTACCCCTGGATCTGTTTTATCTCCTCTAGATTCTAGGAAAATTGCACTTCCTGACACAAGTTTATTTCATCAAAAATGGGGATGATGATGCGTACTTCTCAGGGTCGTTTCAAGGATAAACTGTTTGGTCCTCTATTAGAGAACCTTGCCTGTGATGGTGGCTCAGGACGTCCCTGTTGAATGAGAATCTGGACTAGAAATGTCTTCATTGAGTGACAGGTTGGGAACACCTACAGTGTGGATGGGCTATCACACTTCTTCAGATTAACTAATTTCTACAAGGTGTTAACTAGAAATAGAAAGGCCAAGATAAACACACTGGACTTCAGTTTCTAGTCATGATGGAGTGGACACAGTGGATAACAAGTATAGCAAGACTGATCCGAGGGATGGGAGACTCAAGAGTTGAGTCCTATAATCATCCAGCTCCCTCCCTGGGGACAATATTCCAACTGAGGCATAAAGAACTGGAATTTGAGCAGAGTACAATGGTCCCACTGACTGAAGGAGGCAGAGATCAGCGTTCAGGGCAACTGAAGAAGCTGGAATCCGTGGGGCAGGGTATTGGAGCGGAGGGAGCTGTACAGAGAGAGCTGTGTGGGAGGCCCCCTTTGAGTCTGTGGCTGGGAGACACATATGCAAACAAGACCACCTGAGGCTCACCAGAGAGTGACTGCTACAGGGTTGAGAGCAGAATAAAGGTACTAGAGGACGAGCAGAGCTGGGCCTCATTGGATTTTCAGCTCTTCCACAGTAGAGTGGCCTCATGAATGGCTTGTTAATATCCCTGGCATCCAGCTGAGATGCTAGAAGAGCCACACCTTAGGAGTAAGGACTTTGTCCTGGAACAGAGTCTCCCAACCTTGAAACTACTGACGTTTTGAACAAGAGAGTTCTTCGTGGTGGGGGCTGTCCTGTGCATTGTGGGATGGTTAGCAGCGTCCCTGGCCTCCACCCACTAGATGCCAGTAGCACCCCACCATCAACTTGTGACAACTAAAAATGTCTCCCGACATTGCCTAGTGCCCCTGAGGGGCAGAATTGCCTCCGTTGAGAACCACTGCCCTAGGGTAAGGCCTTTTGTGCCTTCCCTAACAAAACCTAAATTAGAGTCATGACAAGATTAGCGGTAGAGGCAGAGTTTGGAAGTTGAGTTCAACCAAGCTGGAGGACTTGGGAAACGCTGTGGGCTTTCCACAGATCTGGACTAACCAATCATGAAACTAAACTTTCACTAGTTCGCAATGATTAGTAGTAACTGAACTGTGGAATCAAGGCCTTTCAGGAGAAGATAACAAAACCCAGATATGCATACAGTAATACATACCCTACTGTGTATTAATCACAATGTCCACTTTTCAATCAACAAACACTAGACATAGAAGGAAACAGGAAAATGTGATCTTTAGTCAAGAAAAAAGCAGGCAACAAAAACTAAACCCAAGATGGCCCAGATCTTGGACTTGGAAAAGGAAAGGTTTAAAGCAGGTATTATAAATTTGTTCAGAGAATTAAAGGAGTAAATGGAGAAGTAATCTTGGCAAAGAAATGGAAACCACAAAAAGAATAAATGGAGATTCTATGAGTGAAAGTAAAAACTGAAATGAATAATACCCGAATGTATTTAGCAGCAGCTTTGAGAAAGCAGAAGACAGTGTCGGGGAACTTGAAAGCAGATGAATAAAAATGATCCAATCTGAAGAACAGAAAGAGAAAAGATTTTATTTTATTTCTTATTTTATTTTTTTATATGTATGTATTTTTTTTGGTGAGGAAGATTGGCCCTGAGCTCACATCTGTTGCTAATCTTCCTCTTTTTTTTTCTCCCCAAAGCCCCAGTACATAGCTGTATGTACTAGTTGTAAGACCTTCTAGTTCTTCTATATGGGATGCCACCACGGCATGGCTTGAGGAACAGTGGTGAGTCTGCCCAGGATCTGAACTGACAGACCCTGGGCCGCCAAGACGGAGCACGTGAACTTAACCACTCAACTATGGGGCCAGTCCCTGAGAAAAGATTTTAAAAATGAACTGAGCCTCAGGGACTTGTGGGACAACATCAAATAGTCTTATCTATGTGTAATTAGAAGGAGAAGGATGCTGAGAGAATTCATCTCTAGCAGACCTGTGTTACAAGAAATGCTAAAGGATCTCATTCAGGCATAAGGGAAATGATACTGAAATACACAGACCAATCTAGGGACCATGGCATATTAGAGCAACAATAAAGCAAGGTAACAAAAATTGTGAGGTCAAAGCAAAAATAATCCCAAGCCTTACATGCAGTCCCCCAATAATATTCAAGGGAATCAAATTCACAATCCACAGCAACACTCTTTTAAATTCTTTCAGTAGTTTTAAAATATGTCCGTAAATTCTTTGACACTCTCCCTTCAAAAGGTGGAGGCCAGTTTCCTTCCCCTTGAGTCTGGGCTGGACTCCCTTCTAATGAATGGAATGTGGTGGGAGTGACCGGAAGTGATTTCCGAGGCTGGGTCATAAAAGGCCTTTGCAGCTTCCTCTTTGTTCTTGCTCCTGGATCACCCGCTCTGGGAAGCCAGCCGCCATCTTGTGGAGACACTTGGGCAGCCCACTGGGGAACTGAGGCCTCCTGCCCACAGCCCCATGTGAGTGAGCCATCTGGAAAGGGGGTCTTCCAGTCTACCAAGCCTTCAGATGGCTTCAGCCCTGGCTGACATCTTAACTGCACCCTCACGAGAGACCTTGAGCCAGAATAACCCAGCTGAGCCTCTCCCAAGTTCCTAAGCCACAGAAACGGTGAGATAATAAATGTTTATTATCTTGAGCTGCAGCAAGAGGTAGCTAGTTCGGTCCCTTTCCTCAGTGCCTCTCGGTCACCACCTCCTTCCCTCCCACTATGCAGCAGCTCCACAATCTCTCATCCTGTGTCTTAGTTTCCACTCGTCAGGACTTTCACAAATACGCCCACTGTTCAGGCCCGCTTCTCCCCTTTCCTTCTGCTTCTCTCTTGCGCGTTTATTGTTTGTCTGCTTGTTTTTGTTCTGTTTAGCCTTTTCCATTGCATGCAAATCCCTATCCTTGTTTCTTTGCTTCTTCTCCCATTGATTCTCCGGATTTCCTCAATAAGACTCAAAGTGGAGGAAAGTGCGGGAGAAGCGGCAGAAGGAGGAAATGTTGAGCAAGTGACCAGCTTTCCTTCAACAGGAGAGGAAGGGGAAAAGACACACATGCATCAATCATTTTTGTCCCTATTACACGAGCATTTATATCCCAAATTTGTTATTTGCTTACTATATGTCAGGCACTGTGCTAGGAGCTTTAGATGTGTGTATTTAATCCTAAAAACATATCCCAATGCGGTAGATGCTATTATCCCATTTTTCAAGGAGAAAATTGAGGCATAAGAGAAATTAAATTACTTGCCCACAGTCACAGAGCTGTGAAGTGACAGGACCAAGGTTTAAAGGTCTGTTTCACTCCAAAGCCCATGGCTCAAGTCCCTATGCATATTTCATCAAATTGGGCTCAAATCGACTCAAACTCATTTTTAACGTTTTTAAAAACACAGGGCTGACTTCTCACAGACTGCGTGCCAGCTAGTGTATTTTTAAGCCCATCTTGCCTTGTTGGGCCAGAAGGAAATCCAACTCATATCGAACTCATGGTGGCCTTTCTCTTTCTTCAACCTCAGATGAAAACTGTGCGTGGAAAATTCCTGGAACATCTAGGTTTTGGAAGTGAAGTCTAATTTGTACACACACATGCACACACACACACACACACACACAACCATAGGAAAAAGATTATCCTGACCACCACCTTTCCATTTGTCAGGCATTACAGTAGGCAGCAGAACCATTTGCCCCACAGGATTGAAATTACACACCCTTGGTGCGTCATCCACCATAGAAACTTTCTTTAATATCGTGAGGTTTGGCGTTGAAAAGCAATTGCCTCTGCTGTTTTAGGCTTCAGGAAGGGCAAATGTCTTTTTAAAAAATAACTATTTTTATAATTAAGAAAGTAGTATAATAACACAATAGAAAACAGAAGGGGAAATTACTCAGAAGCCAATGCCCTGAAACAATGATTATTCTCATGACACACGCATTAGGCATCCCCTTGGGCCACTGCGTTCTGGCCTTTTGTGAGGTCCTTATTTGGGCTCCAGGGGTTGAACGCTTTAGCTCTCAGGACTTTCTGTTTTTGCCTCTGAAACCTGCCTGTGTGTAGCTGAGACTTTGTCTTTGCTCCACTAAAAGTCTGGGAGCTTTATGTTCTCCTCCCTTCAGCCCTGTTGGAGGCTCCCTGCCATGAAAGGTAGATTTGTCATATGTTCTGTTGTTCCAGCACTTGCTTGTTTCTTGGTGTGATTGATTGTGTTATTGTTTGCAACCATCTTCTTCCTCCCTGTAAGGGTATGACACACCCGTACGCTTTGCCACCTGACTTCCAGGAGTGATTCCAGTGAGTGGAATATATTTCTTCCAGGAGTTATTCCAGTAGGTGGAATATATTGTCAGGCTTGGCCATGGGACTTGCTTTGGCCAATGGAATGTGAGTGGACATGATTTACGCCGTGTCTGAGCAGAAGCTTTCAATGATACTGCATCATGTGGCGGCACCTCTTGCCTTCCTGCCTTCTGCCAGAAGATCGGCGCGGCCCAGATGCTGGCTGCTCCTTCGCCCTGAGTCCTGGAGTGAGAAGACATGGAGCAGAGCTGAGCAGAGATGCAGCTGAGCTGCACGCCTGAGTGCAAGGAATAAACCTACTTGCTGTCAGCCACTGAGATTTTGGAGGTGTTCGTTACAGCAAAATGCTGACTAATACATTGGTTCTCTAGGTAAGCTGGGAGGAGTCCATCTTCTCGGGCAAACTCTCTTCATTTGAACTACTTCCAGCTCCCTCCCAGACTGAGGCACAACATCACTCCGCTTTCACCAGTAGGGTTCAAATATTGGCATGCACTTTCATCCTGTTGGTGGAAAGCAATATAACATGATGACCAAGTTGGAGCCCTGCCTCCTAAGTTCTGTGCTGCCACTCACCTCTGTGTGAGCTTGGGCAATTTGCTTAACCACTCTGTTCCTTATTTCTCTCATTTGGTAAAAAGAATAGAACCTACCTTAGAGTATTGATGTGAAGAATAAATGCAATGAAAGGTAGCTATAACGTTTACTGTTATTGCCCTTCCACCCACTGACTGACTCTATCTGTCCAGGCTGTCAGGAGAGAAGTTCAGAGAATGCAAAGAAGAGCTTCTAGGACTGGAACTGGAGGCACACTGCTGCTGGAGCTCCTGCTGCCCTTCTCTCATCTCTTCTGGTTTCTGATTGACTTTATTTTCTCCTCTTGAAGATTAGTTTTCTCCAAGACCCAAGAGGCAAAGGGCCTTCTTTGCTGCCTCCATTTACACAATCCAGGGAAGAACTTGATGGCCCTCACTTGGGTCATGTTTCCATCCCTAAATCAATCTTTCTGTCCGGGGGAACCCCAGGCAGCTGTGCCTGGGTTCACATACCCCGTGGCCAGGGGTGGAGGCAGATATGAAGACAGTAGCACCATAACCAAAGTTACCACTCAGTCCAATGTGTGATGATTATCACTTGGATATGGTTGGTGGGTGTTGTTGGCAGCATGAAAACACATGGTCTTGGAAGTCAGGCAGCTGTGTGACCCTGAGGAAACTCCTTAACCTCTATAAACCTTGATTTCCTCATATAAAAATAGGGATAACAAGGGGCTGGCCCAGGGGTGTAGCAGTTAAGTTCTGTGCACTCTGCTTTGGTGGCCCGCGTTCTCCGGTTTGGATCCTGGGCACAGACCTATGCACCACTCATCAAGCCACGCTGTGGAGGTGTCTCACATATAAAGTAGAGGAAGATGGGCACGGATATTAGCTCAGGGCCAACCTTCCTCAAAAAAAAAGTGGGGGGGATAATAATTTCTGTCTCACCGATTTGTTATGATTAAATGAGATAACATAAGAAAGCGTCTGGAACATAGGCTCAACAAAGACTAATAATTTTTCCCCAAGTTTTGTTATGTTTGCACTTGGGCTGCCTAGGAGAGTGTGTTCCCTCCTTTCCCTGATGTCCCCATTTCTTACTTTGCAATGAGAAACAGCTCTCACATGGAGCCAATCGCCCCATCCGTTGCTCACTGCATTCTCCCCCTGGAGGCAGGCCACATGAGAAAGCTGATTATTGGAGGGTAGTAGCCTGAGAAGGAGACTGGAATATACAAAAGAATTTGGGTAGTTTTAAGAAGAGTTTCGGGGCTGGCCCTGTGGCCGAGTGGTTAAGTTCGCGCATTCCGCTTTGGCGGCCCAGGGTTTTGCCAGTTTGGATCCTGGGCACGGACATGGCACCGCTCATCAGGCCATGCTGAGGCGGCATCTCACATGCCACAACTAGAAGGACCCACAACTAAAATATACAACCATGAACTGGGGGCATTTGGGGAGAAAAAGCAAAAAAAAAAAAAAAAGAAAAAAGAGTTTCTCCTAGGATGCCTGAAACACTTTCACTTGCTACATTAGCAACTACTTGGCATAATGAACCTCTCTGAAGCCCAGCCGTGGGACCCCAGGTTCCGAGACCCCGCACTAGATGAGGAATCTGGTCAAGGAAACTCTGATACCTGTTAACCTGAATGGTGTTTGGATGGGCACTGCCAGCTCTTCCTCCATGACCCACCTTTGTCCAGGCATCCATGTGTGACCAGCCTGCCTTCTGACGGACGCTTTCTCTGTGAGGCAACTTAGAGTCTAGGCATGATGTACAGCCTCAGTAAGTCTTTGTTCAATTAGGTTGCAGTCAAGTCTCGCCAGCCACACGGCTATTCTGTCTCTTCAAGTTGATCCCATACTTCTGTATTGATGCATGACATGTGGGTTTTAAAGTTTTTCTCTCAAGGGGTTTTCTTATGTCAATGTTCTTGAGGGATATCAGGATTCTTTTGTTTGCAATAGATGGAAAATCTACATTCAGAATAGGCTAGGCAGAAACAGGGAGTGGCTTACATAACTGAAAAGTTCAAGAGTCATGTCTGACTTCAGGCACAGCTGCATCTATGCTCAAATGTCACCATGGGAGCTTGGTCTCACTCCATGTACAAATTCTGCCTTCCTTTGTTGGGGCTCCATGCCCAGTGAGTGTGTTCCTAGTGGCAGCATGGCTGCCAGCGGGTCCAGGCTTACATCTTACTCACTCTCAGAAATGTCAAGAAGCCCATTTCAAACCAGCTTCCCATGATCTGCCTGGGAAAAAAGCAAACCTAAGACTGTCACCATTCCCCATCTCCAACCAGAATATACTCATTCACTTATCCTCCTCTGAGGTGGGTGGTGGTTAGATGGGACATGACTTGTAGGATAAATGCCATATAGTAAAATATGTGTATAGTAGAACTGGTGAACAGAGGTGATGGGAACTCAGAAGAAAGGACGGTAAGTTCTGCCTGTGAGGCTCAGAGAAGGCCTCCCCGAACAGTGGATGTTTGAGCTTGCTCTTAAAGCATGAGGAAGAGTTTGCTAGGTAGACAAGAGGGTAAAGGGCATTCTAAGCAGAGGAAAATAGCATATGCAAAGCCTTGGAGGCTCAAAAAAGGAAAGAATGTCCAGGAATCAGTGATGAATTTCATGTAGCTAGAGGAGGTGCTTGGGTAGGAGTGTTGAGAGATGAGAAGAAATGGGGCAGAATGGCAGGGGGTGCAAGACCTCGAACATCATGACGAGGAGCCTGGGCTTCACTGAGGAGCAAGGGGCAGAGTACTGAAGAGTTTCAAGCCCCTGACATAACCAGATGGAAGACTTTAGGAAGATGGTCCTGAGTACAACATGGCAGATGGGTTGGAGGAGAATGGCCTAGAGGCAGGAGGCATCTTCCTGGAGAAACTATTGCCATCTTCCAGGAGAGAAAGAGTGAAGGCCTGAACTGAGGCAGGTGAAGGAGGAATGGGTTTACAAGCTCTTTAGGAGGTGGAATTGACAGACCTGGAGACCAGCTGGAGTGGGGATGAAAAAGGAAGGGCCTAGGACAATCCCCAGGATTCTCCACTGGGGAACTGGGTGAACGGTGGTGGCCTGCATTGAGACAGGGAACAGGGGAGAAATGCAGGTTTAGGGGCGAGGGGAAGATGATGAGTTCAGTCTTAAACATGTGAGTGTTTTTGGGCCATCAGGTTGCAGCTGTCCAGATGTCAGCTGGGTTCCTGCCTCTGGAGCTCTGGAGAGAGGGGGGCCTGGAGGGGCCGACTTTAGGCTCCTGGGCTGTGGGTGGTGGGAGTCAAAGCAATGATAACCTAGATAGGGCGTCACCACTAGAAAGAAAATGCCCCACTGTTGTTATTATTGTTATCATTATTATTAATGTGATTCTTTTCTTCTGTCCTTGCATTTTCCCTTCACGATTCCAAGTCCTGGGGTAGGGAGAGTCCAACGGGCCAGTTGGGTCATGGGCCCACTCCTTGGCTTGAGGAGGGCAGGAGACTTTGATTTTCAGCCACCCAAGATGGCATAGTGCAGGTGAGGTAATTTCCCCAGAAGAAATCAAGATGATATTAACCACAGAAATGGGGAATGGATGCCATGTGACCCCCAAATGATAGATGTCCACTTGTTACTCCATCACTTGTTTCAGCCTCGGTTTTCCTCATCGTGGTTGCTGCTGAGAGGTTGGGAATTATTTCACCTAAAGTTCTAGCACCCTCCATCTGCATCATAGCAATTGCTTTTAAAGTGTTTATTATTTTTATTTATACCAATAATCCAAAACATAGTTCTTTAGGTATTGAGCATGGGGCCAAACTATTTCAGAGGAAATATTTCAGAAAGGAGGCGTTTCCCCAAGAACTTGGTTACTTCACATCTCTCGGGCGTGAGCTAACTATGATAACGTAAATCACTCCTCACAGGGTTTGGATAAAGGGAGTTGGCCAGCGCCTGGAGCCATCAATGATGCCCCCTGCAAAGCAGCTTCCTTCCGAGTGGATAAACTAACATTTATATTGAGCACCGACCGTGTGCCAGGAGCACACAGCACGTGCCCGCTGCCACTCCAGACACTTCCACGCGCGTTATTTTATTTATTCCTCCCTGACCCTGAGATGGAGATGGCATTTTCTCCATTTTACAAACAAGAAAGTTGGGACTCCGAAGTGTCAAGTGACCTGCCCAAAGACACGCAGTGGAAAATGGCAGAGCTGAGCTGACAACCTGAGCCTGTCCGTCTCCAAGTGCGGGGCAGATGCGGGAGGCTGGCTGGACCAGGAAGAAGTGTGTGTGCGCGCGCGCGCGCGTGTCACCACGTGGGCCTCCCTGTGGCCTGGAGGGACCTGGAGGGGTCATAGCGGGAGAGCCGAGGGTCCCAGAACACGCAGTCTAGTCCTCTTCCAGGGAGAAGGGAGCCTGCTCTCTTGCCGGAGAGCCCATGGCGCGACTCAGGTTTAGTCGACGAAACCCGCTGATCTCTTGCAGGACGCCTGGCCGGGGAGTGTGCGATGGGATTTCGCTTTTCCCGGGGCAGCTGGAGAGGATGCAACCGACAGCTCGGGGCGCGGAGGAGGAGGCAGTGGCGGGGATCCGGGCTGGCTGCCTCCCGAGTCTGTGCGTCGCACTGAGGCACGGGGCTGTCTCAACAGTAGCTCTGGCTGCAAAGTGATCCGCCCAAGAAAAGTAGGTCAGCATGCGGCCAGGCAGCGCTTCCTGCTTCTCCCCAGCGCCCTCGGGCCCGCCCCTCCTCGTCGCGCCCTCCCTTCACTCTCTCCTCTCCTTTCCCCACTTCTCGGCTCTGCCCTTCCTCCCTCTGCGCTGCCGCATCTCTTCTCCCAGGGCTTCGCCCTCTCATCCTGCTTCCTGCCCTCTCCTGTTTCTGCTCCCTTCTCCTTTCTCTCCTCTGTTCTCTCTCTGTCCGTCTGACATCCTCCCCTCCTTCCTCTCTTTTCCTCTCTCCTCCTTTAACATCTTAGCATAGTCACTTCTGGGATCAGTAGTTATTAATACAACCAATGTATTGCTTTTTAAAGAGACAACGTGCTTGCAAAAAAATCAAAAGATGCAGACAAGTTTACACGTGAAAAAGGAAAAATCCCATCAGTTAGACGTAGCCACAGTTAACACTGGGTGAACACTGCTCCCGATATGTATAAATGTCTATTTGTAAATGTATTATGTATATGTATACAGTTAGAGGATAGATATAAATATAAAAATGAGATTAGAAAATAGATGCTATTTTTATCAAAAAGGATTCAATTTAATCATTTATTTTTATATAAATTTAATACAAGGAAAGAAATTATAGTGAAATGGAATGAACTGTTGAATTTTAAATAAAAGTGTCTTTACCACAAGAGGTATAATAAAATACTCCTTTAAGAAGGGGGAAAGGAGAGTGAGGAAGGATAGAAGTGGGGGGGAGAGAGAGAGAGAGAGAGAAGAAAGAGAATTAAGTGGTTGGAGATTTTAAAAAGCTACATGTTTCAGTTTTTAGCTAGTATAATTGATCCTTGCTAAGAAAGATGGGAGCATTAACATTTATGCATTTCCTCCTATCACTTCTCCTTTTATTTCCTGATTTTTAAAGGTAACACTAATGTTTGTTTGTTTGTTTGTTTTTACTATTGGTTCCGTGTTTACATAGATTCAGTTCTTGTCAGCCGTTTTCCCATGTCTTTTGCATTCCTGAATTATTTGTTTTAGGTCCTCTCTCACTTGTCTGGATTTGATTTTGAAGTCCTTGTTTCAAAAATGATTTCTGGGTCCTGTATTTCTTGAACAGCATCCTGGGCTGGGTATAACATTCTCAAGATATACTTTCTTGCATTTAGAACTTCGTAGACATTATTCCGTTGTCCTCTGGCACTGAGCAATGCTGTATAATTGTTTGAGGATAGCTAGATTGTTTTTCTTCCTTGTAGGTAATTTATTTTTATTCCTTGATGTTGTAAGAATTCTTTTTGATTCTATATCATTCCAGCTTAACTGGATGTAATTGGTATTGAGCATTCTGAATAAAATTTTCCTGCAATGGATTGTGCCCTTTAGAGCTGAAAAGTCATTCTTCTCTTTATTTCAGGAAAATTATTTGTATTACATCTTTAAGTACATCTTCTTAAAACTTTGTTAGATTATCAGTTTAGGGACTCAAACATCCATACATAGGATAATTTTTATCTTCCAGATCTATTAGCTTCTCTCTAAGAGTTTAAGATGTTTGTCATTTTAATTGCAATGCAAGCCTTTTATTTCAGTAATTCAATTTTCAGCACAAGATCTATTCTTTCTTTGCAGTCCTGAATTATGTATTAGTTCCATAATACTGTCATTTTGGTCCTCAATTTGTTTCCTTAGTTCTTCAGTCTCCATTTAAAAAGTCGCAGTCTGTTGATTTCTTATCTTGTTTGGAGCTCCTGCTTTATTAAGATTCACGTTCTTACTTGTTGCTGTATAGTCCAAAGTACTTGTTAGGGATTTCCTTGTTTTTTGAGTCATGCTTTCTTCTTGGTTGAGTTCTTTGTTTTATATTTGCACGTCCCTTCCTCCCCGTCTCCCTCCCTCCCTCCCTTCCTTCTTTTCTTTTTTGCCTTAAGTCTGCATAGTTTTTTATGACGTTTCTTTTCATCTTGCTTATGCCTGGGCAGCTCGGAGCAGACATTCTATTTGCAATGATATAGCGTGGATGACTTCTTGACTCTCTTCCTCCCCTATCCAAAACCAGATTGCTTCCCTTCCAAGCTATATTTTGAAGGCTAGGTATATTATGTTCCATCCACCTGTCTGTGGCCTGGGCAAATCCTAGAGGGAGAGAGAGATCAGCAGAGCAAAAATGCTTTCTGTTAGAATTGGCTGGGCTCCATTCCGTCTTCTAAATTCTGCCAAACATCCTGGATCAAGGTTCGCTCCACACAGTTGGGGGTGTATGCTCATTTCCCTGAGAGTTGGGTTTTCCAGTTCAGCATGTAGGTTTGGAGCCTTTTTGTCTGTTCACTTCTCTCTGCTGTTTCCTACCCACCCACTCCCTTTTTCTTCCCAGCAGTCCTTTCGCCTATTTCTATATCAGAAGAGAAAAAGGTAGGAACTGGGGGATTAAATAAAACTTCTCTGGATTTTGTTCATCTATAAGTACAACTTCTGGGAAAGGAGGGTGGCTTGAGAGCCATGCCATGTTGTACTTTCTCCTTTACTGCAGGATTTTTTGTTTCTTTCCTTAATTGATCTTTCATTAGTTTACCCTTTGGGGTCTTTGAATGCTGTTGATGACTTTTTGTTTTTTTGCGGGTTTAACTATTTTGCTCATTGTGTTAGGTGTTGGGGCTGGGAAATTTTAAGATGCAATTTCCTTCACCCTCTTAACCTCTTTGCCTGGAATTTCTAAAGTTGTGCCCTGTCTGTGACAACCAATTGTCCGCAGGCCCACCACTTTGATTTTAAAAAATCCTCCCTGGTCCTTGTCCATATTCATTCAGTTGATCATTCATTCACTCATTCCTTCAACAACATTTATGTTCAAGACACTGTGACAATTATACTATTTCTTCCCTGTCGCTTCCAAATTGCACAGACTGTATATTCCCTTTCAAATTGATCCAAACAGTTTAGCTGAATTGAGAGTATTTTCACCATGTAAGAACTATCAAAGAAATGGATAATTTAAGAAACTTTTTCCAAGTTGTTAAAAGGTAGTTTAAGTTGTAAACATATTCTTTCAATTTTAAAAAGTCTTATAGCAAAGTTCACTTTAGAACCAGCTCATAAACATACACACATACAGACCCCCCACCAAAAAAAACCTGAAGTTGTTTAAAACCTTGTCCTCAGCCCTGCTATGTATTAGTCTTCCAATTTCCTGTGGAACCATTCCCTTCAGTTTTTGCTGTTTCCTGATAACTGCAACATTTTGTTTATATGGTACATTACAGTTTAGAAAGTATTTTCCCTTGCTTTATTTCTTTTTTATTTGACATTTGCTATTTACCTCAACTTACAAGTGGTGGAACCAAGGCTTAGAAGGTGTGACTTTCCTGCATAGCTGGTAAGAGAGAAGAAACAGAAGAAAAGTGGAGTTCAACACAATCCCTATACTTGTTTTCCAAATATCATTTTCTCCTTCTATCTTGAAATGTATACGATGTTTTTGTTTACAGGGAATAAAATTTAGTTCTTGCTTATGGTGAAAAACCATTGTACATACAATTTTGTATCTTTTTTTTTAACCCAACCGCATCATTAACATTTTTGAATTCTCCTCAGTGTTCCAGATGTCATTTTTAGAGGATATGTCATAATTTACGATACGGTTTTCCAGCATTGGGCATTTAGATAGTTTCCAGTTGTTGTTATTTTCCTATAATACCAGGAAAGTAATAAATGTATTTGTGAGGTATAGCCCTTTGCTTTTGTTGAATTATGTCTGTAGGATGAATTTCCAGGAATGAAATTATTGGGAATGTTTTATAATATTGCTTTCCAAAGAGGTCATCTTAATTTATAATGGCACCGGTAATGAATGGGGTTCTAGTTTCACTCCAACTTGGCCCACGTTACATATTGTTTATATTGTGAAATTTTGCCAAATTGGGCCGATTTAAAATGATATGTCAGGATTGCTTTAGCCTGCATTAAAATTTAATAGCATGGATTTTTTTCCTTGTGCTTTTTTACCATTTGTATTGGCCCGTATGAAATCATCTATTTATACCCTTTACCTAGCTATCTATTGGGTCTTGAAGTGTCCATATAAATCTGAATTACCTCAGGGTTTGACATATTTAATCCAACTATTTTTCTCTGTCTATTTTTTCCATACTTAAATTTTTAAAAATTGAGGTACAATTTACGTATAGCAAAAACCACCTTTTTGGGGGGTTTTGACAAATGCATACAGTTGTGTCACCGCCACTACAATCAAAAACAATTCCATTACCCCCCAAAGCCCCTCATGTGCCTTTGTAATGAACCCCGTCCCCCAGTTCCAGGCCCTGGCGACTACTGATCTGTTTTTCTGCCCCATGGTTTTCCCGTTCCAGAATGTCATATACATGGAAACACGCACTCTCTGGCCTTCTGAGTCTGGCTGCTCTCCCTTATTCATCCCTTTGCGATTCATCTTGTTGTGCTCCTCCTCCTTGCTGAGTCGTACTCCATTGTTCGGCTGTAGCTCAGTTTATTTATCCCCCTTTCTGCTTCAACCCTTGTGTTTTTAGTTTTGTAACATCTCCCTTTCTAAAATTTTTGACTTTTAAATAAGTCTATCAGCCAATCTTTTCCATCGCAATCACATCTGTTGAGAAGATTTTATTTAAGCAATTCCTTTTACAAATAGAAGAATTCTGAGAAGCATAATCTGTACATTTGTCTATGATCCTTTCATAGTGGCTGACATATGTCCATATACCATCTTCCACCACTATGGGCCAAATTCTGGGCATCTTGGAGAAAGTGGCACAATCCCGAGAGCTCTCTTGCCGTGAGTGCTCAATTTTAACAGAATTTTAATCATTAGTGGCAGAAATGAAAATGCTGGAGGCAACAGTGAATGCCTGGTAGAACAGGGACATGGCAACACTGACAAGGATGCAGAAGTGAGGTGGCATGTCATCTGGTTGGGATACCTTGGCACCCGGAGAGTAAATATTACTTTAAATTCAAGGAAGTGGTTTGTTTTTATATTAATTGAATACTCAAGTAATCAAACATTCTCCCTGGCAGCTTCTTAAAGCAGTCGATAGATTATTTCCAATTCCTTATCCAGGCCATTGTTAGGATGGAGCTTGCATGGCTTCCTTGAGAGAAGTGGGAGAAGTAGAATGCTCATGGGAACTGATTTGCACAAGGGCTCTTGTACCCTACGGGAAGGGGAGCATGTGACACAGAATCTGGAGGTTTTCCAGATCTCCGGTCATGGCCAGAGATGCATGACACTCTCTCTTCTGTTCCCCTTGGCGGGATGCCTTGCTGAATAGGAGCAGCGTCCTTGAGCCCCAGGATTAATGCCTGCTGCTACCACTGGACTGCAGCCTCCATGAGGGCAAAGGCAGTGTCTGCTTCGGTTATTCTCGTATCCTCGGAACACAACACTTGATAAATACGTTGTTAATTGGATGGTTTGATGGAGGAACAGACAGACTTTGGACTGAACGCTTTTTGCTCCATTTGCTGAAGCTACAAAGGCTTGTATCACATAAATCCATTCAGGAAGCTGCACCTCCTGGTGCAGCGGGAAACGAGTTAGGAAGGCAGACCTTGAGATGGCGGCACAAGAGACACCTAAAAGGCTCTTGACTGTAGCATCCAAGATGCCAAAGAACTGGATGGAAAGTGAACCCAAACCTGTACTGTGGGCGTTCTGAAGTGTCCAGATTCTCCACGAGGAGTTAACCCAGCAGGTTTGGGAGAGTCTGCCTGTGGTTCACTTTGACAGTCAACACTAGGAAAGTGGGGCTCAGCCTGATGGGGGATCTCGCCCAGATACAGGGGGAGGGGAGATTCAAAAGAGCAGACATAAGACGGTTCCTTGGCACAAGAAGGTGCCACCACTGGGCCATTATTTGACTAAAACATTGCCAATCTTCTGAGCCTATTTCCTGAGCCCTGACATCCTCTTTTCACGCCCCTAGTCTTCCTTTTTCTTTGTGGCATGTCTTGTGGCCACCACCAACAGCCGAGTTTTCGGCCAGCTGTGGAGTATGGGGCTCGTCCTCATGGACTGTTGTTCCCAGCCTAACCCAAGTGATGCCAATTCAGAAGTGTGACTTCTGACCCCCAATAGAATGCAGACTTGGTGACGTGGGTCCCTAGGTCCCTGGCTCCCTTGGATAAAGGGCAGGGCTGTCCTTGGCAGATGCTGTGGGGGGTAGCATACGAGCCCAAACACCTGTGTGAATCCACTACTCAGTTTTTGTTTGTTTTGAATGTTAATATGGTGTAGACAAAACAACAAATTGTTTCCCTTTTCCTTTCTGTCACCATTTTCTTCAGAAACACATAAGGACCAGAGTCCAAAGCCCAGTATCTAAGCAGAGAAACAGCTCATTACCAACATGGGGAAGTTTGATTCGAACAGATGCCATGCAGGGAACCTGAAAACCAGCCACAAATGACAGAACACAAACTACATTCACCTCCTCACTGTTCGGCTCCAGCTGGATATCCCCTAGAAACCTGGGGCTCCATATGTCAAAACTGAGCTCATCCCATTCCCTGCTGTCCCCTCCCTTGGTGACTAATATCACGAATATATCTACTTGTTCATGGGGAAACCCATGAGTCACCTTGGCCCTCCTGCTTCCCTCCATCCCCACATCCGGTCACTTACAATCCTCATGATTCTACCTCCTAACTCTCCAGTCTTTCGCTTCTCTCCTTCTCGTCTTCACTCTCCTCCAGCATCTCTAGCCAGGGCGAGTGAGTGAAGAATGCTCCCAGCTAGTCTCCCTGCCTTCAATATCACTGCTCCTCAAATCCAGTCTTACCACAGGCCACAGACATTCTCCATTCTCTTAGGATAAAGGTCTTTTAGGATCTCACCTTTGTGAGTTATCTGGCCTTATGTCCTGGCTTTCCCTTCCTTGCGATCTAGGCTCCATCCACATGAACCTCTTTCAGTTCCTGCAATGTGTGGGCCACTCTCGGCACATCCCCTCTAACCCGGCCTCCACACCTTATTCCCATTGTCTGGCTAATTCCTACCCATCCATCAAGTCTAGTTAGACATCTCTCCTTGGCTCCCCAAACCTGGCAGGGTCGAGAGCCTTCCTATCATCCCTCTCACACTCTCTAATTTCTCCGCCCTGGCAGGTGTCAGGCTGTATCATAAATGCCTGTTTGCTGTTGTAGCTTCGTTGCCTAGTACAGAGCCTGGCACATATAGGTGCTTCATAAATGTTTGTACAACGAATGAATGAACAAAAACAGGAGAGAGATTGGCTTGGTACCAATGAACATGTTAATACCTGATAGGTGACCAGGATGTATCAATAAGAAATTGACTTTCTGGGTAATGACAGTGGTTATTTCTGATTTCCTCTCCAGCCCCCTTGCCCCTTCTTTGTGATCTCTTCCCCTCCTCTTCCTCCTCCTTCTTTTGGCTTACGTATTTATTCTAAAGTTTCTACAATCGACATGTATTTATTTCGTAATACTACAAGAAAAACGGATTCATTCATTGTATTTCCACGAAGAATGAATTTTGCTTTCTGGGTTTGAGTTTTGCATCAAGAGAGGAGATGTGGAGCTCCGGCTGCTGCTCGTTGAAGGCCAGCAGCAGCCCTCTATTCTGGACGTATTTTTCTCGTTTAGCTGCATTTCAGCGTTTCAAGGATTTTCAGCCAATTATGATGGAGGTACTCGGATGAAATGGCTAAAAAAAAAAAAAAGACTTTAAAGTGCTAAAAGTAGGCAAAACAGCAAACGACATTTAAAAGGAAGCAAAAACACTCTGAAGGGAGAAAATGTTACATATCATGGAAAAATGAATTAACTTTGACAAACGCTTGCTGCAAATATGAAATTAAGGTGGACGTGCCCTTGGACAAATAAGCTGAAAATGCTCAGAAGTGGAAGCAGGGGAAGTGACTCCTGGCATGTGTGCTGTGTGAGGTCATTCGGGCGATTGTGCCGCCTTCTGTTTATTGTATACGGTCCTTAAAGGAGAGGTCCTGCCCATCCCACCTGTGGGTGGCTCCTGCCTGAAGGACGACGTCACTCACCTGGGTGGTACCGGGGTCCTCAGGTAGGAAAAGGGGCGCCGGAAGTTTTATCTCAGGTAGGGGAGAAAGAGCACACTGTTTTATCTCGTGGTCTTGTTCTTTGGAGCTAAAGTTAAGGAATGAAAATGTCTAGCAAAACGCTTCCACTCTGCTTCGGCTCCCGGCCAGTTCGTTCTCTGCACGGCCGTCTGTTCTGGTTACCTAATGCCTCATAATAAATTCTCCAAAACTTGGTAGTGTCAGACAAGCATTTTTTGAGTTTATGGATTCTGTGGAGGAATTCAAACAGACACAGTGGGATGGCTTATCCCTGTCTCCCAGTGTCTGGGGCCCTCAGCTGGGGCGGCCCTACAAAGCTGGTGGGTGGAGTCGTCTGCAGGCTTCTGGACTCATCTGTCTGGCGGTTGATGTTGGCTGTTGGCTGTTGGCTGGGGGCCTCGGTTCCTCTCCACGTGGTTCTCTCCCTGTGGTCTTTCTCCCAGGGCTTATTTGGTCTTCCTCGCAGCATGATGGCTGGCTTCCCCAGAGCAAGCATCCCAAAAGGGAGAAGCTGGGCAGAAGCTGTATCCTTTGGATGACCTGTCTTCCAGGGTCACATAGCACCACCTCCACTGGGGAGAGCAGTCCCAGCCCCTGCCCTGACTCAGGGGGTGGGAACATGGACCCCACCTCTGGTGGGGAGGGTGTCTGAGTCATACAGAAAGAGCATGTGGGGTGGGAGGCCTTGCTGCAGTCATTTAGGAACTCCCCTGCTTACAGACCTCCAGTAGCATTCCATGATGAGCCTGGGATAAAGTCCAAGCTCTGGGTCCTACAGGCTGGCCCCCTCTCCCGTGCCCACTGAGCAGCCCTGGAGCCTACTTTGTGCTTCTCTATCACATCGAGGTCCTGTCCACCCCCGGCCTCTACACAGGCTCTCCTCTGCCTGGTACCATCTTCATTTCATCTTTGCAAGGCTGGCTGCTCCTCTTCAAGTCTCCCGTTAAAGGTTACCCCTTCAAAGAGGTCTTCCCTGGCCACTCTAAATCAGCTCAGGTATCCTCTATCACCACACCCTCTTCATTTCCTTTGCTGGTCTATTCCGCTTTGGGATTCTGTATTGATTTCTTGGTTAAGTATCAGATATATGCCTATTTTAATCAAGCTATATCCCCATTGCCTAGCACAGTGCCTGGCACATGGTATTCACCCCATAGAGATGTGTTAAATGAACTAATAAATACTACGAGGTGCCTACCTCAGAGAAGCTGGCTGAAAGCTGGCATCTAGGGCTGGCCTAGAGCCCCAGATGATCACATTTCCAATAGGAAGTATGTTTAGTTCTCCTTTGCTTTTCCCTAGTATTTGCAAACCCCAGTTCCATGCTTTAGCCTAGACTCCTCTGTACTGAGGAAGTGTGGTGGTCCCTCATCAAGGCTAGGAGGGCGTTAAGTGGGAAGCAGCGCCCCCTAGTGGTCAGCATGCTCCTGGCGGTTACAGATCCCAAAGGAAGCCAGGTCTCTGGGAACAAGAGTTTAGATATCCAGCTGCTCTGTCCCAGGTGGAGACTCATTGAGAATCCCATTGATTCATTTTCCAGTTTCACTCTTGGGGAATCTGGGTTTTATTGGTATTAGTGAACGTCGATTTTTATTACAATTGGCGATATGGGGAAAGACTGCATCACACAAATGTTTTTAGAAAAGTCTGTTGTGTCATGTATAAAATGTTGTAGTTATTAAAAACATGACTTTTAGGGAGCTGACGCTAGGTGAGCTGACTCAGAGCAGCTGTGACTTACCTCTGGCTCATACCTTCCATTAATAAAGCCACGTAACTATGGCTTCATCCCGTTGCTTGTCCTCTTCCCTTCATGCACGCTGCTCTGGCCTCTGCTAGTCTTCAGACCTGTGCAGAATGCCCCCATCCCAGGGCCTCCGTGCTGTCTGTTCTCTGCCCCAAGAACTTTCACTCCAGGGGTTTCACGTCTCGCCTCCTCATCTCCTTCAAGCCTTTGCTCAAAGAACATCTCCATGAGGCCTTCCCTGACCACCCTATTGAAAATTGCAACCTCCTTGCCGATGCAGGCCCCATCCCCTCTCCAAAAAACTTAGCCCCTGTTAGGGTCAAGTAAGAATAATTATTATTTTCCACTAATTATCTGACTGCTCCCACTAGACTTTAAGCTCTAGGAGGGCAGAAATTTTTGCTTGCTTTCTTCACTGCCATATCCCCAGCTCCTAGCCTCGTGCCTGGAACATGGTATGCGCTCAGTAAATCCTTGTTAAATGACTGAATAAACAACTCTGTTAATAACAATCCTTTCTTCTAGGAATTTAACAAATAGTTTGGATAATCAACACCAGCAGCCTATGAGATATTTCTTTATGTCTTTGTTTTAAAGAAGAGGAAACTGAGGATCAGGGAGGTTGAGTAATTTGTCTGGGGGAACACAGCTTCTACTTGGCTGAGTTTGGAACAGAATTCAAGCGTGTCTGACTTCAAGATCAATGCACTGTTCAGTCCTGCATTTTCTCTGATTGATGCAGACACCAAAAGAGACCCAGCCCCACTCGGTGGCTGGGCGAGAATAGCCAGGGTCAGAGAAGAGGAGACACACTATTCCAAGGTCAGGAGCTACGGTCTGGGCAGAAAGCATCAAGGATGTGGGCTGTTCAGCCCAAAGGGGCCTGTGCAAAGTTTGGGTGGGGGACAAATGTGTCATTCTCCACGTCATCCCACAGAGGCTGCAAACCAGAAGAAATGGACATGAATTTCAGGAGATTCCTGTCTGTAGAAAGCCTGGCCTACAGAAAATGGGAAGAACAATCCCTCTAGTTTACACGCTGATCAAATTTCCCAGAGAAGCTATGTTCCTGAAATAGTAGAATTCAAGGAACTTCACATCTTATATTGATAACATGATTATAAATGATTATAGGCGATATGATGATAAATATGGGAGTATTTTTAAAAGACTTTTTTTTTCCTAATGCAAGACTTTTTAAACTGAGTGCTGGCTTCTGACTGCTCAGGGCTAGGTCTCAGGAGGGAGTCAAAAGAAGAGGCCAGAGATTCTCGTCTAACGCTGGCAGGTTCCCTCTGGTAGCCTGGAAATGAGCTGGCCTGAGAGATATGAGTTCTGAATGGGGCTCTTCAGGTACCCTGAGCTGGAGCAAGGGCGTGTGATGGTGCAAATCGGTGGTTCTCAAAGTGAGGTCCCTGGACCAGCAGCATACGCATCACCTGGAACTTGTTAGAAATGTAGATTCTTCCCTCTCCCCTCCCCAGTGCTGATCGGGGGCCCCGTAGCCTGTGTTTTACCAAGCCCTCCTTCAGGTGGTCCTGAAGTCTGAGAACCACTGGTGTGTGTATATATATTAATGCAAAAGTAGGGCCTGGGCCAGACAGGCTTACTGTCCATGATAATCAAGATAGTGTCACCTTCTTGAGAAAAGGGCAGACCTGCTTACTGCCCATATTAAAGATTGGAGTTCTCTAAGCTCAGGGTTCCTCTTCTCTAGTGCAGCCTTCTATGTGTGCATCTGGCCGTCACCGCCCTGTGGGAATTGGGGCTTGGTGACCTGGCCCATGAAACTGCCGATACTCTAGCCACTGCTATTGCTATGAATAATAAAGTCCTTTGTTTCTGAGGAAAAAAAAGGAGGGTCTCGGTGACCTTTTGGTTCCTTCAATAATATTTGTCCCCACACAGCTGTGCCAAAGAATCAAGTGTCAGATCTGGGTTTGAATGCAGGTTTGAATGCAAAGGTAGTTAATTTCGCTAAGCCTCAGTTTCCTTATTTGTAAAATGGGGATAAAGAATACCTGCTTTATAGGGTTCTTATATAAAGTTAAAATTCAATGAGACAATGTGTGTCAAGTTCCTGGCACATAGTAGGTATTCAGTGCCTTCCTTTCTCCTTCCTCCCTTAGTCTGGACAGTAGCTTAAGGAAAATTTAAAATTTGATGGGTTTAAGGAATTCCTTGAAGATTTGTCCACACTTGCTGCCTCGAGTTTCTCTCATCCCACTCATTCTGGAGCCCACCCTCGTCAGGTTTTTGTCCCTCTGCTCCACCGAGACTGCTCTTCTGCAGGTTTCCGGTGGCCTCCTTGAGGCAAAATCCACTGGCCCTTTCTCAGTCCTTATCTGACGTGCCCTCTCAGTAGTATTTGACACAACCGATCACATTCTCCTTGACGCGCTTTCTTCTCTCGGCTTCTGGGACAACCTCCTCGCTTGATCCTCCTCCCATTTCTGAATGGCCAGTCTTCTTTGCTGAGTGTTGATCATTCTTTAGCTCTCCAAAGGTTGAAGTCCCCCAGAGCTCAGGCCTTGGACCTCTTCTCTTTTCTATCCTTCCTAGGTGATCTCATTCAGCTTCGTAGTTCTAACCCCATCTTTTTGCAGCTGATAACTTCCAAATGTATATCCCCAGCCTGGACCTCTCCCGTGAAGTGCACTCTGGAATAGCCACCTGCTTTTGCAGTGTCTCCACTTAGATGTCTAATAGGTTTCTTAAATGTAACTTGTCCAAACAGAGCTCCCGACGTTCCCTCGTGCACACCAAATCCCGCACTGCCATAATTTTCTCATCTTGATTAATAGCAGTGCCATCATCCGTGTAACTCAGCCCCAAAACCTTGGCTTCATTCTTGATGCTCCTCCCTCTCTTGTATGCTACATCCAATAAGCAGCAAGTCCTGTTGGTTTACTTTCTGGATCTATCCAGAATCCAAATCTCACCACTCTCTGTAGGTCACCATTATCTGTTGCCTGGAGTTTTGCAGTGCCCTCCTAAATGCTTGTGCCCTTGTTCCCCTTCAGGTACTTTCCACACGGCGATCAGAGAAATCCTGTTAACATGTAGGTCAGATCATGTAACTCTCATGTCCCAAATCCTGCAGTACACGTGTCTCCCATTGCCTCTCTGTATTGGTGTCCTAGAGCTGTCAAAAAAAGTGCCACAAATGGGAGCTTAAAACAACACAATTTTATTCTCTCACAGTTCTGGAGGCCAGAAGTCCAACGTCAAGGTGTCGGTAGGGCCAACCTGTCTCTGAAGTCTCCGAGGGAGAAACCGTCCCATGCATCTCTCCTAGCTTCTGGTGTTCTGCAGTTCTTGGCGTTCCTTGGCTTGTGGCTGCATTATTCCCATCTCTGGCTCCATCCTCACATGGCCTTCCCCTCTGTGTGTCTCCCTGTGTGTCTCTTCTCTTCTCGTAAAGACGCCAGTCATTGGATTTAGGGCCCACCCTAATCCAGTATGGCCTTATCTTAACTAATTACATTTGCAAAGACCCTGTTTTCAAATATGATCACATTCTGAGGTTCTGGGTGGATGTGAATCGGGGAGGAGCACTGTTCGCCCCAGTATACCCTCTAACCTCATATCCTGCTACTCCGCCCTCCTTTCAGCTTCACCCACAGTGTCCTCCTCGCTGCTCCTTGAACACGCCATGCATCGTCTCATCTGAGGGCCTTTGCATTCTCTGTTCTTTTGCCTGGACTGCTGACTCACTCAAGTTTTTCTAAAATGTTACCTTGTCAGTGAGACCTTCGCTGGCCTCCCTGTCTGAAAACCTAACACCTCCCATCAAATTTCATATTCCTCTTTTCAGCTTTATCTTGTCCTCTTCAGCATTTATCACTTTCTAACATACTATATCCTTTACTTCCTTTCTTTGCTTACTGTCTGTATATGCCAGTAGCATGTGGGCTCCCTGAAGGCAGAGGTTTTGTCTGTTGTGTTCCCTGTTCTATTCACAGCACCCAAAACAGTGCCTGGTACATAGTAGGTGCTCAATAAAACTTTTTTGGAAATTTTTTAAATTAATGAACTGAATAGTCTGGGAGTGGGACTAATTCGGCTATTAAAATTGTCATTTAAATTTAAATATAAGCAGTGTGCATGTCTATCTTTTGGGTTTGCCTTTCTGCTGGCTGCATTTTCAGGTGGGTTCTTCTCTTATTTGGGGGCAATGGGCGCCAGCAACTCTAGGTTTACGTCTTACCAGCTTGACAAGCATCTGAGTCACCGATTGCCAGATAACACTGCCTAGCAAGACACCTCCACCCTCAGAGGTTTACACAACAGGCATTTTCTTCTCTGGCTTGTGGGTCTGCTGGTTGGCTGAGGCAGCTCTGCTTCGGTTGGGGGCTGCCTGGGCTTGAGTCTGGGCTGCCGTTTGGATTCTGGTCTACCCCATATGTCTCCATATTCTCCCTGGATCAGCATCTACCTGTGGAATATTCTCCTCCCGGCAAATGGTAGGAGCCCGAGAGGACAAGTGGAAACATGTGATGCCTCTCAAGGCTGTGGCTTAGAATTGACACACTGTCACTCTGACCACATCTCTTTGACCAAAACAAGTCACCTGTGGTGGGGAATCAAACTCCAAATCATACACTCCAAAGGCACGTGACAGGAGAGAGTGAAGAGCTGAGATCAGTCAGCTCATACCCAACAGAAAGCTCAGCAGAAAGAAAGAGACTCTTGTTCAATAGTGCCCATGAAGGTCTTGGGCTGACCCTCGTTTGACTGACTTGGTTCATACCCATCCCTGACTTAATCACTGAGGCTTGGGGCAGAAAATACAATCATTGGTCAGACCAGTGTCATATGCTCATTCCTGGAAAGGGGCAATGGGGTGGGGGTGGTGGTGGAGGTTACCCTCTTCCAAGCCACTGGATTGAGAATCAGAAAGACCTTCCGAAGGAAAATTGGGGTTGCTGTTACCACGCGAAGAGTGAATGGGTGCTGGGAAAACAAACCCACAAGTGCACTATTCCCTCTAACCCTAGAATTATTTGAGACATCTGGCGGCAGTCCCAGGAAGCAGAGAACAGCGTGTGGCATGGCACAGAAGCTGTGGCTCTTGATTTGGGAGTCTGAAAGCCATACTTTTCCTAGGAGTATGATGAAAGGGAAATCCACGGGCCACCTCCAACTGACGTCTCCTGCCATTTGCATGGGAAGTGGGCCATCAGAGCTTGAGGCGGCTTCCAGCCCTACCAGCTCATGATTCACACTCGGGTTGGCCCAATCAGAGTAACACTCAGGACTCACCCAGGAGTCACTTGGAAGAGAATTTCTCTCTCTTCTGCTGGGCTTGAATCTGGGAGGATACAAGGGCAAAGTCTGTCTCAGCTGTGGCCAACACAGCAGAAGTGAAAGTCAGAGAGAGGCTGGTGACATTGTTTAAGTCCCAGAATGCAACCATGCTTCAGCCTGCCATAGCCCTGGTCTTTTCTGTTGCATATCAATAAATTTCCCTTTTTGCTTAACTGGTTTTAGTCGTCCCTAATTGAAATGCTGCTCTCCTGACACAAGGCCTATGCTAGGGACCAACCCTGCCTCTCGCTTGGCCTCTTTTGATCCCATTGTGCATTGAACATTTGCTCCCCTGTGGCTTCAACACCTGTGTAGTTTATCAAAGAAGACTGTAGACAAAGCGACAGGTCATTGACGACAGGTTTTCTGAGTGGAGAAAACTGTCCCCAAAATAGGATACTTTGTGCTCTTCCATTTGAAATGGCTTCACTGTCAAGTCACAAAGGCAGGTTTTGTCTCCTACATTTTAGGTATGTAACATTGCAACAAAGACCCAGTTTCCCTTTTTTGGGATGAGTATATATAGAACTAGCCATTGCCAGAAACGAATGTGCTAGATAAATGTACTCTCATAAGAAAAGGATTTTTCTTATAATTTTACCAAATTAACTAGTATTTTATAGTCTCTATATAGTGCTTTGTAAAGATTTTCATATATGTTATCTGATCAAGTCAACTTAGGTTAAAACCACCCCAAGAGGTGGGTATTATAATTCCCATTTTATGGATCTAGAAATTGAAGCTCAACGAGGTTAAACAGGTCACCCAAAATCTCTAGCTAATGAGGGTCAGAGATGGAATTGGAACCCAGGTCTCTGTGATTTCAAAATCCCATAGTTCACACCACACCGTGCTGGCAGAATGAGGAAGCTTGTGGCAGTGTTGCGTGGATTTTGGCTCCGAGTCAATTTCATATTCTTTGCTGCCAAGACGATCTCCATGCCTTCCTTGGACTATTGAATAAGGGTCATAGAAAAATCAGAGTGTCCCCGATGGAAAGCAGCATCCAGAGTTAAGAGACTGGGATATATTAAGAGATCACCAACCTGATCTCCTTCCCTCATCTTTTACCAAATCCTATTGGTTTTACTTCTTAAACAGCCTTCAGATCTATCCATTTCACTTCATCTCCAAGCCCCCATCTTCGTTTGCCTAGCCCACGGCTATTGCCTCCTCAGAGGTCTCTTGTGTCCACTCTTGTCTACTCCAACCCATTCTCCAAAGTGCAAAGGAGTGAAAGAAACACAAGCAGATCACGTCATTTCTCTACTTAAGATATTTCAATGATTCCATCTTCTCTTGGGGTAAAAATCAAGCAAAGGCTTTAGGGCCATGCATAGTCTGCCCTCTACTCCTAACTCTCAGCTCCCTAATCTCTAGCTCCAGCCACACTGGCCTTGTCCCAGCTCCCTCAGTGTCATCACCCCTTTACTCCGGGAGCCTGTTCCCTCACCTGGATGCTCTAACCACCCCACTCCTCTGTCTCCCGCATTCAACCCCTGTTCACCTCGTTTATATTGCCCACCCTTCCATCTCAGCCTTCTCTGTCCATTCAGAGGAGTCCCCCAATTATCTGTCCCAACAGCACCCTCTTTATTTCTTTTCTTTGTAGCACTTAGCACAGTTTGTAATGATAGGTTCGTGTGGTCATTAATTTCTCTCTCCTCAACTAGACTGTAAGCTCCGTGAGGACAGGGAATGAGTTTGTTGGCTGCTTCTAGTGGATCTTGGCTACCTGCTTTCCCCATTTCCATTATCTGCTTCTCCTTCCTAAGAGCACCCATGTTCTCCTTTGTGGAATCAACTCTACCCCGTTGTGTAACAAATATGAGATTTGAGGGGGAGCTGACAATGTAAGCTCCTTCTTGCTATAATGATTGGTACTTGGCAGAAAGTAATGCAGCCCTAAGCTAGTCTACATATGTCATTTACCTGGCCACATTTGGTTTGTCTTTTCAGTGACCAACTTTGAACCATTAATGGATGATTGAGGGAGCATCTTCTGATTTGCCTTCAGCCTTCCTGCTACCATCAAGGTAGCTTTCCTGAGAACAAATACAAAGCTGACATTCATAAGAAGGTAGAGCTGCGAGCATTGGAGAGAAACCAAGGCAGAGGGTGTTCTTAGCCCTTCATGAGCTTACATTAAGGATGATGCCCCAATTCAAAGCCTTCTCCAGTTAGTTCAGGTCACTCCCAGGGTGGCAATGTTTCTTATAGATGCTGAACCAAATCACTCTTTTTCTTTCTCTTTGGTTGCCTCCTTGTCACATTGTCTACCTTTATTGTTAGAGTCCTGGTGGGAGATTCTTCACTCTTTTCTACATCCATGCCTTTGCAAAGGCCTCATCATGGGTGGAGGGTATGTCCCCAGCCCTTGACCATGTGACTTGCTCTGGCCAATGTTGTATGTGTGGAAGTGACCTTAAGGGGGAGTCTCATACATTTCTGCTTGCTCTCTTGCTCTTCTGCCGTTGCCATGAGAGGAACATGTCCTGGTTAACCAGGTGGTCCAAGGAAGATGAGAAACACATGAAGTGGAGGTGCCTCGGTGGAGCCCAGCCTAAATGAGCCCAACTCTACCTGACTTGTAGACACATGAGTGATAATAAATGATCGTTGTCTTGAGATAACAAATAATTGCTTTGGGGTGTTGAGATCATTTGCTCTATAGCAATAGGTAACTGATACAATCTTCTAAGAAAACACTGCCCCACTGGGTATAGCCATTTCTGCTGGTGCCTTGTGGTTTCTGGCCAACTGTGTGTGTGACTAGCCTTCTTCCCAACTCTCTTCCCCATTTGGTCATGTGGACCACACGGTAGGGCTGTTTATGTTCAGCTTTTCAAATAGTCTTTCTTGAATGCAGCTCCTTCAACTTTTGGCCATTTCCCTTTCTTCTACGCAGGCTCAAAACCAGCTTCTAAGACTGGGTAAAGAAACAGTACTCATGCCACCCTATCCAGTAATTTGCTGTCCTCAGTTCCCAAACCCAAAATTCTATCATCCTCTTTCATAAAAATAAATAAAATAAATGAAAGCCTCCTTGCATTGACAGGCATGCAAACCCAAGCAAACACCTGCCTGTAGGCATCATTAGCCTATTTAATTTGGCAAACTGTCAGCTCTCTGTGATGGATTGAGTCTCCAAGAAGCGGACATTAAGATGGGATTAGACAAGTAAAAGATTTATCGGGGGACTTGCCTGTGAAAGGCATAACAAGGCGGAGGAAGCAAGAAGAGGCAGGACGAGCCTTCAGATTAGATCCAAATCTGACACCTGTGAAAGGAGAGTGGGAAGGAAGGAGGCTTGGCCAGGAAGAGCCTCAGACTGCAGCACAAGTGTAAGAACATTTTGGCCAGGTTGATAAGGAGTCCTCCAGCTAAAGTCACCCCTTCGAGGGGTCCCATGTCCTGTGGGAAAGGGCTGGCACTGTACTGTGCTGTGTTCAATCACTGGGTGGAGTAGCCTGGGAGAAGTGCAGCCTCAGTGTCAACATGGTGCATCCAGATGGGTGGCAGCTGGGGCTGTCCGTCAACTGTGCTCCTGCAGTAGGAGATCTGAGCAGTGCATTTCCATGGCTGCCATGTTCTTAATCCCAGATTGGCTCTCACCTGCTATGCCTGGATAGAGATGTGTATTTAAATAAAATGTTGAGAGAATAGGTGGTTGAGAAGGGGAGAAGATCAGATCTCTCCAAGGAGAGAGTTTGGCCTTTTTAGAAGACATTCATATGGAGCAGACATATGGGATACCTGACTCAGAGACAGGTACCCAAGGCAGGGTGTCTGTCTTTGTCTAAATCTGGAACACTAACCAGATGGCTTTGGAGCAGATAGCAGGTCTTGTGGTTGTTCACCAAAATACCGTTGATTGTCAAAGGGCACATGGTAGCAAGACTGGAGTATGAGGATCACTTCTGCACTTTCCCCTTCAAAGCAAAGGAGGAAGGTACACAAAACCCTCAAGACTTGCCTCCGCAGCCAGACTCCAGGCACAGGAGAGAAGGTGCAGGGTCAGCATGGTCATTCGTGCAACAAACAGTGGTTTCATACTTTTGCTCAGATCAGTGCCAGGTGCTACGGGAATGCTCCAGATAGCCTCCATTTGCTCCCTTCAGACCGTCTCTCCACCCTTCCCTGCCTTGCTCTGGGCCCAGAAGGCTGATTTTCATGGGCAGCATCAGGCTCCAGTGCCCTCTGGCTTCTGGTTGGGCTTGGCCAACAGGGGGTCCTGGCAGGAGATGGGGAGGAGGAGAAAGGAGGGAGAGTGAGGTCAGGTGCTTCTTCCTCTGGCTCCCTCCCTGTGCGGTCAGCTTGCATCTCGATGACTGGCCATCACTTTATTGGCTTCCCTAATGACCCCTCCCTCCCTCCCTTCAAGCCTAGGGTGCTAAGTTCTGGGTTACTCCCCCTATACCCACCCCTTTGTATAATTCAACCCTCCTCTGCTTATCCAATGCAGGTGTGCCATCAGTCTCCTGTGAGGCCTGGGAATGATAAAGGGACAATAACCAGGCAGTCTTGGTCTGTCCGGGGGCAACAGACATTGTCTTAATCAGCTCTGGCTGCCATTACAAAATACCATAGACCAGGTGACTTAAACAACAGAATTTATTTCTCACAATTGTGGAGGCTGGGAATCCAAGGTCAGGATTCAGTTCTTTCTGAGAGCTCTCTTCCTGGTTTGCAGACAGCCATCTGCTTGCTGTCACTATGTCCTCACACGGCAGAGAGCGAGCGAGAGAGTGAGCAAGCTCTAGCCCCTCTTGCCCCATCATAAAGACACTAATCCCATCATGGACGCCCACCCTCATGACCTCATCTAAACCTCCCTCCCTCCCAAAGGCCCCATGTCCAAATACCACCACACTGGGGGCTAGGGCTTCAATATATGAATTTAGGAGGGAAGGGGACACAATTTAGCCCATAGCAGGCATCAAACGAATAATTCCACAAACACGTAAAATTATAATACAATAAAATCTACAATGGAGAAGTATTCGGTGCCCCTTGTCTGGGGTCAGGTGGTGGTCTGTAATGGCTCCCCTGAGGAGGTGACGTTTCATCTGCTTTGTGCTGGGCAAGGAAGGAAAGTTTCAGTGAGGGCAATAGCACACATGAAGGCTGAGGTGGGAAGGAGCTGGGGGCATTCCAGGAACCCAGGGAAGCCTAGGGGGTGGCGGGTGGCAGCCTAGTCACGGCAGTGGGGAGAGTGGTAGCGAGGAGGTTCTAGAGGTGGATGGGGACCACGGGGGGCTTCTCCTAGGAGATGGGTAAGGCATATGCATGGGAAGAGATGCTCAGCCCTCCAAATCCCTATGTCCTGACCCCTCAATGGGATGTGCCATCTTCATCTGGCTGTTCCCTTGTCCCACCTCCTTGAGTCCTGGGCTTCAGGTCCTCTGAAGTTATTTTTCAATTCATGTTTGATCAATTCATACAAGTCTCCCTTGCCCTCTCTTTCTCTTTCCCTCTACAGAAAATAGGCTTCAAAGAGGTCTCCAGTTCAAGGTCACCTGCTGATCAGGTCAGGGCCCCCCTGGCTAAGCCAAGGGAAAAGTCCTAAGGTTCAAAATGCTGAGACAAGGCTGGGCTGTTGCTTTCTGCACTTCTCGTCTTCCTTTGGACTGCAGGGTGGATGGAGGAGTCACTCCTTGAGGCGAGAGGGTCCACATGGCTCAGAGGCAGAACCGGCCTAAAGCACAGAGGGCTGGTTCTGAAAGGTTCCCAGATGCCAGGGCACGTAAGACAGAGTGCACTTGGCAGGACACTGCGGAATCTCATTTATTGGATCCATTATCTGAATTAGGAACAATTTGAAATTATAACCACAAGATAGAAATGAAAGATAAGAGTGCTGGCAATCACCCTTGCCCCGCTTGTCTGTGCAGTGGGCGTTGTGGGGCCTCTCCTGCTTTTCCTTACATTTTAGATCATTTAATTAAATTTAATTGGTTTTTCTGGGCCCCCAAAAATGAAGAAAGGAGTCAGCATTTACTATATGCTAGGCACTGCATTAAGCATTTTGATCCTGGAAGCCACACACAACAGTTCAGTTTATCATTCAGGCTTCCCAGCAGCTCTACAAAGAACGTATTATTATTGAAATTCTATGAGTGGGGATATGCCGAAGCTTAGAAACATTAGATAACCTAATTGTAGTCCTGTAGTTAGAATTATACATCCACCTGTCCATCCGTTCACCTATTCATCTAGCTGTCTAGCCATCCATTTACCCATCTACCCATCCATCCATCAATCCACCCATCCACCCATCTATCCATCCATCCAACCATCTGTCATTCATTCATCCGTCTATCCATCCATCCATCCACCCACCACTTGATCAGCAATACTTACTGATTATGTTTCATGTGTTCTCCGCTGGGCTCTGGGGTATCACTGGGGAAGGAGACACTTCTCTCCTCATGGAACTCAGGGTCTAGAGGGGTGGGTGCTCAGACCTCCGTGGGCCCCTTGGGTGGGATGTGTCAAAGACCTTCTTATCCATTGCCCCATTCCATGGTCCCCTACACAGTCCAGGTCTGGACTTGGGTGTCTGGAAAAACTTAGGGCTATTCAGTGGCACATGAGCTCTCCTCAGTCCTCAAAGGGAATATATTTCGGGTGAGCAACTGACTGAGGAGTATCTCAGGATGTGGTACTTGTAGTGCTAAAACCAGAGAGTCCTGGGCAAACTCGTATGGTTGGTCACCATGATTCATTGGTTCTCAATAGGGGGTGATTTTGCTCCCCATCTCAGAGACATTTGGCAATGTCTTTAGACATCTTCAGTCAGCATAGCTGGGGTGGGGGAGCTGCTCCTGGTATCTAGTGGGTAGAGGCCAAGAATGCTGCTAAACATCCCACAGTGCCCAGGGCAGCTGCCTTCACAAAGAATCATCCAGTTGAAAATGTCAATAGTGCCCCATACACAGGGGACAGGCTAAAAGTGCCGAACAGTTAGGAGCAACGTTCAGCCAGTGGTGGGTGGGAGTTGGAGGGGAACTACCCCAGCTTCTTCACCTGTTGGGTGGGAGGACTGATGCATGTTCTACGTTGTAGAACTTTCCTGGTGGAACCCAGCCCCCTGGGTTGCCCATGGTGGTTGCCTGCCCAGTAACACACCCCTTCATTGGCTGCCTTCCATTCCCTGACTCATTCTCTGACTCCTCTACTGACACTCACCCCAAAACAGCTTGCACTCAAGTTCTTAACTCAAGGTCTGCTTCCAGGGGAACCCAATTTAGCTTTATAAACAGAAAATCAAACACGCCCAATTTTATTGAAAAGATAACAGTGGGTTGGCCACTTGGAAACTCTGCCTCCCCCATTTCTGGCCCCTAAACTCAGTTGCAAGGTCCTGCTGTGCAGCCAAATGCAGATGTGTGAGAGCAGGTGGCCACACGATGCTGAAGCTGCCGCTCCATGGCCCTCTTTGGGCGGCCTCAGCTGCACACAGATTTGCCTAAAGGGATGCAAGAAGGGCTGATGGTGTTGAAGGGAGACGTGGAAAGGGAAGTAGAAGCAGTCACGCAGGCTGGGCTTCCTTTGACCTTGCTTCCTTGACAGAAGGCACTCATGTCTGTTGGCCCAGTGAGCGTACATTGAGGTGTTTTCACCCCTAGTGAGTGTGGGTTAATATGGCGGGGTGCGTCAGGTTCCAAGCTCGGGAGTCAGACAGAGGTGAACTTGAAACCCAGAGTTGGCATTTACTACCTCTTTGACCTTGGATGACTCACTAAGTCCCTTGCCTCATGTGATTGTCATGAAAATTAAATGATAAAATGCACATAGCATGGCATGCGTTGTGCCTTGCATGCCATATAGTAGAAATGTAGCAATTATAATATTAGTGTGTGTGTCTACACATCCAATATATACAATATATATGTGTGTGTATATATAGATATACACACACATATATACATAAGTATACACAAATATCATTTTGCAACTTGCAAGTTCTCATAGAGCCTAGAAAATGTGGTGTGGCTGGCTCAGGCTCCAAAGTATATATCTGCAGAGAGTTAAGATCCCTGAATGCGGGATAAAGACCTATTTTCTTCAAAAGTTTTTTTCCATAGTGAAATTTTCAAATCTACACAAAAGTAGAAAAAATAATATTATGAACTCCCAAATATTCATTACCTAGCTTCAGCAATGATCAATATCTCGCTAATCTTGTTTTGTCTATCCATCCCCCAATATTTTTTTTTTCCTGGAATATTTCGAAGCAGATTCCAGGCAACAATTCACTTCAGCTGTCACCTTCAGTTTGCATTGCAACGAGTTTAGCCTCATTCTTCTTCACCTAGGGCTGAAGACCCTCTGGGTAGTGCCACGAGGACTCGCGTCTGCTCTGGGCCATGCACGGGGTCTCGACTGCCCCTTCCTACAGCCCTGAGGCCTGAGGTCCTCGCCCTCGACATGTGGGTCCTTTCCTCCCAGGCTGTTGTTTGTAATGATGGTTTCGAGGTCGTATCTCATTTATACGCAGGTACCTGCTGCCTGCTTCTCTAGACTCAGCCGGCGTAATTCATGCTGAGCGCCTGTCTCCAATCGGGGAAGGCACTGCTGCCTCCACATTTCACAATAAATATCTTTTTAAATGGCCTGGTGTTCAGGCTCGTTTCTCATTCCAAGGAGGCTTTTGACTGATGACCTAAAGAATTGCTTCCCCGTGACTGACAGGGTAATGCAGTCTCTGCAGCCTCCCCTCTCCTCTCTCTACAGGAGGCTGGGTGAGAGCTGTGACTTCAAGTGCCACAGGACACTTCCAACAGAGCCATTTACCCCAGTCACTACCCATTTTCCTCTGGCCCCACAGGGCTGCAGGCTGCCAGCCAGTAAGTCAGGTCCATCTTGGGGGTGCTCTAATGGGACGCATTTTTGCAGGAAATCAATGTGAAAGGCCTCCAAGGCCAAGGTGAATGAGGGCTCCCTGCCCGCCTGGCTCTGTGAACGCCCTCACTTGAGTCTGCAGGCAGCTCACAAAGGCACAGTTTAACAGAGACCTTGAACCCCACTGAATGCAAAAGCTCTACTAGGGGGAGAGTTGTGATTAGAACTCTCTCTTGATGTGGAGGCCCTGAGCTGCAAAGGCTGGTCATTTTATGATCTCCGTAGGCCCTAGGCACTCTTACTTTGTGAAGCACCTTTCATCACATCAATCACAAGAAAACGGACCCACATCCCGCATGAAATGCAATCATGTATAAATGTTAAGTTGCAGATGACTAGAGGCCTGGGACAGATTCTTTCCCAGAGCGTTCAGGGAGAGCATGGCCCTGTTTGTGCTACCAACGAAAGCCAAGAGGCCTAGAAAACGATGGTTCTTAACTTTCTATTCTTCCATCAGACTTAATTCAGTATTATAGAATCATGAAGGGCCTGAAAAAGTCACCTAAATTGTCCAGTTACACTTTTCTGGGTCTTATGCAGGAATACGTTGCCCAGATTTGGAGTTTTGTGATATAAAAACCGAGCTTGCAATTCTAGGTAACTCACTCCATTGGCAAAAGAAGCCCAGACATCTGCTTTCTAGATGACCTGGGAAGGTCTTTAGTCCTTGGGTGTGAACGGAATCCAGGCTGGAGTGACTGAGTTAGTTCTGCTTTAATGATTGAGGATGCTTCCAAGCTCCTAACCACCTCTATCTCAGAAGTCAGTCAATAAAAAATAAGTGCCATAAATGAGAAGGGCCTGGGGAGCACAGCTGGCTGGAGGCCACCAGGGGGCTCCTGAGTGGCTCTGGCTTCTCCACTCTGAGGGCCATCACCAGGTCATCCTGCTGCACATAGTTTGGTTCTGAGTGTGGCCCCTTGTTAGGGGCTGAGTTGTGTCTCCAAAAATTCATACACTGGAGTCCTAACCCCAGCACTTCAGACTGTGACTGTATGTGGAGTGACAAATAAAAATGGCAAGTAATAGGAATATATTGCAGTATATGAGGAAGCCATGTGGTGTAAACCTAATTCGGCCTGACCTTGTCTTTCCAAAAGGGCCTGACCGTGGCCATTGAGCATGCATTGTATATCTGCTTTAGACATTCCCTATGGCAAGAACAAAGGCCCTTGAGACAAAGTTGCAACTTCCCTCCCCCTCCCAACGTTGGCATTTCCTTCAGAATTAAGCATCTTTCTTTAGGCTGGAAACTGATCGCTGCACTCACCTGTGACCACCCAGCTGGAGACAATAGACTTGCCTCCTGCGACGCCCTCTGAGATAGCAGACCCACTACCTGCTGTGTCCATCAAGCACTGTGCCGACAGGGCAATCTTGTGACTATTGTGGGAGGGACATTTCAATCATATGTGAAACATCCTGTTTGGGGGTATATAACCACTCTGTATACCTCACTTTTTTGGTGCCCTTTCTTCCTTTGGGAAGAAAGGCCCTGGGCCATGGTCCTCAGATTTTAGCTCAGAATAAACTCTCCCAAATTTTCATTTATAGATTGGTTATGGATTATTTTTGTCAACAGGAGATAGGGTTTTTAAAGAGGTAATTTAAGTTAAAATGAGGTCATTAGGGTGGGCCCTGATCCAATATGACTTGTGTCCTTATAAGAACAGATTAGGACACAGACACACTCAGAGGGAAGACCATACGAAGACATGGGGAGGAGACATGTTCATCTACAAGCCAAGGAGAGAGGCCTCAGAAGAAACCAACCCTGCCAACCCTTGACCTTGGACTCCCAGCCTCTAGAATTGTGAGATAATAAATTTCTGTTATTTAAGCCGCGCTGTCTGGGGTATTTTGTACCACATTTTGTAGAGCAAACTCATACAGCCCTCATTCTGTGAATGGACTTCTGCCTCAGTCTCTTTCTCTGGGCCTCACCCACCACTCTCCTGCCCCAGGCCAATCTTTTCTCATCCCCCTCCCAGGGGCTGGTATCTGGACCCCACCTGTGACTGTGGCTTGGTTCTCTGTATGTGCTTTTCTGAAGCTAGCTCTCAAGATGTATGAATACCATGACTGCTGGATTCCTTGCTGAGATGCTTGCGTGGGTTTTGCTCGCCCATTGTCCTTCTTTTGGGAAACTTCCCTTCCCCCATTCCATGTGTTTATAGTAGTCACAGCATCTGCCTTTCTTCTGCTGACCCATCCATCTGGCTCACTCCATGCACCATTATTCTTGACCAAGAAACATTTCAGAGGGAGAATCATGATTTTGGTGGCCAACTGGATACGGGGAGGGAGAATTGAAGGTGATACTGGTATTCTGGCTTGGGCATCCGGATGGATGATTGTGAGACAGGGAACATGGAAGGAAGAGCAAATTTGGGAGAAAATGATGAGCTCTGGCTTTCAACAACTAAGAAATGAGCCAATAAGTGATGTTTTAGGAAGGCTCGTTTAGGATTGAAAGGGAGAGTCTGGAGGTTGGGAGACCAGGAAAGAGATAATAATTGATCCTGGTGACAGAAACGATGTTATTAACCAACCACTTCTGCATTGTAAGGATCATGGCAAATGCCAGGCTCAGATAAGCACGATTATCAAAGGTGGGCCCGGAGCTGTTTTGGGGAGTGGAAACTGGGGAGATTCCATTATTTTACAAGATAGAAGGAAGGGAATTTGAAGTTCCCAAGAGTAATCAAGAAGTGAGGGGGCGAGAGAGAAAGATGGAAGGAGGCTGGAGGAAGGAAGAGCCAGAGACCTGTCTCAGCCTGGAGATTCCATGTAAAGTGACTAGTCCCCGCTGATAGAGAGGCAAAGGAACGTGAAGCACGAGATACCCAACATTTAAAGTTCTCTGCTTTGCTCCACCCCACCTAAACTTTTGGTTGTCTCCTACACACACAACCTCTTAAAGCAGTTTGGTTTTGGTTTTACAAGGAAAAAGAGGAAGGGTCTGAGTGTGGATATTTTCAGCAAAGCGAGAGCATCCGGGCTGTGATACCACGCACCCACTAAGGGCGCCTCAGTTGACAGATGGGTTTCACTTGTACTGTCCGTTATGTGCCTCAAGTCTGAACTCACCAACCGGTTCTGAAGCGTCCTTCCAGATTGCCGCGTTCCACCGCACCCTAGAGGCGCTCGGAAAGCATCTGTTGATCGACTGACTGCCTCACAAAGGTTCTCCCATAAGAAGTCCCCGAATGATCCACCTTCCAGTTCTGTCCAGTGGCCTGGCCTTGAGAATGTTGCTCCAAAGACAGCGCAGAAATTGCCCATTGCCTCTTGGAGATCACAGTAAGGGAAGTGGCTGCATTCAAAGACGCAAGGTTCACTCAGCAGCTTCAGAAACTTTTTTTTTTTTCAGCCAAGTTTCTGTTCTGCTAGCAGTTCTTGCTTGTGACCTAAGGCAGCCAGAGCCCCAGGGACCGATGCTGTCTAAACTTCCTCCTATTTATTGGCCTCCCCTCCCCCGCCCCTCTCCACTGGGCACTTGTGCTTCCCAGCAGCCTTTGCGGGCCAGCCCTTCCTGCACCCCTCCTCCAGCCACAGCCCGGCTCAGAGCCCTCATCCTATCAGATGCTGGCCCGCAGCTGGACGGCAGCCAATCGCAGCCATGAATGTTGGCACCGGGCTTAAATCCACACTGGCCTCCCTCCTGCCTGCGGCGGGTCTAGTCTGGTCTTCCTGTTCTAACGTTTCTCTCTGCTTTGGCCAAGGCGCGTGTGCAGAATTTCTTGGTTCCCATCATACCCGAACAGCTGGTATTTGTGTTACGACATGCGTTCTGAGTGTTGTGGATGCGTCCTCTGGAAATGTTGTCTGTAAATTAATTTTTCTTTTGCATGTTGGTTTGTTTGAGCTATAAGCATCTGCAGCCCCCACTTTAAGAAATTTCAGAGCCCTCTTTTCCTTGTCTTTGAACGGAAGTGATTACTTGTCTGGTTGCCCAGATCTGGCTGGGAGCAGGGCCAAGAATCCCCTCTTATACACACCACTCAGTGCCCACACCCATGCAATAGTCTCTCAAAAACACTGACTCATCCTCTTTATTGCCATCATTCATTCGTTTACAATAATATCGAAACCTACTGTGTGCTGGGGACTGTGCTAGGTACTGAGGAAAAAACAGTGCTGGGAAAAAAACAAAAACCAAAAAAGCCAATGGCCCTGCCATCCTGGAGCTTGGAGTCTAATGGGGGATATAAATAAGCAAACAATTTAGTCCACTGATGTAATAGGAAAAGATGGAAACACCTAATCCAGACTTGGAAAGTCAGGAAAGTTTTCAGGAAGAAATGCCGTGTGCATGGGGCTTACAAAATGCTGACGTTAGGCAGGAAGGGCTGGCTGATGTTGGCCTAACCGTTGCCCATGCCATGCATTTATGCATCTATCGTACAGGTAAATGCCATGTCGCACCAGACTTAAGGAAACAGGGAAAGACATTGACTCAGTGTTTTTTCCATTTCTTGGCAGCCTTTCAAATGGAATTGTAGTGAATTGCTTGTCACTTTTTTGCTTGTAGAGTCTGTGCTTTGTAGGCTCAAGACTTTTGACTCTGTACAGTCAAGAGTTGTTCAGTGTCCTAATGGGTAAGCTCGTTACCCTATGGTAAAGCTGTATTTGGAACCCCCCAAGGTCAGCCTCATCTCTAAGCCTTGCTTTCTGGACATTGACCATAAACTTCTTGTGATACGTGTGCTTTAAAAATATGTATTGAAGGTGGACAGACAGGGATAGAGCACCTATTATTTTATATATATGAAACCAACTCAATCAGCAACTTTGGAAAATTTAGTTAAATTTGGAGTTATTTCAGGTGAATAAGAGTAGATAACACTTGAGTGCTTACTATGTGCCAGGTGCTAAGTGCTTGATACGTATGACCTCATTTTGTCCTCATAACCACCGTGGGGAGTAGGAAGTATTTGCTCTCCAGTGTAGAGATGAGGAGAATGAGGCATAGCCAGGTTGAGTAACTTGCCCCATGTCTCATGGTCAATGGACAGGCAGAGGCAAGAACTCAGGGCGCCTCCCTTTGGAGCCTGGGCTCCTGACCATGCTGACTCTCAGAAGTCCTACATGTTCTTTGTTTTTTTCATGCACAGGATCGAGCTCCCTTCCAGGTCCCTGGTTTGATTCTTTGGGTCGAGAGGATGTTTGGTCTAGAGAATCTGAGCATGGGAAGCGAGCCTGGAGAGAGAGTGATGTGTGAACTAGCACTTTATGGCTCCCTTGACTCATGGGCGAGGCTGCAGATCCATTCTTACAGCTTCTACACTCCCTCGGGGTCACCCCAGAGGGGTGGGTGGGAGCTGAAATCCAGCGCAGCTTCCCAGGTCAAGCCCAAGGGGGTGACTTTTCCAATTCTGCAGACTCTGTGGGGCCAGCCTGGTGGCACAGCGGTTAAGTGCACATATTCCGCTTCGGGGGCCCAGGGATCACCCGTTCAGATCCTGGGTGCGGACATGGCACCGCTTGGCAAGCCATCTGTGGCAGGCGTCCCACATATAAAGTAGAGGAATATGGGCATGGATGTTAGCTCGGGATCAGTCTTCCTCAGCAAAAAGAGGAGGATTGGCGGCAGATGTTAGCTCAGGGCTAATCTTCCTCTAAAAAAAAAAAGACTCTGTAGGGGCTGACTCTGGCCTGCCACCCTGCACACCACCGCTGTAGCAACCTCCCCTGCTCCCAGCCACACCCCTCTGCCTTGCCTGACCTCTGGTGCAGACCGGGCACTTCAGAGCCTATTTTGCCTCCAGGCCTTCCCCATGTAGATTTGAGACTTCGAAGGGCCAACCTGCTTCTCCTTGCCCCACATCCTGAAGCTGTGGCATGCCCCACCCCAGGCTCACACCCGGCAGCAGAATCTAACACCAGGAGATGGTTTCAGGTTTCTGAATTTCCTGGGAGGGGAATTCCAACTAAACAGAGCATTAGGGAAGAAGGAAGAACAGGAATGAGAAGAAGACAGGAAGAAATAGCAGGGGAGATGGATTGCCCATCTGAGGTCACTAATCGAAGCCTTAGGAGAAAGGGGGCCACACATCTCAGGCTAGATACAATCCCTACCCTCTCAGTGGGAGAAAAGTAGGGCTAATGGGACCAGCAGGCATTTACAAATAGATATAGAGCGTTGGGTTTTCAATTTCCCCCAAGTTACCTGTAAAAAATATTAAATGGCAGATGTGAAATCAGCTAACTATATCCTCAGAAAGCTAACTTCTCCGGCCAGAATAAGAAATAAGATGACGTTTGTCTCTTTGAAAGATTCACCTGTGCCCACAATACAGGGGATCCGTGTCTGGGTTTGTGCACATGTGTCCTTAGGCGTGCCCGCTTGCATGTGCCTATGCCGGCATGTGACCATGTGTGTTTGCATGTGTGCGTGCACATGGGGCTCTCTTCCTGCCGCGTCAGGAAAGCACAATGTCCCAGTTGCTTTGGAAACAGCATTCTTGCCCTGACACAGCTGGGGACGAGGGCGCGTGGCAGGCTGTGACATGACGCTGTGTGGCTGTGATTCTCTGTGGAGGCTCTAGGACTGTGGGTTGCTTCTCTTTAGTCCTTGAAGACACATGGGCCATGCAGGATGATAGGTGCCAGGAGGTCTTTTTCAAGGAAGTTATGAAAGCCTCATTTGAAAGCAAATCTGGAAAAGAAAGCCAACTGGCTGTGTAGACGTACTCTTGGATCCTTGTTTCCTACTCCCTGAAGAATGTGCCAGTTCTTCCCTTCAGTGAGGTCTCTTCCAGGGGAGCAGGTACTGGGGCAGAGTGGTGCCCCTTTTCGGCCACTGGGGGACATGATTTAAGGCATCCTTGGGAACGTCCTATATTTGTTTTATATAATGGAATGTTAGCAGCCACACTGTATTTTGGGTACAGAGGATTTTAGTGATTTCTGCTGCAAATGAAACAGATCAATGAGGAAACACCCGGTTAGAGAGACAGGCTAGTAGGAAAGCTTATAAACACAAATGTTGGTTTATAAGGAGTGTGCGCTGGTGTACTTTTTAATAAGGTGCTTATTCTTATACCTTAATCAATAATATCATTCAATCATTAAAGAAATCTAGGGGCCACACAGTGAAGACGCAGGATGAAAGATCCAGTCCATGTTCTGCAGGAGTTCAGAGAGGGGAGAAAGTGTTTAATTCAAGAGGTCATCTCGACAAAGTGTGATTGTGCCGAGGAAGGTGAAGTGCGAGGCGTGGTGGAACACCTCAGAGGGAGGGAGGGCAGACCCAGTGGTGGTCGTGGGATGGGGTGGGGGGGTGGCAAGCTTGTCCGCCCCTCCCCAAGCCCGTTTTTTATTCATACCAGCTTGGGAACTTGTCATTCCTGACCAGTGAGTCAGTTGAGAGGAGAATGGTAATGAGTAAAGGAATGTCACTGTCAGTCTTACCTGGGGGGAACAAACCCACACCCGCAGGCTCTCCTGGATTGCACTCTGACCCATAAAGGCACTGACTGCAAATTGCCATGGCCGTTAGTGAATATTAAAGTGACTTCACAAGTCGCCACTGAATGGGAGTGAGAACACAGATACTAGTGATCGTGACAAGATCAGCTGTTTGTTTTGTCTGCAGGATGGCACTGTGCCAAAAACTCTGCATCCCTCATCTCATTGAGTCCCCACTCATTCTTGTCCCCAGAACTTAGTTGAGAAAACTGCACTTCAATGAGGTAATAGGTGCTGAAGCTTCAGGTCTATATGTCTTGAAGGCCTGAGTCATTGCCACCGTCCCTCACACCCACGGCAGACAGACAGACAGACAGTCCATGCACATCAGTTGTAATGGGTCTCTTAGAATGTGATCAAAATCAGCTTTGTCTCCCTTCTTGCCTCTGCCCACTCCTCCCCCTGTCACGCGAAAAGTTCTTCTCTGCCCCTGATGGAAGCTCAGATGGTCCTATAGCTTTTCCAGCCTCTCTCAGATAATACAAAATATCCTTTCTGATGTCCCAAGGGTTCTCATTTCAGTACTCGGTCTGTTCTATCCTGTGTAAGGAACCAAAATCCAGACCTCCCTACCGATGAGACCTCTGCCCTGCTCTCTGCCAGCTGGGCCCGCTGTGGGCAGGAAGCTGGCAGCGGGAGAGGCTGTGTGGTCAGCTTCGCCCTGTTTCTCTGCCTTTATCTCCCGCAGCTTGGTAAACAGTTTCAGACCCCTGCAGGGTCCAAATGATGGAGGAGGGAGAGAGAAGGGGACACGAAGGGTCTTACTTGTCAGGTCTTGTCTTCAACTTACCGCTGTATCAGAAGGTTGCATGGAGGGAATATCATTTTAGCTCAAAAAAAAAAAAAATTGGCAGATTTTGTTTAGTTTTGGAGGAAAGGGGTCACTGGGACATGGTAATGATTGCTAAAACTAACTGAGCCCGTTTCCTGTACTGTACAATCACATACTCACCGAGAGGTGGCTATGATTACTTTTTCCCATTTTATTGTTGGGGAAACTGAGGCTGTGGGAGATGAGTAATTTGTCAGGTGCTGATAGCTCGTTGGGTGGGAGGCCAGGGAATTGAGCCTGGAGAGTTTGACTTCAGAACCTGGTCTCTTAACTGCCCTACTGTCTGAAGTTGGCTGTCTCTCAGGAGAGAAATGCATTATTCCATACCAACTTGACAGTTTGCCTTCTTTCTTGCTCTAGAAACACTACCAACCAGATAGCATTTCCTTTTAATGACTGGTATCAAAGCAAATCTAATGAAAATGTGTAACTTGGAAAAAACCCAACACTGTCTGAAATTGTAGTAATTTATACTCATGAGGGGATTTCTTGTGCTTGAAAATAACCAACAACTCCATTGGATGGTGTGTAAAGACTAAGGAAAACAAAATAAATCTCATGGGAACTAATTTGTATAACTAGAAACTATCTCAAGAGAATTATTTCTTGTATTGTATGATACTTGGGAGCATATTCCGTACAGTCGAATTTGCACCCGGAAGTAATTTGATGTAGGAAATAAGACACCCTCCTCTCAACTTGTGACCTGTAAAGAGAGAAAAATATATCATTGATCGTGGTTTTCACACGTAACGCTATTATTTCAGTTGTTGCAATTTGTCCCTTTCTCAATGCTTTAGTTTCATTGGTACTCACAGAAGCATTGAAACACTTTTCACATATTCCAATTCCTCAAAGCATTTTTAGTTCAAGAGATTGGAATATTTTGGGTGGAAGCAGGCATTTTGGAGTGGGTGGCTTGCAAATGCCAGTTCTCACCCCTTTGTCCAAGCCATTCCCTCTGCATGGTCTATCTTCACTGTCTCTACTTGTTGAACTCCTACCCGTCATGCAAGACCCACATGGATTGTCACCTCTTCATGGAAGACTTCCTAATTGCTACAACCAAATGGGCTGTCTGCCTCCATTGGGCCATAGAGAGTTTTATAATTTGCCTTTGCAACATTTTGCCTTGTATTGGAGTTGCCTATCTTTGTGTCATTGCCCTAATTAGAGAGGTCTCAGTAGGTAGCATAAGCCAGCTCTACGGCCCATGGGCCAAATCTAGCCCACTGCTTGTTTTTGTATAGCCCTTGGGATAAAAATGCATTTTAGGGGCCGGCCCGGTGGCGCAGTGGTTAAGTGCACACGTTCCCCTTCGGTGGCCCCGGGGTTCGCTGGTTTGGATCCCGGGTGCGGACATGGCACCGCTTGGCAAGCCATGCTGTGGCAGGCATCCCACATATAAAGCAGAGGAAGATGGGCACGGATGTGAGCTCAGGGCCAGTCTTCCTCAGCAAAAAGAGGAGGATTGGCGGCAGATATTAGTTCAGGGCTAATCTTCCTCAAAAAAAAAAAAAAAAGAATGCTTTTTATATTTTTAAATGGTTGGAAAAACAGTCAAAAGAAGAATAATATTTCATGACACATGAAAATGATATAACATTCAGATTTCATTGAACATAATTAAAGTTTTATTGGAAGCCAGCCATGCTCATTTCTTTGTGTATTGACTATGGCTGCTTTTGTACTAATACAGCAGAGGTGAGTAGTTGCGACACACACCATGTGGCCTGCAAAGCCTAAAATATTTTCCCTCTGGCCCTTTATGTTTGTTGACTTCTGCTCCTGAGCAGGTGTCAAATTTTAGTGTCTATCAGAATAACGTGGAGGGCTCATTAAAACGCACTTTTTTGGGCTCCACTTCTACAGTTGTTGCTTCAGCAGCCCTGGGGTGGGCCCTGGGAATCTGCATTTCTAACAAGTTCCCAGGTGCCGCTCCTGGTGCCGGTTGGACTCAACTTTGAGAACCACTGGTCTGAGGTCAAGGATGGTCTTTGAAATCACAGATAGATCTTTACTAATTTGTTATTTATCAAGCCACTAACCTCTCTGAATCTCAGTTTCTTCATCTGTAAAATGGGGTTAATGACAACCTGGTCAGACTGTTTGAAGATTCAGCAGATGAAGTCTGTGAAAATTCCTGGAACAGGTAATAGGGGTTCAATAAATGGCCGTGTCTTTCTTTTCCTCCTTCCATCTCTCCTTCCTTCTATTCTCTCTCCCCACCCCTTCCCTCTGAGAAGAAGCTGTGGATACTCATTTTCTCACTAACTCTGAGTCGTCTTTCTTCAGGAGGCTGCTTTGGAATTGTATAGCCGTGTACAGCTCCTGCTGTGTCTCCCTCCAGCATGGCGCTTGTCCTGAAACCCAAGCAAGGCAGGCTGGGAAACCAATCTTACCTAATTGACTTGAGTACCTACTGTGTACAAGTTTCTGTACTAAGGAAGAAAATTAGGATCAAGGACAGAAAAAGAGATTGTCTGTCTACCTCTCAGAAGTTTTTGTGATAAAGGCAGAGGCCAGGGTTTAAAAAATTAATAGTTGCCCTTTAGTTAATTGTAATCAGGCGGTTTTGTCTTTTTTCCCAAGAAGAATGATAAAGGGCAAGTGCTTTAGAAACAAAACCACGCTGAAATCTTTAAGGAACCAGATATGCGTGCACGCAAAAGAAATATGGGTGGTTTGAAAGCAGGATTTTTCTTGAGCCTAGTTTTAAAACCGTGGTTACATTAAGCACCCAAAGATACTAAGTGTTCCCTAGGATTTTTTTTTTCCCTTTAAAAGTTAGCCATTCTTTCTTCATAAAATTGTTATGAGAATCAAATGAGATAACTAATATAATTGTATTTGAAAATTATAAAGTAGTATTTAAATGCAAGGGAAATCAGGTTTACCACATGAAGTCACAATCTAATTAGGGGAGAAAGAGTGTAATTCATTGGCTGAATAGCAGAGGCTGTGGAGAATTAGGTGGATGCTGGAGGACCTCACTTCTCTCTGTCTTAGCTCCTGGGAATCCGTACACCTTGATTTACCTGTTAAGCTAATTATTGAGAAGCCCTTTTAACTTTCGTGCTCTCAAATTTCTCACTTTCTTTCTCGACGTGTGGCAGAACCTGAAAGATGAAGAATTGAGAATTAAGCTCATACAGTTTCTCTTCACACAGGGCACAAAATGTCAGTCATTTACCTCCCCTTAGCCCTGGTGAGGAAGAGGCACTTTTTCATTTTGCATTTTTCCTTTACCTCCTTCCCATTAGCTCTTTGACTTCTTCGGCTGTGGCCACATTTACAAATCATGTTTATGTTAGTGACCTTCTTCTACTGAGAAAAAAATGTTTCTAGGCAATGGTATGCTGGTCAATGTTTAACAAACTGGCTTTCTGGGAAAGCGTATATGCTTGTACGTTTATTATCAATGTCACTCATGGAAAGGACGCGTAGCACACAATTTACAAGTAATGATAACATACACAGTACTCTTCACTGTAAATTCCATGTAGCTGGTTGATTTTCACAGGATGCTTTTGCTGATTTCTTTCGAATTCTTGTATCCTATGGTTGCAATTGACCAGCAAGTATAGTTCTGGCATAAATGTTGCCTGATATTTTCCTGTATGTTAACTACTAAGATGAAAGTGAAACAATCAAAGATGTTTGTAAGGATGTTTGCCAATGATGTGAGTGGCTCCCTTGCTGACTTGGATAATAGCTTTTGACTACTGGAAGAATATTTCTTTAATTTTTTGTGTGATTATGCCTACCGACCCAACGCACATTTAATTTTAATCTGCATTATTAACATTCTTTTCCATCACTTTCTTGAGCCTAGATGATCAACAAAACAATACGTCAAGCCCTGATTTGTAGCCTTTGCCAGTTTCAGTGGTGTAAATACTCCCATTGCTATGTACTTAGGCCGTTCCTCTGACTTGCGACTTAGGCCATTGTTTATCAGTGTCGGGGAAGGACGTCCAGATGGGATATTCCTGGCTCCCGGTGGCTCGCCCTTGCTTCCAATCTCTGTTTTCCAAATTGGGAATATCAGGTATACTTTCAATGTTTGTTATGGATTCTTTGCTAGTTTTACTTCGTTTTGCTTGTTTCTTTCAACTTTAGGGATGGGAGTTTGGGATATCTGCCTTGCAGCTATCATTCTTAGGAGTTTCTCACGTTTGGAACATTGTAGAGAATTTTGAACATCGTATACAGGAAGAAAATGAAAAGCAGTCATAATCCAATCTCTCAAGATTGCGATGTAGTTCTGTCGGTTGCTTTTTTGATGTACTCACGTTTAGTCTCACTTTTTCTTTCTTCAACCAAATTAGGACCATAGTATACATTCATTTCTAAAGCATTTTTTAAATGAAAAGTATGATTATACACTGAAAAGTGCAAAAACTAATGAACTATCACTAAGTGAAAATGGCCATGGAACGATCGCCCAGGTCAAGTGATGAAATGTTACCGGTCCCTTCAAAGCCCCTCCAAATTTATACCCTCTCCCTTTCCTCCAAAGTTAAAGGTCACCCTATCATCTATTGGAAATTAATTTTGCCTACTCTTAGGTTTCTATTTATAAGCCTATGGAATATACTCTTTTGTGTCTGGTTTCTCTTTCTTAGCATTATGTTTGTGAGAATCATCCCTGTTGTTGTGTGTAGAAGTAATTTGTGCATTTGCACTGAGGATTTTTTCCCATTGTGTGACTCTACCACAATTTATTTGTCCACTCTACTTTTGATGGATGCTTCAGTTGTTTCCACTTTGGGCCTATTTCAAACAATGCTGCTGTGGACATTCTTTTCACGTGTCTTTTAGGGCACATGTACCCTCATTTCCGTTGGATAATCGCTAGGAATGAAGTTTCTCTTCAGATGTCATGTGTACTTACCACCTGGGGAGATGATGCCAACCATTTACACTCTCATCAGTGGTGGAGGACACTTCCTGTTACCTCATGTTCTCACCAACACTTGGCATTGTACTTTTGTTTTTGAACTTTTTTTTCAACACTTAATATCACATTGTGAATGTTTTTATGTGTTAATGATGTTAGTTTTTTCATTTTTTTTTTTGGCAAGGAAGATTGTTTCTAAGCTAACATCTGTGCCAATCTTCCTCTATTTTATGTGAGACGCTGCCACAGCATAGCTTGACAAGTAGTGCTAGGTCCGTGTGCTGGATCTGAACCCTGGTTGCCAAAGTGGAATGCGCAAATTTAACCACTATGCCACCAGGCTGGCCCCTGTTTCATGACTTTTAATGGTTGTATAGAGCAGGGGTCAGCAAACTCTTTCTGTAAAGGGCTGGAAAGTAAATATTTTCAGCTTTGGAAGCCACACAATCTCTGTTGCAACTACTGAACCCTGCCATTGCAACACAAAGGCAGCCATAGACAACATGTAAGTGAATGAGTGTGGGTGGCTATGTCTCAATAAAACTTTATTTATAAAAACAAGTGGTGGGCCAGACTTGTCCCTCAGGCCATAATTTGCCAACCTTTGGTATTTATGAAATTTCCTAATTATAATACTTTTCAAACTTGTTTTTAATCAGGAAAAAATCCACTTAAATCTACAAGAAACATCATCTATTTGTTGAATACCTTCTATGAACCAAGCACCATGTTTAGTTTTGGGAATCTAGTGGCATATCACTTACAGATAGGTTCTTCATGGATCTTACGTTCTAGTTGGGGTAGACTGACAATTACCAAAATAATAATGATAATACAAAGTGAATCTTAACTGGAACTCACTATGTAAAATAGATAAAAGCAGAACTGTTTGACTCAGAAATATAGAACTCAGTGTCCTAACAACTTGACCACAGTCTGGCCCCACTGGTTCCCTCTGTGTTTAGGGCTCTACTGATTACAGCTTGAAAAGCACGACCCAGTGATCAATTGTAGGATGTTGACAGTTTTTTATTATTATGCCACTGTTTTGAATTTTTTTGTACATAAATCTTTACATTATTTTCTACAATAGATGTCTAGCAGAGAATTTATAAAGTCAAAGGATATGACTGTTTTGAAGGCTTTTGCTCTATTTTGCCAAAACATTTTTCATTTTGTGCTACCCTGAGCACTATTATGTGAGTTGTATGTCACCTTTGCCAACATCCGATATTGGCATTTAAAAAGCATTTGCAAATTTGATAGGTGAAAAGTATCACCTTGTTGCTTTAATTTGCATTTCTTTGATTAGTTGAGTGCTGAACATTTTTTCATATTTATTAGTCATTTGCATTTTTCCCTCTGAATTGATGAGAATAGGACATTTTGAGCATAATTTAAACAGAGTTTTGAAAAGAGATTAGCAAATCAATTTTTTTCCGCAGATGCTAGACTTCAAATTGGAACGAGGTCATGGTCAAGAAAAGATTTTTGGAGAACTCTCCTGGGTAGTCAAGCTTGTATTTTTTTCTGGACACATTATTCTTCTTAATTTGATAAAATAATATTTTTTTTTCAAGTGTTTAAAAACACTGTTTGAAATTTTACGGGTGAAGATTTAAGTGTGAGAGAGAAACAGCGTGATGTCAGCAGAGGGGAGAAATGAAACTAGATGTAATGAAAGTAACTAGGTATGTGCTGTGGAGCAAATGCTTGTGTCCACCCAAATTCATTTGTTGAAACCTAAATCCCTAGTGTGATGGTTTTTGGAGGTGGGACATTTAGGAGGCAATTAGGTCCTGAGGGTGGAGCCTTCATGAATAGCATTAGGGCCCTTGTAAGAAGAGACTGGAAGGAGGCAGATGATCTCTCTCTCTGCTCTCCACCCTGTGAGGATTCAAGGTGAAGATGGCTGTGGGCAAAGAAGGAAGCGGGCCCTCACCAGACAGCCATCCAGTTTATATATTCTGTTATAGATATCTGTATTAGTCAGATGTACTAGTCTGTTTCTCCAGAGAAACAGAACCAATATGTATACATAAATCTCTCTCTATAAAAATCTCTATGTATCTTTGTAGAGAGATATATAGATTTATTATAAGGTATTAGTTTATAATAAAAAAAGCTAAGAAAGGGATTTATTGTAAGATATTAGCTCATGTGATTATGGAGGCTGAGAAGTCCCACAGTCTGCTGTCTGCACGCTGGAGATCCAGGGAAGATGCTGGAAGCCCTGACAGCCAGAGAGCCGAGGGTGTAGATTCCAGTCTGGATCTGAGGTTCTATGAATCAGGAGCACCCAGGGCAGGAGATCAACGTTTCCGCTCAGCAGTCAGGCGAGGAGTGAATTCAACCTTCCTCCACCCTTTTATTCTATTCAGGCCCTTGACTTCTTGGCTGATGCCCGCCCGTGTTGGGGAGGACCGTCTGCTCTACTAGAATCTGTGCGTGCTCACCCTCCACCCAAGCCGCTCTAGGTGTCTACTCCTGCTCCCCCTTCAGAGTTCTCAACTGTCCTGGGGGAAGCCTCCGTTGACCCCTGAAGTTAGGTCAGAGGCCCTGTTCTGTGAATCCCTTGACCCTGGACTCCTCTGGCATCATCGCAAAGGTACTTAAATAACCGATTGTGCAATTCAACCTTTGATGTCTGCATTATGGTTGCCACGTCAATGAAGCAAGAAATAAATGGAAGGCAGAATGGGAGCAGTTTTATTGGCCCCATGCCACGCCTCACACGATACCTGTCAGATAACATCTGAGTCCAATCTCTGAGAGGGAGAGAGCGGGAGAGGAAGAGACAGAGGGACAGTGGGAGGGGGAGAGGAAGACTTCTGTATATATTTATTTTTAAGCTGAATTTCTCTTCTCTCCTCTCATCGATTCTGACCCTGATGGAGAAAACATTTTCAAAGGTGGCGGGATAAATTGTCTTGTTATTGCTACCTTTGTCCTTTGTTCTGGGAGATCCCCTCCACCTTCTTGTGAGCTTCTGGCTCTCTGTCTTCAGCATCTGCCCATAAACACTGGAGAAGCTGAATTTTAAAAATCCTAGTGTTGAATTACCTCCCCACCCACCGTTTCCAAAAGGGAGGCAGGAAAACACCCAAAGTGTATATCACCAAGGGAAAGGTAAAAAGTGAGAGTGTTATCACCCGGCGGTTCTGTTCATCAGATAAAAGAGATGCAAGATGGAAAGTGAAACATTACCCAATCCTGGAGTCACTGTGACTAGACCTGTGATATTTCCCCAGGGCCACTGAAGGGATCAGCACAGACCCTTAGACCACAGCTAGGCTGTAAACCCCATGAGTGTGGGCATCCCTGGGGGTCTTGTTCCCTGCTCTGTCCTTGTCATCTCACAGCAGTCTAGCTCATAAATTTGTACTTGGTAACTGTGTGTTAAATGTCTGGAGGAATTAAACTCTTTAATCCGTTTAGAATTCGTTTGAGTGTATGCTGTGATTTAGAGAACTAGCTTTATTTTTCTCCCCAAATTATCAGTCTGTACCTTCACTGGCAAGTGTTGAATAATTTTCCCTTTTCCTGTTGACTGAAAACACTCCCCTCACTGTGTACTAAAATCATAAATATCCTTGGTGCTGTTTCTAACTTTCTATTCTGTTTATTAATCTGTTGATCTATTTGATCCCATCCATCACCCTTTTAATAATTGCTCTTGATTTTTGTTTTTTCAATGGCCAATAGAAAATTTACTTGTTTTTATAGAAAAATCTTACTTTCATAGCTTGTACAAGAAGATAACATTTGAATATCTTTAAAGCTCAGAACCCCAATCACAGAATATCAGAATATTGCATTCTGTCAACACACTTCGTTTAATTTATATGGCACAGGTAGTCATTTTATTTCCAATTGTGGGGTTCTATTATTAAAAATAAAATACAGATTATATTAAAAGTAGTACATTCTACCAAAGGTGCCTGTTTAGTAGGTTAAAGCAACTTTTAGCAACTATCAGCAATGTCCTTTTCTTTCTCTGGACAACTCTGAGTGAGCTGGAGGAAGCCAAACTTCCAGTCTTGTGCAAGGAAGTAAAAGAAATTGTAGAAGACATTATGCATTTCTGGAATGGCTCCTGCCTCCTCATTCCTAATTTTCAAAATCTTCTTGGCTATTCTCCCCCATTGATTATCCCACATAACCCTTACAGTCATTGTGTCAAATTCTGAAAGGGAAATCCCGCTGATATTTTGACTGGAATTGAATTACATTTGAAGGTTAATTTGGGGAATTTTTACATCTTTGCAATATTGCATGTTTTCATCCAAGAACATGATATGCTTTTTTTTTCCACTCAATTGTCTTTGATGTCCCTTAATAAGCATTTTTATCTTCATATGAGTCCTGCGTCTCTCTCTCTTGTTCCCTCCCTCTGTCCTCCCCCTTCCTTCCTTCCATCCTTCTCACTCTCTCTCTCACCTCTTTTGTGAATATATGTTTTTTCCCTACGAACTTTTCAAAGCTAGTTATTTGTTTAAAAAATAGTTATTAAGCTCTTTTATAGTGCCAGTCTTATTCCAAGTAATCTAAGCCATTGACTTCTTTTATTGTGGTGTATATATATATTTGTTTTCAATATATATACTTGTGTTATATGCAAATAAAGATTATTTCAACGGTACACAGAAATTCCACCATAATCTTAAATAGCAGAATTGATTAAGGGCGTCCTTGTCTTGTTGTCTATTTTAATGAGAACATTTTTAGAGTTTTTTTTTTTATGTTAAGAATGCTGTTAGTTGCTGGCTTGCCATTTGATACTGATAGTCTTTGCTACATCATAAGAGTATATTCCAATTTCTATTTTGTTGGGAGATTCTTGTTAATAATCAGGGACGGATGCTCTATTTTATAAAGTGCTTTTCTACCTTTGTTGAAATGGACAAAGTTTTTCCTATTTAGCCCTATTAATACTGAACGAGCTTTGCATTCTTAAACTTCATTTTGGTGTAGCTGTGGATCTTTTAATATGCTACTTTGTTAGGCTTGTTTAAATGTTATTTGGATTTTTGTGGCTCTACTTAAAGGTGAGGTATCTGAGAGAGAAATTTTATGTTTCATTCTTCAAGTTTTCTATTTGTATTTTCTTTCCCTTCTTTCTTTCTTTTTTTTATTAAACTTGCTACAGTTTATCCTTTGCTTAATTGGCCATTTCAAAGTACTATTTCTCAGGACTTTGAACAGATATATCAGTTTTATTACGTTTTCTAGAGTACTAATTTCTCCTTTACTGTAATTATTTACTTCCTTTTCTGTAGGTTTATAGCTTCCTGCATTGACTATTTGTTTTTATTATTTCTTGTTTACTAATAAAAGCATTTCAGACTATGAAAATTCCTCTGAATACAGCTTTGACTGCGTTCTGTGAAATGTGCAGTTTATTGTTGGAGCAATTTTCTAAGTTGTCTCTCTATATAGATTTTATTTCCAACCTGATCCAACAGCTACTTTATAGAGAGTTTTACATTTTGCTGGTGATAGAAGGGTGAGAACACATGCCCTGTACAAATTCCATTTTTGAAAAAATTTTCAAATTTTCTCTGCAGACAAATAAACAATGGGTATAAATTTTGGCATATATTTGTTTACTTCTTTTATTAAAAAATCAAATGTTTTAGTCTATTTTTTGGTCAGTTCTTCTGTTAAGTTTTTATAGCAATTGCTTTATGTATTTTGATGCCAGTACATAAAGGGTCTCGACCATTATGCGTTTATTGGTTCTGCCTTTACCAGGGGATTACATTTTACGTGAGGGAAGTGTTCCTGAAGACTGCAGATCTGACTGATTTTCCCATTGGAATGAATGTAAAGTGTGTATGAGAGAGTATACTTAGTGTGGGTAAACCTTCAACCACTATAGTGTATTTTTATCTCAATGATTCTTTATTTTTGAGCATTCTTCTGATTATTTCTCAAAGGACATAGTATGTCATGATAAATTTTTTACCCTACTTATAGTGTTGTATTATATCTAACTTCTATTTTAAAGTTATTGATTTGGGGTCACCAGTTCAGCAATAGCAATTGTATTATTATTCTACAAACATTCTTATAAATATATAAATAGTTTAAAATTAAAATTTAAAAATTGCTTTTTACTAAAACTGTTATTTTTACTGTATATATAGTAAAATAATAAATACCCACCAAAATCATCTGTGCAAGTTCTAGCATTTAATAGCAATATGGGTTCAGGATAATGACAAACGATGGGGCGTATATTTGTTTTCTGCTAATGTGGTGCCATCATGTGGCAGCATCAATCATTATCATCATCATCATCATTATCTTCATCATCATAACAAATACTATGTAATACATATGCCAGGATGCATTCTAAGTACTTTAAATATATTAACTCACTTAATATTTGTAACATCATATAAGGTCATTATTATTATTATTCCCACTTCATAGATGAAGAAAGTAAGGCACAGAGAGGTAAGGCAACTTGTCCAAGGGTACACAGCTTGTAAATGGCAGAATTTAGACCCTCTGGAGTCCGAATTCCTAACTACCATGCAATGCTATCTCTCCACAGTTTACAATTCACTTGGTTGGAAAGCGCTGTAATTTTGCTATTTTTCAAGTTTTAAAAATGCTAGGCTTTGCATTATTTCAAATTTTGCACATAAAGTACAATTTTCTTAAGATGTTTGTATCCCACTATTTAATTTACTTAATTCAAAATCACACAAAATGTAGGTATATTGTTTTGCTAAATTGCATTACAGAAAGTTTGCATGAGTTTATATTACAATCATACTACCATTATTTAAAAGAAATCTTTGTCAACAGAGGGAAATGTAAAATGACCTATTGTTTAATTTGCATCTTTTATTTCATTAAAAACAAATTTATTGACCTTTAGTGTCTCTTCTATAGATTTCATGCTTATGTCAATTTTTCTTCTGGGGTTTTAGTATTTTGTTCTTTGATTTATGAAAATTCTTTCTATTTTAAAGATATCAACTAATCCTTTAAATTTAAAACACCTTGACAAAATAGTACAGTTACATTTTGTATGATTTTGAGTTGCAGTTGTTGTAATTTTTTTGTTTGCCTTTGCCTCTGAATTTTCTTTCTGAGTTCTTATTTGGTTAATAGAAAATTTACATTTTTATATTATCAAGTCAGTTGCTATTTCCCTTCATAATTTATTACATAGGCAATCCTCCTCCCTCAAGAGGTTGATAAATATTTAATCATATTGGTTCCATTTCTTTTATGATACAATCTTGTTTTATTTAACTCTTTATTCCAGCTGGGATTTCTGTTTGTGCGTGGTGAAAAGGGAAATTCATAATTGAAAGTGAATCTTTACAATCCCTTTGCAGTTGTTAGCCTGGTGTGCTAACACAATTTATTAACATCTCTGTCTCTGATTTTGGATATACCTTTAATGAAATTAACGTACACAATAGATTCTGTTTCTCCATGATTGGTTTTGTTCCACCGATTCCCTTTATCTGTTCTTGTACAGTATCACGCTGTTTATTGCACCCTGAGATAGCTGCAGGGCTAGTCTGCCTCCTCTGGGGTTGTTCTTTGATAGCCTTATCTGTTTATTCTTCCAGTTTCATTTTAAAAGACAAGTTGCAGAGGCGTTTAGAGTATGGGCTCCGGGGCTGGACTTCTCAAGTTTAAATCTCGAGTTGATGCCTACCAGCCCTAAAAGCCTTGGGTAGGTTGCTTCCACTTCCCCATTTGAGAATAATGGTAGTGTCTTCTGTGAGAACAATAGTAGCATCTTCCTCATGGGGCTGTGGTGAGGATTAACAGAATTAAAACACATACTGCACATAGTTTAATGCCTGGCGCAGAGTAAGTTCTAAATACTAGCTATTATAATTTTGTCAAATTCAAAACTCATCCCACTGGGATATTGATTGGAATCATATTAAACCAAATTTATGCATTGGTTTGGAAAGATTGATAACTCTCTCTTTGGGAACATAGCTTACTTTATTCAGGTCATATTGTGCATTTTATCAATGAACATGTGTAATTTTACCCACGTGTAGTGTTCCAGTCGGATTCTTAGTTAACTAGAGCATTTAAGATCCAGGTGGAGAGTGGGAATTCATCCCAAACCAAGCCAGATGAGACCTTTGAACTAAATACTACCCACCAGTCTCTTGAAAGGATGAGCCCTTATTGAATGTGGTGGGTAAAGAGGATAGAAGTAGCATCAGTCACTCCTCTCCTTGATAAGAGTCTTGACTCTAAGACAAGACCCTCTCTGATTAGGAGGTTCTTCCTGGGGCAAGATGTGGCTGGTAGCGATGGTGATGTGGACTGGGCTCAAACTCTGGGTACCACCAACGGTCTTGTTGACGAGAAAGTCAAGGGTTCAACACCTCCACCTTCCCACCTGGATTACGCTCCAGGCCTTGTTAGAGCTGCACACCTATTCCAGTTAGAAACAGTAACCCTCAACTCGCCAGTCCTCCCCAACCTTGTTACATCAGAAACAGGGATGAACTTGTACAGACTGTTTACTCCTGGCATCCACTTAGTAGGAGCACTTATTGACTCATATCCTTTATTTTTCTCAACTAGTCAGTTTGACACGTTAGAAATGACAGCGTTCTTACAGTTAGTGCTTGCAGACCAGCACACATGGTTACTTTTGTTTTCTTATCAAGCACATGCTGCTCATGAACAAATTTGGGACTTGCTCTCCTTTTCTTATCTCTCAAGGCTAGGTAACACTAAACAGAATTTGTTCAGTAAATATTTGTAGCTTTCTTCATATACCACTCATAGTTTTCATTTAGACGTTTTGCAGATATTGCAATTCTTTTGTTATCATTATGAATTGGATTATTTTTTTCTAATTTGTTATTACTAACGTTAAAAGAAAGTCATGATTTTTTGAATATATATGTTTTAGCAAGCCACTTTACTCTTTTCTTTTTCCTTTCATAACTTTTATCGAACTAATCAAGCTTATTATCATTCCCCTCTCCTTCTCTGGTTTAGAAACTATACATTCTTCTTCTGTTCTTTTCATGTCTTCTTTAAATTTTTAATGACATATTTGACTTAAGGTTTAAAGTTACTGGATATCTTTGTTCTCTTTCCAAACATATGAAGACCTTAAAATGGTTTAACTCTGGTCTCCCCTGCCATAGTCCATATTTTTATTGTTTAGTGCTTCCATCTTAGTTTTTTTATTTTTAACATTTTCTTTTGAAATAATTATAGATTCACAGGAAGTTGCAAAGATAGCACAGAGAGGTCCCTGTATCTTCTGCCCAGTTCCCTGTAAAAGTCACATCTTTTGTAACTATAGTGCAATATCAAAACCAGGAAGTTGATGTTGGTACAATGTCTGTTTTTAGTTCTATGTCATTTTATCACATGTGAAGATTTGTGTGACCACTACCACAATCAAGATACAGAACTGGTCCGCCACCATAAAGATCTCCTTTGTAATATTGCTTTATAATCTCACCCTGACCCCTACTCTCCCACCATCTCCCATCCCTGGCAACCACTAATCTGTCCACCTCAATAATTGTATCATTTCAAGAATGTCATATAAATGGGATCACACAGTATGTGACCTTTTGAGATTGGCTCTTTTCACACGGCATAATGTCCTTGAGATCAACATTTGTTCTTGTTATTACTCTTAGATTTATTGATCCGTTTACCAGTTTCTCTACTTACTAGTATTTCTTGCAGTCCTCTACTTCCTTTTGAGTTCAGTTTCTCACTTCATAAAACTATTATAGCCTTTAGTAATTCTTTTAGTGAGCGTTTGTTAGTGCAAAATTCTTTCTGTCTTTGTTTATCCAAAATTATCCTTTACCCCTCCTACTCTGAATGGTAGTTCAGGAGGATAAATATTTCTAGATTCAAAGTTACTTTTTCACAAAACTTCCAAGATATCATATCCTTATCTTCTGACTTCTGATGTTGCTGTTGAGAAGTCCCCTGTCAATCTAATTATTATTCCTTTACAGTTAGTCTTGTTGACTCTTCTCTCCTGCATACTCACCTCTGCTCCCTCCATAGCTTTTAAGATTCGCTTGTTGCCTTGTGTCTTCCACAGTTTCATCACCATATTTTTAATTGTGGATTTATTTTTATTTATCTTATTCTCATCTCAGAACAAATTTCCAAAGTAGAGATTCATGACTTTTTTTTAAGGTATGGAAAATTCTTAGCCAACATATCTTCAATATCTTCTTCTTCCCTATATTCTTTCTCTAAAGTCAGGAGATTTTATATACAGTAAAATTCATCTTATTTAGACATACTGTTTAGTGAATTTTGACATACATAGTCATGTAATCACCACTACAATCATATAGAATATTTCCATCAGTCCAAAAAGGTCCCTCACCTCCTTTATAATTAATCCTCTAATTTCACCCCAGCTCCTAACAACCATTCATCTGATTTATGTCCATAGTTTTATCTTTTCCTAATTGTCATATGGTATAGAACTTTTGTGTCTGTCACTCTTTTTTTTTGCTCAGCATAATGCACTTGAGGTTTTTTTTTTAATTAAAAAAAAATTTTTTTTGAGAAAGATTAGCCCTGAGCTAACATCTGCCACCAATCCTCCTCTTTTTGCTGAGGAAGACTGGCCCTGAGCTAACATCCATGCCCATCGTCCTCTACTTTATATGTGGGACGCCTGCCACAGCATGGCATGCCAGGCAGTGCCGGGTCTGCACCCGGGATCTGAACTGGCGAACCCTGGGCTGCTGAAGTGGAACGTGTGCACTTAACTGCTGCACCACCCGGCCCGCCCCAAGGTTTATCGATATTGTTGTGTGTACTCAGTAGTTCCTTCCTTCTTATTCCATAGTATTTCATTATAAGGCTATACCACAATTTGTTTATCTATTCACCAGTTGTTTCCTGGGTTGGGCGATTATGGATAAGGCTGCTGTAAACATTCGTGCACAGGTCTTTCAGGGGACATCTGTTTCACTTTTTGTGGGTAGATATCTAGGATTGGAATTGCTGAGTCATATGGTAATTGTACGTGTAACTTTAGAAGAAAATGTCAAAGTGTTTTTCACAGTGGTTGTGGCATTTTGATTTCCCATCACCTGTGTTTAGAGATCTGTTTGCTCCATATTCTCACCAGCACTTAGTATTGACAGTTTTTAAAAAAACTTTGTCATTCTAATAGGAGTGTAGCAGTATCTTATTGTGGTTTTAATTTGCATTTCCCTAGTGACGACTTATACTGAGCATTTTTTCATGTGCCTGTTTTACCAACTATGTATCTTCTTAGGTGAAGTGTTCAAATCTTTTGTTCAATTTCTTAACTAGGCTTTTTTTTTTATTATTGTATTTTGAGAGTTCTTTAAATATTTTGAGTATAAATCCTTTATCAGATATGTGTTTTATAAATATTCTCTCCCAGTTTGTGGTTCATCTTTTCATTTTCTTAACCGTGTCTTTCGAGAAGCAGATGTTTTTAATTTTGATGCAGACTATCTTGTTTCTCTCTTTCATGCTCTGTACTTTTTGTGTTTTGTGCGAGAAATCTTATCTTTCTCATGATCACAAAGATTTTCTCTTTTGATTTCTTCTAGAAGTCTTAGAGTTTAGATTTTACGTTTAGGTCTGTGACCTAACTTTTGCATATTTTGTGAGGTAAGTGTTGAAGTTCCTTTTCTCCTTTTCCACAAATTTTGATATGCTGTGTTTTCTTTTCCATTCAGTTCAAAACACTTTTTAGCTTCCTTGGTTTCTTCTTTGAGCCATGGATTATTTTAGAAGTGTCTTATTTGGTTTTCATGTATTTGGGGGATTTTCCAGAGATCTTTCTGTTACAGTCTTCTATTTCAATTCCTTTGGGTCAGAGAACATATTTCACACGACGTGACTATTTAACATTTATTGAATCTTATTTCATGGCTCAGAATATGATCTATTTTGGTAAGTGTTCCATGTGCACCTAGAAAGAATGTCTAATCTTGCTGGTTTTGCCAGAGTGCTCTGTAAATGTCAATTACATCAAGTTGATTTATATTGTTCAAATCTTCTGTGTATTTACTGATTTTCCCTTTGTTCTATCAACTATTTACATGAATTTTGAAATAAATTCTGATTGTGGATTTGTCTATTTCTCCTTATAATTCAGTCAGTTTTGCCTCATGAATTTTGAACATCAATTATTAGGTGCATAATGTTTAAAATTGTCATGTGCTCTTCATGAATTGATCCCTTTTTCATTATGAAATGATTTTATTTATCCTTGGTAATATCCTTTACTCTGAAATCTACTTTGTCTGATTTTAATATATCTACCCCAGATTTCTTTTGGTTAGTGTCTGCATCCTTTTACTTATTTGTGTCTTTGTATTTGAAGTACTTTTCTTGTAGGCAGCAAACAGTTAAGTCCTGATTGTTTTGATCCAATTTGATAGTGCGTGGCTTTTAATTAGGGTATCTGGGCAATATACATTCAATGTGATTAACATGGTTAAGTTTAAACCTGTAATTTAGCTATTTCTCTGGGCAATTTACATTTAATGTGATTATTAATATGGTTAAGTTTAAACCTATAATTTTGCTATTTCTTTTCTCTTTATCTAATCTATCTTTGTTCCCTTTTTCTTTTCTTCAGCCTTCTTTTGGATTAACTGAACTTGCGTGTGTGTGTGTGTGTGTGTGTGTGTGTGTGTGTGTGTGATTCCGTTTTTCTCTTTTGTTGGCTTATCATATGTAACTCTTTGTTTTGTTGATTCACTGATTGCTCTAGGGTTTGATAGTATTATCTTTAACTTGTCACAGTCTATTTTTGAGTGACGTTATACCACTTTACCCATGAGAACTTTACAATAGTATGTGTCCGTTTCTTTCTGCCTGACCCTTGTGCTATGATGTCATACATTTTATTTTTATATATGTTATAAGCCCCATTCTACACTGTCATATTTTATGCGGTCAATTATGCTTTTTAAAAAACAGCTTTATTTAGGTATAATTTACCCATTGTAAGCATACAATGTAGTGGCTCTTAGTAAATTTATATGAGTCTGAAATCATCATGATGATCCATTTCTATCACCAGACAAAATTTCCTCATGCCCATTTGCAGTTAATCCTCATTCCCAATTTCAGCCCCAGGCAACAATTAACCCGCTTTCTGTCCCTATAAATTACATTTTCTGGAATTTTACAAACATGTAGTCTTTTGTGTCTAGCTTCTTTCACTTAGTGTAAATAATGCTCTTGAGGTCCATCTGTGCCATTGCATGGATTATTAGGTTGTTTACTTGTATTGCTGAGTAGTACTCCCTTGTATGGGTGTATATAGTTTGTTTATTTTCATTTGCTCATTCAGGAACACTTAGGTTGTTTCAGTTTTAAGCTATTCCAAATAAAGCTACAGTGAACATTCACGTCCAGATTTTTGTGTGAACATAAATTTTCATTTCTTTAGGATAAATACCCAGGAGTACGATTACTCGATTGTATGTTAGTGTATCTTTAACTTTATAAGAAACTATCAAACTTTTTTCCAGAGCAACCCCCATTTTACACTCCAACCAGCAATATACGAGAGGTCCAATTGCTCCACATCCTTTTAACCCTTGGTATTGTCAGCATTAATTTTAGCCATTCTACTTGGTGTGCGGTGGTATCTCCTTCTGGCTTTAGTTTATATTTCCCTAATGGCTAGAGAAGTTGAACATTTTTTCATATGCTTACCTACTATCTCTATATCTTTTCTTATGAAGCTTCTATTCAAATCTTTGCCCATTTTCTAATTGGATTTTTTGTTTGTTTTCCTACTGTTGAGTTTAAGAGAATTCTTTATATATTCTAGATACATATACTTTCTAGGACATATGATTCGCACATATTTACTCTCAGTCTGTAGCTTGTATTTTCCTTCTTTTCACAGGGTATTACATAGAACAAAAGTTTTTAATTTTGATGCTATTCAACTTATCAAATTATTTTTAGGGGATCATGCTTTTGGTGTCAAGTCTAAGAACTCTGCATAACTCTGAGTCACGAAGCTTTTCTCCAATATTTTCTTCTCCAAATTTCATAATTTTACATTTGTTATATAAATGACCCAAAGATGGCTTCTGTGTGCTGGCTCCTAGGTTGTTTATTTCTTTACTGCAGGCTGAGACTTCTTAGCTCAGAAGACCATTGGTGCCAAACTCAAATTTTTACGCATCAAATTATTTAAAAATAACCCAAACAAGCATATTTGGAGCCTGACTACTTTGCATACCCTGTGAAACCTCACCCAGCAGCTGCTGACCATTAGTAAGATAGAACTTTGTGCTAACAAGACCCAAAGGAGCTCTCTGGCCCAGAGACTCCCCGCTGTGCAGCTGAGTGACAGCATCTAGACAGTAAGACCACTCTCCCATCCTCCTTTTCTCCAGGAGTTTCCTTGCCCTCCTCTCGTTCTGGGTGGTGGCCCCACATTGTGAACCTCTGGATGGTCTTGTACCCTGAGGGAGTCCCTCTCTTACGCAATCCTATCCAAGCCACGCCCAATAAAGCATGTGTGTTGCTGCCTCTCACGGTCGTGCCTTTTCCATTGATCAGCCTCCAAATCCCTTGAACTCCCTACAACATTTTACATTTACAGTTAGTTTTTTGTATAAGGCGTCATTTTGTTTTTTTGCTATGAGTTCCAATTGTTTCAATACCATTTGTTTAAAAGAGTATCCTCTTTCCATTGAATTACTTTTGCATCTTTGTTGAAAGTAAGTTGGCCATACTTGTTTGGGTCCATTTCTGGACTCTATATTCTCTTCTGTTATTTTATTCTTTTTTTTTTTTTTTTTGGTGAGGAAGACTAACCCTGAGCTACATCTGTTGCCAATCTGGCTCTTTTTCTTTTTCTCCCCAAAGTGCCAGTACATCGTTGTGTATCCTAGTTGTAAATCATTCTAGTTCTTCTATGTGGGATGACACTACAGCGTGGCTTGATGAGTGGTGTGCAGATCCGTGCCCAGGATCTGAACTGGCGAACCCTGGGCTGTCAAAGCAGAGTGCATGAATCTAAACACTTGGCCACGGGGCCGGCCTCCTATTTTGTTCTTTTTTGATACTATTATCAATGGAGTTGGTTTCTTAATTTCAATTTTGGACTCTTCATTACTAAAATATAGAAATACAGTTGACTTTTGTATGCTGATTTTAGATCCTGTGACCTTGCTAAACTTGTTTACTAGTGATTATATTATAATACTAGGTTTTCTTTTTTTCATTCTTTGGGATTTTCTACATATAGTATCATGTCATCTGTCAGTAAAAACAGTTGTATTTCTTTGCTTCCAATTTGCATGCCTTTAATTTCTTTTATTCAGCTTTATTTTACTGTTTAGACCATCCAGTATGTTGTTGAATAGGTTTGTTGAAAGCAGACATTCGTGCCTAGTTCCTGATCTTAGGGAGAAATCATTCAGTTTTGCACCCTTAAATATGATGCAAGCTGATATATATATATACATATATACATATTTTAGGAAGATTAGCCCTAAGCTAACATCTGCCGCCAGTCCTCCTCTTTTTGCTGAGGAAGACTGGCCCTGAGTTAAGATCTGTGCCCATCTTCCTCTACTGTGTATGTAGGATGCCTGCCATAGCATGGTTTGCTAAGCAGTGCGTAGGTCCACACCGGCGATCCGAACCAGTGAACCCTGGGCCGCCAAAGCGGAATGTGTGAACTTAACCACTGTGCCACCGGGCGGCCCCACAAGCTGTATATTTTTATTTATGCTCTATCAGGTTGAGGAAGTTCCCTTAGACTCCTAGTTTGTTGAGAGATTTTTATCATGAGTGCATGTTGGATTTGGTTAAATACCTTTTCTTCACTCATTAAGAATATCATGTGACATTGCCTTGCATTCCTGGATAAATCACAAGATAAACACATACTTGGTGTGATTTATAATTTTTTGATATGTTGGTGAATTCAGTTGCTAATATTATGTTTAAGATTTTTGTATCTATACTTATGATGGATATTGATCTGTAGTTTTCTTTTGTTGTAAGGTCTTTGCCTTTGTTTTCAGGGTAATTCTGGCTTCATAGAATGAATTGGGGAGTCCTTCATTCTCCTCTATATTTTGAAAAAACTTGTGAAGAGTTGGTAATATTTCTTCTTTAAATATTTGATAATATTCACCAGTGAAGCCAACTTAACTTTGGCTTTTCTTTGTGAGAAGATTTTAATTATGAATTCAATTTCTTTACTTGTTACAGGTCTATTCAGAATTTCTTTTTATTTTTGGATGAATTGGAATTTCTTTCTAGGAATTTGTTCATTTCATCTAGATTATCTAGTTTTTTGTCTTAAAGTTGTTCATAACATTATCTTATAATTTTTAAATTTTCTGCAGGCTTGGTGATTATGTCCTCTCTTTCAGTCTTGATTTTGCCTGTTTTCTTTTTCTCTGTTCTTTTCTTGGTTGGTTAATCTAAAGGTTTGTCAATTTTATTGATCCTTACAAAGAACCAATTTTGCCTTCATTGTTTTCCTGTTTCCTATGTCATTTATTTTACTCTTCTTTTTCTAGTTTCTTAATGTAGATGTCAATTATTCATTTGAGACCGTATTCTTTCCTGATATAGGCATTTAATTGCTGGCTTTCATAAACTTTAATTTCATAACATTAATTGCTGCATTTCATAAACTTTAATATATTCTGCTTTTGTTTTCATTCAATTCAAAATATTTTCTAATTTTCCTTATGACTATTTCTTTGAGCCATTAATTATATAGAAATATGTTATTTAAATTCCAAATGATTGGTTTTCCCAGATTTCTTTCTGTTGTTGATTTCTAATTTAGTTCCATTGTAGTTAGAGAACATATTTTGAATGATTTCAATCCATTTAAGGATATTAAAACTTGTTTTATAGCCTAATATATAGCCTATCCTGGAGAGTGTTCCATGAGTACTTGAAAGGAATGTGCGTTCTCCATTAACTGGAGGGTGTATTCTAAATATGTTAAGTTGGTTGATAATGTTGTTCAAGCCTTTTATATTCTTTTTCAGTTTCTATCTAGTTATTCTATCAACTATTGAGAGTGAGTTATTGAAATCTCCAACTCATTGTTGAATTGTCTATTTCTCCTTCAACTCTTGTCATTTTTGGATTTATGTATTTTGAGGCTTTGTTATTAGTTGCATATACGCTTACAACTGTTTTGTTCTTTATGATATATGTTGACCCTTTTATCATTATGAGATATTCCTTTTATCTCTAGTACTATTTCTTATTTTAAAGTTTATTTTGTCATTGATAAATATAGCCACTGTAGCTTGCTTATTGTTACTGTTAGCATTGTAAATCTTTTCTCGTCCCTTTACTTTCTACCTATTTGTGTCTGAATTTAAGGTGTTTTCCATAAACAGCATGTAGCTGGCCCTTGCTTTTTTAAAATTCCAATGTGATAATCCCTGCGTTTTGACTGAGGCATTTAAACTAACCATGTTAATGTAATTATTTAGATAGTTGGATTTACATTGGTCATTTTCCTACTTGTTTTCTGTGTCTCCTGTCTTTTTCACTCCTCAGTTCCTTATTTACTGCCTTCTAGTGTGTTACGTAAATATTTTAATTCCTCTGTTGATGTTTGTTACTGTATTCTTTAGTTGTTTTCTTAGTGGTTGCTATAAAGATTATTATATACATCTCAATTTATCACAATCTACTTCAGATGAATACATTCTCAATTTTTGTGAAATATAGAAACTCTGCTGCAACATGGCTTCATTCCTATCCCCTCTGTGTACCCCTGTTGCCATATACATTACATCAATATATGTTAAAATGCAACAGCACAATGTCTTAATCATTGCTTTATGCAATGTAATGTCTTTTAAAAGAATTGAGAAGATACAATATATTTATAAAATCTCTTATGTTGGCCTACATATTTACCATTTCTAGTGATTTTCATCTCTTCTGTGTATTCAAATAACCATCTGTTGTTATTTCCTTTCAGTCTGAAAGACTTCCTTTATTATTGCTTGTAATATCGGTCTGCTATCAGCAAATTCTCTCAATCTTTGTTTGTTAGGGAATGTGATTATTTCATATTTATTTTTGAAGGATAGTTTTGCTGGATAGAAAATTACTGGCCGACAGCTTTTTCTTTCAGCACTTTAAATGTTATCCCACTGCCTTCTGGCCTCCATTGTTTCTGATGACAAGTCTGTTGTTTATCTTATTGGGGTTATTTTGAGGGCAACTCCTTTTGCAGTAGCATGGGGCTATGGCCAGGATGATTCTGCCATCACTGCAAGCCTCCTAAACCTTCGCTTCAAGCACTGCCTCTGAATATGGTCCCAGGCTGATGGTGGCTGGAGCTTGGGGAAAATGATGTAAAAGTGGCCAACAAGTGGTGCCTACAATCAACATGACTAGGACCAGGACTGAGGTGGATCTGCGTCACCAGGCCAATGACAGCACATCTTTGGCTGGCTGGGCACCTGGCTTTGTGCTGATCCCCCTTGGATTTCACGTCACTTTTGTCTTGCTACTTTTCAAGATTTTCTCTGTGTCTGATTTTCTGTAGTTTGATTATGATGTTTGTAGGTGTAGATCTCTTTATTTTCAACATACTTAGAGTTTGTCCAGGCTTCTTAATATGAAGATTAGTGATTTTATAAAATTGGGGAAATGTTCAACCATTATTTCTTCAGCAAGTCTTCTGCCTCCTTCTCATTCTCATTACATGTATGTTGGTGTGCTTGATGTTTCCCCATATACATCTGAGGCTCTGTTTATTTTTTTCAATCTTTTAAATTTATTTTTCAGATTGAATAATTTCTATTGATCTACAAGTTCACTGATTCTTTCCTCTACATTCTATGGGTTTGGAAAAATATAGAATGACATGTATCCATCATTATAGTATCATACAAAGTATTTTCTCTGCTCTAAAAATCCTGTGTGCTCCACCTCTTCCTCCCTCCTCACTCCCAACTTCTAGTGACCGTTGATCTTTTAACTGTCTCTATGGTTTTGCCTTTTTCAGGACATCATATAGTTGGAATCATAAAGTATGTAGCTTTTTTGTTTGGCTTCTTTCACTTAGTAATATGCATTTAAGTTTCCACCATGTCTTTTCATGGCTTGATAGTTCATTTCTTTTTATGCTGAATAATATTCCATTGTCTGGATGCATTAGTTTATTTATCCATTCACCTACTGAAGGATATCTTTGTTGATTCTGAGTTTTGGCAATTATGAATAAAGCTGCTATAAACATCCATGTGTACGTTTTTGTGTGGATGTGTTTTCACCTCCTTTGGCTCAATACCAAGGAGCATGATTGCTGAATCGTATGGTAAGAATATGTTTAGTTTTGCAACATGCTGCCAAACTGTCTTCCAATGTGGCTGTACCATTTTGCATTCCCACCAGCAATGTATGAGAGTGTCTATTGCTCCACATCCTCACCAACATTTGGTGTTGCCAGTGTTCTGGATTTTGACCATTCTAGTAGGTGTCTTCTTGGTGATTTCAGCAAGATATCTCCATGTTGATTTAATTTGCATTGTCCCAATGACATAAGCTGTGGAGCATATATATATATATTATGTTTTGTTTTTTGTTTTTTAGGAAGATTAGCCCTGAGCTTACTGCTGCCAATCCTCCTCTTTTTGCTGAGGAAGATTGGCCCTGAGCTAACATCTGTGCCCATCTTCCTCTACTTTATATGTGGGACGCCTACCACAGCATGGCTTGCCAAGCCGTGCCATGTCTGCACCCAGGATCCGAACCAGCGAACCCGGGGCTGCCGAAGTGGAACATGTGCACTTAACTGCTGCGCCACCGGGCTGGCCCCTGTGGAGCATATTTTTAAGTGCTTATTTGCTATCTGTGTATCTTCTTTGGTGAGGTGGCTATTGAGGTCTTTGACTCATTTTTAAATTGGATTGTTTGTTTTCTGGCTAGAAGAATTTAACCCAACTAAGGAGGAAAGAGAAGCTTCCCTGAGAAAGTGATGACTTGAAAGAAGAAACTTGAATGATGAGTCAGAGTTGGATAGGTTAAGAGATAGGAAGTGAGAGGAAAAGGAAAATGTATAGACAAAGGGAAAATTATATGCCAATGCAAGGAGTTGAGAAACAGGTGCCACGCTTGAAGAAGGCTGGAGGATAATCAAGCAAATGGGAGAATGATGCCTAAAGTATGCAGGAGCAAGAGTTTTATAAGATTATCTGAGATTTGAGATATTTTTCTAAAGAAGAGTCAAAATGAAAAGTTTTAAATAGCTGTAGGTGATGGGTTTGAGTATGTAACATGATCATCTTTTTTTTTTTTTTAGAAAGATCCTTCTTTCACTAAGCGAAAGAAGCCAAATTGAAAAAGCTACATACTATATGATTCCAACTATAAGACATTCTGAAAAAGGCAAAGCTATAAAGACAGTTAGAAGATCAATGGTCGCCAGGGGTTGGGAGTGGGGAAGGATAAATAGGTGAAACACAGAGGAGTTTTAGGTTGCAGGATGGTGAATGGGTTTAGGTGTGGACACAGATTGGTTGCTAGGAAGCCAGATTTGAGGCTACTGTAGGAGTCAAGTTCAAAGATAATTGTAGCTTGGACTAGGGTAACTGTAGTGGGGATGAAGGAAGACATGCAGGATGTGAAAAATGCTTAACATATTGGATCAACAGGACTGGGTTTTTGAGTGTACGCAAGAGAGAGAGGGAGAAGAGTCAAAAATAACTTTGAGATTTCTGGCCTGAGCAACAGACTAGATGATGGTGCCATTTATTGAGATAGGGAAAAATGGTACAGTAGCAAGTTTGGGAGAGGAAGGGAGAAGAATTACGAGGTCAGGTTTAGCCATATCCAGGAAATAAAATATATGGATCTGGAGCTTGTGAGAAAGGAATGAGTTGGAGAGATGGATTTGGGAGTTGTTGGAATATCCATGATAATGGAAGTTTGGGAAGAAGGTGGGGCAGCACACACAAGCTGTGTAGATGGAGTCAAGAAGAAAGAAAGAGGCTGGAAGATTGCCTAACATTAAGGGTGGATAAAAGAAGGATCCAGGAAAGGAGAATGAGTAAAAATACTTAGAAAAGGTGGGAGAGAATTCAGGGAAGTTTGGCACCCCTGAAACCGAGGGAAAAGATATTTCTCAAAATGAATAGTCAGTGGTATCAAATGTTGCAGGCAGGTCAAGCAAGATGAGGACTGAAAAGTGTCCTTTGGATTTGTCACAAGAAGGCATCAATTTTTCTTTGTGAGAGAAGGTTCAGTGAAATAGGTGGAAGTCATAATGAGTTGGTTGAGGACTAAGCTGGTGGTAAAGAAATGAAGGTTGTGAGAACAGAGTCAAGAAGTTTGACTCTTACCGCGACTTCTGGGTTGCCTAATCCAAAGGCCGCTTTCCAGTCCTTTCTTTTTCTTCAAACATTTGACCATTGTGTGTTTTGGTAAGGATGTTTATTTGTCACTTTTGCCTGAAATGTAGTTGGCTATCTCATTCTTGAAAATTAAAAATGCTAAGTTTGTATATATTTTCTTTTACTACACTTTTTTTTTTTTTTTGGTGAGGAAGATTCTCCCTGAGCTAACATCTGTGCCCGTATTCCTCAGTTTTGTACGTGGGTCATTGTCACAGTGTGGCTGATGAGTGGTGTAGGTGCACGCCCAGGATCCGAACCTGTGAACTCCACGCCACCAAAGCAGAGCTCATGAACTTAACCAACTACCCCACGGGGCCGGCCCCTGTTATTACACTTTTGACTATTTTGCTCTATTTGCTCTTTTTCTGCAGAAAGATTCCCACATTAGTTAGACCTTTATAATCTCTCTATGTGCCAACTCCTCTAATATTTGCATTTTCATTCAGTATTGCTTTAATAATTGATTTGAAAAAATTTTGTTAATGTTTCTCAAATTTGTTCTTTGCATCATTTAATCAAGTTTTGGCAGCATTGTCTTTACCGTTTCCCATACAACCGTTTTTTCAATTATAATTTTTTATATTGGTTGTTGGTTTATGTCAGATTGTTCTTATTTCATAGAAAATAGATCCCTTGTATCCTGCTAAATGTAAGAGGTGGATCTTTTATGAACTCTTCTCTTATTTCATGAAGTTTAGCAGAAGATCATTTATCCAGGAGTCTAAACATAAGAGTATATGATGGAATTATTATACATTTGTTATATCCTTATTTTTTTAAAGAAAAATCATTGTCTACTTTAAAAAATCATTTATTATAATAATTGAAGAATGATTTCCTGAAGTGAATAATCCGTGACGATGATGAGCTCCATTGAGCTGAATCTGTGATGATGAGAGTTGCAGTGGAGGGAGGAAGAATCCCTTTATCTGATGCTATTTTCTACTGCGAAGAGCTCATAAATTTCATGGGACAAATGTCATTTATTACTGAGCAGGAGATGGCTCAGATGTGGAGGCTGAAAGAGAAACCTGAGAAAGAAAAGCAGAGGGAGGAGAAGCGGATGAGGAATCTTGTCATCGATGCTGCGGCCCCATTCCGTTCTTCGGTGTCTGTGCTGCTGTGACATCATATCCTGTTGATAAGGGACCCTTGCCACATCCCAGTCTTCAAATCAACAAGGATCTCCTGGGAAATAAAAACTTTATTTAAAATAATAATTTATCATTTTTATGTATGTGTCATTTTTAAAGGAAATGAGTACTAAAATTCTCTCTGAGTGTTTGAGAATTGATAAGTAAAATATATTTGCAGTGGTTTTATTAAATTTTTAGATATATGCTATTTTTTCATTTTCAAGTTAATCCAGATGTTTTTCATGTGTGCAAAATGATGACACGTTTAACACATTCTTCAGTTAGTTTTCATAATACATTTATATTAGGTAAAACTCTTCTAGAATATATATGCTTTTAAAACTAATTTGTATTTTGCTATGCTTTGGGTCCCACGTAACATTCTAAGATGCTTTTTAAAAATCATTGTGCTTGTTTGAAGCTGCGATATCTAAATATGGAAACATCGCATTATTCTGTAAGAGGTCAAATCATGGACATTCTGGCTAAATGATCTTCCATTGTAAAACTATCTTACAGGAAAATCTTCTTTGATCCTTCCTTAGAACTTTACTCCTTTCTCTCAGACTTCAGAACATTTTATGCTCTCTCTTGATTTCTTATCCTGGCATCTCCAGGTGCACTCCACCATTTTTGGTGTGGTAAGGAACAGGAAGAGTGATTGACTGCTGCCACGGTAACTGGTGCCCCGAGTCAACATTCAGAAATTGTCAGACAAGTAATTTCATCACCTTATTATCCAATATTTTCTTCACACAGTGCAGCTTTTAAGCAAGAGAGGTGAGGCAGCATAGATGGTTCCATGCTTGTAGAGTCGCAAGCATAAAGATGAAAAAGATGGCAGGATGATGCGATACTAGGGTGATCTCAAGCATAGAGGCTCAACATGTCCCTTTTACTCATCCAGACAGGAGTTCTGCCAGCTACGGGAACTCCTCTGAAACCGCACCACCTTGTCTCCTCCACCGCTCTCTTGTATTTGTATTTACATTCTTTACCTGTTCCACAGGCTCCAGTGTTTTTCTAATGGAGACATGATTATTTTTAAACTGAGACGTTTGTCTAATTCTGAATCAGTAAGTTCTTTCAATCGCTGCAACACTGCATTCTAAATAATTCCACACTTTCATTACTGTACATACAAAACCTCATACAAAGTCCACTTTCCAGGTGTAATATTTAACCAGACCCAAATGTCTTCCTATTTAATGTACTGTATTTTGATCTTGATTCTTATGACCCATCAGACTCTACATTGATTTTTATTTTCTGTCTACTCCTGCGTGAACGTCCAGTAACATATCAATATCCGGTGTTGGAGAGCAATTAGTTTTGTTCCCAATCCTCTCTGAGGAATATGGATACTGGTTGATACCCTCGTCCTATCTGAGGTTGACAGTGGCTTTGTGTGAAGTGTGTGTAACTGTTACTGGTGCATAGCAAATGTTTAATGACATTTCTCAAACATCTAAACTATCTAGGCAAGATTAAAGGCCTTTGTAAGTAGAATCGTGTTTTAGGAAATGAAGAACTGCGAAGCCAGTGGCTTTTATAAACCAACTCTGAGATTATCGAGGCCCTGGCTCACAGAAAGGATGACGGCTAAGGGGAGGGGGCTTCATTTTGGAGTAATGCAAATGGTCTTAGACTGATTGTGGCGATAGAGACACAACTTTCAATATACTCAAAGTCACTGAGCTTTGTGGGGCAGAGAAAGGCGAGAGGGTAAACCTAGATGGGCAGCACGGATGTGGAGCAGCAGAGTTAATGGCATGTTCCAGGAATGGTAATTACTTGATAGTTATTTATTTTAATTTTTCTTCTTTCTTTATTTTTGCTAATTTCATCAGATTGCTATTCATTCTATTTTTCCCCTTGTTATTTTGGGTTTTCTATTGAAATTTTTTGTTTCATTCTGTTCCCTTTTTTTGTGTTCCTAAGACATCTATATATTATTATTTGCAAACAAGATTCCAACTATTTCCTCAAGAAAGGCAGATTGTAGCCACCCCCCCAACCCCTACCCCATGGTCTTGTACTCCCTAGACATCCTGACCCTGAGGGAGTGTCCTACTCTTCCTGGGGTCTGTCATTTATAATCCCTCCTCGGGGTTCTCAGATGCTGGCCTCATGGCTCTTGCCCAGCGCAGAGGGAGGAAACCTTACAGAATCTCTGCCCACAGGAACCCATTGCCTCCCACCCCTCGTCGATCCATGCAAGAAACTGACCCTCTCAAGAGAGGAACCAGACAGGAGTGGAAGGGGAGATGGGTGTTGAATGCATTGAAAGACCTAAAAGATGCAATTTGCTACAGAAAATAACTGTCAGATTAGGTGTAGGTTAAAGACCTGTAAAAAATTAGAAAAAAATACTGAAATTTAAAAGGATTCTGCTTTTGGAATGTGTCACAATCATCTTTAAGTTCTCACTCCATTTTAAAGAAACCAAGACTGAATCCAGACAGGAGGCATATGGATGTGGTTTATTCAGGAAAGATAACACAGGACTCTTATCCTGTGCTGTCCAATACAGCATGTGTGTAGCTGTTGCCACGTGTGGCTAGTGACGGCTGCATTAGAACAGGTATAGAACATGTCCATCGTCACAGATGGACAGTTGTTGCAATGTTGTAACAGTATTGCGATCAGTTGTCCACACTTAGAGAAAAGTTCCTGCCTCTCCATTACAAACATTGGTTAACCAATGTGCACGTGTATATTTATATGTTTAACATATGTATTATGTTAGTGGCACACTGTTTTAACAGACTAAAAAATTTTTAAGCAATCAATGGTTAGTCTCCCAATCTCACTGGAGAATAAGATTCGACTGTGATTATGTTTTTATGTGCACAGTGAAGTGATTAAATAGTGATGCAGAAGAGGATGGGGAAAGAGTAGGAGATTGAACAATGGGTGGAACCTGTGTTTTCTTCACAGAAAAAGAAAGTAAGTGATTTTTTATTTAGTTATAGAGCACTTAATTTTTTTAATTGCTTTTTTTTTTCTGGGAAAGATTCACCCTGTGCTAACATCTGTTTCCAATCTTCCTCTCTCTTTCTTTTTTTCCTCCCCAAAGCCCCAATACACAGTTGTATATTCTAGTTGTAAGTCCTTCCAGTTCTTCTATGTGAGCCGTCACCACAGCATGGCTACTGACAGATGAGTGGTGTGGTTCTGTGCCTGGGAACCCAACCTGGGCTGCCAAAGCAGAGTGTGCCGAACTTTAACCATTAGGCCATCAGGGCTGGCCCTAGAGTACTTAATTTTAGGATGGACTTCACTGAGAATGAATGATTCAGTACTTTTCCTCAGGATGCTGGAGATGAAGGCACTTGTAGCTCTATTAGCCAGCTGGATATCAGTTTGAGGAGTCTGTCCTGGCCAGCCAAGCCTGTCTCGTGGTCTGGCTGATCCCTTGGGGAAGTGTCTCAGACCCACCCCCTCTCTCCTCCTGCCCCCACTGGACTGGACTGGACTGTCTATGTCATACTTACTCATGTAATTCTGCCCCCTCTCCCAAGCTCCACAAGAGCAAGGACCATGACTGGTTTTGCTCACCACCGTGTTCTTGGTACCTAGCGCATAACAGAACATCGATAAATATTAGCTGAATGGAAGATTAAATCAACAATAAGGTAAGAACCTGTTGATCACAGGTGTGCATCAAATGGGTTCTATTCCTTTAAGGAATGAGAGCCTGGCCCCTGGAGGCGAGAGCATATTTCATTTACATTTATGCATTTGACCCCAGATTGTGTAACTTATTTACAATGGTGTCTGGGAAAAGCTGCAGACTCATAAATAACCAGGCAAGTTAAGGCTGAAGGAAAAAAACGGCTGAAGAATCAGTTGCTTGTTTTAAAAAACTCATTTCATGATGCATTTCCTTTTTCTTATCAAAGAGGCAGGAAGCTCAATGTCTATAAATCTTTAACATAAGTATCCCCCTTCAAAATGAGGACAGACTTTTAAACCTCTCTGGTAACCAGTCTCTTCATGAAAGTTTATGATGCTTTGGGAATAGAGAGTGCTAATTTAAGTGGGGTGCACAGGGAGAGAACACTGCAAAAGAAAAAACAAACCTTAATTTTACTTAATCTCAAATTATAACCAATAATTACATAAGAAATAATCAGTATCTTCCAAAATATAAGCAGTGTTTTACATTTCCACTGACAGCTTAAATGTGTACTCTAGCAATCAGAACAAGGTATTAAAGTTCATTTTCAAGGACTTGCAATAAAAAGGTGAATAACAAAGCCTATGCCAAGACAGACAGCTTGTGAGTAACTGCTTACCCCAGGACTCTCAATGCTTTTGTGAGAGAAATATCAATAAGGAACCTTCTTCTTACATAAATAAGCTGAAGGAAATATCTTGATTTTCAGAACTGATAGGATTTCAAAACAGGAAAATCTTCAAAGCAGATGCATGTTTTGAAAAAAGAACAAAATATTTCTTCCCAAGGCAACATTCATACTCTGGAAACAGCTGAACAATCTCCCTGTTGACTTTTCCCCTTGTTTTGAAAATTTTAATGGTGACTTGGGTGCTGTTTTCGCATCCTGGTCTTGAGTAAATGTGGTTTCAGTCCCCAAATAAAACTCTATATTCTTTACAAATTCTCTACCTTGAGAACGAAATATGCCTCTAAATTACAAGAGGGAACGGGCATGACAACTTTGCATTTTTCTAATTTGTGGAGATGAAGGAATCCTATAACACCAACTATAGGTTTCTTCTACAAAACCCTTATAATTCCTCTGCACACTGTCTCCTTTCCAGAATCTTGTGGCATCTGAAATACTCAAAGCTATTTAAATGCAATGTATTAGTTGTTGAAAACAGAATAGCTTCTTGTTTTCTTTCCCTTATCTTCTCATTGTTGGGTTGTGAGCATTTGTAAACTTGACCATCTTAAAACCTGTGGAGTGGAAACAAGAATTGTAGTGTAGCAGTTAACCCTTCTACCTTTGTGTAGGATCATGCGTTTTCTTGACCTTCTCCTCCATCTTGGCATGGACTTGTTTCCTGTGCTACAGCTTGTGTGCAACTTCGTTCCACTTCCTGTTGGAGAAGAGCCTGTGCAAGTGGTTGAAGCTTCTACCAATAGCCACACTTTTGGGTCCTATAAGTAGAATTCCTTTGAGACCCTGGTCAAAGGGCAACATTCCTGAGGAGAGGACTGGTGTTATGGTAACCCTGGTGCCATCTCACAGGTTGCCTTTTCTAGGATGGCTTCCCTTCTTCTTCCTCTCTTATAGGATGGTTAACCGTTCTCTTTTGTGTGCCATCTCTGTACTCCATGATTGTTTCTGTCCTGGCACCCAGTGCACTTGGCTGCCATTGACTATCCATTTTCCTGATCTCCCTTCCCCTCCAACACGTGCTTAATTTTGAGCTCCCTGAGAATACTGAGAATAGCATTAAGAAATATCATTATTACCACCATCATCATCTCTAACATTTATAGATCATTGACTATATGGCCTGTGCTAAGTGTATCATTGTCTCACTTAAACTTTACAGTGCTTTTACAGAAGGGTAAACTGAGGCTCAGGAGGAGTAAATGACTTGCACAAATTGGTAAGTGGCAGAGGCAGGATTAGAACCCAGATATATGTGATCTGGGCCCTGAGATCTTCATCATGATGTTCCGCTTCTGCATGACTTATTCATCTTTGGATCTCCAGTCACTAACACAGGTCATAGCCCAAAGTAGTCCTTGGCCAACATTTCTTGAATGGATGAATGAATGAGTGTGAAGAATTGAAAGGAGCAGCCCAGGCAACTGAATAAACAGAAGCAGGGCTGCTCTTGGCCAAACATGGAAGGAGGCCAATGTTTTCTTTGCCCCCCTTAAGGGTGTCTCCCTCTAATATACTACTGGACTACCTTAGCCTTCCCATTTTCCTTTCTAGCCAAGCTTACTTTTATAAAGGATGGGATCAATTTATTGATGTGGCCAAGATGCAACCCTCCTTCCAGGAGCAACAGCATTATAATGGGATGTCAAGTTTTTAAGGTGACCCTGAAAAAAAAACCCTGGCCTTGGACAGCCCTGTTAGAACCAATTCTATAGGGAAGTTCTGAGGGTTTTATGACCTGCAAAGCTACTCAATATAGATGTTAAACAGCCTAGTTTCTTCCAATTATGCCTCACTTCAACTGTGTCCTCTTGACACTCAGGGTTCCCCAGTGATTGGGCTGGGAGAAAGCTCCCAAATATGAGTGAAAGATGAAAAATATTCAGTCATTTGGACTTGCTAGCACACTGAAAATTGGACAAATTAATGTTCAACCAGCTGTTTTGGCTTTGGCCCGCCAGACAAAGCCAATTTCCATCTTCGAACTGTTGGGGATCTTCTTTAGGGAGTCTTGATGGAGTGCTTCACGGAGAGCTAGTCTTCACCCAAGTCTATCACAGGAGTCCGAAGACACAGCCAACACCCCATCTGCACTGGTTCCTTTTGGAGATCTGAAGCTGTTGTGACGCGGGTTTTCATAGCACCCAGGAGCTAACAGAACCAAACGACAAATGAAAATCACGTTCTGTAGACCAACGGTTGTCCATGGGGGGCCATTTTGCTCCCAGGGGACATTTAGCAATGTTATGGGGTGGTTTTGGTTGTTATAGCTGGGGAAAGGTGCTTCTGGCATCTAGTGGGCAGAGAGCAGGGATGCTGCTAAACGTCACACAGTGCACAGGACAGCCACTCCTAACAAAGAATTATCCACACCCAGCTGTCAGTCGTGCTGTTGTTGAGAAGCCCGGCAGCAGAGAAGTCAAAATCAGGAAGCAAAATCTGTCGATGCTGCAAAGGGATGAGTATGGGGCTCGGAGTAAGAAGCAAAGTTAAAAAGTCAGAACACAGGTGGATTCTGGAGAATTGGAAGTGGGGACCAAAAGCAGGAGCAAAGTGAGAGAAGCTGAGACCGTTGCTCCGAGCAAGGGCGCAGTGCTCGAGGTTCCTTGAACTTGTGTGGTGCGGAAGTGGGCTTGCCTGATGTCGAGGCATGGGGTTGGACCACACGCACAATGATGGCAGATGAGCAGTGCTCTGGGGATGCAGTTGACCCCTGGGTGGGTGCTAAATAGCCCAGAGGACTTAAAGGATTTGCACAGGCCATGAGGATCTACCACAGCCGTTAATTAGCCCTGGAATTGAATCTAAGACGTCAGTGTATGTCGACACCACACAGTTTCACCAATTCAAAGCATTTGAATGACAAATTTCATTTCTGGGTGGGTTTTTTTTTCTTTAAAGCATCATGTCAGTGTACTGTGGAGGGAAGTGAATTCATTGATGGTGGTCATCTTGATACATCTTGACAGGATCATGAGGTAATGTGGCAGAAAGAAAAAAAATTACTCTTTAGTAAAAAAAAAAAAAAAGAGTATCAAGTTTCTGCCTTGTAGGGGAAGAACAGCATGGCTAAGAGAGGTGAATGGCGCTTGGATGGAGTAAAATACTTCGATGGGACTGTGTGGTTGAGGAAGATGAGCCCCTACCTTCCTTTTCTGCCAACTTCCAGCAAAGCCTAGATTCGTGAGGGTGAGGGAGAGAGCTCAGTTCCTGCGAAGAGAGTAAGGATTTTGAGTGTTGGTGGGCAACCCAAGAAAGAGGGTTTGAGGGACCCAGCATGTGAGAAGAGGGCCCAAGTAACATGGCAGGATGCAGCACCTTAGCGAAAATTGTGGGAGTGAGAAATTCCCTGTAGAGGAGAAATATGGGGAACTATGCAAAAAGGATGCAGTTGTAAATTAGATGCTGTGCTTTTCCTGGTTGTGAAGAAGTGATTTTTAGGAAACCACTTCTATTATCCCCCAAAACCTCAGTAAAACGTCACCGTACACAATGGCCTTGGATAGCATTGTTTGGGGGAGCGTGGGGAGGGAGGAACGTGGGTGGTGCTCACAGGAAGCAGGGAAAAGAGGTGACTGGCAGAAATGCAAGCCCCATTCGCTTTTCTTCCCCATTCCCACTTTCTTGGACACTGGAAAATCGCACGATTTCTCTTAGTACTGAGATGGGGGCTTGAACCATATTATTTGGAGAATAAAAGAAAATGTGTCGGGGTTGGCCCTGTGGCCAAGTGGTTAGGTTTGCATGCTCTATCTCAGCAGCCTGGGGTTTCACTGGTTCGGATCTTGGGCGCAGACCTGGTACTACTCATCAAGCCTTGCCGAGGTGGTATCCCACATAGCAGAACTAGAAAGAACTACAACTAGAATATGTAACTATTTACTGGGGGGCTTTGGGGAGAAGAAGAAAAAAAAATGTGCCCTCAGCAAGCCAGAGAGAACTGGAGGTACCTATTACAGAAATGAGTCAGTGAGAAGAATTATCAAGCAGTGGTGCCCGGTCGGTCTGCACAGGGGGCCCCGCCTTCTCACGAGTCTTCTTGGGAAATGTTTCCTACACAGGTATCTGGAAATTTTCTCATGGCTTTCTCAAGGTCTTTTGGTGACACGTGCAGCCTGAAGCTTTTCCAAGGAGCTGGAGTCTAATCCTTTCTTGCTCAACCTAGCTACAAGAACTTGTGGAAGGGAGATGTGATAAGAGGTAACTCTGAGATACTGTGGCCTGGACTTGCATGGGCCAGAGCCCAGGCTTTCTGCTGGCATTGCTTGCTTCAGAAGATAGATGAATTCTACATCATCTTCCAAAGTCTGTCCTCTGAAGATGTCTTGGTTTTGCTGCATCGCATAGATCACGCCGGCTGTGTCTCCCTGCAGTTCTGGGAGTGCCCAGCGGCCAAACACGGCACAAGAGGCTGTTGAAGAGGCTGTTTGCCAAAGACGAAGAGTTGGAGATGCCAAGGCATTTTCTGCAGTCATTTTTCTTGCCCAATCCTCATCGTCTTCCATTAATCAGGAGTTCTAATGAACAGTCACAGAGTGTCCAGATGACAATAATTCACCTTTCCCCCAATCCTACCAAGGCTGTTTAAATGCAGCTGTAGAAATCATAAGGTTTGTGCATGATAGCTGTGCTCTAGGTCCCATGAACTTCTCTTCCTCCTGGATTTTTGCTCGCTAAGTCAGCTCTAACACTTTCCTTTTCCATCTCTTGGCTTTCCACTGGATCTTGCCCCTAGATCATCATGCAATGGGTTCCTCCTCACTGCTCACGTCTTAGTTCAAATGTTACCTCTTTGGAGAGACCTTCACTGGCCTCCCAGGGCAGAGTATGGCTCCCCCACTTCCCTGCCATTCTGCAGTGGGTTTTTTTTTTTTTTCAATAGTACTCATCACTACCTGCATTGGTTTGTTTGATGCCTCCTTGGTTGCTGTCTTTCTCCTTCTACTAGAATATAAACTCAATGAAGCCCAGGATCTCATCTAATGTGATCACCATGACATCCCACCATCTTCCACTGTACCCTGCGTGTAATAGCTTCTCAATAAATATTCATTTAGTAAATGAATAAATGAATTAATAAGTGAAACTACTCTCTGTAACGAATGACTTTATGGTCTTTTCTCAGATCTCATTCTCCTTAACGTCCCTGTTGGTTTCCCATACACTCGGAGTTACTCTTTATCTTTCCATGCATACGAGGCCCTACCTAATCAGGGGCTGGTGTGCTTATTTTTCCATCTCCTACCACTCTTTGCCTTGCTCCAGTCACACTGTCTTTTCTATTATTTGAACATGCTAAGCTTGTTCTTGATGGTCAAGAGCACAGCCTCTGGACTTGGCTGAATGGGAGTTTGAACCCCAGCTCTGCTTGTTGCTAGCTGTGTGATGCTGGGCAAATTCTTTACCTTGTCTAACCTTCATCTGTAAAGTGTAAGTGATGATAGTACCTGCCTCACAGGTGGTAACTATATGGGGCCCGTGCTCAGAGAATTAAGGAAGTCTCAATGAATGTTAAGTCTTATGAACACAGCATAGATTGAGTCAGAGTTGCAGGTTTTAGCCTGCAAGTCTTTTTCAGGGAAATAAAAAGTCAGTCATGGGTGTGGCTGAGTTCTTTAGCGGGACGAGTGTGGACCAAGGATGTAGAGGGTCAAGGATTGAGTTGTGTGTTGCATTCACAGCAAGATGGAAAAGCCTCAGAGAGAAGACATCCAGAAAGGGTAGGAAGCAGACCAGTGTAGCAGTGTGGGAAGCCAGGAGCAGTGTGGATGGCTGGAGTGTGGCTGCAGAAGATGAAGTCAGAGATACGGGGTGGTGGCAGTGTCTGAAGGCCCTGAAATGTTATCCAGGACATCCTGGAATGTCATCCCAGGAGATTGGGATGTCCTTTTCTTCTTAGCTACTTAGGGCCATGGATCCCTATTGGGTTGAATAGCGTCCCCGAAAAACCTCAGAATGTGACTTTGTATGGAAATAGAGTCTTTGCAGATGTAATTAAGGTAAGGATCAAAACCTTAGAGATCATGCTGGCTAGGGCGAACCCTAAATCCAATGAGTGTCTTTATAAGAGACAAAAAAGGACTCATAAAGACACAGGGAGGAAAGTCATGTGAAGACGGAGCCAGAGATTCGAATGATGTGACCACGAGCAAAGGAATGCCAGGAGCCACCGGAAGCTGGAAGAGACAAGGAAGGATTCCCCCGAGAGCCTTTGGAAAGAACGTGGTCCTACGAACATCTTGGTTCTGGACTTCTGGCCTCCAGGACTGTGAGAGGATAAATTTCTGTTGTTTCAAGCCACCAAGTTTTTAGTAGTTTTTATGGCTGCTTTAGGAAACGAATCCAATCTCTTAGAGAATTTGATGAAATCCTCTTTTTTTTTTATCCTCTCTCCGGGAAAAGACATGTATGTATGCACACACATGTGATTTTGCTCTCAATTTAATGGACGTTCTGAAGTTTATCCATGAGTCCCAAGGTTAAGAACTCTTCCTCTGGATAATGGGGGCATCATTTCTCTAGATAATGGGGCATCATCAACCCAATTGGGTCTGAATTTCAAAACAGTAATCATGGAAGCAACATAGGGATAAATAGGAACTAAGGAGATTTTAAATACTGAGAAAGAATTACAGTGCAATCACTTCCCTTTTCACACTTTTGCAAAATCTTGCATTTTTTTTTTCTAGAATTATTTAAATACAAAAGAAAATTAATAAGGTTGCTTATCATGGGTCCCAAGGTAGGATTTTTAATAAAACAAAAAGGAGCAATGATGTTAATTTCTGCAGTGTGCTCGAGAACGATGGTACTGCTGTGAAGAGGAAAAACACCCCAGAGTAAAAACTTGCCTAATTCACTGGAATTGGGTGGAGAAGCGAGGGAGAGGTGGGTGAGGTGGTTGAATTTTGTGACTTCTGCGGCTAGAGGTGAGGCTGCTGCTGAGAGTTCGAAGCCTGGTGTGAGGCAGGCTCCTCACGAAGGCGCCTAGTGGCCATGACAGAGCATCTCTGGAGAGAGGCGGGGGAGAGCGATGCTAGCCCTGGAGCCATGGAGAAGGGACAGGGCATAGAGTGGGGTTCTCAACTCTCGGGATTCCACCTTCCCTCCCAGCTCTGTGGCAATTTCCTCTCTGCCTTTACAAACTGGGACAAAAGATAAAGATTCTGCTTCTTGAAAGATTCTTTATATATTTAGGAAATAGCTTTAGTCGTCAGGCTGGAATGTATTTTCTAAAGATGAGTGGTATGTTTTGATTACCTTGCATGATCAGAGGGAGAGGAAAAGCCATAAGTTCAAATCCAAATTTAGCCTTGTGTGCATTTGGATAGGTCATATATCCGAGCCTCAGTTTCCCTATTAGAATAAAAAAAGTTGTTTTTAGAATTAAATGAGACAATATCTGCATGGTAGACATTGTATGTGACCTACTCAGGAGCCATCCTCACCCACACTTTTTTTTTGCTAATGGCATCCCAATTTATTCCAGGATAATAGAACCTTATCTCAGCCTGGGGTCCTGTGACTTAGATCTGGAGAAGGAGATGAAAGGGGAAGTTTGTGAATGAAGGCCCATCTTCCAAATAAAAAGACAAACTCTCACAGGGATAAAGCCTTTGCCCCTTCCTCTTCATTCTGCTTTGAACGTTGGATGTGATGTCTGGGACTGCAGCAGCCATCTTGTAACCACAAATGTATTGGCAGTTTGTGAGTGAAGGCAGAGCAGAAAGAGAAAGAGCCCAGGTCTCTGACAGTATCACTGAGAAACTAACCAAAGCCACAAGCACTAACTTCTAGGCTTCTTGTTATATAAGTTAAATAAATTCCTGTTTTCTGTTGCAGACATACGCAGTCCTAACTGTGACTCCTAAATGTGAAACAATATGTCCTCTTCCTAGTACTTGGCAATAGTGAGAGTCAGTAAGCACCAAGACCTTTCCCTTCCCTCCTTTCTTCTGCATTGGTTTAAGTTTTGCTTTTCCTGTGTCATTTCCCAAGGGCCCCATTTCTTTATTTTGTGCATACCTTCATGACACATTCAGTTTTACTCAACAGCATCTTATTTGACCAAATGTCACCTATCAACCAAAGCTACCTTTCTTCAATAGAGCTGAGAATCCAAGAGGAAAAAAAAAATTAGTGGCAATTGTGCAGAAAATTAGATGCAAAGAACTTCCTACTCTAAAAGTGGTCTGAATCTTAGAGTAGGCAGAATCTGAGCAGAGAGCCTCAGTTCTTACTCATAGCTTCTAGCCTCTTACTTTGGATACAGTTTCCTTCAAAACTTGGCTAAATAGTTGGAAGCCTGTTCAAAGCAAGAACGTGATGACAGCATAGGAGGAGAACAAAAAACTATAAAAAGCAAAACTGTGAAGTGAGCATTTTAGGAGCTCGAGGTCATTTGTGTAGCTGCAGGCACCCCACACCAGGAAAATCCCAAAAGGGACCTGTCCTTCACAGCACGGTGAGAAAGGTGGCATTCCTAATTATCCAGAGATGCACAGAAAAGGTTAATCTATGTTCCATATATCCTGCCCAAGGCAGGGAAAGGTTTTAGCTTCTTTTGGAAGATTTCCATTTTTTAAAAGCTTTTCCTTGAAAACAGTAAGCTTCCCATATCTGTGACATTTCACTTTAAATATTTGGATAAACGTGTTATCTTGTTGCCTAGACATCTTACGTGTTTAGAGATTATCGTTCTAAATTCTTAATCTGTATTTGTGCTAACACTCCCTGCAGAGATAAAGCCCCCTTACAGACATGCGATAAAAGCCTATTGGTTTGACTTACCTTTATTTGTAGAGGCTGTGGGGCATAAGAACTTCATTCATTTACTCTTTCAGCTTTTACTTTCAAGAGTTTGTGTCACACCTAGAAGAACTCAAGTGACAGCAGTTGTTCTGATTGGGTGGGTCATCCCAGGATCTCAGGAGTCTTCGAGATGCTTTATCGATGAGGGAAATAAGTACACTTTCAGAGCCCCACGTTACGAAGTGTGGACTGGCTAGATAATGCTCCCCTAGGGCTAATGCTGCTCCAGCCCTGGCATGGAAGGAGGTGATGGAGTTTTCAGTTTGGACTCAACTATTCGTGCCCTTTGGGTAGGGAGAGGAACACAGGTCCTCCTTCACCCCACCATTAGAGAGAACAAGATGCTGAGAGAACTGAACAGGCAAAGTGGACACAGATGTAGGACAAAATTCTGGGGAGAAGCTGAAGCATCACGCAGCCTGGATAAAGAAGTGGAGACCCCAGCATGGGTCATGAGGAGTCTCAAACTTGGGAAGAAGATCAGACCAGACCAGAGCAGAATGTGTTCCTCCATTTCTCTTGACTGTCCCAGTTAAGGGGATTCATGCACTCCTTCAGAAGGACAGGCAATCAGATCAGGAACCCTGTGTGTACGTCCTAGTACCTTGCTCCTAAAGATGGAGGATAAATGAATCACTTCTCAGGACAGAGCTTGGAATCATTCATTCTCAAAACATGTTTTTTCAACTTAATAAACACTAAGTTAGACAACCCCAGGTGTTGTTCATTGCAGACACTGGGACCAAATGGACCCAAGGTTATGACATCCATAGTAGACAGAAATCGGATGTACTATTCTTCTATGTCAAGCATTCTTCAGTTAGACGTCCATGGATTTATATTTGTCACTATATGTGGTGATGGATGTTGACTAGACATATTGTGATGATCATTTTGCAATACGTATATCAAATCATTATGTTGTACACCTGAAACTAGTGTAATGTTATATGTCAATTATATCTCAATGAAAAGAAAGTCTTGAGTATTATCTGTGTTTATTAATCAAATTGAATTTTTGAAAATCTGTAATCATTTCCAAAAAGAAGTCCTATTGATTGGAATTGTATTATATATATGGATTAATTTGGAGGAGAACTGATCAGTTTGCAATCTTATCTTCTCATCCATGAACATAGTATATTACTTTATTTGTCAAAATCTATTTTTATTTTTCTTACAGATTTGTAGATTTTAAAAAGAATGTCAAAATTTATTTCAAGAAATTTTATAGCTGTTGAAACTTTTACAAAATAATTTTCTCCCATGATATTTTATAAATGATTGTAACTAGTATATGGAAATCTATTGTCTTGTTTCATATTTTTTAATAAAATTAGAATTCTGAACTTATTTAATAGTTTTTAGTTGATTCTCTTTGGTTTTTGAAACTAAATAGTTACATATACTGTTGTAATTTACATGTTATTTCTTTTTCTAACTTATTGCACTAACCCAAAATTCCAAGACATACTGAATAATAGTGGTTATTTCAGGCATCGCTTCCTTTCTCCTGATTTTAGAAGGAGAGGAAACCTTATTAATGTTTATGAACTATTCCTCTACCCCTAGTGCGATAGCATTGTTTAACCAGGTGTGCAGCTGAATTTTATCAAAGGGGTTTCTTTTCATCCTTCAAGACCCTCACAGAGTTATTCCCCTTGGATCTATTACTGTGTGAATCAGATTGACGATTTCATAATACTGAACTATCGTTGCACATGTGGAAATAATGCTGGCTGGACACAGAGTGATATTCTTTGAATATATAGTTGTATTTAACTTGCCAAAAATTTTTTAAATGACTTTTGCATCCTTATTTAAAATTACAATTTATCTTCGAATTTCCTTTTTTGGGGGATATTTTTGTCAGCTTTTTTATGGCATCAGAGTTATACTGATTTTATAAAATTAATTAGAGAGTCACCCTCTTTTTCTACATGTTGGAACAGTTTCAAGAGAATAGGAATGAATCTCTTTCTTAAAAGTACTCACCTGAAATACTTCCTGGTCCTAAAACGTGTTGGGGAAAACTTTTTTTTTAACTTCTTACATGGTCATTTGTATTTTTGACTTTTCTACCTCTTCTTAAGTCAACTTTAGCTATTTATAATTTCCAACAAAATTTTCCACTTAGCCAAGATTTTAAAATTAATTGGCATAGCATCTAAGGTATCTTGTGCCATTTAAGATATTTCAGAAACTGTAAATTTAAAACGATTTTGAAATTTCAATTTACAAGATCTCAGATGTGAACGAAGCCAGAGGAAAAATGTCAACTCTGTCTGCCACCAACAGATGGCGATAGCAGTCGCTTTATATTCTTACTTTAGATGTAAGAACAAATGGACTTTGAAAGTCTATCGGAACCTGCATCTGCAGGAGACCTTTTACCATTCCAAACGTCATAGGTGTGCCTTGTTTCTTCTCCTTCCTCCCTCCTTCCCTCATTTCTTTCTCCTTTCCTTCCTCCCTCCTTCTTTCCCTTCCCCACCTCTCTTCCTTCCCCTCCCTTCCTCCCTTCCTCCCTCCCTTCCTTCCTTCACTTGCCTGGCCTTGGAACATGTTGGTCTTTTCAAAGAATCAGAGCTTAGATTTATTTTTTGACTGCCACTTACATCTGCTAATTCCTTATTTTTCAATTTTATATCTTTTTCTAGTTTTTTAAAATTTGAGTGCTTAGTTTATTTCCAATATTATTTAATAATGGAAGGCATTTAACTGTATAAATGCCCCCGCTAATTAACACCTTGACTGTATTCCATTAGTTTTTATATCTGTTTTCACTGCGATTGACTTCTAAATCATCTGTCATAGCAATTTTGATGTCTTCTTATACATAACTATTTAAGATGGAGTCTACTTTTCATTCCATGAAAGGAGTCTTCAATATCTAAGTCCCTGTGATTATGAAGTTGTATAGGGAAGTAAAACTGTCATAACGTGAAACGGTCACTGATGGATTAACCATGTATAAACTCAATCTCATCTTAAAGGTCCCTTCACTGGTAAGACCAGGGCTTTACCTGTCCTTCTGGTCAGATCTCTTTGTCCAGTCACCTCCAGCTGATCGTTGGATGTTTTCCTGACAAAACAAAGCAAGCACATTATATTTGATTAAAAAGAGAGCCTACAGAATTTTATAAGATTCAAGGTGATGTTGGAGAACAGCTGGAATCATCCACATTTCTTTGACAAATAAGGATCTGGCAGAATGCAGGTGAAAGAAGAGGGAAATCCACAAGACGATGACCTGATAGCTTCAGAGGAGAAATATCTAAGTAGAAAAGCATTGAAAGGACCCTTAGGAAATTGGTGAAAACTCTGAATTTTTCTTTCAGAAAAATTACTCTTTCTATTTTCAAACATGAAGGATATTGTCTCATGAGATCCCAAATTTTGTCAGAATAAATATGCCAAAATCAATATTCATTTTTTGTTCTTTAATTTCATTAAATATGCAGTAAAATAATCTCACTTTGATAATTTTTTGTTTCATTTTTCAAGATAAAGTTCTACTCCAAGTTTTCTTCAGTGCTTATTGTGAAATTTTGATCTTCCTTTTAAGGGCATATACTTTAAGAGGATTATTCTCAGGATCAATTATCCTCAGGTAATGTTTGTTATTAATTTATAATTTTATCAAATGTTTTCATTTTGTTATTATGTGTTCTATGTTTATAAATTTTCCGTGATTCCCAGGAAAATGTACTTTCTTATTTTAAAAACTCTATTTTAAAAATTAAGGGTTACCAATTTTATGATTTAGATCCTTTATGGCTTTGTTTATTTTTTGTCTGATTTATCTGCCACAACCAATAATCGTATGTTGAAGTTTCACAAAATCATAGTGTTTGTGTCAGTTTGTCTGTATATTTCTAACAGTTTTTTCCTTTACGTATTTAAGTGGAATATTGTAAGGAACAGAACAACTCAAAAAATTATATATCTTATTTTAAATTTTATTAGTAGCTAGCATTAAATGTTTCACATGCGTTTTTTAATTCCTAAAAAGCTGTGTTCAGTATTTGCTGAATCTTGTACCGTCTTCACGTTGAATTATATCCCTTATTACTAGAAAATGTTCCCCTTTCTCCCATGTACTTTTTTTGCCTAGATTTCTTTTTCATCTAATATTCATTTTACATTTCTATCATATCTTCCTGTCTTCTTTTGTTTTTTTAAATGTTATGTCACTTTCATCTTATGTTTATATTTTGTGAAAAAAACAAGCTTTGGAACTAACCTGTTCTTGTGGCCTAAGTTGAGTCTTTGCCTCCCTTATGGGCATGTATCCCATTGACATTTGTCATTATAATTAATATTACCCCAGTCATCTTATCTCACATTTTCTGTTTTTTACATATCCTTGCTGTCTCCTTTATTTCCTACCTTATGCTATGTTGACTTTTATGTTTGTCTGTGTTTTAAGGCTAATATATCATGTAAATTCTAGTAGTAGTTATCTTCAGTGTTTCAAATTTTTTCTCTGATTTTTGTTTTTCTAATCCCAAACTCAGGAGCAGAGGAGTATCTTTGGGATCCCCAACCCTCCCTCCTCCATTTGAGACAAAGTATTTAGCACAACATGCTTACTTCCTTCTACTTCACAGGTTTCAGTACCAGATATTATTACGTTGTTACTTTTGCATTCACTTTCAGTTTTAAAGCTAGATTAAAAACAGTGATTTAGACTCTACTATTTTGACCAGTTTCAGGGTTTTCTTCTGTTTTCTTTATGATAATTCCATTCCTGAGGCTTTTATTTCGATTGGTATATATAATTAGGTAGTTTTTTCCCCAAGAAAAGTATATTTTCTGAGTTCTTGTTACTATGAAAATGTTATTGTGTTGCCTTTACATATAAATGATTACTTTTTTGTATAAAATAGTTACCTTTTAATTTCTATAAATTGGTAAGGGTTTCGTTCATCACTGTTTTCTTCTATTATAGCTTCAGATTTTGCTTCTGTTCCATTCTTCCTCTTCTTCAGTTGCATTTTTTAAAATTATATCTTTGTTCTTCATTCTCCATCTTCCGTGAGTATCATATTTTCTCTCTTCATCTTAATCTTTTTGTTCTTTTATTCTAAATTCTGGGAAATGTTCTTAAGTTTGCTGTCCATGCCACGTGCTGTCATTTATTGTCTACAATGTTGATTTTAATTCTGCTACAACATTTTAAGTTTCCTTGAAATCTTTTGTTACTCGTCTCCTTTTTTATCTTTTTCTTTTGTCTATTGATCTCAGTTTTTTTCTCTCCTTATGCCTCTTTGATAATTATTCATAGAGCCTATTATTTTTTGTCCTTCTTTTGAGAACTCCAACCAGGTTTTGAAGTTTTTCCTTTGAATTTTGGAGTAGCTCATTTCAGAAGCAAGCTCTTCCCCGAGTTCTTCCTCTTTCCAGGTTTCTTGCTGTATAGGTATGTCTTTCCTCAGATAAACTCCCTACTTTCCTTCTTTCTTTGTGATAAAGAAAAGTCAAATTACATCCTTACAGACATCTATTGGTTCAGAAAAATGTAATGTTTCATCCTTGTCTTAGTGAAGAGAAAAATATTCCTCCTTTTAGTGTATATTTTTAGCTATGCTGTTAATTGAAATCAATACAATAATACTTTTCTCGTAGCTTGCTTTTTAAAAAATAAACGTTATTTCTTAGAATAGTTTTACATATACAGAAAAATTGCAAAGTTAGTAGAAGCCTTCCCATATAGTTCCCATCCAGTTTCCCCTATTATTAACACCTTACATTATTATGGTACCTTTGTCACAATTAGGGACCAATACTGACATATTATTATTAACTAAAGACCATACTTTCTGTACGTTATCTTGTTACCTAAAGTCTTTTTTTTCTGTTTCAACATTCCCATCCAGGACATCACATTACATTCAGTCATCCTGTCTCCTTAGATTCCTCTGGCTGGGACGATTTCTCAGACTTTCCTTGTTTTTGATGAGTTTTTGAGGAGTACTGGTTGGATGCTTTGTAGAATGTCCCTCAGTTGGGATTTGTCTGATGATTATTTCTTAATTAGACTGGGGTCATGGACTTTTGAGAGGCAGACCATAGGGGTAAACTGCCATTCCATCACATCGTCTCAAGGGTGCATGCTCTCAGCATGACTTATCAGTATTCCTCTTGGTCTTGATCACCTGCCTGAGGTTGTGTTTGTAAGGTTCCTCCACTGTGAAATTACTCTCTTTTCTCCTTTCCCTACTGTGCTTTTTGGAAGGAACTCTGTGCAGCTCACACCCAAGGAGGGGGGAGTTATTCTCCACCCCCTTGAGGTGGAGTATCTGCATAAGTTATTTGGAATTCTTCTGCGCAGAGAATTTGTCTCTTCTTACCCATTTATTCATTTAGTCACTCATTTATATCAATACTGACTCATGAATATTTATTTCCTACTTTGGATATAGTCCAATACTACCTCATTTATTTTGTTCCTCAAACTGTTCCAGCTTTGGCTACTGGGAGCTTTATCAGTTGACTTCTTTGACACCCCCCATCGCTGTGGGTTTATTTATTTATTTTGAGCACTATAAGATGTTCCAGGCTCATTTTGTTTATTTCCTGTCCTAGTTCTAGAATCATCATTTCTACAAAGAGCACTGTTTTTTTCCCTTTTTTGAGGAAGATTAGCCCTGAGCTAACATCCACCACCAATCCTTCTCTTTTTGCTGAGGAAGATTGGCCCTGAGCTAACATCTGTGCCCATCTTCCTCTATTTTATATGTGGGACACCTGCCACAGCATGGCTTGATAAGTGGTACTAGGTCTGTGCCTGGGATCTGAACTGTTGAGCCCTGAGCCTCGAAGCAGAGCGTGTGAACTTAACCACTGTGCCACCAGGCTGGCCTCCCCCTCCCTTTTTTTTTTTTCAGTGGAGAATAGTATTAGAAACCAAGATCTGGGCACTAGGAGTGTTCATGCTACTTAAGGTCTTACTTCCAGGCTCTCTCAGCTGACAGAGCAAGGAGATATATGTGTGTCTACTAACCTGTATATATAAGCATAGCTATAAATATTCCTATATGTAAATATTTCTATCTATATTAAGCTAAACGTATGTTTATACTGATGTCTCCAAGTCCAGCCCATTGTCACATGGATCATTCTAGCCTCCTCCCATTGCTTCTCCGTAGACTCCCACTCCAGAAACTTGCTTTGCTTTTAAAATAACATTTCCTTAAAAACAAAATGTCCTGATTCTACAAATGTGTCTGTTTACATGTATGTGCATTACATGCTCATTCTAGAACATTTGACAATGCCTATGGAAGAAAGCCCAAATCCCCTTCTATATTCAATCACTGTTAACATTTTGCCACACGTATACACACATACACACACAAACACGCACACACACATAATTTTATGAACAAAGCTGTAATCATACTAGATATACTATTTTGTAGTGTGCCTTTTCCACTCAACAAAGTATAATGAGATTTTCCCTCTGTCATTAATTATTCTTAAAGGTCATGATTTTAATTACCTGCAGAATATTAACCTTTTGGACACTTACATTTTAATAATTTTTGGTATTATAAATAACAATAATAAATACTCCTAAACATACGTCATTATGCACGTACCTGATTTTTTATTTAGAATATTTTGTGGAAGTTAGATTACTGGGCCGTAGGGTATGACCATTTTACAGAGAATGATAAACAATGTCAAATTTCCTTCCAGAAAAGATAGCAGCAATTTAGCTTACTACCAACATTATATATGAGAATTTTCTCTACATCCTTAGTAATATTAGGTATGGGAATAATTTTTAAAAAACATCAATTAATTAAAATGACGTCTTGCTGTTTTACATTGAATTTCTTTTATTACAAGTGTGTTTGAATAGTCTTTTCCTAAGTTTATTGGCCATTCATATTTCTTCATTTCTAGTTTGCCTATTAATGCCCTTGCCCATTTTTTTGTTAGGTATGTTTATTTTTTATTATTTCAAAAATATTTTAATTTAGAAATAAATGCAAACTCAAGATGGAAAACTTTTTAAAACAAAGAAAAATAATTATCCATGATCTCATCACTCATTCTGATTTCACTGCTATCATTTTCATTTTGATGTGTCTCTTTACACACCAAAAATCAATGTTTTACATTTTATATATAGTTAATTAGAAAAACGATACACTGGACTCCTTGTTTTGTAGGCTGCTTATCAATCACTTAATGCTGTATCATTAATATTTCCTTTTCTACTTAAAAGGAAAGATCTCTTGGGAATGAGTGTCTGTGCATCGATTCGTCTTTTCTGTCGCCATCCTTCATCAGGAAGTCTGACTCCACTCAACAGGTTGATAAGGACCCCAGTCTGGACCATCTCCTCATTTCATGGCACCGTTTTCCGTGCCACAAGGATTTCTATGGGATTAGCGTTCACTCACTTCCTGCGTTCCCTTGCACTGCTGCGGCTGCCATTCCCCTAGCCTTGAGGGCACGGGATAAGGAGCGACGGCTACTCTCTGCTTTATCACTACATTCCGATCATATACACAGGCTTGTCTCGAAATTTTCCATAGCACAACTAAGATATCGCTGTAACATTTCACAAAACTTCTAGAGACCTTGAGATAAAAGAAGAGAAACTGAACACAAAGTTAAAACCAATTACTGGGTTACTTTCTGAGACCACAGATCCAGGTTCCTCCACCTGGGTCCCTGGCTGGCACTGCCAGGGCCGCTTCCTAGACTGGGTTATTCTGGTAGAGGTCCACCTCATTCGCCTCTCTTCTCCTTGGCTTCCTCTAATGCCTTTCTCTTTTGTGGAGCCTCGGGCTCCCTCTCCAATGCAAGTATTCATTTGTCATCTTCTGATTGGTTCTTTGCCATGATGATTGGCAGTTGCAGCGGCCAATCCTCTCAGACATAAAAATAAACCTAGTGCCCTGCCCACACGGGTGGGGCTTGTTTTTGGACACCCTCTCACCCAACAGCTTGTAATGATCAGTACATTTTCAGAAGTCAAGTTATTCAGCATAAAATTGAAATCCCCCATAGGGTAGTAGAAATTCAAAAAGACACAAGCGTAAAGCTAGTAATTGCAGTACTATTTGTAACTGCAAAAGGCTGTCCATTAACAGGATGAATAAACTATGATATTGCCACATCATGGAGTATTATGCAGCTGTAGGAAGAATAATTCTAAATAATGCTAAAGAATGATTTCCAGGATATGATGTTTAGTGAGGAAAGCAAAGTAGACAAAAGTGTGTCTAGCATACTAACATTTATCTAAGAAATAGGGGTATAGGAATGTATGTGCTTATTTGTTTATATTAAAAATTCCATAATAAACCATGACATCAAATAGTTACCTACAAGGGGGGAGAGGGAACAGAGTGGAGGGAAAATGAGAGAAGTAGACTTTCCTAAATATACCTTGTTTGTAGATTTAACTTTGGAACCATGTTAACACAAATAAATAAATGAAAATAAAAGTGAAGCCCCTAAAAATCAAAATCAAAATGAAAACGAATATAAATGTGCGGTGAGTTGGTGACTTAACCAAGAAAGGAGGAGTTATTTCAAGTGAGTTTAAAACAAAGCAATGTGACTGGACATCTCTTGTGGGATAAAACCTAAGGACTATAAAACCTACAAAAAAAAAAAATTCTAGCTTTGTCCATTGAAGAGTCCTAGAAACAATGGCCAACCTATAGCCACAAGCTGGTGTTCACTTTATGGTATCTTAATGCCATGTCTCAGTAAAAAGAACCAGGAATTATTGGCGAAATGCTGGATCCCAGGTCTGGTGCAGGAAGTAGTCAAGATGTCTGGGCATCTTCACATATGAGAAAGCAAGGGTGTGTTCAAAGACTCAAGAACCAACTGGAAGAGGCTCCTGCTGGCTAAAACAGGAGCAATTTGAGAAATAAGAGGAGGAACAGTGGCAATGGGGTGAAACATGTTCAGTATGTTAAAATTCATGTGTTTGTAATGACACTAAAACACATGCCTCATGATCCTTTAGAGATGTTAGAGAACTAACTCATGATTTGGAAAACTGGTAAATGAAAGGGAAGAATGAGGCATTTAGCCAGCCATTACTGTACAAATGTACCTTAGGGCAGCCAAAGACTTGATCAGGAAGATTTCATATAAGTATCCGCTGATTAAAAAGGAAGAAATGATAAATAACCACCATTTTGCAACACCTCATGAAATGAATCTAGGCAAAAATCATGAGAGGCTGCTGAAACCGTAAGAAGGAAGACAGGCAGACATCATGTGCCTTCTGGTGGGAGTGCACACACCAGCTACGAAGTATTCTTGCCCCCAAACAAACCCAATCTAGATCTAGCTGCTGGCATACAGGAAATACTGGGTACAGAAGCACATGGTAAATGACACCACTGACAAATGATTGAGTTTTTCTACAAAAAAATTGCAAGAAAAAAAGGCAGGGGTGGGGAAGAGGAAGGAAGATATTTAAAGGTTACCAAAAATTTAAGAGACATAGCAAACAAATGCAATGCATGGATGTTTGGATCCTGGTTTATACAAACCAATTGTCAAAAAGTATTTACAACACAGATGGGGAAATTTGGGCATCAACAGAATATTTGATGGTATCCAAGAATTAGTGTTAACTTAAGAGTGATGGTGTGGTTACATTTAAGAGACTAGTCCTTATATTTTAGAGATCTATATTGACATGTCTTCAGATAAAATGATCTGATGTCCGAGTCTTTCTTCAAAATAATCTAGTGTATGGGATGGGGGAATAGGGTGGTAGAGATAAAATAAGAAAGGCCTTGGACTGGTTGTTTTGTAGCTGGGTAATGGGCGCATGCAGGCTCACTGTGTTATTCTCTCTACTTTTGCATAGGTTTGGAATTTTTCATTTTAAAAAAGGTAAAAATATTAAAAAAAACAAAAAGATGGATAAGAAGAGGAAGAGGAGGAGGAGGAGGACGAGCAGGAGAAATCCCCCTGTGGGGCTTCACAATACAGTTAGTTGTGTCCCCTTAGGGTTCCTCCAGAAGCTTGTGGTGAAGAATAGTGCCTTCAGGTCCTGTGTAGGGGCCTCTGGGCCTCTATTTCTGGGCTCCTTGGGGGAACTTCATGAATGAAAACATGCACACTCATCTCCCAAGATGTAGGAACAATGCTAAGTCTATTTAGGAAAGAAATATTTCCATATAATCTTCAAGGATGCAGCTTTACCCGCAACAGAGACAGCCTTTCACATGATTCTGGAGAACAGCAATTCCCGGAGTGGTCCAGGCAACCCGGGGGCCCTGAAACCATTCTGGGGATCCATATGATCAAAACTATTTTCATAATAATAAGATATTTTTGCTGTTCTCATTCTCTCACTAGTGTACAAAGGAATTTTCTTTTTTTTTCCAGCTTTATTGAGATAGAATTGACATATAACATGATATAAGTTTAAGGTGTACAATGTGATGATTTGATATACACGTATATTGCAAAATGTTTACCAAAATAAAGTTAATTAACACATCTTTCACCTTGCATAATTACCATTTTGTTGTTGCTGTTGTTATGGTCGGAACATTAAAGCTTTGCTCCCATGGCAACTTTCAAGTATATAGTACAGTACTGTTGACTACAGTCACCATCCATACATTAGATCCCCAGAATTTATCATCTTATAACCTGAAGTTTGTTCCCTTTGACCGACATCTCCCCATTTCCCCACCCATTAGCCCCTCAGAGGAATTTTCTAGAAGCTACATGACTCTAGATAACTTTATTGCTCTGGCGGCTAATGGAATGTGTGCTTGTGTCTTATTTTTTTGTGCATATATTCCTGTGGTGTAAAATTCTTTCAACTTAATTTCTGATATACTGAATATCAATAGATAGAACCCACATACACAATAGCTCTTCAGAGTGCACAGTAACGTCTGAGAGTGTCAGTGGGTCCTGAGACTAAAACGTTGAGAATCTCTTATACAGACAGTGGTTTAGTCACTTGAAGCCACAGAGATAGGCACATCTGTTTCACAATAATGTTGTTGACTTACCATGTACAAAGATGAATCACATTTTGATCTTCTAGACAAAGGAGTGTTGGGTTCATGGACTATAATCCAAGTCCCTTCCTCTTACAACACACACACACACAACTAAAAAATTGATACTGTTTGCTTGCCAGAATCTACCCACCTCCTACCCCAAGATTTCAAAGTCACAAGATTAATTCTTAGACAAGGCTCAACGCCAAACACGTGGGTTTTCCTTCTCCCCTGGTGGTCCCTGCAAGAAGCAACTTTTCCCCCAGGTCTTATCCCACCTGGCGTACTTAAGGCAACAGAAGCTTGACTCAGCTACCCCTTCCAGAGCATATCCCCAGAGTCATGACCCTTTCTTCTTACATCTATAAAATGGGGCCAACGGTTCCTACCTCACTGAAATGATAAAATGTGGAAATGATAAAACATGCATCTAACAGTTGAGTTCTGCCTACAATGCCTAGAAGGAATGGCAACTTCGCTCTAATAAAAGTTGCTGGAGCCCATGAACGGCTCAACACCTTTCTTTACTTTTCCTTTCAATTAAGATCGTTCAAAGAATGTCTTGCCTGGGTTTCTGGGAGGTTCTTCCTTTTGCTCCTTGGCCCTCATTTCTCAGCCTGCCTCACAGCCCCAATATCTGTGGTCTTTTCCACCCCCGAGTCCTCACTCCAGATTCACCCTCTATCCTTAAAGTCTTCAAGGTTCTGAACATGGATCCTGCCCCTGTCCTGCTGGGACAACAGCAGGCCCTCACAGTGTGAGGAAAGGAAGCAAGAAAGAGTAGAAGGAAACAAGGGATGGTCACACATGGAAAGGATGGGACCAAGGGAGTTGCTCATGAGTAGTAGTCGCCATTACTGACTATACACCATTTCAAGAGTCCTTGTCACCTGCTATAGTCCTTCTCACTCCAACAATCTTTGTTTCAATCCATTGACCAACAATTTTGTTTGTATAATCTTTACCCCAGCCCTCATGTCATCTAGCTTAGGTTCAGTAACCATCATCCTATCATTATAATTACTTCCTTCTATATACTCTTAACTCCATCTCCCCTCTCTCCTTCAATTGAACTCACGTGGCGAATCCTACCTATGGTTAAACCCAATGCCCAGCCTGCCCCTGAACAACTGAACGTGGTTGGATAAATCCCAACCATGCTTACTGGTCTGACTGATCTGATTAACTTACGACCACAAATATCCACTGGCCTTCAGTACCTCCCAGCAATACCACTGTATTTTCCTAGTCAAACCACTCTTCTCTCTGAGTTGATTTTTCATATTTTAAAATCTGTCTTCAAACGTCTAACAATAGAAAAACCATATATTTCTTATCTACATCTGCATACCCTTTGGAGTGACAAGGGGTGCTATTAATAGTTTTTTGCGGGGACAATAGACTAAACCAGTATTGTTCCAGGCAAGTCACATTCCTCTATTTGATACCTCTCGTTTTCCCTCACTTTCGTCTGATGATTTCATAGAAAATATAGAAATAATAGAAGAGAGCTTCAGACCTGCCAATGACCTCATTTATAGCTACTTGACTTTCCCTGTTCTTCTAATGCATGGTGTGTTAGCTTCTTGTGGCTGCTGTAACAACTTACCACAAACTTGATGGCTTAAAACAATAAAAATGTATTCTCTCACGGTTCTGGAAGCTAGAATTCTGAAAACAAGTTGTTGGCAGGGACGTACTCCCTCCAATGGATCTGAGGAAGAATTCTTCCTTCCTAGCTTCTGGTGGTTGCTGGCAACCCTTGACATTCCTTGGCTTGTAGACACATTGCTCCAATCTCTGTTTCCATCCTCACATGGCATTCTTCCTGTGTGTCTCTGTCTCTGTTTTCTCTTCTTACAAGGACACTAGTTATTGGATCAGAGTCAATCTTAATCCTGTATGACCTCATCTTAACTAATTACACCTAGAAATAAGGTCATAATCTGGGGTTTCGGGTGGACATGAATTCTGGGGGGGCACTATTCAACCCAGCACAGAAGGATGCTGTGCTCCTGAGTCCAGCCCCTCCACTTTGGCCTTCTGCATCCCCTCCCCACTGGCCTTTTCAAAGAGATGTTCCTACAATTCTCTCCTCTCTCTGTTGCACGACCACTTCCTCCTCTTTATTGCATCATTCCTATCATTGCACAGACACGCTATCATATCAACGCCCCCCTCCACCTACTGACCCACTTCTCTGCTCTTTATAGCAAAAGGCCTTGGATGAGTCACCTGTCCTCACCATCTGTACTTCCTCTCTGCCCAAACTCTAACTCGCTTCAGTCTAGCTTTCAACATTACTGCTCCACTGAAGCTGGTCCCGTCAGGGTCACCAGTCAGCTCCACCTTGCCAAGTCCCACGGTCAGTCTTCTTACCCCACCTCTCACTGACATTAAAGGTCAGCCCTGCTCTCTTTCACTTGGATTTGGGATGCGACACTCTCTTGGTTCCCTCCTATTTCAATCACCCCTTCTCAGACTGCTTCGCTGGCTCCTCGCCCTGCTCCTGACCTCTAAATGCTAAACTAGGACTCCATGCTAGGCTCTTCTCTTCCAGATTTCTGCCCACTCCACCAGCGATCAAAGCTCGTCCCTTTCCTTACCATCAATATGCTAACCACTCCCACAAATGTCCAGCCTGGTTCCTGACTCACATATGGAATACTCCCTCATCTCCACTTGGATGTCAACGTGCATCTCAAAATCAGCATGTCCTAAAACTGAACTATTGATTTCCTCTCACCTAGCCCTAAAACCACCTACAAAATGCGCTTCTCCCCAGTTTCCCCCAGTAAATGGCACCTCCATTCATCCAGAAACTCAGACCAAAACATAGGATTCTTCTACTTTCCTCATATCCCACGTATCCCCCTATACACCCTAGTCCAACAGCTTCTTTTCATCTTGACACCTTTCTCCTTGGTCCACATCTCTGGGATCTCACACCTGGACTTCTCTAATAGTGTCCAGCATCCCGCTTGTCCCTCTTCATTCCATTCTCTACTCAGGAGCCAAGTGATCCAATCATATCTTTGCCTTGTTCAAAGCTCCTCCAATGACCTCTGACATCACTTAGAGTGGAATCCCACTTCTCTACATGGCCTACGAGTCCCTACATGTACCTGGCCTTTGGTTAGCTCTTGGACTTACTTCTTTCCTTGATCCCTGATACTCAGCTTCAGCCACGCCAGCTTAATTGCTGGACCTTGAACACACCAAGCTTCTCCAGCCTCAGGGCTTTGCCCTTGCTCTTTTCTCTCTCTGACATTCTCTGCCCTCTGATTTGATTTGTGTTTTCTCTCTCTTTGTTCAGGTTTCAAGTGCCACCACCTTAGTTAGGTCTTGCCTAACTACCTTATCTCAACCAGTATCCCTTCCCAGCCCTGTCACACACCCATCTCAGTTCCTCTCTGCCTCTTTATCTAGCTTCATTTTTCTTCACCATTCTTATCAATACCTGAAACAATATTATATATGTATTTTGTTTTCTTATTTTATTCTTCACAGTCTCCTCCACTGTACTTCATGAGGGCAGGGTATCGTTTGTTTTGTTCAGTGAGAAAAATACCTAGCATGTTGTAGACACTGAATAAGTAGGACTTTACTTCAGTCATTATTATGATTATTGAAGTAAAGTATTTTTAAATTAATGCTAAAAATAAAATTTCATTAGTAACAAGAGTTTCTACATGGCTTGAGAGCAATATTCATTTTGATGGTTTTATTTGATTTAATTCCTTTCTGTAGGAATCTTGAACATTCAAGGATGTTAGGGACACATATCAAGTTTGAAACTGGTAATAGTAGTTGTAATAGTAATTATAAAAGATACTCTTATTCAGCCCTTATTAGTGACAGGTGTCTTGCGTGGATTATCTTATCTAATTCTTGAAACAACTCTAGGGGGTATTTATCACCCCAATTTACAGATGTGGTGTAGTGGTTTTAAAATATGTCTGCAAATTCTTTGACAGTTTTGGTTTACTTTGTTGGGTTTGGGGGGGCTGGATGACAACGGCATGTGCACACTCAAGCAACCCTATGAAGAGGCTCACATGGCTAGGAGCTGAGGCCTCCTGCCAACAGCCATGTGTGGGCGCCATCTTGGACGTAGATCCTCCAAACTCAGTCAAGCCTTTAAGTAACTGCAGTCCTAGCCAACATTTTGACTGCAACTCCAGATGAGGCTGTAAGCCAGAACCACCCAGCTAAGCTGCTCCCAAATCTCCAACCCGCAGAGACTGTGGGATAAGAAATGCCTTCTGTTTTAAGCCACTAAGTTTTGGGAAAAATTTACTGTGCAGCAATAAATAACAAATCCATTTGGATATGACAGAGAGGTTAAGTCAAGAGCCTCATAGCATAAAGCTAGTAGTGATGATGCAAGAACTGGAATCCAGGTACTCTGACTCTAGAGCCCACATGTTCAACCACTGCACCATACAGGAGGTCAAGATCACATCTCAAGTAATACCAGAAGGAGAATATTGCCGCATTCTAATGCCACTGTTGGGATAGTGCTGCAATCTTTCCTTGGAGGTCACACTGGCTGGTCTTGCTCCATCACGAGGTCATGTTCTAGGCAGCCCCTGCCTTTGCGTCTAAGATCCCCACCTGCCCCAGGCTTATTCCACCTATAGTGGACACCTATCTCCCCGCATCCTTTCCCCATTCCTTTGGGCTTCTGCTTATCTGTACCTCCAATCATATAATTCTGGTAGAGCTGTCAATCATTGTACTTTTCCTGCCCCATATGTGGGTGTATGACTTAAGCTGACCAACTATAGAGTACTATCAGTGAGTGACTACAGTAACTGGGCCAAAACAAGAGCATACGATTTACATCAGCCAAGCCCTCCCCTGGGATTTAGAAATACCATATGAAGTCTCTAAGCTGGGATGACGTGAGCTGCCAGGCATCATATTTTCAGCTGCATGGAGGAAGACTACCTTCAACAGAAAAGATGTCAGCATGCAGAAGGAGGCAGAGAGTGAGAGAGACCATTTTATATCCTTCGAGACCTTGAATCCAGCCAACCCTGAGAGCAACTCCATCCTTTTCTAATCTATGTGCGTCAATAAACTCTCTCTTTGTTTTAGATTAGTTTGAGTTGAGTTTCTATCACTCACCCTTGAGTTATGACTAGTATGAAAAGTCTATCCCAGTTTTTGGAAGACGGTGAATGTCTTCATTCTCTGTGAGCAACAATGGTTCTCTGTCATCTGAAGAACCTGGATTAGAACTGTCCATTGGTTGGGCTGACCTGCCCACAGAGGGTGAAGAAGAGCATTCCCTTCATCCTTCAGGAAACATCTGGCTTTTCTGGAAGCCAGTGATGGTCTGGGGGTAAGCTCAAAATAAAACAGCGTTATGATGGATGGGTAACTCAGCCACTCAGTTTGAAACCTTAGTCATCTCTATATCCTTTCTTTCTTCAGTTGTTCACCTCCTCCCCCAATTCTCAACACACACACACACACACACACACACACACACACACACACACACATCCTGTTAGTCATCAAGTCCTGTTGATTTGGATCAAATGCTTTATGGAAGTAGGTGGAGTAACCACAATGAAAGCTGGTGGCTGGTGGATTTTTCCTTCTGAACATCTTGCAAATCCAGTTTTTCCTCTGCATTTCTACTGTCACCATCGTGGACCAATGCAATTAGTCTCCCTGCCTCTAACCTCCACCCTTGCCATCCATTTCTCATATTTCTCCCAGAATTTGTTTTCTAAAGCACACTTTTGACCGCCACATGCTTTTGATGGATTTAAAAGTCTTCACCGGGTTTCCACTGCTGACTTGCTAAATTGCAAACTTCTTAGCTTGGCTTTCAAGACTCTCCATGAACTGGCCCACATTCACTCTCCAACATCCTATGACCTCTATGAATCAATCTTCTAGTCTTCTCACACCCCTCCCATTGTAGAACTGCTTACCAACTTCCCTTACTTCTTTCCCCAAGTTAAAACACTCTCCCTCCTTTTCTATGAGTCTTCAAGATCCATTGCAACGCTACCTCCTCCATAAATTATTCCCTGAGCATGCCAATCCACAGTGAATATCCCTTCTATGAATTCCGTAAACAATTGTTGTCTAGACGAGGGTTTTTTCAAACTGTGCTCATATTCTCAGGGAGTATTTGGCTAGAGCAAGTCAAGTTTTGGGAGTTTTTGTAAAACTACTGATTACATATTCAAATTTGGCTGAGTGTATTATTTCCATATCCAGTTTCTTTCTTGTCTTCTGCTTCCAAATTACATCCTCGTGCTATGGTTGTGCATTTATTCCCAAGTACAAATTAAGGATCATTAAAATTTGTTTTGCGACCTACAGATAGAGAACTGCTTATTATTAATGTTATTATGTAAAACCATGGCCACTGGGAAAATAGTATGAAAAGGGAAAAGAACCTCTATGACAATTTCCACAGTTTCTAAACCAAATACACTTTATTATTTCCACACTCTCAGCCGTTTTTCCCCCTCACTGTTTTAGTATGGAGGTTTAACTAGAAATTGGTATAAAATTTGTTGTATTGGCATAGTCTGACAAACAGTCATTGTGTACCTACTTTCTGCCAGGAATAGTGATAGATGCTTGTGACACAAAGATAAACAAGCCCCTGCGGGAGGAGGAAGAGTTTTCCAGATGGATTCAATGTAGAAGTACATTCTAAACAGAGGGAACAGCATATGCAAACTCACGTGTCCTAGAATGAGTGAGACGTGAAAACTCTGCGGTCCGGATTCTGTGGAATTTTTTTTAATTGAAAAATTTGGTGACTTTTAAAAGTTTGACAACCTCTGGATTAAACCCTTTCTCTTTGTCATATGTGCCTCTTTGCCATTTCGTTCTCCACAAGGGCAGCTCAGGGTCCAGATTCAGACACAAATAACCTTTACTGAGATCTGCTGGCAGAGGCCACTTCATAGGTCCATAGATCCTCTATTTAATTCTCCCATCATCTTAGGTGTTTATCAGCACCTCCAATTTAGACATGAGGAAAGCAAGGCTCAGATGGGTAAAGTGATTTGTCCCAAGTCTCACAAATAGGAAATGACCGAGGGATGATGTGAGTAACATCCACATCACATCTGGAGAGGTGACCAACTGGGCATTTTTTGGGCTGGGATGAGGAAGACCTTTCTTCCACTTTTCGAACAGCCTGCCGTCCCAGGTTCTAAGGTAACTACATCTTTTTTAGAGAGAAGGCTTTAAACAGAAGAGTGACCGTTTATCCATGATATTAGTAGGAAGAGATGACTTAAGGAGTTTGGACCTTAGAGAGCTTCTCCAGTACCTCCAGCTCTGGAGCTGGCACTTAGTAGGAACTCTTTTTGTTGAACGACTGAATCCTTCTCACGTGCGCGTGGTTAGTCCCTCCTCCAGGACTCAAAGTCCCTTGTGGGCAGGGTCCCCGCTGTGCCTGTCCAGGGACACTGTGCCAGGACACTGGGCAGAGTTTGGAAAACATCTGTTGAATAATGGATGAGTGAATGAACTCGGGGAGGGGGTTATGGCGGGAAGGCCACCCTGGCTCCAAAGACTTTCCAGGGTCGATGGGTGCTGTCCTGGCTCTCCCTAGTGCCTCTGGATGGGCCATTTCGTCCTCCTCCCTGTGGCCTCCCCATCTTACAGACCAGACCGGAGGGAGGGGCTATGCCGCCGGGGAGGCACCGCTCAGCCCCCAGGGGCAGGTCTCCCAGGGCGGCGCCCACTCCCCTCCCAGGGGTGGTGGTGGGGTGCGAGGGAGAGGTGAGGCCCCAGGCCGCTGAGTCCGCCTGGGGCCCCTTCTCTGCGACCTGCCACCGCAGACCTCTACCTGCCTCCCTGGCCGCCCCTTCGCAGCCCGGGGCCGGGTGTGCCCGGCGGGCACCTGGCCCGCCACCCCCGGGGGACCCCGCCGGCCGCCTCGGGAGCCCGCTCGGCGGGCCCGCGCGCTCCCCGGCTCGGGGACCGGTCCCCCGGGGCGCGGCCGGCCGCCGCCCCCGCCCCCCCGCCCCGGGGGCCGGGCCGGGCTCCCGGGGGGCGGGGACTCGCCCAGTGGCAGCAGCAGCGTCCGGGCCGGCGGCGGGCGCGGGGCGGCTTCCTGCAGGCGGCGCCGGGGCGAGCCGTTGCCCGCTGCAGCCGCCGCCGCCGGGTGGCCGGGTCGCGGTGCCGGGCGCTCGGGCCGCGTCGGTGCCTCCCGGGCGCGCTGCGCGGCCGTCGCTGCTGCCCGCGCTCGTGCCGCCGCCGCCGCCGCCGCCGCCGCCGCTGCCGGTTACGCCAGCCCCGCCGCCGCCCGCTCTGATTCTGCGCATAGGCAGCCCCCAAGCCTGTCATTCTGCAAAAACACAGTTTACTCAACACACCACACACACACTCGCACACACACGCGCGCACTCACACGCGCACACCGGCCCCCGCGCGCACACGCACGGAGGGCGCGAGCGAGCAGACGCGCACAACCGGCGAGCCAAGTTCCGCAGCCTGGCATGGCTTCTGGGGACCTTTACGAGGTACGGGGCCGCGGGGGCGCGGGCGGCCCTCGCCGCGGGCGGCGGGCGGCGGGCGGGCGGCGGGGCCCGGGCCGGGGCCGGGGCCGGGCGCGAGCCGGAGTTGCCGAGCCCGCGGCGGCGGCGGCGGCGGCGGCCGGAGGGCGGCGGGGGCCGGGCGCGCCTCCTCCCGCCCGCCGCCCGCCCGCCCTCCCGCGGCGCCCGCGCCCGCTCCCTCTTTCTCTTTCTCTCGCACACTCTCTCTTACTCCATCTACTTTGCGGCCTTGGAGGGGAAGGAGGAAGCCGGGCGGAGCCGGGGCGGGGGAGGTAGCGGTCCCGGGGAGGTGTTTCTCGCCCGACGAGCCGCCCCGAGTGCAGAAAGTACAGGTAAAAGTCGGCGCCGGACGTGCCGGGGACGCGGGGGGCCGCGCGGCCGGCGGGGGGCTGCGGGGCGGCGGGGCGCGGCCCGGGCTGGGCCGGGGGCGCGGGAGACGGGGGCGGGCGGGGGGAGCCGAGCCCAGCCCCGGCGGAGCGGGGTCCCGGGGGGCTGCGGAGGGGGCGGCTGGGTGGGCTTTCGGGGGACACCCGCCAGACCGCTCCCCGGGGCCACGAGGCCCCACCCTCCTGCCCCCACCTGCTGCCCCCGTCACCGGCTCGGAAGCCCTCCCGGCCGGGGCGTGGGGGCGGTCTTTGCGCGTGTCGTGGCTCCCTGGGGGCGAGAGGGGGCGCTGCAGAGGGCCCTCGGTGGAAGGAAGAGAACATGGAAGCCAGAGGTGGGTGGTAACACGTTGCTAGAGGACAAGGGATGTGAGCCCTGCTCTTGGGCCTCTGCGTCTCCCTCGGTGGATACCTGTCTCCAGGTCCACACAGGTAATGGCCAGCATTGGATACTTTGAAAGCGTCTCCAAGTGGTCAAGGAAGACGTTAATTTGGCGTCTTTGAAACAATGGAGAAATAGCTATGGCCCCTGGAGCTAGGTTTTGGCTAGCTCTGGATACGACTCTTCCTGCTTCTGGATTCTCGACGAGTGGACAGAACTAGAAACAGTCCCCACTCCTTGAGGAGAATGCCCCCAAAGAGGTGTTGGCCCCCAAGAGGAGGTTCAGGATAAGGAAGCTAAGAGACCAGCCATCTTTAACCAGAAGGCCTGCTGATCCTTCGAGAAACTAGCTTCAGTGGTCAGCCTGGACCTGGACTCTCTGAAAATGAATGCGTTAACACTAGCTCTGGTTATTAAGGCTTTGGGCTAAATTGAGGTGAATACCCTGAAAGGGTGGAAGTAGCCTTCTGGGTAGGAGACTGTAGGGGTGATTCACCCACAAGAGACTGTAGGGTGATTCACCCACAATGAGCTTTATTTTTTTGGGCCCTCTGGGCATCTGAAGCTTTTTCAGATGGTGCATTTGCTGGCTGATGTGAGAGAAGAAGGATGGAGAACAGGCAGGTTCGCATCTCAGCTCCCTGGTCAACCAGGGTTTTTTGGATGATTCTGGACTTGGTGAGGCCCAGATATGGACCGCTAGTCAGCGCCTCAGGTGGGGCCAGTGGATAATCTTGGCACGCCTTGAAAGAATGATGCAAGTTGACCTCTTCTCTACCCTACTGCCTTGTTCATCCCTCTACTAATAAGGAAAATGAAGTTGGGTAGGAACCTGGTGAAGAACTTTGGCAGATTGTGGCCAACGCGTCACCCACGCACTTTGATCTGTTTCAAGATGGTGGAACAATTTCTGAAACCAAAAGTTGAAGTACAGTAAAATGGAAGATTTGATTGAGCTTCCCAAAATATAACCAGCATTATGAAGACGTTGGCCAAAAGTGGATATTGTTCAGGGGCAAAGCTCCTCTCATTGGGAGCATGCATTTTTCTACTCATTGATACTGAGTCATCTTAGAGCTGCTGACCTTGTCTGGGTCAAAAGTTGCATCATGAAGGCGTTGAGAGGGCATATTAGGGAGTTGTCAGTATTTCTCCATTTAAAGTTTGGAACTTATAGAACCTTCTGGGGATAATTTCTTGTTTAATGTTCATCTGAAACTGCCCTCCTTAACATTGGTAATTATAGTTGCCAGATGAGTCTATTAAGAGGGGAGTTTTTATACTGGCCTTGGAACTATCTTAGCACATCAAGAGTTCTTACTGAAGTTCAATAAACAGGACAATAATAATAATTACTTCTGTGTTGGAGGTAATGGTACTAGATGTAAAATAGTTTTCCCATGGCTGATTATTCGCATAGTCATTACTAAAAGGGGTAACTTGTGTTACGAGAATATAACCAAAGTCAACATTTTTATAGCCTGTGTCTACATTACACAACATATACTGAGGAATTTAATTTGTTGTCCAAATTTAACTTTAAAAACAAGTGCTAAACTGCACCTTAGCATATATATTCCTAACTGTAAAATTGTTGTGTGTGTAAAAAAATAGGATGTTGATTTAAGGACAGATCTTGGAATATCCAGTACATTGATTGACCTTGAAAGAAAAATAAAGAAGAAAACTCATCTCATTCTCAATTATGGCATTGTGTTAACTAAATATTACACTCAAGCACATATAAAATGGCCTCTTGTAACCTCTAACCAAGAAACCACATTTTGAGTGGGCTGAGAACTAATAGCAATTTGTAATTGATGTGTTTCACCTGTGCGTCTACTGACATTATTCTTGAGCTTTCATGGCGAAGATGTGATTTGAATTGTAGAGATTCTTCGTCTTCTCTTTGGTATTTCAGACATTAAATTGTAAAGAGTAAACCTTCCGCCAATAGCATTTTTTAGGAATAAGTGCTGATTTTAAAGATCCCAGGGGCTGGCTGCTGTGGCCAAGTGATTAAGTTTGTGCACTCTGCTTTGGTGGCCCGGGGTTTTGCTTGTTCGGATCCTGGGCGCGGACAAGCCACCACTCATCAGGCCATGCTGAGGCGGTGTCCCACATGCCACAACCAGAAGGACTTACAGCTAGAATATACAACTGTGTACTGGGGGGCTTTGGGGAGAAGAAGAAGAAAAGAGGAAAAAGAAGATTGGCAAGATGTTAACTCAGGTGTCAAGCTTTAAAAAAAAAAAAGAAAAAAGATCCTAGAAAATGAAAACTTTTTTTGTGTAATGGTACTCTTCAGTCACAATGAAGAAATATGGGATCAAGCTCAGTTGCCAAAATTTTGGATCTTGATAGATTGTTTTGCTTTGTTTGTCCTATAGCAGAGATCTCATCGTCTGGTGTGGTATAGCCATCACCTATAGGAAGCCGATCGTAAATATTGGTTGGTCTTTTCAGAGTCAGGTATCTGGATACAAAATGATCTTCCTTATCCAGATGCTGTGGTCTGCATTCTGCTAAACGTGAGGTCATAAAGTGGCAGTCTGTCAGCCATGTCTGGGCTATGTATTTTGCCTTGCCTCGAGAGTAGATCAGAAAAATGGATTTGAGTACCTTTAGATGGAGCATGTGATCTCTAGTTTGTTGTTGTCCCCGTGCTCCCTGTGACCATGCACTCATTCTGCTTCACTCATATTTATGCAGCTCCAGTTGGCATTAGAGTTTGCAACCTCAGGATTGCAGTCAATCATTCTCTAAGATGTTTGGGTATCAGGAAGACATAATCGGTAGAATAAGGAGTCCAGTTCTCTCGTCCATCTCTGTGTCCCTAACTCCTTGCCCATTCAAATACTTGTTGACTGAATCAGTGAAGGGAATACCAAATTAAGTACATTAGTCCCCCTCATCCGCGGGGGATATGTTCCAAGACCTCTAATGGATGCCTGAAACCGCGGATAGCACTGGACTCCATACATACTATGTTTTTTTCCTATATGTACGTACCTCTGGTAAAGTTTAATTTATAAATTAGGTACCATAGGAGATTAACAACAATAATTAATAATGAAATCGAGCAGTTATAACAATATACTGTAATAAAAGTTACTGTAGATCTTAGCAACCTCAGCATGCGATTTTTTTCCTTTCCTTATCGAGTGGAGAACTTTCACGTTTTCACTTAAAGGAAGCACTTCATGGCTTCTCTTTGGCATATCCGAATTGCCAGCATCACCACTCTTGCGCTTTGGGGCCGTTATTATGTAAAATAAGGATTCCTTGAGCACAAGCACTTGGGTACCGTGACAGTCGGTCTGATAACCCAGATGACTACTGAGAGATTAAAGCTCAGGTAGCGTATAGAGCGTGGATACACTGGACAAAGGGATGATTCACGCCCCAGCTAGGATGGATTGGGAGGGTGCAAGATTTCATCACACATCTCAGAACGATGTGCAATTTAAAACCAATGATTGTTTATTTCTAGAATTTTCCATTTACCTCAGTTGACCGCGGGTAACCCAAACGGCGGAAAGTGAAACCACGGATAAGGGGACTGTTGTACCCATAAACAACCTTGGGTGACCTTTGTTATCCTTGTGTTGAGTGTTACCCTCTGTTCTCTTTTCTTCCCTGGCTCATGGTCTCTTGGTGGTGGTAACACCATGGGTAGGGGTGACTCTCTGGAAGGAAGTGTGGCTGAGTCCCTTTCCAGAGAACTGGCCTGTTATTCGTTGGAAAGATTGAATGTCACCCATGTGGCTTTCCCTGTGGCTGTTGGGTGGTATTTCAAACCCCTTCCCTTGTGATTAGCTGACATTGTGGAGGAGGGCTCCACTTCGTTGGCGAAAATGTTCAGAGAGAGTGCTGTATGTCTGTAGAGAATGTCAGTAGTGGCCAAGTTGAAATTTATTGAGATGGACTTGACAGCATAGTTCCTTATGTGATTGTCAACATTCTATTTATTTATACTTCCCAAAGTTCTATCTCAAAAGGTTGAAATGTGCTATATGTCTTTTTTGGGGATTGATAAACAGGCAGGCATCCATATCTATGTAATGTGTACATGTGTGTTTATATATATATATATATATATATATATATATATATTTCTAATATAAACTACTGCTTTCATTCCAAGTAAAATAAATAACAATAGGATAATTTTAGTTTTGTTGAAAGAAATTTACTTTAATTAAAAACTCTGCTACGCTGATAAACACAGGCATTTCTGCTATAGCACTATATATCCACCGTGCGTTCTGCAGAATCATGCACTAAAAGTACAGGGCTTATGGGAAAAACAAGACTGATTCAGACCGCTGAAAACCTGTGGAACTTTGTAACCAGAAACAAAAACAAAAACAAAAACAAATCTAATAAAAGCACAGCTCAGTTAAATCTCTACCAGGCTGTTGTTTGCCTTTAACAGGTCAGTCCATCCTTTACATCCTTCAAATTGGGCCTGTGCTTCCTTCTTCTCTCTGTAGCTTGCAGAGGGCATTTGCTTCTAATAGAGACCACTGTCATCAAGATTAAATCTGGGGGCTGGCCTGGTGGTGTAGTGGTTAAGTTTTTGGGCTTTGCTTTGGCAGCCTGGGGTTTGCAGTTTCGGATCCCAGGCATGGACCTGTATACCGCTCATCAGGCCATGCTGTGGCAGTGTCTCACATACAAAAAAAAAAAAAAATAGAGGAAGATTGCCACAGATGTTAACAATCATCTTCAACACAGCAACAGTCTTCCTCAAGCAAAAAGAGGAAGACTGGCAGCAGATGTTAGCTCAGGGCCAATCTTTCTCACCAAGAAAACAAACGAAAATAATTATGACTGGCCCAAGGTGTTGCCCTCTTCATTCATCCATATAGGGAGAAATTCTTTCGTAGCTTCATCTGTGACTTGCAGCTTCATCGGGCAGGTTAGCAGAGTGGAAAGCATAGTGTTCTCGAAGCCGCCATCAGCCGCTATTCATGTTAAAAGAAGGTGCTTGAGTGTGTATTCAGTTCTGTTCTAAGGTCTTCATATATCAAGTCTCCCTCTTTCCTTAGAGCGGGCTTGCCTATGATTGCTTCCAAATATTAGCAAACTAGGAAGAATGAAATAAGAATCTACACAACTTAGTTGTTGCGCTGACATCATTCCCCTGTTTACCAATTGTGTCTGAACTAATTGCTGTTAAAGAAACACGTGTAGAGGCAGAACAGATGGTTACCGATATAACTTCTTGAATCTCGGTACCAGTATTTGAAGAGGCAGATATGGTCAAAGAAAATACATCGGTTGAGTTGAATTGATTCCTTGGCTCGTAGTAGGCTCCTGATGGATATTGAATGGGTGTATGATTCTCCCACCTTTTGAAAGTTATTTTAAATTATTCCCCGTGGGTAGATGTGAGCTTATTTTCAACTAGACTTTCATGTCAAGTCATTCCTCACTGTGTAAGATCATTTCTTTGGGGGCTTAAACTGTCCTTGAAGGGAGTCGATGTAGCTCCTTGCACCCTGACTGATTGCTAAGGAATGGTTCAGGCATGGTCATTATCAAAGATCCTAAGTATTGGAGACATACGTTTAGATTCCAAAGATGAGTCCCTCTGCATCTCTTGGATGGTGAAGAGAGGTATAGATGTGGCCGAATTCATGCCACCATCATTCATTTGTTCATTTCACATTAATAGAACACCAAATATATGCCAGCTACCGGAGAAATGAGATTGTGCTTTCAATGAACCTACGGTCTAGTGGGAGATAGAGTTAAGAAAATGATTTATAGTGCAATGGAAAAGTGTTAGGACAAGGGAACGTGGGGTTCTCTAGGAGCAGGGGGAGATCCAGCCTTGGGGGAATGGGAAAAGGCCTCCAGAGGAGGTGGTGGCTATTGAGGAGTTTAAATTAGGTGATGAGCATAATCATATTTGCAGGACTTATTGGGAATATTTATCTTTTCTCTTTTTGAAAGCAATTTGTGTATTTTTGCATCTTTAAAAAATGTAAGCATAAAGAGAAAAATAAAAAGTATAATACCCAAGAAAACTATTATTATGCACTTAGCACACACTTGATGTTCAATAAATACTAATGTGATACCTGCATTAATTAAAATGTCAGCTTCTTGAAGTAGATAGAAATGTAAGAGTGAAATTGTTTTCTGTATATATTTATGTAATTAAAAAAACCAGATTGGAATGTAGGGTACATACTGTTTTAAAACTCATTTTATTTTCACATATATATGATATAAAATATGATTCTATATCATGATTTTGAATGACAGGTTAACTTTCTTTGAATAGCTGCACCATTTTGTCTATAGCTAATCCCCTCTTGTTGGACATCTAGAGTATTTCCATTTGTAAACCATTATAAATATTGCTGTTATTAATCTCCATGAACATAATTATTTGTATGCATATCTTATTGTTTTCCTCAGGATAAATTCTGAGAGGTGACATTACTAGGTTGAAGAATGTGAACATTTTTAACACTATTGATATATAACCTCAGATTGTCCTTCAGAAAAGGACAGTGGGTTAGATTGGAGGAAGACTAGTTAATGTGAGCAGTTCATATGCTGTTTCAGTGATTGAAACAAGCAATATTGGTGGCTTGAACTAAGGGAGTGGTAGAAGAGACAAAGAGAAATGCATGGAATTGAAATATTTAAAAAGAATCAGCACATATTTGGTGCATAAGTCAGGCTTATGTTTGTATATAATATAAAATATACAATAACAGTGACTTAAGGTTTATTTTCTTAGATGAAATAAGCTTGGAGTCAGGCAGTTCAAGGTTGGTATGATACTCTGTGAAGTTCTCAGGGTATCAGGCTCCTTCTGTCTCTTTCATCTTCAGCTGTAGCTTCTGTCCTCAAGGTCACTGCTTGGTCCAAGGTGGCCATGGAGCTCTAGCCATCTTTTTCATAAGAGGATGGAGGAAACAGGAAGGAGGCAAGGGCAAAATTTAGGTCATCCTTTATAAACAGCTTACTGGAAGTGCCATACAATCCTGTTTTCATCTCGTTGGCCTGAACATAATTATGTGGTCACACTTAGCTGCAAAGGAGGCTGGAAAATGTGCTTTTTCAGCTGTAGTAACCACTCCTCTCTTCAATAGAACTTGATTGTCAGTATGTAGAGAATGAAGGAAAGCCACGAGTTGAGGAACAACTTCTTGATTTCTGTTTTGGTCCAGTAGATGGGTGGTGGAACCACTCGTGGAGATAGTGAACCCAGGAGGAAGCAGGGATTGAAGGAAGTGGGCTGTGGAAAGGACAATGAGTTCAGAGTATGTGTGGGACAGTCAGGCCTAGATATACATAGCAGTAGGTCATATGAGCCTGAAACTCAAAAGCAGTATCTGGCATGGAGGTAGAGATTGGGAATCATTAGTATCTAGATTATAATTAAAGCCAAAGGATAGTGGGTAAACATGAGGCGGGTGCACTGCTGGAGTACCGGAGAAAATGGACATTTAAGGGATGGAAGAAGAGAAAGAAGATCAGATTTATGAGGAGTAGCAAGAGAGGCAGAAGGAAAAACAAGAGGCTTCGCTGTTATAGAAGGCAATGGAAAATGGCATTTCAAGAAAAAAGACATGGTCAACAGTGTCCTTTGGATTAAATAACCAGGAAGTCATTGGTAACCTTAGGGAGCATCTGTTCCAAAGAGTGTGTTGGTGGGTGGGGAATGGCTTCATTGCAGTGTGATGATGAGTGAGAAGTGTTGGGAATGTGGATGTAGAGACATCTTGTATGGGCAGCACTTTTAAGAATCTCCTAGATAGTGAGGAGAGAGGGAACGTGATATCCAGGGATGAAGTGGGAGAATGGATCAGCCATCTCCATTCCCCTAGTTCTGGACATGCTTTGCTTTTTTGGATGACTTGGATAACAAAAGATTGTGGTGTAGACTTTGGGTTATTGGACTTACATTCTTAGAAGAAGTGAATTTCCGTAAACCCTATAAACCCATCTCCTGCTGACCTATGACTGTTGAGTCCAATTAATTTTAGCTGGAGAAAAAAAAAGAGCATGTATAATGTAGGCATACAGAATCTTTCTAAATAAACTTTGGTCAAGGAAAAGATCTTGCTGAGTGGAGGACAGGGAGATAAAGTTCTTTATTAAGGGTTTGTCAGATCACGATGGTGCTATTGATAAGTGAATGTGATGGTATTTTTTGTGTCCACTTGGCTCCCTCCAGTCCCCAGTTATTCCATCAAACACTGATCTAGGTGTTGCTGTGAGGGTATTTTGTAGATGTGATTAAAGTCCATAGTGAGTTGATTTTAAGTAAGGGAGATTATTCTAGATAATCATGGTGGGCCTGATTCAGCCGGTTGAAAGGCCTTAAGGTTAGAACTGAGGCTTCCCCAAAGAAGAAGAAATTCCATCTGTAGACGGCAGCTTCAGTTGGAAGAGTTCCAGCTTCCCCTTCCTAATGACCTGTCCTGTGGACTTTGGACTTGCCTAGCCAGCCCCACAACCATGTAAGCCAGTTCCTTGCAATAAATCTTGTAATGTATGGTGGTTCTGCTTCTCTGGTTGAACTCTGAAGCAGTCAGGGTTCTAGTTCACACTCCGCCATAATAACAGTGTGCCATTAGGTAGGTCTTTTAGTCTTCTTAAACCTTGGTGGCCTCTGCTGTAAGATGAGATCTCTTCTATTTTTGAAATTTCTCCTGCTGATTTGAGTCTGTTACTTCTTCAGATAAACACCTCCCTTGTTAGTAGCTGTCGTCACCTTGTTTGTATGCATGTGTCAAGAGGGGCAAGCCCAGAGCTCCAAGAACCCCGCCAGGCCTTGGTGTTCTGTCACACTGCTGTTGTTCCATGGAGCTGTGCTTGGATGGCCAGCAGAGGTGGTGCTGGACCTCCAGAGGAGGCCTCTTCTGGGTCTGAAATTCACCCCTGCCTTGAGTCAGCCTCCTGCTCTGGTAGTTGAGTGAATGATGGGGCTTGTAGAATAGCTCCTCTCAGTCCTGATCCACCTCCTCTTGTCCCTTCTTCCAGCTGATTGTCTCCCTCTGACAGTGCCCCTTAGACTTAGCCGGTGGATAGAAGCCGCTACTTCCGAAGGTCGCATCACTCCAGGGAAAAGGCCGTCAGTTGACCAGCCCTTAAAAAGCAATAGGTTCCTGAGAAGCCTTGGAGGGCCATTGGTTTGTCATTTTATGTCCCATTTTTTCTTATTATAAAGGGCACTGCTCCTAAATTATTCCCTCAACTCCAGTCGCCCCAACTCTCCTAGAATCTCCTGGGGGTGACCCATCACCATGTGGCTTCATAAATGACTTAAAGAAGGATCAGCAGAAACTTGAGAAACATCTGTGGGACTTTGGCTCTGGGCCACACACTGCCATGCCAGGAATTCCCCTGCCGAGGGGCCACCACCTTATTCTCAGATTCTTGATCGGGGAATTTTCCTCTTTGGTTTTCATTGCCTTGTCTTCTAGTCCATTGTTTTAAAAATCATGTCTCAAGGGGTCTGCTAACAAACCATGGATATTATGCAAATACTGGATTTGAATTTTATTTAGAAATAGTCATTTAATAATCCATCAATCAAATATTGACTGTCTGTTGACTCCGTGCCTGGAACTTTGTGAGGTGCTAGGGCTGCAGCCTTGAAGGTCTTTTCAATTGTTGTTCAGAATGTGATCATCGCAAAACCTAAGACCCAGATCCGGTTGTAGACCACATTTTTAACACATTGGAGTGTTCAGTACATTAAAGAGGGCAGACAGGTCAACTGTTTTTTGTGAGCAGACCTCAGAATACAGCTTTTCCCGCCATCTCTGGACATATATTTGAACTTGTGGTCAATGCACTGTTTTAGCAGTGTTGTAGGTCTGCAGTGTTCCTGGGAAATTCAGGCCTCTTCATAGCTCTCCACATAAAACTGTACAAACAAATATTCTTTACAACACAGTGCACCCCATTCAATGAAATACCACTCAGTGAGGTGTGAGATACCTCAGTGAAACACCAAGGGTCAGATGGTGGTGGTCGGTGAATGGTCTAGATGTGGTGTGACCATCAGCGTGTGATAACAATTGAAAGTGTAGCACTTTTTCTCCTTATGTTGTATAAAAGGTACTGTTGGGATGATTGAGAGTTCCAGATCCTTTTTCCCTGACTTTTAAATTTGAGAGAAGGAATGTGAGCACTTGTTTTATGTACAGGTTCAGCCACAAAACAGACATGTCCTTCGTCTCTTCTTTCAGACTCCAGGATCGGTTAGAGTGTAGTGTACCCTGATATTGCAAGACAAGATAATCCAAGCCAAACTGATACTGCTACAGCCACTTTTCATAGCAAATCAAAGACTGTTTTCTTATTTACAAGCAGACCAAATGCAGAAATAAATTGCTGAGGCTGTTAATTGGATGACAGCTAACATCCTAGGACCTCATTTAAAAATTTTTCTATTAATCAAAATAGGCTTTATTGTGCTCATGAGTTAACTCACTGATGAGAAGCTGTCATAAGTTAAACTTACAAAAGACATCTATGCTAAGAGATTTTACATATTTAGTTTTCTGGGGCCATTTTGATTGGGAAAAGGGTTACATTGCTGAGCCCCAGCATTTTCTGTTAGACTCTAAGCTCTCTGAGGGCAGGACCATGTCTGTATTAGTCATGATGTATTCCCAACTCTTTGGCACTTTGCTGGACACATAGTAGCTTTTCAGTAAATACTTGTTGAATGAATGATTGAAAACGTTTGAACTGATGCTTCTAGGCCACCTTGGCCTTCTCTTGAGTGAGCTTCCTTTTCTGCTTCCTGTGCGGTGGTGTTCTCTCCCTTTTCTAAGAAGATTCCATCAGATTGTCCTCGAAATTCATGTTTCCATTTTGCCTTCCCCCAGATCTCGTGTAGCTTTGTTAGGTAACAAAAGTCCCTTAAAGCGAATTGAAACATTCAAGCCATTGTCCCTCGTTATGAGTGACGACTCAGTTGAGAGTAGCCATTCTCTGTCGAGGCCTGCATGTGACAGAACCCCTTTCACGCCGACACGCACAAAGACCGCCCTATAGTTTGCAGCTGCCGCTGCCATTTGCAGCTCTGCCTCTTTTCTCTACTCTTGCCTCAGTGGGTTGGCCCTGTTTGATACACACCATCCTTTTTGGGTTGGGCTGCCTGGAACCAGACTCTGAAATGGAGAGTTGTATCCAGAGGGTCTCCTGAAGAATGCGCTTCGGAGATACACCTGTAGGGAAGTGAGGAAGGCAAGACTAGACCAATGGTGAGGCTGACTTGCAGTAAGATTACAACCGAGGTCTCAGCTGATCCTATGGAAGGCTCTTGAGCTGGGATGGCCCTTCAGAAATGTCCCAAATTGAGGCCAGGGAACTGGGCCATCATATCCTTGCATCAGCCAGTCATTGCTGGTAGGCTGCCCCATGGGAGGGAGTGTATTCTTGGGCAGGGAAGTTCCCTGTGGCAGAGGACAGTTCCCTTTGAGGGGCACATCTGTGAGCAGCAGAGATATTCCTAGAAGCAGAGGGGATGGGCACATCCACCCTGAAAAGGAGACCTGGGTGGAGCATCACATCATCCACTAATGGATGCTCTGGATCCTCCAGAATACACGTCTGTCACCTTGGTTGTATTTTAGATTATTGGTGGCTCCATTGAAGACGTCGTTGGTCACTTGCCAGCTTCATGGGGCAGCCTGGTCTTGAGTCCTCACAGACGGGCGTGTGTTAGGATGGTGGTGTGATTCCCTCGTTTCCCCATGCAGCAGGCACACATGTCCACAGGGGGGCCAGTATTTTGGAGGCTGTCATTTCTGTTGGGTCTGTGCCTCTTATTCTTGAAATGTGGTTTTCTCGGTCATTCTCCCACTCTTCAGTCACCTTTGTGTCCTCATCTGTTGCTGCCTCTTCCTCAAACTTTGGAGCTTCTCAGGGTTTTGTCCAGGGTTCTTCTGTTCTCTCATTGTGCTAGGGTAACTGTGTGGATGATTTCCAAGTCTCTGACGCTTGCCTGGACTTTTCTTCCGAGCTCCAGAGCTGTCCATCTAATTCCACTTGGACTCTTCAAACTCAAAATATTCGAAGTTGAACTTACTATCTTCCTGTGTAAAACTTGCTTTTCCTTCTGGGTTCCTAGCCTCACTAGGACCTCCATCCACCTGTTCCTTAGCCAGAAGCATGGCCTCTTTCATTTTGCCCAGATACCATGTATGTTCTTTTGAGTCAGCATCCTGCCTGTTTCTTGAATCTGCCCTTTTCCCTTCTTAATCACTCTCATCACTTCAATTCAGGAGACAAACTCCCACTGCTTGGGTCGCTCCAAAACCTCTTAGCTGATACCTCTGCATCTAGTCCAGTTTTTCTCCATACTCTCCTCACAGGCTTTTTCTAAAATCCCCATTTTATCACGTCTCTCTCCTGGTGAACTACCTCTAAGTAATGCATAAGCTCTTTGTGATTTGATGCCTTCTTGCCTCCTACTGTGTCTCCATTTACAATAGATAGCCTCTCCAGAGAGATCTGCTCTTGGTTTCTGGAACGTTCCATGTACTCTCCTTTAATCACACCCTTCCAGATGACTGGGGTGCTCTCCATCACCAGCCCTGCCCCATTTTTGCTCGCTTAATTCCTGCTCATTCTTTATGTCTCAGCTTAGATGGAGCTCTTGGGAAAACTTCCCTGACTCATCAAAGATTTTCTTTGGGCTCCTGTGGAACCTGATTCTTCTCTCATTATAGCCCTCGCTTTAATGTGTTGTAATTTATCATCTTGTTTTCGAAGTCTCCCCCTGGCTGGTAAGTTTTGTGAGGGCAGGGATTCTCTGTCTTGGCCCGTCTTGAGCACTAGCACAGCGCAAAACTCAAATCTGTGTAATGAGGGAATTAATATACTTGTCTTTTATTTACACGGAAGTTGAAATTGTCTCAGGTATTTCTACAATCTATTTTGTATGAAGCTTGAAGGCATTTTCAATCTTTCAGTTTTCCTAAGGGCATATAACTCCTTAGTCTCTTTTCTTTGTCTTTATTGACCAATCAATCAGTGGATATTGGTTTCTCATAAGCAAAATTCACCGACAGCTTTTGGCTTTGCGTGGTTAATAAAGCTAAGGCAGTCAAAGGAATGCTGAATCTTGGAGTTGGATGGGAGTTTTGAAGTCATCTGCTTAGTCTTCCACTAACATCTCCGACAAGATCAAAAGCGAGGGCCTCTTTTACTCTCTTGAAGGAGACAAATGCTTGAGATGCTAAAACTGGCTACTTGCCTTCACTAAAATCTGAGTGTGTCATACGTGAGACAGAGACAATATCTTCCTGCGCTGTTCTAGAGAGTCGCCTTGAAAATCTTGATGTCATTATTGCTTGCTTATGCAAGACTTAGTAACAGAGGCCAGTGAGGCTCAGCACAGCCTTGAGTCTTGTTTAATTCTCTTGTTGAAGAAGAATGGCGTTAGGATCTGCCTCACCGGCTGAAGTCACAGGCCTTGACATTATGGGGAGCACTTGATATCTAAACTTTTCCTGGAAATCCAAACTCATTTATGAACTGTTGGAAGTCAGATCAAGTATGGAACCCAAAGCACCCATTGCAGTAAAAAGTGAAGGGGCAAAATTCTAGCGTGTTGATAGTTGCATTGCTGTATTTGCTTGTCTGTGTTGCCACCTAAAACCACATTCACTTTGATGAATACGCTACACATGGAGACCCGGGAAACAGACTTTGGTAAGGGTCTTGTCGTTAATAGAAAGAGAAAGGGAACCACCCAATGGCTGCCTTTGGGATGGAAGAACATACATACCCTCTTCAAACCATAGACCTAATTTTCTCTCTGAATTGATGTATGTTTTGGTACCACGTAGAAGGTCCTAGATTGTTTTCTCACCTTGCTTCTCAAACATGGCAGAGTTGGAAGAGTCTTTGATATCTTGAGGGATTTTTATGTTTTATTACTCCCCACCCCTACCCTTGTGTGGCTCTGTCTACGGTATTGTCTTTTTGGGAAGCTCATGCAAACCCCATTTGCTTTTGACTTAATGAGTTGCTGTATATCTTTTGAAGAAGTCTAACCTCTGATCCTAGTTGATGCATAGAGAGGTTATTGAAGTATGACTTCCTATGATTCTTGTATAAAGTAATCTTAATAATAATGGCAAAAACAGTAATAAAAGCAGTTAATGGGTGTTTACTGTGTGGCAGACGCTGTCTAAATTCTTCACTTAGTCATTCCTATGGGATGGCTCCTAGTATTACCCCAGATTGTGATTCGGAAGCCGGGGCTCACAGTCACCAGATGGTACAACCGAGATTTAAACCGGGTCATCTGAAGTACCACTACTCATCTTGTGCTAAATTGTAAAATGCCCATGGGTTCCCTTCTGACTTCCCTCCTTTTGTTACTCGGTGTACTTGTACCGTAGGCTCTCTCTTGGACCTGTGCTTTACGCGGAATCTCGGGGATAGGTCAGTGACTGTTGCACAAGAACAAGAAAAGGAACAAGAAAATATTCCTGCTTCTCCATGCTTATAGCACGAAAACACAATTGTGTATGTCGTGTATCGTTCAAGAGAGGGGTGACCCAGGCCAGCCTGCGTGTTAGCATGTGAAGGAGTTCCTGTGAGATGAGTTCATCAGGCCGGGCAATCTTCCGTTTGAGTCTGTCTGAGTAGATGTTTGTCACGTTGCTTTCAGCCATGTCGCTTCAGAGAAAGTGATGGCTCTGCCCACCTGGTAATTACGATGGAGAACCAGTTTCAGTGGTGTTGGTGTTGGTTGGCCTTGACTCAGGCTTTAGCATTGAGAAGAGTGGTTTTGAGGGCGTTTGGTAACGTTTCTTGGTCAGTCTCATTTCATCCTTTCAGCATCCTTAGGAGCCTCGGTGTATTTTCCCATATGCTCTTTATTTATTTTGGTTGGCATGGTGTCTGCATCCCTTCATGGTTGAAACTGGCGGGATAGTGTTTTGAAACTCTTTCTTCAGTACCATGTACTGTACTTAGAGTTTGGTGTCTGGTGGACAGTGTACATATGGGTTTGTGCTTAAAACAGCCAGGCTTCCCATGGGTGAGGCAAATAATCCCACATGCCAGCCAATGGGTCTGCACACTTGGCTTTAAAAAAGTTAGCATCCATATTGCTAATCTTTACTAAAATTAAGATAGTATGTTCAAATAAGCAGAACCATTCATACCAATACTTAAAGCAATAGAAAGAAATAGGAGATATAGGAAACTAATTTTTTACCATCTGTGTGACAAACTGTAAAGTACTGACAGTAATTTATCAGTGTACTTTTCTGTAAGAAAACTTGAATAGAGAAGAAAACTAAGATATAAGAGAATACATATACAGATGGAAATACAGTTTCTTTCCTTCCTAGGTATTTTGCATTGGGTTGTCCAGAGGACCTGACATTTCTATTGATTCTAGTAAAGAGTCTTAGAGGCTGGAATATCTTAGATGTCATGTAGTCTAATTCCTCCCCCAGTGTGTACATTCTTCACATATCATCACCCAGTTCCTCCTGGGAAACTTTCCAAGGAAGCAAGGTGCTCCCCGTTGAAGGGCAGCCTCTCACATTTTGGTGGAGTGTACTTGCTGTTGGAAAATGCTTTGTTACAGTGAGCCACAGTCTGCCTCCTTGTGCACTTTCTACCTGTTTGTAAGAGTAATGAATTTAGTCGCCAAGAACTATTGGTTTCATTTCATTGGATAGCTCCATTTCCCCTGCTACCGTCCTAGTCCAAGCCATTCCTTTCTCTCTTCTGGAAGAAACAATAGCCTCTTAAGTGGACTACCAACATCTCCTCTTTGCCGTCTTCTGTTCTCATACTGTATCCAAAGTGAATGTTTGAAAAGGTGGTTCTGCACATGTCACTTTCATCCCAAAGCCTTCGATGGCCTCCCATAGCTCTTGGGCAGAAGTCCAAATACTCAACATGGTGTAACACCTGCCTACCTTTCCAGGCTCAGCTAAGAACGCTCTTCCTTTTCTTCTCTGGGTACCAAACTCACTGCCTCTTTCCAGTTCATGCAAATGTCCTTTGCCTCAGGACCTTTGCTCATGCTGTTTCTTGTACCTGGAAGGCCCCCCTGGCCCTGTCTGGTCTCTTCTTCCCTCACTTTTCAGCCCTAAAGTTGATTCACCAAGGACACTTTCCCTGACCCCCAGACCAGGGTAGACCTCCCTGTTATGTATTCTCTGAGCATGCTGTGCTGCTCCCTTCGCCGCATTGGTCCTTGTAATCAGTCAGTTATTTTCATACTTATTTAGGGGCTTTCTTCTTTAAGGCAGGGTCACATCTTGCTCCGTCATGTATCTCCAGCACCTAGAGCATGAGAGGTGTCTGTGGGAGTCTTCCAAGTGTTCCAGAAAGCTTTGGGCCACTAGAAATTAGGACCGTTTCCTCCACCAGAGTAAGCATCACTATCTGTTTTTCCCTCCTTTTATCAATTGTGTTTCCTAACCTTCACCCTCCTGGTTGTTCTCTCGTGGGTATCTCTAGTCTGTTTGACGCCCTACCTTAAATGGACTACCTACAATACTTCTTGGTTTCATCAGCCAAGGTCGCTTCTTGTAATTTGGACGCTGGGCTTGTTATTAATTTAGTCTCAGGAAAAAAAACCAGAACCTGAATTGCAGACTAAATATTGAAAAAATAACATGAATGTAAACAGAAGACTTAGAACTTCTGGGCAATGAGTTAAGTGGAGCTTAGAGGAACTTTCATAACCTGAAACACGTACACTAAAAACAAAATGAATTAACTCAACGTTCATCTCATGCGGTTAACAAAGGAGCAACCAAAAATGAAAGGAACCATAAAAAAGGAATAACATAAATAAAAGCAAAAACATTGATAAAATAGAAAAATAGAATAAGTGTATTAACATTGTATTAGCTTTTTCTGATGGCAAAGTTTTACATATATATGTATATATCACAATTTTTTTTATTGTGGTAAAATATATATAACATAAAATTTGCCATCTCAACCATTTTTAAGTATACAGTTTGGTGACATTTAGTATTTTCACAATGTTGTGCCACCATTACCACTGTCTTGTTCTGGAACATTTTTTATCATCCTGAGAGGAAACCCCACACCCATTAAGTAGGCATTCCTCATTTCCCCAGCCCATGGCAACCACTAATCTGCTTTCTGTCTTTGCCTATTTTGGGTATTTCATATAAATGGATACCTTTATGGATAGCAAATCCATAAGGACAGAAATGGATAAATATATATTTGTGTTTCATATAAATATATAGCCTTTTCTACCTGATTTTTTTTTTTTACTTGCCGTAGTGTTTTCAAGGTTCATTCATGTTGTGGCATGTAATCAGAATTTCCTTCATTTTTATGGCTGAATAATATTTCGTAGTATTGTATGTCTACCACATTTTGTTTATCCATTCATCTTTTGATGGACACTTGGGTTGTTTCCACCTTTTGGCTCTTGTGAACAATGTTGCTATGAACTTGGCTTACAAGTGTCTGTTTGAGGCCCTGTTTTCAGTTCTTTTGAGTATATACTCAAGAGTAGAATTGCTGGGTTATATTATAATTCTGTGTTTAACTTTTTGAGAAATTGCCAAACTGTTTTCCATAACATCGGTGCCATTTTACTTTCTCATCAGCAGTGTGTCGAGGATTCCAGTTTCTCTGCATCTTCACTAACACTTGTTACTTTGCGTGTTTTTTTTTTTTTATAGTAGTCATCTTGGTAGTTGAGAAATGGTACCTCATTATGGTTTTGATTTGTATTTCCTTAAATGACTAATGGTATTGAGCATCTTTTCATGTGTTTATTGGCATTTGTGCATCTTCTTTGGAGAAATGTCTATTCAAGTCCTTTGCCCGTTTTTGAATTGAGGTTTTTTTTTTGTTGTTGTTGTAGGAATTCTTTATACATTCTGGATATTAAACACTTATCAGATATATGATTTGAAAATATTTTCTCTCATTCTATGGGTTGTCTTTTCATACTCCTGACAGTGTCCTTAAATGCATAAAAGTTGTAATTTTAATGAAGTATCTGTTTTTTGTTTCATTGCGTATGGTTTTGGTGTCATATTTAGGGTAGAACTTCCAGTGTTATGTTGAATAGAAGTGAAGAAAGTGGGCATTGTTGTCTTTTCTTGGTCTTAGGAGAAAAGCTTTCAGATTTTCATCATGGATATGATGTTGGCTATGGATTTTTCATAAATTCTCTTTATCATGTTGAGAAAGTTTCCTTCTGTTCCTGGTTTTATGAATGGTTTTATTATGAAAGGGTGTTGGATTGTGTTAAATGCCTTTCCTATGTTGACTGAGATGGTCACGTATTTTTTCCTTCGTTTTATTAATGTAGTGCATTACATTTATTGATTTTTATATGTTGAACCACCCTTGCACTCCTGGGATAAATCCCACTTGGTCATGGTGTGTGATCCTTTTACTATGCTGCTGGATTTGGTTTGCTAGTATTTTGATGATGATTTTTGCATCTATATTCATAAGAGATATGGGCCTGTAGTTTTCTTGTAATGTCTTTGTCTGGCTTTGGTTTCAGGGTAATGGGGGTGTCATAGAATGAGTTAGGAAATATTCCCTTCTCTTCAGCTTTTTGGAAAAGTTTGAGAAAGATTGGGGTTAATTCTTCTTTAATTGTTTGGTAGAATTCAGCAGTTAAGTCATCTGGTCCTGGGCGTTTCTTCGTTGGTAGTTTTTGATCACTGATTCAGTCTCCTTACTTGTTATAGGTCTATTCATATCTCCTATTTATTCTTGAGTCAGTTTTGGTAGTTTGTGTGTTTCTAGAAACTGCTCCATTTCATGTAGGTTATCCAGTTTGTCATGTAGGTATCCGGCAAATTCGATGACCTACATGAACAATGCTGTTTGTTCATGGCATTCTCTTATAATTCTTTTGATTTCTGTAAGGTCTGTAGTAATATCTTCTCTTGGCAATTTGAGTCTTCTCTCTTTTTTTCTTAGTCAGTTTAGATACAAGTTTCTCAATTTTGTTGATCTTTTCAAAGAACCAGCTTTTGGTTTCATTGATGTTCTCTATTTTTCTGTTCTCTTCGCTATTTATCTCAGTTATAATCTTTATTATTTCCTTCTTTCTGCTAGCTTTGAGTTTAGTTTGCTCTTCTTTTACTAGTTCCTTAAGGTATACAGTTAGGTTATTGATTTGTGATCTTTATTTTTTTTTTTCTTGGTGAGGAACGTTGGCCCTGAGCTAACATCTGTTGCCAATCTTCCTCTTTTTGCTTGAAGAAGATTCTTGCTGAACTAACATCTGTGCCAGTCTTCTTGTATTTTGTGTGTGGGATGCTGCCACAGCGTGGCTTGATGAGCATTGTGTAGGTCTGCGCCTGGGATCTGAACCTGTGAACCCTGGGCCACCAAAGTGGAGCACACAAACTTAACCACTACATTACTGGGCTGGCCCCTTGATTATTTTTTAATGTAGGTCTTTCGAGGTATAAATTCCCCCCTGAGCACAGCTTTCACTACATCTCATAAGTTTTTATATGTTTTGTTTTTGTCTGTCTTAAAATATTTTTAAATTTCCCTTGTGATTTTTTCTTTGACCCATTGGTTGTTTAAGAGAGTGCTGTTTAATTTTCACCTATTTGTGAGTTTTCCAATTTTCCTTCTATTATTGATTGCTAACTTTATTCCTTTCCTGTGTTTCCTTCTATTGTTGATTCTAACTTTATTTATGTGGTCAAAAAAGATACTTTATGTGATATCAATCTTTTAAAATTTATTAAAACTTGTTTTGTGGGCTGGCGTGTGGTCTGTCCTGGAGAATGTACCACGTGCACTTGAGAAGAATGTATGTTTTGCTGCTGTTGTGCATTTGGTTTCTGTATGTTAGGTGTAATTGGTTTATAGTTTTCTTCAAATCATCTGTTCCCTTACTGATCTTTCTGGTTGTTCTATTTATTATTAAATGTGAAGTCTTAAAGTCTCCAGCTCTTGTAGAGCTGTATATTTCTCCCTTCCATTCTTTCAATTTCCATAATGTATTTTGGGGCTAGAGCGTTAGGTGTGCATATGTTTTATAATCATTATATCTTCTTGACAGATTTAATTGGAATTTTTAAAAAGCCATTTTGTTGTTTGATTAGGTCATATGAATCTTGAAGTCAGTTAAAACCTCCTAGATTTTTTGGAGGTCCTTAGTTTACTACTTTTTACTGACCCTACCCTTGTGTTATTGACATTTTACCATCTTCCTCTAAATTATATGGAAGATTTTGTCAAATGCCTTGTCGCTTTTAAGATATTGTACATCTGTATCGTTTTCCTTGTGTACAACCCTGCAAATCTTATTAAAGGAGGAAATGAGATTGGTGTGAAGGATTTGCTTATTGTAATGGTTCCATGTTGTTATTGATAAATCATTTCATAGTTTTGTATAGACCTATAAAATAACCTTTAAAAAATCCGTTTTAGGATTTTTACCAAGAATTCACAGCAAGCCGCTTAGTTAGCAGTTTGTAGAACAGGAACAGCAGCGTGTGTGTCTCTGTTCTGCACGCAGTTCTTTTTCAGGATTTTAAAAAATTGCTAGTTACACTCTGTAATTTCCTTACAAGGTTGTTTTCAGGTCCTCAGATCATCATAAGTTTGGGTCCGGAGGTTTGAAATCAGCTAGAATGAAAGTGCTTGTGTGTCTTCTTCTCAGTTTCCTCTCCCCATTATATGTTTTCCTAATAAATACGGATAAAGCAAATACATATTCACTGCCAAAAATTTTTAGAAAATAGGAAAAACAGGAAAGAAAATAACTCACAATTCTTTTATTTAGCAGTGTCCACTGCTAACACTGATGTATATCCTTCTAATCTCTTTTTCTGTTTACACAGGGAATATCCAAATGTGTATGTAATAACCACAGAATACAAAATTATGGCCATACGGTGCAAAATGTTTTGTAACTCTTTTTAATTATATATTATATTTCTTTACTTTCTTTGGTAGTGTCCTATAACATGATTTTAATATGCCATACCGTATAATTTATCACCTTGTATATTAGATTCTATACTTTGCTTGTTTTGAAATTTTCAGTATTTTAAATGGTGATATAACTAAGCTTTCTTTAGAAATCTTTGTATATGTTGCTGATATTTCTTTATGATAAATTTCTAGATGTGGAAGTTCAATGAGTATGCCCTTTATAAAGACTTTTGCTGATACTGCCAAATTGCTGTCCGGCAAGGATTTGCTTGCCATCCAGCAAAGATGTGGCCAACAGTGACTGGCATGTTTGTTTCACTAGTCTCTCAGCACGGCTGGTGTTATTGTTAAAAAATGCAGTTTGTGGGGCCAGCCCGTGGCCGAGTGGTTAAGTTCGTGCTCTCTGCTTAGGTGGCCCGGGGTTTCATGGGTTCAGATCCTGGGAACAGACATGGCACTGCTCATCAAGCCACGCTGAGACGGCGTCCCACATAGCACAACCAGAGGGACCCACAACTAAAAATGCACAACTATCTACTGGGGTGCTTTGGGGAGAAGAAGAAGAAGAAAGAAATGCAATTTGGGAGATGTTTTTCATTTCTTACTGATTTATAAAGATTAAAAAAACTATCAATGGGTTTAATCCTTGTTTATAGCATACATTAACAGAAATATTTATTTTTCTTTCTGGTTAGTTGTTAATTTTGCCTACTGTGATTTTTTTTTATGAGGAGAGTAACAAATTTTTATGCTAGATATATGCAAATTTATGAGTCGTTCTCATCGCTCCATCCTTCCTACTCCTCCCCTTCCTTCTTTTCTTCCTGCTTTCCTTTCTCGCAGTGGGGAGAAAGCCTCCTTCCACGTGCTAAAGTATGTAACTATTGATCTGTAGTCTTTCTCTTTTTTTATGGCATAATTTTTGCACATTGAAGTGTGCAACATTTGTACATTTAATATAGCTGTAATTTCTTTTGCTGTATGGTGTGAAGTAGGGTTAGAGTCACTGCCACTGTTTATCGTGTTTCAGCACTGTTTACTGAATAATTCATTATTTTCCCTCTGATTTGAAATATCAGATTCATCACTGACGAAATTATTACATGTAGTATTATGAATTTGTTTATGGGCATGCTGCTCTTTTCCACAGATTTAATTATTGTGCTTTTAGAAAACATTTTATTATTTGGTAATTTGAGTCCACTTTCGTAGTTCTTTTCTCAAAATGTTTTTGATTATTTCTTTTGATAAAGTGTCAAAATAAAATCCAGATGAGATTCTTCTTTTAATTTTGCTAGATTTACAGACCACTTTGGGGGAAAGTTGATGTGTTTGCAATTTTGAGTCTTCTCCTTCAGAGACGTAATATTTCTCCCTATTTATTAAAACTTCCTTTTATGTGTGTTAGTGAAATTTTCTGATTTTCTTGACACATATCCTAAGTTTATTACTAGGTAGTTTAAATTTTTGTTGCTTTTGTGAATAGAGTTTTATACGTAATTTATTATTGTTTATAAATTGGGAGAGTAATTTTTTGGGATATTTGTCTTTAACTATATACCTTCTGAATTCTTAACAATCTAATATATTTCATTCACTTCTTTTTGGTGTGTTACGTGGTCACATCATCCTCAAATTATATTATCTTTCCTGTCCCTTCTGTTATGCACTCATATATTTTCTACTCTTATTAACCAGAATTTGCAGAAAGTGCTAAATAATAGTGTGGTAGCTGACATTCATGTCTTATTTCTTGCTTCTGATTTAATAAAACTGCCTTTTCTTTCGCCATTACTTAAGGCAGTGGCTATTGATATAAGGCAGATATTATTTTTCCTGTTAATTATAAAAGTTCCTCTACCTATTTTACTGTTTTTTTCTTTTTAACAAAGATTGGATGTTACATTTAATTAGATGTGTTTTTGGTACTGACTGAGGTGCTCGTATGATCTTCCACTGTGTTATAAACTTGGTATAATTTAGAAACCAATTTCCTAAGACTAACATTCCATATTTTGAAATGAGCACACTTGGTGACGATGCAGCTTTTCTTTTAATATTTTGCTAGGTTCAGCCAGCTGCTGTGTGTGTTCAGAATTTTAGTGTTGATGTTCATAAAATGTGATTGGTCTTTGGTTTTCTTTTGGTGTGTGTACTAATTTAGTCAAATTTTTAATGTTACGATAATGCTGATTTCATGAAAGTAATTGATTAACCTTTTTTGTTTTTCCATGTTTTCGGACTAGTTTACACAACATGTCAATTAAATTTTCTCTTGAATGTTTTTTGAAAGAAATAAATTGCTTATGATATTTTCTATGTCTGGAATATTTTTTGACACAATTTTTGATAGTATTTTCAATGGCTGTTGATCTTTTTCATATTTCTCTTTCTTGAGTAATTTTTGGTAATTTATATTTAATAAGAACATCATTCATATTATCCCTATTTTAACATTTATTTGAAGAGGTGCAAATAGTTTCCTCGTATTTTCGGAATATCTCTTTCATGTATTTGGTGATGTTCTTCTTCTCTTCCTAATGTTGTAGCTTTGTGCTTTCCCTCTGTTTTCTATTTTTCAGGTTGCCAGCAGTTTGTCTATTATATTGAATTATTTTCATAAAATCACTCCTTAGCTTTATCTTCCTATTTCACTGTTTTCTGCTTTTTATTAATCAGTTTCTGCTTTATCATTATTCGTTCCTTCATTTGTTTACTTTTCCTACTTTTAGTTATGAAATGCAGTATGCAAACAAAAGTGTAATATTTTATATATATAATTTAATGATAATAATGATAACGAGTGTACTAACCATGTAGTTTAAAAGAGAGAACATCTTTTTAGCCCTCTGTGGTCCTTTTCCAGTGTATGCCCATCCCTCTCTCCAAGAGTAGCTATTCTGACTTCCTGGTTATTTCTTTTACTTTCTCTATAGTTTTACAACATATTTATTATCCCTAAAATTATGTTGCTTGATTTTTCCTGGTATTGAACTTTATAGAATTGGAATTAAATTTATGCATTATTCTACATCTTGCCTTTTGCTCAATATTATGCTTTTGAGATGTATCCATGTTAATGTAGTTCACTTTTACTGGAGTATAATATTGCTTTATAAGAACATATGAATATTTGTATTTACATATATAAATACACAAAGGTATTAAAGTACAATATATAGTATATACCATGCAAATATAAGATATGCAGATATGTTGAATTTATCTATCTATTGTGGATGGACACTGGAATTATTTTATTTTCTTATTTTGTTTTCATGCTTTGCTGTTGTAAACAGCGTTGAATGAATATTTTTGTAGCTGTCTCCTGGTTCATCCATGCCAGAGACTCTCCATGATAAATACTTAGATGTGGAATTCCTGGGTCCTAGTGTACTCGACTTTACTAGCTCATGCCAAATTCATCAGATTATTTCCGAAATATTTATGTTTTCTTTAGGCTTAATTTGTTCTTAATTTTCTAGCTACTTGAATTGATCGATTAGCTTATTTATTTTCACATTTAATATTTGAGCTTTTATTTATATTTATATTTATAGCTTTTAACTTTTTCCAGAGTATGGTTTTAACTACAGAAGTTTTATTACGTAGTTTTCTAATTGATATTTTTTTCTAAATAGAATGTATTCTCAGTTGCTGTTTGCTCTTTCACCCCAAGAGTTATTTAGGAGAGTGTTTTAAAATTTCCATCTTATCAAATTAATATTATTTTTTGATTGTCTTTGTTGTCTTTGACTTCAAGTTTTCATGCGTTATGGTCAGAGATCAAGGCATATATTTAACTCCTTTTTGCAATGTTATTGAATTATTTGTGACTTAATAGGTGACCAGTATTTTATTGATATTTGAAAAGTGCATAATCTCTGGAGAGCACAAAATTTGATATGTATAGTATATGAATAAATATATGTTGATAATGAAGATATATACCTATTAAATAAAGCTGATTAATTATATCAAGTAAATTCCTTAGATCCTTTTTGGTTTTGTCATAAGATGTGAGGTAGTTTGAAGACTCAAGGTCTCCTTGTAAATGTACTGGGTAGGTTTCCATGTCAATGCATAGAGACAATATTTATTGTGAGTACTGATGTGTTTGAACTTATTTATGGCATTGATTTTCTGTTTATTAAGTTTTAATGTTTTCTCTTTCTTGCTATTATTTATTTTGTGACTTCTTTTAGTGTTCTGATAGTTATATATATGCTTCTGTTTTTGTGGTGGTTATTCTTAAATTCCTAACAAATATATTTGAAACTATTTTTTCTACTAATATGTAGACTTAAACAATTGTGATAGCCTCCTTCTTCTTCATTTCCTCTCTAGTGGCCCCTTCTCCTGGCTTTTAATTTAATTATTTGAAGTTTATTTACAGATTTTTGTTGCTATTGTGTTTTTATACTATACCTGTTTCTTAGGCATTGTATCTTTAACATTTCTTTAAATATAATGTCAACAAAATTATTCAGATTTAAATATGAATTTACTTATGACTTCACTTATTACTCTTTTATATATTGCATAATTTTGTTTTTTGTGGACTTGTGTTTCATGATGCTGGAGTATTTCCTCAGGTAGCTCTTTCAGATAGGGACTATGCATGGAAAATCTGATTCCTTGAATATAGTTGTTTGATTTAGAACAATATTTCTTTCTATTGGAATAAGTCTTCCTCTTTTGATCACTTGATATAATTTTGCAACACATTCGTTTTTATTTATTTATTTATTATTTTTAATTTCAGTAACATTGGGTTATAACATTATATAGCTTTTGGATGTACATCATAATATATTTCTAATTCTGTGTAGATTACATCATGTTCCCCACCCAAAAACTAATTATAGTCCATCCCCTCACATGTGAGCCTAATCACCCCTTTTGCCCTCTCTCCTTCCCCCATGGTAACCGCCATTGCAGTCTCCGTTGCTAGGTGTTTGTTTGTCGTTGTTTTTATCTTCTACTTATGAGTGAAATCATATGATATTTGACTTTCTCCCTCTGACTTATTTCACTCAGCATAATACCCTCAAGGGCCATCCATGTTGTCACAAATGGCCAGATTTCATCATTTCTTATGGCTGAGTAGTATTCCATTGTGTGCATACACCACATCATCTTTATCCATTCGTCCCTTGATGGGCACCTAGGTTGCTTCCAAGTCTTGGCTGTTGTGAATAGTGCTGCAGTGAACATAGGGGTGCATGTATCTTTATGCATTTGTGTTTTCAAGTTCTTTGGATAAATTCCCAGCAGTGGGATAGCTGGATCATATGATAGATCTATCCTTAATTTTCTGAGGATACTCCATACTGCTTTCCATAGTGGCTGCACCAGTTTGCACTCCCACCAGCAGTGTACAAGGGTTCCCTTCTCTCTACATTCTCTCCAACATTTGTTGTTTCCCGTCTTGTTAATTATAGCCATTCTGACTGGAGTGAGGTGATACCTCATTGTAGTTTTGATTTGCATTTCCCTGATAGCTAATGATGTTGAGCATCTTTTCATATGCCTGTTGGCCATCCGTATATCTTCTTTGCAGAAATCTCTATTCAGATCTTTTGCCCATTTTTCAATTGGGTTGTTGGTTTTTTTGTTGTTGAGCTGTATGAGTTCTTTGTATATTTTGGATATTAACCCCTTATCTGATATGTGGTTTGCAAATATCTTCTCCCAATTGTAAGGTTGTCTTTTCGTTTTGTTGATGGTTTCCTTTGCTGTGCAGAAGCTTTTCAGTTTGATGTAGTCCCATTTGTTCATGTTTTTCTTTTGTTTCCCTTGCCTGGTTCGACATGGTACTTGAAAATATGCTGCTAAGACCGATGTCAAAGAGCGTACTGCCTATGTTTTCTTCTAGAAGTCTCATGGTTTCGGGTCTTACATTCAAGTCTTTAATCCGTTTTGAGTTGATTTTTGTGCATGGTGTAAGGGAATGGTCTACTTTCATTCTTTGGCATGTGGCTGTCCAGTGCAACACATTTCTTAATGCTAACCCTCTATATTTTGGAATAAATCATACTTGATGATGATGTGCTTTTTAAAAAAAGTATTCTGATGAATTCAGTCAGCTACTATGCTTCTTATCCTTCCTCTTGTGGCCTCTGCCTGTGTCTTACCACTCTTCCCTTTATTTTTTGTCCATTCCCGCCTTACTGCTGACCTTGAATGTCCCATGTTTCATCTTACGAACTGTTCAAAATACTCTTCAGTCTTTGCCTGGCACGCTCTCCTCCTGCTACATCTATGAATTCACATATTTTTGACTCTTATTTCAAATGTCTCTTCCTATAGGAAGTCTTCCTTGACGTCTAAAACCAGATTAGGTTTCCCTGTTTTCTGTTCTAGCACCTTCTTTGTATTCTTTTCCTAGGACTTATTATGGTTTGGAATTTATTTGCTTGACTGTTTGGTCAATGTCTGTCTCCTCTGAAGTTCACAAGGGCAAGGACTGTGTTTGTTTTTCTCGCTATTGTATAATCCTGGCCCCACGTACAGTGAGCGAGACATAGTGGATATGCAGTAAGTATTTATTGAATTAATCCTGCCACTTTTGATTTCTATTTCTATTTTCCTTATATAGTTTATCCATTCTTTTAATTTTATGCATTCATTTATTGTCAAAATGATAAATATAGACTTTAGTGACTTGTAAAGTGAATACCTGTCTCATTATCACCAGGTCTTCATCTTATAGAATACTGTCAGCACCCAGAAGTTGCTGTATATATGAAGTTCGTTCTTAATATTCTTTTACCTTTTTCAGCTCAGTAGTGACTCTTCCTTTTTCATTCCTGAGACTGCTTGTACTTATCTCCTCTCTCTCTCTTGTTTTTTTTGGTGAGGAATATTGTCACTGAACATCTGTGCCAGTCTTCCTCTATTTTGTATGTGGGACGCTGCCACAGCGTGGCTTGCTGAGCCGTGTGTAGGTCTGCACCCAGGATCCGAACCCATGAACCCTGGGCTGCCAAAGTGGAGCGTATGAACTTAACTGCTATGCCACTGGGCTGGCCCCTCTCTCTCTTGTTTTTTTTTTGATCATTCCTGTCATTGGTTTAGTTTGTTTTTAATGTTTTGGCTCACTTTTGGCTTTGTGGATTTCTCTGCTGTTTATTTTCTATTTCGTCTGTTCTTTATTATTTTCTTCCTACTCTTTTTTCTGTATTTGTTTTCCTTTTGGTTAAAAAAATTATAGATGTGGTTTTTTAGTTCATTAAATCTCAGCCTGCCTTTCCCCCCCAAGCATATCAATTAAAATTAGACATTTTTGTTTAAGTACTGCTTTAGCCATATCCCTCAGGTTTTAATATGTGATCTTTTTGTTATTATTGAGTTTAAAATATTTTCTGATTTCATTTTTTTTTTTTTTGGGGTGAGGAAGATTGGCCCTGAGCCAACATCTGTTGCCAACTTTCTTCTTTTTGCTCGAGGAATATTGTTGCTGAGCTAACATCTGTGCTAATCTTCCTCTATTTTATGTGGGATGCAGCCACAGTGTGGCTTGATGAGTGGTGCTAGGTCCGCACCTGGGATCTGAACCTGTGAACCTCTGCCAAAGCAGAGTGCATGAACTTAACCACTACACGACCTGGCCAGCCCCTCTAATTTCCAATTTGATTTAGGAGTGTCTTTCTTAATTTCCAAACATGAAGATTTTCTAGTTATCTTTATTTTGTGGAGTTTTAGATTAATTGTATTGTTAAAGAACGTATTCTGGGGGCCAGCCCAGTGGTGCAGCAGTTAAGTTCGCACGTTCCGCTTCTCGGTGGCCCGGGGTTTGTCGGTTCGGATGTTGGGTGCGGACATGGCACCGCTTGGCAAAAAGCCATGCTGTGGTAGGTATCACACGTATAAAGCAGAGGAAGATGGGCATGGATGTTAGCGCAAGGCCAGTCTTTCTCAGCAAAAAGAGGAGGATTGACAGTAGTTAGCTCACGGCTAATCTTCCTCAAAAAAAAAAAAAAGAGCATATTCTGATGTTCTCACTTAAAAATGCTTTGAGACCTGCCTTATCACTTAGTCTGTGGCTACTTTTTGTAAGTGTTTTGTGCATGTTAAAACAGTTGTATTCTGCACTTGTTGAGTACAACATTCAAATATGTCCTTTATGTTGAGATTATGAATTGTATAATTATGTAATTCTATAATAAAGTAATATTCAAATATTTAGCCTTGCTGATGTTTTGGTTTGCTTGTTCTATCAGTCATTGAGAGGAGTGTATGAAAATCTCTGTTCTGGTTGTGGATATGTCTATTTTTCCTTGTAATTTTATCATTGTCATATTTTGATATAGTTTTATCAGTTTTTACATTGTATAGTTTGAGTTTATGATATTAGGCACATACAGATTTATAATTTTTATATGTTACTGGGAAACTGATCCTTTTTTAAATAAAAGAATCCCTCTTCTTAACTCTAGTAAAGCTTTTTGCTTTAAAGAATATCTTGTCTGATATTAGGAGAGACACATCATATTCTCTCAATAATGTTTGCATGGTATTTATTTTTCCATAGTTTTACTTTCAACTTTTCTGTATTTGTTTGTTTTAGATGTGTCTTTCTATATGGCACATACAGATCTTCCTTGGCTTATAACGTGGTTATGTACTGAGAAACCCATTATAAGTTGAAAATACCCTACGTTGAAAATGCATTTAACACACCTAACCTACTGAACATCATAGCTTAACCTCACCTACTTTAAACATGCTCAGAACACTTACATTATTCTACAGTTGGGCAAAATTGTCTTACACAAAGCCTATTTTATAATAAAGTATTGGATGTCTCATGTAATTTCTTGAAAGTGAAAAACGGAATGGTTGAATGGAAAGAGAGTGGTTGAATGGGAAGAGAGTGGTTGAATGGGAAGAGAGTGGTTGAATGGGAAGAGAGTGGTTGTAAGTGTGTTGGTTGTTCACCCTTGTGATTGCGTGGCTGCTGTTGCCCGCATCACAAGAGGGTGTTGTGCTGCCTATCACTAGTCCAGGAGAAGATCAACATTCACAGTTCGAAGTATCGTTTCTAGTGAATGCGTATCACTTTCGCACCATCGTAAAGTTGAAAAACCGTTAAGTTGACCCATCGTTAAGTCAGGGACTGTCTGTAATTAGGATGTTTAAAAAATCCAACCTGATAACCACTATGTTTTAATTCCAATATTTAGACCATTTATACTTAATATAATTATGCATATATTTGGGTTTAAAACTATCATTTACCGTATACTTTCTCTTTGTCCTACCTATTCTGCATTCCTCTGTATCTTCTTTCTTACCATTTTATTAAGAAAAATTTATTATCCCATTTTCCCTCTATTATTTTAGTGGTTACTCTAGAGTTTTCAACATACACATTTGACTTAAATGCTAATGTTAATTGGCATTTTACAGTCTTATGAGACAATGCAAAGGTCTTAGAAATCTTTATGCTCCAATTTATTTTATTTTATTTTATTTTTTAAAGATTTTATTTTTTTCCTTTTTCTCCCCAGAGCCCCCTGGTACATAGTTGTATATTCTTCGTTGTGGGTCCTTCTAGTTGTGGCATGTGGGACGCTGCCTCAGTGTGGTTTGATGAGCAGTGCCATGTCCGCGCCCAGGATTCGAACCAATGAAACACTGGGCCGCCTGCAGTGGAGAGCGCGAACTTAACCACTCAGCCACGGGGCCAGCCCCCTCCAATTTATGTTTTTTTTGTCTTAGATACTATTGTTTTTAGGTGTTTTATTTCTGTATATTTTAAACCCCACAGGATATATTATTATTATTTTGACTTTCCCTTATTTCTTATTTTTGTGGCTCTTTATTCCTTCTTCCATCTCTAGCTTCCTTCTGAAATTATTTTCTGAAGAACATTCTTTATTATTCCTTTAGTGAGGGGCTGTTGGTAAAATTGTCTTCTTTTTTGTTTGTCTGAAAAATCTGTATTTCTTGGGGCCGGCCCCGTGGCCAAGTGGTTAAGTTCACGTGCTCCGCTTCTGCAGCCTAGGGTTTTGTTGGTTCAGATCCTGGGCGCGGACAGGGCACTGCTCATCAGGCCATGCTGAGGCGGCGTCCCACATGCCACAACTAGAAGGACCCACAACTAAAAATATACAACTGTGTACTGGGGGCTTCAGGGAGAAAGAGAAGGAAAAAAAAAGAAGATTGGAGACAGATGTTAGCTCAGGTGCCAATCTTTAAGAAGAAAAAAAAAATCTGTTTCATATTCATTCTTGAAGGATACTTTTTCATGGAGTAAATAATTCTCAGGTTTCAATGATTTCATTCAGTGGATTAAAGATGCCATTCCATGGTCTTCTGGCAGTCATTGTGTTTATTTGACTCCTTGATTTATGGAGTTGATATTTGTCATCAATTCCCTGTAAATGTGTATTAAAATCCTTCACTGTGTCCTTTTTGTCTCTTAATTTTTTCATTCTTATTATATTCCGATTCATCTTCCAGTTCACTAATTATTTAATTGTCTGTGCCTCATTTTTCTTAAAACTCTTCCTCTAAGTCTTTAATTTTGGGTATTGTATTTTTCAGTTCTAGAAATCTGTGTAATTTTTCAGTTTCCATTCCTTTCTGGAAATTTTCAATGTGGTCTTTTAGCTCCTTGAATCTACCATAGAATCGTTATTTAAAAGTCTCTGTTGGACATTTCAACATCTGGAGCCGCGGTAGGTCTGTATGTACTGTCTGATATTTCTGCCAGTTCTCATTAACACCTTCTCTCCTCTTGTGCCTCTTTATCTTTGATCGTATTTTGAAAAAAAATGTCTGCAGAGCTAAACTGAGGCCTGGAATGATTTTATTTTCTCTAGCTTGGATTTTAATCTGCTTTTGTCAGACACTGGGGAATTGTAGGATCATTTTGAACCACTTACAGGAATGGAGATTTTCTGGGCCATCCAGATAAATCAAAGCTTAGCAGTGGCCTTCAGGAGGCTAGTTTGCTTGCTGTTTCCTCTACTGCTAGAATGCAGCCCATCAGGGGCCCAATGCAAATTCCCAGTAGGTCCAATTTTGTCATCCTCTCAGCTAACTCTTCTGTTCAGGAAATGCCCTCCCATGGCCCCAGTTCTGGATTCACTCCCTGGCTTTCAATTTTCTCCTTGTTTCTGGCTGGGTAATTGGCCAATACCTTCTAAATTCTCCTCTTCTGTTTTTCTTTGGCAAGAACGAAACAATTTTTCATTCTTGTGGTTTTCATTCTTGTGGTTGTCTTATGTGTAACTGTTTCCCCAGTTTTTGTTAGAATAACTGAAGATTTTGTATTTGTTCTTCTAGATTTTTAAATATTCTATCTTATTTAAAGAAAGATTAAAAATTAGCTTTTATATAGCTACACTAACAAGAATTAGACATCAAATCTAATTTTTCCTTTTATCTTTGCTTATCATGAATTATTTGATGGCACATCTACTCCAGTTTTTAAAAATTGTTTTGGTTCATTTTTTGGTCAGTGCATTTTTTTTTTCCTCAGGAAGAATATATGTATGAGTGATGTACTTTCTGGGCTCTTGAAGATCTGAAAATGGAAAACATATTTTTTGTTCTTCCATATAAATAATGTTTAGCTTGGATGGTTGTGAAAATTTTGTTGTGTATTTGTTTCTCTGAAAACCATGGTGTGGAGGAGAAGTCTGATGCTAACATGATTGAAAAACTAATACCCTTTCTCTCTGGTTCTTGTAAGATTTGTTCTTTACCTTTTAAATTAATAAATTTCAGAAATATATATCTAGTATGCAGTTTTCATTAATGTAGGTTGGTACCTAGTCTTTTGATCTGTAGTGAAGTTTTTCAAAATTATGTTGTTAGTTATTTCTTTCTTAAATCATGTTACATTGGCTCATATATTGTAGTTTTTCTGGATATACCCTCAATATTTCTATAATTTTGCTCATCATTTTTTCTTCCTCCTTAATTCTCAGAAATTTCTTCTTAGCTAGTCTTCTAATTCAGTCATTCAGTTTTCTGCAGTGACTGTTGCTGACTTTGTATCTTTCGCAAAATAGTTTCATTGTTTTTATAAAACCTGGTACTTTATAATATAAACAATACAGAAACATCTGTTTTATTTAATACTTTTGAAGTTATCATATTCTTAAACCCTTCTTTCCTTTTCATGAGTATCATTGAGAATCCATATTGCGTAATTTATGAAGCCTTATGAAATTTTATAAATACTGTTGTACTGCGAAATGATCAGTCTCATTCCTCAGTTTAGCGTCCTTAATTTCATCTATGCAAATACGTCTGATTTTCTTTTCAGTGTCTTTGTCTATATAAAGGCATGCTAATTTCTCTAGTGTTAGGAACTGAGCTAAGATTCTACCAGTGAAAGTATTGGTCCCTGTTTGCATATTTCAGGCTGAGATGAAAGGAGCTAGGAGCGGGTTATTTTGCCTGCAATTGTGCGTTGCTGTATTGGCAGAAGGGGCTGAAGCCGGAAGTGTTGACATGACTGGGAGCTTCTAATCCCTTTTGAAGGATTCCTTCATATGTTCATGGTGACAGCCTAATATTAACAGGTGCAGGGTCCCTTCTCTAACCAACTAGGCTGTCCTCATTAGGAGCCATCCGTGGAGTGACTCTTCTTTTACTTAGCGTGGCAAGACTAAGGGATAATAATGGTATCTACCTTTTAGAGCTTGACAATTAGTTGAGACAAACGCTTGTTAAGCTTTTGTGTAGTTACTTGCACATAGTAAGTGCTCAATAAATGTTGGCCTCCACATCATCTCCATCAGCTTATGCTTGGGCTAATTTTTTTCTAACTTTACAACTTTTTGACCCATCATCTCAATCACATAATGACCTAATACGTTACAACTGATTAGCGTGTGACCATATCCCTGCATACATGTGATCTTAAGCACTGAAATGCTTCCATTGCTTCCACTGGCTCATAAAACGTGGAGCCATTGGCTCTGGGCATGGCTGGAGCCCATGGTTCTGGAGTTGTAGGAGATGATTGTGTAATGGGTGTTTGCTGGCTGCTTGATGAAGGCTATCACATTCTATGCTAAGAAGTTTGGACTTTATTCGTAGGTAATAGGGAGCCCTTGAAGGTTTTAAGCAGGGGGTGCTGGTGGTCAAAACTGTGCTTTTGATAGCACAGCTGTCTAAGTATAGAGTCCTAACAGCTAACATTTAGTAATACAGGCCATTTGCTTGTCTAAGTGGTTTATCTGCCTTATCCCTTTTAACCCTCAAGTACCTGTTGCAGACATGAAAACTGAGGCACCAACAAGCTGATAAACTAAGTTACAAATCTAGTGGATGGAGGAGGCAGGGTTTGAACCCAGGTAGTCTGCTCCTGCCACCTTTGGTTCATGTCCCTTTGGAGCCCAAGCTCACCTCCTTGCACGGTCCATTCTTCCGCAGGCACTTTCTTCTTTCCCTTTCTTGGGATCGCCCGCTCTTGCATAGTCAGAATTTCGCTGTGGGGCTCTTTTGAAGTTCATTTGAACTGTCTTTCTTCTTAGAATCCCTGGACAATAGACGCAGCCTTTCAATCACAAAACATTTTGAGTCTGCCTTCCTAAAGTTCGAGATCTCGAATGGAGGTGCACGTCTAAATCAACTGTGGGGTTTGATAAACTGGGATTGCCCTGGCCTCACTCCAGACCAAATGTGTCGACGATGGCAGGGGGGCTCGTCTGTGGATGGACAGATTGAAGAAGTTCCACAGGTGATTCTGATCTGTGGGGGCAAGGTGTTTGAGAACCAATTGTATTGAGAGCTGTGGGAAAGTTGACAGTTATTAAAAACGATAACCATCAAAACCGCCACCACCACCGTTTATGATCCCTTTACTAGGTGTCAGATGCCTTATTATGCTCTTTGTGTGTTTTAATCATACAGTCCTTTGACATAGATACATGAACTCAAATTTGCAGATGAGAATACAGAAGCTCACAGTGGGTCAGTAACTTTTCAAAGTCGTGGAGCTTCTGCGTGAAGCATCGGAACCCAGATGGCTGCTTAACCACCAATGGGGTCAACCTTGAGTTTGCACCAGAATCCCCTGGAGGGCTTTCACGCAGACTACTGGCCCCACCCCCTGAGTTTCTGATTCACTAGGGCTGGACAGGGGGCCCAAGAATTTGGATTTCTAACAAGCCCCCAGGCTTGTGTCCTTGTACCTTCTTTGTTGGACTGAGCCTGTAGCTTTTCTTTCATTGGGAACCATCTCAATTCTAAACTCCATGTGGCGTGGTCCATTGCTTTCACCTGCCCGGTTCCTTTGCTTTGTCACTCTTGTGACAAAGAATCTGCAGAAGCACCTGTCCACAATGATGCTTTTAACCTTTTGAGAGAGAACTTGTCATAGGGGTGAGTTCAATCCTACGTCTCTATGAATACGGCCCTCGATAACTGGTCACCTCTGCGTCTTCTTGCTCTCATTTCGTTCCTCCTGCCTTCCAGATGAACTACCCAGTGTTGTCGTTAATGAACTGTTTAGCTTTTAAGATTTTTATCCTCCTGCCAATAATAGAAGCCTAGATGAGAAGACGCTTGCAAGGAATATACAGCTATTTTGGTGCTGTTTTTAGCATACCAGAGGCAATATACTTTCTCAAGTAGATAGCAGGATGCTTTCTTAGGGGTAATTTCTATTGACATTAAGTTCTCGCCTAGTTTAGGTGTGCCCTGCCTGTACCATAGATTAACGTGTTCCCGAGTTGGATAATACTGTAATTGCACGAGAGCAGCCTGCTGTTTTGAGGAGTCCTATAGCAAATCATCTTTGTAAAGTGAACAGTGACACCCAGTTTATAAATCTAGATTTTCACCTTTTCCTTAAAATGAAATATGCCTACAGGTTGAAGCACTGGTCTCGGAGGAGAGTCTCTGTGCTTCTACAGTTAATTTACCTGAAGATGGTAATTCCTAGTAATTCCGGTAACTGTAGTAGCTTCAAAATAGTCTGAGTCAATTCTCACAGAATTTAGTACAGGGCCTCAAAGAAAAAAAGATGCAGTTCAAGATTTTTCCACGTTTCAGGGAATCTTAGAATTCCCCTGACAGTTTCCTGGTCTTAGGGCAACTTTGAAGTGGTTTGTGCAGTCCCTGACTCTGTTATTATCATAAGTTTGTGTGTTTATTTTTTCTCAGTGCGTTTCCTCCAATGCAACTGCATCTTTATCGCGATGCGTTTGCTCCTGGGCACCATCTCAGCTGCTGAGTGTCGTCCGTGTTGCTGGGGGAGGTCCATGCCGGGGGAGGGCACCTTGTAATTCCTCTTCTTATCCACATAAGCAGCAAACACTGTCCCAAACCAAAGAGGATAGTTTGCTTGCCTCGCTCCTAACCATCATCCCAGAAGTCCTCCAATATTTCCAATGACCACGATGTAGTATTCCTTCCCGGCCATTCTTTCAGCATGTTGTTTTGAAACGAGATAATATTCAGTTGGTATATGGGTCACAACTCTGATCCGTGGTTAAAGTCATTCTGTTACCTGAGAGGACACAGTTGAGGCCAGTTCATCTGGAAGGGCTTGCTGAAAAAGTCACACTACGTAGGACCAAAGTTTCTCTGCATATTTAACAATTTTTAATGCTTATTATATTATATAATTATAAATTATTACATTATAATTATAAATACCACCACATGTTATTATATATAACATATAATATTTAATTATACATAATATATAATACGTTATTTTTATATATTAATATATAATTATATAATACTTTTATTCTTATATTTCAAAATTTTATTGACTGCACTAGCCCAGTTATCTTATATATGAATGTACAGAATCAATTTTCAAGTGAAATAAAGTCTTAGTAGCTGGGATTAGAATGGTATTTAATTTACTATTAAACTTGGGAAGAACTGACTTATTGATAATAGACCAATTGGCTTATTCTCTGATTGAGAATCTGACACCTCTTAAAACAGGTCTCACTGGTATTTTTTAGTAACTTTTTGGTTTGTTTTCTTGATACGGATTTTACATAGTTACATTTTTCCTAGGTATTTTGTTCTGTTCAGTTTTATTTTTGTTGGTGTTGAGAGTCTATCTTTTTCTATTATATTTTTTATTAATTTTATAGGGTAAATTATTGGTTATTGAATACTTATTTATTTATTTATTTTTTTGAGGAAGATTAGCCCTGAGCTAACATGTGCTGCCAATCCTCTTCTTTTTGCTGAGGAAGACTGGCCCTGAGCTAACATCCATGCCCATCTTCCTCTACTTTCTATGTGGGACGCCTACCGCAGCATGGCTTGCCAAGCGGTGCCATGTCTGCACCCAGGATCCAAACTGGGGAACCCCGGGCCACTGAAGCGGAACGTATGAACTTAACTGCTGCACCACTGGGTGGGTCCCTATTGGATACTGATTTTATAACCTGCAGTGTTTCCCACTCTCTCTTGTTAGTTATTACTGTCTTCTGCTTACTTCTCTTACATTTTTTAAGTTCAGTTTTATCTTAAGCAAATAATAGTCAATTTCTCCATCCTTCCTGATAACGGATGCTCTCATTTATTTTACTTGCTTTGTTTACCAGCGTTAAATACTTTTAAATTTCTTTACCAGTGTTAAATACTGGTTGTGATGGGAGCCTTATCCATGATTTTAATGAGAATGCCTATATCACATCATCTTCAGTTTGATGTTGGCTGGTGGTTTAAAAACGACTGGGAATGTCCTTCTGGTCCTAGTTTGCTAGCTTTAAAAAAATAGGGAATGACTTATTAGATGCTTTTAAAAATTATTGAGATCATGTGATTTTTTCCACTAATTGATATGAAGATTTTATTAATTTATTAATATTTTTTTCTGGGACAGATCCTTGATGATGGAGGTATATTTTCTTTTATTATACTAGTGGATTACAAAAATACTGTATTTAGAATCTTTTCATGTATGTTCCTAAGTGGTACTGGGCTGTAGTTTTAGTTGTGTGTAAGTGTGTGTGTGTGTCAGATTTTTCTGTCAAGGTCATGAAATGGCACAGACTGAGTGGGGAAATGTTCCTTTTTCACTATGTCTGGAACATTTTACAAAGCTTCAGAGAGCATTCTTGAGAAACCTTTTCAAATTCATCTCTAGCTTTTGCCTTAAATTGAATTTCTTAATTTTTAACTCAATTTTGTTAATTTGTAGTTATCCAGAAAATCCTCTTATTTCATTGAGAATTTTCAAATTTATTGTTTTAAGTAATTTCCCCATATTTTTGAATTGCTGCTTTATTTTTGTTAAATATCCCTTTTCACTCTTTATTGTGTCTATTTGTGTTTTCTCATTATTTTCTTTAATTAGACTAGATAGAGATTTGTGCATTGGTGGTAGTTTTTGTTTTTAGTAGTGTTTTTCAGAGAACCACCTCTTGCATTCTACTCTTATCTGGTTGTCTTTTTTTGGTGGGGGAGGAAGATTTGCCCTGAGCTAACATCCATTGCCAATCTTCCTTTTTTTTTTTTTACCTTGAGGAAGATTGTTGCTGAGTGAGCTAACATCTGTGCCAGTCTTCCTCTATTTTGTATGTGGGATGCCTCCGCGGCATGGCTGATGAGTGGAGTAGGTCCACGCCTGGGATCCCAGCTCAGGAACCTGGACCACTGAAGTGGAGCACATGGAACTTTGACCCTTGGCCATGGGGCCAGCCTCTGATGTTAAGTTTTTAATGGATTCATTTCTGCTTTTAACCTTAGTAATGCCTTGATTCTGTTTTTCGTAGGTTTTATTTTGTTGTTCTCTTTCTAATTTGTTGAATTGGATTGTTGGTGCATTTACTTTTATACTTTCTTTTTCAATAATAAAACCATTTAATAATTTACTTATGATTATAGTTTTGGCTGTATCTCTATTCTAGAGTGTTCTGTGTGGTATTATCATTGTTGCTATTTTTGAGCTAATTTGTAATTGCATTTCTTTACCCTTCATGCATTGTTTGAGTCTTCCTAAATAGCTGAGGGTTTTTTTTTCATGTCTGTAATTTCTTTATAAATCTGTGATGAATATTTTGCATTTTTCTATGTCTAAAATTATTCTTTTAGGATAAGTTTCCAGAAGCAGGATTAGCTGGTCAAAGGTCAGACTATTTCCTAGGCTTTTGATAGATATGGCCAGATTCTTTATCAGCTCTTTTGGCCATCGAGGACAGCTGGGCCTTTTCTTGGTTGTAGGTGTTAAAAGTCATTCCCCATAGATGCTGGGTCTCTACAGACAAACGTAGAGTGCTAGAGTGGGCTCTGGTCCCCCACTGATGTCTCTGCTCCCTGAGTCCTCACTCTTTGGCGAGGAGATTAGGGAGTTCTCCCTGTTCATCCTCACATAGATCCGAGATGCTTCGACTCCTGGGGACGCTGATGGGCAGTAACTTACAGTTACCTCCACCCTGCAAATGCAGGCAGCCTCCAAGCATCCCTGCTGACACAGAAGTGTCCTGACACGTACTGAGCCACTAGGAAACGCCAGGCATTTTACCTATTTTGCCATCTTAGAATACCTCTATGAGTTAAATAGAATGTGGGTGAGGAAACCAAGACTCTGAGAGGGGCCGTGAGGGCTGAAGTGAGGTCGGTGCCAGTAAGGGTGTGAGCACAGCTCTCTGACTGCCACCCCTGCTCCTTCCACTCGACAGAAGTGCAGGCTGTGTGGCTGGGCCATTGCCCAGGTGCCAGGAGTGAAGTTCTGAGGACACTTCTCCCAGGAAGTCACGTGGGCTTCTCACTCAGCCGGCACGTGTCCACCTTCCCATCTGAGACCCTGCTCCTCCTGCAGCAGGAGGGCCCTGGGGAGCCTGTTGATTCCCCAGTTCATTAATTTGGGAGGAAAGAGAGCCAGACCTCATCACACTCCCAAATGAATTTCAAAATGAATTTCATAGTAATTTACTGAGCTCATACTCTCTGCCGGGTCTCCTGGTGGATTCTCCTGCTGAGTCCTCCTTGATGGAGGGCCCTTGTCGTCTCTGTTGTATAGATAAGGGAAGTAAGGCTTAGAATGGCTAAGTGACTGGTCCAGAGTCACACCATGGACAAGTTGTGGAGCCATGTGGGCTGACACCAGATGGCGATTTTCTACAGTGTTACTCCTGGCCACATTTTATGGGACATGATGGGTGTGACAGCTCTCAGATTCTGGTATATTTTCCCAACTGCATAAAGTTTTTATGCAAAAAATCCCCTTCTCTAGTGGCAGTGTCTTCTAACTTCTGATATTGGGGTGGCCTTTGCTCCTAGCTTAATCTGCATTTGCCCCAAATCCTAGACTCTTGTCCACACAGCCCTCAGAAAGCCATGTGGTCTAAGTATTTTCCCCTGTGGCTTTGCCCCCCTCTTGGTTGCACCCCCTCTTCCCAGATGGACCTGTGGTATATTCACCTCCTTGGTGGTGCGTCACAGGTTGGCAAGGATGGTGTCTGCCCAAGCATCTTGTCCCCACCCCCTGCACAGTGGTGGCTCTCAGGTGCATGTTGGAGACGTGGATTGTGCTGAGCTTGTTAAGAAGGGATAAAAGTTGCACTTGCCTCAGAGGATTATTGTGAGGATTAAATGAGATGATGCACAAGGCATGCTTCCCTCATTGCTATCCCACTGTTAACAACTCTTCCTGTCTCTCCTACGTCTGTTCTTCCCACAGACCTGGTTATTTACCTTGGCTTTTGACAAAGTAGATTATATATTTTAGAAATAAGTCCTTTGCCAGAGATATGTATTCTGCCTATATTCTCACAATCTGTGGATTACCTTTTTATTTTCTTAATTGTGTCTTTTGATAAGCAGAAGTTCCTAATTTTAAAGAAGTTCAGTTTATCAGTCTTTTGCTTTATGTTGAATGCTTTTTGGGTCCTAGTTTAAGAAAACTTTCTACCTGAAGGTCGTGAAGATGTTCTCCTATGTTATCTTTTAGAATATTCGTTGTTTTACCTATTGCATTTAGATAGATGATGGATCTGGAATTAATTTTTTGTATTTGGTGTGAGGTAGGGGTCAAGATTCTTTTTTTTTTTTTTAAGTTGGGAATCCACTATTTCTTGAAAAGGCTGTCCTTTCCCTGTTGCAGTGTTCCCTTATAATAAATGGATTGACCATGTATGTATGGTTCTGTTTCTTTGACTTATTGAAGACTAATGTAAATGAGAATTTTACTACTTCCCAAACCTTCGGAAGCTTGGACTCTGTTGCCTCACTTCATTTCTGTTAGTGTTGTTGTGCCTTTTAATTCTACATTATTTTTGAAGTCTACATACCATTATTATTAATTGTTTTGTACAATGAATATTCATTTATATTTACTCACATATTTATTCTTTCTGTTGATTTCCATTGTTTCTTGCATTTCTAAATTTCAGTATGGAAGAATTTTCGTTCCTTCCTTAAGAATTCTCTTTAGTTTTGTTAATAACAGCAGCGTGCTCCTGAGAGCTGATGGTTCACGTCTTCCAACTCTACATTCAGGGATGTCACTTTGGTAGCTTCCAGTCAGCCATGATGGGAGTATTTATATCACAGAAATTGGAAACTACAAATTAGTGCTTTTTTTTTTTTTTTGGAAGCCGGTTGTTAAAACATTTACTAGCATATTACTGGTTGGTGGCAAATTCTGTCAGTTCTTGTGTCTCAAAGTGTCTTTATTTTACTCCACTTTAGACGGATATTTCCACAGAATAAAGAATTCTAAGTAAGTGGCATTTATTTCCTCTCAGCTCTTCTATTGTTTTTATAGAGAACTCAGCTGTCAGATTTATTGTTGCATTTTTTTTAAGATAATGGACTTTTTTTCCTCATCTGGTTACTTTTGAGAATTTTCTCTTTGATTTTCTGAAGTTTTACTGTGGTGTTTCTAGGTATCGTTTTCTTTTTATCCTGCTTAGGATCTTTGCAACTTGATATTCTCTTTATTTTTAGAAGATTCTTGGTGATCATCTCTTTACATGAAGGTTCTACCCTATTCTTTCTCTCTTCCTCTTCTGGGACTGTTGTCACATATATTTAGACTTTGCCACCATGTTACCCATGCCTACTATGTTCTTTTTTATTTTTCTACCTGGTTTTGCTTCCTGTTTCTATCTGGATATTTTCTTCTAACCTATCTTTCACTTTACTGATTCCATCTGTGTTTTATATGCTGTTAAACTAATTTACTGTATTCTCAATTTCTGTTATTCTGCTTTTCAGATTTAGATTAATTCTGCTCTGGTTAAATTCTCCATGTAGTTATCTATTTTGAAATTATTTTAAAGGTTGTGTTTGCTAACTCCAGTATTTATATCCTCTGTGGGTCTAATGTGGGTCCTGCTTCTTGGTGTGCCTGGTAATTTTTGATTGAATGTGGGACATTTATTTGGGTCATGGATGATGTTCCCTTCTTGCAAAGAGGATTCACCCAGCCTGTCTCCTGAGAGGATGAGGCAGATCGCCTCCGTTTGATCAGAAACTGAGGCTGGTTTGCAGTCTTGGTAAGGGCTGGCTACTTCTGGTTGCCTCCCTCTCCCTAACTGAGAGCCTCATGTGTTTATTTTTGCCTTGGTAGATTCTGAACTCCAAAAATCATCTCCCTAGCACCGTGAGCCTCCGGACAGTTCAGCTGAGCTGTTCAGCCTTTTTCTGCTCAGCACATTAGTTTCTCATCTTCTTTGATTGAGAACCATCAAATGCTTTGAAGGGAAAGCAGGTGTAGAGCATACTTCTCTCTGCCTCCCTTCTATCCCAGCTTTTTGACCCTCAAGTCTTGATTGGACCCTCAAGCCCATCATTCACGATGATTCTCCTCCTCCCAGCCTTGTAAGACTGTGGAAAGCTCTCCTTAGCTTCCATGTACCGTTCTGCTTTCTGTTTGTGCTTCTGCCAAGCTTTTCAGCATCTAATCCCACACCATTTGAGAGCTGGTAAATAATCCAAGGGGAAGAACAGAGAGCAGAATGTCAGGCACACCTCCATGCATTTTTTCCTCTGGGATCTTGGTGCTTCAGCTCCTGGCTGCCTCGGCAGCTCTTGAATGTCGCAGAACAGGTGATGAGCTAGCTTTCCTGGTTGTTCTTGGCAGCAACATTGGTTTCCTAAAAGTTGCTGTGTCTTGGCTGGAATAGAAGTCTAAAGTTTTTTGTTTTGTTTTTCTTACATTATCTGTGTTTGTTCTGAAACCAGAGTTATGCCAGCCACAAAATAGACTGAGACATTCCCATATTTTTCTATAAAAGCTGTTGACTAGCTTTTAAATTATCTTTTGAAAGTTTGAAAGAGTTTGTTAATAAAATCATTTGGGCATGGCACATCCTCCCCCCTCCAGTTGTTCATTGGCAGCTTTTCCTAATTTCTTCCCTGGTTATCAGTTTTGTCGGCTCTTTTGGTAATTGATTTTTTTTGGATTGTTTTAATATGGTGATTAATTTCATCTGTATTTTCCAGTTTCCGGGTTGCCGAGGAAATGTAATAGTTTCAGATTTCTCTGTTTATAGCTTCTTTCTCACAGATAGTGTTTTAGGTTTTGTATTCTGTCTCTCTCTTTGGTTTGGTTTGCTAATTTGTCTTTTTCATCTCCTTTTTTTTGAGGAAGATTAGCCCTGAGCTAACAACTACCAATCTTTCTCTTTTTGTTGAGGAATACTGGCCCTGAGCTCACATCCGTGCCCATCTTCCTCTACTTTATATGTGGGACGCTGACCACAGCATGGCGTGCCAAGCGGTGCCATGTCTGCACCTGGGATCCGAACCGGAAAACCGCGGGCCACTGGGAAGTGGAACGTACGCACTTAACCGCTGCGCCACCAGGCTGGCCCCCTTATCTCCTTTTTTAAAGAACTGATTGTTAGATTTTTTTTGACCCAGTCTATCCTTTTTACTTTTTATTTCTCTGAATTATTTTGTGTTTAAAATTAATCCTTTTTTCTTGCTTTGATTAGGATCATTTTGTTGACTTTTTTCCATGGCTTTTTGTACTGAGTAGTTTACATATTTTCATTCTTGCTTATTTAAAAATTTTATATAAAGCTATTTTTTTCTCTTTGAGCTTAGCTTTGGATGAACCCTGTAAATTTTGGGATGTGTTGGAACTATTGTTTTTATTTAGTATGTAGCCCATAATTTGTTTGGATTACCTTTCTTAGCCAAGACTTAATTATTGGGGTGTTTTGAGGTTTTGTCAGTCCTTTAGCTATTGATTTTTCTTTTTATTGTTTTGTGGAAGGAGAAAATAACTGGTTAATTTCTGAACTTTGGTATTTATTAAGTATTTCTGGTGGACTGGTACTTGCTCAATTTTTGAAAATGTTCCAGAGACATTTAAAAAGACTGTGTTTTGCATTTTTTTTATTGTGAAAAACCTAAGACTGCTATAGACAAATCACCAATTGCTTTACATATTTTCAATAATTTACTTTTTCAACAATTGTTTAATTGATTACTTGCACTAAATAAGATACTGCTAGGCACTCAATAAAGTTTTAGTTTTTTTAATCATAAAATGTGATTACTAGAGAAAATTTGGAAAATAAAAATATAAATAATAAATATGAGTGACCCATAATTCTCTACTCTTAACGTTTTGGTCAAGTTTCTTTGGGTCTATTTTGCTGTTTATACTTTATTTAGACACAGTTGGAACCGCAGTGTACATGTGGCTTTATATCCACTTTATATTTTAAGCCTCAGTCTTAGGCTTGACTATATTCTTTTTTTTTAACCTTTTTTTTTTGAGGAAGATTATCCCTGAGCTAACATCTGCTAATCCTCCTCTTTTTGCTGAGGAAGACTGGCCCTGAGCTAACAGCCGTGCCCATCTTCCTCTACTTTATAGGTGGGACGCCTGCCACAGCATGGCTTGCCAAGCAGTGCCATGTCTGCACCTGGGATCTGAACCAGCGAAACCTGGGCCGCCGAGAAGCAGAATGTGCGCACTTATGATGCACCCCCGGGCCGGCCCCTTGACTATATTCTTATATCTTAAATGTTCTTTATGGCAATATTCAAACTTGTACAGAGAGAGCATACAATTAGCTCCCTTCTGTGACTTTCTCCTCTTTGATGGACTTCTTTGTGTCAGGCTGGGCTCATTTGGAACCCGTAGCCACACTGGGTCCCTGAGAGCTCTCAGTGCAGACTTGTAAGTTAGGAAAGTGAGAGACAGGGGAAAGTTCAAGTTCAGGGGTCACAAGTTAAGTTGGGGATGGGGAAGGGAAGGCGATAGGTGGTGGTAGTGGTGGTGTTGGCTCTGGTGGTGGTTGGGGTGCTGATAATATGCATTGTGTTGTTCTGCTAATGTTATCTTATCTCTTCTTCACAAGAACCCTGTCTTCCATTTGTTCAAACCAAGGCTCCATGGATTACGTGGACCAGCTCGGGATTACCCATCTGAGTTTTAAATGGCAGAACCAGGATGCAAACCTGCGCTCTGGGCCCCAAACCTGCGCTCTTCCCTTTATACTCTGCTGTCTTCCCACAGTCACCTACTGGTGTGAACTGGCACTTGTGTGCTGTGTATACTGTGTGCCGACACGGGGCTGGGGCCAGGGTTACGGAGCTGAGGGTGCCCTGTACAAGGGCTCACGGTCTAGGTGGAAGAAGAACAAATATAGAATGGGATTCAGGGTTCAGGAATCTTGTCCAATAATTCAGGAAAGGCTTTTTGGTGCTGATGTCTGATCAGAAACTTCAGATGTGAGTCAAGGGCCTGCCAGCTGGGCAGAGGTGGGCACAGTGTTCCATTCAGGGGGAACAGCAGAAGCCAGATAAACAGATGTGTGTGCAGGAAACAGAGAACAGAGATGAGATTTGGCTGGAGTGTACAACGCTGAAAGGCAGAGAGAAACTAAGGTGTGCACTCAGTACTTCTAGAGGAGTCTGTGTGGACAGCTTTTGGGTGTGGCCATGCCCTTTTGAGTGGTGCCTGCTTCTCTGACCTTAGAAGTTGGGAGGGAACAAAGCCCATTCCTGATGCAAGAAGGGGCTCCAGAGGGCAAACTACCACCTCGTTCCCACCAGCTACCACAGCCACCACCACCACCGTTACCACTTCTGACAACATCGGTAACAGTGACTGCCGGCATTCATTGCACACTTACTGGGTCCCCGGCCCTGTGCCTAGCGCTTTGTATGCAACATCTTTTTAAATCCTTTCTCAAACCCACGAAGCCTGGGTACTTTAATGATGAGGAACCTGGGGCTTGGAGAGGTTAAGCACATGCCCACGGTCCTGCAGCTAAGAAGGTGCCAATCCAGGGCTTGAACCCTGACACCTCAGACACCCGATGCTGGGCTCTGTGCCACGGGGTCCAGGCTGGTGATGCAACAAGGAAAATGACACGTGGTGGACCATTTCCCAATTTTCTTGAAACATGTGGCCTTTTGGTCTGCCTTTGTTTTATTTATTTTTTGATGCTTTTGAGTCCAGAGAACTATTTCTATGCTGTAAGAAGATTGACAGCACATACATGATGATCAATGGCGACTGACCCTCAGCTTTGGGGACTCTAGGCATAGTGGGGATTGTGGCAAACCCAGAGGGGTAATGGTTGTTAAAATCTAGCCAGTGTTGGAATATAGACCCAGGGCTGCCAGTCCTCCTTTGTCTTAATTTTTTTCTTTTAAAGAAAAGCTGGGAATCTGGATTTTAGGTGAAGTCTACCAGTTTTAAAAAGTCAGCTCAGTGTTTTCAGTGACCCCGAGCCAACAGTAATGGAGCTGTGGGAAAGAACAGTCTCCTAGTGCGTGGTTTCCAGGCTGTGCCATCCTGCCAGAGACCCTCCTGCGACTCATTGGTCTCCCTCTCAGCCCGGGGAGGGGGCCTGCTGACCTATGTGGTTTTGCTGTTTCCTGGCACATCTGGTGGCCAAGCGAGGAGCCTGCCTGCGCCGTCTGGGCCAGGAATCGTTCTCAGTCCGTCTTGGGCACTTGGCTTCCGGTGCCCTACATTCTTGGGGTTACTCTTGCTGTCTTCACCAGTGATTCAGAACAGGCAGAAGATTCCAGAACACTTGAGAGGATGCAAGGAAAATTGCTTAGAAGCTGCACTTAAAAAAAATCTGGCTGTAAGAAAAAATCAAGAGGTCACTTCTGGAGTCGGTACCAAATGGAACATTTCGAGCACGTTCGAAGAAGCCGTTTTCTTCCCGGAGCACAAGTCACTCCTGAATTCAGAGCGCTCGGCGTTAGGAAGTCAGCTCTCCCCTGGTCAGCGGGGTAGGGTAATGTGGTGTGAGTGTGTTGCACACCCAGCCCATGCTTCTGTGCAGACAGCGAGCGGGATCTCAGCCTCCCGTCATCTGCAGATCCTCGTGGGGATGGGGCGTAACTGCCCTTGTTTTCGCCAGGTGCAGCCTAGCACCGCGGCATGGTACCTGGTGGAGAGGTGCCCGGTCCCCAGAGCAGAGCCAAGGGCAGAAGGCGGGTCTTGGGAACCAGTCTAGTCTTGTGAGTTTCGTTCCCTTTCCACTCCACTCTTCAAATTCCAAGGAATTGGGAACAGATGATGCTGTCTCAGTGGCTCGGTGGCAGGCATGCCGATCCCCGGTAGCAAGGGTGCTCTGACGACTCCAGGGCTGTTTAATCAGGTGGTGGCAACGTGCTGCTTGTTCAGGGTGAATCAGTGGTGTCATTGGTCCTCCCTGCCCTCCCCTGTCTTCTGAGGCAACAGGGGGCAACACGAATGAAAGGTCAGTGTATAGAAACCTTTCCAATTGAACAAGGACACCCTAGTGTTCAGGGTGAAAACTCGGTCATGGGTGGGATTGATTTTAAATTCCCTACAGGCATCACAGAGGGAGGTTACAATTGTGTCATTTTGCTCCTGAAAGCCAAATCGAGGAGCAAAATCACCTCCTGTTACAAGCTGATAACTTGTGTACTGTCGTCTCTTTGTAACGATAGTAGTAATAATAATAATCATCCCTAATGTGCATTGATTTAGTATGTGCTTACAGTGTGCAGGCATTGTTTGAAGTGTTGATAGATATTAGCACATTCAGCCTTCAGACCAACTCTACCAACGGGGCGCTGTTATTATCCTCCTCTTATGGATGAGAAACTCAAAGCACAGAGAGGTTAGATGGCTTTCCCAAGGTCACACAGCTAGTAAGCGGTCAGGCTGGAATTTTGCATCCTAGGTGCTCTTGATTCCACTCTGCTGACTGCCTTTTGCCATGGGGTGTTTGAGTATTTGTGACAGGGTTTCATTTGACTCCTGGTTTCAGTGTCACTGGTGTCACAGGGACTGGACATCTGGCTTTCCAGATGCTCAGTTCACACAAAAGAGGTTGCCTGGTGTCATGCACGGACCATGGGATTTGGAATCAGAGGGTCTCGGTTAAAAACCCCAGGCCCCCACATTCTGCCTGTGGGACCCTCAGGCAGCTTGACTGAGCTTCTTACCTTGACTGTTTTGTTGAACGGGCAGCATGCTGGCAGCGCCTGGCTTCTGGGGGTGCTTGTGTAGATGAGGAGAAACAAGCGTTGAGAACGCGCTTTGTCAGCTGGGGGGCCCCAGCTGTGGTCCTCTTATTAGGCCATGTCTGTCACTCACCCTGCAGGTCAGGGGTTTTGCATGTTGTAGCACCAAAGGGGCCACTGGGGTCTCTGTCTGCAGAGCTTTCCTGGGGGAAGGAGACAAGTGGCTCAGTGCCTTCTGCTGGGCTTGTATAACTCAGCGGAAGGGTGGCGTTCCAAGCTTGTCCCCTTTCTGATCTGAGAGTGCTGCTGGTTGTCACAGGGATGAAGTTACTGCCTCACTACCCTGTGCATTGGGGAGAGAACCTGCCAGCGCTTACTTAACTAGAAAGTCCCTTTGCCGTGTTGACACACGCTGTCAAACCTGAGTTTGGTTGAGACCCCCACATGGCATTTCACTGTAGCTCTTGGTGAGCTGGTTTGACACCTATCACTTGGTCAAGTTGCTCAACTTCCCAGACCCTCAGTTTCTCACCTATAAGTCGGGGACAATGACATTTTCTTGGAAGGTTGTTGGGAAGATTAAATAAAATGATGGATGTGGAGTAGCTAGAAGAGGGTGCTCCTGCATGTTCATTTCTTTTCCTTTCGGGTCCTCACTTGTTGCCTTCTGAGGTCAGGACTCCAGAGTGGGGCTTCCTGCAGGAAGGGCATCTTCGTGGTGTCTAGTGCGAGGCGAATGTTAGAGGCTTCAGCGTGTGAGAGGGGAGAAGAATCCGCGACAGCCTCCTGGAGCTCTGCTGTGGTTTCCAGAGTTGCTCTGGGAGTGGGGATGCAGGAGATGAAGGCAGGAAAGGGAGAGCTTAGAGAACACCGCCCAATGTGCCAGCGCCTCCCGGAGCGAGTTTCCCAGGACTTTTCTGCATCTCTGGACTTCGACTCACCCTGATTCGGTTTGAATCTCTTGCTGCTTCTAAGTGTGTTGCCTTGATGAGTTGCTTTAACTTCTCTGTGCCTCAGTTTCTCTCCTTTTTTTTTAAACGGGAATAATGATACTTACCTCCCAGGGGATAGCAAGTCTGGAATGAGACAGTGCGAGTGAAGTCTCTGTAGGACACACTCAAATAGGGTACTCCTTTCTTATCGGAGGAGCCCATAGGAACAGTGTAATCCCCCCACCCCCCGCCCCAACTGCTAACTACGATTTCCTGAGTGCTTAGTAGGTACCACTCTTGTGTTCAGGCACTTTCTGTTTCTTTTTCTTTCTTCTGGTCACCAGGGTGTTGCCTTCAGTTGTCAGTTGTCTTGATTCTTGCTCGTATTTGAAGGGGTTAAGTGTTTTAACAATAAATATTAAAAGAATTTCAGGGGGCCGGCCCGGTGGCACAGCAGTTAAGTTCTCATGTTCCGCTTCTTGGTGGCCTGGGGTTCGCTGGTTCAGATCCCGGGTGTGGACATGGCACTGCTTGGCAAAAGCCATGCTGTGGTAGGTGTCCCACATAGAAAGTAGAGGAAGATGGGCACGGATGTTAGCTCAGGGCCAGTCTTCCTCAGCAAGAAGAGGAGGATTGGCAGCAGATGTTAGCTCAGGGCTGATCTTCCTCCAAAAAAATAATTTTTCAAACTAATGTAATGTTGCTTATAGAAATAATCTTACCTGGATTAAGTAACAACAAAGAGTGAACATAGAGTTCACAGTGTCATGGTTTTGGTGGTTAATGCCAGTCCCTCCTCCCCAGGACGTGGGTGAGACTGGTTCTCTACTCCAGGGCGTAGGGAACATCTCTTCTGGCTTGTTCTGAATCCTCGTAGCTTGTCCTCACTTTTACACCAAGGATTAAATTACACAACGCAGTTAAAGCGTGGAACTCTGCCTTAAGAACATGGTGCCTGTAACGTAGCATGTGATGGTGATGTTGAAACTTTGTACATAGTTCTGGTTATTTCCTTAGGCTATTTTCTACAAGTGGAATTACTGGTCAGAAGATGTGACTATTTCAGAGGTTTTTCATGGGCATTGCCAAATTGCCCTTTAAGAATGTTGTAAATTTAGGGAAATTAGCATTTACATCTCTCCCGCAGTATATAAGAGTGCCCATTCACCTGAACATCTGCCAATGCTGATCAGTTAGTTTAACTTTGGCCAAATTTTGCAAAAAATGACAATTAATTGTTTTATTTTTGAGACTTTTATTACTGGTGAGTTTCAGTATCCTTTATTTCCTGGCCATTTCACATTTTTTTTTTCTCTCTCACACTTCTTTTTCCTGACCTTTCCTGTTGATACGTTTATCTCTTTCTGACGAATCATAAGATTCATTTCAATATTAAAAATAAATGTTTACCGTTTGTTACAAGTCTTTCCCTCATAATGTTGTTTCAAATTTAGATTATGCTACTCTTTGATATACAGAAATTTAAAATGTTTATGTAATAAAAGCTTTTAAATTTTCCTGTAAAGTTAGAAAGACCTTCTCTATCCCTAAATCACGGATGTATTTGTGAATTTATTTATTTTTACATTTAATTCTTGAATTAAACTGTATTCATGTGGTTGATATAAGGTAGACTTCTCACAATTTTCCTTTAAATAGTTAATCAGTTATCCAAACCCACTTTCTTGACTGAATCTACAATCTAAAATGTCGTTTTTATTATACACAAAATCCATCTACAAATATATGTAATGTACACACAGGTCTGTTTCTGGGCTTTTTATGCGATTTCACTTTTTGTCTGTGCTTATATCAGTTACTACTTTATTGTAGTGTTTAATAAATGGTAGTGCAAGTCCTGAATTTATTTTTCTTTTTGTTTCAAAAATTTCTGGGCTATTCCTGCTTCATATTTACTTAAAATAAATTTGTCAGGTTTAGGAAACCCAGATGGGATTTGATTGAAATTGCTTTAAATTTAAAGTTAATTTTGAGAAAATTAGCATGTTTATAGTAGTGAAACTTCCCGTCCACAAATATAGAAGTGTCTCCATTTGGTGAAATCATTTTTTTTATGTGTCACAGTTGTTTTGTGGATTTCTTCATATAATCCTGAACATTTTTTGTTAAATTTATTTCTAGGCATTTTATATTTTTGTTGCTTCCACAAATAGGATTTATTTCCTCCTATATTTTCTAACCGGTTATTGCCGAATGTTGATTAGATCTTTAGTTTGTAACCGGACATCGTTTTGAGTTTTCTCATTCTTTCTAAATTCTTTCACTTCATTCTCTTGAGCTACTTAGATGTATGATAATGTATGCAAATAATATTTTTTAGATTCTTTTCCTGTAGATTGCCTCTTTATTTTTGTTTCCTGCCTTATTGCATTGGCTAGAAGTTCTAAAACAATGGTTCTAGACATCAGGGCTGCCTTTTTTTTTTTTTTGGAGGAAGATTAGCCCTGAGCTAACATCTGCTGCCAATCCTTCTCTTTTTGCTGAGGAAGACTGGCCCTGAGCTAACATCCATGCCCATCTTCCTCTACTTTATATGTGGGATGCCTGCCTCAGTGTGGCTTGCTAAGCAGTGCCATGTCTGCACCTGGGATCTGAACCGGCAAACCCCAGGCCACTAAAGTGGAACGTGCGCACTTAACTGCTGCCCCACTGGGCCGGCCCCCGGCACTGCCTTTTTAATGGTGGAATTTTATGCACTATAGAACTTGAAAGAGTGGGCGTCATAATTGTACCTCTGGAGTAGACCTTCCAAACACTTCCCAGATATGTATGTCCATACTTACATCTGGCTGTTCTGTACTCCCGCCCTCCTCCCTCCAACCTCTACCACTGTAGAAGTGAAAGATAAAGAATGAGAATATACCTGTATTTAAATGATGGGACTTGCAGTGGGGAACATAATTGGCCAATTTCAGGTACTCTGGTTTTTGCTGTATCTTCCTGGATGTGCTTATTCCACGGGCTGCACTAGGGTTGACAAAGGCACAAACTTGTCCTGTGGATGTCAACCCTGTGTAATTTAGCTAGTCTCTTTTTGCTGAGTTAGAGACCTCTAAACAGCTCTCCTGTCTTCTGTAGTCTCTCCTCAGCACCCCCTCCCTGCCTGCTGCAACCACCCCCTGCACAGCCACATGGGGAGAAAACCTAACAAACAAAGGAAAACCCTGAGATCGCTCCAGTCTTTTGTTCCTGCACATCCGTGTGCCTCAGCTTCATTCTCAGGCAACTTGGGCCGTTCTGTTGGGATAATCCAGGTCAACCTTTCTGGGCAATTGGACTGTAGGGCCTGTGTGTGGATGAGAGATCCCAGATGTGGGGCTTCTTTTTCTGGGGAGTTTCCATGACTGGCAGGCAGTGGGTCTGTCTGTCTGGAAGCAGAGCTCCCGTGACTCACTCCTGCCTCCGTGCCCCCCCGCCCCCCAGCTCTGAGCTGGCACTGCGTACTCCGTGGGCCGGTGCTGGGTGGCAGAGTGGGTGGCAGGGCGGGAGGACGTCAGAGCACTCCGGGAAGGCAGTGCCCGGGGCTGTGTGGTGTGCTGGTTCTGTCTGTGACGGCTGCCCCGAGACGCTCCATCCGTCTGCCCTGCTGAGGCTTAGCTCCTGAGTCTTTGGTCCTATGAAGCCTTCTCCAGATTGCTCCCTTTCCCGTGGTGTTCCTTTCTCCCGCTCGTGTATCCCCCGAATCTTTTAAATTTTTTTATTGTGATAAAATACACATAACATAAAATTTGCCATCTTAACCGTTTTTAAGCGCACGGTTCCACGGCATTGCGTACATTCATGTGGCTGTGTGACCATCACCACCGTCCATCTCTGGAACTCTTTCATCTTGCAAAACTGAATTGTGTCCTCATGAAACACTAACTTCCAGTTCCCCCTCCCCCCAGCCCTTGGTAACCACCTTCCACTTTCTGTGTCTATGGATTTGACTACCCTAAGCATCTTATATCAGTGGAATCATACAATATTGGTCTTTCTGTGACTAGCTTATTTCACTTAGCCTAATGTCCTCCAAGTTTATTCAGATTGTAGCGTCCCACAGGCTTTCCTTCCTCTCTAAGGCTGAATAATGTGCTATTGTATGTATATGCCACATTTTGCCATCCATTCAGCCCTTGATGGACACTTAGGTTGCTTCCACCTTTTGCCTAATGTGAACGATCCCCCGATCTTTTATAGCTGATAATAACAGTGGTCAAAGCATTGATGGCTTTTTACAAAGTCATCCCTCTGAACTGTCACAGTAATTTAAAATTTGCCACTATTATCATCTGTATTTTGCAGCTGAAGAAACTGAGGTTTGGAAGAGTTAATAATTTTCCCAAAGTTACTTTGTTTTAAGAACTGCTTTATTGAGATATAACTCACCTACCATACGATTCACCCATTTCTATCCAGTCACAGATGTGCACAACTGTCACACAGTTGATTTTAAACATTTTTATCACCTCCAAAACAACCCATATCCGTTGGCAGTCACTCCTGCTCCCCCTTCCCCTAGCTCCTGACAACTACAAATCTACTTTCTGTCCTCTTTATATTTGTATATTCTTGATATTTCTTATAGAGAGAATTATACAATATGCGGCCTTTGTGACTGGCGTCTTTCACTTGGCATAATGTTTTAAATGTTCCTCTATTCGTAGCGTGTATCAGGACTTCATTCATTTTTAGGGCCCAGTGTTACTTATTGAACCCGTGTAGTCTGAACCCCGAGTCCCACTGTTCACCCCCACTGCTCCCCTACCTGCCCATCACATGTGGACAGGCTCACGTTTACTAGCTGTGTCTTCCCAGCTCCTCCTCGAGTCACGAGGCAGGGACCCAGCTTTGGGTTTCTGTTGCCCGCTGCTGTTGTGGCACAAAGCAAGCACTTAGCAAGTCGAGAATTAGTCAATTAAAAAGAAGCGCTGTGCTTCTTGAATGCTGTGTGTTGGGCGGTTTTGCCAGCTAAACTCAGACGAGGGGTTATTTGTATTAGTATTCTGCGCATGATGATTGTGTGTCATGTTTTGCCGTTAGAAATGAGAACAGACAAATGAGAAAATGTTCATTAAAGGGCTCGGAAACAATGTGAATTATAACTGTATTGATGATGGGGATGTGTCACTATTTGCAATTAGATTTAGGAGCTGGCAAACAGCCCACAAGACAGAGGCTTGCATATGTTGCCCCTGGGTCCCCCTGATGGGCGGGGATGTGTGTGTGTGTGTGTGCATGTTTGTTCCATAGCCTCAAGGTCACTGGCCTACACCATAAAGGGCTGGTTACTGAGGGCAAGCTGGGCAGGTGATCTTTAGTCCAGAGGCCCAAGCTGACCTCGGTTGGGAGGGCTTATTGACCTGCCCGAGGTCCCTGAGCTAGTAAGTACAGAGCGGGGCTCAGCGATGCCAAAGTCCCCACTCTCTTTTTGCTTCTCTCTCTAGCCCTTGTTGTGGACAGTGATTGGAGGCTGGCGAGGGACAAATGTCTTCTCCAAAAGTAGGAGCTGATTGAAGTTCCCTGACTGGCTCAGGTTTGCAAATGGAAGGTGTGGTCTGAACGCAGTGAGGGCAGCTTGCCGAGCACTCTGTAGGGAATCCAGTGATTACTGCTATGAAGTCCCTGAGAAAAAAACATCAGTGAGTGAAAATTCCAGGGTGTTTTTCTAGATCGAACACCCAGAGGTCTAGTTGGAATCAGGGCGATCCTCTGGGGGCGTCTCTGCTGCCTCTGAGAATTCCCTTCCTACCCCCCACTCAGGTCACAGGAGCCTTGTAACAGCGAGCATGTGGTGACAGAAATCACTCCCGTCCGTGAGCACCCGTGCTGGGCCAGGCGCGGAGCTAAGCACTTGCAGGAGTTCCGTCATTTAGTTCTGACCATGGGGTGGTCATCATTAACCCCATCTTGCAGATGAGGAAACTGATGCATAGAGTGGAGGGAAACTTGTTCAAGTCTGTCAGGATGTGACCGGACGGCACTTGGTTGAGTACTGCTTTGTGCAGCGCTGTTTCATCTTAGAAAACAGACCCATTATAATACAGAAGAGTGCAGTTCATATAAATTTTCTTCGTGGCTTAGTGGCAAGTTCACTAGCTTGGGCACCGTTTAGCCTCTTGGCTGCCGGGTTCCAGCACTTCCCTCGCTTTTGAGGTACATCTCAGTCTGTTTGCTTCATCGGAGCCTCTCCTTCTGCTGTCATTTCATGCTCTTTAGAAGAGTTGCTGCCCTTGATGGTGGACAGAAGGCGAGCAAGGGGCATGGCTAGAAAAACCAACCAAGAACTGAGAGAGAGGACTGAGCCAGGTGATAAATACAAGTTTTGTGGTGACTTGAGGCAGGTGTACCTTTGCAGGACTGGCCAAGGGAACAGGAAGGAGCTCAGCGCTCCGGGGTCGCTGGAAAGCCTTTGAATGGAGAGGCTTCAACAATATCTCCGCAGCCTGGGAGGTCCAGATGGTCAATGGTTGGAACGTATTGTGGTGGGAGATCCGTTATGACTTCCTGCACCTTAAATTGAAGAAACGGGAGCACTGGGTTACAAAATGGGGAAGCAGCTCTCAAGGGAACGTGCATGTGGCAATGAGTCATTCGATACCTCCGTTTCCTGGAATACTTAATAACTTAAGGGGGTACATCTGTACCCTCAAGGCCCAACACAGTGTCTTTCACATCATGGGTGCTAATGAATGAATGAGTCCAAACCCCATGCCTCTAGTTGCCAGATAGATTGACTTCCTATGAGAAGAGCTTCCTCTTACCCCTTCCCAAACCTACTCCCTTGGCTCAGTTTCTGTCCAGTTGCTTTCGACCTGGATTTCCTGTCTGCTCAGCTGTTCCAGGTCCACAGCGTGTCCGGTTTCCAACTGTGCCTTCAAGCCCAGTGCACCTCTAGCATTCTCTGTCTCCATGGCCCACATCCCAACTGTCTCAACCTCATGCCCAGGTAAAATGCCCCTCCAAAACTCCACCGTGCAAACACAGAGGTGGTCATGACCCCCCAAGTTCTACTCTGTAGCTTGGCTACCGTGGTTCTAACGTGAAAGCTTTTCTCCCCCCTCGGTAGATTCAACAAGACTTACACGTGACCGAGTAAAGTCTCAAAGTAGCACTCTGGAAATACCGAGCTTTGGGTGATGGCATTTCCTGATATAGTCCGTGACAAGATCACTGCTGCGAAGTGTCCATCCAGCTATCTAAAAGTGGAATAGAACTTTTTTTGTATATGCTAGTTTATCTGTTACCTTTATTCCTGGCAATAATTAGTTAGCAAAGCCAGTCTTCCATTCAGAATTATTCTGGGAGACCTTATGTCTTGCCATCAGGAAGGGACTTAATCTTACTGGGGAGCCATTGCTGAGTTTTCAGAGGGAGATAAGACTGAGATTTATGTTTTAGAATGGTCAGCCTTGTGTCTAAGTGGAGACGAGATTGGAGGAAGGAGACTGAAGGCCAAAGATTGGTGAGGAGCCATTGCAATAGTTTTGGTCAAAGGTAATCACCGTGTATGCGATCTGTCATGAGAGCATCTCAAATCCCCAGCAGTCTCTCTGCTGCGTTGCTTCTCCTCACGAAGGTTCCTTCGTTGTGAACTGCTTTACTTGAGTTTATTGACAAAGCCCTGGGGAAGAGGCACCTCCAAGGTGCCTCTCCTCTGGCTCAGACAGCCATTTCTCCATCTTGGCACAGCAGTGATGTCCCCAGAGGGACGGGAGTTTAGAAACTGCCATGTCCTACTGGATATGAAGAGAGGTCACAAATGCCTTCCAGGAAGCTGCCATAAACATGTCCAGGGAGCCTTGGAGAATGTCCAGAATTGTCAACATTTTCAGAACATTGGAATAGGGCAGGGCCATTGCATAGCCAAAATGGCATTATGAAACTATTCAGAGTGTGTCCAGCAGATACAGAAATAGGCTTCCTGCTCATTCTATCCCTGTCTACTCTCCAACCAGGCTGCGACTGTGGCTCCTTTGAGGTTCTCAGGGTATCTTAAAATATGTGCAGCAGAGATTCTGGAATAATATTAAGAGCTTTATTTGACAGTTCATTTTATGAATTCAACTTCCTCAGTTTCCTCCTAACTGCATACTCCTCCCAGTAAACTACCTTAACCCCTCCCATAAGAGATGCGGGGCTCTGGGGCTGGGGTGGACGTGGTTGTGGGAAGGACACCATCCAGAGACACGGGATATATTGGCTCATTGCTCGAACCGTCACCCTTTTCTATGGATGCTGCTGAGTCTTTTCATCAATGGCCTTTTCACATCTTTTGATGGACTGAATAGATCATGACGCCTTGAGCCAGACAACAGAATTAAAAAGTGTTTGTGTGTGTGTGTGTGTTTTCAATTCCTCCACTTTGACTGTTGTTTTGGGAGCACTGTAACCAATCCAAAAAAAGCACGCGGACCTTAAGAGAGGCTAGTTTAGTTTTTTGAGAACAAATGGAACAAAAAGAAGTCCTTACACCGCTGTCTGGCAATTCAAGGTCATTTTCATCACCGCTAATGACCAGATTCTTAGACTTCTTTCTGAATACTTTTTATGCATTCATTTACTTCGTTATTTTAAAATTTTATTTATTTTTTGATAGTTAAACATGCTCAGGGTACAAAATTCAAAAGGAGCAGAAGGATAAATAGGGACAGTGGTTTTCCTCAAATATCTCCCAGACATGACTCTGATGAGTTACCAGTGTCACGTAAGAAATTCTGTGCATGTTCGAGCTTGTGTGTATATAGAGGAGATTTTTTTCTTGATTGGGCAGATTTGTGATTTTCTCTCTACTGCAGCCTGTGGAGGGCAGAAGGCTCCTGTCAAGAGTTTGGTTAGAAGAGGCCTCTAGACTTGGTGTGACACTCATGTAAGGAACATACCATATTCACTGAATCTACAATGCTGTGAATAATAAGATATATCACTAAGACAGAAAACTATGCAGCCAGTTAAACTAGGCTACTCCCTCAATTGTGAGACATATCCTGATTTCAGAGATGCTAAAATGTGAGAAAAATGTTCTCAGCCTCAGTGAAATGTGGTACTTTATCTTCTCATCATTCAGTCCCATTCATAGATTGTCATTATTATGGTGCTCATCAACAAACGTGATGGCTCTAGTGATTTGCATTATGCCTATTTATTCTGGAGAGAAAGTGGCTCTGAATATAGCTTTGCACTGTTATGGGTCAAAAAAATGTCACACCTGCTCCAATCTGGACTCATTTCCCTCAAGGTCTGGTGCACAGTGATCACCCTGGAGTCCCTTCTTTATCAGCTCCGGGAGTCCTTGCCTTTTTCAACTGTACAGCATCTCCTATGTATTCTTTCTTGATATACACCCTTGTTGTGGTGGAGTGCATTCTCAAGTAGATTCTCGAGAAAGGTAGATGGGAAGTTAATTTTTTGAGATTATCCATTTTCTAAAAATGTCTTTATTCTCCTCTCCCACTTGATTGCTGATTCGGCTGAGTATAGAACTCTAGGTTGGAAATCATTTTCCTTAAGATTTTGAAGGTATTGCTCTGTTGCTTCTGGTGTTCAGTGTTGCTTTTGAGAAATCTGAAGACATCCTGGTTCTTGGTCCTTTGGGTGTAAAACTTCATTTTCCTTTCTGAAAGATTTCAGAACCTTAACTTTGAAATCCAGTCCTGAATTTCCACAGGGGTGTGCTTTGGGTTAATCTGTTTTTGGTCATCGTATGGGATACCTGGTGGGCTCTGTGAATCTGAAATCTCATATTATTTGTTGTTGGAATTTTCTAAAATTTTTAAATTGATTTCCTCCCTTTTGATTTCTCTGTTTCACTTTCTTGAACTCCTGTTATTCAGATGTTGAATTTGTTGGTTCTCTAATTTTTTTATTACCTCTCCTATATTCCTTTTGATTATGTTATTGTCTTTTATTTCATATTTCCTTAACTTCATCTTCGAACTGTTCTATTTCTGTTCTCATGTTTTTTTTTGGTGAGGAAGATTGGCCCTGAACTAACATCTGTTGCCAATCTTCCTCTTTTTGCTTGAGGAAGATTGTCCCTGAGCTGACATCTGTGTCCTTTCCTCTATTTTATGTGGGATGCTGCCACAGCATGGCTTGAGTGGTTGGTGTGTAGGTCTGTACCTGGGATCCAAACCTGCAAACCCCAGGCTGCTGAAGTGGAGCACGTGAACTTAACCACTTTGTTACCAGGCTGACCCCAAGAGCTTTATTTTTTGAGTTTTTGAATATTCCTTTTTTATAGAATCTTGTTCTTATTTTGCATGTGAATTATTTTATCTTTTCTTATTTCTTGGAGGGTATTTATTAACAGCTGTATTGAGATATAATTGAGATACAATAAATTATCTTTAAAGTACAAAATTTTTTTTTTAAGATTTTGTTTTATTTTTTCCTTTTTCTCCCCAAAGCCCCGCAGTACGTAGTTGTATATTCTTCGTTGTGGGTCCTTCTAGTTGTGGCATGTGGGATGCTGCCTCAGCGTGGTTTGATGAGCACTGCCGTGTCCGCGCCCAGGATTCGAACCAACGAAACACTGGGCTGCCTGCAGCGGAGCGCGTGAACTTAACCACTCGGCCACGGGGCCAGCCCCCGAAATTTGATGTTTTGATATATGTATACCTGTGAACCATCACCTCAGTCAATCTAATGAACATATCTATTACTTCTAGTGGTTTCCCCTTGCCTCTCTGTAATCCCACCTACCCCTTCCACTGCCTCCCCACCCCTGTCAACCACTGACGTATTTTCTGTCACTACACATTTGTTTGCCTTCTCACAATTTTATATAAATAGGATTGTACAGTGTGTACTCTCTCTCATTTGGCTTCCTTCACTCGGTATAATTATTTTGAGATTCACCCATGTTCTTTTGTGTATCAATAGTTCATTCATTTTTTGATTCTAAGTGATATCCCATTGGTAGATACACTGCAATTTATCCATTCTCTTATTCTTGGACATGGGAGTTGCTTCCAGCCTTTGGCTATTACAGTAAAACTGCTGTGAACATTCATACACAAATCTTTGTAAGGACATATGCTTTTATTGCTTTTGGTTAAATACATAGGAGTGGAATGCAGGAATCATACAGTAGATGGATGTTTTAAATTTTTAAGAAACTGCCAAACTATTTTCTGAAGTGCTTGTACCATTTTGCATTCCTCCCAGCAATGTGGGAGAGTTCTAGTTTCTCCACATCTGGCATTTGGTATGGTCAATATTATTAATTTTAACCATTTTTACAGATGTGTAGTGGTATCTTGTTCTTGGTTTTAATTTGCTAATTTGCATTTTTTTAATGACCCATGATGTTGAGAATCTTTTCATCTGCTTGTTTGCCATCTGCATACCTTCGGCAGGTGAAGTGGTCTGCTCAAATCTTTTGCCCATTAAAAAAAATGGATTTTTTTTTTTACTGAGTTTTATGAGTTCTTTATTCCAGATATAAACCTTTTATCACATACATACTTGAAAATATTTTCTCTCAGTCCATGGCTTATCTTTTCATTCTCTTAATGGTTTCTTTCAAAGAGCAGAAGTTTTAACTTTGATGAAGTCCAGTTTTCCGAATTTTTCTTTTATGGATTGTGCTTTTGATGTCATATCTAAGAAATCTTTTATCTAACCCAAGATCACAAGGATTTTCTCCTATATTTTCGTCTAGATGTTTTATAGTTTTAGGTTTTATGTTTAGGTCTATGATCCATTTTGAGTTAATTTCTGTGTATGGTGTGAGGTATGGTTTGAAGCCCTTCTTTGCATGTGGATATCCAATTGTTCCAGGACCATTTGTTGAAAATATTATATTTTCTCTACTCTATTGCTTCTGCTCCTTTGGCAAAAATCAGTTGTCTATATATGTGTCTGGATTGATTTCTGGACTCTTTATTCCATTCATCATTTTTTTTTAATTTTTACACCAATATCACACTATTTTGAATACTGTACCTTTGCAATACTGTACTTTAAAATCAGATAGTGTTAGCAATCCAACTTTGTTCTTTTTCAGAGTTGTTTTGGTGATTCAGATTCTTTTTATTTCCATATTAATTTTAGAATCAGCTTGTCGTTTTTACAAAAAAGCCTGTTGGAATTTTGATTGGAATTGCAGTGATTCTGTAGACCAATTTGGAGAATTAATAGTGTAACAGTATTGAGTTTATAACCTGTGAACATGATGTTCTTATGCATTTAGGTTGTCTTAAATTTTTCTTGACAATGTCTTGTAGTTTTCAGTTTGTGAGTCTTGCACATCTTTTTATTGTTTTGTTTGATAATATGGTGAACCACGTTGACTTTTTTTAATGTTAAACCAACCTTGCATTCTGGGGATAAAATTCCAGTTGGTCATGATGTATAGTCCTTCATATATATGGTTGGATTGTATTTGCTAAAACTGTCGAAGTTTTGCATTTATATGCATGATAGATATTAGGTTACAGTTAGTTTTCTTTTCTTGTAATATCTTTGTGTGGTTTGTGGCAGGATAATGTCCTGATAGAATGAGTTGGGAAGGATTCCCTTCTCTTCAATTTTCTGAAGAAAATTTGTGTAGTTGTAGTAAATGTGTGGTAAAAGTGGAGTTTCTCTTGTGAAAAGATTTAAAAATACAAATTCAGTTTATTTAATAGATTTAGGGCTATTCAGGTTACCTATTTCTTCTTGAATTCAAGAGCCTTGTCTTTGTGTCTTTCCAGGAATTTGTTTATTTCATGTAAGTTGTCAAATTTATTGAAATAAGTTAAAAGGATAATATTCCCTGATTATGCTTTCAATATCTGTAGAATCTGTAGTGATGACACCTCCCTCATTGCTGATATTATTAATCTGTATCTTCTCCCTTTTTTCCCTGGTCAGTATGGGTGGAGGTTTATCAATTTTATTGATTTTTCTCATTGAACCACCTTTTGGTTTTTCTCTACTGTTTTTCTGCTTTCCATTTCATTAATTTCTCATCTGATCTTTGTTATTTCCTTTCTTTTGCTTCTTTGGGTTTAATTTGTTTCTCTTTGTCTAGTTTCTAAAGGTAGAATCTGAGTTAATTGACTTAACACCTTACTTCTTTGATAACAGAGGCGTTAGCAGCCTCCCACAAATTGAGTATGTTGTGTTTTCATTTTCCTTCAGTTAAACTACTTTCTAATTCCCTTTTGATTTCTTCTTTTACCTGTTGTAAAAGAGGTATATTTAGAAGTATATTGCTTAATTTCAAAATAGTTAGGGATTTTCCAGACATCCTTAATTAAATTTCTAATTTAATTCTACTTTGGTTGGAGAACGTACTTTATAGGATTTCAGTTCTCTTAACTTTATTGAGACTTGTTTTATGGCGCAGTCTGTGGGCAAGTACTCTGTATGCATTTGGAAAGAATGTGGGTTCTGCTGTTATTGGGTAGAGTGTGCTAGTCAACTGGGGTTCACTAGTAGGAGCAGAATGCCAACTAGGTCAAGTTGGTTGATAGTAATGCCCAGATTTTTCTATATTCTCCTTTTCTCTATGTGTTGATTTTTTGCATACTTGTTCCATTAATTTTTGAGAGAGGTGTATTTAAACCTTTGACAATAATTGTGGATCTGTCTCCTTCCACTTCTATCACTTTTTGCTTTTTGTATTTTGAAGCTCTGTTATTAGATACATAAAGGTTAAGTTCACGTCCTCTTGATGAATTGACTGTTTTGTCATTAGGAAATGACTTTCCTTTGCCCTGGCTTTCTGTGAAATCCACTTTGATATTCAAATAGCCACTCCAGCTTTCTTTTGAGTGTTAGCATGACATATTTTCCCGTCCTTTTACATTTAACCAATTTGTGTGTCTGTATTTAAAATGCATTCCATGTAGCCAGCATATAGTTGGTCCTTGCTTTTTTATCCATGCTGACAATCTCTTTTAACTGGGGTGTTTAGACCATTTACATTTAATGTTGCTCTTGATGTGGCTAGGCTTAATTCTGTTATCTTAATGTTTGTTTTCTATTTGTCCTATCTGTACATTGTTCCTCCTCCCTTTCTACCTTCTTATGTAGTAATTGAATAATTTTTAAATTTTTAATCTCCAACTAGATATACGTATTTGTTATTTTAGTGGTTGCTTTACACAAAATTCTTTGTTTTTTGTGTATCTTGGGATGTCTTTACTCTGCTTTCACTTTTGGAAGTTATCTTTGCTAGATATTGGATTCTTGATGGAGTCATTTTTCTCTTACTGCTTTAAAGATTTTCTTTTTACCGTTGGCTTTCAACATTTGGCTATGATGTGTGATATCTTTGCGTTTATTCTACTTGGAGCTTGTTGAGTTTCTTGGATGTGTAGATTAGTGTTTCTAATAAAATTTTAGGTGTATTCAGCCATTATTTCTTTTGATATTTTCTCTTCCCCTTTCTGTCCTCTCCTTCTGGTACTTCCATTGTGCATATGTTGATGTGCTTAATATTGTCCCACATTTCTCTAAAGCTCTGTCCATAGTTCTTCATTCGTTTTTCTTTCTGTCCTTCAGATTGCATAATCTCTACTGATTTATTTTCAAGTTCACTGATCCTTTCTTCTACCAACTCAAAATTTATTGTTGAGCCTTGCTAGTGATATTTTCATTTTGGTTATTGTCTTTTTCAACTCCAGGATTTCCATTTTTTAAAGAAAATAATTTCTATCTCCTTATTGATATTTTCTATTTGATGTGCCATAGTCATCATACTTTCCTTTAGTTCTTTAACATCTATATAATAGCTGTTTTGAAGTCTTTGTGTGCTATGTCCAATATCTGGGGCCCCTCAAAGACAATTTCTGTTGCCTCCTTTTGTCCTCTGTATATTCATCACACCTTCATGTTTCTTCATGTCTCATGATTTTTGGTTGAGAACAGGGCATTTTGGATAATATATTGTAGCAAATATGAATACTGATTCTCCCCCCTTAACCCTCAACCAGAGTTCCTTTATGTTTGGTAATTTATTTATGTGTTTAATGACTAGGCTGAACTAATTCTGTAAGGTCTATTTTCCCCTCGATGTGCAGCTTCTGATGTCCCTCTTCAGCTTTTACCTCTTGTTTTTATCTTTTAGCCTCACTTCCTATGGATTCCCCCGGTTAACATAAGCCACGTATTGGTCAAAAGTGGTGCTTATGCCCCTTCAACCTGTTAGATTTTCACTCTTTATGATTGGATTTGTGTGTGGCTTAGAGACTACTTTCACAGTTTAGAGGGTTTATGATTTTGCTGTGTGCTGAGGACTGGTATTTGGGATGTTCCTTCTCTAAGACAGTTTTGAGAGAGTGCAGCCTTGGGTGTGTGCAGTCTTCCAAACCATGAAGGATGTGTGTAATTTTAAGCCTTCCTAGGGTCCTTGTGTCTTATTGTTCAGGCAGTGTTTGGTCAGAGGTTATGCTTACACCCCTTGAATCAGTGAGGCCCCTGCCCTTTGCTGACAGGTCCTTGGAGGGGAATACTTTCAAGTCTGCTCCACATCCAGCTCTGTTTACCCTTGAATGGGTGTAGCCTAACGCATGTGCCCAGTCTTCTGGATTCCCAGTTATGAGTGTGATCCCAGGATAGACCGTCTTGGTTGTCCCTTTCCTTGCTTCTCTCTGTTAAACATATGACTGGTCTGCTGTTTTGTGTGTTGCTACTAGTTTCATGAAACCACTAGTCCCCTCTTAATTCCTTGACACCCAAGTCTCCATTGTTTTCAACAATGTCCTTAGTCATGATCTTTTCCATGCTCTGTTCCAAATAATATCAATTCCCTCAGACATAGCTTTCAGCTTGCCAGTCCTGATGACCTCTTTCCCCTTGAACGGAACCTGTCTGTACCACTGCACCAAGCCTGGAGGTGGGGACAGAAGCTCACCTCTCCCAGAGTGACAGTTATGCTCTATGCATGGACACCAGGAAAAGATGGTAGCCATTGGTCTTCTCAGCTTGCCCCTCCATGCATGCAACCTCCACCCCACAAGCAATCTGAGTTGGGGGAGGTGATTGAAGCCCCAAAATTCTTGGCCCCTGTCAAGCCTAGTGTAGAGCCCACATCCTACAAATGGGATCTGTGTTAGGGGAAGAATTCCTGGTCCCTTACCTGGACCTGAGCTTCTGCAACATGGAGCTGGTGGAAGGGTGGATGGGAAGGGGGGATGAGGGACTCTGGGGGCTTGCCCCTCTTAGAGTAGAATTGTAGCTCTAGATTGTGAGCTGGGAGGAAAAGGAACCTCCTTTTTCTTGGCTGCACCACCTGGAGCAGAGCTTCTGTAACTTAGAGCTGAGCAGGGGGCTGGGGGCAGGTCATGGATCAAATGCCCCAAACTCTCCGGGTTATTATTGAGATTTAGTAGTTATTGTTTTATAACTGTTTCTCCCTTTGCTGTATCCACTTAGGACAATCTTCAGAGACATTAAATGTTTCTTTTTCTTTTATAATTTTCACCAGTTAACTTTTTTGTTGGGGGAGAGGGTCTGCTGAGCTCCTCACACAGCTAATACAGAAGTCCTGCTTCGGCTTCTTATTAATCATTTTAAACTTTAAAGGGACTTTTCAGGATAGTTGTAGAGTCACAGAAAATCTGAAAAGATACTACTGAGATTTTCTGTGTACTTCTCCCCCAGTTTTCTCTGTTATTAACATCTTACGGTGCTGTTGTACAGTTGTCACAACTGAGGATCCAGTATTGGTAAATTACTATTAGTCAAACTCTATACTTCATTTGGACTTCAGTGGTTTTCCTTAGTGACCTTATTTTGTTCCAGGATGTAGGGGGCTTGAGGGATTTGGGGGCTGGTTAAGGAATAAGATATGACCGTGTAGCACACCCAAGCTTTATTTGGGCGATGGCTTTGACAGGCTTGTGTGGCGGGAAGGCCCCTTGGAGCATGAGACTTTCCACAGGCTCTGTGACTACTCAGGAGGGTGGCCAGAGGAACTCCTAGGGCAGAGGGGGACAGGTGATGGGCCTTACGTGTCTAGGTGATGTCACTCCCAGCCCAGCAGAGTCTCTGGGTCAGAGAGCTCTGAAGGGCAGTGGGAGCCTGGGGTCTTTACAGTTACTGAGTTTATCTTATCTGTGACTAGCAGATATTGGGCGCAGTTTCACAGGGTATGCAAAGCAAGCAGGCTCTAAATGGCTAAAGATTTGCTCGTTTGGGCTATATTTAAAACAATTGGGTGTATAAAATTTTGAGTTTGGCGCCAGTGAGCTTCACAACCTGCTGTGAAGACGTAAACAACTAAGGGCCAATCTACAGAGGCCATCTCTGGCTCATTTATATAACACAGGATCCCACCCAGAATGTCACATTACATTTAGTCATCATGTCTTCTTGGCATCCCCTGCTCTGTGACAGTTTCTCAGACCCTCTTCGTTTCTCATGCCCTTAACAGTTTTGAGGAGTGCTGGGCAGGTATTTTGTAGAATGCCCCTCAATTTGGGTTTGTCTGATGTTTTTCTCGTGATGAGATTGGGTTTATGGGTTTTGACAAGGAAGACCCCAGAGGTCAATGCCATTCTCGTCGCATAAAAAGGCTACATGCTACATGCTGTCAACATGACTTGTCACTGTTGACGTTGACCTCGATCACCTGGCTGAGGTGGTGTCTGTTTGGTTTCTTCACTGTTAACCTGACGCCCCTCCTCTTTTCATACTCTATTCTTTGGAGTCAAGTCACTGAGCTCACCCCACACTCAAGGGGGGGAGTTGAGCTCCACCTTCTTGAGCGGGGGGAGTGTCTACATTATTTGGAATTCTTCTGTCTAGGAGATTTGTTTCTTCTCCCTAAATTATTTAATCACTAATTCATATGATTGGACTCATGGATATTTATTTTATAGTTTGGGTTATAATCCAGTGCCACCTTCTTTATTTTGTTTGCTCGAGTTGCTCCAGCGGTGGCCATTGGAGGCTCTTTCAGGTTGGCTCCCATGTCCTTTTGATAGGTTTGCATTCTTTTTTTTTTTTGCCAGTTCCTTACCTTCTGGCTACAAGATGCTCCAGGCTCATTTTGTATGTTCCCTGCCCCAACCCTAGAATCAACCATTTCTCTAAAGAGCCCATGTTCCTTTTCTTGGAGAAGGATGTCAGAACCAAGGTGTGAGCCCTAGGCTTACAGTTGCAGTTTTAACTAGGAAATATGCCTCAGCTGCTCTTTCATTCAGTAAATACGTATTGAATGCCAAGCTCTGTACTTGCGGTTGTGTTTTTAGTTATTTAAAACTTGCTGTAAGTAGGATTTCACTTTTTTATGTATAGTACTTAGAAATTCATTCATACTTTAATGTCATTTTAGTAAAGGGTTATAATAAAATTGGAGATGGGGTTGTTCAATTATTGTTTGCTATGCTAAAAGCATTCTCTATTTTACAAACTCCTTCATTGCATTGCTAATTTTAATTAAAAAATGCATATTATTGGGAGCAAACGTGAATGAATATTGGTTTGAATCATTAAACGGTCATCAAATAATTTTTCACTGTTCATGTGGAAAATTTCAAACATACACAAAAGTAGAATATTGTACTGAACTGCTAAGGACCCAGAAGACAGCTTCAGCAGTTTGAACTCATGGCCAATCTTAATTCATCCGAACCTGACTTTTTTTTCTGGATTAGCAAATCATTTTTGAACTTGAAATAGATGTCACTGCTTTTGCGTGACTCAGACACACATAATGGAAGGAGCTGAAATAAATGCTAAGGAACATTTCACGGTTGGCCTTTTTAAGAGCCCATGAGTGACTAATTGTCATGCCTCTTGAGAAGAGGAAAGACTTGTGCACCAGCGTATTAGAAGCTTGTGGGTAGAATGACCCCAAGAATGTTTGTGACAAGTGAGAGTTTGAAAAAACGGGTGTTCACTCATCCAGGCTGTAGAACTCAGATCTCACTCCTCTTGAATGACAGGGCGCATGCTTGTCACGAAAGCGTGCCGCTCACCCTGGGGCTGGCAGGCTTTCAGCAGCAAAATATGCTAAGTATTTTCCAATTCAGCCTGGGTTCAGGTTTCTCAGGTTGGTCCCACACACACCCGTTGCCAGAATTTCTCAGGCACTGCTGGAACTTCCGCATGTAGTTTAGGCCGCGGTGACTGACTGTTTTTCCCTGACGTGAAAATGAGAACTCAGCTTTGTAGACTGAGATTTGCTGACTATAGGATGAGATTTGTGAACTCAGTCGTTCAACGAATGTTTCTTGAGCACCTGCTGTGGGCCAGGAGTTATGCTGGGGACACCATGGTGGGGACAGGACACACATACCCTGCTATGTGGAGCTCGTAGTCCAGGGGTAGAGGGAGCAGTCACCGTAAGTCACACAAATTGCTAATTACATTTGGGATAAGTGTTATAAGGGATAGAAAAGAATGCTAAAAATATAGGGGTCCCTGATGTTTTCTAGGGTGTCGGGGAAGATACTCTGAGGAGGTGACATTGAAGTAGGGCCTGAAGGATGAATAAGGAGTTGGTGAGGCAAGGCATGTGTGCGCGTGTGTGCATGCATGTTTCTGTGTGTTCGTGTGTGTGTGTTGGGGTGGTATATGGGAACTGGGCATATTCAAGCCCAATGTATTAACTTAATATATTTACTTAATTAAGCCCAATTCAACCCCAGTCTCCCAGGGGATAAGACCTACAAAGTCTTTCCAATGGGGAAGAGCTGAACATGTCAGAGGACCCGGGAGAAGGCAGCATGACCAGAGTGGGGCAGGCAGGCAGGCTCCAGACCATGAGTAACTATGGACTGTGATAAAAAGCCTGAGTTTTGTTCCCAAGGCAGTGGGGAGCTACTGGAGGGTTCCAGGACAGGGTCTTTCAGGGTCAGCCACCATGTGTACAATGCATGGGTAGGGGGTCAAGACTGGACACAGGAAGACCAGGTGGCAGGCTGCAGCAAAGGTCCGGGCCAGACATTCCGTGACTTGGCGAGGCAGAGAATTGGGTGCATTTGAGATTTAGTTCACAGAGTTTTAGTGTGGTGGCTTTCAGCCTTTTTAGACTGTGACCTATTAAAAGGAATGTATGTCGCATCATGGGCTCAGTACACAGATGTGTGGTATGTGTATGTGTGTGAAACAAAAGCTTCATAAAAGACTGCCTTTACCACAGGCAGGGCACACTGGTATATTGCATGCCATCCATGTGATGTCAGCCTGTGTGTGTGTGTGTCCTGTGTTTGAGGTGGGTGGAGTGTATTGCGAGATTTTATGAACCATGTTGAGGAATCTGGGTTTTCTTCCTGCACAAAGTGAGATATTTCTAAAGTTTTAAAGCATAGTTGTTTTTTGAGAGAAACAGCTTAGTAATATAGAAAAAAGACCCTTGTGACAGGAACACTAAGTCATAAATAATTTCTCTAGGTCTCTTCCTCCTCCTCCTTTTCTTCTTCCTTTTTGGCAGAGGTTGACAGACTTTTTATGTAAAGGACCAGAGAGTATGTATTTTTGGCTGTACGGGTCATTCAGTCTCTGTCCGCCACTCAATTCTGCTGCTGTGACGGGAGAGTAGCCACATATAGACAATCTGTGAACAAATGGGCCTGGCTGTGTTATCAATAAAACTTTATTTACAAAAAACAGATGGTGGGCCGGATTTGCAGGCTGTGGTTTGCCCACCGCTGTCCTGAGGAAGGAGGGGAATAGCCTTTGGGATCAATAAGAAAGGAGGAGGACTTGATGAGATAAAGTCAGTGTGCTGGGGGGGTGGTGCTTGTCCCACCTGGTCCTCCAGTGGGATCACAGCACTGGAATATGGTGGCCCATCCAAAGGAAGGCCCAGTGGGGCCAAGGTGCATTTTCACACTTGGAGGCTTTGCTTTTGGGGAATCTGGCGTGCAGAAGCAATTGGAGTTAAGGTCTTTACTTAGAGACGTCCCATCTCCCAGCCTCGGATTCAGCCACAGACAGAAGGCAAACTGTAAATTGGATGTTCGGCTCAGTTCGTCAGGGCTGCAAGGCCAAGGCTGGACTTGATACCAGGCCAAGGATTAATTAATGCAACCCTTCTGGGCAAAGCTCCCTGCTCTTGGAGCCACGCATGGGGAATGCAGCCTTTGTGCAGAGAGAAACGGCTCCTAAGAGGAGACGGCTTGAGATGGCTCCTTGGGACTGCTTTTCTCTCTCCAGGAATTCCTGGATGTACACTGCACATGTAAATGCACTTGGAAGCAAATGGTAAGCCTAAGCAGGTGCCTGAAATGAGTCCTGTGACAAACATGGGCCAGAGAGGATGCATCTCCAGTGCTCCTGCTGCTCTTGGCAGGTCAGAGGCCTTCAGTGCAGCAGGAGGGGGTCATGGCACCTGGGCCCCTCTGTGCCTTTGCCCTCTCTGTTTGCTCTGCCAGTGGAAACGCTCATGACCCTCCAAGGGCTGAGTCCAGAGTGGTCCCCTCTATGGAGAGTCACTCCTCCAGTCAAGAATATTTTCCCCTTTGTGGACTCCCTCAGCGCTTTAGACCTCAGAGAGCCCAGGGAGACTTGTATGAAAATTACTAGGACACAAGTCTGCCTCCTGGAGTAGATTATAAACTCGTGGCCTGTGGCTTATCCACCCTTAGATTCTAGCTCCTAGCCCTGTCCGTAGAAGGAACACAATATATTGGAGAGCCAGCATGGGGTTTTGGACAGGGCATAAGTTTTGGAGGCCTGCCACTGACTTCCTCTGTAACCTTGGGCAAGTTCCTGGACTCGTTTGAGCCTCAGTTTCCTCCTCTGTAAAATGGGCCTAATAAAACCAATCTTAGGTATGTTCTGAAGATTACAAATAAAACATGCACGGAGCTTGTGTCCCTGTTCCACTGCTTTGCCATTGACTTGATAAAGTATCTCATCAGAAGGAGCTGGGGTGTGCCGGGGATCCAGTTGAGTTCCCTGGGCAAATTCTGAAGGATCAGCCCTGCATTTGCTCTCATTGACTCTGAGACGCCGTCGGTTATGAAGTGCTCTATTGTTTTACATACCTCAAAACGTTAGAATCACACGGGGAGCTGTCACGTATCTCAATGCCCAGGCCGTAACCCAGACCAATTACATCAGTAATTTGGGATTTGGGCATGGGTCTTGTTCCTTCCTTCCTTCATTTCCTTATTTATTTTTTATTGGTATTTAAAACACCTCCCCAGGTGAGCCAATGTGCAGCCAGGATTGGGAACCACTGCCCTAAAAGAAACACCTCTGTCAATGATATGATGGCTCAGGGCTTCCTTAGCGCCGGGGGCTTTTGTTTTTATTTGTTTATAGAGCTCTTTTAGAAGTTCGCTCGGCTCCTAAGGAGCTCCCTGACCACCTCTGCATTGGGGAGGCTCTCTCCTGGGAGTGCTGGCCCAACGGGCAGATACCAGAAGTGGGCGATGGCCAGGATTTCTTCCTTGCCCTCCTGATGCGTAGTCCTCGAGTGCACTGTCTGGGGGCTCCTGGACTCAGGTTCAGTGGGTGGGGGAAGGGTGGATGGGGCCCAGGGACTGTGAGGACTGGATGGCGCCAGAGGAGGGGGTGAGGGTGGTGGGAGAAGGGGCATAACAGCTGAGTCTTTCCTGTGCACGCTGCTGGAGAAGCAGAAGGGTGGCCTTGATTTCAGCCCTGATTGCAGAGATGATAAAATGGAAAATTGCATGCATCTTAGAATCGGTGGTGGATTATGTGCTAGAAGATAAGTCAGCTTAGGAGGAGGTGGTCAGCAGCGACTCAGCTTGGCAGTGGTGCCCAGGCTGTGTTTGACTGTAGCAGACAAGGAAGCACTCACAGCTCTAGGAGCAGTTTGTCATCGTTACCACTTCCCCTGGTAGTCCCGGTGGAAGTGCTCCCCTTCCTGCCAGGCGGTGTGTCTCTGCTCAGACTGGCTCTCACCTGGGGAAGGAAATCAACCTTCCGAGTCAGCTACGAGTCTGAATCCAGGCTCCAGTGCCTGTTAGCTGTATGACTATAGGCAGACCTCTTAATTTTTCTGAGTCTCAGTTTGCTCACCTGTCAAATGGGAATGATAAAATAGCTTCTGCACCAGAGGATCGTTGTGAAGAGTCGCTAAGTTTCTGCAAGTGAAGTGCTTTGCAGGAGCCGGGCACATAGGATCAGCCAGCGAATGGCAGCAATTGCTTTGCTTAGTTCTCTTGTCCTGCAGGGGTCGTTCTCATCGTGATCTCTTGTACTCCTTCTTTGGCCAGGCACTGGGGACACAGAGGAGGATGCCCCTAACTGCCTAGGAGGAGGTGACATTGTCCTGGGGTCTTGGTGGAAATGCGTTCTCTGTCCTTAGAGTCTTTTCAGAATGAGCACATCTCTCTGTAGCCACTTCCTTATAATGATATGATGTGGGTTCTCTTGGGTTATTTTAGTCTATTCTCTTATTTAAGATATGTTACCCCACTGGTGACTCTAAAGAAAGCGTTTGAGCAACCGCACAGGCAGAATTTCTGAAGCGGTTGGGTTCTCGGGGTTTAATTTTAAACCAGAAACAGTATTACAAGTTGGATTCCCAGGCCAGCCCACTGAAGTCTTCTCTCGCTAATGCTGAAGAATTATAGTACTAATCAGAGCAGCGTGTCCGCTGCAGCCTACCCTCGTTTGTCTAGTGATCCAGGAGGAAAACGCATCCCAAATCCCAGGGAGAAGTGCCAGGGACATGCATTCCCCACAGCCACAACTCTTGCAGGACCCGTGTTGACGGCAGGGGTGGATGGTCCCCAGCAAAGTCATCTCAAGCTTTAAACCGTGTTCCTTGCTCTCGTAGAAGAGCGCACACTCACTGCCAGAGTATTTCCTGGTGGATAAACGAGAGCAACAACAGGGTTCGCCGGAGGCATTTACATGCGTAGTTGTTTTTACACTGCCTGGTCATCGGGCACAAAACTGTGACTATTTACCAATGCAGCAGGAATTAGCATCAAATCTGCATGGGCAAACCTAGTCCCTAGGTTTTGTCTCCTTGCCTCATTGGTTTCCTGGCATTTAGAGTTCAGGGGGCAGTCAGTGGTTTCCAGGGTCCAGCATGGAATCTGGTGTGTCCACAGGGCGGGGAACAGTAGGGGTACGTGGAGGGGCGCCCCCTGAACTGGCTGAGTGGGTTCACCTCCTTAGCCTGCAAGGATGTTACACGGTTTCAGGGCCTCTGCAAAGTCTGGATTCCCTCTCTTCTCACCCTCGTTCTTGGACCTGCCCGTTTCTGCCTCAGTGTTGTTTTGCTCCATAATTAAATGCTGGTAGCTTTACAGGGTTGAGGCATGGGAGATGGGGACATTGTTGGGAAATGATCCAGCACAGGGGGGATGGATGATGCTTTTGAAACTCCCCCTGAACTAATGGGGCTTAGATACAAAGATGCTGGTGGGGGGGTGGGGGTGGGGAAGAAGTTGACCAAGGCAGACCTCAGCCGCTTCTCGGTTTCCCCTTGGGCTGATTCTGTTGTCATAATCTGTGCAAGGACAGACACAGACTGTGAGCAAGGTGCTTCCTGTCCTCCGTGACTGCACAGCGTGCAGCTCGTTGGGCACAGCCTCCTTGTTTCCTGTCACTTTATCTAGGTTCCTGGGAGAGATGGCAGCACGCAGGGGTTCAGAATTGGGGTCCCAGGTGACCTTGTTTTCCTCCCCGCAGCCTGGAGGTACAGATACTTGTTTGTCTCAATTTGAGTTGTTGGCTGGTCCCCAGGCTGGAAAAGCAGGAACTACCCCCAGAGCTAAAAACAATGCAGTGATTCTCAAAATTTAGTGCATGCCAAGGACTAGTGGTCTTGTTACAGTGAAGACCCGTAGACTATTTCTAGATGGTGCTGTAGAAAATTAAAATGATGAAGATCTTGATGATCCTCATTTGAGTCGAATCCCCACTATGTTCTAAGTACAGTCAGTTAATACAGCAACCCGTGAGCCAGTGCTATTCCTAGTTCCATTTACAAACGGGGAAACTGAGGCTCTGAGAAGTCCGATGATATGCTCAATGCCACACAGGCTCCTGCTCTTAACCTCCTTCAGGGGGTCTGGGGCAGAACCCAGGAAGCTGCATTTTATGAACATCCTGGAGCGTCCAGTGCTGGCTTGAGAAGCAGTGCCCTGGACTTCAGGGTCACCGCAGGGCGGGGATGTGTCTGTCTTGTTCAAGAGTCTGTCTCCAGGGCCTAGCCTGGGCCAAGGACATAACACGAGCTCAGTCAGTACTTGTTGAAGTTGTTCTCTTCAGAGGAGTCCTTTGGGAATCTCGGCGTCTCCTGCCGGGTTCCCTGGGAGCGTTAAGTTGTCAAGCCCAGAACTTGTGCCCCAGCTCTGACAACTTTGGTCTTGTTGCCAAGGCCACTTCCACTTGGCTTCCTGATTCTGCTCCAGGATCCCTGCATTGCTCCCTGGCCTGAAGTCCATGCCTCCTTCATACTCTCCCTGTTTCTCTAGATTCCAGGCCCTCCCTTGCTTTGGTCAGTATCTTTCTTTCTCTTTTGTTTTTTTTTTGGGGGGAAGATTAGCCCTGAGCTAACATCTGCTGCCAATCTTCCTCTTTTTGCTGAGGAAGACTGGCTCTGAGCTAACATTCATGCCCATCTTCCTCCACTTTATATGTGGGATGCCTGCCATAGCATGGTTTGATAAGCGGTGCATAGCTCCGCACCCGGGATCCCAACTGGCGGACCCTGGGGCACCAAAGTGCAACGTGTAAACTTAACCACTGTGCCACCAGGCCAGCCCCTGGTTAGTACCTTTCTTAGTGACCAGGGTTCTGTGTCCCACAAAAGCCTGGCTATTGGGACCCTCTTACCTGGGCAGGCTTTCCTAATGCCACCTGTTGGCCTGCACTTCTGGGTTCTCTATCCCATGAGCCACTCCCTACCATCTGCTGCTGGATCCTTGGACATCAGGTTACGCTTACCAGACTGGACTTCGAGCTCCTTCAGCTGCATCCTTTCCCTATAGGGGCCAGTTGTGCTTCTGAGCCTGGCCACCATCCCAGCCTGCCGTGCCTCGAGGCAGAGGTCACATCTGTTTCAGATGGTCAGGTGCTACAGATCCTAGCACTGGAGTCGGTAGGCTTGGGTCAACTCCAGGCCCTCAAGCAAGCACTTTAACTCTCAGAGTCTCGGTTTCAAAATCTGTAACCCAGGTCTGATGGGCCCAACGTCTGCCTCGGGGGATCGACATGAAGGTTAAATGGAATTATGCATCTAAGGTACTTAGTGTCATGGCGGCCATGAGGGTCTCACTGTTTTATCTGTCATGTGACAGTTTGCCATCCATCTGTAAGTGAGTCGTGAGTTTTACTTGCAGATTATTTTGACAATGAGTGTTATACATTAACATTTTATTTTAAATTAGGTCCCTCAGTTTTGTGCAAAGGCAAAAGAAAACCCTCTTCTCACCCCCCATGTGGCCAGGTATAGCACAAGGAGCACGGGCTCAGGAGACAGTCTTGGGGTTCAGTCCTGGCTCAGCCGTGTGACTGACTCATTTGGCCCCTCAGAGCCTCAGCTACTGCATCTGTCAGGTGGGGATCACCGCCTTTCCTGGGCTTTGTTGGGATGACTTAGTGGCAGTGCTTGGGGAAGTGCCCAACACGAGCCGTACAACAGAGGTGTGATGCCCATGCAGGGAGAGCTGGGCACCCTTGGCACCTCCCTATGAGTGCCACACTGTCCCGCTTGGCCTTTCAGGGGGAGAAACTTATTAAAAACTGACCTGCTCAAGGTGCCCCTCTTTTGCCTCCACAACTACGTGGGAAAACTGTTCTAAGAGCCGTGTCATGTTTTGCACGCCAGGGAATTTCTGGTGAGATGGGAGAGATTCCCCTGCCCCATATTTACTTGGATGCTGTGTTCTTTGCACACTTGCAATTAATTAGTCATTTATTTTAACTATTTGTTTCTGTCTGTCTTCTACATATCCTGGCTAAGCCGGAGGTAAGGGGCCTCATTTGTCTACTTCACTGCTCCGCGTCCCCAGCAGCTCTCATGAATACTTGTTGCCTCCCTGACAGTGGAGGAAACCTGAGAAGGGATCTGGCTCAATCTCCAGTTTACCATGGGGGATTTCTCTTCATGGCTCCCAAGGAGGTAGGACAGCCTCCTTACATGCCACCCTGGTGGAATCTTGGAAAGTGTGCTGGGGGTTCTTGATCACCCCAGCTCAGGTTACCTCTCTCTCCGCTGACCTTCCTTTGCGGCAGTGGCTATGTTCAACGTTTTGTCACTGGAGTGTCTAACTCTAGTGTCATCAGGAAATCCAGTCCCCTCTGGCCCTGTGGCTGTCTTTTTTGTAAGATGGAGCCCACCAAAAGTAGAGAGGTGGGGAAGAGAACTGGTGATGTTCAAAATCCTTATAGAAAACACACAAGGCAGTCCAGGACTCTGGGAACTCCTGAAGGCAAAGCTGCTGGGTGTAAGGCTGGGTAGTAAGAGTGGCTACCCTCTATACTCTGTCATCTGGGCAGTCTCCATTCATCCATCCATCTATTCATTTATTCATCCATTCGTCTTTCCACCCTTCCTTCTTTCCATCCATCCATCCATCCATCTATCCACCTTTCCATCCATCTGTCTGTCCATCTTTCCATCTAATTACCTATCATTCATCTTCCATTTATCCATCCATAAGATTTTGATAGTCTACTATATGTCAGGAGCCATGGTAAGTACTGGTATCTCATGTGAGCAAAACCAGACACATAAAACCACTTTAGTGACCAGTGGGTGGGATATACACTAATTAAATAGTCCCACTAAAGGATGTATAATTACAAAGCCATAATTGCTTGAAGGAAACAGCACTTAATGAAGGATTCTTATGGTGGGGAGCCACAGAGGAGGCTTCTGTCTGTGGAAGTGATGTTTGAGCTGAGATAAGAATAAGGAACTAACAGTTACTGAGTACTTTTTATTTGCTAGGCCCTGTTATGATTCTTTTTATCTAATTTATGTATGTTAACTCTTTTATCCTCATAATGACCCCATGAAGCAGGAATGATTATCATCCCGATGAGGAACTGAGACATATAGATGTTTAGACCTATGCCCAAGATAACTACACTTCGGATTTGTCACAAGTTCTGGACAGTGTTTCAGTTCCAGTGTTCTAATTAACGTTGCTGCAAAACAAACCACCCCATAAATTAATGGTAAAACATTTTTATTTTAATGCTTGTGGATTCTGTGGGTCAGGAATTCAGACAGGGAACTTGGGAATGGCTTATCTCTGCTGCATGGTGTCTGAGGCCTCCATTGGACTTGAAGCCTGGGCTGACATGATGGCTAGGGGATGGAATCCTCTGGAAGCCTCTTTACTTGTATGTCTGGTGGCTGATGCTGGCTGTTTGCTGGGCTCTGACCTCGGCTGGAACATCCTACACGTGGTCTTTCCACGTGGGCTCACTTGGGCTTCCTCACAGCATGGCTGTTGGGTTCCAAGAAAGCATGGTGGAAATGGTGGCACTGTATGATCTAGCCACAGAAAGTCATACAAGGTCACTTCCACAAACTCTGTTGATAGAGACAGGATGGTAGAGAAAATGTCAAGGTCTTGATCATCCCTGGATGACCGTTGACTCTGACTGAAGCTAATCAAAGGCTCAGCGGGATCTTCTGAGCTCTGGGTTAAGCCTCAATATCCAAATGGAACATCTTGAACGGTAACCCATGGCTGTTGCTCAGGGCATCTGAATGGCCATTTGATGTAATAAAAAAAAATAGTGCTGCCAATCTTCTGGATGTTTGTCCATAGATGACAATCTGATTGTCACCTGAGTGATTTCAGAATTTCCCCCACAGTACACTGTACTCACAAGCCCCTCCTAGCTTGTCTCAAAACTTCATCCAGCTACCCACCCATCCGTGTATTTATCCACACTTCTGCCCTCCTTTGTACCCATCCACCTAGCGCTTATTAAGTTCCTACTGTGTGCCGTGCACTGCACAGGCAGGGGGAGCAGGAGGAGAGGACGGAGCTCAGTAGATCTTGGGCAGACCCTCAAGGAACACAGTGTCTTGAGAAGATATACAAGTAGGTAGGGCTGCTCGGGGCCACGGAGGGGCTCTTGTCTGTAGTGAAACGCTTTATTAATGAAGCCACATCCACTGTACCTGGGGTGCCCTTGTCCATGCAGCCACCTCTTCTTGTCCCTCTGTTAGGTATTGGCAAAAAGTCCACATTTGCTATCATGGAGGCCGGTGTCCCTTTGGGCTGTGCATTACTGAGCTTGTGACACCCAATGGATATCAAATCGACAGAGCCAGCCATATATCCTACATAAATCAGATGACGGGAAACAGATGTGTCTGGTGGCAATTGTGTTTTCTTTTAGCCACCCATTTTCCTTTTATCCCAGAGCTCTGCACTGCAACTCGGGGCTGTGTAACCACACACACCTTTTGGACAGGGGCCTTACGACCTCCGTCTCTAAGCACCCCACTCAGGCCTACAGAGTCCTCTCTCCAGCTGCCCGCCTTCTCCCTTGCGGTGGAGGGAGATACAGCTGCCCCTCGAGATGGGGTCATTTTTGCCATGTTCGTGTCTGTGTGTGTTCGATTTCTTGCTGCTGCGGCGAGGCAGCAGAGAGATGTGAGGGGCCGGCTGACACGTAGAGGAGCCAGCAGCCAGCATCGTCATGATGCTGATGAATGAATCGGAGAGTTACAAGGGCAGGCAGAGGACACCAGGCAGTGATGATTTACACCTCTGGTTTCTTGCACAGACTCCAGGTGATCAACTGGTGACTTGTGAGGCACTTTTTGGACATTATTTTAAAATAGACACAAACTTAATTGCATTCAGTTGAATCACAGTGGGCAGGGGTTTGCTTTTCTTTTTTTTTAAGTGTGAAGAACAATTCTTAGCCCTCTTTCCCCCTTGCCTCCCCGCCTCACCATGCCCCAAACACCTGGCTTGGGCGATCGGAGTGGGTGAAGCTGGTTGGCTTAATCAAGTGTTGGTCAGATAATGGATAATTCAGGATCCTGTGGGAGGCTCCATCCCTTGGTGCCTCATTGAGTGTGGTCACCCAGGACATTATCCTTTCAAGGGACATGAGGCCTGGGGTCAAGTTTGGGAGTAGGAGTGTCTCTTGAAATATTAAGCTTCAGATGTAAGGTGTATTTGTCAAGCCCCTCTTAGGGCCAGGTGTGTTGCTTTTTAAAGCATTTAATCCACAGAACAACCATTTGAGAGATACTGCGATACTGTTATCACTGCATTTCTGAAGAGGAAAGGGAGGCTCCGAGAGGTAAAGTGATTTGCAGAGGGACACACAGCAAGTAGCTTGAATTAAATCACAGAGCTGTCAGGATTCAAAGCTTGAGTGCTCTCTTCTACACTGCATCCCACGTGTTGAGAGGAGGGGAGAGGGTTTTGGTGTGGGATAGCCAGCTCATGAAATGTTAATAGAAACAGGACTTTCTGCTGAACACTCGAAGGTCATCCCATCTTTGCCCCCTCCCAGGTGTGCACGCAGGCCGGTCTGCCCACCCCCAGCGCCCGCGTACGCTGTCAGCATCTGGTTCCCTGCGTGAGAGCTTGGGGCCATTCGGCTATTCTGACCCCAGTGGTTCAAGATATAGACTTTCTATTTTTCCACAGAATCCATTGGGTGGTTCCTTCTGTGCTAAACATGAAAACGCCTCACTTCCTGTTGGCCATCTGGTTTGTCCAGAAAGTTGTCTTCCTGGTAACAGCCCTGCTTGCATCAAACCCTCCCAGCTCATCTTCTCCCATTAACACGGTGTGCAAGCGTCTTGCAATTTTCCAGGCGTTCAACGAAACCTTTACTTTCTGTTGGTATGTTTTGCCTTGTGTGTTTGCCTGTTGCAAAGGGACGATTCTTTCCATATTTACAGCAAGCAGCAGGGCTGCAAATTAGTTCTAGCAACAGACTGAAGATAACCAGCTGTAGTGGAGGATTCAGATTTGTCCTGTTACAAAAATATGTATTCGCGAAACTAAAATTTCAAATTACTTCCTTCACATCTTGAAATAAATAGTGTGCCGGGTATGTGATAGGCAGTGAAGAACTATTTCTGATTTTTAGCAAAACTGAAAATTAGCATATTCCAAACCCTTCTTTGTCACTTAGCTTTTTAAAAATTTGAAACACAACCCTGTGTGCCTGTGTGCGTGTCTCAGCAAATATCATTGTCTTCTCAGTCTTTGTTTTCGTAACGATTCATTGGTTTACATACATTTTTTTATCTTTTTCACTTAACAAACAATATATTATAGTCATGTACTATTTGGTTACGTAGTGTTTGTAATTACGTTTGGTGGCTTCACACACACACACACACATACCCCCACACCACCCAAACACACATCAGTGTGACAATGAACATCTGAATGCACATATTTCCTTTTTCCTGTCGAATTATGTCCTATGCTTCCTAGAATGGGATTACTTGGTCGAAAGATATGGGCATAACTTGGTAAATATTGCCAGATGACTGCTAGAAGCGTTGTACCAATTTATAATGCTATGTACTTCCTTTAAAAATTCAATCAACCATGGAAGAACATTTTCCATGTACGGTAAATTCTGCTGTAATGTGACTTAGGTATTCCTAATAATCACCGAGCTATCCAGAACCATGCAATAAAAACCCGTCAGGGCTTATGGGAAAAGTGGGGTCAGGGCACTGAACCCAGAAACTTTGTCAGTGACACAGTAAAACAAAGAAGGTAGGACAGTTTTGCACATGTTAATGGTTAAGAAACACAGACTACACTAATTGTGACTGGAGGTTGGCCTGTGGGAGTGGGTGCAGCTTTTGAGTCAGTGTGAAGTGGTGGAAGGAGGGAGGGAGGGCTGTGTGAATCGAGCAAAGTTGTGGATAGGTGTGGCTCATAACACACATGGTGAACTGAGGCAGCTCGTAGATGTGTGGGGTGTGTGCATGTTTCACGTATCCTCTGTGGCTCTGTTTGGCTGGGTTCGGGTTTCTGCATTCACCTAGTGTTTTTGGTGAATGGACGAAAATCGTGCACAAACAAACACAGAATTTGTGTTATGCCCAAATTGTTCCCTCGTATCAATTGCGTTGGAACAAATTTGTGTTTTCAAAACAAGTTATAGCAGAACACACTGTGCTTTTTCTATTTGTATTTCCTTTTGTTTGGCATCTTACGCTTCTTTTCATTTTGCAAGCAGGAACTGTGTGGCCAGAAGAGCATTTTTATCTTTATACTTAAAAATAGAAATGTAGACAGGTAATTGCCTCATTTTGCTTTATAATAAATAAGGATTGCATCAATTTTGCTTTATAATAAAGATTCCATCATTACCAGATTCCTGTCTGCTCTGCCTTCATACTTTAGAACTGAGGACAATTTGAACTACAAAATGAACTTCTGGTACTTTCCGCTTATAAGTTGAAAAAAGACCATGCCTTTTATTTATTTATTCATTTTTAAAAGGAAGTCTGACTACCAGCTAACATTTATTGATTGCTTCCCGGGTACAGTGATGCCCATTGTATTCTCAAGGGACAAGTTGAGTGTTCTCCTCTCTGAGCTTCACCCTCAAAATGGGGTGGTGTTGGTATCTTCGTCAGGGGAGTGGTGAGGCTGTCCCAAGATAATGGGTGACTTCTCCAGTTCCTCTTGGGTGAATGAGGGTTTCCTCCTGTCCCTCCGTCTCATTCTGGTTTTTCCGTTGACCTAACATCCTCCATAACTTTCCCATGAGACTTGGGGGACAGACGGGTATCATCTTTGCCCCAGCAGTGAGGCGTTTGGTCCTCTGAGCCCTTCTGTTGCAAGAGGAACCATCCGCCTTGCTTTCTGGATAATTGTAAGGTGATCTAGACTCCCTGAGTATCCTGACACTCCACTGGAGAGAAAACACTTGTGGTCTAAGAGAAATCAACTGTCTCTTACTAGAATTTTCCCAGTGGGTGGTGATGAAACAGTTGTGCCTTGTATTACAGCCCCCTGGAAGTACCAACCCTTGACTGTGCCAGAGTTCAGATAAGCTGCATTCCCCTAACTTTATGGGGCTGTCTCTCTGGAAGGCCAGCCATAGTCATATGTTACAAACAGGGTTGTTTTTTTTTTTTTCGTACAAACATGAATTCTGTTAAAAACTAGGGGAGGATTATGACTTCACTGTGAGTCTTGACATCAGAATGATGTCACTACAGTGTCTGGAGTTCGTGTTCTAGCATCTTTGAGGCAACTTCCCCTTCCAGGGCATTTAAAGTCATAGAACTGGAAGGAGGCTTCCGGAAGGCTCCTTGAACAAGGATCATCTTATTTAAGGTTTTTCTCATTTATTTTAATTGTCTAAAAGTGTTCTTTCTGGCACCAAATACAATGCCAGGCAGATCCCCGATATCTGTACCCAAGCAGAGTGGCTGGCTCTGGGTGAATGGAGTTGGAAGTGAGGAATTCACCGGCCCCTGCTGCTCCGGGCTGACTTCCTGTGACGCCTCCATTCATTCGTAGAACTTCCTGGAACACAGAGGGAAAACCTCTGACGGCTGCAGCTCAGACCTCCACTTTATCTGCCAGGAGACATGTGTGTAGGTGTGCTTCATTCTAGTCCCGCAGCCGGTAGTCGAAGAGGCAGCTCTCCCAGCCCCGCCTCTGCTCCCCAGGGACCAGAGACCTGCCCCTCTGCCTCATTCTGATGAAGGCTTTCAATTGCCCCGTCTGGGCTTGTAGGACAGGAAGCCTGCACCCCAGCTCTCGTTTCTTCTTCTTCTTTCTTCTTCCAAGTGGTTCCTGTCTACACCACAGACCTTCTCAACCTCGTTCTTCTTATGTTTTCTATCAACTGTGGAGCATCCTTGTCATCCTTGTTAATTACTTTTGTGCGGGGGTAGGGGATGGTTTCCTCTGGGGCTGTGCCTAGCTTCTAGGTTAATAATTCAACGATAACTAATTGTTTACTGGAAGCTGGGGTCACTAGTGAATTCTTTCCAAACATTTGTGCACTTATCTCGGGTTGCTATTATATGTTGATTGGTGACATAACTGATTAGTTTCTGCCTCACCCACTAGACTGTACGTTCCACCAGAGTAAGGACCACATTTGTTGTCACTCACCATCACACCTCTGGTGGCTACTACCGTGTCTGGCATGTGATAAGCACTCAGTAAGTATTTGTTGATGAATGAACAAGTTCCATCTTTGTATCAGCTCTGTGAGAGTAGCTGTGGCTGTCTGGGATGTTATGTTGAAAATAAGAATAATAATAGTAATTATTCTATAAATTATTGTTATTACTGTTTACTGAGTGCTTCTGTGTACTAGATCCTGTGCTGAGCGCCTTGGGTTACTCCGGGCTGATTGGGGCGGGCGCTGTGATTGATTAGCAGTGTCTGCTTGGTTGAGGGGGCAGTAAGGAAGGAAAGGGATTAATTGGTGAGTATTGAGAGCTCTGCCCGATATATCTCACTGACTGGCAGGCAAACAAACATTTTGTTCAACTCTGGTATTTGAGTTTTTACTGGTCACCTTCATTGTCCAGTCCTCCCAACCACATGCACACATCTGCCATCTTGGAAGCTCCACGTGTCGCGCTGGGTGAGCTCTGGAATGGAGTATGAGGCATGACAGTGGGCACACAGAGCACAGTGCAGCTGGGAAAGAGGGGGAGTGGGGCCCCCCTGCTTACCTGGGTGCAAGGTTTGATTCCAGCACAGGCGAGGCTTCAAGGCTGACAGCAAGGGTCAGCAAGGCCAGGTGTGGTTCTGGAAACAGAGTCTGGGTGGGGGTGGGGGAATCCCCACCAGGGAGACAGGACTCAGGGGAATGGTACCCAGGAGCCAGGCATGGAGGAGATCCTGGCTGCTAGGTTCCAGTTCCGGGGGAAGGGCTGGTTACTCCTCCCTTTCCTTGAGCCAGAACATGAGGTAGGGTAACCAGAACAGTCCCTAAGAGGACCCCACAGGAAACCCCTATGGCCTGAGCCAGCACAGGGTGACTGGGAGACCTGCCATGGGGCAACTTGGGTGGGTGATCACTGACCCATGGGCACCAGATCTTGTCCAGTGGACATTAGGGGCAATCCAGGGAGCAATGAGGAGTTTGACAGCTCTAGCCCAGTCCTGAATCTGGGAGGGTAACAAGCGCAGGCACTCCACGTTCTTTCATTTATCAAATATTTACTGTACACCTGCTCTGTGACAAGCCTTGGAGTTCACAGTTGAAAGACACAGTCTCTACCATGGAGGAGTTCACAATCTAGTTGGGGAGATGAATGAGTTTTTAAAGCATAGTGCTATATGCATACATTTTTCTATGAATAAAAGGAAACCGTAAATGTAAAAGAGTATACAGAAGGTAATTAACTCTAATCTTACTCCCTGGAAATAACTTTCCTGTTCACACCCCTTCCTCTCTTTTTGGCTAGCTATGTGTGTATTCTACATGTTTGAGATAATTCTATAAATAACATTTTATATTCCTGTTAATGTTTCCTTCTGATCCTTTCGTGTAGGGTTATACTACGTTATTGAGCTAATTCTGTAATAAATTTTCTATCACGGTGTATCAGTTATAGACTTAGTGGCTGAAAATAGTAACAGTTTATTACTTCTCCTGATTCAGTGGGTGGGCTGGGTGGTTCCTCTGTTGGTGTCATCTGGGCTCACTCATGCAACTGGGATGGGAGGCCCAAGGTGGCCTCACGCACCTTTCTGCCATGTGATGCTGGCAGTTGGGTGGGTGCCTCATGTCTTGTCATCCTCCGGTAGGCTAGACCAGCTTCTTTGCATGGTGGTCTCAGGGCAGTGAACCAAGGAGGTGAAAGGAGAAGCTACAGTGCCTCTTAAGGCTTATTTAGCCTTTGGAGTTGAATGAACCACGTTAGGTTGGTTAAAGCAAGTCACAAGCCTAGTCCGGATAAAAGGGTTGGAAAATACACTCCACCCCTCGAAGGGAAGAGAGGCAAAGTCGAGTTGCACTGGAGCATGGACACAGAAAGATGTGACTCATTCAGGGCCGTTGCTGGAACAATCTAGGATTCCCTGAAACTGTGAGCAGCATTGTTTTTCATTTAACTCTTCGTCACCTTTCATCGTCAGGAAACGTGTTTGTAGATATGATTTTTAAGGTGTACGTATTTCATTTTAACCTGTTTGTTAGAGATTTAGGTTTTAGTCTATTTCCATGTAATGCTGAAATAAAAATGCAGGATGCTTTGCCAAGTTTTTGGAGCCCTTGAAGAGGTGTTACAAGGTCAAGGAGTATGACCATTTTAAGGCTCTTAATAAATATTGTAGAATTCCCCTCTGAGAGTGGTGCCACTTGTCACCATTAAGCATTATTGATTTTCAAAAAAATCAATGGATAAAAATCAGCACCTCCTTGTTTTTGTTCACATTTTTTGCTCATTCATGAGATAAAGTGTTTTTACGTATTTCATAGCAATTTGTATATTCCATCTGTGAATAATTTCTTCATGTCCTTTGCTCATTAAAGCATTTTCTTCATGATTATTCCTGAGGTCTTCGTATGTTAATTATTTAAGCTTTTGTGTGACGTATTTCTTGATCTTTTCCATTTTACTGTGTGCCATTTGATTTTGTTTCTGTTTTTATATACAATTTTTCTTCTGAGTGAAAAAGTATGCTATTTAAATATAGAATATCTTTCAACTAAAAATCAGATGGCTCTCCACCTCTGTTTTCTTCTAGGTTCTCCTAGTTTTTCGTGGTGTGTGTGTGTGTGTGTGTGTGTGTGTGTTTGTTTAAGCTTTCTGGCTCTTGGAACCACTTGGAATTCATTTTTAAACAAACTGATCCCCCCAAACTCTGCTTTCTCTATTGTGAAGTGAGGAGCAGTTTCCCACCCTATTCCTATGTAATTACCCCGGTGCCACTTATCCAAGAATTCTTCTATTTGGCTCTTATTTATTTATTCTTTTTGAGGAAGATTAGCCCTGAGCTAACATCCGCCGCCAGTCCTCCTCTTTTTGCTGAGGAAGATTGGCGCTGAGCTAACATCTGTGCCCATTTTCCTCTATTTTATATGTGGGACACCTGCCACAGCATGGCTTGGTAAGTGTGTGTAGGTCCGCACCCAGGATCTGAACCCGCGGACCCTGGGCCACCAAAGTGGAGCATGTGAACTTAACCGCTGTGATACTGTGCAGGGCCTGGCGCTGACTTTTGATGCTGCTTTTTCTTTTTCTTTTTCTTTTTTTTTCACAGATTCTATTTCCTAATATACTAAGGGATGCTTCTGGGCTTTCTCTCTTGTTCGGTTGATTTTTTTTTTCCTTCCACAATACTACACTCACAATGATTGTGGCTTTATAGTCTGTTTTATTACATAGTTGTGGAAGTGCCTCCTCATTCTTCTTTTTTTAGAATCTCTCAACTATTTTCGTTTAATTCTTCCAGAGGTCCTTGAGAATCATTTTGTACAGTTCTGAAAATGGACCCATTGGGATTTTGATTGTAACTGCTTTGTATTTATCGATCAGTTTGTTGCAATCTGACATCTTTAATATATTAAGACTTCCCTTCCAGAAACATTGTACATATAGCTGCATTTGTTAAAGCCCTTTAAAATAGCTCAGTAGAATTTCGTGGTTTTTCTTTTTATAGTTTCTCAATATTTCCTGTTAAAGTTAACCTTTACTATTTAATCTTTTTGATTGCTGTTTGGAATGTGCTCAGTTTTCCCTTTCTATCTTCTAATCGGTCCTTTAAGTTGTATAGGAAATGCATTAATTTAGAAAATATTTTCATTGATTTAAAAATGGCACAGATAACTGTCTAAATAGTTTGCATTGAAAAAAGTTAATACAGAAGAATAGTGAATAAAAATGAAAGACCCCCTTTAGCGCCTCTTCCCCCATCGCCCTCCCTGCCTGAGAGCCAGCCATTGTTAATGATTAGGCAATGGTTATGGACAATTAACAATGCGTTAGTCTAGCCCTTTATCTATTTGCACATGCATATTTTAACAAATGGGCTCATCCTATTGTATCCAAGCATATAGCTCTGTTTCAATTTCTTTACTCATTCTCCCAGATAGATGATTACCTACAGTTACCTTTATGTCTTTTTTCCGTTAGAAATAGTCGTACAGTCAGAATAGATGCCCAGAAGCGAATTTGCTGGGTCCAGGGTTTGTGCAGTGTTAATTCCCAGCGGCTGGATACAACAAAGGTTTATTTCTCATTCATGCTAATGTTCAGGGTGGATTGGTGGGGGGTTCGGCTCCACCTGGTCCCTCAGGGGCCCAGGCTGGTGAAGGAGGCTTCACCATCCCGTAGCTGTACCGAAGGTAACTTGTGGCTTCCCTGATGACCGGCATGGAAGAGAGAGGGCAGGAAATGGAACGGTTTGTTCAGACGGGACACACATTTCTTCTGCTCGTGGTTCCTTGGCCTGAACTAGTACGATGTGACCCTAAATAATGTGTATGTCTGTTGGTAGCAGAGGGCATTTAAAAAATTTTTAAGATATCTGTCATCTGTGCATTTTTAGTTTTTGTAGGTATCTGTTAAATTACCCTCCTAAAGCGTATATTGGTTTACATTCTGACCAAGGGCACACGTAGCTATTCATTTCCCCACACCCTTGCCAACATATGTTATCATTTTGCTCTATCTTTTTCATTGTTTTATTTTTACTTTACTTTTCTCTTTTGCTGAGGAAGATTTGCCGTGAGCTCACATCTATGCCAATCTTCCTCTATTTTTTATGTGAGCCACCACAGCATGGCTGATGAGTGGTGTAGGTCTGCGCCTAGGAACTGAACCCAGCCCACCAAAGCAGAGCACGCTGAACTTAACCACTAGGCCACCAGAGCTAGCCCTGTTTTTACTTTTCTTGATTACTGAAGAGATGGACTCTGCTTTTTAATGTCTGCTTTTGCTCCTTTGAAGTTTTTATTCTGGTTCTTTGCCTATTTTTATTAGTTTTTCATTTTTTTATTGATTTCAAAATTTTTACTGTAGTCTGGACATTAACCCTTTATTATAAATGTCAATATTTCATCAGTCTGTTATTTATCTTTTTTAAAATTATTATTGATGAACCTACATTGACACATCACTATCATCCAAAGCCCATAGTTTATGTTAGGGTTCACTCTTGGTGTGGTGTACATTCTGTGGGTTTGGAGATGTGTATAATGATGTATGTTCATCGTATAATATGCAGAATAGTTTCACTGTCCTGAAAACCCTCTGTGTTCCTCCTCTTCATCCCTCTCTCCCTGCAGCCCATGGCAGCCCCAGATCAGAGTCCTAAGTGTGTATCTGTGGGTCTCTGTGGATGTCCATTCTTTCATTCCTGTTATAGGTAATTTGTGTTTTCACTTTTGTTTTTTGCTAAGTCTGGCGAGAGGCTTATGAATTTTTTAGTTCTTTAAAAGAACCAGCTTTTGATTTCATTGATATTCTCTATAATTTTGCTGTTTTTAATTTCGTTTATTTCTGTTTCTATCTTTACTGTTATTTTCTTCCTTCTGCCAGCTTTGAGTTTAATTTGCCCTTCCTTCTTGCTTCTTAAGGTGGAAGCTTAGACTATTTGCTTTAGGCCTTTTTTCCTATTCTTACGTAAGCACGTAACGCTGTAAATTTCCCTCTGAACACTGATACCGAATTTGTCTCCCACAAATTTTGATATGTTGCATTCATTTCATTTTCATTTAGTTTAAAATATTTTAAAATTTCCCTCAGTATTTCTTCTTTGATCCAGGGATTAATTTAGAAGTATGTGGTTTAATTTCTAAATATTAGGGGTGAGATTGTCAGATATATTTTTGTTAATTTGTGGTTTAATTTTGTTGTGGTCAGGGAACATAGTTTGTATGATTTCTATTCTTTTGAACTTTTTAAGGTTTGTTTTATGACCCAGCATATGGTAAATGTTCCATGTGCACTTAAGAGAAATATGTATTCTGGTGTTTTTTGTAAGATCTTTTATAAATGTCAATTAGGTCAAGTTGATTCATAGTATTTTGGGGGTATTTTGTATATTTGTCGATTTTACATTTTCTTGTTCTATTAATTACTGAGAGTAATGGTAAAGTCTCCAATTATAGTTGTGTTTCTAATTCTTCTTCCAGTTCACTCAGTTTTGCTTCATAAATTTGTAATTCTAAGTGTGTAAACATCATGTATTGTTACATATTCTTAGAGAGTTTTATTTTTTATGGTGTTTTTATTTTTAGTAGTATTCTTTGTTTTGAATTCTACTTTTTCTGATATTAATATAACTACTCAAGCGTTCTTTTTGTTATTATTTCTCAGCTTATTTTCCCATCATTTTAGTTTTAACCTATATCTTTATATTGAAAGTAGGTTACTTAGAAACAACATATAGTGGAGTCTTGCTTTTTCATCCAATCTGATAATATTAGTCTTTTAATTTGACTTTATGCCATTTACAGTAGTGTCATTATTTATATCATTATATTAAAATCTTTCATCTTGCTAGCTGTTTTCTATCTGCTCAATCTATTCTTTGTTTCATTTTTCTCCCCTCTTTTGAGTTAAAATTTTCAAAAACATCCAGCATTTCTTATGATTTATTTTTATCTCTGCAGTTATTTATATCTCTTGTTTATTTCTAAAAGTGATGGCCCTGAAGTTTACGTTACATCTCTTTACTCGATTTACCTTCATATAACTTACACTGCTACCCGTGCAGTTTGATGACCTCACTACAGTATAGTATGCCCATCTCCCTTCCGCCTTTGTCCTGTTGTTGTCATACAGATTACTTTTCCATATGCTGTGAACACACAGTACATTGGTGCTCTTTTTTTTTTTTTTAAGATAGTCATTTAACTTTAGAGCAATTAAAAGTAAACACCAAAAAAGAGTTTTATTTTTATCTTCCTTTGTCCTCTTTCCGGTGTTCTTTATTTCTTTGTAGAGATGCAGCTTTCTGTCTGGGATCATATTCCTTCTGTCTGAAGAACTTCCTTTAACATTTTGTGTAGAGTGGGTCTGCTGGTGATGAGTTCCCTTATTTTTTGTCTGAGAAATTCTTTCTTTTTCATTTTTGAAGGCTATTTTTGCTGGATGTCAAATTCTTGCTTGACTATTTTTTCTTTCATCACTTTCAAGATGCTATTTCACTGTGTGCTATCATGCATGGTTTTTGATAAGTCTGATGTAATTCTTAATAAATATATCTATTCCTTTCCTAGTTGTTGATCTCTTTACCCTTTCAGCTTCTTCTGAGTCATTTTTGCTAATGTATATGTTATTCTTTTTTCATAATATGCATTTAATCTAGTATTTCAGACTTTTCAGAATGCATGGCATCACTTGCATTTAATTTACATGTTATATTCTCCTTTCCTTTATGATTGATTTTATTTGTATTTTCTCTACTTTTCCTTCAGTGGGATTTATCAGGAATTTATCTATTTTTTGTCTTTCCTCAAAATCAGTTGTTACCCTGTTTTGATTCCCTTCTCATTTCTTTTTTAGTATATTTTTAAGATATTTTCTTTAGTGGTCCTATGGGGTTTACCTTTAATATGCTAAGTCTATGACAGTCTAGTGAATTGATAGCAGCTTAGCTTCAATAGCATAAAAAAGTCTGTTCATATATGGCCCTCCTCCCCCATTTCTGTTGTTATTCCAAATTACATCTTTATATATTCTGTACCCATTAACATACATTTGAAATTATTGCTTTATGCCTTTGTCTTTTAAATCATATAGGAAACAAACAAAAAAAATAGTTGCAAGCCAAAAATACAATAATACTGGCTTTTATATTTACTTCTGTAGTTATCTTTTCTTGAGTTCTTTATTTCTTCATATGGCTTCAAGTTACTATCTGATGTCCTTTCATTTCAGCCTAAAGGACTCCCTTTAGCATTTCTTGTAGGACAGGTCTACTAGTGATAAATTACCTCAGTTTTTGTTTATTTCAGAATATCATAATTTCTCTTTGATTTTTAAAGGACAGTTTGGCCTGATGTAAAATTCTTGGTTGACGGTTTTTTCTTTCAGCACTTTAAATACATGATTCCGTTGCCTTCTGGCCTTCGTGGTTTCTGATGGGAAATTAACTGTTAATCTTATTGAGGGTCCCTTGTATGTGGTGAGTTTCTCTCTTGCTGCATTCAGAATTCTGTCTTTGTGTTTGTCTGTCAGTTGTTTGATTGCATATCAAACACTGATGTCTCAGTGTGGATCTCTTTGAGATTATCCTACTGGAAGTTTGTTGAGCTTCTTGATATCTTGATTATCTTTCATCAAATTTGCAAATTTTTGGCTATTATTTCCTCAAATATTCTTCTTGCCCCTTTCTTTTTCTCTTCTCCTTCTAGAACCTCCATTATGTGAATGTTGTCACCCTTGATGGTGTCCCATGGGTCTATTGGGCTCTGATTATCTCTCTTCCTTTTTTTCTTTCTGCTCCTCAGACTGGATAATTTCAATTAAACTAGGTCCAGATTTATTTTTATAATCTTTATTTCTTTATTGATATTTTCTATTTGTTGAGACATTGTTATTCTGGCTTCCTTTAACTCTTTGTCCATGATTTCCTTTAGCTGTTTGAGCATGTTTAAGACAGTTGATTTAAAGCCTTTGTCCAATAAGTCCAATGTATGTTCTTCCTCAGAGACCATTTGTCTTAAGTTCTTCTGCAAATGGGCCATATTTTTTGTTTCTTTTAATGTGTTATAATTTTTTGTTGGAAATTGGATGGTTTGAATATTATAACGTGGTAACTCTGAAAATCAGACTCTTCCCCATCATCAGGGTTTGCTTTTATTATTTGCTGTGGACTGTTGCTCTTTGCTTAGAGTCTTTTCTAAACTATTCTTTTCAGTCTGTATTCTTTGTCACGCATGGTCTCTGAAACCTTTGTTCCTTTAGCCTGTGTTAAGCTAGTTGTGACAGATTTGCTTGTATGCCAGGAGAAATAAAGACAGAATATGAAGAAAGAAGGAAGGAAGGAAGGAAGGAAAGAAGGAAAGGAGGAAAACAGAAGGTAAGAGAGAGAGAGAGAAATCAAGCAAGCAAGTAAGCAAACCCCTCACAGGCTTTCCAAATGGTTTCTGTGTGGGGACAATTCCTTCAATGCTCAGCCAGTCCCTTTACAGCTCTGCCTTAGTCTTCACTTCCTGCTTGCACTAGATGAAAGCTTGGGCCATCTTAGATTTTTTCTGGGCATGCATCCTGCCCTGGGCATGTGCATAGCTTTCCAAATTTCCCAGTATACACAGGCATTTTTGAATGCTCTAATTTCCCAAAGAAACTCTCCAGCTTTTCTTCTCAAGCATCTCTTGTTTTTCTCAACTGCACTCTTTTTGCCCCAGTTGGCAGCAGGCTGTTGATTTGCCTTACATTGTTTTGAAAGAATGATTCTGCATAGCATGAGTAAGTTTTGAGTGTAATGAAACAAAAACAAGTGCTTCTGTGAGTCCTTCACATAGCCTTTAGACAAGTTAGAGCAAACACAGTTCTTTGAGGGTAAGGTCTGCTCTGCTCCCGCCAGAACCAAGGACCCTGGCCCCACACTGGGAACATGGGCTGCCATATTCCCGACTCCTGCTGAGCTGGGGGTGGGGCGCAAGGGTGAGTGAAGATGACGCAAAGCGTTCCTACTATTTAAGTTGTGTTTTTTGTGATTTAGTGTTTGTTTGGTTGCTATAAACTTTGTTTCCCAGAATTCTGAAACAGTTTATTCTGACATTTTTGCTTGATTTTTCAGTGTTTCTGTGCAGGGACGGCCCTTGGAAGCTGCCTACTCTGCCGTTTTTTGCTCCTTATTTCAAGAATTTCGAATGTCAATGAGTTCAGCTTTTTAATATTTTCTAATTTACTAATAATTATTAATCTTTATTTTCTAGTAATTTGTTTTTATCTCTTGTTTACTACTAATTATTATTATTTATTCTTTCCTCTTCCCTAGAGTGTTTTTTTCTTTGTTTGGTTGCTCATGGTAGATGTTTAATCCCTCTCTCCCTTCTTCTTTCCTTTCTTCCTTCCTCCGTTCCTTCTGCATCCCAGCTACTTTGACATATTTGGGTACTCATTTTTAGATTTTGAAAAATTGTTATTGTAAATTTTTCTCAGTGTTTTATCTGTGGTTACTTAGGGTCATATTTTTTCATTTGCAAGTAGTTGGGATTTATTTTTAAATTGTGTTATCGTCTAGTCTTATAGCGTTGTATGTACTTAGCAAACACAGTCTGTACAGGATCTTCTTTTTGGCATTCATTAGGGTTTTTCTCTGATATTTTCATATTTAATCAGTTTTCATAAGTGTGCTGTGAATGGGTTTCCTTAAATTTTGCTAGAGTTTATTTTTTACAAATTATGCAATTAAAAGTTTGTTTATAAACATATATGCAATATTTACTAGGTTGACCATCATATTTATTTAATTCATATTCTTTATATGCATATTTTCCATCTGCTTGACCTGTCTAAATCTGAAAGTATTGAGTTTCAATCTTCTGTTCAAATTATTTCGATCAGTTTTCTGTTGGATTTATATAGTTATTTTTTGATCTCTTATTTGATGCAGGAAAGTTCATGCCTATTATGTATTTAGTGAGTATTTTTAATTTAATAAAATCTTCCCTTCCTATTTAATGTATTTTTCTCCTCAATTTTACTTTGATAGTCTTTACAAAATGGAATCCATCCTGCCTTATGTATTTTTCTCTATTCTTTTATCTTTTTTTAATCACAAAGCATATTAGTATATAATGAGTGCTTAAAACTGTTAGGTTTTATGATTGTTGTTACTGTTATTCAGATGCTTTTTGTGTGTGTGAGGAAGGTAGGCCCTGAGCTAACATCTGTGCCAATCTTCCTCCAATTTATGTGGAGTGCCACCACAGTGTGGCCTGATAAGTGGTTGTAGGTCCACACCCGGGATCTAAAGTGGCAAACCCTGGGCTGCCAAAGCGGAGTGCATGAACTTAACCACTACACCACTGGGACAGCCCTTGGATGCCTTTTTTTTTTAGTTTTAGTATAACCTGCAGTTGTACTTTATAAAAAATTCTTGAAATACTTATAGATTTTCAGAAGAGTTATAAACCAGTGCTCACAATTATTTACATCCTATGCTATATACATTCATCAAAACTGAGAAATTAACATTGGTGCTGCATTAGGAACTAAACTATAGACTTTATTAGGATTTCACCAGTATTTCCATGATGGTCCTTTTCTGTTTCAGCACCTGACCCAGGATACCACACTGCATTGAGTCATTACTTTCCTCATTCTCCTTCAATCTGAGACAGTGTCTCGGTCTTTCCCTGCATTTCACGACTTTGACACTTTTCAAGAGTACTGGTCAGGTGTTTTGTAGACTGTTCCTCAATTTGGGTTTTTCTGATATTTTCTCACGGGGCTATGGGTTTGGGGAATTATACCATAGAAGGGAAGTGCCCTTTCAGGGAATCATATCAGAGTATACGTGACATCAACGTGATGTGTCACGGGTGATAGAGCCTTGATCACAGGGGTTTCGCCAGGTTTCTCCACTATAAAGTTACTCTTTTTCCCTTTGCCAACTCTATTCACCGGAAAGGAGTCACTGAGTCCAGTCTCTCAAAGGGAGAGGAATTAGGTTCCGTCTCCTGAAGGGAAGGGTGTCAACTGGTGGGCCTCTGTTAAATCGACCACGGTAGTTAGTAAATATGCTGAGGCTGTGCTAGCATCCTATTTCTCTTTAAAATTTTACCCACTAATTTCAGCGTCCATCTGTGGATCTTGCCTGTGGCAGTTACCCCTGTGGTGTTCTAATGGTGATTTTTCTATTTCCCTTGTTCTTTTTACATTTATTATTTGGAATTCTCCTGTAAGGAATATTTTCCTTTTCTTCCCCATTTGTTTGTTTATTCCAGAATCAGCAAACTCTTTCTGTAATGGGCCAGATAGAAAATATTTGTGGACCAAACAGTCTGTGTCACACAACTAACTCTACTCTTGTAGTGTGAAACAGCCATAGATAATGCGTAAGTAAGTGGGTGTGGATATGTTCCAATAAATCTTTATTTTTAAAAACAAGCATTGGGCCAAATTTGGCCTGCAGGCCAACTTCTGATAATTAATTCATTTATTTATATCAGATGAACTTATGGATATTTATTTTGTTCTTTGGGTTATAAATGTATTACTATCACTATTTATTTTATTATTCAAATTGTCCCAGCTTTGGCCTTTGGGAGCTCTTTCAGTCAGCTCCTTTGACATTTGCCCATCTTTGGGGTTTATTTATTTATTTAATTTGTGAACTTTCTTATTTTCTGGCACTACAAGATCCTCCAGGCTCATTTTTTAAATGGGTAGTTTGTATTTTTGTCTCTTAACACATGAGATGTCTTCCTCCTTCCTTCTCATCGGAAGGTCTCAATACTTGACTGGTTTTAGAGTTCTTAAGTTTACGATGTTTATTTTTTGTGTTCCGGTGTTTAATGTTCTCTAAAGTCTGCCTGATGTTTTTCCTACCATTTTGGATGGACGGTTGGGGTGTGAGGGTGGGGAGTTTAATGTTTTGAAACTACGAGGTTTTGCAAGAATAGATATGAAGTCGATTTCCTCTCAGCCTCTGCTGCCCCCATCACTGAGATCTTTTTTTGACCTACAGACTCAAGATGTAGAAATTTCTTCTAGAATGCCTTGTTAGTGTTCTTGTTTCATGTTGATGTTTTCCCTCTGCCAGACTTACATTGGTTGGTTCTCTGTTAATGGTCCTCGATGTCTCTTCTCATTTTCCTTCATGTTTTCTTTAAAAATCTCTATGTCCTTTTCTTCTGCAGTCTTGGAGAGCTTTTTAAGTATGTTGTCTATGTCACCGATTTGACTTTCTGCATGTTGATTCTGTCCTTTTCTGGTTCCAATGGGAATTCTACTTCTTTGTTTGCGTTTTTTCTTTGGTTTCCTTACATCCTGTCTTATGTAAACCAGTCTTCTTTCATTTCAATTTCCTTGTCAACCTGTTGGTTTCGTTTCATCACTTATCTTTTTTTCCTCCCTCTCTTTGAAAAACAGAGGTCTTATTTTCTGCAGTCTTTGAAAACATGACACAGGTGCTATCCAAGATCAAGACAAGTGGTACTTTTCTTAGTATGACTTTACTTTGAATTTTTAGTTATGATTATGTCCTGATAGGTTTTATAAATATGTCCTGTGATGATGTTGCTGTTACCAGTTTTTGTCTGTGTGTTTTTGATCAGAGAGCGGTCTCTTTGGTTTGGTGTTTTCCAGTACAGTGGGTGTGGAAATTTCTCTTGGTCCCTTGTCACTTGGATGCTCCTGAGTTCACCATTCAGACTCTCGCCCAGAGGTTAGCTTGAATTACATGGCTCTGAGCCGAATTTCTTGGTCTGGCAGCTATTTCGCTGGTGTTGTTCTGCTGGACTGAGCCCAAGTGCCTCCTGTTGGTACTTCCTTCTCTGACTAGATAATCTGAAGCACTCGCTCTTCTAGACCTCACACAGCCCATTCCTAGTTGCTCTCAGAATTTGTCCTGTCTTTATCCTTCCCAAGGACTTCATACCGCAAATTGTATTGATGGGGTCCCTGCGCCTTTCTACCCCTAAGGGAGTTGGTGTGGGATGTTGAAAGGATGCAGAAAGAGAGGTCCTTGTGGATGTGGGGCTTGAGGTCCAGAATCAGGGAATGTCTAGGGATGGCGGCTCTGGCATATGTATGGGCAGACAGCAGGTGTGCACATCTTCCTTTATCTTTTTTGGCCTTATATTTTGCATTCAGAGGTTAAGGCATGTACTAATAACCCAGAGTTTCTCAGTCCAGCCCTGTCTGGTGTAGGGGGCATCTCTTCAAGAGTCTGGAAAGTCTTTGATTGCTAATCCTGGGTTCCCGAGCTATTGTAATTTTATACACTGTTGTTGTTGTTTGCTGGGAAGCTAGGATAGGGAATATGATTGATGAGTAGTCTGTTTCCATTCCAACCAATGGAGAATTGGAGCAGGAGGCTCCATGGCATGAGGGGGACCCCAGGCGAGTCAAGCTCAAGTCTCCGTCTGAACCATGTAAAGGAGCTCTAGGTTTCCTGTGGCCTTGGCAGGAGTTGAGGGGAGGCGTCTGAAGCCACAGATGTGCTGTCAGCCTCAGGCGGGTTGGGCCCCCTGGACAAGAGTGGGAGGTGGATATAGAGCAGTCACTGGAAGCAAGGGACCCAGCACGCATTGGCCCAAGATGTAGCTCTCTGCTGCTGGCCAGAGGCGGGCAGAGGTTTTATCTTCTATAAAAAATGGGAATAAATTTACTGACTTGTTGGGTTATTTTGAAGATAAAATGAGTCAACATATAGGGATTGTGTCCTACAGTGGCTGGCGCTTAGTGAATGCTGAGTGAATGTTAGGTGGTGGTGGTTAGCTGCTAGTAGAAGGCTGAGGAGGAAGGTGGGGAGTGACCTCTGTCTGCTTACAAGGGCACTGGTCCAGATTTTCTCCATCTCTGAAGGTCCAGTTTGGTTTCAGATTAAATTGTCCTTTCTCAGAGGAATACTCCTGCCCACAGGATTTGAGTGCCCTGCTTCTTCCACCCTTCTTTTTCACAGCACCCTTGTCTTCACCATCAGAGCACCTCCCATGATTTGTTACTACATGTTATTTGGGCTCACTCCTTTAGGGGCTTGTCCCCTTCTAAGCTGGTGGTTTCCCACTTGTGCGATGTGGCCAAGGGGCTAAGAAGTTGGGCTAAGGAGTCGGACGAACTAGGGTTCTAGTCTTGGCTAGCCACCTCCTGACTGTGTGATGGAGGGGAAGTTACCTACCTTCTCTGAGCCTCAACTTCTTCACCTCTCCAATGGTGAGAATAATGCCCAGCGGCAAGCCTTGGTATAAAGATGAAATCTAACACCTTATAACTACTTAACACATTTCCTGGAACTTAGCATCTTCCAATAAAGGTGACTGTCATCATCATTATTCCTAATGAGACAGCCATCCACTTGTCATGGCGGCATTGGTGATAATTGCATCGGAATTTCCCTGCCCACTCCTGCAGTAGCGTAGCATCTCTTATTAACTGGGATCACAGAGAGTAAATGTTAATTAATGATTTGGTTGAACTCTAAGGAATAGTTCAGGGTCTCAGATTGCTTATCTTTGGAGAAAGAAGCTGGCGGGTGTGTGCGAGCATGCGATTTTTGAACACCATCCATGAGGTGGTTAGTCGGTACACAGACAAGGGATGGTTGTTTCCATTTGGAGGGCCTGTGCAGGTAGGGTGGGGTGGTGCATGGGGAGTAGAGTGGCCAGCACCCAGAGGCCCAGGTCTCTGTTTTCAGCGGGTGTAAGGAGTTAAAGGACCATGGCAAAGGTTGGGGGAGCTTAGAGGGGAAGAAGGAATTTCCCAGACGGAGAACCTTGCGGTCCTATGCAAGATCAAGTCCTACATAATGTGGGCTTTTGTTATCAACACAACAAATCAGAATTCTGGTTCAGTTTGAGCTGCTCCTGAGAAGAAGAGGAAAGAGGGTCGGAAAACCTACGCAGGGATGAAAAGGAGATTAGGTACCAGGAGACAGTGGATTCAAAGTCTAATGGGATATGTGGGACCCAGCTTTCCTCTGAGCAACTGCTGGGCATTTTGGTCTTTCAGAAAAAGCAATTGTTTTTCTGGACCTGAAAAAAAGCTTTCTTTTCCCCAGTGTTTAAGCTGGAAGAAGTTAGGTATATAAAAGCACTTTTGTCAACAGAAGTTTCATACATATCAGAGCAATCCCACTCATCTCCCTGTGGTGCTTTGCGATGTACAAGACACTTTACTTTCCCCATATCTGTTTCCTTGCAGTTCCTCCAAGAATCTTGCAGGTAGCTATTATTATTATTTCTATTTTAGAGATGGGGTCACTGAGGCCCAGAGAGGCTGGGCAACTTGCCCACGGTCTATGTGGATAGAAAGTGGCAGGGCCAACAGTTTTCCCCACACACCAGGCTGTTAGGGGTGATCCTGTTCCTACTTTTAGTACTGTCTCTCATCAGTATTGGGTGAACTTAAGTGGAAACGGTTGTCAAACCACCCAGTGGCTTTGTGGATGGGACTAGAGGTGGGAACTGTGGCTTTTCTGTCCCCCATAAAGCCACTTGTGACTCTGTGACTCAATATTTCAGTAACTAGAAGGGAAGAAAAGCAAGCTCTCCTCCTAGCGTGGCCCCAAATAGCTAGGTAGATATTGCACCCTTGCTGACCCCCCAGGCTTCTTGAGCAGCCCTGCTCTGCAGAGCCATCCCCCATACTTGGAAGGACTTATCCAAGTAGGTGGACTCTCTCTTCTTCCCAAGGAGGAGTTGATTATCCTAAAGAGATCCTATTCTGTAGTGGGGAAACTTTCTGTCTTTAGATGCCACCATGGTTTGTGTTCGCAGGAGGATGTGCAAGATTAAGTGACCTTTACTATGGAATGCAAAACTACTCATTTGTATATTCTCCACAACCACCCTGTAAGATAGGTGCTGTTATTTCCGCCTTGCTGGATGAGTCATCTGAGGCCCAAAGAGGTTTAGTAACTTGCTCAAGAACACATGATAAAGGCTTAGCAAGAGATTTAAACCAGATGGTCTTGCTCCATAGCCTGTGTTCTTAAATGCTGTACTAAGCTCATTTTGATGAGTGAGTGCCATCCATCTACTACCCATCCACTCTTGAACTCACCTCTCTACCTACCCTTTTACTCATCACCCATCCATCCAATCATCTGCCCATTTATCCATCTTTCCATTCACCCACCCATCCCACTGTCCTCCTATCTGTTCATCCATCCATCCATCCATCCATCCATCTACCCACCTACCCATCTCACTATCCACCCAGCTGTTGATCTATCTATCAACCATCCATTTTTTCCTCCTTCTTTCTTTCCTTCTTTTTTTCCTTCCTTCCTTCCATCCATCCATCCCACTATCCACCCATATGTTTATTCATTCACTCAACCATCCATTTTTCCATTCATTCATCCAGCCAGCCACCCACCCACCTATCCATTGTGTTGGCTGTTTGTCTAACATGGTTTTCTAGAGCATCATCTTGGGGAAGAAGTTTCTCCATCCTGGGAGGCAAGCATGTGCTTTCTGAAGCTGGAGACTTCCATGCCAACACAGATCCCTTAGCTCCCAAGAAATATCTGGGGGCTTGCTCTTGACACCCTAGGTTGATGTTCTTGGGAATGCTGCTGTTTCAGGGAGTGCCAGGTTGCTTGTTCACTTTCCTCCCTCTGTAAACCTGTGGAGGGTTTCCCCATGCAAAGTTCTCCAAATCCGCAAAGCCACAGGCTCTTGCAGAAATGCTCTTGACTTTCTGAAGCATTGTCACAAAAGAATACTCAACTAGCCTCTTTCCTTGATTAAATGGTTGGAAGCTGGATTAGTTGGCATGGTTTTACTTTTTAAAAAAACTGTTGTAGAATTTGTGTGTTACATCTAAAAATTATGTAATAAATCTAAAACAGATGTTCACAGAGCATTTTATAAGGAGAGAAATTTTAATAGAAACGGGCCAATTTGATTTGAGATAAATCAATTAAGGAAACAATTTTAATTGGCTGTGAAGAAGCAGTATTATGAAGAGGCAGTATGGCCTAGCTATTTACATATCTATTAAGTGCAAAGCAATGAAAGTTTTGTTTAATTAGTTTGCATAGCCTCTGTTTTGCATAAACCATTGGGGGACAAGCTTACTTTTCAATTTTTTTTACATTATATTGTGGAAAATTTTAAACAGATAAGAATTCAGACATGTAAACATAACAGTGATGTAATGAACCCCTATGTACCCATTACCCATCTTTAACAATTATCAGCTGTAACTGTATCCCCTTTCCCCTATTGTATTGGTTTTCTTTTCATGAGTTTTGATGGCATATTCCTCACTTATTACTGAATTTTATTGGGTCAAAATTTCATTCTAGAAAAGTGTATTATGTTGACATTGAAATATAATAAACTTTTGAATAGAATTGCTTACTTTTTCATTGAAATTTAGCTTTTTTGGTAGAGCATTGGGAATTTTCTGTCATTTGTTCTAATTAAAAAAAATTTGAATCTAGAGCAAAGTTGGAAGAATAATAAAGGAACCCTCACATACCCCTCACCTTGGTAGACCAGTGGTTAGTATCAGGACTGGCATTTTCCTAAGTGTGTTTTTCCATGAGATTCCTTGAAGACAGGGGAGATTTCCTTACTGTAAAGGTACGTAGACAGTAGCACACGGCTCTAGAACCAGAGAGACACGGGTTCCGGTCTCAGCTCCACCACCGCCTAGCCCTACATTGTAGGCAAGTTGCTTCGTACTCAATCCGTTCGTCTACCAATGGGAGTAATGATGGTGTACACCCCGTGGGGCTATGCAAGCACATAACAGGCCATCAACAAGTGTGACCTATCACCTTGCCGTGCGGTTGTGCTCCCCGCATGGCGGCTGGGGGAGCTGAATAGAAGGAAATCGGGCTTTGTTGATTCAAGTCATTTTGGTCAATATGGAAGATTTTTGTAGTTGAGAGAATCGCTGGGCCTCGTGATTAAGAAAATAAATCCAGATGAGAGGGTTCAAATCCTAGCTCTGCCCTTCCCACCTTGGAACTTGGTTGAGTGACTTAATCTCTCTGAGTCCTTGTTTCCTCACTGTAAACTGGGGGTGGAGAGAATACCTACCACACTGGGATGTGGGCAGGAGAAAATGAGATGGGCGCATCCTTGCCCGACATTTAGTATTGTGTCTGCTTCATCCATGCCCGGTGAATGTTAGTAATCATTAGTATTATTGTAAGGGCACATTAGCATTGTGCCCGCCATAAAATACCCCGTAAATGTCACTTATTATTATAAGTGAGGGTGAAAAAGCCACACCAAATTGGTCTTTAAAAGTCTGGTTCCACTTTGCTGCAATGAAAAGAATAAAGATCTTTCCTGAAAGCTTGCAATGTGATTTCCAGTAGGAGTAAGTCTGGGATGGACAGACGGATGCCAACAGCAGGGCATGGCATCACTCAGTCATCGTGGGAAATGACCGTGTGCCTTAGGTTCCATTCAGTGATGTCCTAAAATAAACCAGCCTTCTTGATGGTTCCTGGAAGTGTCAGCTTCCTGCATTGATCAGCTCGCCCCATGGCCAGGGCGGGCACCTCCTCCCTGAGGGCTTGTGCTGTCCTTGTTGCCTGTGACTGATCTTTTCCTCTCTCTCTCTCTTTTCTGACTCTCATCTTGTATCCCAGGTTGAAAGGATTGTAGACAAGAGGAAGAACAAGAAAGGGAAATGGGAGTATCTTATCCGGTGGAAAGGCTATGGGAGCACCGAGGACACGTGGGAGCCCGAGCACCACCTGCTGCACTGTGAGGAGTTTATCGACGAATTCAACGGGCTGCACTTGTCCAAGGAGAAGAGGATCAAGTCAGGGAAGCAGGCCAGTGCCTCCAAGCTCCTGCGGGACAGCCGAGGCCCATCCGTTGAGAAACTCCCCCACAGACCTTCTGAATCTGGAAAGAGCAAAGGGACTTCCCATAAACGGAAGCGAATCAACCCTTCCCTGTCCAAGCCGAAGAAAGGGTACCCAGCCAAGCCCCCTGCGGGAGGGGACAGGGCCACCAAGACGGTGTCTTACAGGACTACCCCCAGTGGTTTGCAAATAATGCCCCTGAAAAAGGCTCAGAATGGGCTAGAAAATGGGGACGCCGGTTCTGAGAAGGACGAGAGGCACTTCGGAAACGGGTCCCACCAGCCCGGCTTGGATTTGAATGATGTCGGAGAGCAAGACCTGGGCGAGTGCGATGTTAGCCACACGGCGCTGGCGGAGAACGGGCTCGGTATGTGGCTTGTCTTCCCCTTGCGTTTGGCCCTGGCCACGTGGATTAGGGCTTTGTGTGCAGCCTAGGGAGCTGCATCTGACCCCCAGCCAGGCAGGAATTCTCCCTTGTCTCTCTCCACCAGGGCCGAGTAGACTTGGTCATATGCCCACACTGGTTGCAGACACCTCTGCGTGTGGGGAGGCCAAGCCCCTGGTGCTCCAGCCAGGGCCTGTAATGGGTTGAAAACCCCTGACTGCACTTCAGGACACCCAAGACCATGGGAACTAGTCTAGAGCCCCTGCTCTGAGGGCAACTCCAAGTCCCCATCCATCAGGACCCCGAGACTCATGTCCCCAGAGGGCCTGTGCCTTTCTGGGGCAGCATGCACCTCACAGAGCCTTGCTTGCCATCTCATTGTGCTCCCAGCAGTGTAGCTTGGAGAGGGCATCTGGGCTGGAGTCTGTTCCTCCTTCCCAGACCCAGTTTGGATGTGGAGTTCTCCAAACCTGTCTGTAAGCCTGAGCCTCTTGCCCTTCATCTGTTGCTAACATGCATGATCTGGCCCCATTTCTGTGTCGGGTCCTAAATGCCACCTGACCCCATCTTAGGCTGTTCTTTGATTTGCCTCTTCTTACTCTACCCTGGAAGCCACACAGCAGTGATTATGGAATTCCTTCCTCTTCCCAAGTCCCCACAGGCAAAATTAAGGAAAGAGGAGGCAATGACCCAGGTAATTCAAGCTCCCAAACCTGACATTTCCTCCATAGTCCAGTTGCTTCTTGCCTGAGTCCTTAGTGGCTCAAATCATCCAGGTTAGCCATCCTTGCCGGTTACACGCATGCCCTCATTTCTCGCATACCTGTGTGTCTACATGGTGGCGTTTCCTCTTTCGCTGCCAGAACCCTAAGCCTCGGGATGTCAGAAAATCCTGCATGAGTGTGGACAACCCACGCCCAACAGAGTTGAGCCATCCGATGCTCTGGATGGAACCAGAGTGTGAGAACAGGGATGCTGGGCTGCAGGTGGGACGGGCTGGAATTGCTCACGGAGGGATGGGATGACGGAGGCAAATGCAGCTGAGAGGCATGGTGAGTTCAGAGTTCAGAGTGCTCAGAAAATGCCCCGCTGGGGAGACCAGGACATCTTTAGGGACTCTCCCCGGGGAATCCGAGCGCTCCACTTTGAGGTTCCTCTTTCTCCAGAGAGAGAAATTTCACCCAAATAGGATTTATTTATCTCTGCCCCAGATTGACTCACGTTTCTGTCTGGGGATCCCTGGTGCTGACATGACCCTGCCTGCTAACATATGTAAAAGCTGTTTGTTTTGAAAATTCATCTCTCCGAGAGGAGCGGGCTTGTGTCGATGAGGCCTGGCATGAACACCCATGTTCGATGTTCCTGTGACAGCTGCCAGCAGTGGAGGAATTCCCCGTCGTGGGGAGGGCGGCTGGGGAGGGGAGATTTCGAGGCTCCTTGGGTGCAGGCTCAGGGAACTTGGGCTTGATTCCCTGCACCCTGCCCTGCTCAAAATGTGGCTGCCCTGAGAGTGAGGGGAGAAACATGAGGGTGGACGGTTTGCTGATTGGAGCTGCTAGACCTGCAGAATGAAGGAGAGAGGCCAGACTGGTGGAGAAGGCTGGAGGAAGGCACGCCTCTCCTTCATGCAACTCTCCAAAGGGGCAGAGCTGCCGGCCGTTTGCTCTCCATCCTTGGGCCTCGTCGATGCCCCCTGGCTCACGATCTGATGATGGGGCGTGGTACCCCACGACCAAGGGAAATAGGTGAGGACGAGCCTGCTGGCCTCAGTGGCGACCTTGTACACCCCCAGCATTAACTCTGGAACGCTTCTTTACACTTTCTCGTCCCTGATCCCTCGTCGGCCTCATTTGTTCCCTGAGGTTGAATCTTCTCTACTCCACCTGGGCCCACCTGGATAGAGAGGAGGAAGCCATCCCTTTTGTTCGGTTTTGGATGTTCCTGAAGGGCCTTCTTGCTCAGTCACATCCCATCGTATTGGTGTCCTTGAGAGCCTCTCATAGGCTGTCAGATTCTCAGATTTGACCCATAGATTACCTGGAGCCTTGTTAGAATGTTGACTAAGGCTGGAGGAGCCCTTTCACCAGCACCTGGTGACTCTGTGCATCTCAAGGCATGCTCTGTGCGCAGTGGGGGTGGCAGTGAAGTTTCTGATCAGGTGTCGGTTTAAATCGTTTGATACTTTTTTTGAGCACTTCCTAAGGATTAGTCACCACACTAGATGCTTGGAGTAGAGTAATGAAGAGATAGGTAGGGACTGCTCTCTCTGACACTTACAGTCTACTCTCCAGTAAGCTGAGAGTAGCTGTCCCTAGGTCAATGTTGAGATTCCTGAGGCTGGCTCATCGGAAGGAGTAACATGTATGTTATGTAGATGGTATGCCTTTCCTATACCTGCAGTGACATCTCCTGTGATCACTGGGATGATAAATGCTCCAACCACTGTCAGCCTTTAACACTCTAATTAGAACGAGCTTATTATCCAGGTCTTAGGGTAATTGGGGAGAGGAAGAGACTGGGAATCCTTGCCAGAAATACAGAGTGGTTTGGGGTTCTTGGAGAAGACCCAAGGCAGAGGGGGTTTTGTGGTTCTAGAACTTTCCAGCAAGGGGTTGGAGGTGTCATCAAGCAAAACATGGTTCCACTTCTGTTTTCAACCAGAGGGAAGCCTTGATGAAGCCAGTATCCGTGTGCCTGAGGACCCCTGACTGTCTTTTTCCTCCCTTCTTCCTTAACCCTGCCTTCTCTGACCCCCCTCCACCAAAGGATCCGGTTCCCCATGGCAGAAGGGTGAGCCAGCGGGGTTTTCAGCACAGAGGCGGGCTCGTCTTTGCCGGGCAGAAGGGGATGGGGAGATCCTGGCTACGCTTTCCCAACATTTGTTTTGGGGGTGGGCTGTTGCTTTTTATATGATTTTAACTTGTCTTTGGTGAATTATGGTTCTGCATACAGAGAAGCAACTTATGTAACACGTTACTCATTTACTGCTGACTTCCCTGATCTGTGCTGTGGGAACAAATGCTAAATTGGGGCTCCGGCGGGTGGTGTTTTGGTTTCAGACTGCGTTTCCCCCAGCACTGTTGTGAAGTGTACGCAGCAACTCAGGAGCGCTCTTGATTCTGATTCTTCTCCAGTAATGACAAACGGCTCTGTGGTCCAGGGACCATCTGCCTCGGTACCCCTCGGGGAGCTTGTTAAATATGGGCTCCACCCCAATGGAATGAATCGGGATCTCTGGGGCAGGGTGTGGATTATGCATTTTAACAGCCATGGGTGTATATAGTAGTTCCTGTGGAAGCATTTGGTTGTAAGTGATGGGTGGTTCATAGATCTGTTTGTTGGTAGATCCAGACTTACTCCTTGGATTTTAAGCTTGTAAGTGGGAGCGTGATTTGGTCCTTTAAAGGTTTAGTGCCTGACATAATTTCTCTTCCTTGCTAATGTACTTTTTACCAGGCATCTCTTTTCCTCCTTAACAGACCAGTTTCATCTGTATGGAAAAGCTTTTGGGTTCGCTGACCCCTCCTGTGGTCTGGCCCAGGAGAACTTGGTCTGTCTTGTCTAAGTAGACCAAAGCATCTGTACTTTACAATTCAGATGAGCCTTTAACCTGTGGAAGCATGCCTAATCAGGAGCCCATGTTTCACTCTGAGCCCTAGCACAGCACAGCCGCCCAGTGTTCTCCTCATTTCCACGAAGCCAATGAATTTCCACTGTTGATGCTGATCCTGTGGCCCTGTGTTCACATTTCTTTGAATTTTGTGAATCATTTTCCTTGTCTTCTGGTAACTGTTGTCTGTCGCACAGACACCGCCTCTCAGACATTGCTTGATTTAGTCTTTTCAGAATTGTTCCTATCGTTGAATGAGTCATCCCACACAAACGTGCAATATTTATCAATTTCTCTCCATTGATCTTTTAAAATTGTCTCGGCTTTCACTTCTATAATGTTTGTTTATCTCTTCCTACTCACTGTTTCAACATGATTATCGTTTTCCGCTTTATTGATCATCATGGAGTAGCCGTATTTTAAAGGCACTTCAGGACTAAGCACAAACGCGAATGCCCTATGATTTTCGAGAACCTTGGACTCTCAAATGTGGAGCCGCATGAGAATCCCCTGGCGGGTGCGTGCACTGTGCCAGTCCCTGAGTTCCTGATGCAGTAGGTGTGGAGGAGATCTCAAGAGTCTGCCTTTCTAGCCAGTTGCCCGATGCTGCCACGGGTCCAGGACCCCACTTTCAGAACCTCTGCTCTAGACTAATGAGCACCAAGATGGTTGAGACAGAAATGGCAGATGGCGATTGCGAAGACCGATTAGTGGTGCTGGGGAGAGCTGAAGCGCTTTTGCCCTGGACCTTGAGTTTGTGTTTGGGAGAATGTGTAAGTCAGAAGTTTGTGAAGTGGAAAGTGGTAAGTTCAAAGTTTTCGAGAGCGGGCACTTCCCTGGGATGAGGCCTCAGAGTGTACAAAGCACTTTCTGTGATCATCACGGCATCCTGAGCGGTGGCTGCTCTTGTTCTACCCATTGTACAGAGGGGGAGACTGAGGTTTCAAGTGTCCGGGTTGGGACCAGGAGAGAAATGCAGGCAGTTTGACTCCGGAGCTGGCCCCTAGATCGCTGCCCAGCTGGCTTCCAGGCAGTTCCTAGGCCCTAATCACTGACAAAAACGCACCCTGATTGGTGGCCGGGCAGCGCTGGTGGGGCAGGAGCCACTTCTTGGACACATCACCCACATTGGTTATTGATGATAATGCTTCTAAGCCTGAGATACTATGACTAACTCTGTGCTGTTCAAGCTGAAACCCAGGATAAAATGGTCAATTTTCTAAAAACATCCAACTTAACAAAACAGACTCAAGGATGACTAGAAAACCTGAATAGAGCAATAACTAGTCAAGAAATGATTAAATCAGTCATTACAAAGCTCTCATAAAAAGCAGAAAGAAGTCATCCAGGCCCGGATGGTTTTGCAGGTAAACCCACCAAATAATCTAGAACAGATGGTCCCTCTCTTATCCAAATGGTCGTGAAGGACAGAAGAAGAGAAAACACTTCCATTCCTTTGAGGAGCCCAGTAAAACCTGGATTTCCAAACCAGACCAGGAGGGGAGGAACGAGCAAAATGACAGACCAGTTTCACTTAAGGATACACCAGTAAAAGTCCTGAATGACCCCCGGGGGCTTGTTACAGTTCCCACCATACTTCCTCAAAATTTTAACTTTTCCAGAAACTTCTCCATGCCCTGAACTTGACCCCAGTTCATGACCTTTAGATTCACCACTGCTGCTGGGAGTGCCCAGCTTGTGCCCAGAAGGAGCCTAGGGGAAGCTGGCTTGGGACAGCTCCGAGTGTCATGGGCAGTGGCCCCCAAGCCAGCTGGTGAGTCACAGAAAGCTCAGGGAGCATGTCCACTCGGCGGCCTCCCGTTAAGGCAGGTGTCCGTTTCCCTGGGCACAGCTGTTCTTTTAACACACTTCACACACCTGCTCCCAAGCCAACAGACTTGAGCCAACCATTTTGTTTTTCGAAAGCAGGTCCTTTTCTAAACCAACAACGACCACCGAAGCTTCAGGGGTTCTTATGTTTTGTCTTGCAAAGCATGGCAAGCAAGTGACTTTGCTAATGAATGAACTTAAGTCCCTTTTCCCTGGTAATGTGAGGACCATCCAACTTGGCCACCGCCTCTGAGTGGAAAGTGCCAGATCGTGATGGAAAATCTGACTGTCACCTTGACTGGTGGCAAGTCCAAGGGAGAAATCCACTCTTGATTGGTTTGCGGATCCTGGGTTTGATTCTGGCATCCGAAGGAGGCTGAGGGAGTCTTGACCACTGTCAGGATTCGGAGACGAACTTTTACTCTCCCTGTCAGCTCAGATAGTGTTTTCCTCTCTCCCCTACCTCAAAAAACGTCTGAGGAGCTGTTTCCAAGCCACCACTCATCAGTGGCGCACCAAAGCGGGTGGGGAGGGGAGTGGAAGCACCCCTACCAGCAGTGAGAGGGGATACATTGTCTGCAGAGGGTCTCAAAACAATAATCAAAATCAGTTTTCTGACTTTAATGGAAAGCTGCTCCTCCCCATTGGGTGGACCTCCGGGCCCCTGGCCTGCCCCCCACCCTCTGCTCTGCCCATACAAAGGCCAGTCTTCATTCATGATCATGATGTGGTGGTGCTGACTCCTTCTGTCCAGGGAGCCTGCCCACCCTTTGTGTCTAACATACTGGATATCATTTAATCTCCTCAGTGGTTCCCTGACTTAGCAACTTGACACAGCAGTGTAACAAGGTTAGCTGTGATTGGCCTTGTTTCTAGATGGGTAAACTGGGGCTCAGAGAGGTTGAGACAGAGTGCCCCAAGGGGAGGAGTTGGGATGTGGTGTCAGGTCTGTGATGCTGAAGCTCTCAGAGGTCTGTGACCAGTTGTTTTTTGTTGTTTGTTTTGCTGAGGAAGATTAGCCCTGAGCTAACATCTGTGCCAGTCTTCCTCTACTTCATACATGGGTCACCGCCACAGCATGGCTGACGAGTGGTGTAGGTCTGCACCCAGGATCTGAATCCGCAAACCCGAGCTGCTGAAGCAGAGCATGGCAAACTTAACCACTACCCCACAGGGCCAGCTCTAAGTGACCAGTTTTATAAATGAAAAAAGGTCCTTCCGGGATTTAGGTTCAAAGCAGCAAACCTTTCCCTGGGTCCTAGGGCAACATTCTGGCCAGTACCCCCAGGCCTTCCTTTGGGACAGCTGCATGGTTCCAAAGATGCTGACTTGGCATTCCAGGCAGGTGGAATCACTGGTCCGGAGTGCTTTTCCTCTGGGCCTTAGATTAAGACACACACACACGCAGAAGAATCCAAGGCCTCACGGAGAAGGTGACATCTGAGTAAAGACTGGAGGTGGTGAGAACATCTTGTTTTAAACTTAAAATCCCGTCTGTGTCAGGCATGGGGAACTGCTTCCCCCTTTTTAGCTGCCCAGGTTTTACAGTGTGCAGAAAAACTGTCCTCTCTCTGACGGACGGCTAGGCTGCCTCCAGAGACACATGCTCTTACCAGCCCTGGCAGTTGCCAGTGTTGGTCGTGTTTTTCCAAGCTCTGTTGTTTTGATTTTAGTTTACAGATGAAGATGGGCATCTTCTCATATTCCTTCCACTTGTGTTTCTTTCCCTGGGAGTGGCCCAAGCATAGTCATGCCAGGTGTAGCAGGAGGTGACATTCAGTATGGTGGGTGGACAAGGGCCACGTCACCTCTGGCAAATTGCGTAGTCTCTCTCAGCCACATTCTTCATAAAATGCATACATCTTGGGGTTGGCATAGAGAATAAGTGAATTCATTCATAGTAAGTCCTTAGAGTATTACCTGCCATATGATAGACAGTTAATAAATATTAGCTATTGTTATTTTTCAATCCTTTTCCCGTTTTTCTAACTAGGGTCTTTTGTATTTTCCGATTTGTTTTTTAGAGCGCTTTACATATTGTGCATTCTAATCCCTGGTTATATATGTTAACTCAACCAGTGCTCATCAAGTGACTACTGTATCACCAGGAACTGTTTAGACAAATAATTGCAATGTTATATACCACAATGGAGATGTGCAGAAGATCCTGAGGGAGCTGTAAGCAGGGTGCCTAAGCCAGCTAGGTAAAGAAGTTAGGAGAGGGCTTCCTGGAGGAAGTGATGTGCAAGCTGAGACTGATAGAATGAGCCAGAACGAGTGAGGAAAGAGGCAGGGATGGTGGGAGGCGATGACAAGCAAGCACAGCGGCGTAGAGCCAAGGATCAGCATGTGGACGCATGGTACCACGTCGTGAAGAATATGGCAGCCCAACCAATTCTAGACACCTTGCAGGGGAGGCCAAAGCTCCAGGAAATTCCCTATGCAGTCGGGGTTGGCTTAAGAACCAGATAGATGGAGCCCGCAGCTGGAGGTGTTGTGGGATTCTTTCTGGAGGGGGCTGAGGAAGTCCTTTATGCAGCCCACACTCTCCAGGCCTGCGAGGCCTCCCTGATCTGGCCTGCCTTGAACCCTTCCCCACACCCGTCTGCCCGTGTTGTGCATGTGTGTTCCCCTCCCTGCCGGCCCTCATATGAGTGGTCAGCCTCTGCTCATCCTTCATGGTTGCTCCAGCAGCAATTCCCCCTGGAACCCTTCCCTGACTCCCAGTGTGGGTCTGCCTCTGGATTTGTTGGCGCACATAGAACCGTGTTTCTTCCCTGACAGCATTCACCTCAGTTTGTGCTGGTCACAACCTGATTGCCTGAATAACTTCTGCCTCCCTCACTAGACTGTAAGCTCCACGAGGGCAGGAATGGTTTCTGTTTTTGCTCACAGTTTTATCTCCAACACCTGACAATGCCGGCCACATTGTAGGTGCTTAAGAAAACCTGCTGAATGAAGGAGTGAATGAATGAATGGATGAAAGAGGGAAAGCAAGAAGCCTTTCCTTCTTTAGGATGTGGGTCCTGAGGCCCCATTGTGAATCCTCCTCACGACTGTGAAATCCTCTCATCACTTGTCTCCATCTCACCCTCCCACCTCGGGTTGCCCCTGGCTCCTGGTGCCCTGTCATGGAGAGTTAATGTCTTGTCAGGGCTCTTCCCAGCAACTAAAGGATTCCCTTTCTGTCGTCTTGTCTGACGCTTGTTTCACCATCTGCCGTGATGGTCCTACTTGCCAACTTCTCCTCCCTTAGCATTCACGCAGCCTCCCTGGCTCTTAATTAAGCGCCTGGGCTCACCCCACCCCGCCCTCCATCAAGGGGATCGCGTATCCCTTTCAGCGAGTGCATTTCATTTGGGTTGTATTTTCTCTATTTTGTCTAGTCCTTTGCTATGAAAGAGAAAATGCAGTGGCCTTCTTCATAGAAGTCCTGGTTACAGAAAAGATTTTGAGATTTCTCCTTTAAGTTTGAGGTAAACTTTGGAGGCAGCTTGGGAAGGAAGAAACTGGAAAGAGTGAGCATGGGCTTTGGAGACAGAGGGCCTGTGAGTTCAAGTACAACCCACCTCTTGTTGAGTGAGTAACTCTAAGCAAGTCATAGTGCTTTGGAGCCTCGGTTTTGACCTCTGTTCTGTGGGAATAACCATCCCTACTACAAAGGATGGAATGATGAGTCCCAGCACGCAGTCAGTGCGGAGTGGGTGTTAATTTCTCTTCCCCTTTCTTAGACTGTGTTGCTTATGGAGCCTCTCGCTTTACCCTACCCTCGTATGTCCTGTAGCCTTCTCATCAACACTAGGATATTAATTTTCATTCTTTCTATGTAAACCAGCAAGGCGAATTCAAGAGGCTCCACTTCTGGGTAGTGGGATGACTGACCCTGTCACTTCTGTCCTTGATGGAAGTCATAGTCTTGAGTCTTCCGCCCGCCATCTTGGTGATGATAGTACCAGGTTGGAGGTTGCCATCTTCAAGTGTGTTTTCTTCTTCTGTGACATAGAGCTCTGGTGGTTTTTCCCACCTTCAGCCTCTTTCTCGACTCTCTCCCAGTTCTCCTCACTAGCAGGAAGTGGATCTATGCTGAGTTCCCAGAGTTTAAACAAGATGGCCGATTGCTGGCCTGCCTTTTCACCAGCAACTCCTCGCATCACTTGGTGGTGAGAGAGAAGCAGCTGGCCACAGGTTTACTGAGCACCTGTGTACACCAGGCCTGCTGTTGGGTGCTGAGGCTGTGGCCGCGTGTGGGAGATTCTTGCTGTCCTCACCCAGCTCACACTCTTGTGGGAAAACCCATGTTGTGCTAAACATTCTAGCACACCATGATATGGGAGCACCCTACATGAGTGAGGAACCCACTGGAACTAAGAGATTAGAGAAGGACTTCCAGGTGGAAGCAGCATCTAATCTGAGACCTAAAGGATGCGTCGAGTTTGGTCAGGCAAAGAGGAGATGGAAGAACGTTCTGCACAGTAGGAACTGTATTTTATTAAGATTTGTAGGAAATATGTAACATTTACCACAAATGTCATCAATAAATCTCATTTATACTTTTTTCATCAAACATTGAGTGACTGCTATGAACCAGTACTGTGAACGTAGAAGTGGGTCACTGTGTACCTTGTTCTTGGAGTATATTGGTGAATAAGACAAGATGCTCTTAGTTTAGGGAAAAAAGCAAAATAGGGAAAAGACAAATAAATTGACAGTTTCCATACGGTGTCAAAATAGCCAATGTTTATTTATCGAGCCTGTGCTCTGAGCCATGCCCTATTCTAAGCACCATGTATGTAGTTATTCATTTAATCCAGGAGGGAGAATTTATTTCTCTTCCTATTTTACAGATAAGGAAACTGAGGGATATGGAGACCATAGACTTGCCTATGGGCTATCGGCTGGTGGGTGGCTGATCCAGGCTTTGGATCTAGTTGGCCTGGCTCTGGACCCATTTTCTTAATGATGCTGCTGTTCAGCTTCTTGAGGGTTGGGATTATCTGGGAGTGTGGAGGAGAGCTTGAAATCATTATTTTTTTTTTTCTACGGTTCAGTTAAAGAGGCATTGACTTTGCGCCCACTGTGTGCTGGGAGCTGGGAATATAGAGATGACTAGGCTCATGTTCTAAAGAACTCGAAGCTTATTAAGCTAATTAGGGGATCAGATGGTCCCAGATGACCAGCTGCAAAGCCGAGTGTGCTGAGAACTCAGGAAGGGCCCAGACAGACCGCCACTGGGGCTTGGGGGTGGGCTGTTCCTGGGCACTTGGGGAGGAAGATACAGCTGCCCGGAAGGGAAGCATTTCAGATGGCCCTGAGGGTTCGAGGTGTGAAGGGGGATGGAAACATCACCCTGGGCCAAGGGGACAGCTGAAGCATTTTCCCAGAAGCAGGAAAGTGCAGAGAGTTTCAGAGAACCTCAGACAGTCCTGGAATTTAGGGCGTTTAATGGGCAGGCGTGGGAATTCAGGTTGGAAAGTAGGATGAGGCCAGAAGGTAGAGTTTGTGAGCAGAGGAGAGTCAAGAAAAGAGGAGGAAAAGGATTTTCAACAGAGTCACTGCGTACTTTTGCTGTGTTTGAGGAATCTGGCCTAATAGTCCTCTAGAGTAGGCCTGGCTGTGGAGGGCTCAACAAGGAGACAGGCTTTGACCTCTGGAAAAGTCCCTTTCATCGAGTTACTTTGCATTTTGCATTCATGCTTTGCTCTGCTGTTTAAAACATTTAGATGTCTGATAATAAACATCATAAGATGTATGCTCATCACCCTCAGCAATTCTGAATAACCTTGGTGGAGTTTGTTCAGGCAAAGAGGAGAAGGAAGAATGAAATTAATGAATTTCTTCCTTGGGCTTTCTTGGAATTCACGGCATATGGATTTTGTCAGGCGTGATTATAACATGCCAGATGATGGCTAACATGACTAAGGAAGATTTTTTGTTGTTGTTAAGGTACCTGTAAATTTGAGCTTTGCTGTTGAGTTCAGCCCCAAGATCAGGGATTCTGCATATGGTGACAGGCTCTGGGACAATGACCAGCCCTGAAATAATGGTACAAGTATTGAGTTCAGGTGCATGTTGGGCTCTTTGAACTCTCATGACATGAGTGGGTGGAGTGACTGGAGGGTTTTTTCAGCTTCAGTACCACCCCTCCACTCCCCTAAAGATCCTGACCCCCCAGCCCCACTTGTGTTGAAAGAAGCTGCTGAACCTGCTGGTGGCACATCATTCCTTCTCATGTGCTGAGACAGAAAAAGGCCTGACACGTTAACTTTGCGCCCGTGTACTTCCCCTCTCGCTGCACTGTCAGAATGGCCTGCAACGCTTTAGGGATCTTTGGTGAGTCAACCACAGACCAGGAAATGGTTCTCATGCACTGGAACTATCACTTTCTCTTCTGAGAACTGCAGCTGGAAAACCCTAACCGCGCCGTCAACAAAGTGATGATTTTGCTCAACTGTGGAACCGATGAGTCTTCTCTTTTGTTTTAAGCCTTCCCTCCAGCGAACCCTCTCCGGAGTTGGCAGCTGAAGGGGCTCCAGGGGGTGAATGGCCTTGGGGTGGTCCCAGCCCTGCCTTCTCTCTGTGAATCGTATCTGCTTCCCAAGGTGGCGATCGTGACCAGAATGCTGAGGGGAATGACGGGAAGGGAAATGCCTGGCACTTGCATCTTTTTATGGGGCTCGCAGCAGATCCATCACAATCTCCTTATCCTGCTTTCTGGCCTCTTGCTCTCACTCTCTTACTTTTGGCCAGGAGCTAGAAACTTCTATAGGTCCTCCATTATATGTCTGGCATTTACTCCTTTATCCACTCATTCGTTTATTCCACAGTGACTGACCCGCTTCTGTGTGCTGGGCTGCGTGGGTTCTGAAGGTGTAGCAATGACTAACATGGCCCTTGCCTTTAAGAATCCATCTGAGGGTGAGGAAGGGAGTCAGACGTGCGAGAAAAGTTCTGTTGGGACTTGCAAGTTCTGCAAGGTAACTATCCCGCAGCGTGATGACCCACACTGGCCGACAGGGTAGCTACCAACAGCTACCAACCACATGTGGTTAAAGCTAGATTTCAATTAATTAAAATTAAACATTTAAAAATTTCAGTAGCCATCTGTGGCTCTTGGCTACTCTATTGGGCAGTGCAGATACGGAATGTTTCCATCTGTATGTTGGACAGCGTTGGATCAGACTGTAGGATCCATATCTGTTTCTGCCCATCAGTGTATCACAAGTACCAGGCTTGTCCTAGACACTCATTACCTCCATGCTGAATGGATGGAGGAAGATGTGTAAAAGATGTATAAACAGCCAGAAGAAGAAAGATGCGTTCTCTGGAAGAATTCCTAAGCAGGTAACAGTGGAGCTGCATTGAAAAGGATGAGGAGACCCTTACCAGGTGGGCAGGAACGGAAGGGTGTTCCAGGAGAGAGAATGACTCTGGTCTCGCCACTTCTTCCTTCTGCGTGCTGATGCCTCAAACCACAAAAGGTGTTACTATTTTCTTCACAAGGGAAGGAAACTTGTAGCACTCACACCGTGTTCTCTCCCAGGGCATCTTTGAGAGGTGTGATCTCGCTCAGCTGTTGTGAGGCAGAAGGGCCAGGTGTGATATAAGTATAAGTCATCTAGGTGTGAGATCAACCTGATTTCAGAAAACAAGTGTTTTCATGCACGTGACTAATATAGAGCTTTGGAAGTGTGATTGGCACATTGAGAAATGAATATGGACTGCTTCTCAGCATCGGGAGCATTGAATGTGGGATTGGCACGTGGTATGATGAAGTTGCTCCAGTTTCCTCCATTTTTTTTTCACTCATTCATTCACTTGATGAGCACTTTGTTGAGCAGTTGCTGTCTGCGAGGCACTGTGCTCAGTCCTGCAGACACAAAGGTATCTCTCAGCCTTGTCCCCAAAGAGCCTCCAGTCCAGCGGAGGCATCAGGCAGATGTATAGCTGATGATAACACTGCAAAATGGGCTTGGCTTGGTAGCAGTATCACACGACACCAGAACCAGGTACGAGTGCTCGAATTTTCTTTCCTGCTTTGTTCAGCAAAGACTAGGCTCTTTGGAAGAAAAGCAAAACATCCCTCAGAGCCAACACCAGCGTTAGGTTTCAGAGTCTTGATGCTTGAGTCAAGAGTATCAAGTTTGAAGGCAAGGTGCTGGAGTTTGGACCCCATCCTGGCACTTTGCAGTGGTGTGACCTTGGGTTTTGGTTTTCTTATCTGTAAAATGTGGATAAAACGGTGACTTACAGGGTAGTTATTAGGAATGAATGAGATAAGCTGTGTGAATCACATAGGAAACACTCAACAAAATGTTATTACATTATGGTGAACAGTAGAGAGGAAGGACGTTGAGAATGATGCTGTACCGACCCTAGAAGTCTCCGCTTTGGGTTGTTCCGGGGCAGGTGAAGATCTCTCCTTGCCCAACTGCCCATGATAATCAAAGAGCTGCCCTAGTTTCTGAGAAGTAGTGTGTGAGTGTGGAACCAGCATGGATAAAGCCTCCCTCAACCGGGGATAGCATCCTTTGTGATAGCATCCTTGGTGCTCTTCTGTGCTGGGGGTTTGAGATGTTCTTGGTGGAGAATGTGGGCACAGACTCTGAGCCCTGCCTAGAATGGCTGTGTTTCCTGAAAATTCATACTGCATGGCAGAAGTGTCCTGCCGTCTGTGCAGTCCTCTGTGGCCTCCTTCAGACCTTTACCTTCCGTCCTCCCAGAAAGCTCACCCCTAGTCCCAAGGCAGCTTATCTTTCAGATAATGGGTTTCTGTTTCTCTTTGTGTATCTTACAAACTGCAGTGCATTTCCTGACACACCTTTTCTTGCTTCACGATGACAACAGCACACCATTTCTGGACACTTTAGGGGTCATTCTGCCATTTCTCGGTTGGTTGGGTGGGTTTCCTTCCCCCATCACCTGAGTTGAGGTGTCCTTTTCAGTCTTTAAGAGTCTCTCCTTAGGGAATCTTCCACACACCTGGATTCCTTTTTCTAGATTCTTTGTCCAATCTGATCATCTCTTTTAATATATGAGTTTAATCTGTTCACAGATTAATGTGATTATTAACATATTTGGATTTTTTTCTCCTAGTTTATTTTGCATTTTCTTTTTATTATTCTGCTTCTCTGCCCTCTCCCATCCCCATCTCATGACTTTTTCATGCTTTTTATTGAATTGAATGTTTTATGTATTTCCTCTCCCTGGGCTGACTTGGAAACTAGCTATAGATTATGTTCTTAAATTTTACCATACATACTTAGCTATAAATTTTTCTAACAAATATGATATCCTCCTATTGTGTGTAGCAAGGAGGACTCTATTCAGCTTTAAATTCTCATTGGAAATCTTGTTTTTGTTTTGTATACCAAATGGTGTTAAACATCAAAGATTATGTTTATTATTTTCACAGCCAGTAATCACATTTACTGAAATTTTTTTAATCAACTTTGTTTCTTTTATCCTACACCTTCCTCTGAATTAACTGTTTGATTTGCTAAAGTTTCTCTTTGTAATTCTTTCAGACTCCGTGGTAGATAAACTCTCTTAGTGTTGGGGTGCCTGAAAATGCCAATTTTCTTGGTTCTTTAAATGCTGTTTTAGCTGGGTATAAAATTCTTGATTGACAGTTATTTTCTCTCAGCATTTTGATGATAGTAGTTCATTTTTTCAGGCCTCTGTTATTGCTGTTGCTGCTATCAGTCTGTCAATCCTTTTCAATAATGTGATTTTTTTCCTCCATGCTATATTTTAGGATCTTCTCTTTACCCATGACATCCTGCAATTTCATTATCATTTGTCTCTTCATCCTCAGAGTGCTCTTTCAAACAAAGAACTTGTCTTTTCTTTTTTTTCCTTTTCTTTTGGTGAGGAAGACTGGCCCTGAGCTAACATCTATTGCCAATGTTTCTCTTTTGCTTGAGGAAGATTGTTCTGAGCTAACATCTGTGCCAATCTTCCTCTATTTTTTTGTTTGTGGGATGCTGCCACAGTGTGGCTTGACAAGCTCTGTGTAGGTCTGTGTCCAGGATCTAAACCTGGGACTCCTGGGACGCCAAAGTGGAAGGCACTAACTAAACCTCTACGCCACAGAGCTGGCCCCGAACTTGTCTTTTTTTAAGTTCCGGGAAGTATTCAGCTATTATCTATTTAGATAGTCTTTCCTTAGAGTTATCTCTTATACAGAATTTTAATTTTATTCTTGTTTACAGGATATTTGTTTTTAAAATGTATTTGACTTTTTGTTTTAAGATAATTTCAGACTTACAGAAAGCATTATAGAGAACCTCTGTTCAGATTCATCAGTTTTCAACATTTTCCCACATTGGCTCTCTCTCTGTATAGGTCTCTGTGTTTATGTATGTATGCGTGTGTATGTACATACGGGTATAAATAAATAGATTCACACATACGTACACACTCATAAGTTATATACAAATGATTATACAAATGATTATTTTTTTCCTGAAACATTTGAGTATAGATCACACACATCGTGCTTCTGTACCCCTTAATATTTAGTATGGGTATTTTCTAAGAAAAAGGATATTCTCTTAAGTCAACACACAGCACAGTTATGAAATTCCAGAAATTTAGCATCAGTACAATACTTTTGTGTAATCTGTGGTCCTTATTCCACTTCTCTCTTTTATCCCAAAAAAGTCCTTGAGAGAATTTTTCCTCCAGCATAGAATCCAGTCCGGAATCCTGTGATGCCTTTGATTGTCGTGTTTCTTTATTCTCCTTTAATCTGGAACAGTGCCTTGGTCTTCCGTTGTCTTTAATGATGCTGACGTTTTTAAGAGCACAAGCCAGTTATTTTACACACTGTTCCTCAGTTGGGGTTCCTCTGATGTTTCCTCAAGATTACATTCAAGTTACTCATCTCCACTAACATGCTTGACATGATGTTATTTCTTCTCCTTTATCTGTCTATCATCCATCCATCTGTCTGTCTGTCTATCAATCATTTCTACCTATTATCAGTGCAGACTTGAAAATTATTTTATGCAGTGGTTTATAATCCATTACTCCCTGTTATTTATTTTTATGTTCCAACTATCCCAGATTTGGCCAGTGTGAGCCCCTTCAAGCTGCCTCATATGTCCTTTGACATGCCTGACTATTCTTTTCATCACTTCCTTACTTCCAAGTACAATAAGATTTTCCAGCCCAACTTGTACCTTGTCTGTCCAGCCCTGGAAGCAGTCCTTTCTCTGGAGAAGCCCTGGTTTGTTTTAGTGGGGATTGGTATTTAGAAGCCAACATCTGGGATCTAGGTGTGCTCATTGTAGAGTTTCATTTCTTCTAAGCCCTTTCAGCTGACAGAGCTGGGAAATATATATAATTTTTAAAATCATCAGTTCATACCGATACCTCAAATTCCATTCTAATCTCATCAGCTTTTTCCTTGTCTCCCCCTGTTCCATAGTTGCATAGAGAGAACCCTCTCTCTCCATAACACCACACATTTACTCGTTTGCTCAACCCTATACTGCTCATAAAATAATTTTAGAATTGCTCCACCCTTACCACTATGAAAAGAAACCCTAGAAGAGCTCAAGATTTGTTTGAGGCTATATAAGTCATATTATCACACCCAAAAGTTATTTATGTTGATTCTCCCTGTGCTGCAGTGTGCTTATGTTATTCATTTGAAATACGATGAGATTAATTTCTTTCTATTTGCATGCAGCTTATTTTTTCCCCATCCTTGTCAATTTTATTTTCTTAACATGCTTTAGCATCCTTCCAAAAATTAAAACAAAAAGATATATTCAGAGATTGTCCCTCCTTCCACATCCCTTCTACTTTCTGCCAACCACTTGTGGGTAACCAATTTCATTGTTTTCTGATTTATTCCTCCTGCATTTCCTTTTTGCAACAATAAGCAGATTTATCTATTTCCTCGTCTTTCTTACACTCTCTTGCCTCCCTTCACTTGAAGGTATATTTTGGAAATCACTCCGTGTTACTTGTTAGAGATAGTTATTCTTTTTACTGCTGCATAGTATTCCATTGTGTCAATGTACATAGTTTATTTCCCCAGTCTATGCCTGGATATTTAGGTATTTTCTAATATTTTGTGATTGTAAATAATGCTGTGACAAATAATCTTGTGCATGTATATTTTTGTACTGTTAGAGATATATTTTCATGTCGCATTTCTAGAAGTGGGATTGCTAGGTTGAGAGTAAGTGCACAAAGAGTTTTGTCACCTATTGCCAAATTCCCTTCCATAGTGGTTGTACCATTTTGCCTTCCACCCACAAGTAAGAGAATGCCTGACCCCCCACATTCTCTCTAGAAGAGAATATTGTCAAGATTTTGCACTTTTGCCAAGCTGACGGGTAAGAAATGGTATCTCAGTGTAGTTTTAATTTTCATTTATTTTACTGTGAGTTTTAATTTGCATTATTCTTTTGAGTGAAGCTGAAATCATTTATGTTTAAGGGCCATTTTTACGTAATATTTGTGGATCTGTGCATCTCTTCTGTCCATCTTTTTCCTGGAGGACTTTGGTTGTCTTGTCTTCAGTGTTGACAAGTTCTTTAATTTGGGCGTCTTAGTCTTTTATCTGTGATGTGTGAATATTTTTTTTTCCTGTTTGTCATTTGCCTTTTAATTAGTTCTTTACCTTACTCCCATCCTTGTTTCCTTTCTGCCTGCTTTTGTTTGAGAATTTCCTATTTTAAATGAATGTTTGTCTAACATCTGTCCCATTGATCATTCTAAACGTCCCTATTTTAAAGTCCTTGTCAGATTGTTTCATGAAATTCATTCTATTGTATTTGGAGTAATTCATGTCACAAATGTTGATTTTGTTGGCTAGATTTCTAAGCATTAGATATCTTCCTGTTTTGGTATTTTGGTGCACAGGCTCATCTCAAGAGGGAAGGGTTTTTTGGTTGGTTTTCTTTGCTCTCTCTCTCTCACTCTCTCTAATAGTTTGTGTTTGCCTCCGCCTGGCCCAGAGCTCCCAGGAAAGCCTCCGCCCTGGGCAGCACATGGCTCTGTTATCGTTGTTCTGCCTTCATGGAGAGACTGCACGCCATCCCCTGGAGTCAAGCCGTCTGCCTGGGTCCCGCTCCCATCCTGCATGGAAGACTTAGTTTCTGCTGCCTTCTAGTCCACTTCCTGCCCACGGCTCCCGGCTCCCAACCTCACTTACTCCTTCGTGTTGGTGTTCTGCCTCTCACACACACACATGATTATCTTTGTGCGCCCAGTATTTTATCTGTCACTTCTGTGTGTTTGGAGCAGAGGGACTGTGTCAGAGCATGGTCTTTTGGGAGCCTTCTTAATGGGAAATACTTCTGTGTACTCCAAAAGAAGGAATGTGAGAAGGCTTGAAGGGAACAGAAGGAAGGAAACCAGCTTGATGGGGAGTTTCCTACATCCCCCCAACGCGGCAAGCGTTGTTGCCTTTACTTTGCAGCCATCCTGCGAGGCAGGAGTGGTTTCTCCCATTCCACACGCGGGAAGTCGGGGCACAGAGTGGGCAGTGGGCTGCCCAGCCTTGCGGCCCCTGAGAGGAGGGAGTGTGGGGGTTTGAACGCTCATCCCTCATTGGGTTTCACTCGGACTTTTGGGCTCACCAGGTTGGTCAGTCCCCTCTCTGCCTGGAATGCCCCGTCTCTTGGCCTGGGTCTGTGGCTGGGCTTAGAGGAAGGGTGTGGCCTGGGAGTAGGGGAGGCCTGGCTGTAGGACTCACCAGTTCATCCCTCTTTTCTGGAATGACTTGGCGTCCTTCAGCTAACATTTGTGAAGTGCCTAGGATGAGCCGGGCACTTGGCTAATCCCATGTGGGTTCTTTAATTAAAACAGCTCAAAACAACCCTGAAGAGCAGGTACCATCAACCCCATCTTATACTCAAGGAGACTAACACTCAAGAGCTCATGTGGCTTCCTCGCTTCTCCCAATTAGCAGATGCAGGGCTGGGATTTCCGTGCTGATTGCAAACCCCTAAACTTCCATGCTTCCGGTACGTTCTATTTCCCATGGCGCCTTCCCTGCCAGCCTGCCGCAGTCTCTTGGGAGGTATGATGCCCCAGAAGGGGAGAGTCTTGAGGGCGCTAAGTGTGAGGGCAGAGTCTGAGGGGCTGCAGGGGGGCAACTTTCCTCTGCGTCTCCTGGAGGGGCCCGTTTCAGTCCCTGACATTCAGAAACATAACAGGACGTGAATTCAGGCCCTCAAGGAGTCTGTCCTCCCTCCCTTCCTTGGCCCAGAGATGGTGCATCTTCCGGGTTACCATGGGAGACTCAGGCCCACTGTCCTGATAGAGAAAAAGGCTTTGAATTCACAGAGACACTCCCCGCCCCCATTATTCTTTGTCACAGCACCACGTTGTTTTCCCATCTGTAATTATTTTAGGTGTCAGTTTACTTGTTTACTTCCCATCTCCCCGACCTGAAGCAGGCTCTGTGGGGGCAGGGGCCTTATTTCTCTAATTTTTGTTGGCCCTCCATTGTCTAGTGTGAGAGCTAGCTGTAGGACTTGATAAGTAGATTTTTAGTGAATGAACGAATAAAATGAGAGTCAGCTGGCTCCAGTCCTGGCTCTACCATTTAAAAGCTCTGTGGCTTCCAGCAAGGTATTCGCTTTTCCTTATCTGCAAAATGGACTCACAGTGGCAGTTACCTAGGACCGTTGAGAAATTGAGACAGCGTATACAGAGCTGCTCAAAAAAGATAACCCTCGTGTCCTCCTCCTTGATATAATTGTTAATTAGCACCTCAGCTCGGTTGGGGGGTGCAGAAGGATTTTATTCAAACCTTCCCCAGCCCCAGAAAGCATTGATGTACCCAAGCCCTGAGCTCCTGACTTCTCACCAGGCGAGAGCCGGTGTCCACTGAGAGCCGCTCCCGTTACGTGCTAACCTCCGCCAGCAGGACCACAGCACGCATCGGCCTGGTCTGCTGAGAGACCGTGGCCAGCTCCAATTAGGAAGCCCTTCCGCAGAGCTGAAGGTTTTGAGGTTAACCCTGAAGAAGCAGCTCCCTTTACACAGCCTTTTAATTAAATGCCTGCGTTTATTTTCTGGAGTGCATTGAATCATTTTACCCGCATCGTGGTGTCTGACAAAGGCCAGTTGCTCTGGGTAATGGAAAAGTGCAAAATGAGGAGGCTTCCTGGAGTCTGTTGGATGACACAGGCACTGCTGCTTCTGTGCCCCTTGGCGGCTGGGCGCTCATCTGGGTACAGACCCAGCATGTGGGAGAAGCGGTCCAGGGAAGCATTTCCTGGTTCCCACCTTTGGCTTGGTTCTTGAGATTCCAAGACCCCCAATGCTGATTAAGGGTGTGAGTCCACTCAGGTGGATCCAGGGCTCCAGAGGCCGAGGAACAATTCCCGTGGACTCCTCGGTGCACAGGTCTTATGCTGGGCTGTGTTGTACGTGATGGTGGCCCTGCCCTCAAGATGCTCACAATATTGTAGGAGAGACAGGGTTCACACAGAAAATATTTTTGTGCTGAGCCAGGCTGTAATGATTATAAAGCAAGTGACAAGCAACCATTTATGCATTGTATACTATCTCCCAGGTCCTTTAAATATGTTATCGAATTTGACCCTCAAAACCTGCTCTCTGAGGATCAGCAAACAAGGGTGTCCACCCCGTCTACAGTAATTTTCCCAAGTGGGGCACAGGTCTGGCCTCATGGGGCTGGCTTCTATTGGTTCCAGCATTTCAGTCTCTGTAGTGACTTCTTTTCCATCCCTGCCAGAAACAGAATGAAAGGTTCCGACAGTGCTTAGCACGTAGCTATGTCCTTCTCTGGGTTTCCTCGTACCCTTCCTCCCGCACCACTGCAGCTTAACGAGGTCATCTTTGAGATGCAGCTCCATCCTGCATGGGGCAGTCACCCCCCGCCTCCCAGCAGGAATGGTGACACGCAACAAGCTTTTCAGACCTTCATCAGTGTTCAAGCACAACCCTTGAGCAAGGCTGCTCACGCCCCGGCACCAGTGGGGCTCCTGGTGATAGACCAGTCTGTGGATTGTCTGGACCCTGGTTCCCAAAGCCTGGTTGCTGGAGCAGTGGCAGCAGCATGGGGGGGGGGGGGGCCCACAGGCTGGGTTTTAACAGTTCTGCAGGCCATCCTGATATGCTCAGGTGTAAGAACCACTGGGCCAGGTTCTCGAACCGGCCTGCATGTCAGAATCACCTGGGAAGTGTTTATGGTTTTTAAATTTATTATTATTAACTTCATTTTAAAATGTATTCTTTAAAATAAACTTCACTTTTTAAACAGTTTTAGATCTACGGAAGAATTGGGAAGATAATACAGAGAGTTCCTGTAATACCCCACATTCAGCTTGTCCTCGTAATATTAACGTCTTATATTAGAATGTACGTACGTGTGTTACAGTTGATGAACCAGTGTTGATATGTTATTGTTAACTGAAGTCCATACTTTATTCAAGTTCCGTTAGTTTTCACCTAGTGTCTGCTCAAGAGTCCCATCAGGATCCCACATAACATCGAATCGTCATGTCTACTTATGTTCCTCTGGGCTGTGACAGTTTCTCAGACTCTCCTGGTTCTTGATGACCTTTGTGGTTTTGAAGTGTACTGATCCGGTATTTTGTAGAAGGTCCCTCAATTTGGATTTGTTTGATGTTTTTCTCCTGGTTAGGCTGGGGTTGTGGGTCTTGGGAGGAAGACCACAGAGGTACCGTGCCCATCTCCTCTTATCATATCAAGGGGACGTGCAGTCATTGTGACTTGTCACTGTTGGTGTTGGTCTTGATCTCCTAGCTGGAGGGGCTTTGACTTCTCCATCTGCCCCCGTCCGGTTTCTCCACTGTCCAGTTACTCTCCCCGCCCCCGACTTCCCACGCTGTGCTGTTTGGAAGGAAGTCAGAGTGTGTACCCCACACTAAAGGGTGGGGGGTTATGCTCCCCCTCCTCAAGGGCAGAGGATCTCTGTAGACTATTTGAAATTCTTCTGGACGGGAGATTTGTCTGTTCGCTCCTGTTTATTAATTTATTCAATCATTCATTTATATCAGTGTGGGCTCATGGGTGTTTATTCCATACCGTCAGTTATAATGCAATACTTCTTTATTTTGTTGATCAAATTGTTCCATCTTTGGCCATTGGGAGCTCTCCCAGTTGGCTCCTGTGTCCTTTTGACATACCCCCATCATTGTGAAGTTTATTATTATTTTTCAGCCACTACAAGCTTATCTTGTCTGTGTCCTGCCCCAGTCCTAGAATCAGCCATTTCTCCGGGGAGCCCTGGTTCCTTTTACTGAGAATGATATTAGAAGCCAAGATCTGGGGGCTGGCTGTGCCCACTGCTAATTGGGGTGTCATTAATTCTGAGCCCTCTCAGCTGACAGCAAGGAAATACCCGTGTATTCCTAACCTGTGTATACACGCTTATCTATAAATATTTTTGTGTGTCACCATCTGTATCTGCTCTAAGCTAAACCTGAGTTCATACTGATGTCTTCAACTCCAATCCAGTACCACGTGGATCATTCTAGCTTCCTCCCCTCGCTTCTCTGTAAACTCTCACTCCCAACAGTGAGAAACCTTGTTCCTACCCTCTACTGCCATTTGCGTGATGTTTCACTTCCAGCATGCGTGTATAGTGGTATCAGAATCGTAGCTTGTACCTACCTCCGTTGGAATCAACTTTATCAACCGGAGCACAGTGCTTCTCTACAGACTATTTGCCTTTAGTCTTACAGACTCCACTCATTTCTGAAGTTACTCGGGTCAGCTCCTTTCCTGCTGCCCCCTTCAGTGAGGGCGTTTCACACATTTGTAATACTGTTGGATCCTTCTGTGACATTCTGCATTCCATCCTGGGATTCCCCCAATCTCTTAAGTTTTTAAAAAAATTTGTGTACTTTAAGATTCACTCTGCTGTGAAGTTCTTTGGGTTTCGACAAACACTTAACATCTTTTTTTCACCATTATAGTCTCATACAGAATAGTTTCCCTGCCCTAAAAAAAATGCCCTGTACTTCACCTGTTCTGCCCTCCTGTTACTCCATCTGAACCCCTGGCAACCACTGCTTTTTTTTACTGTTTCTATACTTTTGCCTTTTCTAGAATGTCCTAGAATTGGAATCATGCAGTGTGTAGCCTTTTCAGACTGGCTTCTTTCTCTTAGCAATATGCATTTAAGATTCGCTCATGTGTTTTTGTGGCTTGATAACTGGTTTCTTTTTGTTGCTGAATAATATTCCATTGTATGAATGTATGATCGTTGGTTTATCCATTCATCTGTTAAAGGGTGTATTGATTGCTTCCAATTGTTGGTGCTTGTGAATAAAGCTGCAGTTTTTGTTTTGTTTTGTTTCGTGGCCATAAGTTTTCAAAGCAGTGCGTTCCTTGTTGCTGGAGGCATCTGAGCAGAAGCTGGGTGCTCACTGGCGGGTGTGTGGGAGAGGGGAGTCAAGGACCACATGGGGCCCTTCACGGAGAGCCCTGTCTGTCCTCTTCCAAATTTGGGGATGGAGCAGTTAAACCCCCGGCCCTTCACCACCCCAGAACCGAGGCTGCACGGGGTCCCCATCGCATCCCACCCTTTCCGTGGAAATCTGAACGTTCTCTGCTCGCGACGCTCTTGTGCGATCGTTGCCTTGTCAGTTTCTCACTTTGTTTATCTGACTTCGGAAGGTTCTGCGCTGACCAACGGGGCGTTATCCCTGCACAGCCCGGTGAAGAGGAAGCTGGAGGCAGAGAAGGACTACGTCTTTGACAAGAGGCTCAGGTACAGCGTCCGCCAGAACGAGAACAACTGTCGGTTCCGGGACATCGTCGTGCGGAAGGAGGAGGGCTTCACGCACATCCTGTTGTCCAGTCAGACCTCGGACAACAACGCGCTGACGCCCGAGGTGAGGGGGCAGCACCAGAGGGAGGGTCAGGCGGGAAAAGCCTCTCCCTCAGTCAGGGCGGGGCGCTGCTTTCTCTCCGTTACATCGATGCAAATAGCCAACACGCACACAAACTTGGCTACAGGACACAATCTGCTAATCACTTGACGTACATCACTATTTGATCTTTATGACCAGGGCACGATACTGTCGCCTTTTACAGGGAAGGCCCTGGTGAACAGAGATTCAATAAACTGAGCAGGGTTGCATAATTAGTCAGGGGGCAGCCCCAGAATCCAAACATCGTGTCTGGGGCTTTTCCAGCTAAACTACGTAGTAGTCAGCATGTCAGATTTCTGTGCTTTAGACGGACTTCTGTTCACTCAACTCACTTACTTTTTTTTTTTATTGGGATATAATTCACTTACCATAAATTTCACCCTTTTAAAATGTACAATTCAGTGGTTTTAGTATATTCACAAAGTTGTACAACTATCACCATTATCTAATTCTGGAACTTTTCCATCACCCCAAAGGAAATGCTGTTTTGAAATGAGTGACCTGTTGGTGGTCGCTCCCCTACTCCCTTCCCCAGGTCCCTGGCAGCTGCTAACCTACTTTCTGTCTCTGGACATTTCATACAAATGGAGTCGTACAATATGTGGTCTTCTGTGACTGGCTCCTTTCGCTGAGCATAGCGTTTTCAAGGTTTATTCGTGTTACAGTGTGTCTGTGCTTCCTTTCTTCTCATTGTCTGGCTATGCCACATTTCATCTATCTGTTCTGCAGTTTGGGGACGTTTGGGTTGGTTCCACTTTTGGCTATTATGAATAATATCACTAGGAACATTTGTGTACATGTTTCTGTGTGAACATATGTTTTCAGTTTTCTTGGATATCTTCCTAATTGTGGAATTGGCTGGGTCATATGGTAACTCCATATTTAACTTTTTGAGGAATTGCCAAGCCGTTTTCCACAGTGGCTGCACCATTTTACATTTGCATCAGCAGTAAGTATATGGAGGTTTCAATTTCTCCACATCCTTGCCAACACTTGTTACTGTCTGTCTTTTTGGTTATAGCCATTTTAGTGGGCGCGAGGTGGTATCTCTTTGTGGTTTTGATTTGCATTTTCCTAACGTCTAACCACGTTGGGCACCTTTGTGTGTGCTTCTAGGCCATTTGTCTATCTTTGGACAAATGTCTATTCAAATCTTTTGCCTGTTTTCCAAACTGGAGTTTTTTACATTGTTGAGTTTTAAGAGTTCTTAAAATATTCTGGACACCAGGCCGTAATCAGATACGTGATTTGAAAATCCTTCCTCCCATTCTCTGGGTTGGTTTGTTACTTTCTTGATGGTGTCCTTTGATGGACAATTTGAAAAATGTTGATGAAGTCCAATTTATCTTTTTTCTGCATTACTTTTTGATGCTAATCATATTGTCTTAGGTGAACAGAACTGGGAAACAATGAATACTTAATGCAGTTGGGTCGACAACACCATTCAAAACGTGGGGTACTTAGTGGGGAGCGATGAGGGGACTCTTGATGGCGCAAATGTGGGAAAACACTCAGCCAAGCGGCCTTCTCCAGCTAGACTGACCTGGGGCACGGCATAGAGTCGCAATGACAAAGCAATGACAGTGCAGTGGCTCTTTGTGCTTTGTATTTGCTATTGTCCCGTTTCATCCCACCGGTCCCTTCTGATGTACGCTTATTATGATCCACATCTTACCGATGAGGAAACTGGCTTAGAGAACTTACCGGGCCTGGGGTCACATGGCATAACCGAATGTCGCTTTGGGAGGGCAGGGCAGGCACCGCTGTCACTCTTGCTCCCTATTTTGTCTCTCGCACGCAGCCCGGTGCCTGCCCCATTGAAGACAGTTAACTGCAAAGCCCCTTTTCCCTGTCCCTGTAATATGCTTCACTCTGCTTTCGTTGGTAGCAATGAACACATGGAGGGTCGGCCACAGGGCTGTGTCTTGTGGGGCACACAGTCGAGGAGTGACTGCCCACCCAGACTGGGATGGGTAGGATGGCCTGACCTTGCCTGGTGTATCCAGTACACTCGGCGAGGCCCAGGAAGTGGGGTGGGGTGGGGTGGGGTGGGGTGGGAGGCGCTGTGTCCTTGAACTTGTCATCACACGTCCTATCAGCATGATTTGCATAGACTTTGGTTCTTTTACAGGATGGTGGGTGTGACAGTCAGGAATGACCGCCAACCTGTAAGCGCAGAGACGTTTGTCGTTTGTGGGGATGGTGGTTGCTTGTTGCCCCTCCTTTAAGCATGGTGTTTTGGGGTCTTTCCCTCCTCCACCTTTGGAATCATCCCAGGGTTCTCTGCTGTGTAGACCTCTGTATAGGATTCAGAGAAGTCCAGACCTGGGGTTTACCCCAAAGGCTGTTCTGCACATGTTTATGTACCTGGAAACCTTGTTATTTTAAGCTCGTCCTGAAACATCCGCAGGAGACCAATTCTTGTTGGATTTTTTCTACTTCACTACTTTTTAAAAGCATGCTTTAAAAAGACACAGCCTTTTCCTTTGATGAATCGAATAATGTGAATCTCCCAGTTCGTTCTGTCTCCCTGGATCAGCTTTGCATGTTAACTACTGCCTACTCACCGTGGAGAACGCGTGGCATCCTGCCGATTTAGGTGCACGGCGTCTCACCTCCCAAGACAGGAGCTTGGTTAATTCGGGCTTGCATTCCTAATTGGCGTGTGTTGGTGACAGAACAGGAGGAAAATGGAAAACTCTTATTGATCTGGTGTTTTCAGCTGTCTCAACAACCAGAGTGGATTAGCTGTATGGATAAGCCGGCTAACCGGGTAACGTGGGCCCAAAAGAAAGATCCTACTGAAGTGAAGAGGTGGTGTTAGCAGAGGAAGACTGATTTGGGAGTCTAGCAGACCTGGGTTCGAATCCTACCTCCACCAACTCACCCCTTCTGTCCCCTCGGGAAGCTCGTTTGCCTCTCTGAGCTACAATATCTTGCTTGTAGGATTAGCGGTAACATCTGCAAAGAGGCTCACAGAGTACCTGGCGCGTAGGAGGCCCTCCACAAATGTTCCTGTCATTGTTAGGGTGAAACAGAGGTGGTTTAATGGGCACCGGCAGACCCGGCCTTGCTCGTTTGTGGAGGGACAAGAGGGGGCTGCCTTCACAGTCATAACTGAATTTCTTTTTCTGGTTGTATATGTGACATTGATTGGATTGGCCTCATGGGCAGAAATTCATACATTGCTGAGTGTGTTAACTAGATTCTGAGGCTAGCGGGTGTGTCGTAATATTTTTCCTGTCTGGAAAATAGCGAAGAACCAGGAGAATAATGAATATGCCCCTTAAGAAAAGAGCCAGCACAATAAAGTCTTGGTGACGGAAAGCTCATCCTCTTACCCCGTTAGGAGAGGACCCCATGCCCTCACTCAACTCCCGGTTTTCATCAGTGCTCCCAGCCTCAGCAGACAGCAGCACCACCACCCCGGGAGCACCCCAGACATGCAGAAGTCACATGTCACACCTTCTTATCATACACCACATCCACACTATCTTCAAGCTATTTCATTCTTAAATAGCTCCCTGATATGTTTCCTTCTCTCTGTTTTCATTATAAGCTTCCTAGTTCACACTACTAGGCTGTCCTGTCTGGACTATCACAATTACCTTCTCACAGGTCTGCCCACCTTCACGTCTCCTGCCCTGTAATCCATTGTCCACAAGGCAGGCAGAGTGCCCTGCCGGAAACACAAGTCTGATCAAGTCACCCCTTCCACACACATGTATACCCATACACACTGTGAACACATCACTGGATCCCGATCACTTTGGTTAAGAATTAAAACCTTTGGGCCAGCCTCGTGGTGCAGCGGTTAAGTGCGCACGTTTTGCTCCAGCGGCCCGGGGTTTGCCAGTTCGGATCCCAGGTGCGGACATGGCACCGCTTGGCAAGCCATGCTGTTGGAGGCGTCCTACATATAAAGTAGAGGAAGATGGGCATGGATGTTAGCTCAGGGCCAGTCTTCCTCAGCAAAAAAGAGGAGGATTGGCAGCAGTTAGCTCAGGGCTAATCTTCCTCAAAAAAAAAAAAAAAAAGAATTAAAACCTTTAATGTGGCCTGTAGTGTAAGTGCATTCTGACCCTTGAGCCTCACCTCATATCACATGTCACTCTTCTCCCCAGCTGCACTCCAGTCACGCTGGATTTCTTTCATGCTCACACCTGCCCCTGGACCTTTGTGCATGCCTGTCTTCCTGACTGAAACAGCCTTCTCTTCCTCCTTGCTTAGCTGACCCTGCTGTTCCTAAAGATCTCAGCTCAGCCATCAGTTCCACAGGAGAGTCTTCCCTCACCTCCCTGACCAGGTTGTATCGCTCTCTCATGTGCTTTCATAGCACCATGCGCCCCTCCCTTCTGGAACTTATCCCAGTTGTTAGTGCACGTGGATTTGCGTGGTAATTTGTTAAGTGTCTGATTCCACCCGTTAGACTATAAACTTCTTGAGGAGGTAAATACTGTGCCGTTCACTCAATTCAATAAACATTTGTTAAATTCTACTCTGTGCAGGGCTCTGGACTAGGTGTTTCAAGGGTTATGCAGATGAGCAGGATACTATTTTAGTTCTTAAGGGATTGTATTGTCTATTACTGCCTAACAAATTGCCCTAAACTTAGCATCTTAAAACGACAAACATTTATTATCTCACAGTTTCTGTGGGTCAAGAATCCGGGCCTGGCTTAGCTGGATGCCTCTGGCTCAGGGTCTCTCACAAGCCCGCAGTCAGGGAGTGGGCTGGGCTCCACTCTCGACTGAAGGCTCGGTGGAGGGGGAGCCGCTTCCAAGCTCACCCAGGTGGCTGTTGGCAGGTGTCAGGTCCTCACTGGTCAGAGACAGCAGTTCCCTGCCTCGTGGCTACTCCACGTGGGCTGTGGAATGGCCTCTCCATGGGGCTGCTCACACGTGGCACCTTGCCTCCCCCAGACCGAGAGCTCCAAGAAGGGGAGAGAGCACAAGAGGATGGCCCAGATGAGCTATAGTCCTTTTGTAGCCTAGTCTCCTCTTGAAAGGGACCTCCCTTCCCTTTTGTCATATTCTCACGCTTAGAAGTGAGTCACTAGGTCCAGTCTACACTCAAGGGGAAGGGATGACAGAAGGGCATGAATATCAGTGGAGGGGATCCCTGAGGACCAGCTTACAGGCTGCCTGTCACAGGGATTTAAGTCAGGTAGGAGGCAGGATAAGGTGAGGATGCGCCTGTCCTATAAGGGAGTGCGTCAGAAGCGTCATAGCAGGATTGGGGGGTCAGGAGAATGAAGAGTGTGCCTTTGGTTGGTGATATTTGGGAACGCCTTCACGAAGGTGGTTGCGGTTGAGATGGGCCCCGGGTGACTGAGTTGAGCAGGTAAAGATGAGGTAGAGACAGGGACCCTGGTCTGCTCTCATTTTACACCCACTTCTGATGGATCTGGTTATCTGCGTCCAACCCGCGGCAGATCGGAAGCTGGAAGCAGTGGAGGACGACTGTGCCTCCCCCAGCAGATGCTGACAGCGGAGCCAGCGCCTGACAAGGCAGGGAATCTCAAGAACAGATTTAGGACTTCAGGCGCATGGCGGGCTGGTACCATTGGTTATCGCGGCTCATCCCAGGAGCCTCTGAGGGGACTGGTCTGTCATACACCAGCAGGTGACCACTGAGAGTTGGTTACGTGTGTGCAGTGTGTTGTGTTGAAGAAGGCAAAGGAGTGTGTAATAATTTTAGAACATTTTACTTTAAACAAACCAGTGACATTATAAAATTTGGGGTCCTTCAAGAAGGTGGAACCCCAGCCATCAGTCCCAATTGGATTATCAACACAAGAAAGGCAAAGGAAAGGTGTACTAAGTAGATATAATTTTTTTCAAATTAAAAAAATGTACTTTGTACTGTTGTTGCATGAATAAAACACAGATTTATTTCCATTTGGTTCTTAAAGGAGGTGGCTGTTTTGTTGCATGTTGTTTTCACTAACTGACAAGGAAGTGTGACCACAGATGGAGAGGCCACTCGGAGTCCGGTGTGGAGAGGCAGCTTGTGCTTTACAGCAGGGTTTCTTGTGTTTGCCTCCCAGAGAACAGAGTTCACATGTGGGTGAGAGCATGTCTGTTTCTGGGGGCAGATGGATGGAAGGACCCACGAGATAGTGGCCTCTTAGCGTTTTTGCTGCTCACAATGAATGGCCATGGCTTGTACCCGGTTAGAGGGGAAAGTGCTTCCCTGTCCTCACAGAGTGCAGGCCAGGAGAGTCTCGTTTCAGATTGACGTCTCACCCTGTTTGTTCCACTAAGATTTACCCATTCATGGAAGTCATCCTTCCGTATGGAGTAGAAGAGAGAGAAGGGCCAGCGGGATGAGGTCTGCATCCTGCTTCTTCCCCTGACTGGTCACCTCCGGCAACTTACTTCACTTCTCTGAGTCCTCCTCCCTTCACCTGCAAGATTGGGATACCACTCCCGACCTTACAGGGTTTTTGTTTGGAATAGAATATTATATGGAAATGACTCGATGCGGTCCTAGCACTTCTAATGCTTACGAAATGGGGGCTTCTTTTAAAAGTATAATTTAAAAAGCAGTGCTCTCATAATATTTCCCCACTGTCCTCTATGATTATGCCTACTGGGTAATTAATAATGGTCCTTTAAAAGGCTGCTCACTTACTGTCCCCCCACTGGACTCTCAGCTCCATCCAGGTGAGGGCATGCCTTGTTTTCTCTTACCGTGTGTTCTCTGCATGTATTTTTTCTCCTTCCCTAACTTCTGTTGGATTGAGTAATTGAGCTTTTATTTTACATCCCCCCATTCATTATAATTCATGTACTTTTAAGAAGTTTTCCTTAAGTTTTGTACCCCGAGCGAAGCCTAAATGTGGCCGTTCCCTCTCCACCACTCCAGACATGCACACCTGCGTGCTCCACAGTCATCCCTCCTCTCGTTGTACACACTCTTCTCTCCTAGGACTAGAGTTCTACCTTGGGCAAACCCCCAGCCTCCACGCGTCGATATCAGGATGGTGACTTTTACAGTCAATTCTTCTGTTGATTTATCCACATGTTCACGTATCATCCACATTCACCAGTTTCTTTGCTGGCTGATGTTCCTTGCGTATCAGTTTTTTTCTTTCTGGATATAGTTTTCTTCTTCTTGAAGTGCATCCTTTTTTAGTTCTTTCCATGAAGGTCTAAGAGTGGTAACATTCTTTTACCGAAATTGCCTGATCTTTACCCTTGCTTTTGAATGATAGTTTAGTTGGATACAGAATTAGTATTTGATGGTCATTTCCCTCAGCACCTGGAAAATTTTCTGGGTCTGATGCCAAAGCCCACTTCCTGTGTGCCATCTGCTAGCCATGCAAGGGTCTTAGTTGGATTAAGGATGTGCCAGGGCCGGGCCTCCTAGAGATGGCTAACATACCTCACCTGGGCTGTGCAGCGGACTCCTTCCCATGCCTTGGAAAGGGCTGAACAAGCAAATGCTGGAAGAAGATTTGCAGAGATTTGCGGGGATTAAACGACTCCCAGCCGGGCTTCCCAGTCTGCCCAGTGACCCACCACCACCTTATTAGCACTCTGTGCCTGCCTCGGGGGTAGTACAGGGTCCCTGGTTATGGTATTTCTTTGTGTGGCCTGGACGTGGCTTGTATCTGGGTGGGGGGTACTCCCTGCACAGGCAGAGCAGAGTACTCACCTCCACCCTCAGGAGTGAGGCCACCGGTCTGAAAGCCCGGGGCTCACAGGACTGGTCCTTAACATTCCTGCAAATCCTCCTCTGCCCGCAGATCATGAAGGAGGTCCGGCGAGCACTCTGCAACGCGGCCACGGACGACAGCAAGCTGCTGCTCCTCAGCGCGGTGGGCAGCGTGTTCTGCAGCGGCCTGGACTATTCCTACCTAATCGGCCGGCTGTCCAGTGACCGGCGAAAGGAGAGCACCCGGATCGCGGAAGCCATCAGGTGAGCTGTGCTCCTTTTCGCACACGCTGGGGCCCTCCTCGGGTGCCAAATTTAGCAGGTGAAAGCACAGGCTACTCAGTTAAATTGGAATTTCAAACATGAAGAATTCGTAGCATAAGGATGTCCCGTGCAATATTTGAGACATACTTATGTTAAAAAAAATTTGTTATTTATCTGAAATTGAGATTTTAGTCAGGCATCTTGTATTTTCCTGCCAAAATTAGAGATGCCTTTGCTTTCTAGGTTGGATCCCACTTTATTCTTTCGATTGAAAAGAGATTTTATTTCCTTAGGTTAAGCCCCGTGTCTAGTAATGTCTATGTATTATCCACAGTGCTCCTGCCCTCTGGCTGATGGTGAAATCTTTGAGTTTCTGGGCGTTCCTGTGCCCTGGAGCTGACGTGGCTCAGCCCTGGGGAGGACGATGGAAGGGTTCCCTGGGAGGCTGTGCATTTGCAGACCAGATGGGGTTGGCCGTGTCTCCCCCTCTCTTGTTACCTTTGAGGCAAATGTTGGGATCCTGCGGGTGACATCCCATTGCAGCAATCAGTATTTCTTCTGGGACTCTGAAGGGTGGTTAGTTCCCTTCTCTTTACAGATTTATCAAAAGCAGGTGGGTGTGATTTCCAGCGGAGGCTGTCCCTTGTCCTCCGCCCTGGGAAGGGCACCCGGGCTCGCTGCTGCACCTGCACCGTGCTCAGAGTCATGGTTCAGTAATGCCACCTGGTCTTATTCCACGTGGTGTCGGGGATTTTTTGGGGCCTCCAGTCTTGCTGTGCTGTGGCAGCGTCACACGGAGGCTGATTCCCCCACCTGGCTGTGGGGGGCTTCCAGGGGTAGCGGAGTCTCCAAGAGATGACGTGGGGACACCCTCGTATGTGCGGTTCCGAGTCCCTCTTCAGGCTGAAGCGTCCCCTGGGGTCTCTGCTCCAGGACATCCATGGGCTTCCTGTTGCAGAATTCTTGCAGAGGAGACTTGAAAAGCCGCAACGCTGTATGAGAACAGGCTTCGTGGTTTCATGCTGCGCTCAGGGCTCCTGGGTGCAGACAGCCCTGGCCATGTCCACGGCGGGGTGTCCCCTGCTTGTCATGTCCACATGATGCAGCTGCCTTGTCCTGTAGCAAGGGGAGCAGCAGGGTCCCCAGTAAGCTTCTCTCCTCATTTATGGGACCATCAGAGATGGGGCCTGAGGACAGCCTCGGCTGTAGCCGCCATCATCTGGTTGGTGAATTCAGTGGAGGCATTAGCTAGATTTCCGGAAGTCCCAAACTCCAGGAGATGCTCAACCCATTAGCCCACCTCTGGACCACACAGTCAGTGGAATTCAGGCATTTGCCATCCCGTCAGGAGGATGAGTTTCTCTTAGGCAGAGTGGAGGCAGAGATGGCACAGGGCATTCTTCTTCATGCTTCAAAGGGAGTGGTAGTTCCTCATTCATGATCTGGTAGGGACGTGGGGAGAGGGAACGGGGATGTCCCCTAGGCCACTGATTCTCAGCAGCGACAGCACAGAGAATCCCCAGGGAGCTTTTCCAAAACCCAGCTGCTTGGCAGCACCCGCAAGAGATCCTGAATTAAAGAGTGTGGGGTGGGGCCAGCACATCTTTGCTATTAAAGTTCCCTCGGGGGTTGTAGTGTGCAGCCAGGGTTGCGAACCCTGCCCCATGCTAACCAAGAGGTTTCTGTACCGCTGACTGACAGCACTAAGTTTTAGAAACAAAAAGATCCTTATTTTTATGCAAGAGAGAAAAGGTGGTTATAAGAGAAGTGGGTGAAGAGGAAGGTGATAGAAAGGATAAGGGGGAGGTGAGGAGCTTTGAGAGAAATGGGTGGGGGTGCAGACAATATGGCCCCATAGAGAAGAATGCCCATGGGGTCACCACCAAACTCCTATGGGGGGGCTTCGGCTCCACCAACTCTGTGGTGCTCCCTCCAGCAGCCACACTTCAGAGTCTGGGACACAATGTGGCAGAGAAGCATCGTGAGTAAAGGGCATGGTCAGTAAGTGAGTTTGGGCCATGCTGGCAGCTCTGTCCCACTCCTGCAGATTTTCCCGGCATGTTAACGTATTTACCGTCTGAGAAGTCTCTTGCGAGAGAACTTTATTTAAAATCTAGCATGGCTGAAACATCTTTTGGCCATCGAATCTTATAAGCTACTGACATCTCTCGTAATTCTCTTGGGACATGCCTTCTCTCGGCTGGGCTGACCTCCAGGATCTGGGCATGCTGCACAGCCACAGCAACCCCCCCCACACATACACTCCCCGCCCCAGCAGTGCTCCCACCCCGTCCTCATCGTTTCCTAAAGAAAACATGTGCGCACATGGCCCAGTGCGCCGTGTTCACTCTGCAGATGTTCATTGAATGAATTAGCAGATGTGGGAAGAGCTCGGTGATTCATTCAGCAGAAGCCTCTATCCAGGACCCAAACAGAGCTGCCTGCCCGCCCTGAAAGGGAGGCTGCCCTCACCTGAACTCCTCACAGGTGATGTGGTGGCCTGCTGGTGGCTAGCTGGACCAAGAGTGATCAGATAAGCCATGTGAAACGCTTGGACTCTTCCTGGCACATCCTAAGTACTTAGAATAGGTATAAAGAATTGTTTTCATTGTTACTACTGTTATTTCTGGCCACGAGTTCTAGCTAAGCCTGGGTCTAACTATGGAGCAGGCTTCCAGAGCAACCCTCTGGGGCTCTGGGATGACTGTCACCGTGTGGATCTGGTGCTCACAGGCTCTGTACCGGCTGACCTGGCTCTGAGCTTTGGCAGTGAAAGGGCCGCACCCCACGGCTTAGTTAAAGGGAATGGGCAGCCGGGTCACAAAGGAAATGCCAGTTGCTCCGCATGAAATCCAAACATCCCCATGTGCAGAATTTTGCTTCTGAGCCTTCTCTGGGCCAGGAGAACACATCACAGACACTGAGAATGGAACGAAAGCCACGTCTGCCCTCCCCGGCAGATGCACTGGCCGTAACCATAGCGGCAGCGATCCAGGGCTCCCCGGGTGTTGGGCACTGTGCTGGTGCCCTGTGTGGACTGTCTCATTTAATTCTCATACGGCCTATGGGGACACACCATCAGCTTCCCTATTTTACAAGGAGGAAAGTGAGGCTTCAGAGACTGGTAACTTGTCCAAGATCTCACCACTAGTTAGGGACAGAGTCGAGACTTGGCCCCACGTCTTGGAGACGTCAAAGTTCCTGCTGCTTCTACCACATCAGAACAGTCCAGCAGCTCAGGCAGGCAGAAGCCGCAGGGCTCGGGTTGAGCGGAGGAAGCTGCGAGGGCCGGGGTCAGCCTGATGGACTTGGATGCTGGGGAGGACAGCCAGCCATCTCCCTAGCGCAGCCCCGCTGTCCGAGTCAGGATCAGATATCTGAGCAGCAGCGTCTGTAATGCAATATCCTGTTTGCCGTCTGGCTCCCCCATCCCCTGGGCCCTTGCGATAGAGATCTGCTGCTCGAGGTGAGAGGAAATGGATGGGGAGAGTGGTCTGTGCTTCACATTTTTCTATCAAGGAAATGAACTGATGAGGCTGCTTGCATTGAAACAGGAGGGGTTGGAGATGGAGGGTTGGAGCTGTGCACACTGGGCCCCTTTGCCTCAGGGGTCCCTGATGCTCCTGCACAGAGCTTAGGTTGTACACAAAGCGAAAGTCTCTGGGGTCTAGAGGGGGAAGCTTCCAGAAGGTTGTGAGGGCTCAGGTGAATTCCCAAAGGACTGTCATGTGGATGACGGAGCAGAGGGAATGGGGGTATCAGAGATTCCCACGTGAGGCCCACAGCAGGGATGGACCCCCTTTGTTGAAGATGGTCAACAGAGGCCAGAGGATGCATCCTCAGGATGCTGTGGAGGGAATTCTGCCCCAAGGGGAAGATTTGGCTCCATGACTCTTACAGTCCTTCCCAACTCTGAGATCCAAGATGCCAGAATTGTATGAGGGTGTTTAGGAATGGGACGTCTGCCAAAGATCACCCAAACCCTGTGGTTCCAAGGACCCTATAAAGAAGCCCCACATCCCCTGCAGACTCCAAATTGCATCTGGTAAGAAGTACTTGTTAAAACCAGCGACTGAGGCTGTGAAGTTAGGAAGCCAAGCCAGGAAATGGACCATTGGAAAACCAGGAATAAGAGGGCCATGGTGCCAGGACTCCCTCTTTGTAGCACTGTCCTTTGGGGGTCAGCTGAAGTGGGGCCAGCAGCGGCTGAGATAACCCATCATCTACTCAGAAAGAGTCATACAGGAGTCAGAAATGAGATGTCTCAAGCCTGAGGTGAGGGTGCATACTTTCATGATGACATATAAGTCATAAGATTCCCCCACCGCAGCGAAATGTTAAGCAGTCTTCTCACGGTTGAATCCAATCCCAACATGTCACCATGACACCCACATCATTTGTTAAGAACTAGGGGGGAATAGTATCAATTGAGAAGGGATAAATCAGCTCTACCTTTGTATTAGTTAAGTATTAGCTGCTCTAATAATAAAACTCAAATATATATTATGGCTCAAATATACATTATGAGAAATTTACTTCTCACATAGGTGAACCTAAAGCAGGTGTTACTGATCAGCCCATGGCTGTCCTCCAAGTGGTGACTCAGGAACCCAGCCTCCTTCCACCTTGTGGCTCTTCCAAGATTGCCATGCTCGTCAAGATGAGAGGGCTTGGAGAACCACATGGTGGGAGGTTTCCATGCACCAGGCCTGGAAGTGCGTATATGGTTTCCACCCACATTCCCTTGGCCAGCGCTTGTTTACTTGGTCACAGCCAGCTGCAAGGGACGCTGGGGAGCGTGTTCCAGCAGTGGACCCAGGAAGAAGAGGACAGGGAAGCCAGGCCTGGTGAATAGCTAGTGTGTCACTGCCACACATCTGCAGTCTTTGCTCTTGTTCTGGGAGAATCCTTTATGTATTCAGCAGCTGTTTACTGAGTGTTCGTCCTGGTAGGTGTAGAGACAAAGCGGTGCACAAGGCAGACCTGTGGGTTTCCTTAAGGAGCTGAAGGGGGAGGAGAATTCAAAAACAAGAAAGCAAGCAGATAATTAGGATAACTGCAAATTGTGATAATGGGAGAGTTTTCCAAGAACTCTCAGAGGCCCGTGCGGCTCATGCACAGTGAGCAGGGGTGAGAGAGACGTGAGATAAGCCTGGAGAGGTGAGCAGAGGCGGACCAAATCACGGTCGGGAGTTTGGACTTTATTCTTGTGAGTTCTTGGCAGTTTCCAATCTCCCACCTGAGGATAATGAAGGAGGCGGGCTTTCCTAGATGTCTTGGATCTTCCCTCCATGTCCAGATGCATATTAAAATGTTATGGATCTTATATAGCAACTAGGGGGAAGGTGAAAAGCGTTCTAAGGCGAAGGAAGTAGAGGTTATTGCGGAGTCTCTGCTGAACAGGTGAAGGTGCGTGCTGTAGCCTTGCTCAGTGCGGAAAGCAGGGAGACAAAATACTGCTGAATCCCATGGCCATGGTTCCAGATGTCTCACGCCTCCAGGGGAGTCCAGTGTCCTTCCCCAATTTTGATCAAAGCCACCCTAACGCACAGACCCTCGCCAGCATTCTAGAGCCACCCTTAATGAGTCTGGCATCCTTTTAGGTAATTGAGAATCAGACAATTCTAGGAAGGAAAGAAATCTTAAATGTCATCAGTCCCCACCCGTGCCCACCATCTGAAACCTGGATTTCCTCTGCAACATCACCCAAAGTGATCAGCGAGCCAAAACTGGAACACCTCCAGTGATGAGGAGTTCATCCCTCCCAAAGCCGCCCACTCCACCTCGGCCAGGGCGCTTCAAACATCCCTTCTCTCCTTGAGTTCAAGTGTGCCTCCTTGTAACACTTGCCTTTTGGTTCTATTTCTGGTTCTGGTTCCAAACCTTAACATGCAGGTTGTCTTCCTTAGGATATCTACAATTTGTCAGTAACTAGGGAGTGGAAGGATGTGGTAACTGGGTCCAATATTGGGACAACAGGTCCCATAAACCTGGGATCATCTGGGAAAACTGGGACATGTGGTCACCCCGTGAATTTCCCTCTCTCTGAAAAGCTGGCACTTGTGCTTCACACCTGTTGCTGGGAGAGAGGGACCCTGCCTGGTGCCCCTCCCTTCTGACGACCTGCGGGTGCATCACAGCTTTTTTCAGCCTCCGCAGAATGAAGGGTGTCAAGGGGTCCCCACAGGCCTGGGCACCTGTTAAAGAGAGTCTTCTCTCTCCTCCTAGGGACTTCGTGAAGGCCTTTATCCAGTTTAAGAAGCCCATTGTGGTGGCCATCAATGGGCCCGCCCTGGGCCTGGGCGCCTCCATCCTGCCCCTCTGCGACATCGTGTGGGCCAGCGAGAAGGCCTGGTTTCAGACCCCCTATGCCACCATCCGCCTCACGCCCGCCGGCTGCTCCTCGTACACCTTCCCCCAGATCCTGGGCGTCGCGCTGGTAAGTCTCTCGTCTCTCCCGTGGGCTTCCTCTCTGTGATGCGTGGATTTGGGTCCCGACAAGCCCCCTCCTCTACCCTGCGTTTAGGATATGGTCCTTCAGGTGGATAGAAACCTAGGGGTGCTCCCAGCCTGTGGAATCTGCTGGTGGTCTCAGCTTCCTCTGCCCACCACGCCAGAGGAGCTGGGATGCGGCGCAGCTGATCTCAGAGCCTTCAGGCTGTGGGGGCCGGATCTCAGGGGCCGGGTGGCTGAGGACTGAGAGGGTGATGGGGATGTTTACTTATTGAACATGTACTGTGTTCACTTACGTTAGTTTACTTAACTAAGCACTTAATTTAGTTAAGTTAGTTCACTTAACTAAGCACTAAACTTAAGTTTGTTCACTTAACTAAGCACTTAGTTAAGTTATTCACTTAACTAAGCACTAAATTTAAGTTTGTTCACTTAACTAAGCACTTAACTAAGTTAAGTTAGTTCACTTAACTAAGTACTTTGCATAAGTCATCTCATTTATCCCTCACAACAGCCCGATAAGGTCCTGTGTTAGGGTGGGCTGTGCGCTATAACAAAAAATCCCACAATCTCAGGGGTCCAAACAACAAAAATTTCTTTCCCACTCTTGCCACAGTCCAGTGTAGATACTGACTAGAAACGCAGGTATCTTCCATCTGGTAGATCTGCCTTCCTTTCCAGCCAGTGGGTGAGAAGAGAGAGCCTGGAGGACAGCCTGGAGGTGGTGCATCTTCACCTCCACTCACATTCCATTAGCCAGGATTTGGTCATGTGGCCACACCCACCTGCAAGGGAGGCTGGGAAATGTAGTCTTGCTGTGTGTCCAGGAAGACACAGAAGGGATTTTGGAGATCACAAGGCAGTCTCCACCCCAGGTGGAACCTGTTATGATTTCCGTCTTGGAGGTAGAAAGCTAAGCTCCGGGCACTTGAGGAGCTTGTCATATCACGGGTCAGTAAGCAGACAGAGCTATGTTTGGGTGAGGTCGTGGAATCCATTGTAGGCTGCAGTCAGATTCTGCACCAGCAACCAGAAGCAAGGCTGGGCAGGGGCGAGTACTAATAACACCTAACACTTGGAAAGCACTCACTGTGGCCAGTGCTTGACAGCCTTTAACTCAGTCCATCCTCACCACAACCCTGGGAGGTAGGACAGTTGTTATCCCCACTTGACAGTTGTGGCGACTGAAGCTCAGAGAGGTTAAGTGAGTTGTCTAGGGTCACACAGTGGTAATGGCAGTTGTGGGATTTGAACACAACCTGTCTGCTTTCAGAGTCTGTGCTCTTAACCAGTATGTTTATAAAGGAGAACCCACACTGAGGAGTGAGTCTGAGATTAAGGGTCTCTGCCTGTTGTTTGTTTGAGCAAGATGATACTGTCTCAAGTCAACTTGCATCTCACTTGTTAACAGCTTGTCCCTTATAAGAAGGAAGGTAAGCAGACCTGGTGCCTTTGACTCCCCCAAAACCAGTTCTGGAAAGTCCCAGCGCCCACATGTGTGGATGTAGGTGCTCTCGTCTAGTGTGATCGAAGAAACCCGCCATCCTTCTCTTGCAGTGGACACCCATGACTGTTTGCTGAACCCACTGGCTCCGGGGTCAGCCCCTGTGTTGTTTGTTTGCTCTGTTTGACAGATGCTTCTGGACGCTCCTCCCCTCCCCTCGCCATTCCCGATTTCTCTAGCACTGAGTGCCAGGTCTCCTTGATCCTCCAGTATGTGATCTCTGTGAGTCTCTCGCGAAGCCTGTGGTGGGTCCTCTAGATTGAGTTTGAGCTCCTCATTTCAGCTCAAAAGGTTTCTGCGAGCCCCCTCTTTGTTCCTTTTCTCGTTTCATCTCTGGCCTCGACATTCACATCCCAGCAACTCCAAAAGGTCGCTCCCAAGGCCTGGGAGCTCAGCTCCGGCCCTGCCTGCTTTCCTAGCCCAGCAGACTGAGGGCAGGGCCTTCTCTGTCCCTCGGACTCCTGAGGCCCTGTCTCTCTCCCCGCCCCAGACTGAGGTCCTCGGGTGGAACCCTCTAGGTGCTGGGGGCCCCTGGGACTTAGCGGGCGCTCACTGAAGTGCTGCTGGCGCCGAGATTCTGCACAGGGACGCTTGATGGTTTTGAGGCTCCCTGCTGTCTCTTTGATATTTCCAGTCTGAAGAATGTGTCCTTGCATTACACACCTAAACCACATGGACTCTCAGATTGCAAAGGACCCAGTGGCTGTCCCCACGAGGCTCGCCAAGCTTGAGTTGCCCACCTACTATGTGCCAGACACTGGACCAGGCGTTTTCCACATGAAGATCTCATTTGCTCTTCTCAGCATCTGCAAAGGCAGGTGTTCTTGTCCTGTTTTACAGATGGAGAAACTAAGGCCTAGAGAGTTGAGGCGGTGCCGTAGCAGCTGTTGCTCCTTTTTTCCCCCAAGAAGCCTCAGTGGGCTCTCAGTAGCCCCAGACATTCATTGTCTTACCTGGTTAGAAATACAAAGATGAGTAACACGTAGGCTTCATCCTCAATAATCGCCAGTCTGTGGGCGCTAATGCACGGCTGGCATGGTGTTTCCCACTCTTTTGTTATCTTATTTAATCCTCACGGTTGTCCAGAGGTGGCAGTTGGTACCCACTGTAGAGATGAATAAACTGAGACTCGGAGAGGCAAACAGGTTTGCACAGCATCACAGGGCAAAGCCGAAGGCTGAGCAAGGATGTCTGATCCTACAGCCTGTGCTTTTGTCTATGCTGGTCCTGTAAACCTTTGCCTTCCCACCTGGGGAGGTAGACAACTACGCAGGTGGCCACATTGGTGGTTAGAGAAGGCTCCCAGCGGGGCCACCTCCCGAGTGAGTCTGGAAGGATGGGAGCCCCCATTCTGTCCCTTCTGTGTGGCTTGTCGTTCGTTGATGGTAGCATGAAATGGAAGGGCAATTGAGAGATCAGTGGAGATGGTCAGCAGCCCTCGCCCACCGGCACCACCTCGTCTACGCAGCAGGGCCAGCAGGTGGGCTCGGAAGGCCGTTCGCATTGAGGCCCTCGGGGCTGCTTTAGGCTGCTCACCGTCTCCCCTGTGGCAGAAAAGTGAGGCCGGCCGGGAGCCCAGGAAGCCACCACTTTCCCTTTTGGTGTCAGCCACCGTGCTCTGCTGAACCTGGTGCCACTCTGGTTCCTCCCTGTCCCTTGTGGTCACAGAAATGTTAACATTGTCCATTCTTATCTCTTTCTCTCTTTCATGGCAATCATTTCTGAAACTCCAGGAATGTTGCTGATTGAGACACATTCTCGCTGACTGCGTCCTTTTCGGCTCCTTCTACTGAGCTCCTTCCTTCCACTTCTATTTCCTGAGGCGGAGGTGTTTCTATATAAGTCTAGTGACATATATTTGTCTTCCAAGCTCTAACTAAATGCATGCTTTAGGCTTATTACCGACCTGATAAATTTCTTTCCTGCGGCATGAACCATCGTCCTTTGGGTCATCATGGCCCATCAGTGACAACCAGAGCACAAGCAAGCACGTGCATAGGTCCAGAGGCTGAGAGAGCTGGGCCTTTGAACATCCATCTAGGAGCGGCTTGGCGTACAGGGGTGGGAAAGGAAGAGCGGGGGAGGCAGTGGATGGCAGGTCAGGGATGGGCTGGTCCGCGGTGTGGAGGAGGTGGGGCTTCATCTTGAAGGAGATAGGGACCTGTCACCTGGCCGTGACCATTACGCCCTAATTATTGGTGGAGAGTGGCTTGTTGGTAAGTTCTGGCGGTGACTGCACTGTGCTCTGTCTATACCTGGGACCTTATCCACGTAGCTCCTCCAGAACGTGTGACAGCTGTGAACTTCAGAGCAAAGGGAAATTCTTTGGGGAGTGGGGTGCAGGGGAAACCACAGAAGGCAGGGCAGTGCGTTCTGCCCTTCATGACAGAGCAGTGTCTGTGCCCAGCCCTGGGCCACCGGGAGAGACACGCCTCTCTGCGTTAGTATCATGGTATTACTCAGGACCTGTTTGGCTGCCAGTGATGGAAACACTTTAGGTGTAAAGGGAGAAAAAGAAGGAATGTAATGGTTGCCATAACTGGGAAGTCCAGAGGTGGAGCTTCCCTTGGGGCCGCCAGGGTCCAGGCATTCGAGCATCATCAGTATGCTTGTTCTCCGATCCTCCTTTCTTTGTGGACCCACCACTCCACAAAGCGGAGACATGGCAGTACGTGGCCTTGGGCTTGTTGTCTTTACCCCACAACCAGAGAGGGAGAAAGATTCTTCCCCAACTTCTCCAGCTTGGAAACCTCACAGAGAGCTTTGTTTTCTAGGGCAGATCAGGTTCATCCCAGAGCAGTTGTCATGGCCGAGGTGTCAGCCCTGAAATGTACCTAGCCGGAGACGCCTGCCCACTCCTGTGGGTCTGGGGAGACGTGGGGAGGGGTGTTGGGCAGGCGAAGCCACACTAGGAACATATGGGAATTTAAGGAAAGCTGTGGACCCTCTGCTCGGAAAGATGCCCATAGACACAGACGTCTGCTTGTGGTTCCCAAAGCTTATCTGACCCCAGGGAAGCATCCTGCCTTCGAGAGCTGGGACTGCTGCACACAGCGAGCCCAGGCCTCGCTAACAGACGTGGAGGCGCTCCGGGCTCTCAGCCTCCCCTGTCTTTGCTGTTGCAGGCCAACGAGATGCTCTTCTGCGGGCGGAAGCTCACTGCCCAGGAGGCATGCAGCCGAGGACTCGTGTCCCAGGTCTTCTGGCCAACCACGTTCAGCCAGGAGGTCATGTTGCGGGTCAAGGAGATGGCGTCCTGCAGTGCGGTGGTGAGTTCCTGTGTCTTCGTGTGTTTGTCCTTGCAATAGACCCATTTTACAGATGAGGGCAATAGGGGACTAATTGACCTGCCAAAGGTCATGCAGGGAGTGTGGGAAAGGCTCCGGGTAATTTAACAGACCCTACACCTCGGTGTTGAGAGCTTAAATCCAGAGGAGACTCTCGGTCAACATTGTTACACATTCCCCATCCTCTCCAGTTTGCAAACCTTACAGAAGAGATTTTTACTCTGGGATGGAATGTGTTGCCTTAGAGGAAAGTCCTAGACACGCACGAACACACAAAAGGTCTATAGTTTTCAAGGAAGTGGAAAGTGAAGGCAAAGAAGGACAAAGGGTGTTAAACCGGCCGAGAGGCAGAGAAACAGTGCACGCTGTCCTTGTATGTCATTTCTCCTACCCGCCGAGCGCTGGGCCCATTGAAACGTCACCATTTGACTCTGAAGACGCAGGGAAAAATAGATAAATAAGTAACACCTCCGCAGAGGCGCCGGTTTTTAATTGTCGATTTCATCTCATAAAGTCACTCGGAGCAGAGTATGGAAATACCCCGTTGAAAGGTGCGAGGAGGCTGCCCCCAGAGCCACGGGCCGTTGAGGAAGTGAGAAAGACTCTCTGGGGGAGTGAGGCCCGGGCTCTTCCTGGCCTTCAGAGTCAGGGGGGTGCTGCGCTGGATTTATGGGCCCGACCCGAGAGCCTCTCTTCCTTCTCCCCGTCTCCCCTGAGCCCCCACCCGGCTGTTGTGCCTCTCCTGATCCTCCTCATCAGCCTCCGTTGGGCACCTTCTGTGTGTAAGCTCCGCCCCCTGGAAGCTGACAGAATCAGGGATGATGACGATGGTCCCGTACCTTGATGCACACTTAGCGCGGGCCGATCACTGTGCTCATCTCTTTCAGTCTCCCTGATGACTACAGTGACCTACTCGTCCCACTTTGCCTTGGACTTGCCTGCTTTTAGCACCGACAATCTCGTGTCCCAGGAAACCCCGTGGTCCTGGGCAAACAGGGTGGTCGATGACGCTAGGAGCAGCTGCAGAGAGAGGCAGGTGGAAATTCTAAGCGGAGGAGACGGCATGTCTGAGGGCACACGAGTCCAAAAACCCACGTGGAGTTTAGGCAGCGGCTCATGGTGGCGCAAGCAGGTGCACAGGATGTTTGAGGGACGCTAAGACTGAGAAGGACGGGGGGCAGAGAGAGGCCTCGAAGCTCCGGTGAGGAATTTGGCCTTTGGGCAGCAGAGGTTCTCAGGTGAAAGTGGCTGTTGAAGAGAGGCTGCAAGGAAACGTCTCCTGTGGACAGTTATGCGTTCAGGAGCTTTGGGGTGATTTGCCCAAGAAAGGAATGTACTCCACGGTCTCTGGGAGGTGGTGGTCCTCCGAGAGACTCTTGAGATGACAGAGGTGGTCTCGGCCGGCCAGCCCCTTAGCCTCCAGCCCCTGCTGAGGAGTAAGATCACGGCCTTGTCCACCCTGCTGGAGCAGGCGCTCCTGCCTTGCTTCTTCCTGTCCCAAAGCGCTCTGGGAGAGCGTCACCGAAGGCTTGGCATCAGCACTGGTGGAGGCCGGGGCCAGGACGCCCGATGCCTCACTTCCCAGCAGTGCTCTGCCACAGTGAGCCTGCAGTGCGTCCTCGGAATCAGCCAGATGTTTCCCAGCCACATCTGTCAGGCAGCTCTAGCTAACTCCTTCCCTGAGCTCAGGTCCTTCATCCATAATGTGACGATAAAAATACCTATCTGCGGGATTATCATGAGGAAGAAGTAAAAGAATGCGGGTAAAGTACTTCTCACAGAGCCTATTGGTTAATGGTGATTGCAGTGGCATTGCTGTTATTATTACTATGCTCACCACGATTGTCATTACTCACTATTATGATTATTTTACTATTAGCACCATTATTACTACTATATGACTACTTTTACTGCTATTATCACTACCGCAATACTATGGAATTCTTACTATCATTACCATTGTCACTGCTATATTACCAACATTACCACTATTATTACAACTGTAATACTATAGTTTTATTACTATTATTGTCGCTATTATTACTCATTACTATGATTATTGCAGGTATTATTACTCATTGTTACTGTGAGTGCTACTATTATTACTGATGCTCTTAGTACAAAGCCTGAATAAGGGGCCTTGCTGTTGGGGTGAGTCACGTGGGTACTTTGACGCCCGTTAGTTCATTTCATTATCTTACTGTGTGATCCCAACCATCCTGGAGTTCGGTATCATTACTCCTGTTTCACAGATAATGAAAAGGAAGCTCGGGGAAACAAAAGCAGTGTTTCCCACACTTTTTCACGACACTCATAGAAAATGATCCTGAGTTTATGTCACCCTTGGGTGAAGACAAAGCTGTTGCGGTCATGGGTAACGTGGGCCTCACTCAGCCATCCCAGGGATGAGGGCTCAATGTCTTGGCATGCCTGGAATCCATTCTGGGTATTGCTGGGGACACGGGCCTGGGAAGCCCCGGAGCACAGGAGGCAGCCTCCTCTGGATTTGGACATGGGAAGGTTAATGGTGCCTCCTAGGCCCTGTCGTTCTTCTGGAGCAGATCCCCAGGGCCTGGCTAACAAGCCTTGTGCGTTTCCCTTCAGGTGTTAGAGGAGTCGAAATGCCTGGTTCGGAGCTTCCTGAAATCCGTGCTTGAAGATGTGAACGAGAAGGAATGCCTCATGCTCAAGCAACTCTGGAGTTCCTCCAAGGGCCTGGATTCCCTCTTCAGCTACCTGCAGGACAAAATCTACGAAGTCTGAGACGCCGGGCTCCCTTGCCCCACTGCCCCAGGGCACCTGACTTCCAGCTCTGCCCGTGTTTCAGAAATCGGAGCACAGCGTATGCCCGGCCAAGCAGTGTGTCCAGGTGTCTCTTCCTACCTGGGGCTGTGTCCATTTCCTCGTGTTGTTCGGTTGCTCCTCATTGGTTCGGTTTCGTGTAACAGATGGGAAACGCAGCATACTTGGCCTCCCCCGTTCCCCCTCCCTACTGGCTAGAGAGCTCTCGAGGGCTATATCTTCCCAGGCCTCTGCCAGGTACGGCTGTCCTGTCCCCACTTGCTGAAATGCACCATCCTGGTCCAGGAAGGGGAAGACCAGTTTCCCCCATCCTTCTGCCTCAGGCTGTGTCTACACAGTGCCTCTGATTTGGAGACTCGGCTGTCTGGCTCTCTCTGGTTAACTGCAGATCTGGTGACAGGGGCCCATCAATCTTAGGGAATTTCCAGACCAATGAGCAAAACGATTGTGTAGAGCCAGCCTCAGTTTTCTCTCTGATGCAAATCTGTGTGACTTTTAGGGCTTGGTCTTCAAACCCAATTGAGTGATTTACGAACCCAGATATTGTACATTTAGGAATGTTTTGTTAAATATATATTTTTAAAATGATGTAAGTGGAAATTCTGATAATTTATGTGTATTATATGTAAAGCTAGTTTTGCAAAAACATGAACTACTAGGGAAATGTTTTTTCTTTAATCAGACTTATTTAATTTATTTATTTTTGTTTGTATATTATGATATCTGTCGTTCACACAGATATTATTTTCATACTGCCCTGGACCAAATCCCGTACAAGGTTTATGCCGTTTGGTGCATTCTAGCAATGAACCATATAGAAATAAAATTCAGAGGGATGAAAACAGAAGGATTTCTGTGGTTAAAAGGAACAGATCTGCACCAGATCCTCTATGTGTAAAATGGTTCTCAGCTGTAATAATTGGATACTTGTTCTTAGCAGAAATCATGGAAGAGTTTTCTCTTCATTCACATCAGGGAGCAATAATCAGGGATGAAGTCTCCTGCCCACAGCCCCTGGCTGCATGGGGACCCCAGTGTCTGAATTTAGACCATCAGCCCAAAGTCCCTGGGACAGCTGCGAGGAAGGACAGGTTTGGGTGTGGGTTTAGGTTTTGGTTGGTGAGGAGAAAGGTAAACATCAAGATTAGAGCAGAGAAATAGCAGGAGCATGTTCTGTATGAGTTTCAAACCTGTTACAGGCTAAGGATCCAGAGAGAGTTAGATTCTCAGAGTGGTGGGATTTTTCCATTTCATCACTGCTCGAGTGTTCTCAGAGCTCCTTTGCTCGTCCCATCTTCTCTTTCCCTCTGTTAGTCTCCAGCCTCTTTAGACCCTCCCTTGCGGAGAATTGAGTGGAGCCATAAGAGTTGTGTGCAGCTGGGGTTGGGAGCTAAGAAGAGGAAAAGGTCTTTGCTACAGTTCTCTAGCTCTCTCTGGTCCTTTTTCCTCTCTTAAAGGTGGTCAGATGCAATGGGCCAGCAAGTAGAGAGGATTCATAACCCTGAGCTTTGTGTTTCCAAGAACGGGTTGAGTGTCTACACTGTGGCTAGAGACATGGTCCTTTAGACAATGAAACTGAAGCTTATCTGGACTCTTAATTCTTAAGATGGCCTTGGTTCCCTCTGTAGGAAGCCTCTCTCCTTTTGAGTTTCCCCATGACGTCATGACGGTAAGGAAGAGGAGGTTTCTCGCCTTCTCCTCCCTTCTCTTCCCGTCTGTGACGTCTTGGCCATGGGGAGCCAGCAGTGGGGTAGCCAGCTTGGCTGAATCCACCCAGAGGAAGATGGAACTGAAGTCCTGTGTACCCTCCACTTCGTCCACGTGGGATCCTGTAGGAACTGCAGACCTAGACTCTAGGGAATTACTATGGGGAAACACCTGCTTTTGCCCAAATGCCTCTTGTCACGGCTCCACTTGGGTTTTGTCTCTTCCTCTGAGGAAGCGAACGTATGCTTTCCCGAAGCCCCCAGACAAACCTCCTGGTGTGTTGCGGCAGATAATCTCTTCACCATTGCTAAGCCCTCTAAAGAAAGAGCCCCTTGCTTTCTATGTACCTTCTGGGGGCAGCTGTTTGCCATCTGTAGAAGCAGTGCCAGGATTCTGGTTCAAGATGGAAGAGGATGTTTGGAATTCCTTCTGAGCAATGTCTGTCTTTGTTCCTTGCTGAAAGAACCAGAAATGTTTTAGCTTTGGACATATCACAAACCCAAGCTTCTAAACATTTCAAGGATCTCTGATGATAAGGCAGGAACGTGAAACCATTCCTAAGGTGGAATTCCTGTTGTTAATTTTAGGTTCTGGATAGAACAGGAGGTGTTTTAAAAGGCAGTCTGTGTTTTGGTTGTTTCCATACAGTCACTCCAAGAGGATGTTCCACACGTTGGGCCAAAGTTGGTTAAATCTGTTTGCTTCAGGGTAGACTGAACCATTGAATTTCTCATCTTCTGGAGAGTTGTTTTGATAAGGTGTAGATGAAATCCAGGTAACTTACAGGAAATTGACCTGGGATGGAAAATGGCAGACCTGTGGGTGTGTCAGGGTTTATCCTAGTTGCTTTCTTGAGGCAGAGCTCAGGCTTCCATGTTTCTTCTTCTACCCTAGCACCCTCTCTCCACCCAGAGGATACTTTCTGCCCCCTCTCTCTCCTGCTTTTCCTCCATCGTACCCCATGTCTGTCACTTCCCAGAGCCTGGGGCAGGTCTTTTAGGAATGCTGCCTGGTCTTGGCACCCCAACCCCAGAGTCACCTTTGGGGGTGGAAGAGCAGCTATAGGTGGGAAGTGGAGGGTACCTCTTTTGTCAAGGAACCTTCTAGACAATCCACTCCTTGACATCCTGCTAGCCATTGCATTGGAACTCTCCTTCCCTCTCTGCTCCAGCCCCTGATGGTTAGTTCCCAGCATCTTCAGCATCTTGTAGTGGAAGCATTGAAGTTAACAGCCCTGTTCCAAGAGGACTTGGGAGAACTTTGCTGAGGTGGCCAGGGTCCCTCACTATTCAGAAGTCACAGCCTAATGCTGATGTACCCACGTGTCCCTTCCTGCTTTGAAATAATGTCTGTGGGTGAAATCATCAACAGTTACCCTCTAAGAACGAAATTGGATAACTAGGAGAAGGTAGTAGAGAGTCGATTTAAAATATTGTTCTTCTTCAGTGTAGGTTAACCTAGGAAATGTTCTCTCTGAAGCATGGAAATACGTTTTTCCCGTATGAAGTTTAGGATGAGGATGGAAAAATAATAATCACAATAGATTTTGGGCAATGCCACTGTATCTCTGAATATCCACATTTAAAAATAGCCTCAACTGAATGCTGAATTGCATTTCCCATTATTAATTGTTGTTTTAAAAATTTTTTTAACGTTTTTTTAATTTGAAATTTAGTCACATTCATGCAATTTTCCAATCTAATTTCTGTGGAAATTTTTTTTAACAAAGAGAAACAAATGGAAACATCGTCAAATCTTCCTAAGTGAATATTTAAAATACAGAATTGCTTCTCTTCTGTGTTTCTGTTTTCAGATGCTTAGATCTGTTGTATATATTAGTTTAGACACTCTTACTAATATACACAGTATTTAAGACTCTAAATGAGATTTCTTAAGGATTTTATTTTATTCTCTGTAAATGGTTTTGTATGATCTTTAAAAATCTACACTTTGCCTTTGTAGATATTTAAGGGGAGCCATTTGGGGGTTGTCTTGCATGTATATTTTTTGTTGTAGATAAGTGTTGCTTAGTTATTTCTGCAAATTTTGGTTGAAATGCTTACAGACTTTAATACAGTATATATTTTCAGAATATAAACTTTTATATTTCTGTGGTAAGTTAGGATATGCGTTTTAGGCAATCTTTTACATTAATATCACTTGTTCTTTCAAAAAATAGCACACTGGTTTGGTGCCAATGGTTTTTTGTTTTTTTTTTCCCCCCCGTTAGACTCTAATGCTCTTATATTAGTAGAGAGCAGGTTAATTTTCTTTTCCTCAAAGGAATTGAGTTTGAAAATGTATTGAATTTGTGAATAAGCCTTACCATTAGGATCGGTAAATTTTCCAACCTTTGCAACTACATATATAGTTTAAGATCTCCCCATAAATTCTCACTGTGTGGCACTTGATGAAGTTTGTGAACCGAGCCTTAAGCTTGTTGCAAAAAAAAAAAAAAAAAAGGGTAATACGGGTTGTTTCTTCCAAGCACCGTAAGCCATGTTGGTGGACTTAGTGTACTCTGTAAGTCATGGCTACTCTGAAGAGTATGGTTGAGTTGATGGCGCCCGGGGCCAGATAGGCACCTTGGTGATTGTCTATGGCCATACAAATGGACCGAGGACAGGTTTTCCGGAGCCACCTTTGTACTATTCACATGGTTTGGACACGGTCACAGGGAGGGCTGCTGGTCCCTCATTTGTTCTGAACAAATGGCATTTCCTGCTCCTGACCTTGGCAGTTGACCCCAGGTTCCTTGCGGATGACCTGGAAACTTCCAGCCTGGCTGAGGTCAGCACTCCTTGAGAGAGGTTAACAAAGTTTACATGTGAGTCTTACTGTGTAGACAATCTGAAGTCGATTTCAGTTGCATAATCAGCATTCCCATGTGTCCTGAGTGTCTTATCAATGAGCTGTGTGTGTTAAGTCATACTAAAGCTGAGTTTAGCAGGGCAAGGCAAACTAGATGCCGAACATACACATCCACTGAGTCAGTCTGCCCGGGGTTGCTTTAATGGAGCGTAAGTCATGGAGCTCACTGGTGGCGCATCCCTTTGTCTGGGACCTGATAAAACCAACTAGAATTTGGTCTTAAATTTTTAAAAAGTTATGAGCCCTTTTGAAGGATCACCCTTCCATAATTACCAACCGATTCTCCTTACCAAGGCTTTAAAGATGGTCTTGAGACCAGGGCTATCAGTATGTCTAAAGTCAAGTTATTTGGTTCATTTCTAGTAAGTGTTCATAAAGTCAACTTATCTACCATTAGAATGGAGATTTGCTTCAAATGTTTGCAGTGTGTGTGGCAGTCAGAAAAACTGACATCTAGTTTTAAGCTTCAGCTCTGGCGTCTCCATGGGTTGACCATGTCTCATTGGCCCAACACCTGGCCTGATGCTGGAGCCCATTGAGGTGACTCTGGGAAGTTTGGAGGGTGTAGAGTTTCCCATCTAGTATTTAATTTGTCCCTGTGCCATTCGTTCCAGCTTGAAGTCATTTGCCAGTGTCCATGTTGACAGGATTGTGAAACCAAGGACCAAAGAATTCCATTAGTCCAACAAAGCATGAGTTTCATAGATTGTGGGCACAGGTAGATAGAGATGTGCCTGTTTCATGGCACAGAGAAATTGTTCCCTTCCACCAACCTCATGCTCCCCCTGGCTGGCCCTCCAGAGGGGTCCGTTGTCACCTTGAGAAGGCTCTGAAAGATGAGTTTCTCAGATGGAGACACTCTGTCTCAGGTGGGTGTTTCTGCTGTGCAGTCCCAACCTTTATCCATGTCATCAAAAGTGGAGGTCTGGCATTCTTCCGGCTTGTCTGACAAGTGTGGACTGCTCCATCTGGACAGAAACCTCCAGTGAGACTTTTTCGGATGTGTCTACACTGAGCAGCGATCCTGCAGTTGCCAAATTTCCACTTCTCTTTGTTCTACATCCACCCATTCCAGTTCCTATTTGGCATGAGAGGAATTTTCTTCAGTTCTCTCACCAGGTGATGCTCCATTCCCATTCACGATGCAATCGTTGATCCATTAACCAGTTGAGAAATGATTGATGATGAAGAAGTGGTGTTCTATTGGTAAGGCTTATTACCAAACTTCTGATAACGAAGCATGCTACCAAAAACGGATCCAGTCCCCCCCAGGAGTGTTGGGGTTCGATCATGGATGTAGCACTCACACCAAAATCCAAGGAGACCATTGCAAATTAGGCTACTCGTTTTATTTTGCCAGGTTATCATAGGAGAGTCTTTAACTAGTCCTGAATATTTGTAAGTATGAGTCCTTCATAGAATTATAAAGCAGGTACAGCTCACCCTTTCTCACCACGTTGTAAATATTTCCCAAGACTGGGTGCAGTACTGAGGGATAATAATCTTCTGATTTATCAAATGCTGACTGTTTAGAGCAAATTGTACACTCTCTTTGTGAATGGTCCTGTAACGTGTATGAACACATTTCTGGGTGCCTTAGAAGTTGTATTTTTCATGTGTGCTAATATGCAGTATTTATACATTGTGAGAAGCTGCTTTGAATAAAAAGGTTGAAACTTCATCTGCCTTGGCTCGTGTTCCCCCTTTTGCAGCCTGTACGTGAAGTTCTCAAGCAGGTTCTGTGGTTTCTGAACAGAGAAGTTTCTGGGGCCTCCGGGGGGTTGAGACGTCTGATGCTTCTAAGTTGTGGCTGGGTTCCTGGCGAGCATAGGCACCCCACCCACGTCTGGCCTGAGGCTTGAGTTATTCAGGCAGGTTGTCACTGGGTGGCAAAAGGTTGATTCTGGAGAGCGCTAGAATGGGGGGACATGGGGTTATTTTTCAGGGGGTTGATGTGAGCATTCCCCTCTTCGCTGGCACACCCAGAATGTTTTCTTGCAAAGGGCTCCCTCCTCGCTAGAGATAAACCTCCACAGGGCTCCATCGTGTACAATCCCAGCTGCCACACGTGGCTAACGACAATATTTGTCACTATGGAATTATGCCAAGTCCTTTCACATGCTGGATCTCGTTGCTTCTCACAACATGGCTCTTGTAAGAAGCACACTGATGAGGACACCCGGCTTCCAGAGCCTGGCTCCAGAGACACTGGGGGTGCTGCAGGAAAGAGGAAAAAGGAGGCTTTCAGGGGCTCGTGGCAACAGGGAATTCTGGGAAAGGGATTTGCACAAAGTCCTGGTCTACCCGTCCGTCCATCCAGCAGCCATATTGAGCCCCCTGCTCTGTGTCGGGCACTGCACAGGTACCGAAAGACAGATGACTCAGAACGTCCTGTCATAAACGAGTTTGGGGTCTAGGAATGTGAGAAAGGTGAGAATCCTGCCTAGTTCTCAAACCGCCCACAGGAGAGAACGCCTTCTTAAGCAATGGCCATCCCTCAGAGTCTGGAGGATGGTGCACTGTTAATTGTTCATTTCCCATCAGGTCCCCGTTCAGTCCGTGTCGGCCGCCCAGCCAGCCTTGGCTGGAGCCAGGATCCTCCCTCTACCGGCCTCCCTTTCCTTTTTCTTTCTCTTGTTCTTGGTGTCATCATCGTTGTTGTCGTCATTGTTTTGTGTGCCTCTTTGCGTGTCTCCAAGGTTCTGACTCCATCCTAAGTAGTCAAGGTCACAGCTGGAAAGTCCCTAGCTCCTAACTGCTTCTGGTCCTTCCGGTAGACTGGACAAGGCCTTTCGGATGTTTCAAAGTGTAGCATCTATAAGACAAACCCTCGTTCCTTTGACTGTCTCGCACAGGCTCGCTTTGATGTGATGTTATGCTCAGTGAGCCCCTTCTCCAATAGTGAGAGGCGAGTGAAGAAGCGAGAGAGTGAAGCGGGCTGAGACTCCCCTCAGGTCAGATATTGCAACAATTAAGTGATTCGCCAGTATATTGAATAAGCAGTAACAGAGTGTAATCGCAAAAGCAATTTTTTCCCTCCGTCCCTTTAAGTCTGTTTATTAATGGAGCCGTCCTCTCTCAGCCCTAGATCCCAGCCTGCGGATGGTGGGCTGCAGGACCCGTCTGGTAACTAATAGCTCCTCAAAGTCACAAACACTAACTTAGGAACGGCAGCGACTGCCTCCCTGGTGGAGCAGCTCGTCAGCCTCGGGCTCCTGTCTGTTGAATTTCTCAGGCATGAGTCAGATGCCAATCCACTCTGTGCCCTCAGTTTTTGGGGGTACATGTAAATCTCTGTTGATGTCACATGAAAGGCGAGGCCTCTCACTTACTTTCCAGGTGTGTGTGCGTCACATGGAGATACGTGTAGGGCCTTGTGGGTCATGGTGAGCACTGAAACTCTCCCTCCGAGTGAGATGGGAGCCCTGGAGGGTGTGGAAAGGCGTGACCTGGACTGACTTGTGATTTAACAGATTCACTCTCTGACAACAGGCAAGGGCGGGGTGAAGGCAGAACAAGGAGACCAACAGGAGACTTGTGCTTGTCCGTCTGCCCTTGACGCATCCTTGAATCAGGGTGAGGCGGTTGAGGTGGTGAGAAGGGGGGAGGTCCTGAGTGTATTTTGAAGGCAGACCCAGGTTTGCTGGTGGGCTGGTTGTGGGGTCGGAGAGAGAGGAGTCAAGGGTGATCCTGGGATTTGGGGCCTGAGCAGCTGGAAGCTGAATTGTCCCTAACTGAGGCAGGGACAGCTCTGGCCTTTGGGGAACAGGTCTGAGTGGGGTGCCGTGAGCTCAGCTGAGACCTAGTATCAGATGCACAGGATGTTTGACCTCGCTCAGCCTTTGGGGGTTACAGCTGTGCCTGCCTTGTAGTGCTTTTCAAATGAGTAAGTGAGATTTACACACACGCACACACACACATATATAGTGACTGTGTATGTATATATGAGATTTATTTAAATATATAAAAGACATTAATAGATAAAATTAGATTATATATGATGTTTAAAAGAGTTGTTGGCATATACCCTTTTAATGATTAAATGAGATTTGCACAATGAGATTTATATATGTAAACGAAATTTTATATATATAGTAATTAGAACAGTTGCTAACATACAGTCACTATTTAATGATTAAATGAGATTGTCATATTATATGCAAGATTTTATATATATAAGATTTATATAAATGAGATTATATATAAATATACAAGTTTTAGAACAATTGGCAGATAGTCACTATTTAATGAGTTAACATGATTTATATATATGTGTATATATGCAGCATTTTATATATATGATTTATACAAATATATGAAATTATATAAATGAAGTTAGGCACATATATGAGATTTTATCTCTATGTAAAATGTTTAGAAGAGTTGTTGGCACATAGTCACTCTAGTGATGCAAGGAGCTTTACATATATGCATGAGGTTATACATATATTCGATTTATTTAAAATAGGATATCAGATAGATACAAACCTACAGCCCTACACACATGCGCACATACACACACACACACACACACACACCCCTTTAGGATCGTCGTAGGCCGGCATTGCTGCTGAATCACCGGCAGCCATACCATTACCTGTGCTGGCAAGTGCCGCGGGCAGAGGCTGGGGCCCCCAGTCGGGGAACTCAGCGCAGGGCTGTTTCGGCGCGAGTACGCGCAGCCTGGGCTCAGGAGAAAGCTGGACAGGACGTGGTACGGTCCCTCTGGTCTCTCAGATGAGAACCTGACTCTGCTGGTAGCCAAGTGGAGCATTGTCCCCAGAAAGGCTCCCCGGCTGTGACATCCTGGCACATCGTCCTCCGCTCCTTGCTGGCCTCCGTGTCGCGTCCTCGTCTGCACCTGGGGCTCGCACTCCGCCTCCCAGGGTTGCCGTGAGGATTAAACGTGAGCGTGAGCGAGTGGGCGACCTGCCGCCCTCTCCCTGGGGGATTCTGCAGAGCAGCCCCATCAGAAGCTCTTGGGTTCTGAGGCTTCCATTGAGGTCTGTACTCCTCCATCCTTCAAACCCCTTCCCGTAAATGCCGATGCCATGGCATGGGACCAGGGATGGGCTGGGGGCCTTCCCAAGCTGGGGTGAGACTGAAGCCCTTTGGGCAGCGAGCCAAGTCGAGAAGTCAGCATCCAGGAGCGGTCAAGCCTGAGCAGGGTGCCAATCTGGAGCGGCTGGCCAAGAGCCAACACCCAGCGACAGAACGGACAACAGGGACAAGAGCCATTGGGACGGGAGCTTCAGGATGCCGGGTAGTGGGGAGACCCTGTGCATTTTATAGGGCAGCTGCCATCTTGCCCAAGGATGGGGAGGGGACTGTCCAGGGCACCAGGCGGACAGGAAATGTCAGTGTGTGCGTGAATCAATGATAAGTCCTCCAGGACTGTCCATTTTAAGAAATGTGGAAAGATTTTGCTGAGAGAAGTAACTGGAGAGATCATAGGTGAGAATGTTAGAGATTCTTAGGTTGTAGTGGAAACAGCATGATTTGAAATCAGACAACCTTGCATTTAAATCTCTCATTTGGCTTCGATGGAGGACACAATCTTGATTTCCTAATCTGTACAATGGGCACAATAACTCCTCCTATGGGTTATGATGAGGCTCATGTGAGCTAAATGCAGAATGTGCCCAGAAGAGGGGCTGCCACGTGGTAGGTGTCCCATAAATATCGATTCCCTGATCCCTGCCTCCTCCCCTTTCTCTTAAAAGCAAAGGAAACCTGGCTGAAGCGTGGGGGAGGGTAGGAGGAGAGCTGGGAGGCAGAGAGGGTCTCTGTAACTCTGTCCTCGGGGACTGACATCCAAGCTGGTGTAATTCGAGAGGCGCCAGGAGACCCCACCCACATGGGAAATCCCCCCCACCAGATGGTGACTTGTGGGGTGTAATTTAATAACCCCCAGGATTAAGAGCCTTAAAAATGATTTGTGGCTGCAGGATGATTGGGGTCCACGGGGTTAGCCACTGTGCGCAGAGGAACACACTTCCCCTCAGGGGCACCCAGGGACATGCCCGCTGGGTGATGGGGGGAAGGCTAGTCCTTGGGATTTTCCACTATTGTCAAACATAGAGCCCTAGGCTTTGCCAGGACAGATGGCGAATGAGCTGTTGAGGTGACAGGGGACCTGATGGGTTCTAGCTTCGTGGCACACTTGGTGTCCCAGGATGCCACCTGTGCAGTCACACTTGTTTACGCTTTCACTTCCAAAGATAGGTGCATGAGCTGCTCTCCCCGCCATTTGGATGGTAACAAGCAGTTACTGACAAAGAGGAGAAAATTCAGACATTGTGGGCCAATTTCTGGCAGAATAAATCTGCGGCTGACAATTTTTTTAGAAGTCTTGCGATTGCGTCTTTAAGATGGTATCTACCCTTGCCCACATTTCCTGTTTAATGGAAGAGACTTTCTCTCCCCGTTCTCCTCCCAGAGACTTGCGTTGGTCATCACGTTATCATCACAGCAACAGCCCTGGGGGAGCAGGAAGAACATGCCATTTGGAATCAAAGAGAGCTGGGTTCAAATTCTACCTCACACACCGTGTGTGGCGTGCTGTGAACATACAGTTCCTCTTGGCTTCAGATGCCTCTTCTAGGTTTTGTTTTTCTTTAAGGATGAAGAAATAACATGCAGACATACTATCGAATAATGCACACTTATTTCAGGTTAGTTCCTTGTTTATAAGGTATTTTTTTGCCCAATCTTTTTTAATGCCTCCATTTAATAGAAGAGAAAACCTGGGGCTCAGAGAGGTGAAGTGACTTGGCCAAGGACACACAGTGGTAAGCAGTGAGCAGAATTCCAACTTATTTATTTGTCTTTTCATTCTGAAATAATTTCAGACTTACAAAAAGCGTTGCCAAAATAGTACCCCCTAAATCCCGCATATCCCAGATTCCATCAAATGATGACATCTTGCGTGAGCATGGCACAATGATAGAAATCAGGAAATCAACATTAATAGCAATGTTATGACCTAATTATTCAGATTTCACCAACTGTCCCACGAACGTCCTTTTTCTGGTCCAGAATCCAATCCAGAATCATGCATTACATTGAGTTGTCCCTAATTTCCTTTGATCTGGAACAGTTCCGTCACTTTTCTGAGATTTTCTTGACCTCGACGATTTGACAAGAATAGAATGTGCTAGTGATATTTTGTAGAAGGCCCCTCAGTTTGGGTCTGTCTCTCTCCGTTATTAAATTCAGGCTGTGCATTTTTGGCAAGAAAATCACAGAAGTGATGTTGTCTTTCCCAGTGCGTTACATCTGGAGACACATCACGTCCATTTGTTCCCTTACCGGTGACGCGTCAACTCGATCATTTGGGTTTAGATTCCAAAGCTTCCATTGCACCATGCTTCCCACATTCTGATTTCTGTAAACTGCACCCAAACGGTCAGAATTGATACCGTCATTGAAAATAACATTAAATGACCTTGCAGCTCAAGATGCTGCCTCTACACTGTGAGTTTACTCGAGGGGAAAACCTGATTTTGAATCGCCAGTGTTTTTGTGCCTTGCACAGAGAGAAGTCCAAGATGATGTTTGCTGACTGAATAAACAAATAAAATAACGAATACATGAATGAACAAGATTCCCAATTCAGTTTGCTCCTTGGGGGTAGGAAAATATACCCTATTTATCTCTTTATTTTCTGTAGTGCCTACAAACAGTAGGAATTCAATTAAACTTGAGCGAATAAAACTAAATCCTCCTGATGGATATTTCCTTGCTTATAGGAAGAAGGGAAAAATGGTTGTTTTATCTTAAAAAAATTTTTTTTTGCAGGTGTTTCTCTTTTCTAAACAAAGGTATTTCTGCTTTGATCCTGGGTGTGTAAAAATAAATAATGACTTTCTCATCTTTGGTTGTTCTTGGTGTTTCTGCAGATGTAAACCAAGACTATTTAGTTTAAGAAAGCTGCTTAATGAGTTGAGGCTGTAGTAAGCAGAATTCTGAGATGGCCTCAAGATTCCCACTGCCTGGTGCTCACACCTTGTGCCCTCGAGTGTGGGTGGGCCTGCCCTAATCAGGTGAACCTTTATGGGACTAGAGTTCAGAGTCGAGAAAAGTCAGAGATTCAAAGCTGAAGCATATTCTCTCCTGTTGACCTTGAAGGACCAAATGGAGAGAGTCACATGGCAGGGAATGGCCGGAGGCCTCTCAGAGCTGAGACCGGCCGCCGGTCAATGGCCCAGAGCAAGAAAACAGGGACCCCAGTCTTACAAACACAAGGTGCTGAATTCTGCCAACACCCTGAATGAGATTGGAAGAAGGCCCGAGCCCCAGCTGAGACCCCAGCCCCAGCGGACACCTCAATTTCAGCCTCGTGAAACTGTGAGCCAAGAACTCGGCTACGCTGGGCCCAAACTCCGGACCCGCGGAAACTGTGAGATGATAAATTTGTGTTGTTTTAAGCCACTCGATTTATAGTATATTACACTGCAATAGTTTTGCCTTTTCCAGAATGTCCTATAGTTGGAATCATATAGTGTGTAGCTTTCTCAACGGGCTTGTTTCTCTGAGCAATACGATGCGTGTACCTTTCCTTGGTTTTCTTCGTGACTTGCCAGCTAATTTCTCGTTATTGCTCTATAGCGTCTATCGTCTGGATCTTCCAGAGGTTGTTCATCCATTCACCGATTGGAGGACATCTTGGTTGCTTCTGAGTTTTGACAGTTAGGAATACAGCTGCTGTGAACATGCGTGCACGGGTTTGCGTGTGGATGTACGTTTTCAACTCATTTGAGTAACCTAGGTGCGCAGTTGCTGAGTAGTAATAGGACCGTGTTTAGCTTTGTAAGAAGCTGGGAAACTCTCCTCCACAGTGGCTGTACCATTTTGCATTCCCACCAGCAACGAATGAGAGGTCCTCCTGCTCTACATGCTTGTCAGCATTTGGTATTATCACTTTGGGGGATTTCAGCCACAAATGGCACTTAAAAATGTTCATTACTGTAAGGGGAAGCCCTTTCTCCCCCTTCCCATGTTCCCACTTCTGCTCGTAATATGGGAACGCCCAGCAATGGCTCTGACATGCTGGGGCGACAGCTCCCGCTTCTTTCTACCCCTTGTTCAAATTTCTCCGTGGGCCAGGAGGGTGCTCCCCTGATCAGTGAGGGCCCAACATCCACTGGGCTTGTTTTCCAATGAGAGGCTGGGTCCCGGGGACAAATGTACAGCTCTCCCCCCGGGCTGGGTGTGCCCCCTTGGGGAGAGGGCTGCCATTCTTTGTTTTCTTGGCCTCTGATGAGAGGACGAAGAAGAGGAGGTTTTCTTTGGGGCGGCAGGTAGGTAGGACGCCCTGTGGTGTTTCCTAGTCGTGCTTTAGCAGGAGCTCCACCTGGGGAGGTGGGCTCCCGTTAATCAATCCGATATCCCATCGTTTACTATTTGTGTTTCTCAGCTACGGAACCGAGAGGGAACAACAACGATTCCTCATACAGTTATTGTTCACAGTATGCAGATGCCCACTACCATTGTTGACTGTCCGTAAACCTCAGGTCCCATGGTCAGTGTACCATCATTAATCCTGTGTCATCACTCCTCACAAGGAACCCAAAAGTGATGTCTTATTACCCCAAGCACCTCAAGGCTCCAAGAGATCACACAGCTAGGAAACAGCACAGTCAGACTTTGAAGCTCTAGTTGAGTCACAAGCCCACACTGGTTCTTCTAGAGGTCAGAGCTCGGGGGCGGGGGCCTTTCTGTTCCTCGGAAGAGATGGGGGGTAGTTTCTTTGTCTCCCTATTCAGTCCACCGTACATCCTTTCCCTTGGGCCTCACTCAGAACAATTTTCCCCATCAGCTCCTGGATTAGGTTGTTACCAAGGGAGGGAGAGCCTTAACTGATTAACTTCCGTGCACGGGGGGCCATAGACTGCCTTTCATATCTGTTGTTTTGTTTACTCCCTACAATGAACCAGTTGGTTGGGTAATATTATGATCTTCTTTCTACAGAGGAGGAAACTGAGGCTCAGAGAGGTTCAGTAACTTCTCCCAGTCCATGACTAGTCCCAACTAGCAAATGGCAAGTGCTGGGTTTGGTGCGTGGCGTGGTCTCATTTTAAACCCTATGACCTTTACTCTATACTGGAGTCCTCAGACTCTTTGGTCTCAGGCCCCTTTTATGCTCTTAAAAGTGATGGAGTGGCCGACCTGGTGGTGTAGGGGTTAGGTTTGCACATTCTGCTTCGACGGCCTGGGTTCACCGGTTTGGATCCTGGGTGCGAACCTACACACCTCTTATCAATCCATGCTGTCGTGGCATCTCACATATAAAATAGAGGAAGATGGGCACAGATATTACCTCAGGGCCAATCTCCCTCAGCAAAAAGAGGAGGATTGGTGGAGGATGTTAGCTGAGGGCTAATATTCCTCAAAAAAATGTCATTCAGATGCAACCCTTAATGACTTAGTAGATTCAGGTAATGGTCACTTTTCCTGTTAATTTCACCAAAAGGGAGACAACTAGACATTATGTCCCTCCTCATGGCAGGACACACCACCACGTGCCTCTATATGAACTTCCAATGTTCAGGAAAGGAGAAACATACGTTCCACAAAACTCCGTCCGTGCAATTAGTCAAACCTAGAACGTGGAAAACCACGCAAAGCATTTCAGCATTTGGTTCCTTTACCAAATGAATTTCAAGGAAAAAAATACCAATGGGAGGAGGGAACCCAGCACAGACATACCCACCAATCGCCATGTGCAGACTGCTTCAGATCCTGATTTGAGCAGAAAACAATGTGTGCCTGTGAATAACGTTTAAGGAATTGTTGGTAGTTTTTTGGTGGGATAATGACATCGTGGTTATGATTTTTTTAAATATCTTTATAATTTAGTACTATGTAGTTAAGTATTGAATTAATTTCTAAGTGCTTTACTTCTCATACCATTTACCTCATTCTTTTAGACAAAGTAAGAGAAACCCAGAGAAGTGATTTGTCAAGTTCACACCTGGTACACGGGTCTGAAGGCAGGAGGTGGAGGGAAATCGTTCCGCCTTGTTACAGCTTGGCGCCATACCTTCACCAACTCTCGTCGGTCTGTCTTGGTGTGGCTGCACTTCAAAGACCCTCCTCTAGAGAGATAAAGCTCGAGATGGCCGGGAGGGACAGGTGGTGGCCTCCATGGCTCATCCAAGAGGGGTGTGTCCTTGAGTGCATGCACAACCCCCTCTGTGGACCAAACTGGGGGATGAGGTAGCATATTGTAGGGCCACTGTGAGGAGTCAACGAGAGAAGATCAGCATTGGTATTGGTATTGCTGTTTTATTCAAATGTGCCAGTCATGGAATTTCAAGCTGTGGCTTTAGCAGGATTCAGGTTAGGGGTTTTTCTATGGAATTCCCTATAGATAAGTTTGAAAAATACCCAGAAACAGCTCCATACCACGAAAGGAAATGCCAAGAGCAGCTTGATTAAGACTGAAACTCCAGATGTTACCAACTTTCCAAACACGTGCAATTTCATGGTGAGTAACAAGTGGTAGGCAGGGCTGCTGACTCACAGGCTGGGAGCCAAGGGGCCTGGGTTGTCTCCTGCAAGAACATTTCATCAGCCAGTTGCCACCTTGGCACTGCCTGGTCGGCCCGTCTCAGAGGCCAGGCTGTTTTCACAGTTTACGATGGTCGGTCCACACCGACAGATGCTCCTTCCTGGAAACGTGTGCAGAGTGCAAGCATTTCTTGTTTTGGAGTTCCTGGTTGACAGCTCAGAACCTCATCTTCCTTCCAATTAGCCGGTGGGCTTGGGACATGGATTTGAAGAGGTGAAGTCATGAGTCTGGCCTCACACGAACCTTTTACCTTCCTGAGGAGTGCGCGAACGCTTGAAGGAAATTTAGATGAAATCCTGGAGCACTTATCATGCAATCATCTTGGGAGAGAAGCACTCTTAAGGCTAACCAATTGCCTCTGCCAGGCACGGGGTTTCTCAGAGTAGCAGAGGGAGGCTGTGGATGAGTCATTACAAGCCCACCCCAATACTAAGAAGATAACCGAAAGATTTGGGCCTCCACGTGGTCAGTCAGCAGCTCGATCTTCTGAGTGGAAGTCCCAGCTGGGCAGCACAAACTGTTGTGTTCACCCCAGGAGTCAGAAATGTCTGGGCAAGTCTAGAGGATGGTGGGGCGGCCTCATGGGGTTATTTGCTTGAGGCCTCTGGGAAAGAAACCTTCTGAGGGAAGACTGAATCCAGCCAAGGAAGCATGGTCCAAGAACAGGACTCAGTGTGTGAGGGACCCACTTGGTTGCTGCAGTCCTGGGGGCAAGGCAGCTACAGTGAAACCTGAGCCCCCAGTCGGAGAGCGGCTGCACGTCAAGACTTGGGGAGGCATCGAGAGCCCACGGCTGCCGTTTTCTGTCACCAGGGAAACAGGATGTAGCACAAATGGGGACAGGTACTTTCCCAGTTGGGGTGGCTGTTGGAGCACAGAATGACGGTGTCATGCTAGAAGGCATGGTGCAGGGCAGTGGGCCTTTGGGCACGGAAGTGACCCTCCCCTACAGAGATAAATCTCGAGCTGGCCAGGTGGGACAGATGGCGGGCTCCATGGCGTATCCAAGAGGGGTGTGTCCTTGAGTGCATGCGCGACGCCCCCTGTGGACCCAACTAGGGAGATGAGGTAGCATATTGTGGGGCCACTGTGAGGAGTCAACGAGAGAAGATGAGCGTTGGTATTGGTATTGCTGTTTTATACTTTTTGTTGTTGTGTCAAATGAACTTTGGCTCTGATACATGTATATATCTATAAAACTGTTAATAATTGAATTATGTAATTCATGTAAAGCCCTTAACCCAATGTCTGTACATAGTAAGTGCTCAATAGCTGTTGGCTATTATTATCATTATTATAATTATTAATGGAGGCAGTGGTACCAGGATAGCAGGAGGCATTAAAGATGGGCTACATGCTACTCCATTAAAGACAGGGTCAAGCATAGAGAAATGCCTTTCGATTACCATTACTATGAACCCTATTTTTATCCCTAGACTAAAAATAGGCCTGGCACACACAGGTTAATATTTAAATAAATATGTTGAACTTAGTAGAAGAGAAGGAGAGAGAGAGACTCAGAATAGGGACTTTCAGGTTCCACTTCCCATGTTGGTTCAGCCCCACGGGCTGGGGGCCCACCGTAAGCCGCTGTGTGAGGCGCTCTCTCTTCGCCATTGGGCTTCACCCTCGCAGACTTTCCTGAGGTGTGATTTCCCCCTGTGAAAGGAAGGGAATCTGAGGCTTGGGGACTGGGAGATCCCTGGTCAAAGTCTCGTTCTGCCCTTCAAAGAGATGATGAAATGGAGGCTTGTGCAAGCTTCTGCTCACGCTATAGATGACGTAACTGAGACGTAGGAGGCCCGAGACGCTTGTCTAAGATCTGAGGCTGGTTAGAGCCAGCCGCCAGCGCCAACATTGGAACTCTCATCTCTGACTTCAAACCCCTTCCTACCGCACGGGGCTTTCTCAGGGGTGAGAAAGGTCCTGGAGGTCCTGGCAGTCAGTGTGATGGGAACAAACATGGAGATAGAGTGGGCTGGCATCTGGGCTCCCATCTGTGTCCCTGGCTCTCCGAAGAACGTGTTGGTCCAGCCAAGGGGAGAGATGCAGGGTGAGCCGGAGAACTGGTTTGGCTGAGCGTTCTAAATTTAGAAGGGGACTTGGATGTGCCCTCCGTGGCTTTTGACTGGAGCCCAAGCTCCGAGCGTGTTGGTGTTTTTCCTCTTTGGTTTCCCCGCGGGGTGGGGAAGCTGCTCCCCTCTCAGGTTCCTGAGGGCTCGGTCCCCGGCGCCAGGTTTATAAATACCCTCTTCCCTTCCCTGGCAGTTCTGACCCAGCTGATTGTCAGTAACCTCAGGGTTTCTCGCAGAGCCTCTGCACTCCGATTCACCAGGGTGATAATCAAGGGTGGTGGGTCACCCCCGACCCCGGGAGGGTCTGCGGCAGAGGTGTGGCATGACCCTGCAGGGTGCAGCTTCCAGGAGCCGCTGTCCTCCTCACTGTGGCCTTGCCAGACATCAAAAGTTATCTGGGGAAACCACACTTTCTTTAGTTGCTCTCAGATAAAGGGATTTGGAGGTTAGCACTGTGCGTCATTAAAGGGAGCGGGCGCATGGAGAAAAGGTCACGGGGGGAGCATCTGTAGAACACTGTCTGTGTGCCAGGCTTGTGCTAACTGATTTAATGTTGGTGATACTGTGAACAGATACTGAGGCTTCCATGTTGGCTAGATCTCTGCAGCCATCTTTACGCGGACTGCCTATTTACTCACCCATGTGATTCCATACAATCTGTACCATGATCCAGGGACTGAAAGGGTCCTGTTTCATGGCTGGGCCACCTGAGGATCCGAGAAGAGAAGTGACTTATCCAAGTCGCATGGCTGGTGCATGGTAGCTGCCTGAATTTTCTCTCTTTCCACAGTGCCATGTTGAGAGCCCCTATCATCTTGAACGCTGGGCAATTAAGCAACTTAAAAAGTTTTGGGGGCCAGCCTGGTGGCTCGGCAGTTAAGTGCGCATGTTGCGCTTCCGCGGCCCCTGGGTTCGCCGGTTCGGATCCCGGGTGTGGACATGGCACCACTTGGCACGCCATGCTGTGGTAGGCGTCCCACATATAAAGTAGAGGAAGATGAGCACGGATGTTAGCTCAGGGCCAGTCTTCCTCAGAAAAAAAGAGGAGGATTGGCAGCAGTTAGCTCAGGGCTAATCTTCCTCAAAAAAAAAAGTTTTGAAGTCCTGTAGGCAGGGGCTCAAATCACAGCACTGCCACTTGCCCTAAGACCCTGGGCAAATCCTCTAAACTTATCTCTGTGAACTCAGCTCATGCAAGGGTTTTCTCACCCCTGCGCGCAGAGAGATCGAAGGCTAGTGGATCTTAAACTTGAAATTTCTATGGAAGGGAGCTCTGTGAAGTACGTTGGAAAAGTTCGGAGACTAAGAGCCCTGTATTTCTCTGCACTGTCCAATATGGAAGCCGCTAGCCACTTGTGACTATTGAAATTAAAAAATGCAATTAATTAAAATTAAATAAAACTTCTAATTCAGTTCCACAGCCACACTAGCCGCATTTCCAATGCACCGTCACCTGTGGCCAGTGGCCACCATACTGGATGGCCTCGTTATAGACCATTTGGATCATTGCAGAAGGTTCTGTGGGGCAGCGCTATTCTAGAAGCTCCTGATTTTCAGTCCCCTTGTGCCCTCTGAGTACACTCACTCTTTTCAGACCAGAAGGCAGGTCTAGGGCATGGGAAATATGCTCACTGTGGCCAACACACAATAGTGGATGGAGAGAGGAGCCAAAGAGAAGCTCCTGGTGGGCCCCTCAGTCTCGCCGCCATCTTGCACAAGCACACTGGGCTTGAGGGGAAGGGTTTGATGGCACCGGCACTGGAGTCAGGGCTCAGCTCTCCATTTTCCAGCTGTGCAACTGCAAGTGAATGAATAAACCTCCCTTGGCCTCAATTTCCCCAGTTGTGAAATGTGTATGCTGTGACTTCACAGAGGCTTCTGGGAAAATAGGAGGCGCTGTCTCAAAGCCCTGACACAGAACAGGTTATGATGATGTGTTTGTTCTCTTCCCCTCTGCTGGAGAGATGGCCGGGCGCGGGGGACCTCAAAGCCAGTGGACCCTCAAACTGCTGCCAGGCTCCCCGCCCTCCCCGCAGCCACGTCTCTAGCCTGGTTAGTCCTGTCAGGAACTTTATTGGTATAGGTTCCAGCATTTGGTGAGACAGAGAATTGTCCCTTCACCAGGAAACAAATACAACACTTTCCCCAAAGGAAGGAGGGCAGAGGGGAGGAAGAGACCAGAGTGCTGGCAGTTGTGGGAACCGATCCCCTCCACCCACCCAGTGCCCCTTCCCTTCTCTCCCTCCACCCTCTGTTCCCTTACTCGCCCCCCAACGCCCCCTTGCCTAGTGAAAATAGCACCCTGTGGCTGAGAATTTCAAACTCCACAGTAGCAATCACAGTCACAGCTATGGTTTGTTGAGGTCCTCGATGCTCCAGGCACTTTCCAAGGTATTTACATACAATATTATAAAAGCCCTCATGTTATCAGTCCATTTTACAAATGGGGAAACTGAGGCCCAGAGAGTTTCACTAACATGCCCAAGGTTGTGTGGTGGGGAAACATGGCTGAGCAGGGGGAATTAAGTTCAGGTCTGTAGGAAGCCAAAGGCCCGGCTTCTTCCACTGTTCCACACTCCCCATGGGGTCCGGAAGATGAGGATGTGAGAGTGACTGGCACGGGGGAGGGCTTTTATAACTGTGAGCCGTGGTCCAGCTCGAGGCGAAAGCTCAGGCTTGGTGGCATCCGCGCAGCTTTGAAATCTGGCTCTGAGTTGACCAGCAGAGGGATCTTGGGCAAACTGCTTCAAAACTTTTAAAAACCAATGTAAGTTTCAGTTTCCCTATCAGTAAAATAAGACAGAAATTAAACCTCCGAATGATCTTTTGAGGATTCATGACTGAGGGGGAGGGTGGACAAAGTGTCTGGCCCCCGGTGGGTGTTTGAACTCCATTAGAGATGTCTGCCCTTGCAGCTTTCTGCTCGCCCTGGACCCGCCCTAGAGTTTCTCAGCCTCGCGCTGTCGACATTCTGAGCTGACAGTGCCTCGCGGAGGGGCTGTCCTGTGCGTTGCAGGATGTTTACCAGCATCCTTGGCCTCTACCTACTAAATGCCAGTTGGAACAACCAAAAATGTCCCCAGACTTTGATAACTGTCCCCAGGGGCTAAAGTCCTCCTTCCACCCCCTCCTGGTGGGAACTCTGCCCCAGCCACACTCATCCTCAGATTGACTGAAAGTGGGACGGGTGGTGTTCACGCCTGAATGCTGTTTGTGTCCTGCCACCGAGCAGCAGACGGAGGCGGGGATGCTGCTGGAGCGCCATCTCCCAGTGCACGGCCTGGGGTGGCCTGCGCTGGCGCCTTTTGAGGATTGGCACCCAGCTCACAGTTTCAGCCGACAATGATCCGAACAGAAGCACTCTAATTGCCTGAGGATCGGGTTTCCTCGAGGGGTCATTTCTTTCCAGGCTCCTGTTGCTGTTTATTTATACTCATCCCAATAAAAAGCATGTGCTCAGCTGCCAGGGGTATTAACGATGGAAGGGTCGCTCCAGACGGCGCCCGGGGAGGCGCTTGCAAATCCACCCTCCAGAGGTTCATCTTTTGCTGGATCTGCCTGGCAGGGCCCTGGTGGGGCTGAAGTGGGGTGTGTGTGTGTGTGTGTCCATCCGTGCACTGAGAACGGGCATTTGCTACTTCTCTGAATTACCACTTGTACTAACACAAGTGCCTCCCCCAAGGAGGCTTCTGCCCTCACATTTGGCCTCCAGACCGGGTCTCTGCCAGCCCAGCCTTCCTGCACCCCATCACAGACCCCTGTGGCTTCCAACTGGACTCTTGGGAGATGCTGAGACCCAAAGCCATCCAGCTGGTTACCCCGCTAGAGGGAGCTAATGAAGTTAGAGAGGATGCATACACGTGTGCAGCCTCCACCGTTAACAATGAGCTTTCTCATGGTGATCATCACGATCAGGATAATATCAAATAAATGACCTTTCCTGACTCTGTGCCAACCACTGCGCTGTTCATTCATTCATTCATTCACTCATTCGCTCACTCATTCATTCCTTCAGACATTAAAACAGACAAATATTGATTCCCGCCATGCCCCAGTCATCATTATAGTGACAAACCAGTGAGGAACAATCGGACAGACCATCAGACAACTCTCACGGAGCTGCCAATTTGGGGACCCCTCCCCTATATCCACACAACGGTAAGCAAAATCCAAGTAGATGAACAAGACCATGTCCGTTACTGATAAATGCTAGGAAGAGAATAAAATGGGCGAATATGACAGAGATTTGCTAAGGCAAGAAGAGCTTCGTCAGCATGAGGGTGTCCTCAGAGAGGACCTCAGCCAGGCCCTTATGCAGATGGTGAAAAGTGTTCTTGGAAGAGAAACAGAGCGAATGCCTCGAGGGGGCAATGAGCTTGGATTACTCAAGGCACAGAAAGGGGTCCAGAGCACCTGGAGCCTGGAGAAGCAGTGGGGAAGAAGGGGGTCCTGGGAGGGAGGAGGTGGTCAGAGAGGCTGGCTGGGCCAGGCATCGAAGGACTTCTTAGGCCGTGATGAAGAGTTGAAGTTCAACTGTAAGTACAATGGAAGCCGTTGGAGGGTTTTGTGTACCAAGCCATGAGGTCTCTTGTATGCTTTTTAACAGCTCGTGTTGTCTGCAGTGCAGAGAAGGGGCCCAGGGGACAGAGGCACCCAGGGACACCAGCTAGGTGAGGGCCTTGAGGAGGCGGACAGGTTCCTCTTGCTGCTGTAAGAAGCTGACCACAAACTTAGAGGCTTTTACAACAGCAATTGGCGATCCTACTGCCCGTAGGGCAGAAGTCTGAAATGAGTCTCGCTGGGCGAAAGTCAAGGTATCGGCAGGGCTGGTTCCTCCAGAGGCACCGGGGAGAATCCGTTCCTTGTCTCTCTTTCCAGCTTCTGGAGGCCGCCCGCATTTGTCGGCTTGTGGTCCCTTCTGCATCTTGAAAGCTGGCACCGTAGCATCTTCAAATCTCTCTCTCTGACCTCTGCTTCCATCGTCACATCTCCTTCTGCGACTCAGACCCTCGCACCTCTCTCTCATAAGGACCCACCTGAATAACCCAGCATCGTCTCCCCATCCCAAGAGCCTTAACTGACTCACATCTGCAGAGTCCCTTTTGCCATGTCAGGTGACCTATCTGCACATTCCAGGAATTAGGATGTGGGCCTCCTTGGGGGCCGTCGTTCTGCCGACCACAGGAAGTGAGTGCCATGCAGCCTTGGAAGATGCCGCTGGGGATGAGGAGAAGTGAGTGGACTGGGGATTTATTTCAGAGGCAGGACCCATAGGACTTGCTGGTGGTTGGGCTGTCGGCTGGGAGGGGAAGCGAGGAGTCGAGGAGGGCCCTTTACTGAGGTGGGAAGAGAGCAGACTTGCGGGTGAGGAGGCTGATTGAGAGGTTTTCCTGGCCGTGTTTATTTTGAGGTGCCCCCCTGACAGTCAAGCGGAAATATCAAGTAGGCAGTTGGATGGATGAGTCTAGAGTTGAAGACAGAGGCCAGGAGTGGTGATAGAAAAGTGGGAGTCATCAGCCTATGGACAAAATGTTAATCATAGGACGGGATGAGACCGCCTGGAAGAAAACGGTCAGGAGGAGCAGAAGGTGATGGCCTTTTAAAGATGGAGAGGAGGAGGAGCCAGCGAAAGAATAACGCTGCTGAAACAGAGCTGACCATGTTGCCCCAACACCTCCTGTTCCCTGAGCCTCAGTTTCAACATCTGCACTGGGGAATAGAGATAACGCCTAACCCTGTGGGGGCGCCCACCCCACCAGGCAGAGTGCCAAGTGCTTCGGACACGTTGTCTCATCTCAGCCCCACTGACAGCCCGATGAGGACATTTTATCATCTCCATTTCACTGTTAGGAAAACTGAGGCTAAGAACGGCGTTAGGGGGGCACCTCTCCAAGGTGCCGCAGCTGGAAGGTGTGTCCCAGACCCAGGTCTGAGCCGCTCCAAGGCCTCTGCTCCTTGTTCCTCCCTCGGCGGCGTTCTGCACCTCTGAGATGCTTCCATTCACCGGTCATCATAAATCATCTGACGTATTCCTTCCCTGCCGGACTGCGCCCCTCTGGAGGACAAGGACTGTTATTCTGTTGAGTGCTCTGTTCCCAGCACCCTCTAGTTGAGAGACTGTCCCTAACCAGCTGTTCTCCGGCCCTGCCAGCCCCACAGGCTTGGGCACCATCTGATACAGACAGGAAGGAGCTTGGACAGAACCCTGTCCAAGGACAAAATCCTGTCCTGTCCTACAGCTGTTTAGAACTCTGTCCCCACTCCCTCAACCCCCCTGCCCCGCCCCGGCTGTGGGGGCACCTTCTCTGCTTCAGGGGAGGCTGCAAGGCCAGCAGATGCTCCCCATTAACCTAGGGCCCGAGAGCATAGGTCCTCGTGCCGGTCCTTGGGCTCCTCAGCGGGCCTTTAGAATCTGCCAGGGGCTGGTTCTGAGAAAAGCAAAGCCGCCACTTCTGCTTCTGTGTGTTGGGACTTGCATCCTCCGCAAGGAGGCTGTTTGTCCTTCCTTCTCCCCTTTCTCCTCCCTGCCTTTCCCGCCTCCCTCCCCTCCTTCCTCCCTGCCTTCCTTCCTTTCTGTCTTCCTTTCCCCTCCCTCCCTTCGTTCCACAAACACGTAGGCAGAACTAGGCACTGGGCGCACGGTGAGGTGGAAGGTGGGCCTCGTCCCTGCCGTCACGAAGCTGAGTCGAGCCCAGTGGTTCTCCTTCCTGGTGGAAAGTACTGACGATGTCTAAGCCACACCCCGGAGCAGCTGAATCGGAATGGGGTGAGGGGGAGCTGGTGATGGTAGAGTTGGGGGAAGTCAGGCTTCTGCACTTTTTAAAATGTCTCTAGTTGATTCTAATGCCCAGTGGGCCTGAGAAATGCTGGTTTCGGAGTCTAATGGGTTAGCCCAATAACTCTCTAAATAATGTAAAACTGCAACCCTGACACGTGCTATAGGGGTGGCGAATGGAGTCCAGAGGGGATATTTGGGGGGTTTGACTTGGTAGGGAAGTCAGAGAAAGCTTCTTAGAGGAAGTGACTTTGAGCTGAGATCTGAAGGACAGATGGGTAGGAGTGAACCAGGTAAAGAGATGAAGAAAAAACGTGTGCAAAGGCCCAGTGGCAGAAGAGGGCATGGTGAGGACACTGATGAGGTAGTCAGGAGGAATGGGCGTGGCTGGAGCCATGAGAATGGGTTGGAGGGGGAGGAAGGAGGGGGAGGAAGCAGGGGGAGGAAAGGAAGGGTGGGGGTGTGGTTGAGGTTGGGAAGGGTGGGACAGGTGGGGGGTGGGACAGGCGGGCAGGAGCCAAACCACTCAGGTTTTGTTGGCTTGTGGGCTAAGGTACAAGCTTTGTCTTTATCCACAGATCAAAGGGAAAGCATGAAGGCACTGAGCAAGGGCCGGCCTGCCCACACTTACAAACACACTGCAGGCGGTACGTGGAATGCGCAAGGAGGGGGTTCCAGGGTGCATTTGAGGGACACCAGTCAGGAGGCCACGCTGTGGTCCAGAAAGGAGGACAGGAACTGGGACTATGATGTTAGCAGTCAAGAAAAGTGGCCGGATGCCAGAGGCTAAGTCACTTGGCTGGACTCACACGCTGGCAAGTTCAAACCCAGTTCAATTGTCTTGCAAAAAAGCCCATTTACTAAGTCACCAAAATTCTAACTGCAGGTTCCCCCCTCAGAGATTCTTGACATCATATGCATGGGTCAAAACCAGCATTTGCAAAAAAAAAAAAGAAAGGAAAAGAAAACCCAGGATAGAATGGAATAAAATACAGCTTAGGGTATTGCCTGCAGTAAAGGCGAGGGTTGCTTCTTGCAGACTTGGTTCCCTTTTGGACACCTATCTGTAGACAGGTGTCCCAGGTTGTGATGTGAAACCTCTTTCTTGCGGCTGATCACGGCCAAGGCGAGGCTGGAAACCGCTGCTCTGGGAGGCTCTTGTGTTCCCCACCTCTGCTCCTTCTTTCCTGCTGACCCTGGGTCCTAGTAATGAGCCACAGGAGAGGCAGTCCGTGTCCACCCCCCGGCACCTTCTGGTTTCCCATAATGCAGTATTGTGAAGTTGGGGGAAGGGTGGCAGAGGGGCCGGGCCCACGACTTGAGCTGCCACGGCAGGGGGGTCCTGGGGAAGGCCAAGTGAGCCCTCCCTGACTCAGGGTCCAGCCCAGCCCAGACCTCCGCCAACCTCGTATAATCTGCTGCGATGTCCGTGCCGCCAGCCCCAGCCCCGGCGATGAGTCAGAGTCCTGGTGCCCCAGCATCATCCCTCCAGCCCCGGCTGCAGGCAGGAGTGGGGCTGCAGAGCCGAGAGGCCTTTCATTTGTTTGATGTAAGCCCTCGCCGCCAGACGGGGCGCGTCGCCAGCGAGGCCTGGTTTGGCCCGGCCTCTCAGAAAGCACACGCTGCAGTCTCACAGGACGCATCCTGGAGGACTGAGAACGGGGCTGCTCATGCTCCTTCCCAGGCCACCATCTCCCTGGGCCCTGGGACTCCCGCTGGCCTGGCCCTCGGAGAGAACTTCCAAGTCCCCTTGATTTGGATTTGAGCCCCAGCTGGGTGACTCCAGACACCTTATCCTCTCCAAGCCTTCGTTTCCTCGTTTTGGGGACTCTGTCGTTCTCTTCCACAGCAATTATCCCTCTTGGAACGATAGGAACAATGCTTGAATTCCAAATAGAGCCCCAGTTCGGTTGGAAAGGATGACAAAGGAGCCTCTCCCTCCCTCAGATAGTACTGTGTCTGGCTCTAACCATCTACTTATTGAACTCTCTTCTCTTCTTAAATTCCCAGCACCTTTTGGAGCCAGTTCTGGCAAGTGAAATGTAGACGGAAGTTCCTGGGAAAGGCTTCTCTTCCCTACGGAAGCCTGGCTCAGAGAGAACTGTTTGTCTCTCCCTCTTCTTCCTCTGGGTATAGGCACGATGTCTGGAGGGACAGCAGCCATCTTGAGACCATGAAGATGTACGATAAAGATGAAAGAAAAGAACAATAGAAGAAGCACATTTGTGACTTTGTGACATTCAGACTTCAACTGCTCACCTTCAGAATTCTTATCCATTTACACACTGAAATGAGATTCTTTGACTTGTAGGCAAATACAATTTGACTTACATAGTCATCTATTCACGTGAGGCCTTATCCCTGAATTTATTCATTCAACAAACATTTATCGAGTCCCTGCCACATGCTAGACAGTGGCTCTTCAGAGGTGAATCAGATTTCAATCTTACCCTGAAAAGGCTCAAAGTCGAATGTGGGTAGTAAGAAATGTGGAATCCTCATATCAAAGGGGGTCTCCCTGCCCCCTAAGATGTAGTTATGATCAGCTGCAACACCTGTGAATTCCAAGGTGGTTTTACAACCTCAAGTTCAAATTTAGATCAGACTTCTGGCTTCTGTTAGGAAGTTCCCGTCTCCAAATCTTATCTCTGTCGCTCTATTTGTGCCCACATGGATCCAAATGGGAAACATCTTCTTTTACCAACCAATCAATTAGCCCCTGCCAAAAAAACTCCCCACTTATCCAAGACCTTTGTACAGCAGGCTTGGCTAAACGTTTGGGCAGGCACACCCCCAAAAATTAAAAATTGAAAATGACACCCTCCTGTTCTTAAAAATCATATGTCGTCTCCCACAGTCACTCTTCCACCCCCTTCTCCTCTTGCCTCCTCCGCCTCCCCCACCTCAATGAATGTTACATGCCTGTCTAGACAGACCCCAGGTAGCTGGGTGCTGAAGGTAGCAGGGCCTTGAAGTCAGACGACCTAGATGCCAATCATCTAGTTTCTCTGTGGCTCATGTTTCTTGTCTGCAAAAGGGAGCTCAAAACCCAGCCCTGCCTTGCAGAATCTGAGAGAGGGTTCAGTGGGACAGTGCCTGGCACAGGGTCCAGAGCATTTGTGGTATAATCCATATTCCAGCCATATGCCAGTTCTAGATTACCTCCCCCCAAGGCCCCCAAAGGAGCTCATTAAAAAAAGTTTCCATCTCAAGTAAAAACCAGCCACCACTGGGCTTTATATTTCTGTGGTTCTAAGCAAAAATAAGAGGAATATGTGTCTTCATGATGACCCAGTGAGCAGAGAGGTGGAATATCTTCCAAGAAAATGGGATGTTTGGGACTGCTGACATGTTTGGCCCACTCTGCTCCATTCCTCCAGACCAACACCTGTCTATCAAATTGTGTTACCATGATGGGAAAGTTGAGGGAACGCCCCTCACCCCCTTCACATGTGCCCCAATGCCCATCCCGTTATTTTTCTGTGACCGGGACTCCTTTTCTTCCTGCAAATCCCTCTCTGAGACTTCTTTTTGTTATTGAGATATAATTCATGTAACACAAATTCACCCTTTTAAAGTCTATAATTTGGTTGTGCAACTATCACCACTATCTAATTCCAGAACATTTTCCTCACCTCCAAAAGAAACCCTGTACCACAGGCCGCCACTCCCCATCGCCCCATCTGCAGCCCATGGCAATCCCTAGTCTGCTGTCTGTCTCTATGGTGCCTCAGAAATTTCTGCACCAACGTCTCAAGTCTGTGAGGCATGCTTCATCTTTAACAGCTTTGGCCCTGACATCCCCATCTTATCTTTCCTTCTGGATAGTGGGTTTAATTTTCCCTAAGATATCCTTTTCATTGTTTACTCAGCATTTGAAGCTTCCTGTATCTGTGGAACCCCTTAGTGTATGGCTATTGTAGGAGGCAGATGCCATCTCTATTAAGACTAAAAAAGTTAGATGCGTGCTTTCCCAGACTCCCTTGCAGCTAGACCTTGCATGTGTGAGCTAGGCTCAACCAATGACTTGAAATCTGGAGCTAGTGGCCCCCAAAGTCAGGGATAGTGGAGAATCTTTGCTGGTAGTTGTCGTGCCTCAGCACTAATGTCCAAGGCCCATGGGTGGCCACAGCAGTGGGCCGTGCTCAGTGGCACCAATGTCCTCACTGGGCTGGTTCTGATTCTGATTGTGGTCCCAGCTGTCTCTTAGACTCCTATGTTCCTGGCCATTGTTTCAGCCGGGTCCTCTGGCCTTCCCAGCTATTGTGTGAGCTGGACCCTATCTTTAAAATAGATTCCCTTTCAGTTAAAATCATCCAGAGTTTGTTTCCATGACTGCAACTGAGAACCCCATCTTAGTTTAATAAGAAGTGTTTTTAAAGAGTAGAGTCTTAACCAGAACAGGTTCATAGAGGTTTGGTCCCAGAACACTGCCATTGAGAGGGTGCCACATTTTAAAGATTGCAACCCCCTCCTTCCATGTTCTTCCTTATTCCTGCTCAGGGAGTGGTGCACTGGCCTCCTCCTCTGGGACCATACCCTTAGCAGCAAGCGGACGGAGATGGAGATGCAGACTCAAGATCAAAGGCATTGATGGTCCATCCTGGGCCCCCTCTGTGGGGGAGGAGGCCAAGGCCCTCTCCCTTCTCTCCTGCTTAGAAACTGAGTTTCTGACTGCTTGTCCTCTGTTATGGGTTGAATTGTGTCCCCTCAAAAGATACACTGAAGTAGGGGCTAGCCCCGTGGCTGAGTGGTTAAGTTCGCGTGCTCTGCTGCAGGCGGCCCAGTGTTTCATTGGTTCGAATCCTGGGTGCGGACATGGCACTGCTCATCAAGCCACGCTGAGGCGGCGTCCCACGTGCCACAACTAGAAGGACCCACAACGAAGAATATACAACTATGTACCTGGGGGCTTTGGGGAGAAAAAGGAAAAAAATAAAATCTTTAAAAAAAAAAAAAAAAGATACACTGAAGTAGTGACCCCAGTACCTGAGAATGTGGCCTTATTTGGAAATAGGGTCATTGCAGATGTCATTGTTTAGGACAAGAGCATACTGGAGTAGAGTGGGCCCTTCATTGAGTGTGACTGGTGTCCTTATAAAAAGATGAGAAAACAAACAAAGACAGACACACACCTGGGGAAGAAGCCCATGTGATGACAGGGTCAGAGATGGGAGAGACGCAGTTTCAGGCCAAGGAACGTCAAAGATTTCCGGCCACCACCAGGAGCTGGGAGGAGGCGAGGAAGGATTTCAGCCTCCAGAACTAATTTCTGGAGAGAATAATTTCTATTGTCTTAAGCCACCCAGCTTGTGGTACTTTATTACAACAGCCCTAGGAAACTAAAACATCCTTTGTACCCGAATCCTTGGCAATAGCTCTGCTTACGACTCCAGACTCAGAGGCAGAGAGAACTGGCTGTGGCTCTCAGCTCCGTTACTACCAGCCCCCTGGGTTGGGACAAGCCGTTTGCCTTCTCGGAGAGCCCATTTCCTCATCTGTAAATGGAAGATGAACATGCCTCCTTCAGAGACTGTTGAACATTTCAAGTAGTGCCTGGCACATAAATGGCAACTATTAATATTAAACAATTTCTCCTTGTCAGTATCTGGCCCCCACGATCGCATCCTGGTGAAGGGGAATAAGTCTAAAGCTTGCTCAGATCAAAGCCATGGATTATTCAAAAACAATGAAGCCACCTTTCAAAAGAGAGGATAATTCCTTGCATGCTATGCTTTCCCCCCCACTTTTTAATATCTTTTTGCACTTCTTAGTTTACGGGGCAGGAAGGCTGCCTTCTCGAGAAGAATGGGTGCTAACGCACAGGGCTGCCCACCACATCCCAGGGACAGAGCCCCCTCCCCACCATCCAAGGCAGGGTCGAGGGGGTGCAAATGCTGTGTGGGCAGCCCGTGGGGAATCTGGCCTGCGATCTGGGGAAGCTCAGCACAGCCTGTGGCTTTAATATCCGCTCTCCAGAGCTTCGTCTCCACTCGAGATGGCTGGGCTGATTGTAGCGCAATAAAGCTGGAGTTATGGTGGGGGCGGCTCTGCTCTCGCCGGCTGTTTCATTTAGAAGCTGCTGTAATACTCTTTGGGGAGAGATGGCAGTGATGCAAGATAATTCAGGACTCTAGGAGTCCAGGACGTTTATGGTCACTCCTAACCCCAGGGATTTCATGATTCCAGGCATGTGGCTGCACAGCAAGGCCAGCCTGCCGCTGACATGGGGAAGAAGATTAACAGGTGTGGGGCCCTCCCGGGTGCCAGGTGGTTTATCCACAATTATCTGTGTGTACCTCCCAACAACCCGTAAGGTGTCTTAGGGCAGGTTCCTGAGAAGTGGGCGGTGTCCGAGTCTTCCTGTGCAGGTGACTAATCCAGGAAGAGCTTCCTCAGGAAACCTGCAAGGGAGCAGGTTGGGGGAGGGGAAGGAGCCCAGTGAAGGTGTGACTTCAGGCCAAGACCCCTGGAGGGGAGCTGCAGTCTGTTCCTGCAGGGGCCCTGGAGGGCAAACTGCCCCTCCCCTGGGTGCAAGGGAGCTGGACTTCCACACCCATCCGCTCAGTGGCAGAGGGCCTCAGGGTCAGCGTGAGCAAAGGCTGGGCACTATGGTCCTCCCTGTGCGCTTACAAAATGACTAACTGAGAGCAGGTGGAAGCAAAACTCTCCGAAGCCAGCAGAACAGCACACAGAAGTGATGAAAGGACCCAAGGGCATGTGGGTGGAAGCCAACAGTGTCTGCTGCAGGGAACAATGAAGATCCCCATTTTACTGATGAAGAAACTGAGGCTCAAAGAGTGAAACAACACTCCCTGGTGAGGTGAGTGGCTGAGTCAGGATCTGAACCAAAGCTTTCAACGCGTGTACTCTTTCCACTGCACGGTGGACCTGATGGCGGCTGGGAGCCAGGGGCTGAAAGCATCGACCTTTCTCCTTTCTTTTTACCATTTCTTGTTTCTTTTACAGCCAGCCCTCTTTTCACAGACCTACTTTCTGCAAGGAGAACTGGCTCCACATTTCCTTCTACATGGACTTCCTCCTGCCACCCCCCAAATATATTTGAGTAGCATTTTCTATGCTTAAAAAGGCAATAAATAGTGATGAGAATGAGTGATGGACCCCTGGCCTGCAATGCGGATGGAGCTCACCGGTGTACTGATGGCGGGACTAAGCTGGACCCAGAGAGTCGGATTCCACTCGTACAAAGTACACAAAGAGAAAAGACTAATCTCTGGTGACAGAGGCCAGGCTCTTAGTGACCCCTGGGGTGGCCAGTAGAGACTAGAGGGAAGCCCAAAGGGCGCTTCCTGGGGGCAGTCACGTTCCATTTCTTGATTTGGGTGCTGGTTACAGGTGTGTGCTCAGTTTATGAAAATTCATTGAGCTGTGTACTATGGTATGCATGCTTTCTGTATGCGTCTCATACTTCAAGAGAAATTCAAATTGCAGAAAAAAAGCGAAAGGAACAGACAATAAAGAAGGGCAAAAGGGAGAAAACAAAATCAGGCATAGTCTCGTTCACTCAGCAATCACTATTCTTTGGGTCATGGTGTGTATTTTTCAAAATCTTTCCAGGGATGTGTGTGTGTGTGTGTATGCACACACACGCGCGCGCACACACACACACACACATACATGCAGGTGACAGAGGTCCTGGCTGTGTCGGAGCCGATTGTCCTAATCTTGAGAGTAGAATAGCCTGTTTGAGTGCTGACAAAACAGAAATAATAATGGATGTCCCAAATTGGGAACTGATATTCTGGGAAGAGTCGGGAAGGGACAGGTCTGAAGGAGACCTCAGATGTCTTAGGGATCTGCGAAGTGGAGGCTCCCGTGATAAAGTTGCCCTTGTTTATTTAAAGTACGTGCCCCTATTTGCCCTCGCAACTGGTGACGAGGATTATACCAGACACAACTTATTTATTTCTCATGCAAGCTTTCCATGCCGAGTGTAGACTAAATGCGGACTCTGAACGATGCACGGGGTTGGGGGGGGGGGTGCAGTGACAAATAAGACTTGGTTTCTGATCTCAAGAGGCTTTGAATCAAGCAGTGCGACTCTGGGCAAGGTACTGCCCTTGCATGAAACTCGTTTTCCTTATCAGGAAAATGGGGGTAATAAAGTCTACCAGCCAGGTTATGTTGAGATCATTGGGGTAACATCATAAAGAACCTGGAACACGGCGTGGGCTCCATGACTGTGTATGGCATTGAATAAATGCTGTAGGAGCCTGGTTCAAGCCCACACTAGGATCCAGGCATGTCTGCCAACTGGTAGACTGGCGCTGTCGGAAACCTGTTTGCACGGCTGTTTTGGAGCATCCCCGGAGAGAACTTATTCTGAGCAAAGAAGAAGGCAAGAAAAACCCAGGATTAACCCAGTGAGGCTCACCTCTCTGAGTCGGAAAACTATCTGATTATGGAAGGGTCTGTACCCAGGAAAGGTCCCTGTGTGTAGAAACTGAAAGGGTGCACTTCACAAGGAGCCCAAGCAGAAGGACTCCAGAAATGGGAACGAGGTATTTCCCTCCACTCCTTCCAAGTAGACCTCCCAGGTGGCAGTTGTGCCTGGGATGGGAGGAGATGGTGGTGGCAGGTGAGGGGGTGGTGCCCACTAGCCTGGTGGTTCCCAGAGGCATCTGCAATATTCAGAACCTAGTGGTTGTGGTAGGAGCAGCGTCGTCCCCATGGACGTGGCAGTGCCAAGGGAAGAGGGTTGGAGCAGAAGTCATGGAGATGCCACGTGGAAAATGGCTGGACTGGCTCAGTGGCAGCCTGAGGTGCTCTGGGGACCCCCAAATGCTCGGAGTGTGAAACCTGGCTGTGGAATCAGCTTTGGCTGGATTTTACAGGGCATCTCTTTTCTCTTTCTTTTAGTCAGGACTGGGGTACAAGTTGACTTCTATACAACACTTTTTTACTTCTCTCCCCAGCTGTTAATAACTGTGGCTTTGGGGCGCCTGGGCTTGGCAATGGAGGAAGATTTCCAGAAGAGAACAATGGTAGAGTGGCGGTGTTCCTACACTTGCCTAGTCATGAGCCCTCACCCCGGGGCAGTTGTTGGGGCAAAATACATTTCCTTGGCCTTGGGTAGCACTTCTCAAACTTCCATGGGAGCAAGAATGCCCTGGGAATCTTCTTAAGTGCAGATTCTGCTTCAGCAGGTCTGGGGTGGGGCCCCTTTAAGGGCTGTTGTGTGTCCGTGTGGGGTGGCGAAGGGCGGGAGAAGAGGACAGAACGGAAGAGGAGTGCATCCTGCGTCATGAGAGCAAGCAGCTTTGCTCACCTCTGGCTCAGCCTGTGTGTGAACGACCTCCCTATTCTTAAAGCAAAGCGTGAAAACCCCTGGCCCAGAATATGCCTCGCTACGCAGTTCTTTCTGCAAAGATTGCTCTTTCCCTCTTCTTAGCATTGTAAATTCCTATTCCCCCTTTAACCTCCAGCTCAGGGACGTCTGTTGGAATGCAGCCTTCCTTAAACACCAAGCACTTTATGAGTCCTTTCACTGTGTGGCATTTGCACTGTCCCTCACACCTACCTCGTTAGTTGCTATTATCTCACTCTATCGAAAACGTATTTTTTGTGCACCTATCTCCATTATACACCAGGAACTCTTTGGGGCAGGGATGATGTCGTCCATGGCTGCTCCTGGGCAAAGAGTGTGCCTGGCATAAAGAAATTATGGGTTAAATGTTTGCAGCATGGGGCATGACCTGGTTAATGGTTCCCCGACTCAGCACACCTCCTTTCCTTTAAATTCTCAGATGGAGCCAGTATTTTGCTTAATTCGAGATTTCATAAATGGCTATTAATCTCTGCTGGCATCTCCTGGAAATTGATGGGCTTGGCAAGATCAGGTAAACATGTTCAGATAATGTCCTTTCTCCTGTCCTCCTGACATCACTGATGGCGTTGTGCTTTCTTTTTCCTCCCAGAGACACTTTCTCCCTACTTCCTTGAGATATGATCGAATACCCAGGCGAAAGGTTCGGAGTTTGTGAACAACTTAAAGTTCATGTTGGATAAAGGATCTGGCTGACAGCACCATGTGGGGCATTGTAATCTGATGATGCTGGCGCCAACCCATTCCCCAGGGGTCTGGGACTTGCCGATACAGGCCTCCCATCCATGCTCCACAAAGGGTGCAGCTGGGAGAGCTGGAACCTATTCTGAGAAGCTGGGCCTTCTGCTCTCCTGGCATTGATGGGAAGGCCCCAGATATCTCCTTGGGGCTATTCAGGAAGCAGAAAGTTGTGCAGAAGCAGAGGCAGAAGGAGGCCCATGAGAGTTACTGACCTGCCTTAATTCATTTTGCAATCTGAATTGAGAACTTCATTTTGCAATCTGAATTGAAAAGTTTTAAAGCTTCTAATTGGTCAGAATCCTGTCTTGAGTATTCTCAGGGGATGTAGCTAATTATGTCTACTTCAAAGGTGCTCATTAACTTGGTGAACCCTTTTTCAACTTATCTCATGATCCAGGGAACAGTGTTTCTGAAATAGGACCTGGGTGGGAATAGAAATGTTGACTACCCCATAGACACTGAGCACCCCCCCGTGCCAGATTTTCTGCCAGGCACTGGGGCGGGGAGGTGGGGGGTAAGACTAAGACAGAGTTTGTGTCCTTAAGCCTAACAGACTGTCAAATGAACAACTTCTCTTGATTGGGTTGTTGAGTCAACAGAGACAGTTAATACACACTAGAAAATCAGTCTGATGAATTGAACTGACCCATCAATCTGGCATAGAAAAGCTGGTTATGTGTGTAGGCAGAGTAGGGAGGGGAAGGAAGGAATGGTTCGAACTAGTTCCAAGTGTGGACAGAGTGGGAAAGGGACAAAGCACAGTACAAACTAGTTTTATGTGTAGACACAATGGGAGGGGGATAAAACGCTTGGTGAACACACAAAACAGCAGATGTGTTCTCGATGGGGAGATTGGTCCTGTGAGCAATTCCTGAGATGATGACACTCCATGAATGGAATGGTGGTCTGACACCCTGTAGACTCGGATGGTTAGATGGTTGCTGGGGATTAGAGGGGTTTGATGAAAGGATTAGGAGTAACTCTACTTGATGAACCCATGTAATATTGTCAAATGTCAACATTGTGACATTGATCATGTTTACAATAACATAACTGCTATGATGGTCATCTTCCAGCACTGATTGGTTCTCCATGTACTGTTGATGATGGTGATGATGATAAGAGCAACTACCCTTTGTTGAGCATCTACTAAGGGTCAGGTGCTTTATATAATTTCTTCTTGTCTCCCAACAGCCTACAATGTAGGAGTTATGCTCTGTATTTTACAGGTAAGGATTCTAAGGCTCAGAGATGTGACTTTCCCTGTCATATGTCTTGAGAGTCAGCAACGTAAGGGAACAGTTAAGAGTGTGTGCCCGAGCCAAGCATTGTGGTTTTGGTGCCTCCTCTGACATTGCAAAGCTCGAACGACCTTGGGCAAGCTGTGAAACTTCTCTAAGCCTTGGTGTTATGTCTGTAAAATGAGACTGTTGTGAAAATCCAATGTGCCTGTCACAGTAAGCGATTAACATGTGTTAGCCGCTACTTCTGCTGTTTTTCTCTCCTCCTTCTTCTCCTCTGAGGCCTCCTCTTCCTTTTTCTTTCTCTTCTTTTAAAAATAGTGACATAGTAAATTATTATTATTATTATTGATAGCAGGGCTGGGAGTCAAAGACAGACTTGTCTGGCTGCAAAGCAGTGTCCTTTCTTGGGTACCACACTGCCTTCTGGGGACAAGGAGATGATAAGTTGTCAAGTGAGTCTATCCTGGACATCGTGATCCCCTTGTCTGTCATATGGCTCTCCGCCACTCCAGACACCCCGGGCCACCTGGAGTGGTTGGTGCTTTGGGAATGCATCTGCCCAGAGTCCAGATGGCCAGTTCTCTTTCCAGCCAACGACAAAGGCAGATGCCGCTCACCAGGTGGAATGAACTAGAGACCGCTCCCCAGTGAGAGGGACATCTCTTCCTCTTTCCCATCTAGAGTTCTGCCTCCTGAAGAGTCCAGCAGTGGCCTATCCTCCTGTTTAGCCAAAGCCATGGGGTGTGTTTTGAAGCAAGGGGCTGGATGACCGCAACCCATCTGTTCAGGGCCTCTGATTAATATACACTTCCTGGGGAGCCCCTGGGCTCCTTGACTGTGTCTGATTAAAGCAGCCAGGGGTGACCCAAATATAGCCCAAATGTGTTAGGTAAGGACTCTTTGGTCTCAGGAAGCAGATAAAACTCACTCTGGTAGTGTACACAGAAGAGGCAAACTTACCAGAAGGCTTTAGAAGTGTCTCGTAAACCCAAGAGTAAACATGTAGCTGAGGATCTAGAGCATTGCAGGGAACCCATGGAATGAACATTCTGTTCTTGCTCTGCGTTACAATGCATGGCTCCCGTATTCCTTCCTTCCAAGAACTGGCTCTCTCTGCTGTTCCCCTGTGGAAAATATGGGCACCTGCAACACTTGTTTTTTTGTGCATAGCTCCAGTCACAAGGGGACCTTCTCTCTCTCTTCCAAATCTAAATACCAAGGAAGCATCTCTCATTGGCCTCTTCTGGGCCAGGTCACCATTGACAAACTTGATGGAATTGCACACGGATATTAAGACAAATCAATATAAATCCTAGGTAGGAAGGTGGAAGTGCTTATTAAATGATAAATAAAGGGATTAGACAAAATTGTGTATCCAACAGGATTACAACTCTTTAAATCTATTTATGCATATGGTTGAAGATTAAAAGAGGCCACGGTGAGGTGTATTAAATGGCTTGTATTCTGGTAAACTCAGTTTATTTTGCTACCATGGCTATTAATAATAATAATAATTGGCATCTATGCTGTACTATACAGGTCAGAATGCACTGGGGGTGGGCATTCTGCACAGCTGTAGGCAAGTAAACTGAGGTTCAGAGAAGTTGTGGACCCCGGCAATATACAAGCAGCAGAGTCAGACTCTAGGTCTCACGCTCCTTCACCTGCACTGTATTGTATCTCGTGTTGTAATCTTGACCAAAGAAAGAGAATTTGAACATCAGTTCTGCATCAGGAACATTCAAGTTTGACGACATCTAGAGAGAGGGTCCTGAGGTCACGTGTGGTGCAAGGAAATAAGGAGTGGAGGTTTCCCAGAGTAAGAACCCAGGAGGAAGTAAGCAGGTTCAGTCTTCTTTTCTCTGTGTTCAAAGAACGGCTGTGTGCATGGCTAACCCAACCCTCTATGTCAAAATTTGCATAGGAAATATACAGAAAGATGTTACTAACCTTAAATATTCCAAATATTAAAAGTAGTCCAAATTGCCCTGGAGACACCTGAGTTTCCATTACTAGAGATGATTTCACATGAAGGAAGCACTCTAGTTCCCCAAATGTGAGATACCAATTGATCTTTTGTAAGGCTTCTGACTGGAGATGTTGCTGCCACTCTAAAAACTCTGTTAAGGTCCCAAACATGGTCTGCTTTTTTTTTTTAAACAGGGAATATAGATGAAATATTGGGTGATTTAATGAATATCTATGGCCAATTCATCTAAACATACTATAGGTTCCAATTCAAGGGCATTATATTATTTTCTAACATCAGAAGAGTAAGGATATTTTGCCCCATGTCAAAGACATGTTGGGGATAATTGTAATTTGTCAAAGACCAATAAGGGGGGAAAATCCAATTCTTAGTCTATGGTAATTTTTGCTTTTGAAGAGGATAGGGGATCTAGCTCAAAGGCCAGAATGTACCCAGTAAAAGGGGCTGTGAGAGGCAGATGCCTGCTGGGGCTTTGGCCAGGCTCCCATCCATCCTGTACTGGGATGGTCCTGCTATTCAGTGATGAAGATTTGGGAGCTCGTAATGCTACTGATGTGTAAATGCATTTTCAGCTATTTTATCAAGCTGCCCTTCCAGGTTCATTATAATTAATATTTATGGTTGGGATATGTTCCTCCAGTCATTCTACAAATAGGTCTATTGTTCAGGTAAAATTTATAGCAAGTTGGACTAAGGGGAGGCACCAGTGATCCCAGGCTTGTACATCTCGTAGGAAACAAAAGCTTTACCAATGGTTTTGTGTGGGTGTGGATCTTCAGTCTATAGGCCCAGGCATCTTTTATAGAGATAATTAACTATGCTGTTATGAATCCAAGGGGGGATGTGAATGTCTGTGTGCTGGAAGGCAGAGGCGGGTGGTACAAATTCCCCAAGATCATATCCTCCTCTGTTGTAACTGGCTTTGGCAAGTTCTACTCTCTGTCTCTCTGTCTACTCTCTGTCTCTCACAAAGGGTTACAGCTTCCTCTGGATGCAAAAGTGCAGGCAGGACCGCAGCAGAGTTCCCTGCCCAGTGGGATGGAAGGGTCTTCTTCCCTGCAAGAGTCCACATGGAGCCCTGGCACTTGCAACAGTGTCATCTGCACCTGCCAGAGATGTCCCACTGCGACATCTCAAATGGGGCTTGAAATTTCTGGCTGGGCCAGGAGGAAGGAAGTGGCTTTACCACTCAGCCATGCATCTGCTGATGAGCTCTGGCTGACTGGGGAACTATGGGGCGATGACAGATTTAGGCATTGGAATAAAATGCTAGCTTTGGTGTGCAGATTAGTACCTCCCCAAAACAATTTTTTGGAGGGTATGGATGGGGTTTCACATGCCCCCCAATAAGATCATAAACACCAATTCTGTAGGCATTCCCAGTCCATTACAGACCTACATACTTGATTCTTGACAGATGCCTGACTCCCAGCTCAGGTGAAAGCCTTACCTGTAAAACCCAGGGGTCGGAGAGATGATCTCTGTGGTCCTCTCCCTCAATAATGCATTTCCTTGCCATGTGGATTCCAACAAGATCTTGTTTATGTTGGAAACTGTCAGCAGATGCTGAAACTATCCCCGGCTGAGCGGGTATTATGGTACCCAGACCTCACGGGGCTGAAGGATGGGGTTGGGTCCATGGTGATGTGTCTGGTCTCCAGGTCATGGCGCAGAAGGAAGGGGAAGCACTCACCTGTCATTAAGACTTGCTCTTTGGCTTAATTTCCACTACTTACAGGCTGCATCTGGGTCCAATCAGGAGGGGCTCAGGGGGATGGGGAGCAGGTGGCACTGAGGACTCCAGGGAGAGCAGATACAAATTCGATACCACCTAGAGGTGGAGAATAGACAACAAAGGGTTCTAAAAACAACTTAAAAACTAGAGACGTGACAACCAAATGCAGGGTGTGACCCTTGACAGGATCCTGGGTTTAAAAACACAGCTATAAAGGATGTTATTGGGACTATTGGGGAAATCTGAATGTGACCGTATTAGATGACATTATTGTATCAATCTTAAATTTCTTAAGTATGAAATAGGAGTTGCAGGAGCTTAAGTGCCTGTGGACCCCTGTGCAGGGTGACCTGTGCCTCCTGAGAATCCTCTGGGGAAGGAGAGACAGAGGCACACAGGGGAGGAACAGGCTGCAGCTGTATCTGTAACGTTTTCTTTCTTATTTTTTGGGCGAATCTCAAGGGAATGATGCTGAATGAAAAAAGTCAATCCCCAAAGGTTATATACTATGTTATTCCACTTATGTAATCTTGTTGATAGGTCAAAATTATAGAACTGAAGGACAGCTGTATGGGGGCCCGGGGCCAGGGGCTGGGGGGTGGTTACAAAAGGGCAACATGGGGCATCCTGGTGGTGATGGAAATGCCCTGCATCTAGACTGTCAGTGCCAATTTCCTGCTGTGATCTTCTACTACGGTTTTGAAAGATGCTGCCATGAGGGAAACTGGGTAAAGGGTACCCAGGATCTCCATGCTATTTCTTACAATTTCCTGTGAATCCTCAGTTACCTCAAAATAAAAAGCTTAGTTTAAAAAAGAGGAAATAAGGCACGTATGGCAAAATATCAACTTCTATATGGCTCTTGGAAATCTGTTGTGTTTGTTCTACTGTTTTCTGAAAGTTTGAAATATCTAGTGAAAATAAAACCCTTCAGAGTTATCTAGTCAGCCTTCTGAGTAGGCGTCCTTGCCCAAGACCCGCTCCTGGTCCCCTCGGGCTGCTGTGATGGAAGGAAGTACAAGTCTCAGGAGTTCTGCAGGGCTGGGAGCAGATGCTTCGCTGTGGTGCTGACCCAGCCGACTCTCCCTGCCCTTGCTGACCCTGGGAGGGCGTCTAACGCTCCTCGAGGGTGGGGTGCCCTCAGAGCTCCCGCAGGGCTCCACTGGATCTCCTTGACATGTTAACAAAAAACAGACTGACTCTTGGTGACAGTTACTTCTAGACTAAGCTGTCGCAAGGAAGACCGTCTTCTCACTAGAATCCTTCAGTTTCGTATATTATAAAATTAGAGACTTGCATACCAGAATTTATTTATTATATAGCTTAATCACGACTTTGCATTCAAAAGAGACTAAATGAGAGGTGTAGAATAGTTTAAATGTACAAATAGAAAAGCATGTCTAAAAGATCAGCTAGATTGGAATACAATCTTAGGAATCATTAAAGAGGAAAGTGTTTTCCACCCAGTGTCGCAAGACAGACTCGGCCATAGCAGGGCTATTCACACGGATTCTGAATGACAATCAGCAGATATTCCTTATCTGTGGAGAGAGAGGGACAAAATTAATCCACCCTAAAAATTAAATTTGATAAGTGAGTACTTCAGCTAATCTGCTTTTGTCTTCAAAACATCACTTGGACCTTGTGTAGACCAATGGCTTCCCACCGTGCCTGCACACCAGAATCACCTGTCACGCCATTAGGAAATACCTTTACCCAGAGCTCAGTCCTAGAGAGTTTGATTTCATTGGTCTGCGGTGGGCTTCCAGGCATCGATCATTTTTTTTAAAGCTCTCCAAGTGATTCTGATGTGCAGCCGGGGTGAGAACAGGAGTAGAAAAGCTTTGCTGAGCTTACGGGTAATTCTGATCTTACAGATGTACCATAGAGCAGTTTTTTGGACCCTTGGTTTAGGAGCATGAGTCCTGTTTTACGCTGACATCTCCTAACACCGTGAACGTAATTCCTTCAAGGAAAGAAGGATTTCGGTGGCTGCTGTCTTTGGTAGGCCAGGCGGATGAGCTCCCTCCCCAGGGACCCTAGAGGCCTGCATCCACTCCCTCGCTTATCTCCGGGACAGGAGACATCTCCCCTACCCTCCAGAAAGTCTGTGTGCTAAGTTCACCCAACATGAGACCTACATATCCTAAATTTTTTGATTACTAATAATAACTGCAAGTGGGCAAAATTCAACTTCTTCAGAGGTCCAGTTAATCCCTAATTTCACAAAATTTTCAGGTTGGAACTTTCAGATTCAAACTTCTTCATTTTGTCATTGGAGAATATGTGCCATATTGAATATTAAAATCTATACTCCTGGTTCTCTGAAACAAAATTTTTATCCAGTAACGTAGAAGACGCTTCAAATATGAAAGGAAATGCAAAATTACCTGGAGCAACCATGATTTCATGCTTCTTTGATCGGATCCTAAGGAAAGTGAGGTCGTTCTGAGGATCAATATCGCGGACAGTGCTCCTGGCTTTCATCGTCAGCTGATGAAGCAGACCTGCATATTGAACTGTTGTCGAGTTGTCCAAGGTTGTTCGGATTGGAATGCCTATTACGAGATTTAATTTGGGGTTAAAATTTTTTTCCGCTTATAAAAGTAATATGCACATTGTAGAAATATTGGCAAATACTGATAATTGTAAAGAGGAAGAAAAGTGATGGCTGATATTACTCCCTGGTAACAATTTTAGTTTATTTCCTTCCAAGCTTTTTGTCTCCACATGGATTTTAAAATATAGTTCAGTCAAACTATAATTACGTATTTGACAACTGCATTTTTCTTCATTTAAATGTTAGCATACAAGTTGCCCTTGTGGGTGACGATGTCATCATTATTTTTAGTGGCTGTACACTTTACTATTTATGGATCTATCATAATGTAATCAATCCCCTATTGTTGGATTGTTAGATATTGTACATTTTTTTCGTAGCCAATGGGGTGTCGAACATTTTTGTTCAAACACAGATCTTTTGGAAGCTGATAATTGATTATTTCAGTACGGATTTAACATATTACTATACACAAAGGATCTTCCCAAGCCTCCTGTCTACAGCAAGTCTGCTTTGAAATGCTTGGGCTCTGACATGGCGTTACTTTTCTTCCCTGAGGCTCGAAATAGAAATGGATATGTCTGCACATGGTAGAGAGCGTATCAAAAACGATTTTCCTAACTCCTCACATGGTATTTTGCAAACCTTAAAGTTTATATTAGAAAATAGCAACAAGGTCACTATAGTTTTGCTCGGCATTCCCTGGTTTGCTCTCATTCTTGGTTTAAGGATTATTAAATCTGGCTATGTGTGTGCTCTATTGTTCCATTCTATGAGTTAAAACAGAACCCATTAATTTAACTGGAAAAATCTAGGCAGACAAATATGCAAGTATAATTCAATTCAGTTCTGATCAATCTCGCTCAGTTCAGGTCTCCCAGCGCTCATGCTTACTGTGTAACAGGTGCTGTCCTAGGTATTTCCCATGTACTGTATCTAATCAGAGATGGCCTTCGTATTATTTTGAGAAATACCACATAGCCAGGGAACTCCAGGGATCTGATTTGCAAATGTGCCTTTAACTTAGGGGGACATAGGAAGGTGAATTTGGGATCGCTAGCAAATTCCTCAGGTACCTGAATTAAGGCCGATCAATAAAAGAGGCCAGCGTGGCTCTTGGGTTCCCCCAGAGAATTTAATTCCAGAAACTGTTAAACAAGATGAACACTTCAAGAGTGGATGAATGTTACCAACTTGAGATTTTACCAGTTTTTCATGAAACCCTTTGAGAGCCTCAATTCTGACTTTGAAACAGAGCTAATTTCTTTTTCTTTTCAGAAAACCGTTATCTCCAGAATAGGTCTTGCTAAATAATACGAGGACAATATTTACAGGAAAACCTATTTAATAAATAAGGTTTATATAAAATTTGTTAATTTCTGCATTACTATTTGCTAGCCACTTTGCCCCCAGAAGTCAGTTATGTCTTTCACACCTGAAGGAACGTCCCGAGACAGGTATCTTTAACAAGCAGGAAACTGAAATGCAGCAAGCCCTCAACCTTTCAAGAGCACTTTTTGACGAATAGTTTTATTTTGCATCCCGAATAGTCACTTACCTACAAAGTCTGCATTGCTCAGTGTCAGAACAAGAAATACAACCGGAATAAATTATTTAAAATGTAGATGACAAGATTATGAATCAGATACTCAGGCCTATTTGGTTAGTCTATTCATGATCCAAGTCAATAAATAAAACAGCCAGCCTTTCTGAATAATAAGTGCGCACTGTGGAAACTCTTAAGAGTTTTTCATATCCTCTGTAGGCACTTGAAAAAAATCAATCAACAAATATTTATTAAGCTCTTGCTTGGTATCATGTGAGGTAATTAAAAAATAACTTATTAAGAAGTAATTTTAGCACATGGTATAAAATTCGCCCACTTCCCCTTCCTGAGAGGTAGCCACTGCTCCCAGTTTCTTCAGTATCCTTCCAGAGATATTCCATGTCTACCCAACTATGTTTGTGTTCATGTTCTTTATTTTATTGTATCATTCTCTATTCTATACCTTAATTTTAAAAATTTAATACACTTGGGAAATTGTTCCATTCATACATGTAGGGCACGGGCCTTCATGTTAACGACTGCATAATATGGTTGTTGAATGGATGTTTTGTAATACATGTAACTAACAGATCCTCCTGACGGGCATTTACACTGTTTCCAATCTTTGATTTTTATAAACAAGGCTACAGAATATGTCCCTGTGCGTCCCATTTCACATCTGTACATGGAGGATACCATACATATATGTAGGGTACATTCCTAAAATGGAACTCCAGGAACAAAGAGTATGGATCTGATATTGCCAAATCTATGGCAGGACTTTAAAACATGACTCTTTAAGATCCCAGTGATCTGGCCCCCTTCAACTGGACATTTGTACTTTGGTTGATAGATTGCATTTCAAAAACAAAAGGAATTGAAAAAGAGTAAAAGGAATTGGCTGGATGGTTGATAAAATCTAATGAGATTCAAACGATGGATGGTTAGAAATGCTGAGAATATTTAAAATTAAGAGCCTACAGAAATCAGGTTTATATAGATAAGAATATATGACAGATATGACTGCCTGGGGAAAAATAATATATATACACAACAGCATCTAATTCAATGATCAGCGCAGCAATATTGTAAACAGTGTGTGGCTTTCTAAACGGGAATCCAAAGTTAAAATCTACATTATTGATAACTCTACTTTATTGTCGTGAGTCAGAAGTCTATGTCTCAGCAAAGGAGAAGCCAGAGGACTCTATTTAACATGGCATACGATGAGATCTAAATGTTTAAGCACGGTGGAAGGCCTCCTAAACACAAATACAGTGCAAAAATATGTTAAAACGATTTGCCTAGAATTAGGAGACTAAAACCGCTAGAGAAAATGGAGCACATAAACGCCATCTTAGTTAAATATTTTCAGCATTAAATTTCTTGGGACTTCTGAAAGCTGCAAAGCTGCACTATGAAAAATGACACTTTCATCTAAATTGAGTAGGCTGTTGAAATGGAGTATTTTATTACATTCTGGTCACACAAGTTATACCGTATGCTATTAATAAACATCTTTGCCACACACTCTGTTTATTAACAATCTGGCTATAAAAATAAGCCCCTCATTTGTATTTTTGGGAAAAAGGTTAATTTGGCTTTCAGAAAAGTGCCCTGAATCGTAACACCAGCTTATCCTGGTATTACAAGAAGTTAATGGGTATTAAAAATAATATTTTGTTGCCTTTGGACAAGAAAAATGTTAATTGAGAAACCTCAGGAAAATAAAGCACAAATCTTTCTAATCCCACTACTCAGAGATAATCACCATAACCCATCCCTGCCTTGTCCTCCATATTTATTTGCAATGTCTGTGCCTGGCTTTATTTATGATTAGAAAATGCTGGGTACTGCTCCCATCTCTGCTCTTTTCATCTACTACTGGAAGTAGTTTTCCATGGCTCTCAATATTCTTCAACATTTTAAATAGAGTAATGGTTCATCAAGTAACTATTACTTAATTAATTTAAAATTCTCCCTACTATTGGGATAGATTTACTTGTTTATTTATTGCTATTACACATGATGCCTCAGTGAATATCTTTTGTACCTGAATCTCTTCTTCATCACTCTTTAAGATAAATTCCTAGGAGTGGAATTACAGATCACAGGGTGTGGCCATTTTTCAGTCATTTGAGGCATATTGCTAAGATTATGTACTTTAGACTAAGATCCTCTAAAGTAACACATCAGATGAGATGTTCTGGGTGGCACCTGCACGGGGTTAAATAGCGTCCCTGCAAACTTCAAGTCCACCATAAACCTCAGAATGTGACCTTATTTGGAAATAGGATCTTTGAAGAGTAATTCGTGAAGATGAGGTCACACTGGACTAGGATGGGCCCTAATTCAATGACTAGAGTCTTTACAAGAAGAGAAAACAGAGACAAAGAGAGCAGAGCACCACATGAGGTGTTGGAGGGGATGGAGGCTGAGATTGGAGTGATATGTCTAGAAGCCAAGGAACGCCAAGGATTGCTGGAAACCACCAGAAGTTGGGGGAGAGGTAAAGAAGGACCCTCCTGTCGAGCCTTCCAAGACAGCCTGGCTGTGCTGACACCGTAGCCTCCAGAACTGAGAGAGAAGACGTTTCTAACCTTTTAAGCCATCAAGTGTGTGGTACTTTGTTGCAGCAGCCAAAGGAAATGAATGTAACGCCTCTATGAAGTCACGTGGACAGCCCGTCTTAGAGGGTGTGGCAGAGTTTCCGCAAAAGCCTGGAACTAAAATCAGTTCAACCAGAACCATGCAGGAGGGCTGGACCACTTCCTGGAAATACTAGGCATAGCTCTTGACTTACCCGTATAGCTGATCTTAAATTCTCTCCCTCCTGATCACTGGGTAAATTTATTACATTCATTTGACCTTGAGTTATTTTTAATTCTATTTTATTATTTTGCAAAACACATCAAATGTTTTATCTGTACAAATCAATTAAAAATCCCCACATTCTCAGAACAATTTAATTATAATTCTATTAAGCGTTGGGTGTTGTGCCAAGCCTTTGATAATTATTATTTCATTTAATTATCATGACCATCAGTAGAGGAGGTTATTTTCCACTTTTAATGATAAGGGATTGAAGCTCAGAGTTTAAACAGACTTTCAGGTGGTAGTTGTTCAATAAATATTTATTGATGGATTTGCTCCAAAATAATGATTAGCTGTGAGATTCTGTTGCCAGGCACTGAGGGGGCAATGTGCCAATTCCATGTCTCCATCATGAATAATATGAAGTAGCTACTCTTATTTCACCTAGTGCCCTGGGATTTGCGGCACCTCTTGTCCTTACAAATGCCTGATTTAGCAATGAAACCAGCAGGAGCCTTTAAGAGGTCACCACCATAGCTGAGCATGGAGCAGTGCACCAGAGAAAATGCTCTGTGCAGTGTTAACAGGGACTAGGGAGCGAGAGCAAGTTTCTCCTATAAGTCTACAGATTTCATAAATGGAAACGTACTGGCCTTTCTGATACTAAGTCCACAAAGACTATACTATAAATACCATTAAAATTAATTCACCAAGATTTTATTAAACAGGTAAAGGAACAATTTCATTTAAAATGAAGACTGAAACTCTGTATCCTTCATAATGTTAAAACCAAAACAAACTGCCAACAATATTTTCCTTATCTTCAATTTGATAGTTTTATAGGTACTCCTGAAATGTTACAAGAATTACCATACCTTTAAAAATTCTACCAAGTGTAGTGTTTCTTGGGAATATATAGACATTTTTAGACATGTCTTATTCATATTTACATCCCTGGCTCTCAGGAGAGTGCTTGGCATACAACAGATAATAGATGTTTTATAAGATGTTTGATAAGCTAAAATATACAAAATATGATTTTATTTCAAATTTTAAGACGCTTGTCTTAAGGTGTGGCACAACAAACAGGTTCTTGGTTGGCTTCTGGTGTCAAGAAGACAGCCTGTGATGTATTTACCTTCTGCATTTACAACCATCGTTCCAATAACCCCTTTATGGGTCTGGATCCTCTTTAGGGTTTCCTCCACCTCTGCCTGGAAGAGATCAGGAAGGTAATTAACTGAAACGGTCTTTATGGTGACCCCAATCCTAAAGAGAATAATGTTTAGAAAGACACCTACTCCCTTAACCCATGGTACTGGATGCTATAATCTCATTTTATTATATTTTTGCTGAGGAAGATTCGCCCTGAGCTAACATCAGTGACCAATCTTCCTCTTTTTGCTCGAGGAAGATTAGCCCTGAGCTTACATCTGTTGCCAATCCTCCTCTATTTTATATGTGGGTTGCTGCCACAACATGGCCACTGACGAGTGGTATATGTCTGCACCCAGGAACCAAACCTGGGCCGCTTAAGCAGAGTGCACCGAACTTAACCACTGGGCCATGGGGCCAGACCCTATAATCTCAGAATTCTGGAAGACAGCTTCAAAATTGTCAAGTCTCATATACAAGCCTACATAAGACTCTATCAATACAGCCATGACAAATCTCTTGGCTTGAATTCTTCTAGAGACAGAGAGCTTACTGTCTCCCAAGAGCTCACTCCATTTTTATCCGTCTCTATTTACTGGAAAAGTATTCTTTACATTGGACAGAAATCTGCTCTCGATCATCTTTCATTCATTGATCCTTCTATACTCACATGAAAAATTCCTTTTCTACATGATAGACCTTTAAATATTTACAGAGCTGTATCATTACCTCCTTCTGTCTTAAAGTATTCCTTAATGAGAAATCTTGTTCTCAGTCCTAAATGTTACCTAATGGGGAGTTCAGATTACTAAATTCAGGATATTCTGTAAAAACTATGCATTCCAGGGCTCCAGGATTCTCTTGGTAACTACAGCCGGAGTCTCAGTGCAAGCTGAATGCTGAGCCATGAAAGATTATGTTGGAACCCCATCATTAGGTTTTAAACTCAGCTTTCTGAATGAATCTTATGCATAGACTATATTGTACCAGTTTTCGTCCCCTCGACAAACGCTAAAGTCAAGAATAATCTTTTTCAAACCCGTGTACTGTTCATAGCTGAGTAATCACTGGACATTCTGAATTCAATCAGTATTCTGCAAAGTCTCCTGATGAGGGTTTGTGACTTTTTCCCCTCCCAGCATCGTCAGGTGAACAGTTATCTTTTGCACCGATGTGGGCAGAAGCACTCATTTCCTCTTTTCCACCACCAGAGCAGGTGTTTCCTGAATTTCAGGCATTCATGTACTAGAGTCACGATTTCTGCCATTATGAATACCATCTATATTATTTACCTAGCACATTCTTTAAATTATCTCGCTGCTAAAGGCTGAAATAAAGGCATTTGAAAAGGAAATGATACATCTACCACCACAAAGGGAAATCTGGTATCATTTGTCATAAGTGGATATAACCATGAAAACAAAACCAAAGGAGAAGATATTATTAAGTTCTACCACAATGAAAGCTCTGAGCGTGAGGTCTGTTCTTCAGGTGAAAGTGGAAATTATCAAATGATAGTGGTATTAAGGACCTAATAGTGCCAGAAACTTTCTCCTGGATATAGTCTAAAGGCTGCAAAAAAAACAAAAACAAAAACAAAAACAAAAACAAAACAAACCGGAAGAGGAATAACGTTCTCTGATGTGATGCTCTCTGTGTTACTGGTATTTCTGAGGCATCTTATGTCACAACTAATGTTTGCATCTCACTTTGGGAAACAAAGCACTAAAGTATGAGTTGTACAGGGGATCAAGAATTTATTACATTTTTGCCATCTTTAAGAGAATGCCCACAGCTCCTTCCACCCCTGCTCTCGTTTCTTTCTCTTTTACTTCTCTCCCAAACGCCTCTCTCTGCTCTCCCCGGCCTTTCTCTGCCTTCTCCCAGCTGTTTTCTCTTATGATTTCTGAGTCCTCCTAGTACAATCTCTTAATCCCCATCTCCATGCCCTTTTCCTTCCTCTCTTACAACTCTTTGCTTTCACCTTGCTCTGTTTCAAACTTTCCCCAGTCTCCACTTTCCTTCTCTTCTATTATTATTACTGTTATTTTTGCGCTCTCTCTTCCTTTTCCTCTTTTCTCCTTTCTCTTTATTTTCCTATCTTCTCTCTCAGTATCCCCTCCTTCTCCCCGCTCTGCATTCCCCTGTGCTCCCTGTCCCATCTCTTTCTTCCCTCTTGGGTGATTTTTCTCCTCTCCAGCTCGTCCCTTCCCTTTGCAAACTTTCCTCGCGGTCCAGATCTCTCACCCTCCTCGGGATCTTTATCCCTTAATATCTCTCTTCTCTTTCTCAATATAGCGGCCCCCCCCCCAGACCCGCCCCCATGCCGATTCAACGCCCTAGATAGCTATCCCCCAAGACAGCTTCCCCCATCTAGGCATCTTCTTCGTAGGGTCTCCCTGGAGCCCCTCCAAGAAGCTTCTGGAGCCCCCAGCCTTCGCGGCGACCCCGGCCCCGGCCACGCCTGGGTCGGCCCCGGAAGGCCTCCTCCAGCCGATGCCCTTGGAGCGGCGGGTCGCGGACGGAGACCCCAGATTTACCATCGCGCGAGCGGCGAGACTCTGGGCTCAGTCCGGCGCCTCCGCTGCCCCGGACGTCAACAACGCTTCCAGCCGTTGCTAGGAGACAGGGTAGGAAGTGACCTCCCGGAAGCGTCGGTGCCGCGCCTGCGTGCGCGCGGGTCGGGCAGCCGCCGGCGACCGCGCTTCCGCCCTGACCTGGCCCGCCGCCTCCCGGCCGCCGTAGGCGGGGCTTGGGGATGGTACCCCGGGCCGCTCGCCTGCGCTTCTCCTTGGCCCGCGGAGCGATGGGGCCGAGGAGCGGAGGGCGTAGGCCGACCTCCGGGTCGTTCGTTCGTCCATTTATTCGTTCATTCCTCGAGGTACGCATTAGTGTAACAGCCGCTTCCCGGCTCAAGAACGACTGACCCCCTGCCACGTGCCAGGCTCTCCTCTGGGCCAGGGAGACAGACCAGATGCGACCAGCGAGGCAACACTGTCCAAGTGTGATTCCTGCTCGGGAGCAAACGAACAGGGCTGCGTCCATCTGACCCCGGGGTTGGGTCCCTTAGCTATTGGGTAATAGAATCGGCTACCTGGGACACTGGGCGGGCTTCCTTCAGCGCTGGCCTGGGCAGCAGTGGTGTTTGTCCCCCCGCCCCCCAAGGATAGTTTTTTGTGTTAAAGAAGAAATATATCACGGTCTGGAATAGTACAATCATGTGTATGTATGTATATGTTAATTTACATCTCCCCACCCCCAGAACAGTAGGGTAAGCGACGTTTTACATCTTACGTTCTCAACTAGTTGTAGCACTCCCATACTGCTCTTCCCTCCCTTGAAGAGTTGCTACGTACCAGTATTTTTGTATAATCCATTAGGGTCTTTCTGTTTTGTCATTATTTGCCAACAGTGCTGAGTTGCTGAAAAACTGCAGGTGGTAGTGCTGGGGGTTCTACACAGCGCCATGGAAGAGCATTCCCCTGAGTGTTTCCGGAACTGCTGGAGGAAACAGAAGTTAAAGATCAATTAGGGATGGTCAGAGGACACTTGACCTTTGGAAGGGCGTTGATAATATCTTTGTAGCTTCAGAGGAGGAGACCAACTAACGTCTGAATTGCAGCAGGAGAATTTTGTGGCTGGAGTCATAAAGTCCCGGGGTTTGGAGAGGGCAAACGTTGATTACAAAATACCAGTGGTAGGTTGAGAATACATCTCGGTAGGGACCGTACTATGGTGACTCTATAATACAAGTCCAGTTCGTGCATGCGTTTCCAGAAAGCAGCCTCACACCAAACAAGGCATCCCTACTGCTAGGAATGCCAGCTGGAATCTGAATGGGCCCGTGTCAGGGATGCCCTGAAACAATTTTGAACTCAGTGGTGGTTTTGGACTAGATGATCCATTTCAACTTGGAGCCTGTCATTTTACGGCTTTAAGTTCCGAGACGTTCTGAGAAGCTCTAGTTCTGCTGCTGCTGCTTTTTTTTTTCATTTTTGGTGGAGGAGGAGATTCTGGTCACCGTCATTCTCCCCTTTTCCTCTAAGAAATTTATGCTTCTCAAAAATCCAGGTCACGGCAGCTAATCCTCCTCATTCAACACCTGGGATTCCAACCAAGATGATTTGGAATGAACAGCGAAGGTGGTGGGGGAGGAATCTGGTGTGTCTGTGTGTCTACAGAGCTAGCTCTTGTCCGATTGCCTATATCTACCATTTTAAGTCATAAAAGTATAGGTGTTTACAGTAATACTGGCTGAATTGTATAAAGACTGATTCTTGGGCTCTCTGGGTGTTTCTGATCAAGGAGATTCCTACTTGATTGTGTCGCCATTTGTTCTGCTTGTAAAAGTCCGTGGCAGTGCACCATATCTGTTATGTCAATCAGCTTTAATGAAGGAAGCGGCTGCATATGCATGGAGTGTGAATCCCCTCATTTCTGGAGTCAGGGTGTCAAACTTGTTCAATAGCTGACAGCTGTGATTAGAGCAAAGCAAGACTCCAGCATGAAAGGCACTGACAGGAGTGCCCAACTGCTGAAAAAGTAATAAGAAGTAGCCAAACTGACTTCCAGCAAACAGTCGTGTTTGACTCGCTGTGCACAGGAAATCAATGAGGAGAATATGAGCCATTTTCTCCGTATCGATTTTCACTTCTAATTATTCCTTGGAGGTGCCTTGGTTTAATTTTTGTGCCTTTTTGGGACTACAATGAACACCCAGAGCCGTGCTATATAGAATATCCTGGCAGTCTGCTCCCTATGCCGTCCTCACTACATGTCAATGATCCTTTTCCCTTCTTCTCCCATCCGCTCCCCACTTCCTTTGATTCACAGTAAATGCTAAAAAACTTTGAACTTAAGTGGAAGGATTAATAAATAATACTTTTTGCAAGTACTCTTAAGTGACCCAAAAAGTTGGGGTACATGCGAAGACAAAGCATGCCATTCTTCACATACAGGTTTGTTAAAATGAGATGATTTTCTTCCGGGGTCTCTCTTTCTCTTTGATGAAGTCCTGCTCCCGGCTTAGCCTGAAGAAATCCAAGTAGCTTCATGATCTTGAGGTTTCTCTTGGCATTTTTCTATACCACTCCGTATATCTATCTTTGGCGCTCTTGCTGGTTGGCAAATATTAAAAACAGGGCTATGGAGTATGTTTTGTGCCCTTTTCTCATGCGATGAGGCATTGTGTGTCAACTTAAACGGAACTTCTTCTAGTACTCTACTGGTTTCGCTCCAAAAAGTGCACGCTAGATTCGTTGAAAATGCCCCTTAATGCTAAGGCAGGCTTAGAGTATGTCAGTGATATCAGTAAGTATTCCATGTAACTGACCCAATGCCATAGAATTACAGAATTACAGATTTAGGGTTCCAGAAGATCAACCATTTTCTACTTCTTATTAGGACAAAGGCACCCTCTGGGATAATTCTTTCCAGCACTCAGGTATAACATAAGCATGTACTTCCCATAAGGGAATGCTCCCCGTTGGAATTAAATGATTTCCTAGAGCACAGAATTTGGAGTTGTGTGCAGCCAGGGTTGATGTTTCTAGGTGTATTTCCTTGAGTAAAATAAACTCTCAGAGTTTCTGTTTCCTCTTTTGTAAAATAGGAAAGATAATATCTACCTTGGAGGGTTGATGTGAGGTTTCAATGATGTTATATGGGTAAGATGCCTGACTTGTACCAGGCGCCCAACAGGGATCACTTACCCATGTTTCTTTCTTGTGTCTTATCCTTTCTTTAGTCCATCCTTCCTTCTTCCCTTCATTCCTTTTCTCCCCTCTCTCCTTCCTTCTCATCTTTCTATTTCTCTACTCTTTTCCTCCCTACTTCCTCTCCTGTTTCTTTGCTCTCTCCCTTCTTAACCATCTTCTCTTCAACCTCCTTTTCCTTCATGCCCTCCCTAGGGAAAATATCCAGAATTCGTATTGTTGACTTTCTCCCTAAAGAATATCTTTACCTTTCTTTTCTCATTCCCTTTCTCCTGCTATTTCTGTATTATATTTATCTTTGTAATTCATCTACGTCTAATTTCATTTTTTCACAATTCCCATTTTTAAACTTGTGGCTCCAGCAAGCAGTGACCGTCTCAGTGCACTGCACTCAATAGATGTTCTTAGTATCTCAGGGATGAGGACAAACTAACTATTTCTTTGTCTGCTAATTTTGTTCAAACAAGGAAGGACTGAAGGGAGCAACAAGTCCCATGCACTTTATGAACCCCTTCTTTTTTCTGATAATCCACTCCCAAGGTCTCTGATCTATTTTTTCCAAGCTCTCTGATGTATTTAGTGTCAAAATTACTTTCATTGGTAGGTATAACACACAAAAAGTTAGGTCCAGAAAACAAAAGTTAGGTTGGTGAGTTAGTAACAGAAATTAGGTGCATAAAACAAAATGTACAGTCATGGAGTTACCACAAAGTGAACTCCTGTGTAACCCCCAACCAGGTCAAGAAACAGAACACTGACCACATTCTGGAAGCTTCCACATGGCTATTCTCAATCATTACTCCCACAGTGTATGGCCTGAAAAGCCTAAAATATTGATAATCTTATCCTTTATTGAAAAAATTTGCTGACCCCTGCAATAGACTGTTTCTCCTCTCTTTAGTCTTCAAAATACATTTGATGGTTGAAAACAAAAAATATAACATTGCTCAAGGTTTTCAAAGTATGTAATATGTAAAATAACTCCAACATAAAAGGAGGAGGGTAAATGGGCCTATTTGAGGGTAGGGTCTTCCACTTAGAGTGTTCAAGTATTCATTCTAATTAGGCTGTGAAAAATGAGGTATGTAATCCCTAGGGCAACCAATAAAAAAGTATACAGATAAACAGCACAAAAGATGGAATATTAAAAATTGTTTAAATAATCTAAAAAGGAAAAGGGCAAGCAGTGGAATGGAAAACAATCGGCACAATCATAAAACAAATAATATAATTGTAGAGTTAAATCCTGATATGTCAATGATTACATTAAATGTAAATAGTCTAAGCACATGAATTAAAGAGATTGTCAGAATGAATTTAAAAAATGATGAGTGATTTCTGTTTCTGGAAAGGTGGAGCAGATGTACTTTTCCTTAGTCTCTCCACTAAATATAACTAAAAAACCCTGGAAATTATAGAAACACAAGAAGACTCAGAAAAATGGAGAGAATCAGATTGCCTAGGCACCTTAGGACCCAGGGAATGACATGATTGCAAGTTATCTGGGTTTTCTTTTTGCCTTGTATATTCCAGTCTTAGAGCTGAAGAAGCTGGTAACCCAGAAATGCCAACAGGCACAGACATTTTAAAAAGCCCCCACAAAAGCCTATTCTCTAGCCAAAGGACATGGAAAGGGCCAGCCAACAAGATAGAAACTCTTAGAAAATAACCACTGTTCTCCAGCCAAACACCAGAGAAAAAGACTAGCAAAGGCCAAGTGGAGAGTATAGACTTCCACTCTCACATTGCTATTAACTCTCCCCATCCCCCACCAGGGTATTGTCAGAGAAGGCTGAGTCAGTACTTTCATCCCCCTGGGTGTTAGCTAGCTACCCTCCCCCCCCACCAACCCTGAAGCAGTTTCAGTGAAGTCCATGTGGGGAGCCCGGAGTAGCGCCGCCCCCCCCCCCCCCCCCCCGCCCAGCATAGGAATAATTACGTTAAATGTAAACAGTCAAAATATACCAATGAAATGATCGATTAGCAGATTGGATTAAAAAACATGACCTAACTATATGCTGTCTGCAAGAAAGTGACTTCAAACATAATAATAAGGCATGTAGAAAATAAAATGATGGGAAAAGACATATCATGTAATCATTAACCCAAAGAAAGCAAGAGTTGTTATATTAATATCAGATAAATAGACTTCAGACCAAAGAAAATTACCAGATAAAGAGGTATCTGGAACATTATATTATGATAAAATGGCTACTCCAACAATAAGACATAGCAAATCTGAAAATGTATGCACCCAACAACAGAGCTGCAAGCCATGTAAAATAAAAGTGATAGAATTGAAAGGAGAAGTGAACATGTCCTTAATGATAGTCAAAGACTTCAAGACCCCTTTCTCAAAAATTGATAGAAAAACAAGACAGAAAGTCACTGGGGATAGGAAACTCAACATCATCAGCCAACAAAACCTAGTTGACATTTATAAAACACTCCAACCAACATCAGCAGAATCCATGTTCTTTTCAAGTGCCTATAGAGCATATACCAAGATAAACCACATTCTGGGTCATAAGACAGACCTCAACAAATTTAAACGTTTGAAGTCATACAGAGTATGTTCTCCAACTACAGTAGAGTCAGGCTAGAAATCAATAACAGAAAGATAATAGGAAAGTCTCCAAACACTTGGAAAATAAACACCACGTTTCTGAATAATCCATGAGTCACAGAAGAGATCTTAAGGGAAATGAAAAATACAGTGTACTGAATGAAGATGCAAATACAACATATCAAAATTGTGGGATACAACTAAAGCAGTGATGAGAGGGAAACTTATAATACTGAATGTTTACATTAGAAAAAAGGAAACATCTTAAATTAACAATGTGAGCTCTCACATCAGGAACTCAGAAAAAGAAGAGCAAAATAAATCCAAAGGAAGCAGAAGAGTGTAAATCATAAAGAGCAGAAATCAATAAAATTTAAAACAGAAAAACAATAGAGAAAAATCAATGAAACAAAGAGTGGGTTCTTTGAAAAGATCAATAAAGTTGACAAACCTCTACCAAGATGTACAAAGACAAAAATGGGAGAAAACACAAATTAGCAGTATCAGGAATGAAACATGGAATGCCACTAATACTCTGCAGATATCAAAAAGCTAGGGAGCACCATGAACAACTCCACATGCATGCAGTTGACAACTTAGATGAAATGGACCAATTCTGTAAAACCACCCACCACAAAAACTCACACAATGTGAAATAATGTGGATAGCTTTATACTATCAAAGACACTGAGTTCATAATTTGAAAATTCCCCAAAAGGAATCTCCACTTGAGATTCACTAGAGAATTCAATGAAATGTTTGAAGAATAATTTATGATTTATACACAATCTCTTTCAGAAAATAGAAGGGAGAAAACTTCCCAATTAGCTTTATGAAGTTAGCATTACCCTGATATAAAAACCAGGCAGGGGCTGGCTGGGTGGCGCAGCGGTTAAGTGTGCATGTTCCGCTTTGGCGGCCCGGGGTTCACCGGTTCGGATCCCGGGTGCGGACATGACACTGCTTGGTATGCCATGCTGTGGTAGGTGTCCCACATATACAGTAGAGGAAGATGGGCACGGATGTTAGCTCAGGGCCAGTCTTCCTCAAAAAAAGAGGAGGGTTGGCAGCAGATGTTAGCTCAGGGCTAATCTTCCTCAAAAAAAAAAATAAAATAAAAAAATAAAAAACCAAACAAACCAGAAAGAGATAGTCCAAAAAAAAAGGACAGAAGGAAAGAAAAACTACAGGCCAATATCTTCCTCCCTGAATATACATGCAAAATCCTTAACAAGTTATTAGCTAATAGAACTAGAAATGTATGAAAAGAATTATGCACCATTATCAACTGGAGTTTATCCCAGGGATTCAAGGCTGGTTCACCATTCAAAAACCAATCAATGTAATCCACTATATTAACAGGCTAAAGAAGAAAAAAATAATCACATGATTATATCAGTTGATGCAGAAAAAGAATATGACAAAATTTCACACTTGCTCATGATTTAAAAAAGCATTCAGCAAACTGGAAATAAAAAGGGAACTTCTATAACTTTATAAGGAACACCTACAAAAAAGCTACAGGTAACATACTTAATGTTGAAAGACTAAATGCTTTCCTCCTAAAATCAAGAACAAGAGAATAATGTCCTCTCTTACTACTCTGGTTTAACAACTTTTAGCCAGTGCAATAAGGCAAGAAAAAGAAAGAAAAGACAGACAGATGGAAATGAAGAAATAAAACTGGAGCTATTTGTTTATGACATGATTGACTATGTAGAAAATGCCAAGGAGTCTATGAAACAACAACTAGAACTGAAAATCTCAGGTATAAATCTAACAAAACACGCCTAGCACTTAGATGCTGAAAACGACAAGCTGCTGATTAAGAAAATGAAGAAGATCAGAATAAATGGGGGATGTCACTTCTCTACAAGTTGATGTACAAGCTTAACACAATTCCTCCAAAATCCCAGCAAGATTTTTTGTAGATATAGACATCGTTCTAATATATATATATACTGAAAAGCAAAGGAAATGTAATAGCTAAAACAATTTTGAGAAAGAAGAATAAAGCTGGAAGAGTCACTGTACCCAATTTCCAGACCCATTATATAGCTACAGTAACCATGACTGTGTGGTATTGGTAGAGGGATAAACACACAGATCGATGCAACAGAACAGAGGACCCTGAAATAGTCCCACACAAATAGACCCAACTGATTTTGACAGAGGTGCAAAAGCGTTCAGTGGAGGAAGGATAGCGTGTTCGGTAAATGGTGCTGGAGAAATTGAACATCCATTAACAAAACAAAACAAAAAAATCCTTGATTTAAGGCTCACACCTTATATATAAGTTAACTCAAAATGGATCACACACTTTAATGTGTAAAACTATAAAACTTTAAGAAAAACACATAACGTATTTATACTCTAGGGTTACGTGAAGAGTTCTTAGACTTGGCACCAAAACGCGATGCATAAAAGAAAAAAATTGATAAGTGAGATTTCACCAAAGTTAAACTTTGCTCTTTGAAGAGCCTGTTAAGAGAATGGAAGACAAGCTACAGGCTAGGGGCACCTATTTGCACCCCATGTGTCTGATAAAGGACTAGTATCTAAAATAATTAAAGAAGTCTCAAAAAACTCAAGAGTAAAAGAAATGATCCAGTTGGAAAATGGGCAAAAGACACTCCACTGAAGAGGATCTACAGATGGCAACTAAGCCATAAAAATATATTCAACATCATTAGTCATTAGGGAAGTGCGAATGAAAATCACAATGAGATAACATGGCACACCTATCGGAATGGCTGAAATAAAAAATAGCGACGACACCAAATGCTGCCGAGGATGTGGAGAAACGGAGTCACTAATGCATTGCTGTTTCATTTGCGTGGGTATTTTTGTATTTATCCTGCTAGAGGTTGTTGTGCCTCTTGAAATTGTGGCTTGCTATCTTTCATCAGTTTTGGAAAATTCTCATCCTGTGTTTTGCCAGTTTCCAGTAATTTAAAAACCATTTTTATGAATGTATAAAGACTACGAGCTTTATCTAAGGGAATTGGCTGAAAAGTGTTTGTTCATCATACTCTGCATGTATATTCCCATCTATACAATTTTAAGTATGAAAAGAAAACAGCACAACTGTGTATGCTCTTTCCCCTTTATTGCCCCCTCGATGATCTCTGGTTCTTACTCTCAGGATTTACTGATTATCATTTAATATATGTTAGGCTAATTTTGATATAATTTTATTTCCTAATTAAGCCTATGTCACGATGTAAGCAGTGAAATATTTTCTCCAGGCCTTTAAAACTAAGGATCATGGCTATTGGACGATGGGTCAGTCTGTAGCCCTTCAATTAACACCGAATAATCTCACATGCTTTGCTGGCTGGGCGTGGTTTGCCAAGCCCTCCACTGTGCCCCGTCTCAGTTGCCCTGGCGTTGACCCCTTGAGCTTGGCAGGCTCAGTTCCTTTCTGCAGATCTCATCTCTGAGGCAAAGAAGTCAAATGACAGAATAAGGATCCAGACTGGTAAATCTCATTTCATACCAGTCTGGTACTTCCCAGGATGGCTCTGACTCTGTATTTGAGTGCCTATTTTAAACTCTTCAAGCTACCTAGATGACCCTTTGCTATTCTAGTTCCAAAATATCATCGTCCTTCCATGGACACAGTAAGTGGCTGAACCAGAAACAAAGTTGAACTCCTTTGTCTTCTTTCTGGGCTATCGTGCCAACTGCATACAAGAGAGAAGAGGACTTTGTCACTTGCTTGGAAAGAGGAAGGGGTCTCATCTCGCTCCCAGCTGACTGCTGCTTCATAACAGCACCCCAGACTTCCCAGAAGATCCCCTCTGTAAATTTTTTTTTTTTGGCCACTTCTCTTACATCTAACTCAGGAATTGAGATGGGTTGTCTACGGATCCTAGAATAAGTCTGTAGTTCATGAAGAGATTGCCAAACAGAATTGTCACAAGCCTTGACTAGCAAGAAGCAGCTTACCTTGTGGAATCTTGGGCCTTACTCTTGCCCACTTTAGAGATTACAAGAACAAGGTATGGGAGGAAAAAGAAAGGTGGATATTGAGGCACATGTTTGGAAGGCAAAGAGATGGAGACAATGTATGGAACATCAGAATCCTTCCCAAGATGGATCACATTTAGGGCAATCATTCCTTCCACAATATTGATGGAGTAAGTATAGGTTGCAACTGGGGCACATGAGAGGTCATCTTGACCCAGTGTCAGGGGCTCCTGAAAGGTTCCTGGAGTTAGTGATATCTAAGCTGAGTCATAAAGGAGACATTCCTTAGGTGAATAGGTGTGGAGGTTGAATAGAGGGAAAAGCGTGGCAAGAAAAATGAAGACGTTTCAAAGAACTAAAATTATTGTAGTTTGGTGTGAGTTTAGCAAACAGAATGGGGAAAAGATTTCTCTAGGAAACACCCAGCATTCCTTTGATAAGTTGGGTCCAAGTGCATTACCTGAAATTTAGAGCATTGCCGTGAACGAGCCACTGCCCCCTCACCCCCCGTACCAGTGTGCCGAGGTAGGAACCCTGCCTTCAAAGTGCGGGTTGACTTAGGTTTCTACATTGAAAGCCTTGCCTGACAAAATGTGAATGAGGCCCCTCCCGCTGAGGCAGCCAGCGCCCTCCAGTGGAAATGAAGATGAGTCCTCTCTTTAGCCTCGCGGCCTGGCCATATTGACTGCATTTTTGTCATGCTCCTGTGAGGTTGCAGTCAGCTGAGAGTCAGCAAACTTGGCTGAAATTCTGAAACCAAATAAGACCAAATAAGGTGAGAAGAGTGCTAGTTCCTGTGAAGAGCTGACTTATTTTATTATCTAAATTTTAATCCTTTTAATATGCCTCCAAAAATGTTTCCAGGTTGAGAAAAATTATAAAAAATAATGGAAGAGAGAATGGGAACGATAAGAAAGTGGGAAATGTTTTGTCATGTCTCTTTCAACCACATTCCCCAGAACATTGTTTCAGCTTTGCCCAGTGGAAGGAAATTAGTAAGTGGATCTGCTGGTGTAAACAATTTTAACAAGAGAAAATTAATTTTATTTCAACTCCTCTGAACAAACGTTGGACAGTAGCTCAGGAATTCTTACCAAATATCCAATCTGTTGAAGGGCTCACGTGTCTGGGATCAAGAAAGAATGAGGACGTGTGTGTGTTGGGGGGAGGGGACAGCTATGGCTCATGTCATAATGTCGCAGGACGTGAGATGCTCCAGCATACACCCAGTACCACCTCCCCCTCCAGGAGGAAGATTGGAATCCGCTGCCCGATTGCATTGTGATTTCGAGACTATTCAATGTCATTGAGCTCTTCCAGAAAAATTCAGAATTTAAGAACATGCTAAATGATGTGCATGGAATTAAAATGGCTTAAATGACATAAGATGCTGAAAATGCAGTAGCCGCCTTTCTTTCCCCCTCACTAGGAAGAAGGGCCTGTTGGGGGAGATGACCCTGTGTTACTTTCCAGAATCCTCTAGGTGGCGCTGCTGCAATAGCTATAGGCTAGAAATTTTTTTAGCAAACTATCAAACCAAATATTTAACTTAAACGTCTGGTGGTGAATTGCTAATATGATACTATTGATAATTGATACCATCACATTTGCTTTATATTCTCCTAAGAATGAGTCTATACACATAAATTACACGACAGAGTAATTTCAAGAGTTGGAATACATGTACTTCTCTGGTTATTATTTAATAAAATTAAGGACTTTCATGTGTGGCCAAATTTTTCTATACATTAAAAGTGGCTATAGGATTAGTTCTTGCTTAGCTGTACTTGCGCTGGACAATGTAGGGCACTGCTTTGTACACTGTAAGTGCTAAATTAATGTTTGTCGGAGGAATTGATTCTATCTTGTTCTTCCCTTCCACTACCGATAGGAGAAGAGTGACTGACTGTTAAGCTTTTTAAAACCCTAGGCAGACGTTGCTGCTTATCTTTGCTAGTAAAAAAGATTGGGAGGACATTTTTTTCTTTATTTCTGAAAATGGCCTGAGGCGTACACATTTAGAAAATCACTTCTTTATTTTAAAAGCAAATTGGTTTTCAGGTTGGTTCCATTGAAATTCAGGAACGGTATGAAAAACTGTGTTTGATGATTACTCGAATCTTAATCAAGATTTTATTAAAATCAATATTTGATATGCTGCTCAGTTTAATTAAATTAAACCATAGAGAAATGACCGATAAATGAGTTTGAAAATCAATCACAGGATAAAGTATGTTTCTTTTAATTAGTTTAACGTATGAAATGGGTTGAGCAATTGCTGGCCACAAAAGGAACAAAAAAAATGACTTTTGTTTACACAATATGAACAACTAATATTAATGAGCATATATTGTGTGCCAGGCAGTGTGCTAAGCATTGTCTGTTAAGTTTCTTCATTTATTTTGAAACAAAATCCTATGAAGTGTGTCTTCTCATTGATAATACAGGCCTGGGTTTGAGCCAGCATCAGTGTCCCAGGTCATTCAGCCAGTAAATGGCAGAGATAGATCTTAACACAGTGATCAAGCTTTTCCTGCTATCTTAAATTGCTCACAAATAGGAAGAAAAAACCTAATTTGATTACGGTTAATTTTAGAGAAGGGCATTGGTGGTAATTTTCTTCCTAGAAGAAGCGTTGCTTTTATAGACGAGTGATAGATGAGAGAGGGGGAAAAATCCCAAATCAAAAGGCATGAGTGTTGATTTAGCAGCTCTAAGTCCCTTGGACTGTAAAAAAAAAAGATTTTTATTTTTCTGGACAGACACAGAATACAGTTATTTACTATATAATTTATGCTCATCAAGAGTGGCAGAGATTTATGGCTTTAGTAAAAAAGCATTCTAATTGGGATTAGCTAATGAAAAAGTGGTGGAACTGGGGAGGGAGCAAGTAGGAAAATGTGATTTCATTTGAGGTGTCTCTCCTCTCATGAGATGCTAACAAAAGGGCCAGTGTTACGCACGGGGGCTGGGAGCGTACTTCTAATTAGGCCTTCAGAGTTTGTGCCTGCAGTTTTGGTCCTAAGTATTCTTAGTCATCCAGAGCTGGCTCTAGGAAACTAATGATATTCTTGTTAAATACCATCGGCAATAGAATGAAACTGCAGCTTCCTGAAAAACCTCCCTCATTTTTATGCCGTGCTTGTTAGGTGAGATGAAAATAAAAAACCAACAAGAATCACTACTCCACAACTGGGCAACTTCTCTGCTCTAGGCTGAGAATGATTTTTCTTTCGAGTCACTGCGTCCTAAACTACAGTCATTCGTGTATCACGTGCACAATTTTTGACATCTCCCTGTACCCCTTGTGACTTAATATTTTCACTTAAAATGGCTCATTTAAAAAAATCAACATTAAATACATTTATTTTAGAAGGGAGTTTGTTTCAAGGCTGTAGATGGGGACTAGAGTCACTTGTTCTAAGAAGGATATGAGTGAAAAGAAATAGAATTTAATCAAAACACTGTTATCAAATTTTAACTCCAGGAAAGTGTCGAGAGTTCATAAAGACATACTCATACCAGACTGAGACTTCCTGTTTTACTATATCCGAGGAATAAAAAAGATTTGAAAAGGGCATAATGTTTTCATTATGTGAATCAATTTTATCTGATGAAGCGTTGTGTACTCCCTAATGTCATGTTTCCCACCAGAGGTGCATCCTTCCACCTTTGTGACGGAGAGCCCACGTATCCTTGTCTGCTGCTCACGTCAACCTTCACCCCTCTTTCTGTACTTTCCCGCTTCCACCCAATAGTGTTTGAACTTCGCTCTCCACCCACCTAATCCCACTTACCTTATTTCTAAACATTTAGAGAATCCTGTTAAGCGAACAGTTGAGATGGAGGGTAGATTACAAAATGAATGCAGCCATGTGCTGCATTTTGGTCAATGATGAACCGTGTAAATGACGGTGGTCCCGTAGATGAGTACCATACAGCCTAGGTGTGTAGTGGGCTGCATCATCTAGGTTTGTGTAAGTGCACTCTATGATGTTCACACAATGATGAAATTGCCTAACGACACAGTTCTCAGAACCCATCCCTGTCATTAAGCAACATGTGACTATAATTTCTGTTGTTGGGTTACACTACTTTTCTCCATATATGCAGTTTAAGATGATTTTTCTCTAACCAGATGTGGCAAATTTCCAATAATAGTAAAGTAAATATAATGAACAATATGTCTCTTTACCACTTCTGACCTTCATAATCCCCCTCCCCCTCCAGAGGCAACCACCGTCATCATGTTTTATGTGTTCTTCCCGAGATATTCTGTGTATGTGCAAGTTTATTTGAACCTGTGTGCCTTTCCTTAAATTTCACACAAATGGAAGCACACTCCACACTTCACTTTTTTTTACCCAAAGGTATTTTTTGGATGTAGTTTCATATTAGTCTATATAGCCCTAGTCCATTCTTTCGAATACTGCATGGACATACGCTATGCATGTAACTAGTCCCCTTTTGATGGACACTTAGATTGTTGCTTTTTCTTCTTCAAACAGTGCTGTAATATCCTTGCATAATTCTCTTTGGGCCCGTGATGACCACTGAGAAATAAATCTAATGCTGGAGAGTACCCATTCAAATGGATGGAGTTCTGATTATAGTGATTAGAGAGGGCAAACACGGTCATGTTTCTTTCATGAAGACTGGCTTTCTCTTCTTTTTCCTCACCCATAATGTAAATTCGAATTTTCTGCGGTGTGCTGCACAGCATGAAGCATCTTGATTTACACATGAAGTTGTAGGTTCTAAATGATGTTCGTTGCATTTGTCTAATACTAATTACTTCTTCCTTGTCATGATCACCTTTGAAATTAGTTGTGTAGTTTTGTGCTCAGTGCTTATCTCTCTTAGTAGCTGACAAGCTCCATGAGGCCAGGGAAGGACTTGAGGTTGTTGAAAAACCCTAAACTCCTCTGATCTTAGGAAAAATAACTGCCATATTATTTTAACAGCATGTAGATACACATTCCTAGTGTAGTTTGAATGGGAAATATGAAGGGGAAAAAAAAAAGAAAGGAAACAACCCATGAGAGTTGGGGTTGCTATTTCTGACCAAGCTGGAATTGGGAAATACCAGAAGTCTCCTGGGGAATCTCATTTCACCGGAAGATGATCGTGTTCTCTTGGCTGAAGAACGAACATGTATTTCTGTGTATATAAAACTTGCAGACCCAGACAGAGGGCCAGTCTACCTTCTGGCTTAGCCTGCCATTTATTATCATTCACAAGGTGGTGTTAGATGCTCAGCTTTTAAAGGAACTGGCTTTTCAGCAGTATTTGTACCCTTGAGAGTAGATAGAGAGAGCTCTGTGTTGTATATTAATCAGAGCTTTCACGACTTGCTTTGAATGGTATTCGGAATGTGTCTGGGAGTGTGGTGAATGAACTCTGCCCAAAGTGTGCTCTATTATTTATTACTCGGGAGTCTTTCCATCTGAGACATAGGCTGAAATTAAAGGAACCAGATGCCTACCTTTAATAACCCAACCTTCTTCCCAGTTTCTGCTCCCTGTGCACCTCAACACCAAAAAGGGTTCCAGGATTTGATACCTCATCAGAGTCAGTTTGCGTTTAAAGTTGCTCAAATTTGTATTTTTAAACTCCTCACTCTTTCTGTGGACGTGTAGATCTCAGAGCACACCATGCTAGGCAAACATTTAGCAAACGTGCCTGGAAGCTGTTCCTTCTAGAACTGCTTCCCCTCCCTTTTCCCAGCTGGCAAATCTTACTCATCCTACAAAACCCAGTTCAAGTGTCACTTCCCCCTCTGCCCTCCCTGACCGTCCCAGGCAGTGAGTCACCTCCTTTTCTGTGCTCCCACCATCCTTTCTGTAGATCTCAATCACATGCATTCCCAGTGGGGGCAAAATTGTCCCCAAGGGGGCAAAAATTTGTTCATGGGGGACAAAAATATTATTTTTCTAATGAATATAACACAGATATACATACAATACATAAACAGATATACAGTATATAAAATTTCACGGTGGGGAGAAGATTAGGAAAAAGATACCTAAAAATGCTTGATTTTAGGGTGGCAATAATGAGAAAAGATTGAGAAACACTGCTTTGTCATAACACTAGCCCTTTGTGTGACCATCTTTACTCTGAATTATATACTGTGTATATCTTACAAGTGAGAAAACCCCAGCCTCTAGCATAGTCCTTGGCACACATTGGCATTCGCTACTTTTTCACTTGAAGGAACAGATCATGATTGAGAGGCTTGCTTCTAAGCGTGACTGCTCCACACCAGAAACTCCTGCAAAAATCATTTTTTATACCAATTCCCAGGATCTGCCTCCAGAAATTCTGCCTTACTGGATCTGGAGTGGGGCCTGGGCAGATGTATTCTAAAATGCTACTCAGGGGGCTGGATTTGAGAACTATTGCTCCAACCCAAGAATCACTTTCCTTTTCTTTTGAAAAGGGCTCCATTTATAAAAACAAACACAGAAACAAAATAGGTGCTATATGCATCTGTTGACATGCCCGTGCCAATCAGACCACGGACCACCCGTTTCCGTTCAGGGCGCCATTTTCTAAGAGGAACATCGGTGGGCACCAGCATTTCCGGAAAAGATCAATGACATGTGCTCTCTCCTTGGTGAGGATTTTAGCCTTGGGGATTGTGTGAATGTGGCAGGCAGCACGGGCTGGCTAAACACCAGGAAGGCCGTCGGCAGGGTTTCTTTTGCTAGCCTCTGAACAAGACGGACAGAGATGAAAGGTTAGGTGGTTTGGGGACCGAATGAATGTCTAGGGTGCTGGTTGATGGAAGTGTTGAAGCGTGATTTTCAGTGGCATGACCTGAACTCTTTCTTTAGTCCTGTCCTGGAAAAAATCACTTCAATCATTTGAATGGCGGAATGGGAGACACACATCAAGTCTATGGCTGACACTTACTACAGAGGAATAACAAATGTGTAGAACAACAATTCTTTTATTTTTTAGTGAGGAAGATTGGCCCTGAGCTAACATCTGTTGCCAATCTCCCCCAGCCCCCTTTTTTTTCTCCCCAAAGCCCCAGTACATCGTTGTATATCCTAGTTGTAAGTCATTCTAATTCTTCTATGTGGGACGCCATCACAGCATGGCTTGATGAGCAGTGCATAGGTCTGTGCCCAGGATCCGAAATGGCAAACCCTGGGCCGCTGAAGTGGAGCTCGCAAATTTAACCACTTGGCCATCGGGCCGACCCCAGAACAACAATTCTTTAACAACCACCTGGTAGGTTAGAACAGAGGTTCTCAACCCTCTCATAATATACCCTCCTTCTATAATATATTTTGTAACGCTGCTTCTGTTATTGTGAAATGAACGTGGTAGTTAACGTAAGCTACTTATATATGTAATTCCCAAACATCAATGTAATGCCCTAAATGTAAGGAGAAATGAAAGTAATTTTAAAATAAAACTACCCTAGGAGACATAATGCAGTACAATCAGTTCTGCCACAATACTTTTTGAAAACGTGAGTTCCAGCACGACCCATGTATAAGGGAGCAATCTGAACATTTGTGTTAGCTTACGTGTGATTTCATCCATGGGAAATAGAAAGTGAACCCAGAAAACTGCACCCAGGTGAGTTCAGCCTGTAGACTACCCAGTACTTGAGTATGCACATGACTCAGACATGACCAGCTGCCTCGGTTCACCTGGCGTTGGAAGCCACACCCACCCAGATCTGGTGTTCCAACTCCTTCTGACTCAGACATCCTTCCTCTGCTTCGCAATGACGCCCGCGCTGCAGCCCCTCCATTGCCTATCCTTACACACGCAAAGCAGGTCTTTTTCAAGTAACACGCTACTTTTACTGTGGTACTTATGTTTTTCTTAACCATTTAACTTGTGTAAAACTGTGCACCATTTTTGTTGGGTCCTTTTTTTTAATGTGTCACTGTCAGTGTTTTTGCACACTGGGCCCCTCATTCCGCTTTCCCCATAGGCTCTGCGGTTTTTATTGTGCGATTTGGTGAGTGAGGTGACTTTTTTAGGAGTGTGTCTATTGTGTTAGAGCAGAACTGCCTGTACTCAGATGCTTGCCTCTGATATAGTGCATTAGTTTGGATATAGGAGACGTAAGACAATATTCAATTGAATGATGTTGACGTTTTTTCTTTATATCAGACATTTTGAAATAGGGGGAAACAAGTCTCTTAGTCCACATGCATAGACTCACCTTACTATAGAGCTCAAACGTAGGCCAATGCAGTTGAGACCTGCTGATGACTCAGATACCAGTAGCGGCATTGTCAGAAACGATGCCATTTTCTAAAATGGTGAATAACTTCTAAAGTTCTGAATGAAACAAAGCATACCTCTCCCTGGTTTTACACAGTAGTTGCTTTCCTGGAAAATTCATTTGCATTAATCCCACACACAAAAAATACCTGTATTTATAACGGAAAATGAAATTCGATTCTGACCAGTTATGTATAAACATATTTTTTTCCTTTATAGGAATGGCATGGAGGAAGTGAGACAGTCCTCTTATCCACAGTGAGACAGGCAAGCCCCTGCCACTAAATAACAGTGATACCTCTTCCCATCGTGTGACAACCCCGGCCGCCCCCACAGATTTTCACCACGCCCTCTGGTGAACCACTGGGCTATTGCATCAGACATAGGATAAGCTATAATTAGGATCAATGTGGGTTCTTCACTTAGGCTGAGAAAATAGCTACAGAAAACAGAATGGAGGAAAGTGATTCAGCACAAGAAAGGATAAGAAGAGTTCAGAGATGTTTGTTGGCAGTAGATGGAATATGAGTAAATAGTTTCGCGTGACCTAATACCCTTAGGCTGATGGGAAGGAGTGCAAAACTAGGTTGCGCTGTTGAGCAGAAGTACAACACAACCACAGATGTGATTTCAAATATTCTAGTAGCCACATTAAAAAAATAAACACATGAAGTTAGCTTTATAAATATATTTAACTTAACTTACCCAAAATAATATTTTTTCTAGATGTAATCAATATCAAAAGCATATTAATCAGATACCATTTATATGTATATTTATATTGTCTCCCTAATTCTGTGACTATTTTACACCTAGAGCACGGCTCACATTTCAAATGTTCAGGGGTTCTATGTCACTCCCAGCCAGGTCTTATTTGGTTATCACAGGGTTTAAAAATTAAAATGTGAACTCTGTATTTTCTAGGATGCTGTTGAGGGCAAGTTGAGAAACCTCAATTCAAACTCCCTTAAACAATGAGAACATTTATTGTCTTAAGTCAAAAGTGAGGGTGCACTCGAGGATTGGTCGGTTCAGTACTTCATGATGTCATTAAGGACGTGCGTTCTTTCGATCCTGACTTTCTCAATGTGGGGCACACTCCTCTCACGGTTGTAAGGTGGCATCCAGGAGCAAGATGGTGGTTCATGCTTCCTTGCTTGTGTCCCAAAGGAGGGATGAAGACACCTCTCCCCCAAACTTGAAAATATCCATTCTTCCCTTCAGTCTTATTGGGCCCAAATGCCGTGTCCTAATTGGCTTACACAAATCACCTGGGTCAGACTATTGGATTTTCTTGTGATGAATGGAAGAATGCATTTAGGCATTTCCTCATCATTTGATCACCATAGAGACACGAGTTCTTATTGTTATATACTTGACTTCTTCACTCATTTACTCTACCTCACTGTCTCTGGAAGTGTTTGAGTTTGTGATCTCGCCATAAAACCTAGACTTCAATAATTTTTGGCCAAGCCATACACGCAACGTTGCATTTAATGTTGATTTAAGGGGATGTAAAAAATGGAGTAGGTTTAAAGGAGAGAGCTGCGGTGACAAAGGGAATTGAAATCATATTACATGAGAAAAGTTGAAGGAAATGGTGAAAACCCATGAGAAGCGGAAGGCTGGGGGCTGGGCGTAGGCCATCTTGCATGTCTTACAGAAGATAGTACGTTTACTTGGAGCAGTTTTCTGCTCCCATCAACTTAGCTGCCTCTAATTTGTTCTGGACCTGGAAACCAGATAATTAAGCCTGTTAGAATAACATGTGCTATAAGAACAAATAGTCTGTGAATCAGACGCTGGGGTGCTTGCCCACAAACAAAGTATTTAAGCATCAATCCGTGAACTTGGTTACCCTCCATCCACCTCTCTCATCTCATTCCTTTTTGATATGTTTGAGGCCTTGAGCTTAGTTCTGAGTAGGTAATATGATTTTATCATTTTCTAGAATATGTTAAAAATTTATGAATGTTCACTAGTAAATGATAATATTAATCTTTATTGATACTTTGAGCTAAGTCTTAAATTATCTGCATTCTTAAATTCTCCCCAACCCTATGAGGTAGGTACTATCTCTATTTTACAGATGAGGAAACTGAGGCTTAGGGAGAGAAATTAACTTACCTAAAGTCATAGAGCTGGAAGCCACAGAGCTGGGATCCAGGACTGGCCAACTTCAGAGCCATGATCTTAAATATTACCCAAGGCATGTTTGGGGAAGGCTCTGTCTTTGACATACAATATCTCAGGAAGAGCAAGTACCCTTCTCAATTCCCTATGATGCCACTGGGACACACCGCTGAGACAGAGGGGTCATGATTTTGACCTGATGTGGCATTTTTTCCCCACTTTCTGAGTGGCCTGCTCCTATCAGGGATATGTGAAATTATTTTACCAGGGGTGAAATTTTCAATTAATTTCATGGGCTCACACCTGTGTCTACCTTTGCCTGATTCTGCCTCTTCAAAGATGGTGAGGCCCTCACAAAGTAGTGCACATCAAGGAGGTTGGTCCATACTGAGGAAATCAGACTTTGTCTCAGGGCGGTGGATACCATTAACACACTCCTGAGAAGGGGAGTGCTGAAGCCAACTTTACAATTTGTAAGGATTGCTCTGGCTTATTTTGGGGCGATGGGGGGTAAAAGTGACCAGGCCAATACAGTTCAAGGGGACCTCTTCCCCAGGGACTATTTTTGCATCATCGCCAAGTTTCAGCCCCGCTCCACACAACACCATAGTCCCCTACATCATATGTCAGGGAGATGGAGGGAGGGAATGTGTTCAGAAAAGAGGGGATCAATCAGCTAGCCAGTGCCCCTTCACCCTTTGACTTGGGAGACCTGTGTTCATTTCCCTAGGGCACTCTCGACGTCGTGGGCCACTGCCCACAAGCCCTGAAGGACACAGATTTTAACAGCTGTGTGGGCAATTCATGACCAAATGAACACTCAAATTACATAATAACTAGGGGGAGATTAGAAATCTTTCTAGGTCAAAGGGAGTGTAGGCCATTACTATTTTATGGAAGGAAATTCAGGATCGAGGGATGAACCATTCCTCAACTCCAGAGCTGTTCTAACAACTAACGTTGACCATGCGCTTACTGTGGGCCATGCATTGTACAGAGCATGCCATAGAAGTTGTTGTACTTAATCCCCACCGCAAACATCTGAGGGAGTATTCTTGCTCCCGTTCTGCACATGAGTACATTGAGGTCTCAAGCGGTCAAGTGACGTTCTCAAGGTTGCATGATAGTAAATGGCAGAGTATAATTCAAACCTAAGCTGTCTGACTCCAGGTCCCAACACCCCAATGGCTCTGGATTCCCCGATGTTTAATCCAGGAAACCTGAGACTGTCTCTGTCCACAAAACCATTGATGCTATACTATGAAATGCATTGCAAGGTTGAGACTCCTGCCTAACCACCCTGTAGCCCTGGCCAGGAGTCACCTGGTCTAATCACACACCACACAGACAGACATGTAAATGCCTGATCTTAATATTCCAGTGTGAGGTGTGCCATTGGGCAGTACACAGCCAGTTGTCAAGCAAATGGCCTTAGCGGTTGAGTGTTAAACCATCTCTACAAGGTATAAATGAATAATAGTGCAGAAAGAAAGAAGTTTGCTAGATGCGAGATGCCAGCTGTAATTTCAAGAAAATGTTGATTGCATGCTTTCGGAACTATTTCACAAAGCCTTGCTCCAGTACAGATTTTCCTTGTAAGGTAGCATGAAAAAAAAAGAGAGATTTTTATTTTGACTTGGTGTTTATTGTTTCTCCGTCAGCAGCTGTGCCGATATGGTGTTGATTATGTGGAGAAGAATTATTTTGATTATTGACAGTTGGCATTCTTCTCATAATTTGGAGTTCTTCTTCTCAGAATTGTTGCCTCACCTCCTCTCCTGTCTGCACATGAATAAAAATCTAAAAAGCACTTGCCAGGATCCTTACCCAAGGCAGCTGTGAGGAGGAATGGAGCTGGAAGTTCAGGCACAATTGAATGTGAAACTCTCCCTGCCAGTTGTGCCTTTCTCTCAGCGTCACTTGAGAGCAGTGGAGCGCGAGGGGCTCATCGCGAAAGTCTGCAGGGCTCTCTGTGAGGAAGCCGTGCCCTCTGTTGTGGATTGCCTCCCTGCGTCTTTGTCTGCTGGCTGGGCGCCCCATCTCTCCTAGGCATTCAAAACTGCATGGATTACCAGTCAGGGTGGCTAAAATGAATAGTCTGGGCCACTTTCCATATGTTTTCTTAGAAAAAATAATGCTTAAGAAACAAACATGATCTAAAGATCCCTCCTTCATGTACTTTTCACCTGCCATGCGTCACAGGTTCCTTTGGTCTCCCGTGCTACACCCCCCTGCCTACCTCTAGTTCAGCCTCACATAGGACACACCGCAAATGGCGGAATCCCACCTCGAGCTTTCTCTCTCGGGGGAGTTAGCAGCCCTGTGCATGAAGCCCCAGGAAAATGGCCCAGCTTCTCCTTCTCCGGGTGGGTGGTTCCGAGAGGCCCTTTATCTGCTTCTCAGAGATCCTGGTGGAATCAAACCCTCTTGTCTCCAGCAGTGACCCCAAGGTACTTCCTTATCTTGGCTTTCCCTGCTTCTCTGATCACCTCCCAAATGAACACATGCACCCAAGTCCTTCTCTCAGGCTCTGCTTTTGGGGAAACACAAAATAAAACAGTAAAAAAAAGATTTTTGCCCACTGAATTTGTTTCTCTTTTCTCTTTTCTCAGATCTTATCCATTTCTATTATTTTGGAGTAAGTATTAAAATCTGTTCTTTAAAAAAAATGTAAGTGTAATATAAGCGCATTGAAAAAAGTTTTCTATCTATACACATAACATGTACATATGTTTTTACTTTATATTGTGTATATATATTTATACATATATGTATATATTTATTTTATACATATGTATATATATTTTTATATATGGAAATAGGTGTGCGTGTGTGTGTGTATATTTTTTTCATGTGAAAGTTATCTCTGTGGAGCAAGTACATGATGGGCAGAACTGAGTCTTGAGTCAGACAGCCCTGGGACTGAACTGTGCCCTGCAGCGTTCAAGTCTTGTGAACTTGACATTATTCACCCTCCCTAGGTGTTAGTTCCAGCTCCTGTAAGATAGAGTGAGCATTTTTACAGGGTTGTTATGCATATTAATTGCCATTGTGCATGCTGCACGCTAGCACGGTTCTGAGCATTTAGCAAGCACTTAGCATATTTCAATGATTGTTATAAGAAACAAAACAAACTTCTCCACTAAACCACAATACACCCCGTCCTCTTTGGGGGGGGGCAGTGGGAGGGGGAGGAAACCACTGTTTTTGCATGTTTCTTTCCAGAACTTTTTTAATGTTTATACAATCTTTCTAAAAAAAGTGTATATCCATATGCACTTTCATATAGCTTACTTTCTTTCTCTTTTATGCATGTGGGACCATAGTGTACATATTCATCTGCATTTTGCTTTTTTGAAAGTTAATACTATATCTTGGGCATCCTCCTATGTCAGAGTATATATATCTATTGCATTTAGAAAAATGGCCCCATGGCATTCCCCTGCACGAATGAACCTATTTGTGACAGTTAATTTTATGTGTCCACTTGACTGGGCCATGGGAGGCCTAAATATTTGGTCAAATGTTATTTTGGATGTTTCTGTCAGGGTGTTTTTGGATGAGTTTAACATTTAAATCGTCTGATAGACTGAGTAAAGCAGATTGCCCTCCCTGATGTGGGTGGGCCTCATCCAGTCAATTGAAGGTCTGAATAGAACAAAAGGTTGCCCCTCCCCTGAGTTAGGAGGAATTTCCTCCTGCCTGGTTGCCTTCAAGATGAGACATTGATTTTTTTTCCTGCCTTTTGACTCGAACCGAAGCACTGGCTCTTCCTGGGTCTCCAGCCTATTGGCCTGTGGACTGGAACTATATACCATCGGCTCTTCTGGGTCTCCAGTTTGCTGACTCCAGATCTTGGGGCTTGTCAGCCTCCGTAACTGTGTGGGCCAATTCTTTATAATAAATCTCGCCCCCTCTGCCATCTCTCTCTCTCTCTTCCTTTATATATATATACACATGAATTAATAAGGGAAACATTAATACATCATATATTAATAGGGGAAAGGACAAAGCAATGGTGTATTAGTCAGGCTTTTCCAGAGAGACAGAGCCAGTACTCGCGTATCTGTACGAGGGGAGCTGCTGAGACATCTGTGGTTCTGTTATGGGGACTCTGACTCTCTTAATTCACCAGAGACGTCCCCATTCCCACCAGCACCTTTAAATAGATCGGCCTTCTTGGGCTCAGTCTTCCTTCTTGATTTCCAGGCTCACGCCTACTGTTTAAGGATATGGTCCCCAAGGATGTCGTGATGATGCAGGATAAAGTCCCTCTTGGGAGGATGACAGTCCTGGTTCCAAAGTTGACCCTGGGGAGCTGTTAGAAGAGTGCTCTTTGGAAGTGCCTGTGCCTTCTCTGAAGATATTAGACAACTAAGAATAAGACCTCTTGGCAATATGCAAGTCCTTCAATGTAGTATTTCTGAAGGCTGGAGACAGATTACCCAAAGCCAAAACTCTTAATCTGTGATTTTACTTCAAAATCACTTTGTCCTGGCTATGCCTCATGCCCAGCGTCAGCAGGAGCCCTGAACGTGTTGTCTCTCCAGCCCCAAGGACGGCGGAGCTTAAAAGGGAACCACGTGCAGTTTAGGATTTCCCAGCTCTTCTCCTACCTGGACATAAAAGGAGAAGATTCCTGGTGTTGGATGCTCTGAAGTGAGGGTCTTCAGGGTGGAGGGGACTGCCCCTCTGCTGAGTGACCCTATTTCGATCTACCGAGCCCAGTATGAGCTGCTGTGGCTCTCAGGGACCAACTATTCAGACAAGCCCCTCCTCTTGAATGCCACGAGCAGGGCATTAAGGAGAATTCAAGATTTTAAGCCCTGTGGGTTTGTTTGCTCACTCTTTTAGAGACCATGGTTACTAACAGTGCAAATCCTGTAGTAAGTGAAGATAAACTGAAATCTATATTTGAAAGTTGGAAGACACTCAATGACAAAAAAGACTATAAGGTGGGGCTGGCCCCGTGGCCGAGTGGTTAAGTTCGCGCGCTCTGCTGCAGGCAGCCCAGTGTTTCGTTGGTTCGAATCCTGGGCGCGGACATGGCACTGCTCATCAGACCACGCTGAGGCATGCCGCAACTAGAAGGACCCACAACGAAGAATATACAACTATGTACTGGGGGGCTTTGGGGAGAAAAAGGAAAAAATAAAATCTTTAAAAAAAAAAAAGACTATAAGGTGAATAAAGACAGTATCTGCTCTCAGATTTATTTCTCAACCATCCTTCTTTATGTTAGCTGTGAGGTGTACCTTGACATCCTTTTGGTTGCTTTTCCTCTGACAGTCAGTCACTCTGGGAAGAAACTATGTTCTCAAGAGACAGTCTGGTGTCATGGTTAAGGTCACAGGCTTTATAAAGAGCTGAGTTAGAATGTCCACTCTACCAATTCTAGCCGTGGGAACTTGGGCACGTTCCTTAAGCTCTCAGATAATAGTAGCATCTCTTTCATGATGTTCTCGAAAGAATTAAATGAGATAAGACAAGTAAAGTGCTTAGGTTCATACCACACCAACAGTAAGTGGTCAATAAATGTTAGTTGTTAGTTGGGAAATAGGGACAATATCATGCTCTTAGGGATATTTTGAGGATTAATGAGATGCTTGTAGAGCATTTAGATCTCTACCTGACAGAGAGTAAGCAATAAGTGCTCACCATTGACATCACTGTTGTTGTTATTATGTCTTATTTGTAAAATGTGGATAATGTAATTAACTCAGCAGAGTTGTAGAGACTAATTGAGATAGTGTGTGTGAAGTATTTAGCACTGTGCCTGGCACAGAGTGAGAACCAAATAAATGTTAAAGTCCTGAAGGACAGAAACTGTCTTATTTACACCTTTATCCCCAGCACCTGGCCTCATGGTTGACACACAGAGAGTATCCAATAAATATTTCGTAAACAAATGAATGAATAACTGTATTATTAATTAGGTTCTCTTCTACCCCAAATGTAAAAGGAGATCTTGGAAAAAAGTTCTGCTCTCCTTTAGAATCTGTTGACCCCTGAAAAATGAGGAATAAAATAAACCCGAGGAGACAGGATGTTCCCAAACTCTGAGATCATTGTCATAATCCCCTACATTAGAAAGGTCTTTATGGTTCACAAAGAACTTTCACATCCATTATGTCATTCAACATAAAAAAATAAAAAGACAGGCAAGAAATGTCCTTAGGGTCGGCCTGGACAAGGAGCTCAATCGCTTACGAGTGATTTAAAACCTACTCCGTCTTGCTACAGATATTGCTTATAGAAAACTTCAGGCACAAAAATGCTACCCAGCTTGATTTAGCTTAAAGAAACCTTTTGTGATCTTATAAACAAACACAGCCCAGTGGGAACCTGAGAGGAATTTCAGAATTTTGAAGATGAGCTGAGTGAATTTGCTCAGAAATGGGACGTATTAAAACAATCTCTACCAAAGGAGTCAAACAATAAAGAGATTGACTCAGAAGAGAACAAAAAGGCCAGTGCCACTTACTGGTGAGCCGTGAGCTCCTGACTCATTATGACTGTTGACTGCATAGCAATAATGTTTGGGAACATTGCAATCTCTAGAGCGGGCTTATAATGATGTTCATCTGCTCATATGGATGGATGGCCTTACATAAACTCTGACTGCTCATGGAAAGAGCTTCTTATCCTTAGAGTACACTATCAAAATGGGACTGAGCAAGGCTGATTAAAAGACGTTTTTGTGAATATAAACGTCAGCTTTTAAATGCCTGTCCTCTGATATAATACTGTGTGTTCATGCATGTGTGGGTGAATGTGTTTTGACCTTATGTCCTCAGTGAGTGGGTTAAGCTAGTTGATTAACTGAGTTACTGAAAGACAGACAAGGGCTGTATTGGTCAAGATTCTCACAAGAAACAGATGGTTCAAATGGAGTTTCTAACGGTTCAAATGAAGGAAATTTATTGACCAAGATATAAGCAAGGTTGCTCCCAGATGATTCAAATGGGGAGAAAAAAGGACTGAAATATGGGCAGGGTTACGAAAATGGACAAAGGATGGTGAGTGAGGTCCCTAGGGACTAGCAATAAGAAGGAGCTGTTTCAGTCCCTAAGGTGAACACAGCATTATGGGAACCCCGTGAGAACTGGCAGTGTGGAGGAGCCATATGCCATCACAGATGCGGTGAAGCAGGGAAGAAATACTCTGGCCTCTCTCTCCTTTCACTCTCTGACTTCCTGCAGGTACTTCCCATTGGTCAAACCTAACTGGATGCTAGCAGGTGAGGGAACCTGGGAGATGCAGTCTTCTGGGGCTCCCTGGCACAGAACAGGGCAGAAAAGAATGGATCTGGGTGTCACATATGTGTGTCACATCTGTCCCACAGATCTGGGATCACATCTGAGTGATCTGGGCCATATCACCTTTGTTGCAACTGCTTTGCCATTGTAGGGTAAAAGCAGCCACAGATAATAAGTAAATGAGTGATTGTGGCTGTGTGTGAATAAAACTTTATTTATAAAACAGGCAGTCGTCCAAATACAGAGTTATGGTTTGCTGACACTTGGCCTCAGAAAATCGTTGGTGTGTTGAGCCCAGCAGAAACACAGTCACTCAGCTTCTGAGTAGCAGCAGACAACAGCAGCAGTGTCCTCATTAAATCTTTTCGGTAAAGGCCTTCCTCCTCCTGGTTTCTGCCCTGGGTGTCACATAAATGGAAGCAATTGCCCCCAAACAGGCTTAACACACCCCAGGGTAAACTTGGGAGGGTGCCTTTAACACACTTGAAATGAGGACATAGATAATTCAATTGAATACATAAATGATTCAAGCCAATTCCAGTAGTGTGTGTGCATGTGCACAAGCGTGTGTGCTGTATTGTACGTCATGAGCGAAAGGCAACATGAGGATTACGTGTGTGGATCAGATGGGCACAGCCCAAAGGCATGCAATCTGTCTCCCGGTTCAGCCAGCGGACTTTGTGGTGGATGTGGGCCCACTCAAGATTTTAGGCAATTTCAGATGGGAGTGGAAATAAAACAGTGACCACGCAGATGACAACAAACAGACATTGGCAGAGACTCCCCTGCAGGCAGGGGAGAGGGGAAGCTTTATAGTGAAAAAGGAGAAGACTTCAGGGGTGTCCTTATTGGGGGCTATCGGCAAAGGGAAGCTTGAGGTGTCTAACTAGAGGAAGGGCATCCTCTGTGATTGGTTCCTGGAGTGTATCTGGCTTTCTCTAGTTGGTCCTGAGTTGGAGAAGGAGACAAAAACTAGGCAAGCTGGGCATTCCTGACCAAGTCCTGCCTGTTTGGGGCCGATTGCTGCAGAGTTTGTGGTTTGGCTTCCTGGATTGGTCGCTGCAGAGCTTGTGGGTCAGAGTTCTATTGTCATATGTGGTCGGGCCATTGACCTTTTGTATATTCAGTCTGTCACATTATACAGGATACTGTTGACTCTGTCCTGGCTGTGCCACCTCCTGGATGACGTTAGGACAGGAAGAGCAGCCAGCTCCTCTGCTCTGCTCTGTGCCAACTCACACAGGCCACCACGACCATGAGCATTTCCCTTTCCACCCATGCAGCCATGCAGGTGACTCAAAATGGATCTGTAGCTATCTGATTATCACGACACTGACTTAATCAGTGTTGCCAAGAGAAGCTACAGCCTAACTCCCTGAATTCCCCATAAAACAGCCTTAAGTCAACCCTTTTACATAAATCTCAAATTCTTCCCTTAATAACCTCATTCTTTGCAGCAAATCCCCTCCTAATTCCTTCCCAGATCTCCCCGTGAGGTGGACCCAACCGGATAATGCGTGGATTCTTTTCCAGTGATTCATTACCTCATTTGCATGGCATTCTTCTCACTCTACTTTTGTCGCTGTAAGAGACATCCTGGAGCCTGGATGACCCAGAGTGGAATGAACCTGGTGAAAACTCCATTGAGGCCCACACAGATGTGATCAGGTTCCTTCTGTGTTCCAGGTTTCTGTCATGTGTGGTTAAAAGATTGCAAACCCTCTCTCCAGTCTATTTTTTCTTTTGACCTTCGTTCTTCCTTCCTACAAGGTTTGTCTTTCTCTCTTCAACATTTGGCTGAATCGTCCAGTTTGTCATGAATTTGCTCAACTACTGGATGCCTCTCTCTCCTTCTAAAATAAAATAGACAACCCTCTGAATTTCGTTTCTGGTCATCGCTTCCCTCTCAACAGACACTACCCTCTCTGCTCCGAAGCAGACAAGCCCTGCAGGCAGTTCATTTTTATGTGTGTGAATTTGCTCACCTGAGTCAAGTGATAAAATTGTCTTTCACAGACTTGCAAACCCCTGGACCAGGAAGGGGTCTCAGAGGTCAGGGAGGCTAATATTCTCCAAATGTGATACATAACTCACTGGGGGTATGCAAGATGCTGTCAGCTAAACTTTCAAAATAATGTTAGTTGTTGTATACTTACTTTAATTCTATTAGAAAAAAATACATAACTGGTATATGAAACTGCATGAGTTCATAAATATTACTGTCTAGGATGAGCCTGCAGCAGATGGTGCCTTAGAAACCTGTTGTACCCAGTATATATGAATTGCAGGTGCTGACAGGTCATACTTAGATGTGACAAAGATCATGAAAGTAGAATTTTTGGAAGCACTGATATGCTCTATGCTCCTCAGTGCTACACAAAAGGAAACTGAGGCTTTGAAAAGGAGAAAGGTTTGTCCAAGCTCACTCAGCTCGATAGACGCAGGACTAGGGTTAGATCATGATTGCCCAGATTCCCAATGTTCCTTCATTCATTTTCCAAAGACTCCTTCTTGGCAACCGTGAGTTCAGCTTAAGAACGGATACCATGATCAACAAAGGCACCTTGGGGATTAATTTTCAAAAGCACAAGAAGCTGGACACAAGCCTGTTCAACCACATGGTGAATTACCTGAGTGAGTCCAAGAGCCTCATTTTCAAAGACAAAAGCTGGTCGCTTATTGGATCTAGAACAGCAGAAACTTCACTGGATAACAAGGTAAATGAATGCATCGCACCATTCACTGAAGTGGAGGCCCGCAAGCTGCTGGTTGCTCTGTGTAATGGGAGATTTGGAATGCCGTTAATGGGTTAGTGTAGTTTTTATTGTAAAAGCAAACTAAATTAAACTGATAGTTTTAATTAAATTTGAATTGGCTGTGATTTTACTCAGTTTTAAAGGCCACTTGAGACACCAGCATTACACTTAAAATCTAGTGTTGTAATTAGTGACATCTACATTTATTATAATGGTTACTGCACTTTATTGAATTTCTTCAGGAGTAAACAAAAGCTCAGCATCTAAAGAGCTTGGATTCCAGGCGAAGTTGGCTTTCGGAGCTTGTTTTGTTTCTGTTAGAATGTCAGGTGATGATGTTGATTTTGAAAAGCTAAGTTTGTAGTATAGCCATCCAGCCACAAGCTTAGGACCCTGGGCTCCCTCAAGCCAGAACTGTCCAAGAACATTGCAATTATGCTTTCGATGTACTGTTTATCTGGAAAATCCAAATTGAGTGCATGTTTGAGCACCTCCCTATCCCCCAGTACCTCTAGAGTTCAAGGTCTAGGCATCTAGAATTGGAGACACTTTCAAGCAGCTGTTACTTTGGTGTGGAAATCAGAAGAGCTGTGTGGCAGCTCCAGAAAATGTTGGCGAGGGAGGCTGCTGGCTCCCAAGGAGGGCAGTGCCTTGGTGGCTCACTGTCATCAGTTGTCCCAGACAAAATTGGGGTCCAACACAGTGCTTCTCATGACTTCGCTGTGTGAAGAATCACCTGAGAAGCTTGTTAAAATGCAGTCTTCAGGGCCTCATGTGTAGGAATTCTGGTTTAGCAAGTGCATGGGAGAAAAACCCTCATTTTGAGAAGGTCTCTTCTAAAGCATTAATTAAGTCTAATGAAGTCTTCAAAAAGACCAGGTGGTAAACAGAAATAGGAGTATCTTCTCAAAGGGTCACCATATTCCATGCTCTGATGGGAGGTCTGTGTGGCAACAGTCTCTTAAAAATTGTGGAATGAGTGTGAGATTAAAGCAAAGATTATGTTTTTAATTAAAATTAATAAATGCTTATGAAAATAATACATAGAGAATGACGTCAGCATCAAGGCAGAGTGAGTTCTTTCTTTAGACTCTTCCCACTAAGATACAATGAAAAGGACATTCATGAACCAACAGAGGACACTCACACAATACAATAGATGTGTGAGAAACACACGCAACCATATGTCTGAAGGTGGAGGTGCTGGGCCCTCCAGGAGGCAGTGAAAGGAGGTAAGGGTGTCTCCTCTCCCTCCCCCAATGTCAGTGACCTAGGGCATGGGACTACGCATGGCTCTGAGAGGAGAAAGGGGAGGTGGCATTCCTCTGCAGAATGCCTTCGGTCTCTGAGTTGCCTCCCAGACTGTGGGAAAACTCCACACCAAGGAGGCTAAGTAATTGTGGGGGCATACTCACCAAGACGAGCAGCCCAAGAGGGCAGACAGCGAGTGCACCTGGGATCATGTGCACAAAAGCAAGCACCCCTCCCCCACCAGTTGGCCATAGCAAGGGACCCCCGCCAGAGCACCTATGCATAGTGTCTGTAAAGCAGTGGTGGTGAGTAGGAACATGCAGATGGGCTCTGTAAGCATAGCTTCCAAAGGACAAGCACAGCTGCCAGGGATTGTGGTGGGCTCAGAACACACCACACCTGTCCCCTTTCCCCCAGTGACAGCAGGTGGAATCTGTGACCAGATGCTACCACTCTCCAGAGGTACAAATCCACCCCATCAAATAGTGTGAAGAGGTATATTAACACCCCAAACCAGAAGGAAAATGACAAGCACTCAGAAATCAATCCTGAAGGCACAGAAATTTACAATCTAAATGACAGAGAATTCAAAATAGCTGTCATAAAAAAACTCAATGAGTTACAAGAAAACTGAGAAAGACAGTTGAATGAAATAGTAGTAAAATTAATGAACAGAGGAAATTCTTCACAAAAGAGATTGAAACTATAAAGAAAAACCAATCAGAAATGTTGGAGATGAAAAGCAAAATGAATGAGATAAAGAAAAGTCTGGAATCCTTAAATAATAGAGCTCTTGTTATGGAGGACAGAATTAGCAATTTAGAGGACAGAAATATAGAAATGCTTCAGATGGAGGAGGAGAGAGAACTAAGACTAAAAAGAAATGAAGAAATTCTCTGAGAAATATCCAACTCAATTAGGAAATGCAACATAAGGATTATAAATATTCAAGAGGGAGAAGAGACGGAGAAAGGAGTAGAAAGCTTGTTCAGAGAAATAATAGCTGAGAACTTCCCAAACCTGGGGAAGGAGCTGGAATTACAAGTAAAAGCATCTAATTAACTCCTATTTACGTCAATGTAAAAAGAACTCCTCCAAGGCATATATTAGTAAAACTGGCAAAAGTCAACGACAAAGAAAAAATATTAAGGGCAGCAAGGCAGAATAAAATAACCTACAAAGGAACCCCCTATCAAGTTTTCAGTAGATTTCTCAGCAGAAACCTTACAGGCTAGGAGAGAGTGGAATGATATATTCAAAAATCTGAAAGACAGAAACGTTCAGCCAAGAACACTCTAGCCAGTGAAAATATCCTTCAGATATGATGGAGAAATAAAACTTTCCCAGATAATCACAAGCTGAGGGAGCTGAGGGAGCTCATTGCCATAAGACCTAACTCCCCTCCCCCCACCCAGAAATGATCAAGAAGGCCCTTAGACAAAAAAAAAAAAAAGTGCATTTACAAAGCTCTGAGCAAGGAGATAAATAGACAGAGAAAATCAGAAAATTGCAGCTCTCTATCAGAACAGGTTAGCAAACAATTATAACATTAAAGATAAAGAGAAGGAAAACCTCAAAATTAGCTATAATCACTTCATTTTTTCCACAAACTCACAACACAAAACAGAATAAGTTGTGACAACAATAAGTTAGAGAGGGAAGAGGAAAGGGATGGACCCTTCTTAGACTAAGGAAATAAGAAGCTATCAGAAAATGGAATATGTTACCTATGAGCTCTTTTATACAAACCTCATGGTAACCACTAAACAAACAATCAGGACAGAGACACAAATTATAAATAAAGAGAAAACTGAGAAAACCATTGTAGAGAACCACCAAACTGAACTGGCCATCTGAAACACATGGAATGAGAAACAGGGGAAATATAGAACAACCAGAAAACAAGTGATAAAATGGCAGCATTAAGCCCTCATATATCAATAATCACTCTGAATGTAAATGGATTGAATTCTTCAAAAAAAGACACAGAGTGGGGGCCAACCTGGTGGCATAGTGGTTAAGTTTGTGCACTCTGTTTCGGTGGCCTGGAGTTTGTGGGAATGGATCCTGGGTGCAGATCTACACACTGCTCATCAAGACATGCTGTGGTGGTGTCCCATATGCAAAATAGAGGAAGATTGGCACAGATGTTAGCTCAGGCCCAATCTTCCTCACCAAAAAAAAAAAAAAAAAAAAAGACACAGAGTGGCTGGCTGGATTAAAAAACAAGACCCAACAATACGCTGCCTCCAGGAAACACATCTCAGCTCTAAAGACAAACAGAGGCTCAGAGTGAAGGAATGGAAGATGATACTCCCAGCTAATGATAAATAAAAGAAGGCAGGTATTGCCATACGTATATCAGACAAAGTAGACTCCAAGATAAAAAAGGCAATGCAAGACAAAGAGGGGCAGTATATAATGATCGAAGGGACACTCCACCAAGAGGACATAACACTTATTAATATATATGCACCTAACACAGGGGTGCCAAACTACATAAAGCAACTATTAACAGACCTAAAGGCGATATTAGCAACCATACAATAATAGTAGGGGATCTTAACAGCCCACTTACAGCAATGGATAGATGATCCAGACAGAATGTCAACAAGGAAATAGTGGAGTTAAATGAAAAACTAGATCAGATGGACTGAATAGATATATATAGAACACCCCATCTAAAAACAGCAGAATGCACATTCTTCTCAAGTCCACATGGAACATTCCCAAAGATAAACTATACGTTGGGAAACAAGGCCACCCTAAATAAATTTAAGAAGATTGAAATCATATCAAGCATCTTTTCTGACCATATTGCTATGAAACTAGAAATTGATGACAAGAAGAAAGCTGGGAAAGTGACAAATACGTGGAGAGTAAACAATATGCTACTGAACAACCAATGGATCATTGAAGAAATTAAAGGAGGAATCAGAAAATATCTGGAGACAAATGAAAGTGAATACACACTGTACCAACTCATATGGGATGCAGCAAAAGCAGTCCTAAGAGGGACACCCATAACAACACAGGCCGACCTCAACAAACAAGAAAAGTCTCAAATAGGCAATCTTAAACTGTACCAAGGGAACTAGAAAAAGAAGAACAAGCAAGGCCCAAAGTCAGCAGAAGGAGGGAAATAAAAATCAGAGCAGAAATAATTGAAATTGAAACCAAAAAAGTAGTAGAAAGGATCAATGAAACTAGGAGCTATTTCTTCGAGAAGATAAACAAAACTGACAAACTCTTAGCCAGACTCACTAAGAAAAAAAGAGAGAAGTCTCAAATAAATAAAATTAGAAATGAAAGAGGAGAAATTATGATGGACATCACAGACATACAAAGGATTATAGGAGAACACTATGAAAAACTATATGCCAACAAATTGGACAATTTAGAAGAAAGATAAATGCTTACACGCATACAACCTAAAGCTGAATCAAGAACAAATAGAGAACCTGAATAGACCAATCACAAGTAAAGAGATTGAAACAGTAATCAAAAACTTCCCCCAAAATAAAAGTCCAGGACCAGTTGGCTTCTCTGGAGAATTCTACCAAACATTCAAAGAAGATTTAATACCTAACCTTCTAAAACTATTCCAAAAAACTGAAGAAGACAGAACACTTCCTAACACATTTTAGAAGGCCAACATCACCCTAAACCCAAAGCCAGACAAGGACAACACAAACAGGGAAAATTATAGGCTAATATCACCAATGAACATAGGTGCAAAAATCCTGAACAAAATAGTGGCAAACTAATACAGCAGTACATTAAAAGGATCATACACCATGATAAAGTGGGATTTACACTAGGCCCGCAGGGATGGTTCAACATCTGCAGATCAATGTGATACACAACATTAACAAAATGGGGAGAAAAACCATATGATCATCTCAGTAGATGCAGAGAAAGCATTTGACAAGATCCAACATCCATTTATGATAAAAACTCTCAACAAAATGGGTATAGAAGGAAAGTACCTCAACATAATAAAGCCCATATATGAAAAACCTACAGCCAACATCATACTCACTGGGGAAAAGCTGAAAGCCATCCCTCTCAGAACAGGAACAAGACAAAGGTGCCCACTCTCACCACTCCTATTCAACATAGTGCTGGAGGTTTTGGCCAGAGCAGTTAGGCAAGGAAAAGAAATAAAAGGCATCCAAATTGACAATGAACAGATGAAACTCCTGCTGTTTGTAGATGACACAATTTTATATATAAAACACCCTAAAGAATCCATCAGAAAACTATTAGAAATAATCAACAATTACAGAAAAGTTGCAGAGTACAAAATCAATTATAAAAATCAGTTGCATTTCTATATTCTAATAATGAACTAACATAAATAGAACTCAAGAATAAAATCCCGTTTATAATCACAACAAAAAGAGTAAAATATCTAGGGATAAATTTAGCCAAGGAGGTGAAAGACCTATACAATGAAAACTATAAGATGTTATTGAAAGAAATCGATGATGACATAAAGAAATGGAAAGATGTTCCATGCACATGGATTGGAAGAATAAACATAGTTAAAATATCCATACTGCCTAAAGCAACATACAGATTCAACATGATCAGAATCCCAATGACATTCTTCACAGAAATAGACTAAAGAATCTCAGAATTCATATGGGGCAACCAAAGACCCCAAATAGCTAAAGCAATCCTGAGAAAAAGGAACAAAGCTGGAGGCATCACAATCCCTGACTTCAAAACATACTACAAAGCTACAGTAATCAAAACAGCATGGTACTGGCACAAAAACAGATACACAGATCAATGAAACAGAACTGAAAGCCCAGAAATAAAACCACACATCTATGGACAGCTAATCTTTGACAAAGGAGCTAAGAATATACAATGGGAGAAAGGAAAGTCTCTTCAATAAATGGTGCTGGGAAAACTGGACAGCCACATGCAAAAGAATGAAAATAGACTGTTGTCTTTCACCATACACAAAAATTAACTCAAAATGGATTAAAGACTTGAAGCTAAGACACGAAACCATAAAACTCCTAGAAAAAAATATAGGCAATATGCTCTTTGACATTGGTCTTAGAAGGATCTTTTTGAATATTATGTCTACTTGGGCAAGGGAAACAAAAGAAAAAATAAATGAATGGGACTTCATCAGACTAAAGAGCTTCTGCAAGGCAAAGGAAACCAGGAACAAAATGAAAAGACAACCCACCAACAACCATATATACAACAAGGTGTTAATCACCAAAATATAAAGAACTCACACAACTCAACATAAAAAAAAACCCAAAACAAAACAAAAACAAACAACCTGATCAAAAAAAGGGCAGAGGATATGAATAGACACTTTTCCAAAGAAGATGTACAGATGCTCAACAGGCAGATGAAAAGACGTTCAACAACACTAATAATCATGGAAATGCAAATCAAAACTACAATGAGATGTCACCTCACACCCATTAGAAAGGCTATAATCTCCAAGAGAGAAAATAACAAATGATGGAGAGGATATGGAGAAAAGGGAACCCTCATACACTGCTGGTGGGAATGCAAACTGGTGCAGCCACTGTGGAAAACAGTAAGGAGATTTCTCAGAAAATTAAAAATAGAAATACCCTATGACCCAGCGATCCTAGTATTGGGTATTTATCCAAAGCACTTGAAATCAACAATTCAAAGAGATTTATGTACACCTATGTTCACTTTAGCATTATTCACAATAGCCGAGATGTGGAAGCAGACCAAGTACCCACTGAGTGCTGAATGGATAAAGAAGACGTATACACACACACACACACACACACACACACACACTGGAATACTATTCAGTCATAAAAAAGACAAAACCATCCCCTTTGCAACAACATAGATGGACTTTGAGGGTATTATTTATGTTAAGCAAAATAAGCTAGACAGAGGAAGACAAACACTATATGGTTTCACTCCTATGTGGAAGATAAACAAATGCATGAATAAAGAGAACAGATTAGTAGTTATCAGAGGGGAAGCGGATTGGTGGGTGGGCATAGGGGTAAAGGGGCACATTCGTATAGTGATGGACAAATAATAAGGCACAACTGAAATTTCACAATGTTATAAACTATTATGACCTCAGTAAAAAAATAATACAGAAATGTATAACATAATAGATGAATTACCCTTAATCCATTCAATTCCGCTCCCCAGAGGCAAATAGTTAACTCTCTGGTATATTATCCTTCCAGATATTTGCCTCTTTACTTAAAGCATGGGTAAAAGTAAATACTTTCCTACTGGATGTTCCCTGTTTGTTACTTTGTTCTGAGTTCTGAGGGACTTCCTCTACTTTGTCTTTTCATGTTCTTGGGTTAGTCCTTTTATGTAACATTCTGTTCTTGTTTTATAGATATAATTATTTTCCCAATGTTTTTGAAGATAATGTTTAGGGTTTTTTTTTTTTTGGTACTTTCTCTGTTTGCTCTGTTATCATGTCTTTTGCTTATCTTGATATTCTTCTGGCAAGCTGTAGGCATAGGTGTTCTCATTCATTCATACATAAGAATGAGGCTATAGGAAGGCTGAGTGGAACCCTGGGTGTGACTGTCAGGTTTTTCTTTTGGTACAATAGGCAAGAATCTGGACATTCTGCTTGGGAACTCCTAATGCCAGCATGTGGAGTGCCCTCCACATCCACACTCACCCTTGCTGCCCTGGTTTTCTCTGTTTATTACATTTTTTTAGAGGAAGAGTCCTTGCGGTCGTCATTGTGTTATTTTTCCTCGTGGTTGTTTTTACTGCAGGTAACACCTGCCTTTAGGACATTCTGAACATGCAAGGAGGGGATTTGACTACTCCGTGTGTATAGTTTTAATTAATCCCACTTTCTTCCCGCCTATTCTCATTTATTTCCTGATGTTTATGAATTCCAAACCTTACTGGAGTTTCCTCATTTTAAGACAGAGTGGTCAAAACTCAGAATTTTTCAAGACAGTGAGACATATGCTTCTAAACAGTCTAAAATTCAAACAAGTTGACTGTGAACAAACCACAAATCCTAGTCAACAAACCTGAGTATTTTAGTAGGACCGAGACTTGGGGCACTCCTATGTTATTCAGATGGATTTTAGGTTTAATCTGTGGGAGTTTTTTCTGTAAAGAACCGTGAACTTTGATCAAAGATGAAACAAATCTAAATCGTTTGCCTCTGATTCCTTTAATTCAAACTCATTGACTTGGGATCTACAGAACTTGAGACTACTTAATCATAATCAATCAAACACACAGGACAGAAAAATCCCAAACTCGATGAACATGGAGCCAACAGGAAAACATTAGGTGTGATTTCTTTTTAATCACTATAAATCCCATTACTCTTATTCCTCTTGTCAATGTAAACCTCTGGAGCATCAAACACCAATTTTAGAATTCCAAATTCTGTTCACAAAAGCTATAATAGACAACAAAATATTTTAGACCTTCATAGGGTGTTATAGATCAATTGAAATAATTGAAACAAACTCCTAATTGTGTAGATAAAGAAATGAAGGAAACCATATCGGGAAGAAGTTAAGAATTTTGGCTTTGAATTTGGATAGGCCTGGATTCTCGTCTGCTTTGGCTTAAAAATAATATTGTTGCTTTCTGCTCACACTCTAGTGTCAGAACTAATTAATGGCCCTATCCTAATGGCAGGAGAGTTTAGGGACTCTGCGCTATTTGGTGAGCTCTCTTTGATGGTGAGCTCTGTTTGATGATAAACAAATTAGGACTAGAAGAAAGATAAGGAATTTTGAGCTACGGTTGAGGACTTCACCCACAAAAGTGTTCTATTTTACTTGTGGTTAAACTTAAGATTCCCAGAGGTTGAGCAAACTTTTCAAGATGCAGGAAGCATTAGGAGCAGAACTGAATTTTGTTCTTTCTACTTAACCATCCCGACTCTCTTTTCCTGTAGTACCTTTTCAAATTATTTCTGTGACGTTTTTCCTCCTAATTGCGGAATTGTTTATTATCACCTAGAAAGAATGTCTTTCAACGAAATGTATGAGCATGTAAATTTTATGATAATGAGAAACATTTCCTCCGAAAACTAGGATGGAGCATCTGGAAACATAAAATGCACATTAAAATGACTGAAGAGACCCCCCCTCTCCTCCCAATCAGAGTAATTAAAGTTTGGTTGCAAAGATTTGTGTTAAGATCAGGGAATGCTTCTTTAGGTTCTGTAATGGTGAAGTCTTGTCACAACGACAGAACAGTCTTCTAACATTCCATTGATGCTTCATTGTTGAAGAGGATTCTTCTAGAACCATGATTCTGAACCATGAGGTGTCAACAAAATTGTGTGAAGTAAAGCTATCTCCCAACTAGATGGACTGCCATTTTGGTGGACTGAAAATGGCCACACTCTTTAACACACTTTCTAGTGTGAGGTAGGGTCCCATAGGGAGAATGGGCTTAGATCAACAGAATATGGGCGCAGGGACACTGCACCAGTTTCCAGGCCCAGGCTAAGCAGTTTCCATTTCCTATCGGTTAAAATGCTTGGTCTCAGATCCTTAACCTTCACGTGGACAGGCTTGAAACTCCAGCGGCGTCCAGCTTTCCAGTCATTCCTGTCAAGGCACCAGACATGGGAAAGAAGCAGCCATCTTGGAGGAAGATCTCTCCAGCCTCAGTTGCCCCACCTAAGGCCACACAGAGCAGAGACAAACTACCTGTCTGAGCCCTTTCTGAATTCCTGGCCAACAAAACTGCGAGCAAAATAAAATGGATGTTTTAAGCCATTAAATTTTTGGGTGCTTTGTTACGTAGCAGTTGATAAATGGTACATCCATCGCCTGTGGTTTCTGTCTAGTTATGAGTGTAAGCTCTGGAACCAGACTGCTGGGGTTTGGATCCTGCTGCCAAGACTTGGTAGCCATGAGATTGCGAATTATTTTAATTCTCTTTGCCTCAGTTTTTCCATCTATAAAATTAAGATACTGGAACTTGTCTCATAAGGTAAGGACTCATGAGGACTAGCCACATTAATTCTCGTAAAGTATGTTCATTAAGTATTTATCAACAAGTGCTTTTTTGAGGACTTGCCAAGTAGCAAGCACTGTTCTAGGCTCTAGGGTCATAAAGGTGAAAAAAACAGACCGAAAGTCCTGCCCTCGTGACATTTACCTTCTAGTGAAATGTTATCAGTATGCCATATACATTTAAAATGAACAACTGAGCAAAACCCAGAGCTCATGGAATTGGTGCCTTCTTAGATTCAGGATACATTAGTCAAATATGTGCTCCCTTGTCCCATTTCTACGCAGCTCCATTCTTTTATGTGGATGATCTTTGATCAGAGTGACGGTTAAGTCACTAGACTAGTGATTGTAGTGACTCATGGGGACAATCAAGCGCAGCCTTCTAAAGGAAAGCAGCTGTGTAATTGTGGTCAAACTGAACTTTCTGAGTCACTTTCCTTACCTGTAAAATGGACCAATTACACCAAAGGAAATTTAAGATCTCACCCACTCCTGACAATTTGTGCGTCCATGAAAAAAGTGACAAGAGGTCGCCAAGAAGGTTGTGCGGAGAGTGAGGTAAGAGCGCATTCTCTGCTGGCAGACGGGAGGAGCTCAGAGCCATGTGGATGGCATTTCTAAACTTCAAATTTGTGAATGTGGCCTGATGTGTGTACGTGCAGGTTCGGGGACGATAGGAAAGCACATTGAAACGTGACTTGGAGAAGGTAGGGAAGCGGCCTCCGTGCTGCGGAGTCATCCTGATTATTTGAAGTTATTGATCCCTCTACTCAGAGCCTCACGAGGTGGTATTCTCATTCATTCATGCATCTGTTCTAGGAGTATGTGCTGTGCGACTGTTTAGTGCTGGATATTCACAGGCAACAGTAATGTTTTGCTTTAACTGCACCAGTAGAGGGGTGCCCAGGATTGTCTGAGAGCTGGAGAAAGAGGCTGTCCACCCAGGCTAGGAGGCTCAGGATAGGTGTCAAGCACAGCTGCCATTTTTGTCCTACTCTCTATCTGCAGGTAATAGTGAAGAATAAATCCTACATGTTCTGAGGGGTCTGACTCAACAACCCCTGGCGTGTGACCCAGACAAATAAATGTCTCCCCTAGGAATTATACAACACAGCCATTGGCAGAGGCTCGTGTTGTCACGGTTGCTAATTTCATGGGGTGTAAATCTGGGGTGGCCACTGGTCAACTTTCCCATCATTTGGAGACAGTCTGCCTATGAATGGAACATGTACTAAAACAGCTGAAGAGACACCCAGTAATCAATCTAAGGTAATTAAAATCTCGTTGCAAAGAGTTACATCAAGATCAGAAAATACACCCTCAAAGTTCAGAGTGGCGCTATCCTGTTACAGTGATGATACTGTCTTGAACTGCTGGGGCATTTGACTAAGAATGTAACCAAAGGACAGTAGAAAGCAGACCCAGGACAAGAAAGGAAAGACAGAGCCCTAATAATATCGCTCAGGCTCCTGGATCCAACTGTATCTGAAGCTAGGCATTAGTCGTGTACTTTTTGTTGCACCATCCAGTGAATTACTCCCTCCACTTTTTTTCCTAAGTTAGTTGAAGGTAGATTTCTATTATCTGCAAGTACAAAGGCTTTCTGGAGTATATAATGCCTGAGCTGAGTCTTAATGGACAAATAGGAATTTGTCAGGTGAAATGAGGATGATGACTAAAGTGGATAAGATTTTTCAGGCAGAAGGAAACATATAAACAAAAACTTGGGGAGAAAATTTCTAAAGAAAATATCTATACAAAATATACAATGGGCATCGTCATTGACCCAGGCTTTCCACTGGAAAAATACTGCTGTAGAGTGGCCAAAATTAATTTGGACATAGTACCCACAAGAGCATGGCCTTCTGAGTAAAATCCACAAAGGAATAATGAGTTGGAAAAATACTAGCTCAGAAAACTCTGGGATGAAGTTATAAGTGTGGTAGACACAGAAGAGGTGATGGAAATAATGCCTTTAGTTTAATAAGAAGTTTCATTTAACCTATTAGGGCACACTCACAAAAGTTGAGGGGAAATCAATCATGTTTACTGCATGCTCTCATTTACTTAGAATGGTGAAAAAGAAGGTGTGTCTGTATAACCGCTTGTGAGTAACAGAACTGTTTTCTCCTGAGCCATTTTGCAAAAAAATAAAAAACAAACTCATACCAAATTTAATACCACTGCCAATTAAAATGAATTCTCTACGTGGCTTGCTCAGTGCTGTTAAAACCATAAGCCTTTTGAGCACATCATTCTCCTTCATTGAAATGAGTCCTGTCTCCTCTTCTCCCCTACTATCTAGATTTCCCCATCCTTAACGCCCATTTCAAATTCTGTTCCCTCCAAACAGTTGATTCTGAATGGTACAGTTGAAACAATCCCATCCTCTTCTGAATACACGCCTAAGTTTACCAGCTGGTCTAAATATCACTCATTGGCTCTTTCTGAAATTAACTTCAATTACAACTGAACTTTGGTTAGAGGTCTACTTGGATCTAGCATCTGAGGCTACCCATTGATAACACCCATTTCTGATCTTTTGTTTACAGAGTAGATTCTGTATATAACTCTCCAGGAATTGTACCAATATACCCCTGCCCTTTATGAAAGATGCCTCCAGGAATTGTAGTTTCATGGAATCCTAATAAATGTTATGAAAAAAGGCTCTATGATGAAATATGTTTGGGTGTTTCATGTATTAGATGAAATACACTAAATTCAGTAAGTCTCTATAGTGCCGGACTTATCAGAGACTTTAATATGCTTCTAATACCCTTCAAAAGGAGGATATAGTATATAGCTTCATCTATTATCTTGATTGTTCTGTTTTCCATAGAATTTATTCAAGAATACTGGACTTTTTGGTTTTCTGGAGGAAGATGTGTTACTCTTCTGTTGTTGTTCAATAAATGATTCTAGAAACATCTTCTCTTCTCAGACACCTATTTCACTTTGGAGGCAGACTAGCTCAGGCATCTCTTGGCCCAAAAGACAACGACGTACGTACCATGGTCTTCCACTTCTTACCCCTTCTTTAGGATGAGTCAGCAATTGACATGAAAGGGGTTTATTTCACTAAATGCTGGGTTTGATAACCTCCATCAACTACCAGAGGATTCTTTTTCCCGTCTCAAACGTTAGTTCAAAAAGAGGCCTACTGTTTCTTCCTGCTGAACCCTTTCCATCATATTTGACAGTAAGAATAGTTTTAAACCTTGTAACTCACCACACCGACCCCCACTTCTACTGATGGTGCATAAGAGGCAGACTTGTTTTAAGCTAATCTCATGAACGGTGATGTCTGTCCCTGTGTTTGGAAATGCCTGGAAACACTGTTCATTTCTTCCTTTTATCGTTAGTACTGGCGGCTCTGGGAGTCACCATGTAGAAAGAGTGTGGGCTTTGGAGCCAACCCAACCTGAACTTGAACACCTGCTCTGCTTCTTACTAACTTGATGGGTTTGGGAAAGGGTTTCACCTTTCTGAACCTCAATTTCGCCATCTGCAAAATGAGAATGTTAATCCATCTGCCTCATCGGAAAGTTGTGACCTCCCTCTCCCTCTCTCTTGTCTTTGCAACTGAAATGCAAGATGACCCAAAGCCAGGTTATTACCCCGTACCCATCTATTGCTCACATTGTTTGAAATTGTGGTTCCTTCTAGAGGGGAAACTTCTTTTCCCGCATCAGCCTCACTCGCTCTTCACTTCAGTTCAGCACATAGACCTTTCCTCGTTGCCTTACTGCCAGTTTGCTGCCCGTGTGACATCCACAAGCAATAGATATCATGTGACTCTTTCAGAGTATCTTTGGTCAATCACGAACTGAGACAAATTCTTGGATTATTTTGTTCAAATGAGTTAAAGTTGCCCCAAATTGAGTCTTATACACGTAGTAGTCTTTTCTGATATACACTTGGGACAATCTTAACTGTAAAAGAAATCAACCTGAATTTATTCCCTTAATCTGTATCCAAAGCATCACAACAAAATTCCTGGTTTTCTCTCTCTCTCCTTTTGTATTGAGGAATTTATTTTAACTCTTCCTTGTGGAAAATTTAAAACATACAAAATAGAGATGATAGTATAATGAAGTCCCAGCTTCAACAATTACCAATTTATGGACAATCTTGTTTCATTTATATCTTTCACTTCCTCCTCATCCCTGGCTTATTTTGGGACAAATGCAAGACATCCTTTCTTTTCATCTATGAATATTTCAAAATGTATATTTCAAAATGATAAAGGCATCTTGTAAAAATATAACTACAATGAAATTATCACATTTAAAAAATTAAAAATAATTTTTACTATTATGCCAGTTATTTCAAATGGGGGAAAAAGACAAAATGTGTAGCAGTTGAGGTTCACTACTGAGCTGTTGCAGACTGAGAGAATAATGGTTTGCAAAGCCTGAGCACTGTGTGACCTTGGCCTTCACGCCTATCTGCAGATTAGAAGAATCTGGGGGCCGGCCCGGTGGCGCAGGGGTTAAGTTCGCATGTTCTGCTTCTCAGCGGCCCGGGGTTGGCCGGTTCGGATCCCAGATGTGGACATGGCACTGCTTGGCAAAAGCCATGCTGTGGTAGGCGTACCACGTATAAAGTAGAGGAAGATGGGCATGGATGTTAGCTCAGGGCCAGTCTTCCTCGGCAGAAAGAGGGGGATTGGCAGTAGTTAGCTCAGGGCTAATCTTCCTAAAAAAAAAGACAAGAGTCTGGCAAATTCTAAAATCATGAAAAGGAGAGAAGTGAAGTCTGTGGAGTGACCACATGGTATTCCTGAGCTCCCACCCAGCAAAAGCTACAGGGAGCCAAAAGTTTCTGGAGCCTCGCAGACACATTTGCTAGGCTGCCATTTTGGACACTCTCACCAATGTTAGTAATCACAGTATCAGTGATAGAAGCTGATTTCTTCTATTTTAGAATCGATAGGGCTTGTGTGGTATGGATTTTGGGTCCAACTGGAGAATCAGTATGTTTACGATATTATCATGCCTCTCAGGAACTAACAACAACGACAAAGGAAAAATCTCCCAGATAAGTCCTAACTGTGCTACTGAGGACCAGTAAATATCCCGAAGTGGCAACATTCCCTATCAAAATGTGACAGAAGGTCTTTTTTCAGAAAGGTGCCAAGTTAATTAGCACCTTATAGGACCTTGTTATATCTCAGAACGACTTTCCGTATGCTGATAATTTAATCGTTGTACACGTGACACCAGGAAATTGAGCTTCACATTCCATTACATAATGTAAATCGACAGCCAGTCATTGCTGCTCAAGAGCCTGATGTCATTAATAAGGTTGTTTCTTAAACTCATTAACAAATACCAAGTTGTTTTCTCAGTAGGTTAAAAATGTAGACCCAATAAGTGACAATTTTGAGATGTGAAACACCCTGGGCACATCTGCTATGCTTCCAGAAGTCATGGGCTGCTGATGGAGAAGATTGTGTGGGCATTGATGCTTGTTTGAGGTCAAGAAGTTTCTAGAAGGACATCCTGCAGGACTGGGCAAAGGGCTGTACCACTACTGCTTTCCCAGGGTGTCTTTAGCTCTTGACTGTGGGGTGAGGGAAGGGTCCTGTTCCTGTTTTAGAGGGCTGCTGCCTGGCCTGTGTGGAGGTGCAGCTGAGGCAGTGCTGTGTTGGGATGACAGAAGGAGAGCATTGTGAACAGATGCCAGCAGACTGGCCTCCTCTTATGCTTCCATAGCCTTTCAGAATTGAGTCCAGGGATCCTCTCTGGTCAGAATGCTCTGGTTGCCTCTTAGGTCTGGTGTCCCAGCAGAGCATCCCAAGAGTAACCGTACAATTTGAGGACAGCATGAACCACATCTTCACTCTGACCACCAGCTCAGGCGGCTGGAGCAGGCACACAGAAATCAGCCTGCATGGTTGGCTCTGTGTTGCCTCGGGTGGGGGCTTTCTCTCCAACTTGCTCCCACAGTGCTGTCCTAATCCTCAATGTTGCCTGGAGTCTCTCCATCCTTAACTTAGTTACAGTTTTCCTCTCAAACATCCTACGGTAGGTAAACAAGGGAAGCCCTTCCACATCTTTCAGGTGGGGTAGGGTTGTGTTCAGAGTTAAGAAACAAAACCAAAGCACACAGACAAATAAAAACAAAAACCAAGTCAACGACACAACCAGAGGGAGCAGGGGCTTTGGGCTGGCAGCAGGGATCATAACCACAAAAGGTCTGGGTTGGGTGGAGCAGAAAGGCTGAAGGCATTCTCAGGCTGCTCAGGGAGTGGGCTCGGAGCCGGCAGGGTTCCAGAAGATCTGAGGGAAAGGGTCCGATGTGCAGAAGGACTGGACCTGAGGAGGGCTTTCTGAGCCCAGACTCCTACTGTCTTCGGAGAGCGAGGTTTGGAGCAGCGCCCACCCTGAGGATGGGGGTTCCCAACTGAGGCTCCTAGGACAGAAAGCCAGAGGAGTGGGTCAGGGTAACTGTCCTCAGGGAGGTGACGGGTAAACGCATCATACGGGCCAGCATGGAACTGACTCTGGCTGCGGGAGGCAAGGGGCAGGGGCAGGCATGACTGTCAGGTCGGCAGCCTGAGGGGGTCCTGGGCACTGGTCACCAGGGAAGCCGATGTGTGCACAGCAGGGTTTGCAAAGTGTGAAGCATAAGCCAAACCAGAAGTGGTGCAGGTGTGGCGGCTACGTGGTCAAACCAAGCACAGTAGACACCAAATACAGCTTGGTTTGTCGTCTTAGAATAAGAAATCACCAAGCTTGAAACCTGAGTTTTTTTCCCTTTTTAGTAAATAAATACATGGTAATTGTAGAAAATCAGAAAATTTAGGTAACAAAAATAAAGAAAATATAGATAAGAACGCCCTAAATATTCTATTACATAGAGATAAATCACTACTATAAACTGATAGATTCTTCCTCTTTCTCCTCCTTCCTTCCATCTTTCTTCATCTCCTCTCATATATGTGTGTGAATATATAAATATAAATATGTATCACGAATGCATGTGTAATGTTCTCTTTTGTATCATAAATTTCCTCCTTAACATGGAAAACACCTCTTCATGTATCTGCAATATTATCTTTGATGGCTGAATAGTCTTCCAAAGTCTGAGTGTATTCAATCTCATTGCCTAATGATTGACATGATGCTCTTTCTAGTATTTTCCTTTGGGGGATTATAGTCCCTGAGCTGCCCCTCTAATAGTGAACCCCTAAGGTTTGCTGGGGAAGAAATGAGGAATGCTTTTAGAGTCAAGGACTCTCAGGGTGAGAAGAGGACATCATTGTGGTATTGGAAAACTTCAGCCTTGTTTTATTTGGTGCCATTAATAACCACCTCACCCCTCGGGTGGTCCAGCCTCTCTTTGATGCTGACTGGAAATTCACTATGTCAGAAAGCCACTGATGAGCTTATTAAGTACCCATAATAAAATATTTTTCCATGCAATGATCCAGAATCTGCTTTAGAACATGGGGATCTGGAGTCAGACAGACTGAATCTAGAGTCCTGGCTCCCCCACGGACCAGCTCCGTGACCTTTGGTGAAAGGCTTGACCTCTCTGGCCCTCAGTTTCCTCACGTGTAAAATGGGTATAATGAAAGAGAGCATGCCTCCGGCTGTTGTTAGGAATATTAGGTGAGATGAGGCGTGTGGAGTGCACAGGGAGATCTCAAGGAGGTCAGCCATGGTCACGATAACGCCGGCACGTTGTGGTAACACAGAATGTATTCGGTCCCTGCTCCATGACAGCCCTGTGGCAATTTGAAGGTGCTGCATGTGTTGTATACCTTGTCCCGTCTTCTGGACCCTAATTACCTTGTTCCTCGTAGGACAGCAGTCATGTCCCTTCACCTCATCCAGTTCTCTCTCCTGAATATGCTTCCATTTTTACCCATTTGAATGGCTTTCACTCTTCTCTGCATCCTCTCTCCACCTCTCTCCTCACTTTCCTAGACAAAAACCTACCTCTGTGACTTGATACCCTAACGGATTCTCCAGTGAACGTACAGGGGTCTTCCCTTCCCAGAGCCTCTATCCCATTCCAGCCTCAGGAGACAGGGGTGGAGGGACCCCGCTGTGCAGACGAATTCCGTTTCAAAAGGAGCAGATGTGAAACATGAACTGTTTTGATACTCAGTATCACTTGCTTCCTGTGTCCTTCTTAAGGGCAGCTTTTGATGGAATTATCAGTATAAAAACATTCTGAACGTGGAAATAACACGCTGTGAACTTCTTGAGGTCAGGGACCACTGTTCTTTTTTCCCCCTGGTTTATGGAATGTGCTGTTAATAGTCTTGTGTACTGAGTGCTTACTAGGTACCAGCTACCGTAGGAATGCATTTTAATTCTTCCAACAATCTTAAGAAGGAAATTATTCTTCTATCCCCACTTTAACAGTTCAGGAACCTGGAATTCAGAGAGATTAAGCAAAATATCCAAAATCACACAGCTGTCAAGTCGTGGGGCTTTTTAGCAGATCAATAAATAACAATATTTTCTTGCTCTCACAAATTCAGAATTAATTGGTAGACACAGGAGTCAAACAGATGATGATGAAAATACTACCTTTAGTAGTAGAATGCTGATTGGAGAATGTGATTATAGTTTTACGGCCAGCAAGGCTTGTTGACACCTTCTTCTCCTCATGAGTTAAGATCTTGGGAGAGCCCACTCAAGGGAAACTGAGCCATTGAAGAGCCGTTTGCTGCCCCACATTGATCTTGGTTGGGGAGAGATGGAGAGAAGATATGAATTCCCAGAGCTAGCTTCGTTTGAACAGTTTGGCTTTACCCAGTCATCAAGCGGGGACCATTGAGCCCCCTTCGATCTGAGTCACTCCTCTATGGGCAGAGCAAGAGGCTGGAAGCTCCCCCAGTGGACAGCCTTCACCATGGAGACACTGTTCTGGGGGAAAGGAGGGCCCCACCAATCTTCCACCAGGATCTGAGCCCAGGCCCATCTGAATTCAGGGCATTGTACCTTTCAAGAGGCTTCCTGCCTCTCAGTGGCTTGTTTACTGAACAGCTTTGATTTCCTATTCAGAATATCTCAGGAGAAAAAAAAAAAATCTTCCTTGGAGACTTTTTCATGCATCAGTATTTTTAAGAAGATTTAAATCCACAGTATATTTTTGGTCAGCAGAATTCCTGCTCTTGCACCAATAGATAACTCTGCTTGTGCCAGAAACCCAAACGGTCTCAACGACACATGTGACTGGAACTGTCTGCTAAAACCAGTAAGCGACCAAGAAGGGTGACAGATTTTCCAGGTCTTCCCACCCTGACCAGGCGTCTCGTCCAGCCAGATGTCATTCCTCCCATTAGAATAGATCAGAGAGAATGGTGTCTCACCTCTAATTAAATTCTCATCTTTGCCCAACTGTTTGAAAGGGCAACTGTCTTAAACCTTTGAACTTTGTTTGTAATACAAAACTTCAATTAGATAAAGGACAATAATTAGCAGATCTTTTATCTCTGGGTATAATTAAATCTTTAAGAAGGGACGTTTAAATCAATGAATTGTAATGACAAGTTCATAAATTAATTAATCCCACCAATGGAGGCTTGGCAGTAATCAATGGATCTTTAAAGAGGTCAGGGTGAGGGGACACGGCTGTGGGCGCTCAGATGCTCACTCAGTTCACTTGGGTGTAAAGATTCTAATTTATTAAGGATTAACTGGTTCAAAAGATTATCTATTTATTTAAGGGAGAATCATTTACAATATTAACTTTCAATGTGAGGGAAAACCCTCTTCTTGCAAGTTTTTGCTTTTGAAACTTTCTTCTTAGAGCTCCCAACTCAGACCATAGCTGCTGACGGACACTTGTACTCTCGTCCTAGAGCTGTTTGCCAATTTACTGACTTGATAGCTAGCTTGAATTAGAAACCAAAACCAAGGTTGACTGCCATTATGTATTTCAAGGTTTTTCTTCTAAATCAGGAATCAGCAAACTCTGGCCCACTTCCCAACCCTGGCCCACTGCCTGTTTTTATAAATAAAGTTTTATTGAAACACAGCCATGCCCTTTGTTTCTATGTTGTCTATGACTATTTCATACTACAAAGACAGAGTTGAACAGTTACTACAGAGGCTATGTGACCTCAAAGCCAAAAATATGTACTATCTGATCCTTTTTACAGAAAAAGTTTACCGACTCGTTTTAAAATATTATGTCCTTTTACCAAACCTTGAGAATTTTGATAAAATTTAAAGTCAATATGGTGCTAACAGTTGAATTTTAGTCTAGGAACATACATTAAATATTCCAAATATGAGGTTCTGTGGCTTTAATAGCTTCCAAACCAGGTTCCTGGTTTCTATCGGGGGAAAAAGCAAGGGAAGAGGGATTTGGATGAGGGGGAGGACTTGGCACATGCAAAGGCCCTGTGGTGAGGGAGTGTGGTTAGTTCAAGGGGTGGAGGGAAGGTCCAAGTGGCTTAGAGAACAGAGTGAGGAGGAACAGCCTGTGTGCAGAAGCCACATCATCAAGGCCTGTGAAGGCCACTGTAAGAATTTCATACTGTGAGTCCAGTCAAGTCCTCCTTCCCTCAATTTAAAACTCTTCAAGGACTTCACATCTCTCTAGGATAAAATCCCAAAGCCTTACCTGCAATCCAGATCAGGCTGGTTTGGGGCGGGGGAGGGGAGCACAGAGATAGGGGAGCACCGGTAGGGTTAGCAGGGCTCCCTTCTCTGAATCCTCAGTCCTCTGGGAGTCCCCTAGGAGAGGACGTGTCTATATTGGTCTGTAACGGTCTCTGTCCCTATACAGTCCACAAATCAGCTTAGCTTTTTGCAGGGACATTGTCTTGTTCATCCTCATGGCCCCAAGCACCTAAGGGGGGTCCTCATGCTTATTGGGTCCTCCATTTCTGCCTCCTGCTTAAAGGCATGGGAACCTGGAAGAGAGGCGGTTTCCAAGACTCAACTTTGCACCCCACCCCTCTCGAGTGGGGTGCCCCAATCAGTAAGATGTCGGGCCTGGCCTCTCCTAAACGGTCAGCGGTGCCCATTCCTGCCGGTCCTCTCTACCACCGTCCCTCCATTGCCACTGGTGCTTCTACTACTGTCAGCCTTCTCTCGAGGTGTGGAGACAGCTCACGTCTGAAAACAAACGGGGGCTCTCTTCAGATCTCTGAGTCGTGCGTCTGTTCTCAGGGGGCTTTCCGTTACGGATGGAGAAGATGTTGATGCATCCTCCATTCCACACGTCCAGCAGCCTCGAAGGAGCAGAAATGGAAAGGAGAGAGGAAACGTGGCCCCTTTGCCTTCATTCAACCCTATGGTCCGCGTGAATTATCCCATTAAATCTAGACAGTGTCTCTGGGTGGGGAGGAGGGGTGGTTCTCCACAGAAAGAGAACCAGAAGGATATATAATATAAATATACCTCAGGCTAACTCCCTGAGGTAAGGTGGGCAGAGAATGCCGCCTGCTGAAGGAACACACAAGCTGAGGCCTGGAGGATGAGGTGCAGCTGCTAAGGAAAGAGTAGTTTGTTTGCTGTTGGTGGCGGGAGTGGGAGGATGGCACATGCAAAAGCCCTGGGGCAGGAGCTTGGTGTGCTCCACACACAGAAAAAAGGTCAGAGTTACAGTTGTAGGTGGTACAGCAAGGGTTGGGGTGAGGCATAAATTGAGGCTGGGGCCGTTTATCAGGGGCCAGATAGGAAGGCTGGAATTTATGCCAAGGGAATCCATGGCAAGATTCTAAGCGAGGAATTTTTGTCTCCAGGGGTTGCCACAAAAAAATTATCACAAACTTCATGGCTTAAAACCTCAGAAATTTATTCTCTCAGTTCTGGAGGCCAGAAGTCCTAAATCAAGTGTCAGTAGGTCCCTGCTCCCTCTAAAGGCTCTGGAGGAGGATCCATCCTTGCCTCTTCCAGCTTCTGGCGGCTCCAGGCGTTCGTTCGCTTGTGGCTGCATCCGCCCAACCTCTGCCTCTGTCTTCACGTAGCCTTCTCCCGTGTGTCTGCGTGTCAGATCTCACTGTCCTTTACTCCAGTCATTGGCTTGAGGGCCCATCCTAAATCCAGGATAGCCTCATCTTGAGATCCTTAATCACATCTCCAAAGATCCTGATTTCCAAATAAGGTCCCATTCACAGGTATGGGGGTTAGGACAAGGACATATCTTTTTGGGGGACACAATGCAACCCACCATCTGGGGGTAACATGATCTGCTTTGGAATTTAAGACCACTGCCTGCTTTCTTGGGGCAGGTGACTGGATTGGACCCAGGTCGGCTAAGAGGCTGCTTGGAGCTTCCAGATGGGAGATGACAGAGACTCCCGGATGTGGTGGCCGTGTGGTGGGCAGGGGTGGGGAGCTGCCATAGTAGCTTTATCAGAAAGCTATCGATGGCCCGGAGGAAGTTAATTAAGGTGGGTCTTTTGCAAAGTTGGGTGATTTTTTTTCCTATCTTCTTCTGAGGGGGCGTGCAAAGAGAAGGGCTGAGAAGATTGAGGAGACGCTAGTCCAGGAAAGGGTCTGACCCAGCACAAGGATGCTCAATACGCACTCAACATATGCTGGTGGAGTAAATGCAAGCAGAGGATTTTTCCAGAAGCATTCTTTTCTGAGTGTGTGTTGGCTTTGGGCAAGGTTGCTGGTCTCCCCTTTTCAAAACGTTTTAAAAAATAACAAACTCATTTGAATGAGGCTTAGAGTTCCTTGGCAGGGAGCCATCGGACACTTGGAAATATTACTATTATTTCTGGAGCCAAATTTAGCAAGGACGGCTCTGTCTTTAATTACTGGTTGATGCTGAGTTGCACAGGCAAATGATTACATGCACAATTAGTTGTTCCCACAAGTAGCCAATTATGGGAATGATTATTTAAGAAAATTGTGGCTCCTGCTAAAGGGACTTTACGTCGTAGCCTCAAAATACATTTCTGTATAAAAATTCCTTTTATTGCATGTATTATTATTTTTTCCTGTCTCCTGGGCTGCTAGAGAAAGCAGCCTCGTGGTCTCATCTGTGGGGAGAGAGAGCTGTGGAAACCCAGATCTTTGGAGCACCATGAGACTCCGGAAAGAGTGGGGTTCAGAGTTGGAAGCTCTTCCAGGACCGGAAGACCTGCACGCTCCAGAAGCCACGTCTTAACCCCATAGATGGAATCTGGAGGAAGACTTATGCCTCTGGATGGTGGATAAGGGATCATCTGGAGGCATGTGGAAACCTATAGCACAGCCGCACGTCACTGTCAACTCAGTCTTGGCCTGTGCCCATCAACACAGTTTTCACTGCATTTTGATAACTACGCTTCTTACCTAGGTCACTTCTGCCACCTGAGCGTCCCAGATCCCTCTCTGCAGCTAAGTCGTTGTAAGTCACAAGCTCTTAGAGCTAGAAGGGAGATAAACATCATCTAATCCATCTGTCTCATTTCAGAGATGATAAAACTGAGGCCAGAGAGGCCAAGGACTCACCCAGTGGTCATAAGGCCAGCTGAAATGTGAGCCCAGCTTGCCTGATTCCACAGCCTTGGCTCTTCCCACCATATCATGCCAGCTGCTGAGGGTACCAGCGATGGGGCAACGCCACCCTCAGCATGTGGTCGAAGGGCAACCTAATGTCTTCCTCCATGTCTGGCACACACTGGGAGCCATGCCAAGGTAGAGTTGAAAGGGACTTTGGAGAACCTTCTAGTTTAGACCCCTTATTTGGTCCCTGAGTGCAATTTGGAAAATCTATTTACCCAAGATTCCCCTCTCCCTTTGAATGTTTCGCATGAAACCTCCACGATCAACCCCAACCTCATTCCTGTAGGAGAAACCACAAATCCCAATGCCAGTGTTTAGGCTGGTTCATATAAACCCTGAACCTTCCCCTGAATATAAAGTGTGTTGTTGTGTTAATGCGTTAACTACTATTGATCAATACTCATTTTTTTCTTCTTGTTCTCATAGTGACATCCACTATTCTACCTTAATATCATATATTATACATCTGGTCCCAATTCTTCTCTGCACTAGTATTTTTTAATTTTAATGATACATTTTATTTAACCCAACATGTACAAAATATTATCATTTTAAAGAACAATGTAAAAATTACTGCGATGGTTCACATTTTGGGGTGCTGAGTCTTCAGAATTGAACGTGTGGTCTATACTTATAGCACATCTCAGTTTGAACCGGCCACATTTCAAGTGCTCAATAGCCATATGTAGCCTTATTGGGCAGTCTGCACTAGCATTTTATATCCACATCCTTGCCAAGGCCTCATGGCGGGGGAAACCTATTTTCCTTCTCCTTGAATTTGGGTTTGGCCACGTGATTTGTTTGGGCTAAAGAGTTGCTGGTAGACGTGACATGAACAGAGGCTTGAAAAATGCTTGCACATTTGGGTATGCCCTTTTGTGAATGGGCTGTATCTTTAGTCACCCCACTCCTTGGCCACTCTTTGAACATCTGGAATAAAGAAATGAATGGATAATTGGGATTTGACAATAATTCACTCTTGTAGTCTGACTGCAGATGTCTCTCGGTACAAGAAAAGAACATCTTTATGTTGTTTTGGGAAAGAACAAAAATACAACTGGTAGTTTTTGAATCCACATCTCCCCACTCCCTCGAAACGAAAGAAACAGGTTAGCAACGTTTTATGGGTCTCAACTGGCTGTCTGATAAAATGACCTCCGGAAGATCTAACAGCATTTTTGTGTATCTTTCAAAGGCTGCCTGGTGGCCTTTGCTAAGTAAGCTGCAAGTAATAGATGGGTCCGTTAACCGCAAATTTCTCTCACATGCTATTCAGGGTTCTTTGCCTTTTCTGGAATCAGGGCATGAGGCTCTGAAAAGATGCTGTCTTCACTTTATGAAATGCAAATCTGATTTGTTCTCTGGGGGACCGTGGCTCAAGTCTCTCTTCTCCTAGGACACCAAGACCTCTTGCTTCTAGAGATGATGTCTTTCATGACCTCGGCACATTTGAAGAGCACCAACCAGCTGCTTTGCAGAATGTGCTTCAGTTTGGGTTTCTCTGATGCTTGCTCAAGATTACACTGAGGTTATTCATTTTTGGCAAGAAATCGCAGAAGTGGTGCTGGTCCTTCTTAGTGCGTCACACCAGCAGGCACATGAGGTCGCTATGTCTCATTGCTGTGAGGTCGGTTTTGATTATTTGGTTGAAGTAGCTGCCTGCCAGGTCCCTCCACTTCAAAACTACTCTTTTCCCCTTTATAACTAATAATTATCTTGAGGGGAGATTCTTTGAGATTATGCCAATATCCTGTCCTTGCATAATACTTTCGCTCACTAATTGCAGCATCCATTGTTGATTCTTCACCTGCTTTTTAATTTTGAGGGTTCCTTGGGGCTTGGTCCTAAGCCCTCTGGTCATTCTCCAAGTCCTCTCTGGGAAATCTCACCCACTCCACAGCTTCAGTTACCACACATATGCTGCTGACTCCTGCAGCTGCATTTCCAGCCCAGCTTTCTCTTTTGAGGACTCTGCATGGATATACCACAGACATCTCACCTAACCACGCCCCTCCCCCCACTCATCTTGCAACCCCTATTCATGGTACCTCCCAACCGGCTCCTTCTCCAGGCTTCCCTACCTTGGCCATGACCTGCATGAGTTACTCAGGTTAGAAAGCTGGGAGTTACCCTTGACAACGTTCTCATCCTCATCTTCTACATTCAGTTAGTTCAAACCAATACCTGCTGATTCTGTCTCCTTAATCTCTTCACACTTTTCCATGTCTACAGCCAATACCACAAAATGAAACCATAGCCATCTTTACCCAGGACTATTGCTTTGGGGGTCTATTGCTTATAATCGGTCCCTTGGCTTTCAGTAGTTCCCTTCCTTTAAGGTTTCTGCACAGCACCCATTGCAACCCTATTCACGCCTCTTTCCCATCATGTAGGAAATGCATGTAAATCTTGGTGACCCACACTTTGAGATATTATGCAGCCATTGCTAACAATGAGCTAGTTATATACTAGGGGACTTGGGAGTATTGAATGAATGAATGAATGAGTGAGTGAGTGACAGAGAAAGAGAAGGAACAAATTTCTCCTTCCTTGTGTTCACGGCTCCAATGGCACCTTGCTCAGGGCTGGGACTAGGGGTAGACAAGTGAGGCATACACCACAGGTGCAGAATTTAAGGGGGTGCCAAAAGCACTCAGTAATAATGACAATATTTTAATGCAATATTTAAGAGAATCAAAATTAATGCAAAAAGTCCATGATGAGCAAAATATGAAAGTTTAAATAAAGGCAGAATCTATATGGAAGATCATCATTCACTTAACCCCAACCCTGCTCCTCCCATTGTCAATGGGAGAATTTAGCTCAGCAAATTGTAATCACTTAGAACAGGAGTTCTCAAGGGGAGGGGCAGTGTCTTTGCCCCCAGGTAAAACAGTTGGCACTGTCTGGAGACATTTTTGGGTGTCACAGCTTGGGGGAGGGATATGCCACTGACGTCTAGTGGATGGAGGCCAGGGACGCTGCTAAACATCCTACAATGCACAGGGCAGCCCCACAACAATTATCGGGCCCCAAATGTCAACAATGCTGAAAGTGACAAACCTTGCTTTAGAGGAACTTAAAAAATATTGTGTCCTTGTCTTTAAAAGCTCTGCATAACTAGAAAGAGTATCTCAAGGAGACTTTGGCAAAGCAGTAAACAACCTGAGTAATAAGGATATGCTTTTTCCCTCTCTGTTGAAGAAAGAGTCTGATTAGTCTGAAAAGAAACACTGTGTTGTCTCGACTTCTCAGCCATTGAAATCTCTACTTCACATAGGGTGGGCTGGGTTAAGGAAGACCAAATGGTGGAGGAGTCCAGCAGAGCAGTCCCTGCATCTGTCCTTGGTCCCTGGACAGTAAGTTCCCAGGATGACCGAGGTTGAGAAATAGGCCCCCTCGGGTGGTCCCCTCCAAGGCCACGGGTTGACTTGTTTCTCAGGAAACAGTGGTCCCCACTCAGGGGAGAGTGGGGTGGCTGGGGCCAGAAGTGGTTCTCTAAAGACAGCCCCTACCTTTGGTGTCCTTGTTCGTTGCTTTTTACTTTACTTGCTGCCCGTCTCCTTAGTCTGTAACACTGTCTCCACCTCCTCTTCTACCTTACTCTTATAACTGGGGATGGTTTCACCCTATTGCTGATCCCGGGGGGCACCTCCATTCTGTGCTTGTTCCATGTTCCTGCCCACACCTTGTAAATTGTCTTTTCAAAGCCTTTTCATTGTCATTTGAACTATGTGGGCTGAGTGTCCTTGCTGCTAGTACCCTGGGAGAAAACCCCTCTTCCGAACTATGTCAACTCCTCTAATTTCACTCCTTGGTGACCTCAAGTTTTTCTTCTAGTTCATCTGACTTCCGCCTTCTGGCTGGGCCGAGTTCACCCAGAATTAGTGAGGTGACCATGGGCAGGGCCTCGTGATTCCATCAGCCTTGGCTTTATCGTCTGTTAAACTCACATCATAATTATCTGGCCTCTGGACCGCACAGGGCAATTCCAGCCATCTAAAGAAATAGCGTATGCCAGGGAGCTTTGTAAATTCTAAAGCATTACACAAAGCGAAGCTGCCATGACTATTCTCGTTTTCCTGCATTCACACCATGTTATCATATCTGTTTTCAAAAGCTTCCCCCGTGAATCCTTGGCGATGCAGGAGGGAGGCCTGTTCTTAGGTTTGGAAAACAGACTCCAGGAGGCGTCACCTGGAGGTTCGAAAAGAGGCTGAGCATGGAAGTGGTACATGAGCCCCCCAGCGAATCTCTTTGGAGGGATGGAGCAGTGGAGTATCCGGGCCATTCGTTAACTTAACAGGCATCTACCGAGGGTCTCGTGTGAGCTGGCACAGGGGTGTACAGTGTCTGTCTTAGCTTGGGCTGCCATAACAAGATACCACAGAATGAGTGGCTCAAAGGACAGAAATTTATTTTCTCACAGCTCTGGAGGCCAGAAGTTCCAGATCAAGGTGCTGGCCTGGTGGGGCTCCCGGTGAGGGATCTCTTCCTGGCCCGCAGGCAGCTGTCTTCTTCCCACGTCCCCACACGGCAGGGAGAGGAAGCTCTGGCGTCTCTTCCTCTTCTTATAAGGGCACTAATCTCATGGGGGCCCCAATCTCATGACCTCATCTGGACCTAACTATTGCCCAGAGGCCCCAGCTCCGAATACCATCGCATTGGGGGTTAGGGTTTCAACTCAGCAATTTTAACAGGGGACACAATTCAGTCCGTAGCACCTAGTATTCTGGTTGTCACATCACCTAGGAAACTTGTTAAAATGCCAATGCCAATTCTCATGCCCTCCCTATAGCGTCTGCCTCAGTACGTCTGGGCTGTGGTCAAAGATTCTGTTTTAATATGCTCCCAAGGTATGTCCAGAGTGAGTAGTCTCTGGACAACTGTGTAAGAAACACCAGGGCTAATTGTTAAGAGCGTGAGACTTTAAATTCTGGCTCCAGTCCTTGCTACTTGGGTGACCTAGCCTGGAGTATTCTCCAACACTTCTGTCTCCGAGGGACTCAGTCTGTTCATCTGTGAAATGGAGATAGTAATAGCATCTTGCTTCCTATGGGGTTTCGGTGAGGGTTCGTTTTAAATTACTGTTTAATTATTCATTATTATTAAGTATCCATTAATTCATTATGAATTATTCATTAATGTATGCAGAGTGCCTGGCAGATCTTAAATGCTTTTCATTTGCAGCCACCATCACCAACATCATCAGGTTGCTTTCTGTGCCCTCCACATGATCTTGTGGCCTCTATCTTGCCCCTCTTGGTGTCTGAAAGGAGTTTCTGAGCTTAGGTCAAGAGCAGGCTCTCTTAATGCCAAGTGAAAATTGCTCTGGTGACTTTCACCATAGTCACCTTCAACCAGACTGTGGTTCCTCTCCCGTAGCCACGGATCAGACAGACAACTGGGACTTGGCCAGGTTTTGCCTCTCATGCTGTCAATAATGGCATGGTTGACCTTTGTTTTCCAAATGCTCCCAATGAATTTCTTCTTGCCTAAGTTAACTTTGTTCCTCCCTGAGACAATGGGCAGGAATGTAGCTCATCTCTCTTGGAGCCACCAGATGGCAATGTTTCCCTTGTCATTGCCCAGAGGCCCCAAACTCTCCCCTGGTTTCAGTGCCCAAGCATCCTGTTCCAGGTGCCAGGTGTCCCTGCTGCTGGTCATAGTGTCCCCACGGTCCATCTTTGGGATGTAGGTGGGACAACGCCCACTTCTCAGTAGAAATCTCACGCTCCTGTAGGCACAGAACACATGCAGAGTTGGCCCAAGGAAAGCATCCTTGCTTATTTCTAGATGACCAGGCCATCGTTGGCTAACAGCTTTGGTGCTTTTGGAGAACTGTGTCCAGTGGCTCCTGCAAGTCCCACAATTGATTTGCTGGCTTTGGTTGACTTTCATTACTCTCTTCCTTATCTAAATGCCCCCATTAGTGGCTTTTTGATAAATGAAACCCCAACAACTAGCCTCCAGAACATGAATGCAAAACCACTTCCCACACTATCTGAAGAGCAAAGAGCCCCAGAATTGCCTGAGATCAGAAGCTGACTGCAGGCAGATTCTCTGATTTGATGCTGAGAAAGGATGTTAGGTGAGCGTTCAACCTTAGCCACCTCAGAGGGAATTCTCCTACAACTTACCTGATGCTGACAGTGGGCTGCAGACCCTCCATAGCCACTCATTTCTCCCTGCTGTTCACGTCCACCTTTGCTTGTAATGTCTAGACGTGTGAATGTTGGTTTAGACACCCCAAACTGGGGCTTTTACCTCTTCTCTAGAGTGTTGACCTCCGAGTGTTTCTGTGCAGGTATCCCCAGGTAATTCACACCAGCAGGCGGCACAGTAGTTAACAAAACATCAGGCATCAGCTATGTGGGTTTCAGTGGTGGCATCCTCATTTATTTCCTTTTTCTTCTTTGTTATTTAATGATTCTGATCCAAAGTTACCTTATCTGCAAAATGGGGATATAACAATGCATACATGTCACATTGTTGTGGAACGCAAATGAAATAATATATTTGAAGCACTTGGAACAATGTCTGGCGTACAGAATAGAAAACTTTATTACATGACTTAGCATTGTGAAAACATCCCCAGAATGAAGGAACTCAAGGGAGGGATGGAGGAGGAAGAGACAGGAGGTCTAAGTGGCACAAGAATAACGGAAATAGACACCATTTAGGGTGAAGGGTAAAGGAATGATGGTGAGCTTCATGAGGGCCTCTGGACTGGAACCATGAGGCTGGGGCTGCCGGTCATTCAATCTAATCTTAATACTGCAGATGAGCCAGAGAAGCTGATCCTATGATGGAAAGACTTTATTAGCTGTAAGGTGGGGGTGTGTATGTGTGTGTGTGTGGTTTTCTCTTTCTCCTTCCCATCCTGCCTTCTCTGTTCCGGGCATTTGTAATTACTCCTTATTCTCCATCCTACTTGCCTTCCTTTTCCCCATGCCGCCCTCTCTGCATCATGCTCTTCACCTCTCTTCTCACTTAGGGAAAGCCCAGCTCACACGTCACTCTGTCCTGAAGGCTTTTCCAAGTTCCCTACTCCCCTCATTCATTTCACCCTTGTCCTTGCCTTATGGCACTTAGAGCATTTAAAAATTAAATTGTTACATGGTAATAGAAATACTATCACTAAATACACGTTTGTAAAAAAAATTTAAACATTCAATATAAGGCTCAGCTTCCCTGACAGCCTTCCTCACCTAATCCCGATCCCGATCCCCACATCCGCCTTTGGAATGAGGTGGGAGCTTCCCCTGTAATTTATCTGAAATGCATCCTTCCAGACTTTTTGCTATTACATATGTTTTTGCACGTGTTTGCGCATCTTTAGTACTCTCTGCGTACCTGATAACATTTATTGCATTATGTTGAATGTTTTGTTTCCATATCTGTCTCACCCAACAGGCAACAAGCTGTTAAAGGGACCCACAGTGTCTTATTCATCTTTCTATCCCCGGGACCCAGTGCTGCGCCAGCCACACAAGGGGTGTGTTTCTGGAGGGAGCCACTGAGCAAACCAGTGTGCTTGAGACGTGCTTGCTGGTGTGAGGTGGGGAGAAGGACAAGGCAGGAAGATGGAGGAGACAGCCACGAGAGGAAGGTTTAATGGGAGCGTAACCTCCCCACGTAGGCTAAAATTCCCAGAAGACGTCTCAAATCTCCACTTGAGCTGCAAGAGAGGGCCAGGTTGGAGAGAGCAGCTGAGCAGAACATTGAGCTAAGTGCAAGAGCTGATCCCTGAAAGGCCCAGCTCAGGCGGGGAGTGCCTGCTACCAGAGGGTACAGGAAGTGCGCGGCTTCGGAAAAACCTCCTGGCCCAGGGCAGCGTGTGAAGACTCGCTCAGTCATTAAGATTCAGCGGGGAGAAGCAAGGGGTCTGTCTCTCTCTGTCTCTCTCTCTCTCTCTCTCTCTCTCTCTCTCTCTCTCTCTCTCTCTCGGAGAGGCCTATTGAATTAGGCTGCACAAGCGCAGATCTGGATGGTGGAAGGACTCGTGAATTATGTCTCAAAACCTATGGGAAAAAGTGGTGTGAAACGGCTTTTGTCATTAGAGGTGTATTTTATCGCCGTAGTTGGGGAGGCTGTTTGCAGACTGGAAGCGCGTTCTCCAGGATCCTCCCCACAGGTGGAGAAGAATTTCTGTATTTGCAGCCTGTCTCCTTCCCTATTAATCATTCTGCTTCTCTCCTCCTGTGCATATGTCACGGGCCTCTCTATTTGAAGACTTGATCGGTATTTATCTTGTAGCCTTTAATAAATCATTTGCTGATTGCGGGTGATCCGGGGTGTTTCCACCCCATCCCCACTTTACCGCACTTCTTTGACACATCTGAGTGACTTCTGTTCTGGCTCACCCCCTGAAATGGGAGCTGGCAAACGGGGGCAAAATTGGCTATTTCGAAATGCTTGTTTGGGGAGAAAGGGGAATTTCATTTAATCTAATTATCTATAGTCCTTATCTTATCAGAGGATGCACATTAAAGCAGAATCATTTGTTAAAGTAGAATTGGGCAGACCGCTGAAAATGAAGTTTGCCTTTCAATGGGGGTGTCCTTTAATCTCCCACCCTCCTGAGTCTTTTCAGTTTGTGGTGGGTTCTAGCCCAGGGTGGGCAAAGCACAGCCCTCCGGCCAAATCCAGCCCACCTCCTGATGTGTCAGTAAAACTCTATGGGAACAGAACCACACCCATTTGTTTTCTATATTGCCTAGGGCTGGTTTTCATGCTACAACAGTGGAATTGAGTAGTTGCAACAGACACCTTCTGGCCCACAAAACCTAAAATACACACTCTTTGACATTTTACAGAAACAGTTTGCTGGCCTGTGTTCTAGACATTTCACGGATGTCAGTGGGTGGTGGTGCCTGATCTCTGCACAGGGTCCTCTAACTCATGCCACAGTTCTGGAGACAAATCTGCAGGGACTACAGCATACAATGCTCGTGTGAGTGCGTATGTGCACACACGTGTGTACATGTGTGTGATGTGTAGGTGTGTGCCTGGGTGCAAGGGGGAAAGTTGTGCAGCTCGTACACCAAGCATGGGGACAGAGTCATCTGGGAGGCAGAATTTGATATTATCTATCTTATTATGTGTGTGTGTATTTTCCAGTCTTTCTGCAGTTACTGTATACTAGTTATATAAGAACAACGATGACAAAATCCTTCTTTCTTGTGTTGCCTGATTTTCCCTATGTGGTTTGTGATAGTGAAGTCATGACCCTATAAGGGAATTGGGCAGGGGAGGTGCCCCTTGTAGTTGGGGACTCAAGGAGGGCCATGTGACATGGGAGCACGTGACGGCAGCTCCCCCGATGTACGGAGAATGAGCAGTTATAGTTATCTTTTTGGCATGAAAACAAAAGAGAATAAAAAAAGTTTATATATATATATATACACACACGTATGTATATATACAAATATATATGTAATTATTTTTCTCCATCGGTCCCCCTTTCCTGTGCAACCTTTCTCTATTTCTATTTATTATTATTTTTTGATCAGAGTAATGAATATGGAAGGTTTTAAGTAAACCAAACGATGCCTTTTTAGAATAGTTGGTTCATTTTCTAGTGGATTCAGTACTTTTGAGCACCTGCTCTGTGCCAGCTGTCACGATAGAAGGGACCTTTATCCCTGACCACATCCTCGACTCCCCCTCCAACACCTTCAGGGTCCCCCTCCCCCATGCCGTATCTGGTTCTCTTATGCTTTGTTACATTGTCCCCTTTCCTCTACTTGAGGCCGCTGTCCCCTTCTTCTCCAGATACATTTCTAATTATCATTCAAAGCCAAGTTCTAGGTTTTGGTGGCATCTCTTCCCAGAATCTGCCCTCAGGCCTCCTGGGAGGAGGTAGATGCCTCTCCTCCTGTTGAGCTCTTCACTTCCCCTGCGTGCCCCGCCCTAGACCATGAACTTCTGAGCTGTGATGATCATCTTTGTGCAGAAGCATGATTCCTTGAGGGAGGGACGGTGTCTAGTTCTGTGCCTGGAAGAGGCAGAAAGAGAAGAGCAGATCACGATATCCCTACTTCGGGCTTCTCACGTACACCTTCTCATTTAGTCCATAAGAGGAGCCTGGGATGAAGTCCTTCTTACTCTATTTCACAGATTGGGAAAGTCACAGAGATGTAAAACCATTTAGCTCAGAGTATAAACGGTGGGGCTGAGGTTAGAACCAGCGCCGTTCAACTTCAAACACAGTCTTCCTGTTATGTCCTATTTCCTTTGGTGTTGAACAGAGAGAGGGAGGGAATAAGGAAGGTTGGAGGCTTCATTTAGGAGGAAACAGACATGGCAATGCACCGCATGTGATTACCTGCCATGCTAGCAGAACATGACACAGATGTAGCGCTCAGCTGCCCCCCAGGGCGCGGGGGTGGAGGGCGCAGAGACGGGGAACTCGGAAGAGGGAGTAATGCAAACACAGAGGAACTGCTCGCACATTTTTTAAAAACTGAAAAGGAAAAAGCATCTTTTTATAATCTGGAAATTTACTGAGAAAAAAAAAAGCCTAGTGTCCTCTGATTCTGAATTCTGAGTTTCCGAGGTGGGACTAATATTAATATTCCCTGTGTTGGCAGCGCGTGGACACTGACCGACTCAAATACTGGTGTGAACTCCAGGTTCGAATAACTGCGGGCTCCCCCTGTTTTCCTGCCATTTTCCAATTGGAAACACACTTAATTCCGACAGGTTTTTGGCCGGGGCTCAGCCTTCACCAGGTTAAAGTCATCACACTGGGAGCGGAAGAGTCAATATTCCAGTTTAGAGCGTTCAGCTCAACTCCTCTTGGAAAGAGCGCTCGCCTCTTCCTCCACCCACCTCTCCCCAGGACTCGCATCTCTGGGCCGAAACAGTCATCCTTTTATCACACCAGGCGCTCGTGAGGCCATTATGTGGGATTTCTGGAATGAAGTCCTTATTGGAAGCAGCGATTTCCTCCCCGTCGTTCCCCCTCCAAGAACTCGCGGAATGTGATTTTCCGTGTGCGGATCTGCGTTTGGACCCGGTGGTTCTCTTTACTGGCGGCTGTCTGTGGCCTGATCTCCATTCAACTTTCTGGAGAAAGCTCGTTGCTGTTTTGGCTGTGTGGACGGGCAGAGTTGTGAATTGGGCCGATCATCTGGAAAATGAGGGCTCCAAAGATTTCAGCGCAGTCTACTTAGAAAACTGAGCCAATGATACACTGTCCAACTGGGGGCTTGCGTGTCCCGTATTCAACACCCTCTCATGTTACAGAAGGGGAAACTGAGGCCCAGAGAGGGGCAAGCACTTGATCAGCATCTCATAGAACATTGCTAGCAGATGCTATATCAGAAGATCGGCTTCTATCTCCAAGTCCATTCCCACCCCTCCCTTCTCTATATGTCTCTGTATCACTCTGGAAAATATTTTCCATTCAGGTCTAAACCCAATGAATTGTGCTACAGGGCACAAATATTCTGGGCTTTTGCCCTTTTCTGGCTAATTTTTGTGACAGGCAGTAACATGGAATCCAACAAACCAGGCCAGACTCTAGGCCCCAGGTGTGCACAAGATGCTGGGTGAGGGAGGGTGGGGTTTGGAGCCAGGCTGACTTGGGTGTGAGCATCAACCCAGTCATCTAGGACTGTGGGGCTGGGGCCAAATCGCCTCTCTTTGCTGCCATCCTGGTTTCCTCATCAGTGTGTTGAGCCTAATGACACCTTCCTCATGGGCTAGTTGTAAGGTATAAATGAGAGAATGTGTGAAATGCTTGGCATCGTCTTGCTTGCCTGCTGCACAGTGCTGCCTGTTTTCCTCTTCCTCCCCTTCCTTAGTGCAGATCTGTCACCTTAATTATGTTCGCTTTTGAGATTCCTAAAACCTTGAGGGTGTAGCAAGGCAGGAAAAGAGGGGAAGGGAGTATTTATTGAGCGTCTATTGTGTGCCAGGCCATATGCTCCTAGAACCGTCTTGTAATTAACCCCAGGATGTTCTTCACAGTGAAACTGGCAAACAGTTAGCCGTTGATGATTAAGTAGCTAGGAACTAAAGTGTTTTTTTCCTTTTTGCAGTTATTGATTACAGCTTTTAGCTGTTTAACCCACCCATTGTTAGCTGTGCTGTTTAGGCAACATGCTGTCTGACTCCCACTGGGCTCCTATAGATAACAACTCCCTGGAGCCTGGGTCATCATGGTAATGGGTGTGTGAGCTGTTCTTCAGGAATTAGAACCCCTTTGTCCACTCCAGGCCGGTTGAGATCACCAACTTATCACCTGGGTCTGCGCAGATGTCCGATGCATGACCTTTGACGTCAGGAGGCTAAAAACTCCACCTTCAGATCATGCTAATGCCGCCATTTTGTGAGCATGCGTCCTGTGAAGAGGCATGAGGTCTGACTACGCTTGTGCACATCATCATTACCTCACCTCTCCTCACCTCCAATCACCTACCTCCACACTGCAGACCACCTTGCCCCCATCCCATAAATATCCATGAGTCCCTATTTTTGGGGAACTGGATTTGAGACTCATGCTCTCGCTTCCTCACTTGGCTGCCTTGTCATTAAACCCTCTCTCTACTGCTATCTTGTCCTCTCGGTGGGTGTTTGGCTTCCTGGGTGGTGGGCAAAAACGAATCCGGTGCGGTAACAACAAGAGAAGGGAGGAATAGTAAAATCTTTCTCTGAAAGCTCTTATGTTTGGCCACTCATGTTCACACATGGCATCATGAGAATGTTAAAACAGGCCTTGAATTTAGTCCAAATCATATAGTCCAACCCCAACCAAATCCAAGGTGGTGGGGACACAAGAGTGGCTATTCTCCCCACATACCTTACTCCCCTTGCTCACCTCCACCTGCCCCCGCATTGAGCTCAGCCCCTGGGGTGGGCCATCAGCTAGGTACCGATTGGCTGTTGGGTGGGCAAGATGAGAGAAGTGTGCCAAGATCACCTGTCCTTAGCACATTTCGGGTGAGTTCTTGGGTCCGAAGAACTTCTCTCTCTCTCAGCCTTGAGATGTGACACTGAAGACCAGGATAGGGGAGGGAAGGGAGAGAAAATGAAACGTGTCCCTGTACTCCATGTCCCTGCATTTATAAATAAAGTTTTATTGGAACATTAGCCATGGCTCTGTGCTGCTTTCCTGCTCCAATAGTGGAGCTGAATAGTTTTAATACAGACTATCTGGCCCATAAAGCCTAAAATATTTATTATCTGACTCTTCACAGGAAAGTTTGGTTAATCTTTAATTAATCTAGACAGACTATTTTTTATTTGAAAAATTAAGAAACTGGACCAGAGCAGTGGAATATGCATTAAAATAGAAAATTATTTTCATGCAAAGCTGTGCATAATGAACCACTAGGCATAAGAAAATAATCTTCAGGGCCTATGTGCATAACCACTCTAAAATTATATAATTCTGACATATCATTCTTTTCTCTCTGTGTGAATAAAAAGATGGCTATGTTTTTGCCTTTCTTAAAAAAACTAATAAACTTTTTTGATGACCCTAATCAAATAGAGATTAAATGAAAAAAAAAATCCGCTCTCGAATTGGTTTGAAACGAATTCTTAAAATATTAGTTGATGCCATATGCCATAGATGATGGCTTTGTCCCTATTTCAGTGTATTTGACCTCGTATCATAAGCATGTCACACATCATCAGCATTTTACGTAAATGAAATTACTGATGGTCGCATAAAATTCTGCTCTATAGAAATGCCATAAGCTATACAATCATTATAATAATTTTTGTTTTGTTTTTAGTTTTCCATTACACTGAATCTTTATGCATAAATCTCTGTCCACATATCTGATTTTTTCTTGGTACAATTCCTATAAGTAGAATTCTTGGCCAAAGCATGTGAATGTTTTAATGATCTCAATTCATTTTATAAATTTCTTTTTAAAAGCATTCTCCAATATCTATTCTACCTCGACGATGAGGATGTTTCTCTTACTACACTCCCCGAACGATTGTATATTGTTATTGTTTAAGTCTTTCCCATGAAAATATGTAATATAGTATTTTATTTTTGTTTTAATCGGCATGCTTTGATCACCATTCAAAGTGAATTTTTTTCATATGGTGCTAGCTATTTATGTTTTATGTTCTGAAAATACTCAATTTCAATTATATGCTCTTTTACTGAGAATTCAGAATACTTTTAGAACTTCCCTTGATCTACTTATTAGTCAGTTTCATTGATTAGTTCTACTATTTCCATTTGTTAGTGTTTTTTAATTGGCTGGGAGTGGCCCTTTCTGACTATAACCCCCATCCCTAGCCCACCCTGTTCCTTCTCTCCCCTCTGAGTGTGCTCTTTGTCATCTAACGATCTGCATTTCCTCATCACAACCCTGTTCTCCTGGGCTACCAATTTCTTCTGCAAACTGCAGAGCACTATGCAAAGGCTGGTGTCATAAGTGCATGACTTTGACCCCATGTGTAGTTGCTTCAGCACCACTTTATTATTTTTTTTGATGGGAAAGATTCACCCTTAGCTAACATCTGTTGCCAATCATCCTTTTTTTTTGCTTGAGGAAGATTCGCCCTGAACTAACATCTATGCCAGTCTTCCTCTACTTTATATGTGGGTTGCTGCCACAGCATGGCTGATGAGTGGTGTAGGTCCATACCTGGGATCTGAACCAAGGAACCCTGGGCTGCTGAAGTGGAGCACACTGAACTTAACCCCTATGCCATGGGGCCAGCCCCTCAACATCACTTTTGACAGCATCGTTGCCTTGACCTTTCATTGCTTCCCACTGGGCAATCCCAAATCTTCAATAAACTGCTTCATGTTTTAGGCATGGGAGCATTTCTAGAGAGTCTCAGAAGCGGGATCATTCAATGCATTTATTTGACACATATTCATTGAGCATGTACTATGTTTTTGGCACTCTTCTAAATGTTTGGGATATGTCCATAAACAAGTGAAGACCACTACCCTCCCAGAGCTTGCATTGTATGGAGAAGACATGCAGTAATCAGTAAACAAAATAAAACAAGTAAGCTAGTCCTAAGTGCTGTGCAAAAAGGAAAAGTAGAGCAGAGTAAAGGCAATCAGAGGCAGGAGGATGGTTGTAGTTTTAAATGACGTCGCCAGGTTAGCCTTCAATAAAAGGGTGAGATTTGAGCAAAGACTTAAAGCAGGTGAGGGGGATAGATGTGCGATGGAAGAGCATTCCAGGCAGAGAAAAGAGCCCTCATGTGGACCTAAGGTGAGGGTGTACTGTACCTGGTGTGTTCACAGTATCTTGAACAGAGAGTGACTTGATCTAACTTGGGTGTTGAGAGGCCCATTCAGGTTGCTGTAATGAGAAGCTTCTGAAGAAGGGCGAAAAGTAGAAGTTATGCAACTCTGCAGAATTGGTATAGCAAGGACGGCAGCTTGGTTAGGGTGGCAGCAGTGGAGGTGGGGAGAGGTAACCAGATTCTAGATATATTTTGAAGAAATAGTCAACTGGGTTGACTGCTGGTCTGGATTTGATGTCTTAGAGAAAGAGGAAAAAAAGCATAACTCCAAGGTTTTTGGCATGAGCAGTTAGTAGGACGGGCTGCCATCAACGGAGTTGGGGAAGGCTATGGGAGGAGTGGGCTTTGGGGTTGAAAGTTGGGGACTACTTTTGGGCACGTGGTAGGTGAGATGGCTAATTAGGATGCCAGGTGGAGATGCTGAGTAGGTGGAGTAGAGTGGGTTACAGGAGAGGAGTCTGAGCTAGAAGTAGAAAATTGGGATTTGCCACGACATGAATGGCAAAGATATATTTAAAACCATCAGCATGCATGATATCCCGGGAGAGTGAATGCAGCAAGCAGATGACCGGCTTCTCTGTGAGTTACTGTGCTCTGATATCAGCTGGACTCTGCATGCAGACTGCTAATTCTTTTGCTTTTTCCTTCACTTGTTGGCTCTGTGCTTTTCAATCTGCGTAATGACTCCTGCCGAGAGTTACACGACAGGTTATATGATATCATACGTGCTGTATCTTTCTTGACCTCAAATATGATTCAAAAAACTCAGAAAGAAATATTTATATTAAAGTTATATTTTAGGGAGTAGCATGCAAGTGAATTTTTTTAAAAAAGAAACTACAACCTTTTAAAGAAAATTCATGCTTTTTAAAATACTTGTTTCCTCTTTCTAATTTGGCCAAAGCCTGGGGGTATGCGTTCCCCAGGTTAGGAGTACTGTGGTGGAAAATTATGGAGGTAACTTCATTAATTCCCCATCTCAGAAGAAAGTCTTGGATTAAAACCTTCATTCTTCATCTCACTTGGCTTTAGAACTTTTGATTTTTTTTCTCAAATCAGATCTTTCTCCCTTTGTGAAGGTTTCTAAAGCATGTGACATAGACTCTGAAAGAATTTTCCAAGGAGAGCATAAGTGTGGTTTGGGCCCTGGCAGCACTCATAATAAATGTGTGGCCTCCTATGGTGATGGTTTTGTATTCGGCACTCCTTGGATGTGTGATTTTTGGATCCATTTGTTAAAAATATAGTTTCGGGACTTTGTACTTACATTTCATTTAACTTAATTTATCTTCACAGTTTTCTCATTTGTATACGAATTAAAATTTTCATCTCTCACACAGGACACAAACCAGCAAAGTAGGGAGGAATCCGAGGGATCCAGGAAACAGTGGATCCAGCCGAGAAGAGTAATGAAGGGAAGTCCTGGGATGTAGCTGGCTTGTGTTTGTTCCTACCACACCATTTGTTTGGACTGAAACAGAAGGATGCAAGGCTCCAGAAAAGAGATATTTTGGCAAGAAAGTTTTGATCCTTTCTTGAGACACTAGAAATGCTTAAGGATTTGATAAAGACAAATAGTTGGAGAGTAGAAAGGCATTTTAAAACTCTGTGAAGAACAAAAAGCTACACAAGCAGAGCAACATCGTCGTTGCATTTAACTTGATTCATCATCCTCACGGAGGAAGCGTGGACTTGTTCTTAAACAGAGGGCAAGACCCCTTTAGAGCAAAGGACATTGTTAGTGTAAACCAACATTTGCTGAGCATCCATTGTGGTAGTGTCTTCTTGAATATAATCCGCTTTTATAATGTACTCAGAACTTCCCTGCGGGGTAACTACCACAGTCTCCGTTTTATGTGGCAAAGCCTCAAATATAGAGAAGATGAGAAACCAGCCTCCAATCGTGCAGCCACGTAATAGCAAAGTCGGATTCAAACCTGATCTGCTTGCTTTGAAACCTAAGCTGTCTCCTGCCCAAGCTGCTCTCTCCCAAAGTTTAGGCGGAACAGTTGCAGAAATGACTGTCAGCCACCCCAATACTAGAGGTACAATCAGTGTTTTAATCACAGATACACTGATTGCCAGCAATAGAAGTCCAAAGTAAAGCTACCCCAAATTGAAGCCCAAGATTCATCCCCAGCCAAGGCATATTAATTAATAATTAGCCAATTATTTTATCCTAGTAATACTGAAGGTAGCATTAGTAGAGTCCTTAAATTAGTGGTTCTCAACTAGGGGTGATGTTGCCCCAAGGGGACATTTGGCAATGACTGGGGGAGTGCTCATGGCATCTAGTGGGTTGAGACCAGGGATGCTGTTAAACATCCTACAAAGCACAAGACAGTCCCCACCCCATCCGAACAAAGAATGATCCAGCCCAGAGCATCAGCAGTGCTGAGGCTGAGAAACCTTGCCCTAAGTAAAAAGCATATGCAGAGAAAGGCAACAAATGCAATCAGATTAATATGTAGATTCTTTCCCCTTTTTTCCTCCAAAAGATAATTGAGTTTTTTGAGTGAATATTTATTTTTTGACATTATTTAGTAGTGTTTTGATAGGAAGGTGACAACTAGCCATTTTTAATATTCTGGATAAAGCAACTACCCCCTATGTCCTGTCAAGGTCCAGGCATTTATAAAGCATGTTGATAAGTGGAGTGTGTATCCTCTGTGGGAGGTAGGTTGTGTATACATATAGGCTTTTGGGGTGTGTGTGTATGTGTGTGTGTATGTGCTTGCTGGTTTTGATGGAAAGTATAAATTGGGTTTTGGAAAAAGATGCCCCCCACTTGCTCAAATCATAAGCCTTCACTTCTTCCTATTAAGATTTCTCTTGCAACTTGGCCTCTTTTAAGCTCCTATCTCGTGCATCCTCTCTTCTAATCTAATACCTCCGCGTACATATCTAAACATGATCAGTGACAGTTTTTGCTGCGGGGTGAGGCTTTCACTGACAAGGCCAGTGAGCGCTGATTTGAGACCAGCCATTGTGAGTGACTTCAGCTGTCTCTTCAAGTGACATCCAGCTACTTGAGAAAGGAGCGATGACGAAAGTTCTTTGGACAGAAAACTTTCGCTGACAAGAAGGTGACAGGTCCTTGCACAGCTGGTCTCTGATATGCCTTGGAAGGGGCCCACAGAGTGACTAATTTGAGCTTTGCAGTAGCTGGGAGGAAGCGTGGGGCCCATGCACTCCTAGGGCTTGGAGAAGTCTGTAGGACAGACAGGCAGTGGACACAGGCTAGAGGAACCCATTGTTGGTGGGCAACAGGCCAGGGAACCCCATCTGTTAGAACATGAGGGCACTGAAACTATTCATGGTGAATGGACATCTCCGGTTTTTGCCTGCCCAGAATCCATTCTTTCTTCTTCTGATAACAGCACCTCATTTTTCCTTTAGCAAGATACCCCATCTCTCCTCTCATTTGGTTGGAGCTAACAGCCAACCTCTGCTTCCTGGTTCCAGGGATTAGCCAATTAAATGAACATGTCCATTTCCTTCATCACAGTGATAGGTTCAGGGAAGGGTCGGTGACCCAAGAGGATCCAGTGAGACTCAGTTCTGTGTCTTTTGTCATAGTTATTTGGAAAGACATGCTCTTTCTTCCTGCAGTCACCAAGCCACAGACGTAAGCCCGGAATTTCTAGGAATCAAGATGTGGAATAAGTTAGCTAGAGAATGAACCAACATGGAAACTAGAAGAGCTGAGAAATGGAGAGAAAGAAGAGACATTTCAGTCGTAATGAAATTATTTGAGCCCTTAATTCAGCTGTGTTTAAAGTCACCTCTATCCTAGACTTTTCTATTATACAAACCAATGAATTCCTGTTTTCTCTTAAGCCAATTTAAATTGGTTTTTCAATGGTAAGATTCCTGATGGATACAAATAGCTACCATTTTTGAGGGCCTGCTATGTTCTACTCACTCTATGTCCATGAGGTCATTTATCCTCACAATGACCTGTAGGATAGACACTACTGATGCCCCATTTTAGAGATGAGAAAAATCTGAGAATCAGAGATTAGGTAACGCCCAAGGGTGGCAGCTCATAAGGGTGGCACTGATAAGTAATTTCTCTATCTTAAAAACTTTGCAGTTCTATTTTTGGTGGGGAGAGGGTGTAATATTGTGGATTTTGGAGGTGGACTGTCTGGCTTTGAATCTTTGTCTTAGCTATGTGCCTTTTATAGGAAACAATTTTTCTATACCTCACTTTTCTCATCTGCGTAATGGGGATTATAAATAATTGTACCTACTGCATGGTGGTTGCAAGGATCAAGTGAGCAAATGTATGTAAAGTACTTAGGACTATGCCTGGAACACTCCATGCATGTTAGCTCTCTTTATTTTCTATCGCCAGGAAGGAGCTACGGTGGATGCTTTGGGGGAAAGACCTAGGTGCCTTGGGCTCACTTAGAAAGGGTACCCCAAGAGCCCTGAACACTTAAACTGATTGAGTAGATCTAAAATTAATTATCCTATTGATGGAGATGTCCTAAAAATAATGGGTGTTTTAAATAGGTAACACATCATGTTTCGTTTATCCATTTGTTAAGTAAGTGTTTGTGGAGTAACCGCTCAGCGTCAGATGTTGGGTTGGATACAGGCCTGGATAGATCAGAGTCCTTCCCCTCAGTAAAGGAAATTAAAGCATAAATAATATTAATAGAATAGAGAAAGTGTTATGTCCTGTAAGAGAGTAGAAGTAAAGCACTGTGGAGACTTGGAGGAGAGAGGATTTGAAAAAGAAGGACAAAGTGAAATGTTTCAGGGAACCGATGTTGGATGGGCAGGAGTCCGAGGTGTAGGGTTAGGGCGTCTCAGGCGATAGAAAAGTCAGCGCCGAGCTGCAAGGAAGTATGGCTAATGCTTCTATGTTGTCGTCCATGAAGGGGGATGTCATATACAGCTCACTGCCCCAATGCCCTGACCAAGTTTCCAATTTGTAACAGGGTCATACGGATGGGCTGAAGGATTGGATAGTCATTAGAGTTCACTTAGAGTTGACTACGTTTTATAGTCTATTCATCAGCTTATTAACACATGGGATCAAAGTCCATCCAAGCTAGCTTGGCCCAACATAAAAGAGCAGAAAGCTGGCTCCATGTACCTCTCTTTCCACTGATATCCTTTGATTTGTTCAGGGGTTCTTACATTTTAACAACCTCCGGTGCATTCCTGTGTTGGCCCTATCCTTTTCTTTTTTTTCTCAGCGGAGTCAGAAAGGTGTCTTGGCTGGATCATCTATGTTCTTTCCTAACATTGTTTACTCTCCCTAGGGGTGTAAGACTGGCTCTATTCATTCATCTTCCGTTCCCAGTACCTCCCCTTCCTAACGCTGAGGGCCCATCGTTCCCTTTTCTCGGACCAGAGCATCTTCTCTGTTTCCCTGGTGAAGCTGGTAGGCTCTCTAGTCTATGACTGAAGTCTCACCCAAAAGGGCTGGATAGGAGGGGAAGGAGCAAGGATTGAGACCCTTCGAGGACCAGAGAGTCCACAGTTGGGAGCAGATTTTGGCTTCTGAGGAGTTCGTATTCCGGTAGAAGAGATACACATGCAACAATTAAATATAACATAGTGTAAACAGTGTATAAATTGAAATATATTGAAGGTCTATATCTACCGTGGAAGAGGGAGAAATTGATCCTATTGTTGGCAAATAGAAAGTAGTCAGGGAAGGTTTCCCATAGAAGATAATATTTCAGTTGGATTTTTAAGGATGGGTAGTATTTCATGAGGCTGGAAAAAAGGCTTAAGGACATTCTGCACCCGTGGCTGTTGAGCACTTAAAATGTGGCTGGTCTAAATTGAGATGTGCTGTAAGTATAAAATAGACATTGGATTTTAAAGACTTAGTACCAAAAAAAATGTAAAGTATTTTCTTAATACCATTTTTATATTGATTATGTGTTGATAGTATTTTGGGTGTATCGGGGTAACTAAAATATATTATTAAAATGGATTTTCCCTGCTTATTTTTTAAAATGGGAGTATTAGAAAATGAAAAATTACCTGTGTGGCTCTCCCATTGGTGGCTTGTTTTAGTTATATTTCTGTTGGATAGTGCTGCTTCAGGCAGAAGAAATAGTCTGTGCAAAGGGACAGAGGCAGACGAAGCATGAGTGTTGGAGAAAACTGGCCAACTCAGTTGGAGCGTGAAGGCTGCAGACGTGAGGGGTGCGGAGAGGCGGGGAACGTGGCTGGAAAGGTTGGCACAGACCAAACCATCTGAGGAAGGTTGAGTGATAGCCTGAACAGCAATGGGGAGCCACTGAGGAGGTCATGTTTGGGGACTTCATCTTCAGAGCGATCAGGAGGCCGAAGGACTCTGATTGGCAGAAGACATTGAGATGGTGATAGTCCAGGATAGGTGTATTCATTTCCTGTGGCTGCTGTAACAGATTGTCACAAACTTGGTGACTTAAAACAACAGGAATTTATTCTCTCATGGTTCTGGAGGCCAGGACTCCAGGATCAAGGTGTCGCAGGGCCATGTTTCCTCGGCAGGCTCCAGGGCAGAATCCTTTGCCTCTTCCAACTTCTGGTGGCATCAGGTGTTCCTTGACTAGGGGCAGCATCCCTCAGTCTCTGCCTCTATCTTCATATGGCTTCTCCCTGTGAGTCTGTGGCTTTTTCTCCCTCTACCTTTCTCTTATGAGGACACCTGGCGTTGGATTTAGGGGCATCCTAAATCCAAGATGATCCCATCTTGAGATCCTGAACTTAATCACATCTGCAAAGACCCTTTATCCAAAGAAGATCTCATTCACATGTTCTGGAGGTTAGGACTTGGACATATTTTTTTGGATGCCACCATTCAACTTACCACAACAGGTGACAGAGTCTGAATAAAGACAGGGTAGCGAGGATGGAGATAAGAGAATATATTGAACAATATTTAGAAGATAATTGAGATCAATGCTTAGAATGATACACTGTCCAAGATTTACTTCACAAAAATCCAAAAGTGGGGAGGAAGTGAGTGGGATATGAATTTAACAAAATTTCCCTGAGTCAATAAACTATCGAAGCTGGTGAGGATATGTTCCTCTTTACTTTTGCATACGTTTGAAATTTTCAAAAATAAAAACATTTCAAAAGAAGATAATCTATATTCCATTTTCTTCTGTTAACTACTTATTATTAAATTTCAATATTGGTTAAGTGCTCACGGCGTGCCTGGCATTTGCTGAGTCCTCCACTGACGGATTGTGGGGTAGTCACAGATTTGTTTGTTTTTCCAGCGATGTGGCACTCTTGTATCACCTGACAAATAGGCCTAAAGATTTACCTTGTGTGGAGGCACATACATTTGTGACAAGATTTTGTCTTAGGATAAATGCCCTTTCATCACCGACCAATGGGAAATTCATGTCACCTTGTCCAAACCCTGAGCAATCAAAACCTATAACTAGCCAGGGTCTTGTTGCAAGGAAACAGCTTGCTTTTCTTAATCATCCCAACGTCACTTCCACATAGGAATGAACGACAGCGATCCTTTCCGGGCTCCGTAAACTGTCACAGGGAAAGAAGAGCCCATTTAACCATAGGAAAACCTGGGAATATTTCAATTGTCTTGTCTCCATAGCAGATGGTTGTTATCAGAGTGGAAGGGGGGAAGCACAACCCAGTGAGATATTACATGCAGACAAGAACGGGTGGGTGAGCGCGATTCTGTAGCGTAATCCACGTGATTTTTCACATCGTTTTCTGGTTTGGTTGCAAAGTGTGGTATAAAAATGATGTCAGAAGAATGGTTTGCTGAGTTATTTAAACGCCTGCATACACCATTTACAAGGTATGTTGCTGACAGTTAAAAATGACGTATTATTCATGAGGTCCCCCCGACATAGAAGAGGTTGCTTGAACTTGGCGGCTATAAATGCAGAAAGAAAGTAATGGGGTTTGAGATGTAAACCTGTGCTTAAACGTGTCTTGGGCTATTTCAGAATCTCAAGATTGCAGTTTTCCTATGAGGGACGACCAGCTCAGGGACATCTGAGTCTGACATAAGCACCAGTTCACGAAGTCTCGTTGTAGCCTCCAATCGTTTATCTCAGTTTCTTTGCTATAATCTTCATTTTTTGGTCTGCCTTCTTCTGACTACAGAGTTTAGGAGCACACACCCTGGACTCAGATCCCAGCTATGCAAACTGCTAATCTTGAAGCCTGAGTCTAGCTGCTTAGCCAGGTTAAGGACCAGTTTCCCCTTCTTTAAAATGGACACCGTGATTTCTAGCTGTTTTAAAAAGTTGTTGAGAGGATTAAATGGTGTAATCCATATGACATACTTAGCATAATGTTTGCCTTACGTGGACCACTTTAGGTATTACTCAGTTTGAGAGTAATCAGATTTACTAGGCCTCAAACATAGTGAGAGAGGAAAATGAAGTCCACGCGCTGAAGTGTGGTTTGCTGTCCTGAGCAGCCGTATCACCACCAGGGAGCTTGTTAGAAACGCAGAATCTCAGACTCCACCCTGGGCCTGCTGAATGAGCATCTGCACTTTGACAGGATCCCCAGGTAACTTGTAGGCACATTAAAGATGAGAAGCGCCAGATACACTCTTGTTACAGGGTATTTTGAGGGAGGGTCTCCCTGTTGCCATGGAGCTGGAAATATAGATGCCAAGGATCCCATCCATTTCAGAGAGCTGTAGATGGTTGGAGCTAGACACTCTTCTGGACGCCAACCCCACCCCAGCTTTCTGAGGGTCTGCAGAGCTGACTTTCCCACTGGTCTAAATGAGCAGAAGCCTGGGGCTGGGAGTCAGTGGGGGGAACTATCAGACAGAATTTGTTGGTTTGGAGTACAGTGGATTTTTAAATTTTTCTTTCTTCTCCCCCAAAAGCCAGGTAAGGGAATACCTACAGGACCATCACTTTTTAAGACTGGGGATGCTTGAAAGAAGTGGAAATAGGCATGTCATATCTATCGGATGGTGACTGGGTTAGAAACCTTCAGGCCCAGCCTGGTGGTGTCATTTTCCCAGAGTGGAACATGGTGGGCATTTTTGGGAGATATTGATATGTGTCCCCTGGAATTGGGGAGTGTATCTGAACATAGGGAGTAGAGGCTGCTGCTGCTCCTCTAGAGACTTACGAAGTCAGGATGTCCCTGGGAAAGAGCTGAGGAAACCACCCGTCCCAGGCCCTTGTGACCCTCCGGGAGCACAGGAGGGGACCTCCGTGGTTCTTTGGTTCCACGCGAAAGAGCATGGAGTTAGAGGAGAAGCAGGGTTTGTGATGCTGTCTCCTCTTGGATGGGGGGTAGGGGCATGGATCATTAGTATATCTGAATGGGGACCAATCTTCCCATCCGGAGGGTCCTTGGTGTTGGACAGGGTCAGGGTGAAGTTGCCCACTGCCCCAGAAAGCCGCGGCTTATTGACAAAGGCAATTGGCAGCTAACAGAATCCTCAGACAAGGACAGAGGGACTGTGATGCTTCCTTACCACCAGGCAAGTGACCATTGTCCTCCGAGTCTTCAGTCTCAGGGAGGAGATACCTTGGAACCAGCCTTTGGGTTTCCCTCCCCTCAAAGCGCTAGGAAGCAGGAGTGAAAATGAAAACAACTGCCCTCTCACTTCCCTGAGCTGCAAGCCCCGCTGGGGAGGGCGGTTTCAAAGTGCATGTGAGTTTGGAGTTTCAAGGTGGGCTGGACTTTTAGTAACTTTTAATAACTGAGAGTGACCATGATGTTTTGTAATCTACCCAAAAGTTTACTAAGAGAATAGAGTTAGAAAATCAACAGACTGTAGTCCAAGGTAGTGACTGGAGAAAAAATGTGACATTTCTGATTTATATCTCTCTGAGGTGTGCCTCTCTGAGCTCAAAACACAGATTCCTTAGTCTGTCCGATATTTAACATCCACAGGTCTGGCCATCTGTCAGCAAGTCTTGGCTTTCATCATTTGCAGTAACTTTCAGTTTTGCTCAAGGATGGGTTGGAAGCCCTTGCTTGGTGCTGAGATCACAGAGTGAGCATGGCCCATTCCCCAGCCTGCCCTCCTCAACCCTGCTTTGGCATCCTGTATTTGTTTTTGTGTGTACAGAGACACCCTGCTATGGTGGTTACTTGTAATCTTGGACGCTGAAAAGAAAACCAACTGCTGACTCAGGTGACGGCAGGAAAAAGAAACTGGAGATGTCTAAGAAAGAAATGAGTTAGAGCCAGAAAGCAGAAATTTGGGAGAACGTGGACAGAGGGATGTCTGTGTCGATGGTAGCTTAAATCTATGATATGAACATGTTGACTGGAGTTCTATGTTGAGACAACAGCAAGTGTTTAACAGGTTAGTGCCTCTTAATCTCAGGGATGAGTAGACCTTCCATGCTCCAGACTCAACTTTCAGTGGTGTGTTAATTGCTTCAAATATCCAAAAGATCGTCAATGGGAGGTGAGATTGGCATTATCCCAGGATATGGACTCAAAACCAATGGAAGGAAAAATTGGGGCTTTGGAAGTTCATTGCAACAACAAGAGCTGCCTCCCTATGGAGTGGGGTTTCTGTCAGGTGAGTCATGAAATGTCAGTGTTTTTAGGGCTGTAAGAGATCTATGTTATGATCCACATCTCCTTATCCAGTGTTCCTGATGCTACCCCTGTAGAAGTCCCAGATACTGCCAATAGCATTGAGATACAAGTGTAAGCCTTCAAGAGAGTTAATTATAAAATCAGAACAGAAGTCTGTAATGTCATTCTTGCCTTAATCACAATAAAAATAGTAGCTAGAATTATTAAGTATTTGCTATGTGCCAAGCAATTTGATAAATCACTCATCCATCCACCCATTGATTCATCCACCCATCCACCCACCCATCCATCCATCCATCCATCCATCCATCCACCCATCCATCCATCCATCCATCCACCCATCCATCCATCCATCCATCCACCCATCCATCCATCCATCCATCCATCCATCCATCCATCCATCCACCCATTCACCCATCTATCCATCCATCCATCCATCCATCCATCCATCCATCCATCCACCCATCTATCCATCCATCCATCCATCCACCCATTCACCCATCTATCCATCCATCCACCCATCCATCCATCCATCCATCCACCCATCTATCCATCCATCCATCCATCCACCCATTCACCCATCTATCCATCCATCCATCCATCCATCCATCCATCCATCCATCCACCCATTCACCCATCTATCCATCCACCAATCCATCCATCCATCCATCCATCCATCCATCCATCCATTCACCCATCTATCCATCCATCCATCCATCCATCCATCCATCCATCCATCCATCCATTCACCCATCTATCCATCCATCCATCCACCCATTCACCCATCCATCCATCCATCCATCCATCCATCCATCCATCCACACACCCACCCACCCACCCACCCACCCACCCATCCATCTATCCATCATCTACAATCTACTCCACACTTTTTTAAGTCCCCAAGAGGACCTTGTGAGGTTGGTATTACTGTGTCAGTTTTATAGATAGGGATTGGCGTGCAAGTCCTCAGGTGTGATACATAAACTGATTGAGAATATTCAATACTCAAAGATAAAATAAGTCTCTAGAGCTAGGGCTAGTCAGCTCTGAAAGTATGGAAAAGGAGAGACACAGAAGCAGAGTCTCAGAGGGCGAGGACTGCCCAGGCATTGCTCAGAGGAGAAGGATTCTTGTCTAAGTGCCCTCAAGCTTTATTATAGCCTGGCCATGCCAGCCCTTAGTGGGGGATGTGGTCTACTTCAGGAACTCCTCTTTGCTGTTGCTTAAGTGGGCATCAAGTTGGGAATGTAAATCCATCTTATCTGTACCTTAACTGAAACTACATTAAGAAAATATCTGTAATGTGTGCATAAGTGAGACCATGAATATATGTGTGCATATATTTATATGATATACATATCATATGATATATATTATTGTATATGCTATATATCTAGTAATACATAATTTGTGTATATTATATAATATATTTATGTCACCTGAGGCACTGGAGGGAACAGGAAGGCAAAGCTTTCTTTCCACGCTGGGGACTAATATTTGTTGAGTCCCTGCTATGTGTCAGTTTTCTCCAGTCTGTGGCAGAGTCAAAATTTGAACTCAATTCTGGCCACTTTCAAAGTCGGGGCTCCTCTAGGTGAGAGTTGCTATATTTCCTCCCCTTTCTTTGAAATACCCAACAATTGAGTAATCTGATCTGTACCTTAGCCTCAAGTAGACAGATGATCTCTTTAGTTTAGCACAGCCAACAAAAGCAGCTGGGACTAGGGGCGTACGGGGGCTGGGAGGCATGTTTGTATCTGGGGCCTTTCTTGTGTTTCCATAATTGATGAGTAACCAGTTCCGCCTCCGTCTAGTGGCTCTGAGCTAGATATGGAGTGATGCGAGTTGAGGTGTCTGCACTCCCGAGGTGTAAATAAATCTGCGGAGATAAATCTCAACCGTGGAAGTGCCACTCCACCTCACTCAGTGCTTCTCGGAGCCTTTGAAGAGCAGCAGTTGGAACATTTGCCCATGAGGGCAGTTTGAGTCCATTTCACTGAGCTGGATTCCAGGATGGGACCAGCTGGAGGTGGGGCTGAGCCCCGGTAGATCTCAGGTTGGAGCATTGGATTCAGGTCTTGACTTTGAGCAAGAACAGAATCCCAGAGGTAGGGAGAGATTCTTTTAGGAAATGCTGTCAAGCTTATCTTCCTGGGTTGTTTTTTCGCTTTGCTATTTTTTTTGTTTTTGTGAAAGGCAACCCCTTCTTTTTTAGACCCTGGAACCATGTCTTCAAAGTAGGAGGCTGAGACATTTCAGTAATAAATTTTGCTTCTCTGGTGGCAGATTCACATGCCAGAGTAGTTTTTTCTTTACCTGGGATCCCCTCCTACCTTTGAATGCACCATCAAGGGGCCAACAGTGATTCCCAAGGGACTGGGGAAACCACACTTGAGCCCACCGTGAGGGGATGGTGGTGAGATTGATGCTGCCTCTGAGATCATCCTGCACAAATTTAAAGTTGACTGCTTAGAAAAGTGGAACACACGTTTTGCCAGCCCAAGAAAGCTTCTCGCTTTGGGTAGGAATTCCCTTTTTCTTTGTGCGTGAGGTCTTCATCCATCACTGTCCTTCCTTGTCCAATGTCATTAACCTGAGCTTGTGTTCATCTTGTGGCAGCTTAATAACCTTTATTTGTGGAATCCTTCAAAGAAAGCCTTGGTGATAAATCCCACGTTACAGAAATGAAGACATAAATGCCAATCTGTGTCACTGCATAGTATTTATTATTTTAATTAAAGAAAATGGATAGTGACATTTATTAGGTCACAAGTTACTTGTTAATGGCAACGAATGACAAAAAAATTACTGATTTTATGAGCAAATCTTAGAATGTTCTTCAATGATTGTTGTTATGCTCTGAATGTGGGTGGTGCTAACAGTGCATTGGGCACATTTTTGGAAGCCAGTGCTTATTTTTGGTAAGACACATCTCCTGTAGAGGAAAGAATCAGCTTACCGAGAGGGAGAGTCAGAAGTGTCTGGTGAATTCAGAGTTGCTTTTTCCCCCAAGCTCTCTTTAGAATATAGTTTGGCTTTCTGACATAATTATAAGTGTGTGTATAGGTTACTCCCAAAGCAGAATAAATGGTTTCAGGAAACAGGGATGTGTGTTAGAATTTTGGTCCGCATATGAGGCATCCCCGCTCACTTATGGATGGGAAGACAAGCACACAGTTGTGTAGTAGCTTGTGCATGGGGCCACAGCCTGTAAATGACAGTGCTGGCATATGAACCCATCGTTTGCATGACTTCAAAACCTGTAATCTTATCAATATTCTGCTCTGTGCCTGAAACAGTGTCTTGTAACAAATGGGGGTTTTGACCACACAGTGGAGAAGTTCAGGACATCTGTGGCTCTGAGGGCTTTGCTGCTGCTGAAGTTAATTTTAGTTTGTCGGGATATCTATAGCGTTATCTTTCGCAGAACTTTACTCCTCTGGTTTTTCTGTGGCTTGTTTCCTGAGAGAACGGCTGAAGGACAGTGCTGAAAATTTAAGGCAGACTGGTTTCTTTAACAAAAATTGTTAGCTTGTTTATGGTCATAACTGGTCATGGTCTTTATTTTGATGTATGTGTTTTTGTATACTATTTTTTTTTCTTGCAGGGGAAGATTTACCCTGAGCTAACATCTGTTTCCGATCTTCCTCTTTTTTCTCTTCCCTAAAGCCCCAGTACATGGTGGTATATCCTTGTTGTAAGTCGTTCTAGTTCTTCTATGTGAGCCGCCACCACAGCATGGCAACTCACAGACAGGTGGCGTGGTTCTGTGACCAGGAAGAAAACTTGGGCCACTGAAGCAGTGAGTGCCGAACGCTAACCACTAGGCCATCAAGGCTGGCTCTTTTTACATAATATTGATGGGAAAATATTAAAATACAATGATTCTATTGTTTTCACCTTAATATACTAGCAATTATTTTATCCCTTTAGTCCAATGGCACCAAAAGTAATTTTGTTCTCCAGACAGATTCAGTCCACATTTACTGGGTAAGTTTAAAGATAAAGCCATACGGGGGAAAAGAGGGAAATGAATATTTACTATATATACATACGTGGTGTTAGCCGTTATACCAGGCACTTTACATGCATTATAGCATTTAATCTCTTAAGATATGAACCATTATTTTCCCACTTCATAAGTGGGGCAGCTGAAGCTTAGACTCTTTCCACTCTACAAGCAAAGGCTATTAGATCTATTGCACACAATTGGTGTGTATTCCCATGAAGCCTCTGATCTTGAGGAACTCACTGCATGAACTTTGTTAATGGTTAACTTATGTACATCAACATGTATCTTAAGCATTTAGTTCAATGAGTTTTGATGAATGCATACACCCATATAGCTGACACCCCAGTCAAAAGGCAAAACGTTAACATCACTGCAGAAAGTTCTCTCATGCCTGCTTCTAGCCAATCCCCGTCACCCACAGGCACTCACTGTCCTGATTTCTTCACAATAGATTCGTTTTCTCTTGTTCTAGGTCTTCATATAAATGGAATTACATGATGTACATTGTTTCACTTATGGCTCCTTTTATTCAGTATATTGTTGGTTGGATTCATGCGTGTTGCATCTATCAATAGTTCATTCCTTTTAATTGCAATAGTACAACATTGCATGGAAATACCACCATTTATTTATTAATTCACCTGTTAATGGCTACTTGGCTCCTTCCTGTTTGGGGCAATTATGAATAAGCTGCTGTGAACATTCTTTTGTAAGTCTTTGTGCAGATGTGTGTTTTCATTCCTCTTGGGTGAATAGCTAGGACAGAATTGCTTGGTCACAGGATAGGGGTACAATTAATGTCATAAGAAACTGTCAAACTGTTTACCAAAGTGGTTGTACCATTTTATGCCAGCACCAGGAGTGTGTGAGAGTTCTGGTTTCTCCATACTTGCCAAAATTTGCAGCTGTCAAGTTTCTAAGTTTGACCCATTCTAGTGGTTGTGTTTAGTACCTCATTTTTGTTTTAATTTGTATTTCCCTTATGATTAATGGTGTTGGGTGCTTTTCCTATGTGTTTATTGGGCATTTGAGTATCTTCCTTTTTGAAATGTCTACTCCAGTATTTTGCTAGTTATCTGTCTTTTTTAAATTGGATTGTTTGTATGATTATTATTGATTTGTAAGAGTTCTTTATATATTCTGTATATAAGTCTGTTGGCAGATACATATTTTGTAAATGTTTTCTTCTAGCCTGTGGTTTGTCTGTACATTTTCTTTTTTATTAAACCACTTTATTGAGGTATGATTGACATACAAAAAGCTGTACATATTGTTATTATTATTTTTTGGTGAGGAAGATGGGTCCTGAGCTAACATCTGTTGCCAATTTTCCTCTTTTTGCTTGAGGAAGATTGTCACTGAGCTGACATCTGTGCCAATCTTCCTCTATTTTGTATGTGGGATGTCACCACAGCATGGCTTGATGAGTGGTGTGTAGGTCCACACCCGGGATCTGAACTGGTGAACTCTGGGCCACTGAAGCAGAGCATGTGAACTTAACCACTATGCCACTAGGCTGGCCCCTATTGTACATATTTTTAAATGACTTTTCATTTTACTTAAGTCTAACATCCTTTTCTCTTTTATAATTATTATTTCCATTGTCATATCTACACCAAATTTGCAAAGATATTTTCCTCATGTTCTTCTAGTAGTGTCATAGTTTTGTTTTTACATTTAACTCTACGATCCATCTTGACTTGATTTTCATATGTGGTTTGAAGTAGAGGTTGAGGTTCACTTTTTGCCATCAGTTTGTTCCAGGACTGTTTGTTGGAAAGACTTCTTTCCTCATTGAATTGCTTTGATGACTTTGTAAAAAATCAAATTATCATATATATGTAAGTCTATCTCTGGACTTTATTCTGTGCCACTGATCTATATGTCCATCCTGTGCTACTCTACGTCTGTGCCAATATATGCCTACATATGTCCATCCTGTGCACAGATCTGTCTTTTGCAGTTTCACATATATTTTAGAATTGGGTTGTCAGTTTCTAAATATAACATCTGCAGGGATTTTGATTGGTACTATGTTAGAGCTATAGGTCAGTTTGAAAGACAATTGATACCTTAATAATAATGAGTCTTCAAATCCATGAACATAATAATCTCTCTCTGTTTATTAGGAACTCCTTTAACTTCTCTCAGCAATATTTTGTAGTTTTCAGAGTATGAATCTTGCATATGTAATTAAATTTACCCTTAAGTATTTTTGATGCAATTGTAAACGGTAAAATTTTTAAATTTCATTTCGTAATTGTTGATTGCTAGTACATTGAAATGGATTTTTGTATACTACCTGGTGTCATATGATCTTGCTAATTCATTTCCAAGTTCTAAATCTTATTTTACAGATTCTTTAAGATTTTCTATGTACCCAATTATGTCATCTAAAAATAAGAACATTCTTACTTCTTTCTTTCAAATCTGTATGACTTTCATTTCTTATTCCTGCCTTATAGCTCTGGCTAGGACTTCCTGTTAAATGTTAAATAGAAGTAGTGAGAACAGAAATCCTTGTTTTATTCCTCACCTTAGGGGAAAATGCCACATTTCATTTTAAGTATGATTGTTTTTTTAATGGATGCTTTTTATCAGATTGGGGGATTTCTCTTTGTTCCTAATTTACCGAGAGGTTGTTTTTTTTCCAAATCATGAATGGGAGTTGAATTTTGTCACATGCTTTTCTGAATCCATTGAGATGACTGACTATAGCATATTTCCGTTTTACTGCTGATGTGGTCAATTACATTCATTGATTTTCTAATATTGAATCAATATGTTTGTGATAAAGACAATTTGGTTGTGATATATTATATTTAATAAATTGCTGGATTTGATTGAAAATATTTTGTCTAGGATTTTTGTATCTAGCTCAGTGAGGTACACTGGTTTGGAATTTTCTTTCTTTCTTCCTTCTTTAAAATTTCTGTCTTTTTTTGGATTTGGATCAGGGTATAGTGGCCTCATAAAAGGAGATGTGAAGTATTCTTTCCTCCTCTATTTCCTGAAAGAGTTTGTGTAAGATTTATAATATTTATTCCTTAAATAAGTGATAGAATTCATCAGTGAAGCCATGTAAGCCTGGAATTTTCTTTGTGGAAAAGTTTTTAGTTATGAATTCATTTTTTCAACAGATATAGCACTGTTCAGGTTTCCATTACTTCTTGTGAGGTTCTGGTAATTTGTCTTTCAAGGAATTTGTCCACTTCATCCATGTCAAATTTATTATTATACATTTTTCACAGGAGTCCTTTATTCTCATTTTAGTGTCTGTAATGATATCCTCTCTTTTATTACTTATTGGCGATTTATGTTTTTCTGTTTTTTTGTCTCTTGATCAGATCTGCTAGTAGGGCCCAATTTTTAAAATCTTTTTAAAGAATCAACTTTTGGTTTTGTTGATTTTATGCTATTGTTTGATTTTTATTTCATTGATTCCCCTCCTTTTTGTTTCCTCCTTTTAGTTACTTGATTTAGATTTGGTCTCCTTTTTCTAACTTCTTTCCAGCGATGGATCATTGATTTTAGGCCATATTATTTTCTACCATAAGTTTTTAAAGCTATCTGTCTCCCTCTAAACACTAAATCAGGTGCGTCACTCCAGTTTTGATACATTGTGTGTTTCATTATCATTCATTCAGGCAAAAGTATTTTCTTATTTCCCTAGTATTGTTTCCTTTGAACCATGGATTATTTAGAAGCGTGTTGTATAGTTAAAAAAATATTTGGGTAATTTATAGATATTTTTTCTTATCAATTTCTTGCTTAATCCCTTTGTTTTGCATTGACTTCTATCAGTGTTTTTCTCATAATATTTTATTACTCTTCATCATTTACATTCTGACAATTGATTGATACAATAAATAATGCTCCATTAAACATCTTTGTGTGTGTATGTGTGCATTCTTGTCTTCACTCTTTGCTTAAGACATATTACCAGAAGTGAAATTACAGATTTAAAGGGTATGCAATTTTTACTGTAGTCTTTTCTGGTTTTGTCAAGTTGTCTTTCATGTATCTGCCACTCTTACCTCATCGCAGTGATTAGGATTCTTATTTCTCTAGAGTTTTCCTACAGAGATTACTCTCTGCATGGAATCCAAGGTCAACAGTGCCTGCTGAAGTTGTGCAATATGGCTGCTTTGAGGAGCAATCTAAGTTTTATAAACCTTCTAGATTCCACAAGAGGTAAACAGCCTCTCCCATTTCCTGTCTCCAAATACACTTTCATTTCAAACTTCAGGGCTGTAGGAATAATTGCTACCCCCAAATTCTGGCCACATCCTTAGTGTCTATTGCACATTTTTTTTTAAGGAAGAATTTTAGTCTTTGTAAAATTTCAGATCCCCACAGAGGGGCCTTAACGATCATTTTCTTGGCACACCTGGCTTCTTGGTATCTACCAAGGACTTTGGAGTAATCAAGAGGTTCGAAACAGGCCCACAGACTGTATACCATTTCCTTTCTTTCTGAACATCTTGTTTAGAACACTAAACCCACCTGGGTCCTGACATCAGGCCACAGTGCTTCTTTATTATGAGCTTCTTCACAGCTCAGTGGAATCCCCAGGTCTCTGAGAACCCATATCCTTCCCCAAGTTGCGGTCTGTCTTGAAGACAGTCATTACATTTATAGTAAACATAGCAATTTTCACTCCTATTCCAGGGCTAACAATTAGTCTACGGTGCACGTGTATACTGAGTTGGGATTTATAATGATGACAAACAATACTCTAAAATGTATGCCTACTTTACAGGATTTTTAGCTTGTGGGTGTAAATAAGGGCCCATTAACGGTAACAACCCATACATAGTAATAACTTCCATATTCAACAGGTGCTTGGCCTTTGAGTACATGTGACTCACATATCTAGTGAGGACTAGCGAATTCGTCTTGTTGAGTCTCTCTTGCTGTTTCTTCTGGATACAGTCAAACCTTCTGCCACTAAGGCCAGCCCAGATTCAGTGACAGGAGCATTAGACTTTCTCTCTCAATGGGAGGAATAGCAAATACTACCATATTTAATTTTCCACAAAACGAAAACAAAAAGCTACTGTATCAGGCTGGGATTAGTCAGGAAAGCAGAGTCACCACAAGTGCTATGGGAAAAAGAAGTTTATAGTATGAAGCCGGCTTCCATGAATGTGGGAGTCCAGGTGTGATGATTTGGAAGCCAAAAGATCAGAGACACAGTCACTGATGACTGAGCCTTGACACACTGGGACAGATGGAGAAGTCGCAGCTCCTGGGAAAGGGGAGAAGCCACTACATCTGGCACCGTCCTGCACAATGGAAGCTCATGGAGAGTTCTGTGAAGCTGCCACATCGGGCTGCCACAGTGTCCCCCAAACAATGGCTTCAACTTTACCGCCACCTTCCAAATTTCATGTGAGTTCTTGTCATTGGAAAACTAACCTGAACCCATATGAGAAAGGAGATTCTAGAAATGGAGTTCCCAGACACAGAAGGGAGTGATGGCAGAGTCACCTTGACAACAGACGTTCCAGCACAGAGACGTTGTCTTCCTTTGCACCCGCATAACGTCTAACATACGCACAGCACTGCACAAGAGTTTTGTTAAGTACTGCCCTTCTCCCCATTTCAACACTCACTCACGCTTTTTGGAGATCTTGTACTGTGCTGTGATGAGAAACCAGGAAGTCAGCCACAATGACCTGCCTAAACCCTCAGCTCAGAGACGGATGGACAGACCCTAAGGCAGACAGGGTCTGTGTGTGATCTGATGTGCTGGAAGGTGTTTCTGCCCTAAATACGATTCCTCTGTGAAGCCCGGAAGTGCTTTTGTCATGTTGCTTCTCATTCCAGGAGGAGGATCCAGTTGGTTTAACATATATCCTTTCAAAATGCAAACATACTTGAAACAGTGATGTGGTCTATGACTTTGGTGTAAATTCGTCTAATTGACATTACTTGCTGACATTAAAGGACTATTGTGAGCAGAGTTAGTGTTAGCAAGGGTATGATGAATCTAAAGAATGGCTCACTGAGCATCCTGTCAAAGGGTCACCATCTATGTAGTAGGACCTCAGACAGGAATAAGCAACAGATGAATAGGGGCATCAGATTTGGGGTCCATGGGCAGTTAAAGGGTGGTGCACGGGCACCTGGGACCTAGAGGTAGGGGAGAGAAAGCTACAGGAAGAAAGCGAATATGTCATTGATGAATGACATTATTCTTGAAAGTTTGTCCTAGATTATCTATGCATATTCCAAAAGCATCTACAAACAGAAGAATGAATGTTGAACTCTTAGATTTATGTGACATCTTGAATTGAAGTAAGGTGGTAGACGAACTGCTAAGTGGCATAAATCCTTTGGTGATCCACTGGTAGATCACAGAGTTAGAGTAGAGGAACGTCCACTGTAGGGGTGGAATGACTGAGATACTACCTGGTTGAGAAAGCCACCCACCACCTCAGCGCTGCTCAACAGCAGGACTCAATTCCAAGCCCCACTGGAAGGTGGAGCTAGAGTGGCTGATGTACTTTCTATCTCCTCTTCTCTCAAGATGACCCCAAAGGTTGGGAGTTTGCCTTGCACAGCACTAGCCAAATAATTATGATGCCTCAGCAGCCTGGAACAGCTTGTCATGTGAGAGACATCTACCAGGGAAACTTTTTCCTCTTTCTGAGGATAGCACCAGTCAGCCAGCCTCACTGAGCTTGTCTCTTGTTTGCTTTGATCAGAACCTTTCATTGTTCGTTGATTTAGCCTTTCAATTCTTATCCTGTGTAATCAAATTCTCCTCTACTTACCTGTTCCTATCCGAGCAACGAATGCCAGCGTTCCTTCCTTGTTTTTAGCAGATAAGGAATCTTGGCTGTCAATACAAAGAATGAGAAGAAAGGAATTTTGTGTGCATTTTCTTTCTGCTTTCAGGGTTGACGGCACCTACACTTTGTGGATACGTCATCATCAACATCAATATCATCATCAACATGTTTTCTTTTTAGTAACTTGTATTTTTAAAATTTAATTTAATAAAAAATAAAAAATAAAATTATTTTATTGAGGTCATATTGGTTTACAACATTGTATAATTTTAGGTGTACATTATTATGTATCAGTTTCTGTATAGACTGCATCGTGCTCACCACCTATAGTCTAATTTTTATCTGTCGTCATACATACGTGCCCTTTTACCCCTTTCACCCACCCCCACGACCTGCTTCCCCTTTGGTAACCACTAATCTGTTCTCTTTATCTACGTTTGTTTATCTTCCACACGTGAGTGAAATAATGTGGTGTTTGTCTTTCTCTGTCTGGTTTATTCATTCGCTTAACATCATACCCTCAAGGCCCATCCATGTTGTTGCAAATGGGATGATTTTATCTTTTTTATGGCTGAGTAGTATTCCAGTGTATAGATACCACATCATCTTTATCCATTGATCAGTTGATGGGCACTTGGGTTGCTGCCATGTCTTGGCTATAGTGAATAATGCTGCAGTGAACATGGGGGTACATAAATCTCTTTGAATTGTTGATTTTAAGTTCTTTGGATAAATACTCGGTAGTGGGATAGCTGGGTTGTATGGTAGTTCTATTTTTAATTTTTTGAGTATTCTGCATACTGTTTTCCATAATGGCTGCACCAGTTTGCATTCCCACCTGCAATATATGAGGGTTCCCTTTTCTCCATGTCCTCTCCAAGGTTTATTTTTTTTGTCTTGGTAATTATGGCCATTAAGACAGATGTAAGATGATATCTCATTGTAGTTTCGATTAGCATTTATCTAATAATTAGTGGCGTTGAACATCTTTTCATGTGTCTGTTGGCCATCTGTATATCTTCATTGGAAAAATGTCTGTTCATATACTCTGCCCATTTTTTGATTAGGTTGTTTGTTTTTTTGTTGTTGAGTTGTACCAGTTCTTTACATATTTTGGGAATTAATCTCTTGTTGGGTATATGATTTGCAAATATTTTCTCCCAGTTGGTGGGTTGTCTTTTCATTTTGTTCATGGTTTCCTTTGTCTTGCAGAAGCTTTTTAGCCTGATCATTAACATAATCTTAATAGCCATTATCACCATCCTGGTGGCTAAGGGTATGATGGGTGTAACTATGGAGAATTTACTCTGTACGCGGGGGCCTTCTAAGTCTTAACATGTATTATCTAATTTAATTCTCAAAAGAGCCCTAAGAGTTTGCAACTATTATTATGAGTCAAGTTACTTGCCCAGGGTCATACCTTAGATGCTAATCCTTGGTTGGAATTCATAGCTGAAGACTGCTTAGGTCTTGTCTTACTTCTGGTAAGTTGCTAAACTTCTCAGAAACTGAATGATCTCAAAAGCCATGGGAAAGAGAAAAGTTAACAGTTTCCTTATTTTTCTGTTGCTTTTGATGACTCTACAGGTAGTAGTCTTGTTCTTTTGACTCATACTTCATTTTTTTGACCCTTAAAAGAAAAATATGCAAAATTACTCATTATAGTCTTTACAATATTTGGTTTTTACTCTGACTTCATTTTCAACAACATAGATATTTCTATGTATACTTCTATGTGTGTATGCTTCTGAGAGTGACATTATAAATCATTCTTATTAAACTCTAGTTCATCTTCACACCCAAATCTGAGATCTTTAGCAGAAATTTGGTTTTCGAGGGCTTTCAGAAGCCTGGACTAGATTAGAGACACATTCCACAGATCTGTAGCTCTCTTACATGATGGAATTTTAGACTAAAAAGAGCAGATTGGGAAGGAAGAGAGAAAAGAGAGGTAAGGTGGACAGCATTGCAGTGGAAGAAATCTTTGTGAAACAGCCTTGGGAAGGAAACGCCAAAGAAACTACTCTAGTTTTCAATGGGGCCCCCATATCTGAAAATGGGGAGAGGCTCAGCTTTGAGCTGAAGGGAGTGATGGAGCCTGGACTATTAGAAAGGGTAGCAGCTAAGGTTATATGGTTAATTTGGGTCTTGAGAAATGTGTACTTAGGACTACGAGGAGAGGCTGTACAGTTTAATAATTTCCCCATTTACAGTATCCATAGCTCTTTAATGGGACCAGGGTTGAGGGACTGAAACCGAGGATAAAATACTCCTTTGTCTCTTTCTCAGCTGAAGTCTCTTCCTCATACCAGAAAACCAGCTTTTAGTCCTTGGGCACGTCCTGCTCTGTGTTTTGGCTCCAACTGTTTACCCCTTGGCCTCTTGCAATTAAAGAAACACAGAAGTGCAGGGCTGGCTAGTCCAGCAGGTTCAGAGAAAGGTTGTCTCGTTGAGACACAGTGTTAAAGATTCCAACCATTAACAGGTTCACATTTGTATACATTGTGGACCATTTTTCCTGGTCATGTTCTCCTTGTCTAGTGGCATAGTTTTCACATTGCCTTCTTACAAGGAAGAGTTTGCTGTGTCCCCTCAAAATTCATGTGCTGCAGCCCTAACCCCCAGTGTGATGGCATTTGGAGGGGGCATCTTTGGGAGGGCATTAGGTCATGAGGGTGGAGCCCTCGTGATGGGCTTAGTGCCGTTGTAAGAGGAGACACGAGAGAGCTTGCTTCCTCTTTCTCTCTCTCTGCCATGCAAGGTTACAATGAGAAGACAGACATCTGCAACCCAGAGAGAGGACCCTCCCCAGGAGACAGTTAGGTCAGCACCTTGATCTTGGACTTCCAGCCTCCAGAACCATGAAAAATAAATGTCTGTTATCTCAGCCACCCAGTCAATGGCAATTCATTATAGCAGCCTGGACTAAAACACGTTGTTATGACTGAAAGTTTTAAACTTCTTGCAGGATCAAAAAGACATTTTAAATTAATCAAAGGTCAATTGACAATAATAAAATATCATGGAAATATCATAAGCTTCGAAGTCATACAGTTCATACTGTGATGGTATCCCAGTGCTCAAACAGGATTTAGGACAAATAGCTTAATTTCTTCGAGGATCATTTACCTAATCAGAAAAATGAGGATATTGCTTCTGAGAAATTCAAACATATAAAATATGTAAACTTCTTAATGCTGAGCTTGGTATATGATAAAACCTCAGCAAGAAGTAACTGTTATTCATACCCATGAGAATGATCCACATTTTGCCAGACAACACCAATTGTTGGGGAGGATGTGGAGCCACTGGGACGCCCATACACTGCTGGCGAGAGTGTGAATTGGTACAACCACTTTGGAAAACTGTTTGGCAGTATCTACTAAAGCTGAAATCTGCAGACCCTATCACCAGCAGTTCCACCCTGAGTATATACCATGCAGAAGTGCATACATACGTGACCCGAAAGGCTTGTACAGGAATGATCGCAGAAGCACAACTTACATTAGTCAAGACCCAAACCAACGGAAATGTCTGTTGATAGTCATCCGGCAATGAGAAAAATGAATTATTGCTGTGTGCAACAATTTGGGTGAATCTCACAAGCATAATATTAAGTTGAAGAAGCCCAACTTAAAGGAGTATATATGGTATGATTCCATTCATGCAAAGTTTAAAGGCAAGCAAACGTAATCTATGTGGCAGAAGGCAGGAAAGTGAATGCTTTTGAGGAGGGAGTGGTTGGTAACTAGGGGGTAACGAGGGAGTTCCAGGGGCTGGTCATGTTCTGTATGTTCTTAATCACTTCTTGATCTGGTTACAAGAGCATGGGCATTTTGTAAAAATTCCTTGAGATACATTCATGATTTATGCACTTTTCTGTGTATTTTTTATAGTTGATAAAAGATGCTTAAAACAGAAGCTGTTAATTCTCTTTATTGTTATTAACTGTCTCTAGAGGGGCTTGTTTTGACTCTTGTCTTTGCAAGAGTCTTTGCTATGAAGGCGAGTCCCAGTGCTCTAGACTCCTCTGTTGTCAGCTTTCTGCCCACCCCCTGGGTAAGCTCAGAGACAGCACTGTAAAATCAGACTTGACTCTCCTGTAGGACCAACGCTTCCCTGAGCAGGGAGGAGACAGCAGCCCTGCCCCGCAGGCGTGATGCCCTGCCAGCCCCTCAGAGCTCTCGGTTGATTAAACGCTACATCTTGCAGAGCTTGCAAAGTTGTCCAGGATACTGTTTAGATCTAAGCCACTGGAGGGAGGCGCTGGTGGAAACGCTCACATTCTGAGCCAAAGAATTAAAGGAGTTTTTAACTGTGTGCTGGGCACAAGCTTATCTGTGGATCCCGGTATCTACTACACTGGTGGCTAAGAGAAAGATCTTAGTCTTTACAAAGAGATTGGTTAGCTTTAAAGGAAAGAAAGTCATATGAAGCGCTAAGCAAAGTTGGTGGAAACTTCTGTGACCTCAATCTCCTCCATTCCCTTGGGAACCTATGTCTTCCAAATACGTATTTGGGCACCTTGTGTGTACTAGATTGGTGTGATTCTAATGCAAATATTATCCCAAATTTGATTTTTAGGACAGCTCAATCATAAAGATAGCAACAGTCCATCCTCCAGATGAGGAAGCTGAGTCTCAGAGAGTTTAAATAAGTTGCCCATGGACATAGGACTATTAGGTAACTCAGGAATATCTGATTTTTAGATATACCTGTTTGATGGCCACAGCTGACAGTCACCAAGCTAACAAGTACAGTGAATTTCATACTTGAAGAACTGATGAAATTTGATGCCAGGATTGTCTCCACAGAAGGCCAGAGATAAATCTATAGGTGAGGAGAGCTCAGCAATCAAGAGTTGAACAAGCCAAGAGGAGGCAGCAACACCATCACCTCTCTTAATTTTGGAAAGTTTCCTTATTCTGTCATATTGTGATGTCATGGTTCAGGTGCTCGTCTTGGGTTCCTGGCTAGGTTTCAAGCTTCTTAGGATGAGCACGCACTCTTACTTGTCTCTAATTCTTACACAGCATGTAGGCTAGGACTGTGCACATGATGACGCTCCAATGTGCATTTGACAGTCAGATTTGGTCATTACCACATCTCACTGGCTGTAGAAAAATGCCATGTCCTTGGCTCCTGGTCATTTTCAATGACCTCTGATGTGCCCAGTAAATGGAACCCTTCAAGACATGTGGGTTTTCTTTTGTCAAACTGGTGGGTAACTGACATTGCCATTCTGTCCATTCATTGCCTCAGTCACTGCTCATCAATTAACTGATTCCTTGAAAAATCTATTGATTAAAGATCTACCACAACAGTGGCCCAAGTGACCAGAGTTGCAATGCCACATCTTAGGGCTCCCTGCCAACTCCTTGGGCACTTCTTCTTGCCCAATTAACCACCTTGCATCACTGCTGCTGCATTTTCAGACTCCTCTCTCCATTCACCTGTTACTGAGCACTAAAGGCAAACTCGATTTTATGCAGATAAATAGAGTTTAGTGGTAATGTGCTGTGTGACCTTTGAAGTGACAAGATGACATTAATTTTTAGGGATTCCACCTTCTCAGGCTGTCACTGTTGAGCATGTAACTTGATGAGAAGTGGAGGTCTCTGCATTTTGAGGACATACTTACAGTTTAACATGCTGTTTCAAATGTAAGGCGGCTCTCTCTTTAATTTTTTTTTTCACCAGCTTGACAGTTTTTCAAACATATTCACTGTCAGCCCTAACAACCTGTCAACAAATGCCATTATGTGAAAATTGCCAAGACTTGCTTGAGTACTGTGAAAAGTGACAGACATGCCACACGGATAAGTTTCTCAAAAACCCAGGGCTGAAACTTTTGAAAGACACTCTGGCCCTTCCAAGGAAAAAATGAACAGTCAGATCTCCAGGAAAAAAAAAAAAACCATACACTTGTCATATCAGATATCTGTTTCTTTCCCGGGCAAATTAAGGTGTATGTGAAAGAATAAAACATGCCGGGGACAATAGCTGCAGAGATCCGAGGCGGTGCCGCGTCTCCACCGCTATCTGGGAATCCAAGAAAGGAACAGAAAACCTTTTTTTTTGCTTCTACTAGAGAATTTAAGGGGAAGTTTCCTTCATTTTCAGGTTGAATGTTTCTGGGGATAGAAGTGGGGAAGAAAGAGTAGTTTAGATAAAGCAAAGTGAAGTCGACCATGAGCCTCCGTCGTGTAACGATGAGAATTCATCCTAGTATTGGTACCGGACATATCTTGATGGGAAAATATGAGGGAAATATGGTGGTGTAGTACAAAGAAATTAGGAGACCTGGGTTTGCATCCTAGCTCTGCTATTTAAGCATTTTCTGGCCTGGAGCACTAATTTAACTCGCCCTGCCTAGTCTAGATGCTGGGAATGACAATCTCCATCCCAAAGTGGTAGTGAGGATTAAATGAGTTCATGTATGAATGGGACTTGGCTCAAAAAACAGAATTGAAATTTGAGACTCAAACTGACTTGGGAAGAGAATGTCTCTGACCCCGAGGATCATATATCTCATTTTAGACGGACTTTGGCTCTTCATTTATAACTGTTTTCTATTTACCCGAATTCAACTTGAGGGAAATGTTTTGTGTTTTGAGTGACATTTCAAACCAAAGGCGACTTATCTATGAACAGTGGTGGTGAGAGAAGGAAGCAGGTGACAGAGGAGAGAGGAAGCTGACGGGGACTGCAGGTGCATCGACCCTTCTGTCCAAGTGACATCTTCCCTTACTTGATTTGCTCACAGAGTGGGGCTGCTAGGTTTAGTTGTTGTCATTTATGGGCCATTTTTTTCCATTTTATTTTAAACTCTGGGGCTTATTATCTGCTTCTCTCTTACATCCAACTGCTCAGAGATAAGAAATTCTTCCCTAAGGAAGAATTCACATAGGAGACCCGCAAAGGGACCAAGGGAACAGCTTTCTACGGCACTCTATAAGCAGAGAGAGGATTTTCCTACAAGTCTTGGGTGTTCTGTCCTAAGAAGTATAGAAAGGGGGTATTTAAACAGAATTAGGGTGAAGCTTCCTGCGGACGCAGCCTAAGAAGCAGAGTCTGAAGTCAGTGGCATTTCGATGCTGAGTATAGCCATGTCTTTCCCCTGGGTTCTCCCTGTATGCTGCTTTCATAGCCACCTCCCCATTTTCAGATGTATCTGGGTGCCCTTTGTAATCTTAGCATAGCTTATATTTTCCTGCTGTGATTGGGGTATCTTTTAAAAGAATTGGAACTTATTTCCTTCTCTAGGTTTACTATTTGGAACTTCTGTGTTGATTCTGAACTTGTGGTTCAGAGGAACATCCTTGATGCTTCTCAGGAGGTATTGATTTAGCTGGAGGTCTCAAATGCTGGGTGGCTGGTACTTATCAAGGGCCCTCAATATCCCGTATGAAAGCCCAAAAGAAAAATACACTCTGAACTGAGTGGGTGTAAAATCCACATTTGTGTGTTCCTTACCCCGTTCTTACGATTGAATGTGGGATTATGGCGACGGTGCAGGGACAAATGGAAAAGGGCTGGGAAGACATGGATATATGGTCATGGAGTGAGCACATGTAATGGTTTGTAAAAATCTTGACCTTGACCCTTGTTTATCTGATAAGACAAATGATGTCCTGTTTAACACAGCTCAACCTCTCTGAACCTCTGTTTCTGCCAGCTGTGAAATGGGGACAATGTCTGTGTTTCAGAGCCCTCGGGAGGATGAACTGAGACTGTAGGTAAAAGGGTAAAGTAATCACTCTGTGACTACCTGTGGGGTATGATTAAGTGGGGGCCATTGTGGTCCTTGTGATATGCAATGATAATGCTCTTGGAAGCCATTTGACTTGAGAAAAACGTTAGTATCTAAGCCCTTCCATGTTCAGTCAAAGTGATGAAGTTGTTGTTAATGTGATGACGATAATAGCGGAAATAATAACGGTAGCCGTAGCTCACTTAGAAAGTATTTACTTTGTACAGTAATTCTGTGTGCATACTACATTTAGCCTCCCGTATAATCCACCATAACCGGATTAATTATATACCTCTGTTATGCCCTTACCAAAGATGAATAAACTGAGGTCTAATTGAGGTTGATAACTTTCTCAAGGTTATACAGCTACTCCGTGGAAGAGCTCGTCCCGTCTCACTTTTGTCTGAGTCCAGGGCTAGAGACCAGCTCTTAAAAATACTTGATTTTCACAAAGTCTAGCACTCGGATTCCTGGAGTCGTTTATGTAGCTGAGGAGTTTTTCCAATTTAAACTTCCCTGCTCTTCTCTTTGCCATTGTGCCCTTGGGAGCAGAGCCTTCACCTTGATTTCGGCTGTGACTCCCATTAACTCTAATGGGTGTCTAGCACATCTCCCCCAGCACGTTGAGATGAGATTATTTCCCATCCAATTGTTTTAATGTTGTGGGTGTTGAGTGAATCTACAAACATTTAACCTTTGGTTTCATTATAAGGCTCAGAGCAGAGAGGGTGTGGGGAGAAGAAAAACCAGGACACAGATGCCAAGAAAAGATGTATTGAAGATGGCTTCATGAGAGCACAGCATATGGAATAATAGAAAAATAATTACAAGTGCATTTGAGAAGGGGATGGATCTTTCTGTTTTAACTTTGAACGTTAGATAAATATTGCCAGAATGCAGAATGGAAGATGCTAAGAGAAGGAAGAAAAGCTGTGTGTATTATATAAAATTGTGATAGAACAGCTGTTTGCCTTTTCATTTTTTAAAAAATGTCATAATATTCTTGAATTTGTAGAGTGCATCAGGGTTTTGTATACACGATTCTTTTCTTTAATTTATTTTCTGGTCCTCGTGATAATCTTGTAGGCTTTGAAGGCTTAAGAGCATGGCCTTTGGATGCCCTTGCTTTGAGTGCCCCTAACACCGCCACTTATGTAGGTTTATGACCTTCAGAAAGATACTTAATCCTTTTGATAATAATGACATATTCATACCTCATGGGGCTATTGTAGGATTTATGTATATATAAAAATAGTAAGTATATATAAGGGATAATACACACGCACACATACATATATTTATATTAATTGCCCTGTACAGGGCTTGGAATTTGTTAGGTGCTCATTAGATGCTTTTATAATAAAACAGTTATTTCTGGGGTGGGCCCTGTGGCCAAGTGAAGTTCATGTGCTCCGCTTCAGTGGCCCAGGGTTCTGCTGGTTCGGATCCCAGGCGTGGACATGGCACCGCTCGTCAGGCCGTGCTGAGGTGGCGTCTCACATAGCACAACCAGAGGTACTCACAACAAGAATATATGACTATGTACTGGGGGGCTCTGGGCAGAAGGAGAAGAAGAAGAAAAAAGATTGGCAACAGATGTTAGCTCAGGGCCAATCTTTAAAAAAAACCCAAAAAACTATTATTTCTTCTGTTCCACATCTTTCATTTAACAGATGAGTAAGCAAAGGCTCGGAGAGGAGGCTCAAACCTAGTGGTCACACAGCTCACTCATGGCAGGGAGGGAGCGTGAGGACAGGGTCTCATGATTCCCTCCGTGTCCATTTTTATTGGTTACACAGGGGATGAATAATTTGAGAAATGCGATTTTCTAAATCCACTGCTAAAGTCTCCATAAAGCCAGTCCCAAACCCTTCTCAAGTGGATCAACCTGTTTCTAAGAACATTTCCATACACAGCCCCATATGACATCCTTCTCCCCATGTCTCCCAGCTCACGGGGGCAGCTGTTCCGCCAGCCTCTGTGTTTTGGGAGCCTCGTGCCTGTTCTGCTCCCACTGGGGATCAAGCTCCTGAGGTGCTCTCAGTTACTAAGTCCCAAAGCCGGGCTGGTTTGCTCTCTGGGTTCTTACAGCAAGCTTAGGTCTTTCATTTAACTAGATCTCTTTTTGTAATCTTCTTTCTCCCAAAGATCTCGGAATGGGTCCCTGAGTAATTGCAAGTTGCCCTAAGCAATAGCTATCTCAGCTTGCTTTCCTCAACTTTGTTCTCTGACTACATTGATGCCTTTAGGGTGAATTCCACTGTGACATGATAAATTTCCTAGGTGTTACACAAGTCTTTGGACTTATGACGAGCCTCAGTGGGATGAATTAATTTCAGTCCAAAGAGACCCTTTAGGTTTTCAAAGAAATGGACCTGTCTCCTGATGCTCCAGTGACATGCCCTGCCAGGTATAGCTGATGTTCCCATGGAGCAGTTTGTTGCTTGTTCCAAGAATCTTCCATTAGTTGCATTCATCAGACTGGCTTCTGCATTAGAAGTGCTTTGAGAGCAGAAGCCGTCATATATATATATATATATATACATATAGTCTACATAATCTAATGTAATGTATTTATTATATGGGCATATACATATATTTCTAAAAATATTCAATGCTTCACTGCCACCATGAAGCTCTACTTAGATTTTGACATGTACACAGTGCTTAGTAAATGTCACCTCTCTTAAGTTTAAAGATTTCAAAACTGAGGGAGGCTGGCCTGGTGGACTAGGGGTTAAGTTTGGCACACTCCACTGCAGCAGCCTGTGTTTGGTTCCCGGGTGCAGACCTAGAGCACTCTTCATCTCCCATGCTGTGGTGGTGACCCACATACAAAACAGAGGAAGATTGGCAGTGGATGTTAGCTCAGGGCAAATCTTCCTTAGCAAAAAAAAAAAAAACAAAAATACAAAAATAAAACTCAAAACAGGGGGTAAAAGAGGAAGAATCTAAGGAAGCTATTAGGAGAGGGAAGGATCATAAAATCAACTTTCCTTACATCTGGAGTCTAATGTAGAAATTAGAACATACTCTCTCTTATTCACTCTGAGTTTGCGTGCTCTCAGAGGGCGTTTGGTTCTTCTTCCCAGTTTGGGGTAAGTATAATGGGGTCTATCTAATCATGAGGTTGAACTGGTTGTTAATTATTGTCTGGTGACTTTATCAGGCTCAATTTGGAATCTGGCAGCCTTCGGAAGGAGCATAGTTAATGCTTGTAAAACTTCCGAACTGGTGTCTGAGCCTGTTCTAAAAAGCTCCATCTATCATGTGTTCAGATGGACGCGTGATGTTCTTATTAATGATTTTGTTCAGGGAGGCAAGTTTCTGAGTAACAGTTTAACTTCATTAGACGAGACTGAACCCTGCCTGATGCACATCTCATCGTCCCTCTTTTCTCAATGCAGGAAAGTTCATGGTAGAAACCATTATGGCCTCTAATATTCGGAACTTCTATTCCTGAGACAAAAAACTGAGATGGGTGTTTCCTGGTTCTGAGGAGCTCAGAAAACATCTGCTATGACATCAACCTGATCATGCCACTTACCTGTTTAAAGACTTTCAGTGTTGTCCCACTGCTCATGAGATAAAGATCATCATCATTAACAAGGATGGCAAACCCTGATGAGACGCCCACGGCTTCTAGAACCTCCTCTGTGCGTTTCCTCTTCTGCTCCATATTTTTATATGTCTGTTTTAAGGAGATCTGGGTTTTGTTTAAATCAGATGTGGTGCGACACACAGACATGGAAAGAACTGTCATGAGGGAAGAATTTTAGCAATACTGGAATGAGTGAAAAGAGATATGAAGGTAAATTTGAAGCAAGTCTGGTCTTTTCTTTTTTAAGTAGATATCCAAGAACTAGGAACTCTCTTCGCAATCACACTTGAAGCTATGGTGACGTAACTTCAGCGAGCGTACTGTGTTGAATTTGTCGTCGGCCTCTCCACATTCCATATAATCACGTGGGCTGTGCCACAAATTTAAAAATTCCATTGAGTGTTTATTTACTGTTATATGTTTATTTACCGTTATATATATATACTGTTATATCTTCAAGGACAACACCCTTTCCTCCCCTGAGGTTGGTTTTCCTCCAGTTCAGATTCAAAGAACATTCGTCAAACAATTACACTTTCCAATTGCGCTTTCACACCTCCTTGGTGATGGTGATGGTCACTCCTTATGGAGAAAGAAACGGAAATTCAGAGAGGGTAAAGGACCTGCTTGAGGCCAGCCAGCCAGAATTCAAGTCCCAGTTTGCTCGTTCTAAATTCGAATGCACTTCACCATTTAGCCAAATATGGCTCCATATTCTGTTTTATTGTTGACCTTTCTTTTGTCCTCTCATTGGCTGCAGGGTGACTCTCCCAATCAATCATCAGAAGAATCCTTGTAGCTATTTGGAATCTGTAATAATATTTCTGATGCAGACCAGGACTTGAGTAGAAGAGATACACAGCTGTCCTTTCGAGATTTCATCATCCCTTTATGACGTGACTATAGATCAAGCACTTACTCTAGCTCCTGTGCTGCGCCGGGAGCTGAGGACACAGTACTGAATAAGGCTATATGACCTTATGTCAGGGAGCTAATATTCTACGGGAGGGGGCTCATGACAAATAAGTAAGTGAATGAATAAACAAAGTAGGCAATTGTGATCCTGTGCTAAGGGCTTCAAATGAAATAGGGAGCTGAGAGAGGATGTCGGTGCAGCGAGGGACTCTGTTACATGGGGTAGACAGAGAGAGGTGACATTTGAGCCAACACCTGGGAGATGAATGATTACAGTTATGGACCAATGTCAGGAAGAGCGTTCCAACGGCAGGGAAGAGCACTAGAAAGGCTCAGAGGTCAGGGCTTTTGTCTTTAAGAGTTTTGTTTTGTTACCAACATTTGACAAAGGAGCCCTGGCAGACGGTGTGTACCGTGTGCTCCACCTGAGGGAGTCTGCTGGCAGGTAGTCTCCTACTGACCAGCAAAACTTCAAGAAGGGCAGCTTATTGCAAACCACAAGATTTACGCTCCCAGAGCGGTGGTGAGGCTGGCAAATGCCAAGAATGCTGCCTGTGTCTGGAAGCACTGAAAGCTGAGGTCAGCCCCAGAGCACGGCAGCCTCTCTCCGTCTGCCTGGGGCGGTGGCAGACAGCACGAGTCCATCATTTCTGCGGCACTGCCAGCAGTAAATCGCAGCTGGTTATTGCTAAATTCTGGGATTTGCTTCTTGGAGAAAAATAATTAACACTGGCAGGAGTTTGATTGCGTTAATTCACAGAAAGAAACACCCAAATGATAAATCCATAGTGGGAGAACTGCCCATATGTTACAGATTGGCTTAACATGGTTGAGGCATTAAATAAAAGAAGTCTGGGAAACAAAAACCTTTATCAGCTTTATTAGCATTGAACTCTGCGGCTTCCACTGGGGCTGACACACTTAATTAAACATGCTCTGGTCTAATTAGGTTGCACATCAAATATACAAATACGAGCTTTTAAAAAACCCAATGATTGGAGTTTGGATTCCCTCTGGTGTGCATATTTACTTCACCCCAACACCAGAACCTTCTCCAGTGAGATGTGGACAACCGGTAGGCAGTTCCATCCTGTCTAGAAGGAGTAGGCATGCTGCTCCTTTCTGCCGAACCTCTGCATCCAGAGGAAACTGGAGAAAGCAGACTTTGTCCTGCTTCCTTTTTCTTAAGAAGGATGCATTTTGGAGAGTTCATCCAGAAAGATATTTGTTCATACAACATCTTTTGGCTTATTTTTTAAGATCACCAGTTGTCGTCGTCATCATCATCACAATCATTACTTTTTACTGAGAGCCTAATTTGTATTGGTTACTATTTTATATTAGCTAGTTTACTTATAGTATTGTGGCTTTGGGAAAGTTACTTTACTTCATTGGTCTTAGTTATCTATTGCTGCATAAGAAATTATCCCCAAACTTAGTAGCTAAAGGAACAAAATGAGTTGTCTCCCAATTTCTGTGGGTCAAGTCCCGAAGCACAGCTTCGGTGGGTCCTCTGTTTCAGCTGTTGGCCAGGCCTGTGGTCTCATCTAAAGGCCTGACTGGGGAAAGATCTGCTTCCAAACGCTCATGGGGGTGTTGGCAGGATTCGCTTCCTCCTGGGCTGTTGGATGAGCATCTCAGTTCCTCATTGGCTGTTGGCTAGAGGCCGCCCTCAGTTCCTTGCCACATAAGACTCTGTAGGGCAGCTCCAAGGGAGCGAGAGGGCATCCAAAATGGAAGCCATGGTGTTTTTATTAGCTAATCTTGGAAGCGATAGTGAGTCCAGCCCTCAGTCAAGGGGAAAGGATGATACAAGAGTATGACTATCAAGAGGCAAGATGATGGTCGCCATCTTAGAGGCTGCCTTCCACATCACTCCTCTCTCGTTCTTCGGCAGTCAAATGAGGCAGCAATAGCACCTACGTTGGGGGTTGTTGTGAAAGTTAAATGTATAGGTTTTGAACAGTACCAGGTACATAGTAAGTTTTCAGTAAATGATAGCTATCACTGACCTCTTTCAATCTTTCCAATAACAATGTGGATTAAATATAAGTATTCCCAATGTGGAGATGAAGAGCGGAAACTTAAGAAGGTAACATGTCCATGGTCATGAGTACTCTCCTATACTCTGCCTGGAAAATTCTTCCTGAACTCTGAACCTTTCTGAACTCTGATCTCTGTCTCCTCAGCTCAGCAGCGCCAACACGCTGTGTTTGAGTTCCCCTGTCCCCTGCTGCAGTCCAGAAAGTGCTCTGGGAAGAAGCCTGGGGTAGCTGTCGAGCTGACCTCATTTGTTGCTTGTCTCTCACAAGGTGTCGAGTCCTGTGCTGATTGTCGTTCAATGTCTGCAGTCAGTCACTTCATAGATGCTATCTCGCTTTCTTGCTGTGTATGGCTGTGCAGAAAGTCCAGCACATGTTACTTCAACATGGACAAGACTGGAAACTGCCCTTTAATTCAATTTTTAAGAGTTGTATATAGTTGTACATTTTGTGTATTAATTTATATTGTAAGGAGGTGGGACCGTCCTAGCAAATCTGGGACATGTCCATTGAGGAAACTGGAATAGGTTGACACCTGGGGCTTCTCGAGCCCTTCCGTCCTCTTCCTCAGGTTGGCTCTTCACTGTTTATCAGTCAGTTTTACTTGGACCTCTGACCCCTACATCCTCAAATGCTTGCTTTCTAGTTATGAAACGAGATGCTGAAGTCTAGTGGTGAGGCCCGGCTCTGGAGAAGGGAAGGCTGCTGAGAGCTTCAGCTGTAAGCATCCTACTTCGGGACAGAGAACCAAATATTAGATTGGAACAGATGACAAACATTGTGTCTGGCGTTCTGGAAAAACCTGGCAGTGAATGTATTTCCTTTCATGCACGGGGCACAAACTAAAATCTGAGGCTGGGGTGCCAAGAACTGTGCTGTGCATTCGTTATCTTGGAGAGTGTTCTTTCCTGTGCCCAAGAAGCAACTGAGTGGGACGTGAGGAATGGATGGCTCAACAGCCACTACACTCCAGGGTCCCAGGTGCCAGTGTAAGTTCCTGGCCAGATTGGGAACCAAGAATGTCTGTATCTCGTTTCTGATTCAGCCTGTCTTTTCAGCTACCTCCGGCAGCAATATTGAGCCTCATTAACTCACAGGAAACTTGGCAGTCCAGGAGTCCCCTGAAGATGCGTAACCAGACCTGTCCTTTCAGGTCCATCTGAGGAATTATCTGACCTCACCCCACCCACATCCAAACTGGAACTGTCCATCGTTTCCTTCTCTCAGGTCCCCGAGAGCTGACAACTATAAATAAGTGATTTTCCACGTACTTGTATGTATAACATCTATATCCCCCATTAGATTGTGAGCTCCGAGGATGTGAGGGATCATTGTAGCCCCCCTGCCCAGCACAGGACTTGGTACATAGTGGGCAGCCAGGAACCATTTTGGAGTTTGAATAAAGGAACGAGAGGATACACTCAGCTATACTTCAGTCTTAAGACCTAATGCAGTCTTACAGGGCTTGGGATCAAATCTCAGCTCACTAGCTTGGAGATTTTTCTAAGTGGCTTTACTTCTCAGAAGGGGTCCAACAGGAAAGAATATCTGTCTCGATAGTCGTGGATCTTATAGTTGCTGCTGTGACTTTAGAAATGAGAATATGTCTAGTGGAGGGCTGGTCATTGGCATTTGGTCTAGGTTTAGTAGAACCTGGAGCAATTTTCATTAAGTACCCCGTGTTGCTCTCTTGAAAAGTTAACCACGATGTGGTGTGGTGGAAAGTGTCCTAAGTTTGGAATAAGTCAAAATTCTAGGTTTGTGCTCTGGCTCAGTCACTTACCAGCTTCAGGTCTCTGTTAGTTACGTAACTTCTTTGAGCCTTGTTTCGCTTATCTGTAAAATGGGGCTAACGTTATCTCCTACCTCATGGAGTTGCAATGGGGGTGAGTTAGTAAAGATGCTGTAGAGAATTAACAGAGCACTCTGGTGTGTAGCTGGTGCTCAACGAATGGTAGTTACTACCATAAGGGATAATTTCAAATGCATCAGCCCATATAGAGAGCTATGTGGTGATTTGACATGAGAGATGGTGATATTAAAATGGTTTAGAATGCAGGAACGTCACATAGATTTCTTATTGTGTTCCAATTCTTACTGCATAATAGTAGCTGCCTATAGATTTGTGTTGAGAGGGATTCTGAGGTTGCCTGCAGGCTCAGAGAAAAGGGTGCCAGGATGGATTGGCAATCACTGCCCTGTTAATAGTGGCAGCTCGCATCTCGTACGTTGTAATCTCCAGTCTTCTTAGAGAAACTGTTCTGGTTGTCCAATGTGGGGCGAAGGATGGGGGATTCGGGAATTGATTCAGGAAAGGCTAAGAAGGCAAGTTTGGGCGTGTCTTCTCCAGAACATGCTGTGTCCCAGCCCATCCTGACGGCATCTCCCCATGATGGCTCAGCATGGTTGCCGAGCTCTTCTGCAATGGAGAGAGGGTCATATGCAATCTGTGTGTTAATGATCCCCTCTTTGTTGCCCTGTGTTTGCCTCTAATGCAGACTCTGAATTTGTTTGCTCAAAGTTTCAAGGCTCATCAGGCAGGTCAAGTTTGGCTTTCCCTAAAGAGCAACTAGCTGCTTTTTGGACGATGGTCAGCAACCTTTTCCTTTGATTTCTTCGATACTCCTCACTCTGGCTCTGAGCATCACCCTTCACTGATTTTTAACTAATGGGAGGATTTTCTTTCTCTTGGAGGGGGTTGACCTTTCTGCCAGCTCTGCTGATGACCTGCAATCATTAACCCACCTAACAAAACAGTGATGGGGAATGCGAACAAATAACTGGAGAGAATGTTCTCTGGAAACGACCCCAAAGTGGAAGGCTTGTCCCAGCGGGGTGAAAGGAAATAATGCATGCAGAAATGCTTGGGAAATTAAAAATTACCGTGGAAATGCTTACCATTTTGTTGTTTTTCCTACAGGCATTTAAAAAATGACTTTTCCTCTTGCACTTTGCATGACAAGCTTCTTAACTTTCAGGTCTTATCTTAAATGTCACCACCTCAGAGATGCCTTTCCTGATCACCCTGTTACAAGTGGCCTCCCCCTCTTGTTCTTGCTGTAAGAGGCTATCAGCAGCTGGAATCAGTGGTTATAGATGTGTTTGTGTTTCATTGCCTATTTATTTTGATTCCTCCGCTTTAAGATCCATACAGAGGGCCATGTTCATCCAGTTCACCAATCTCTCTCCAATGTCTGGTATATGCCTGCCTCATAATAAGTGCTCAATAAACAGCTGTTGAATGAATACTTGGGACAGAACATGATATAGCAACAGGCTTAGTGTGGGACTGAAATAAATGCAAAGATGGGTTTGTGTCCCAGTTTCATCTCTTATTTGTTGTGTGGACATCAGGAAAGTGACCTCACGTCACATTAATAAAAAGAAGAAGATCAAAGAAGATCAAAGAGGAAGGGATGGATGTAAGTCACTGTGTGCATTGACTGTGATGGGGTGAGTCATGTACAGATATTAGTTGTTATTATTACAGTGACTGGATATTAATTCATTCCATTACTCATTCATTCAACAATGATTTCCTGAGTATTTGTTTATCGTGTGCTAGACATTCTACCAGGGTTTTTTTTTTTTAGGAGAGATCTGAGCAGCCCACCATTATGGTAGCTTTCATTCCTTTTTTTTTTTTTTTTTTTGCCACTCTTCTTTCCCCCATTCTGGGCCCAATCTACCTGCCTCAAGAGCAACTTTAGGATTTCCTCTCAGTGCAGAGTGGTCTCTTACTTCCTTCTTCTCCAAACAAGAGCTACTGGATTAGAAAGAAAGGTGGATCCCGATATAAGGCCCACAGTTGGCATGGAGAGAATGCGGCCTTGTTAACTGTAAGAGCATGGGCTGAAAGTTCAGATTCATAAATAAGCAAAGGAGGAAAGTGATATTTGTGACTTGAAAGATACTAAGATTTAGATTCAGATCAAAGACTCATTTAATGAGCGCCTACTGTATGCCAGGTACCATGCACTTCATTCAACAGACAGAAGGAGAGGAAGATGTGCTGGCGGCCCTGTCAAACCTCAAAGGGGGCCGGCACAAGGCTGAGCTTCCTATAATTCCAGCTATTCTGTCCCCCCACCTCAATTATATGAATTTACCTGGAGTTTGTGAGGCTGTCTTATGCTGACCAAATTCACAGGAGGCTATTGTATATACAGGAGTCAATATTTTGATTTACTGTGGGAAACTCACTGCCACAGGGACAGGAATACTTGCTTTGGGAGTTCAGAGCTGTCTCTGAGGGCTCTCACTCCCTGGAACCTGCCATTATGTCCAGATGCCCATTTTCAACAAATGGCACCATTGCTCATCCAACTGGCCCCTTCTGTATCTGAGGACTCACTCTTGACATGTTTTCCTTCCTCACTCCCTACATCCAAAAGATGACCAAGCCCCACAAATTCAGCCTCCTAGATGTCTCCTGAGTAGGTTCTCTTCCCTCCATCCTCACCCGCACTCCCCAAGTTCAGACTCCCATCACCTCCATGAGCACATCACCTTCTAAATCTCCTCTTCCTTCACATCATTTCATTGATTGGCCCTTCACATCACATCAAAACTCAGTTTGGGGATTAAGTCCAGTAACGAATTTCTGTTAAGTTTCTTTGAAATGAACAGCTGCTTGCTCTCTCTGAAAGATGGATGTCCCCTGCAGATGAGTCAGACATTCAACTCGTGTTCTCATCTTGTCCTTCTCACTCATGAAGGATCCAGATCCTTCTAGTTTGGGATCTGTTTCCCTCCCAGGGATGCTCTTCCTCCTTGGCCACCACATGTATGAACAATTCATCCTGGACCCCAGGACCTAAAATGTTCTTCCTGAATATTCTCTTGAGACTCAGCTATCTGGTCTGCCTCTCTAATATCTGCAGAAAGAAGTTAGTGTCCAAGGCAGCTTATTATTAATGCCCTTCAGCTGAATCCTTGCTGAGAAAGGTAACAGGAGTTCTAGGGACCCGAGTTTCAGACAAGTAGGAGAATGTCCTTTAGCAGAAACCTGCCATAAAAAATAGTTACTTGCTAGCAAGAAGGCCAGGTGAAGACACCATGGGAAGGTTTCTTCTCCAGGGCAATATTCCTGCCAGAGCACACATCTGAAGGAATCCAACCTTCCTCTAGAACAAAGAGAAAAAAATAGCCTAGAAATATATCTCCAATTGCATGACAAATTTCTGGAAGGCCCCTGGTGCTCTTCTGGACAACTGACAGATTCTCCTACAAATCCATGATTATCTTACCCTGTGGACCAAACTCTCACCATTTTGCTGTTCTCCCTTCCATGGCCCCTTCCCTCAATCCTACGAGGTTGTCATTATTTACCCCACTTTAAAAATGATCAACTTGAGATAAAGAAGATTACAAAGCATGTTCCAAACTGTTTCCCTGTTGGCGTCAGAGCCACGAGTTGAACCTAAGTCTGTGTGTCTATAGTGCACTGTTTCTTCCTCTTCTACCACCCTGATTCCAAAATACAGAAAATAAAACATTTAATTAATCATTGAAAACAACTTTTAAACACGGTCTTTAAATAACTTTCCTAATTTCTTCACTATGAGATGTTTACAAAGAGCATATTGAACTTTCAGGAGGAATTCAGAGACTGTGCCGGAGACATTGAGTCCATTCATCCACCAACACAAAGCGCCAGAATCTGTTTCCAGGGGGAGAAGAGAGAACAAGAGAAGAATTCAGAGAAGAGGCAGCCGCTGAAAGAACTTAATTTTTTAAAGTTATAAAACAATACATGCTCATTGTACACACTGCAGATAAAACAGAAAAGTATAAAAAATAACAAACACCATATTTAATACCATGCTAAAATGTAGTGGGCATCCATTATTTGTCTACTCAGCCTCTCGTCCTTACTTTTCCCTACTCCTCAGGAAACTGAGGCTTTATCTTTTCTAGTGATTTGTTTTCCTGCTCCAACTTTATGGTTTCCATACAGAAACTTCCATTTTGTTCCGTGATTCTTATAACCCTCCAGCTGCCCCCTACTGGCTACAGATGATTGGTCCAGGAGGAGCACCTGACCCAAGATGGTCTAATCAGAGCCCTTCCCTTGGATTTTTAAACTTGGGGGCAGAAAGAGCATCTGTTTTTCTCCAGTAGAGGAAAGCATGAGTTGAAAAAAAGTATATTAAAAATTTTGAGTGCTCATATTTCTACAAGGTGGTGAAAATCAATTTCTAGTGATCAGGAATAAATATGCCTGCCTGGGTCTAATTCCTTGTTTAACTCTTTACCAGCTGTGTGACTTGGGGAAGCCATTTCACCTTTCTGTGCCTCAGTTTCTTCATCCATAAAATGGTGTTATTCTGAGGAGTGAATTAGTTAACGAATGTAAAGTGCTTAGGTCATCGGCGTGCCGCAGTAAGCACTGTGTAAATGTTCATCGCTGCTACTGACAGCAGAGCAGTTCTAGCAGCAGTTGTAGGAATTGTGGTAGCTTATGCGGAAAGATGAAGACACCAGAGTGGGTGAGACAATGCTGGTGGCTTTCACATTTCTCGGTTCAAGTTTGTTTTCAAGACATGCTGCAAATGTCTCCTTCCCAGGGCTTGGCCATTCAAACTGTTCTGGGATTCTGTGAGTCAAAATATTCCATTTTTATCTAATCTGGTTGACTTGAGTTTCTTACTCTCCACCCAGAGTCCAATAACTAAATTCATTGGCACTTGACATGTTTAATATAAATGAGTTAATTAAAAAAGTAATATAACAAATACACCTGTCCATTACTTAGAAGTAATGAAGTTTAACATTTTGACATTTTTGCTTCAGATTTTTATTTTTATAATTATTATTACATAGAAGGTGACAAATATCATTGAAGCCTCCTTTGTACCCCTCACCAACCCCATTTCCCTTCCTTTCTCCTCAGAGAAAATTACTATCTTGGCGAATACACTTCACTTCCATAATTTTATGCATTTACCACACAGGCATGCGTCAATAGATGACACACGGTATTAAGATGCGTTAGGGTGTATTACGCAGTTCTTATTCTTCTGCAACTTGCTTTTAAAATTCAACATACTCATAAATCAAGTTCTTTCACTTTAAGTGTTGAAATTTTCCTTATTTGAATATAACATAACTTATCTATTTCTCTCCCGATGAACACTTAGGTGTTTTCTCTTATTATTTACATATTTATTTATGTTGCTCTCACAGGCCATTAGCATGTTTGCTAATTTCATCTCGTGCATGAACGTGAGCATCTCTCTAAAGTACACACCTTAGATGGAGACGTGGGGCCCCTGGTTGGCAAGGTTTGGGTGCCTTTAAAATTACTAGATGCCATCAAATTGCCAAGCTAAACATCTATCAGTAGTGTATGCCTGTCCCTCCAACATTTGATACTGTCATTTTTTTAAAAAAAGTGTCAATCTTTTGAGCATAAAATGGTATTTTATAGTTGTTTGAACTACATCTCCTTGATAAATGGAAAAGTTGAACTTTTCATGTAGTTTTTGATCATCATATCGCCTTTTCTATAAATTGAAGCCTTGTAGCATTTGTTAATTTTTCTGTGGAGTTATTTGTCCTTTCCTTATCGAGTATTAAACATTCTTCATATTTCCGATGCTGACCAATTGTCAGTTAAAGGTATTCTCCCGGTCGGTGGCATGTCTTTCACATTTTTATGGTGTCTTTAGTTATACAGAAACTGAAAATTTAGTTGTAGTCAGAATTCACAATCTGTTTCTTTGTGGCTTGCGCTTTTCGATGTCTTACTTAAGAAATAATTCTGTATCATTGAGTTATGAATACATTCTTTTATATTTCCTTCTTGTTAAAGTTTAGACTTTAGTTTTCAGGTTTTATACATTTATTTCACCTGGAATTTATTTTTCTCTGCAGTATAAAGTAAGGATCTAACTTTTTCTTCCTATATGAATATCATTTGTAGCAGCACATTTTAATAAATAAGTCCATCCTTTCCTCACCAATTGGCGATGTCAGCCCTTTTTGTATCAATTATCCATGTCCACGTGACTCTGTGTCTTAGTTCTCCACTCCATTCTATCCTATCCCATCTCACCCCATCACATCACATCTCCTCCCTCTCCATCCCATCCCATCCCATCTCGGGTTTTGTCTACCTATCCCTCGGTCATTCTTAATTGCTATAGTTTAGGTATCATATCATATGGGAACATACCTGTGGTGGTTTTAAAATTTGTCTGTAAATTCTTTGACACTTCTCCCATCAAGAGGTCTAAGCCGCCATGCCTTAATTCTGGAAAGTCTTTACCGACTATTTCTAGCTTAGGATGTTGCAGAAGCGATGTTGCGTGACTTTCAAGGCTGGGTCAGAAAATGTGGTACAGCTTCTGCCTGGCTCTCTCTTGGGACACCTGCTTTTGGAACCCAGCTACCATACTGTGAGGAAGCCAAGGGGCCACACTGAGGGGCCAAGTATAGGTGTTGCAGCCAACAGCCCAACCTGGGTTCCAGCCACCAGTCAGCATCACCCGCCATACAGGTGAGTGAATGCGCCTTCAGATGATTCCAGCCCTGGGCAGTACTTCCAGCTCCCCTCATTGATGCCTCTTGGAGCAGAGATGAGAGGTTTCCACTGACATCTTCCCAAATTATAGATTTGCAAACAAAATAAATTATTATTTCAAACAACTTATATTTGAGTTGGTTTATTACACAGCAATGTATATTGGAACAGTTTTTTCTCATTATTATTCTTCACTATTGTCTTTGCAAGCCTTGGATGTTTCTCCTTCAACGTGAATTTTAGGATCTGTTTTTCAACTACATGAAAAACCCTGTTGGGATTTTAATTGTAACTGGATTAAATTTATGGATTAATTCAGAGAGACTTGAATTTTTAATGGTATTAATTTTCTCATTTATAAATGTAATATATTTCTTCATTTGTAAATTTTTATATCTTTCAATGATTTTTATTATATTTCCCCCACAAATCATGTACATTTTAATAGCTTCATTCCTTAATGATAGTTGAATACCTTGAATTTTTTCTGTAATATATTCTAATTGGTTAGTGCTGGTTTACAGCAATGTTGTTTAGTTTTATTTTGAATTTTTATCCAGAAATCTCACTAAATTATCCGTTTCATTCTAGTAGTTTTGTGTTTCTGTGTAATTCTTAGGATGATATGTAATTTGTAGATAAAAACAATTTTTTCTTTTCATTGCTATTCTTTAACTCTTATTTCAATTTCTTGGGTCACTTAATGAACTAAGACCTCCAGAAAAATGGAATAAAAGTGATTATAAGGGACATATTTGTCTTTTTCATGACCTCAAAACAATGTCTCTACTATTTCACAGTTGAATATGAATTTTATAGCAGGTTTTTAGAAATCACTTTGTATCAGGTTAAAAACATTTTCCTTCTATTCCTAGTTCCATAACATTTTGTCATTAATGAGGATTAAATTTTATAAAATGCTTTACCTGTATCATTTGAAATGACTGTTTTCTACTATTGAACCATCCTTGCATTTCTAGCATAAAAAATTGCTTAATCATGGTATCATTTTCTCCATAGGGTCATGAAATCCATAAGAGGACTAGACAGCTATTTACGATATCTGGCTTAGTTGGGATATAGATAACACTTGATGAACCAATCACCAATAGCTTGCTGATTCCTTTTGATTCTCCCTTTAAATCTAAACTTCATAGGTGGTGGTGAGTACTTGGACCAGCAGGTACATAACATCTTTTTGTATCTCTTTTTGTTAGGTTAAAGTTTATCAGCAAGGTCAGATATGGTCAGCTCACTGCATCCTTTCATAGAATTTTCTCATCAGCTTTCCAATCGCTTAACTGGCCATTGGTAATCATTGTCCAGAGCAATCATTTTAGCAGAAGTTGCAAGGTGGTGGTGTTCTAAATCTATCTTTTCTTCTTCGTTTTTTACCTGGGATTCTTTAGAAAAGAAGAACTTTTCTTCTCCTCCCTTCCCTTCTTAATCTTTTAAATTTGCCCTGAGGTAGAATTCATATAGGAAAGGGAGGGCAAACACTTGATTTTTCTCCTCTTTATTTCCCAGTTTTCAACATACTGAGCTAGTTTCCTGGCATCCTCCAGAGCTAACTATCTTAGTCTTTTTGGGCTGCTAGAATAAAATACCGTGGACTGGGTGACTATAAACAACAGAAATTTACTTCTCACAGTTCTGGAGGCTGGAAGTCCCAGATCAGGGTGCCAGAATGGTCACTCAAAAGCCATTCTGGGCCTCAGGCTTCCTATATCTTCAAATGGTGGAAGGGAAGAGGGAGCTCTGTGGAGCCTTTTTCATGAGAACACTAATCCCATTCATGAGGGCTCTTGTCCTCATGACTTGAGCACCTCCCAAAGACCCCACCTTCTAATACCATCATGTTTGGCATTACGATTTTAATATACGAATTTTGGGGGGATACAAACATTCAAACCATAGCAATGACAAATTTTTAAAAGAATATAAATAGAAACACACGAATTTTAACAGGATTGATGTGTTTCAGACAATGACAGATGTTATTCTTTTTTATGCTCAAATTACCCCCATCTTTGGCCAATGGAAGTTCCTTGAAGTCGGCTTCTGAGTCCTTTTGATGTGATCCCATAAATCTTGGTCATTCACGCTTTCCTGCTTGTCCCTGGCTCATCCTGTACATTTTCTGCACTAGATCTGCAATCGGCCCTTTCTCCAAGGAGCGAGTGCTTCCCATCAGTGAGAAAAGGTGTTTCGAGACCAGAGTCTGGCCATTGGGAGAGCTCTTTGTATTGAGGTGGTCATTATACACAGGACTTTTCTGCGGATAGCTCTAGAAAAAACACATTTTTAACTACAATTACACTGTGAGTTGATAGTGGCAATATAAATGCTCAGAATAAATATTTCTTTGTGGTTCTCTTTGAACTTAGAACATATCCATTTGAGACTCACGGTCAAATTACTGTATTTTAAAGTCACTCGAAATAATGTCTCTTGATGGCATGATGTTTTACAGTTAAGTTCTTTGTTTCATTTAGTTTTCAATTTGAAATACTTTTTATTATTTTGATTAAAATTTTTCTTTTCTTTAATCGTGAGGAAGATTGTCCCTGAGCTAACATCTGTGCCAATCTTTCTCTCTTTTGTATGTGGGATGCCACCACAGCATGGCTTGGTGTGCGGTATGTCAGCCCCTGCCTGGGATCCGAACCCACTAATCCCAGGCCACTGAAGTGGAGTGCATGAACCTAACCACTACACCACTGGGCTGGACCCTGATTTAAATTTTTAATACAACTTGGTAGAACATTTACATAGTTCAGAGGCCTATCTGAAAACCATGATATATTCAGAGAAGTCTGGCTTTCACCCTGACCCTCCACCCTGTTCTTTCCCTGTTCATACACGGCACAGAAATGCCTGTATTTTTGTAATTATAAGCAAATTCACTTACACGTACTTATTCCTTCCTTAAGTAAAAGGAAATATACTCTACATGCTTTTCTCTTTCCTCCATTTTTAAAATTAGCAGTATTTTCTAATGATCACTCCGTAACTCTATATAGATATATTTTATTCCCTTTTATAACTGCATAGAGGTTTACTACCACGTATTGATGGACACCTGTGTTGTTTCCAGTTTTTTGCTATTACAAACAGAACTCCAGTGACTAGCTTGTTCATAGCATCTTATTTTTTGCCAGCCTGTCTTTGGAATTTCAGAATAAAAGAGTAAATCCATACGTAACTTTGCTAGACATTTTAAAATTCCTCACCATAGGGGTTGTACCACCTAGAAATTCTACCAACAAGTATTAAAGTCCCTGTTTTAATCTCACCAATACAGTATGTGTGTGTGTGTGTGTATGTATGTAGTCAGACTTCATAGGCGTGAAATTCTATTTAGCTGTGAACGTAATAGGTGTGAAATTCTACTTAGCTGTAGTTTTACTTTTCATTTTTCTTTTATTAGCAAGAACAAGCATTTTTTCATACACATTTAAGTTGTTGTGTTTCTTTTTCTGTGAACTCTTGTGTCTCTTTGTCCTTTCTATAGGATTTTGGGGATTTTCTTTCTCTATTTATAGAAACTTTTAATATATTTGGGATGTTAACTTTATTGTGACGTTGGTTGCAAATATTTTTCCCTGTTTGTCATTTGCTTTTTGGTTTGCTTATGGTTTCTTGGCCATGTGTTTAAAAAAAATATTTTGCCATCTGGTCTTTAAATTGTCCCCCTCACATTCCCCCATTCCACCCTTCTGACCTCAACAATCACTGGCAACGTGATATTTTTTATATGCTGAATTCTAAAAAGTCAGAAAGAGTTCGTTCTCCCAGGGAGCTGTGAGTGCCTTCAGGAAAGGGGCTCTTTGTGACCAAGGTCTGCAGGTCCAGGAAGAAACCAACTTTCTCATGAATATTTGGGAGGGAACTCTGGAGGACCCAAGTTGCTGGAATTTTCCGCGTTACGGAAGGAATAGTAGTCTGATGCCAGAAGTCCGGGTTGAATCCGATTTTGTCATTTATTGGCTGTGTGACTTGGGTAAGCCAGCTTATCATCATTGAGACTCATTTCACTTCCCTCACAAGGTGACACTGTCACTAAAGTGGGGGAAGATGGAAGAGCCCCTTGCATTACTTAGCTTTGGCTGTTGGCTGGTTCAAAGTGAGTTGAGCCCCTTCTCCACAATATGGGAGGAGGAATTTTAACTCTTTCCTCTCCTGGTCACTGTTTTTTCTCCTCATTGAAGCGCAACTGATTAATTCCTCCTTTCTTTATGCCTGTGGTTCTTTCCTGCAAGCAAGTTACTATTTTCCTCTTTTGAAGCCCTTTACTTTCCATCAGTTCTCAGATTGTCCGTGGAACACCACCTGCCAGTTGCTGGCCCTTGGTATTTCATAGCTGAGTTTCAATCCCTTGGGTAGGTTGGGAATGCCTGCATGCCTTCCTCTGGGGCCAGTACCAGGAGATCTGATGTCCCCTCGTCTGAGATTTTCCTCCAAATCGTAGATATTGTGCCTGACATTGTCTGATTGGCCAGTTCTTGCCTTCAGTTTTAATATAGGAGATATATGTAATAAAAACAGTAAAACAGAAAGCAAATATTCTTGGGGACATTTTGCAGTGTGTGACCAAGTCCACCACGGTCTCCTGCTTGTAATGCTGCAAGAAGTTCCTAACCCTGTTCACCTCTCGCTCACCTGCAACCCACCCCCCTCTAGAAGCCAACGTGAATATATCACTATCCGATTGGAAGCAGCCCAGTGTCTTCTCATTGCTCTTAGAAAGAAATCTAAACTTCTTACTGCATCTGCATGGACTGGTATGATCTGACCTACTTCTCTGACCCCTGGACTTCCAATCCCCAGCTTGTTTGGTATCTCCTGACATCTCGTCCTTTCCATCCCTCAAACCAGCCAGGTTCTCTCCTGCTTTAGGGTCTTTGCACAGTTAGAACACTTCGTTCTGCCTGAGATGTTCCTCACAGGGCCTGCTCTTCTCGCTGACTCCGTCTTACTCCCTGTTTTGCTCAAATGTCAGCATCTCAGACAGGATTTCCTGACCACACTCTCAAAAGCAACTCCCCGACTCCAGTCACTCTACCATGTTGCTCAGATTTATTTTCCTCATAGCACTTATATCTGGCATCTTATTTAAATGTGGAAGCTTACTCAAAGCTGTATCTTTGGCACCTAGAACTCTACAGAGTCTATCTTAGATGCATAATAAATGTTTGTTGAGTGGCTGAATGAACGAATGAGAAGTGTACTTGTGTCCATGGTGTGGTTTCACCTGGACATTCAGCATCAAAGGAGGCCCAGGAACACCTGACATCTTTGTTGAGTGGAAGGCCCACACATCGGCTAATGGTCCATTCTGTTCACTTTGCCGTTACACTTACCGCCTTATCTGCTCCTCACATACGAGCCCTCGAGAGCAGCCACTGGGCGTTCCATTTCACAGATGACGACCCTTGGCTAAACCATTAGCTAAACGTCACACTGCGGCTGAGGGCGCCACGAGCTGCTGCCCCCGACTTCCAGTGCAAAGTTTCCTATAAGTTGCTTCCCTCTTGCTCTGAATTCCAGGCAGAGAAAGCGAAGATTAAACAAAATGAGTGGCTTCTGCAGAGCGTATTACCCAAAGGGTAAGTTTTCCAGAGGCTTAAAATAAAATTAAGTACAAAGACCAAGTCCAAATTAAGATTGGAACAGAAAAGAAAGCAAGAAGCTCTTTTCAAAGAAAGAGGATACACTTACTTACTTTTTAAATGCCACAGTTAGAAGATGGAGGGAGATGGGTTGCCAAGATTTGGCATAGCGGTGTCTCAGAGCTGTTTCTTTAACTTCACAGGGTCATTTTTTATGTGGCAGTTGGGAGATGGGGTTGCAATGGCGTAGGCTCTTGGTTTTCTTTTAAGGTTTCTTTTAAGTCATTTCAAGTTAAATTTAGGGAGCATCAGGACTTCTCAAGGTCTGTGTATTGATTCTGCCCCTTGAGCTCAGGGTGGAATAAAGATGACCAGGCAGCTCCTGGCAAACAGATTTCTCTGCTTTGGAAGGAAGGTGAGCAGGATGCTGGCTTCCCAGGAAAGGGGACCTCCTTAAAACACTGTTCTCAAGCCCTTTCCCCTTTGTTCTAAGCTCTCTGGCTGTTTCTGGCTTCGTCATGGCCGAACTAGCGAGAAAACAAAACAAGACTTAAATCTGCGTCCAACAAACTCATACACAAATATTTGGGAACGGAAGTAGTAGAATTCCGTCAAACTGGCGGGTAAACATGTATCTTTGAAATTGCCAGTTCAACCAACTTCTCCGCTGAAAAATCCGCTCTTGCCTCCACAGAGAGTGGAGTTGAGAAATCATTTTATGTGCCCTTTATCATTTTACGATGTTCTTTTAAAAATGTTCATCTCAGTAGCCTTTGGTACTGGAAACAAAATCACAGATTCCTTGTCTACTCACCCCCTCCAGGGGATGTCTTCAGCTTTCTGATTTATTTTACTTTTAATAAATATTGAATGCCGTTTTCTCCAATTATTTCTTATTGAATGTACTCCTTAAGTCCCCTTTTTTCAAATAAAAAGAATAAAACCGACCATGTAACGGGACAATGGCCCTATCGCTACTGATAATTATACACTTTGTTCTCATTGTAATTGCCCTGGTTTGAACTGTGCTTATTTTAGCAGAAAGCCTTCATTATTTTATCAACAACTGGCAGACCCCGCTGGTATTTACTGACTTTTCTTTAACCAAAACAAGGATTATAGCTCCTATCCATGGCTCAGCTGCTAAATCTTTGCTAAGAAATTTGGGAACCCCTTTTGAATGAAACACTGTACAAAGCTTTAAGTACTCTTTGCAACTGAGTTGTATTAAATGATAGACAAAAAAAGCCCTCTGAAGAATTGGTGCTTAATTACAACTTAATTAGCATAATTATGCATGCTAATAGCATCTCAAATGAATAGCAGTTGTCAGGAGGTTGGGACCATCTGTAAGAATGTCGGATTAATACATCATTTTTTATTTCTAACAACGCTGTAACTCTTTCCCTGAAAGTGATTTTCATTAATCAAGTTCATTTTTATTATATAGAAAATTTGGCATTTTTCATTATGGGCTATTATCTGTTTCCCCATGCAGCCCTAATACAATACTAATGAGCCCCCGTGTGGCTGGTCCGCACTGACAATGGCGGTACAGGTGTATTATTATAATTGTTACAAACAGCACATTGTACCTCTGGAGTAGCGGAGTTCTAATCTCCCAGCGCCCGCGTTTCCACTTGGTACCTCCCCAGGGCCTAGTACAATTTTCAGAGCTTTATGAAAAACATACATGTTTGTGGTTACAAAGAAGCTATTTAAAGAGAAAGAGGCCCGCGGTTACCTGCGGCCAGGATGCTGTTTGCTGAGAATCCCTTTTGTGGAAACAGAAAGCTTCCGGGGGCAGAGAGGGGGTCTGTGGCTGGACCAAGCCAGCTCTGGGGAGGCGGGAGGGAGGCAGCGGCGGCGAGGTCTGGAATGGTTCCGTGCTGTTCAGCATCACTCATTGCTAAACGTGGTCATAAAACTGCAGGGGGGACGTATGTCTTCATGGTTCTTAGCCCCAAGAAGCACCCCACATGGCAATCTCGAAATTCACATCTGGATCCACACACACATGCTGCAGCAGGCCCCGTAAATAGCTAGAGAGTCTGTCTCCACTCCGAGCTGCCTTTTGCCTTTAACTTCGGCTTTTGGTTGTTTTGAGGATTTATCCATACTCCACCTCCAGCCCCAGACCCCAGGAAACCTCTGCTGGCCCTCTCCCCCGATACACATCCACAGGGGCTCTTTTCATTTTGTTCTTTTCAGAGGAGCCTCATCTCTTCCTGCACGCACACCCCAGATGGAAGACCAGGGTTGATGCTCAGGACTCCCTGCCGAGGGGTGGGAGGGAGGTTTACACCCATTTCCATGCTCAAGGGGAGCGTCAGCTCATCCACCTCATGCAAAACGCAAAACAAAATGGCTACAGCCTCACTCCTAAGCTCAGTTCCAGGGGAGTAGAAACAAGCCACTGGCCGCAGAGACAAGCTCCATGGTCCAGAGGTGAATAAAGACCCCTCTCTTGAGCATCACAAGCCACATGGGGGCTGGGAGGGGGCTCCATGTGGGGCCAGTGATGTGTGTTTACACCTTGTACCTGCACATGGGAAAAAGGGGGGAGTATGCTGGGGAGAGGGTCTCACGGCCTCCGTGTGGTCAGAGAGGATGGGGCAGGCTGTGGACATCTCCCCCACTCAGGATCCACGGGCAGGGTGAGTCTATCAGACCCTGTGTTGGTCACATGTGCTGGGAAGGGCAGTGTGTGTGAAACACGCAGGCTGTGGAGCAGGGATATTGCATGCGACGTTCTTATACTAAACAACAATTACTTGTCATTTGTGTTTTTTGTAATTTGCTAAGTCTGGCAACCCTACTCCAGAGCCAGACTGCCTGCTCCGCCCTTACAAGCTGTGTGACTCTGGGCAACTTACTGAACCTCTCTGTGCCTTGTCTCCCCTGCGAAATGAAGACAGTGCTATCCACTTCGGAAGGTTGTTGGGAGGATTAAATGATTTTAAAAAGATCAAGCACCCAGAACAATATCTAGCAATAATCACTCACAAAGTGATACCTATTAATATTGTCTCCTGGGAACTGGGGGCCAGTTGGTGGCCTCTGTTCCATTTCTGAGTTTACTGCATTTCTGATTGCCCATTTGTCTAGAACTTTATAGGGTTAGACACTGAATGTTGTTAAAACCAAAAGGTTTCACAAGCTCTTGAGGCGGGCTGATGTTTGCTAAGGTCCGAAGATCAGGTGCAAGATGCCACTTGAGGTACACGCGAGGGCAGCTGGTGCCGCCGGGGGCCAGTGGCTTCAGAGTTGGTGCAAAGCACTGGTTCCAAGACTGGGTTTTGGAGCTCAAGGGTGTGGGTTCCCGAGCCCCCCAATTACTGGCAGTAAGACCTTCCACAGCCTCTTTGAGGTGACCTCCTGTGTCCTCATTGGCAAATGGAGTTATTCGTGGTTCCTGCCATAGGGGGCTGCTGGGAAGACCACTGGAGATCTGTGTGGATTGCTGGGAGCAGTGCCTGCAGTGTAGACAGACCCCCCCCAAGCCTAGTGGGGAATAGCCGTGGGTCTGGATTTCCACGTCTGCTGCATACTAGCTGTGTGACTCCGAACAAGTTGCTCAACCTCTGTGCCTCAGTTTCCTCCTCTGCATGTGGACAATGGTGGTACTGACACCATTGGGTGGCCACCAGATGTGCTGTTGTACGCACAGCCCTTCATTAGCAGCATCAGTTGCTGTGCTTTTCAGCTGCTACGATTCCTCATCTCCTGCCACGTCTCTCCTTGTTGGAGGAGGCAGGCCCCGTCCCTTGTTCCTTGCCAGCGGAAATTCCTGGGCACGGCTTCTGTAGGCTCCTGCCTGGCTTACAGCAAGCCGCCACTGGGAGATGCACTGCGTCCGTGGCAGCGCCATCAGCCCAGAACAAAGAGCCCCAGGCAGCCCTGCCGAGTGCGGCCTTTGCTGGGGGGACGCGGGGTTCTTCCGAAGGTCACAGCCACACATCACTGCTTTTGTTGTTTATGGAATGGCCTGCTTTGTGCTCCAGTATGCGCACAGACGCACCCACCTACCGTGGCCACTGGCCTGTGAGGGTCCAGTCTGGTCTTTGCTCCTTCTGCACCTGCAGGGTCACCTTGAAGAAGACGACGTAACCTAAAGGAAGACACCCAGCGGAGGAGAGACACTATGTGAATGCCGTGGAGGCAGGCGGGAGAGTCACCGGGGCTGGCAGAAGCTGGAAAAAGAAGCCCGGCCGAGGGGGAAACTGAGGCAGAAGGTTCCTACTGGTTTTGTACAGAGGTCCTGCGTTTAGGGGCTGCCTTAAAATCCCACCTCTGATTTAAAAACTGTCCATCCCGCAAAGCCAGCACGTCTGCTACGAGGGACATATCCTCCAGACCCGTATGTGACACTGTTGGTTCAGCACAGATTTGAGAAACGAAACACCAGAAACAGCCAGGATGTTGAGGATGCTCATTAATAAGAGAACGGTAAACAAATGATTGTGTGTTTGGACAATGGGGCATTATGAACTTGTGAAAAAGAATAAAGTGGATCTCTATACGGTGACACGGCAAAATCTCAAAGCTCTTTTGTTGAACAAAAAATACCGAAGGCGATATAATGGGTTTGGAATGTTCCCTGGGTGAAGAGAGAGCGGAGATCCACACAGGCGTGGAGTGAAACACGGTGAACAGCACTGGCGTCGGAGACGGCTGGGGCTGCGGAGTTGGATGGCGACTCCATTTCTTTGTACACGCTATCGTTACATTTTCATTTTATCCCCATATGCGTACGTTAATTATTCATTTGAAGAAAGAGAAGAGCAGAAAAAGGAATTCTTCCTCGGTAGTGAGGCACAGGGAAGTCTGTCCAGGAGAGCAGGCCGGGGGCTGGGGGGAAGGGCACATTTATAGTCCTTCAGCCTGAAAGCATCCTTCTGAATCGGTTCTAGAAGATTCTATCACTTGCCAAATCCTGTAGCTGGCAGGAGCACCTCATGGCTGATTTGCTCTCATCGTTCTGTCCCTCGGGAATGTTGACAGAGCCTCCTTGACTGAAATTTGTACCAGTCCGTCTTGTTCCTGGAACTGAAGTCGTTTGGGGTAGAAGAAAGTGGATTTCCTAAAAGGGCCGTATCAGTTAGAACCCAAAGCGTCTCTTCTTAGGATTCCCTGATCAGAGGGAACGAGCCTTTCACGATCAGCTCACATGAATAATAATCCTTCCTTGTGCTGGAGCCAGGGAGCCTCGAGTCGCTCTTCTCAGTGCTGGAGGGGACTGCCCGGAACCCAGGAGCGTCGGGCTGCCGTCCCTACTGGGTCAACGTGCGCGCACTTTGGGGTCAGTCAGCTTTCCTCTGCAGCCTCAGTTTCCTCATTTGTGAAAGGGAAGGTTACTCCTCACCTCGACCAGATCCTTTGGTTCTGATACCCCCCAGTTTTATGAAACAATGAAGGAACAGAGAAGAGCTCCCGGAGAACATCCTTCCAGCCCGCGGACATCAAGATGGCACGGCTGACACGCGCTGGTTGTTTCTGCCTACACCACTTTTCGGCTTAAATATTAGGATAATTTAGAAAACAACACCACCACTGAGTTCAAGCAGCTATTTTAGGTTTGAGGCCTCCCCACTGTTTGTTTTTGACCCCCCCAACTCCACACTGGTGTTCACGACCCATGCGATACACTTACACTACAGACCCTGCCCCCTAGTCCCCTGCCCGTGAGACTGACCCTAAGTCCCGCGGAGAAGCCTTAACCTCCTCTGGGATCAGTGACCTTATTCCCCTTTTCCCACAATGCTCTCTGGCCCCTGTCCCCAGGCCCCCAAGGGTTATGATCTTCCCACCCCAAAGTCAACAATGTTTCCTAGCTGGTGTTTCCACACTGTATATAAAGTTCCTGAAAAAGAAAGAAAGAAGGAAGGAAGGAAATTCTTTAAAATGCCTAGAGAAGGCGGGTGGGGGAGTGGCGGGTGCCATTCATTAGAATTCCTACAGAGCAATCAAGTCTCTTCATTCCAAAGGGCGTTACTGCCTGGGAATTAATATTAGATCTGATTTTGAAATAAGCCTAATGATGATGACTTTTGGGGGGTATATATTTTTTTGCTGTATTTGCATAAAGCCCTTTTCTCGTCTTGGCGTATGGAAGTTCAAAACGTGCGTTCTGCCCTTAAAATTCGTGCTGGCTTATTATCCGGCAGAGAAGGAGATTGTTCTCAGGGCTCACAATTCGGGAGGCTAACTTAATGTTGTTTGAAATTAAAGAGACTTCTGGGCGCAGAAGGCCACGCGGGCTCGCCAGCGCTGGGGGCACTGGGAGGTGCTGGCTTTCCTGGGAGGCCACACTGGATGGGGGGTTCACCTCGGCATTTGTACATTTTTTCACAGGCCTTTCTCTCTCTTGTCTTCTGAGCCACAGCATCCTCTCGAATGTTTTCCACATCCCCATCACTATTCACAGGATTAACGTAGCAAGACGCAGGCAATATGTGTTTTACCCTGTATTTGTTACCTCTTGCTGTATAACAAATTACCCCAGAATGTAGTGACTTGAAATAACAAGCATTGATTATCTGTTTCTGGGGTTAGCAAATTGGGACTGACTTAACTAGGGAGCCCTGGCTCTCTCTTGACCCTCATTCTCTTCCCTTTTTATTTGCACACAGTTTTCTCTCTGCCTCAAATGCTGTCCCTTGGCCTTCCTTTATCAAGAGGCAAACTCCTATCCATCTTACAAAACCCTGATTAAACAGTGCATCCTCTTTTATTTTTCCCCTGTTCTCCCCAGAAATTGGCTTCTACCTCTAGGGTCTCATGACATTTGGACATCCCTCTATTAAAATGAGACCCTCTGATTTTTCAATGTGTGTGTGCATGATGTCCAGACCTGAGATGTCCAACGTGGTAAACAGTAGCCACCTGTAGTTATTTAAATATAGATTTAAATTAATTAAAATAAAATAATAAATTCAGTGCCTCAGTCATCTGAGCCACATTTCAAATGCTTGCTGGCCACATGTGGCTAGTGGCTACTGTAGTGGACGGTGTGGGTGGGGAACTTTTCCGTCATCATTCGAAGTTCTATTGGTGCTAGTCTGGAGTGTTATCTTTTTTCAAATCTGGGGTCCTGTCCTCTTCATTCAAAAAACAATTTTTCTGGTCTAAAGCAGCAAATATTTGACCTGTTCACCTCTGTATTGCCTGGGTCTGACATAGTCTCTGGTTGAATAAATAAAATGGTGGAGCAGTTTCCGGAGGGTCTCAGAGACTTACTTGACGTATAGTGAGTTCCCACTCTATGTTAAACACTGAATGTCTGGTCACTGGGACTGAATGAGAAAGGGATAAAGTGACAGTGTTAACTGATTGGCTCAGTTGCTGTTTACAACTCCCTTCTCAAGCATCACGTTCCAGCTAGAGGTTGCAACATGACACAGTGGCCATTGGAAGATGTAGGCCTAAGTGTACTATGGAGTTCCTGGGAGTTCTTTTGCTTTTCCAATATTAGTGTTGTCTCAACGATCTTTCTGTCAAATGATGAGGTGTTTCCCTTCTTCATCCCTATTGGATTACAGGTATGATGGGTGGGGTCGCAGCAGCCATTTTGTGGCCTTGAGGTGTTAAGTGACCATACTGATATGGTAGAGCAAATGATAGAGACAGGTGAGGCATAAGGTGGTGGACACTCTGCACTGGCTGTGGACCACATTTCTCCAGGTTTCTTGTGTGAGGAGAAAGTACATCCTGTTTTTGAAGATATCATGGTTGGGTTTTATATTATGCGCAGCCAAATGCAATTCTGAGTAACACAGATGGAATGAGTACAAACCTCAAGCTAAGGTATAGGCTACCTCATCTAAAGGTAAGGAGCATTCTTCCCCAGAGCTTCAGACACAGGACCTCCAGCCACTGGGAGCACAGCAGCTGAAGTTTACACTTCTGACCAGAGTGTCCCATGAAGAACTGGAGACTGGGTTCACCGGGAGCACTGGGACAAAGTCCTCCCCAGCTTGGGTGGCTGTGGTGTTCCACCTGGTTGCTCCCCTCTCAAAGTCTTCCAGGAGCTTTTGGAGGTGGCATCACTGGGGCTGTCAATGGGTGAAGATTCCAAATATAACATTGCTTTTATCTCGACCCGATGCGACAATTAAGTATTTAAGTCCATCGAAGGAATGCTGTGTGGTGTGCTTATGACCCAGGGGGATAGAAACACTTGTTGATGCCGCATGGGACACACTTAGCTGTAACCGTCAAACTCCGTTCTTAGCAACAACTCTAGTCTGGCCACTGGTTTGCAAAGCTCTGAACCTATAATTGGCCCATATCAGCAGAGTGACAGCCAGCTAAGATTTCAATCAACATCGTCACGATTTGCCAGTATTTTGAGCAATAAATTGCTAGCTAATAAATTTCCCATAGCTTCCTTTGTAAATGCCAGCGAAAGGCCTAAACATCCCGTGTAGATTTAATTACACATTTAGTGTTCCTGTAATTTTGAATTAATTACATGCCAAACAGATTTATGTTCTATGCACTTAATAAACCTCAGTAAGTGCCCTTTTAGCAATCAATTGGTATTTAGGGCCTGGTTTGTTTTTTAAAAATAATGGTTCACGTCGCTGGGTCTCGTTGTTCCTTCCATATGTTTGGGTGTTGATAGAAATAGAGGCACCAGATGTTGACACTGAAGTGAAAACAGTCACTGGTGGAGAGCGGGGTTCGGGGGCGCGGGGTGAGGAAGCGGATGAGCTCATAGCTGGACGTCAGAGAGCTGAGTCATCAACTCCACCATCGGCCTCGGTCTCAGACCCTGCATGGGTGGAGAGCAGATGCGGCCCCTTGGGAGGAAGAGGACTTGCAGGAAAGATGCCGTGTCGTTACTATTTCCTGCTGGTGGGAACCTGATGGTCACCAGGGGTTTGATTTTATTTTACTTTACTGAAGGTGCTGCTTCTTGCGGTGTTTCTCCTCAAGACAATCTTATTTCCAAGCCCACTGGGAAATCTCGATTGTATTTCCTGAGAATTTACTCAGCGCCCAGCACTGTGCTAAACGTTTATGAATCTTGTTTCAGCGATTTCTGATTTCTCATTCCAACCTTCTGTGGTGGGGGGAAGGATTTGTGTTTAACAGATGAGGAAACTGAGTCCAGAGAACTGAGGTCCCTTGCCGAGGTCACGGTGTGAGGACAGAGCAGAGTGGGGAGCAGGACTTAGTAGAAGACACAGGTGTCTGTTATTTAAATTTTTGTCTTGAGTTTTCTTTGTAACCTGCATTAGTCAGCTCGGGCTGCTGTACGGAATTGCTGTAGACTGTGCAGTTTAAAGAACAGACACTTATTTCTCACAGTTCTGGAGGCTGATCTTACAGTCGAGAGCAGGAGGTCAGCAGGGTCGGGCTCTGGTGAGGGCCTTCTTCCTGGCTTGCACATGGCCAGGCTCTAGCTGTGTGCTTGCCTGGTTGGGGGGTGGGTTGGGGGGGGGGAAGGGAGAGACAGTGAGCCCGCGCCACTCTCATGACCTCATGTAACCCTAGACACCTCCCAAAGACCCATGCTCAAATACCATCTCCCTGGGGGTTAGGGTTTTAACATAGGAATTAGGTGGGTGGGTGGGGGGAGGGGTCCACAATTCAGTCCATAGCACCTCCTGAAATGGCTGATGATAACTCCAATTGGGAGGAGAAAACCAGCATCCAGGACCTCTGGAGCCTCCCAGGTTTGCATGACTTCCCGCTAGCAAGAGCTTCAGCGTGGGCCACGCCGCCACCTCTCAGCGAGGGAACAGCTGCCACGTTTCCTAAGACCCTTCGGGAGAAATGCTCTTTTCTAGCCGCGCTGGAAGAGGCAGGCTCTGTCCTGTGAGCGAGGATAAAAGTTGATGGGCTGGGGAACGCAGAGGAGGTCGAGGTGATGAGGAAAGGGCAGCGGAGAAATGAAAAAGCAGCTCCTGGGGGCGGGATGGGAACTCTGCAGAACACAGCGCTGAAGTCTGATTTCCCTTGTTGTCGGAGGTCGGGAGGTCGGTTTACAGGCGCATAGCGGGATGAGGGATGCTGCGCTGTCACTAGAGATGTTCCTTTCTGCTTTGGGTGAATGTCGTTCAGGCAGATTGCGCCCACCTGCGACACATGCCCGCCTCCTGCAGAAAACGCACACTGCAGCTTCTGCTGTCTCCACCGCCTCCCACCCTCTCTGAGGGCGAGCCTGAAATGGACGTGTGTTAAAGACACGGAGAAACTTGCCATGCTTGCCCGTGTTGTCTCTTTATCTGGAAACGTCCCCAGGCCCGTGCAATTCCAGTAACCTAGCGTGCGGCCATCGTTATTGCTAGATAATTGACCGCCTATCTCGAATGAAACAAAGGTGGTTACAGAACGGTCAAGTCAATGATCGTTTATTAAAGGCCGTTAAAGCGCATAGCAGAGCAATTTATAAATTGAATTTTAATACTGAACAGCTTTCTATTTATGTTTTTAAAGGCAGGGGCCAGATACGTGGAATAAAGCGTGTGACCTTTAGCCGGCAATGCGGAGCACACGTTTCTGGAGATTCCTTTTAAACGAATTCTTTATTAGGTGGTACCACCTTTATGACGTACCTTATTCCTTTGAGTGAAAGCTGCTAAATGTGCTAATTCTCTCCCATCTGATTCGGGTGAATGGACACAGAAACTGTTAGTGTCTGTGTATGGCGATAATGTGCCTTTTCTCCACACACACGTGTGTGTCTTTAAACATCAAAGGAGTCCGTGTAGAAATACACGAAAAGAAACCTAAGAAAAAGCTAAGAAGGCCGGAGAAGTGTGAGCGAACCTTGAGAGACTTCCTCCTCACGAAGTGTGCCATTTTAACTGGTCCTGCGATGGAGAGACAGAGATTGCCAAAAAAGAAGGGAAAAGATCACTAATATCAGAGTTATGTTTGATCAGAGGATGGTTTAGCCTTTGCTGTCTTTTGAAGGCATTTTTATCTCTAATAAAAGAATGTTTAACTTGACACCACCTATTAGCTACAGTCATGTAATTTACACTGGGCTGAATGAGTTTCTTCAATTTTTTTAGGATTAAGAAGCTCCTTTCTAACACTGAGAATGAGTACGTGGACTCATCAGGTGCCGTCTGTGAGTTTAAGAACTCTAGCTCTTTGCCTTCATGTCATTGGCATGCACCTCAGCAGCTGTGGGAGACCCTGTTTCCTCCATGATTTCAGAACTCACGAGACTGTCATTCATTTATAGTCCAGGTCACACTTGCACCTACGACCTGAGCCCGAAGGAAAGGTGACCTCTGGGCTATTGTCCAGCGTCCCCGTTTGGCTCGTGCTGTTTTGTTTTTACCACCACGTGATTTCACTGGTTCTCACTAAACCTGCCACGCTCGACAGATCTGCTGGAGAGACACGAGGCTGCGGGGCAGTCTGTTGCCCCCTTTGTGTATTTATTCACAGTTATTGGTAGGCAGCACACACACATTTTGCTCTTTCAACCCCTTCCCCAAACACCCTTTCCTGACCCTGATGTTTGGGGCCCAGGAATGTTCACTGTCTTAGACAGATGCTGCCTCATGCATGATAAATACAACAGGCGACTGCACAGCTGCCATTTCCACAGACCCTCAGCTCAGCGACGATTCCCTCCCTCCTGTCAGCTCCTCCTCTCGGCTGTGAAATCAGCAAGGAGCCCGGCCCTCTCTGTGTTTCCATTAATTTTCCGTCAGCACATCTGATTTCGATTGCAGAGTCTCTGGGTAGGGGCCTGATGAGCTGTTGTTTTGGAGTGGGTCCTCCCGTTGCTTACAGAACGAGTGCAAATCCTGAAAGCGATCCTCAACAAAATCCACTCGCTGGAAGTAGCGGGGGGAGTGAGCCTTGTGGTGGGGCTATGCATATGTGAAAACTCGCTGAGTTGGAAGCCATTTCCCAGAGATTCTGCATAAACAGTGGTGATTGTCAGGACTTATCTTTCTTGCAGTATTTCTGCTGAGAACCGTTGGGCAGGCCTTATCTCGAAGATTCCGTCTCTCCCCCACCGCCCCCCCCCCAAAAAAAGACAGAAAACCCATCATCTCTCTAAAGCATCCCACTTCTAACTTCCCAGCCCACTCAGCAGTGACTTGGAATTTTTGGCCCCAAGCACAGCTTTTGTGCCTTTTTATATAAGGGCTGAGTCCCTCTGCAGAGGGATGGGTTGAGTGACAATTTTCTGCATTGTGTCTGTGTTCCATGACTGGGTCAATAGCACACCCCTCAGACGAGGAAAAATAGCCTATGGAAGAAAACAAAACCATCATTTAAAATCCCCACACAGTCGCCCCCATCCCCACGGACAGGGCTGACATTTGGGAGCACCCTGTCTTTGGAAGAGCAGAAAGCGCACTCTGCTAGCATTCTCTAGTCAAGGGGAAACGGTCCGCATCTCTCACCCGTCTCCTTCCAGCCAAACTTCCTGCACTGGTTATAAATATTTAAAGCTACAGTCAACAAAGTTTAAAGTTTAAAGACAGGAAGTAAGGAAACCCAATCCTGTCTGTAGTGCCTTCTGTGTCCCGTGGCCGGCCTCGTCTATCCTTCAGAAGAAGGTCAATGGCACGTGGCTCAGAAGGAGCAGGATGCGAACTGTCTGAGCAGTTTCTCTTCCTAAGGAAAGCCACCTGCCCCAGTGAGTGGCGCGGAGCTTTCATCTTAGACGCTCGTTCTGCTGAGTGTCGGATGTGGAACGGTTTGCTGGAAATAAAGGTTTTGGAATAGTTTGCTGTTTTAGATCTCTGCTTTGGGCACCTTTAGTTCAACAAGCACGTTATGAGCACTCAGGTTCTGCCAAACTCTGCCCTGGGTTTGGGGGATGCAGAAGTTAAAAGGCACAAATCCTCCCTTCTGAGAATTCACATTTATAATGCAAGGTGCTATGCACTCCCACACAGGGCATTGGAGGCTTGTCAAAATATATACAGGGGCCGGTTCCGCGGCCGAGTGGTTGAGTTCGTGCACTCCACTGCGGGGGCCCAGGGTTCACATCCTGGGCGCAGACGTGGCACCGCTTGTTGGGCCACGTTGAGACAGCACCCCACATCCCACAACTAGAAGGACCTGCAACTAAGATATACAACTGTGTACAGGGTGGGTTTGGGGAGATAAAGCAGAAAAAAAAAAAAAAAAGATTGGCAACAGTTGTTAGCCCAGGTGCCAATCTTGGGAAAAAAAAAAAAGATATATACAAAGTCGGGGGCCGGCCCCGTGGCACAGCAGTTACATTCGCGTGCTCCACTTTGGCGGCTAGAGTTTGCCGGTTCTGATCCTGGGTGTGAACCTACCCACCACTTATCAAGCCATGCTGTGGCAGGTGCCCCAAATAAAATGGAGGAAGATGGGCACAGATGTTAGCTCAAGGCCAATCTTCCTCAGCAAAAAGAGGAGGCTTGGCAGCAGATGTTAGCTCAGGGCTAATCTTCCCCAAAAAACAACAAAAAAAGATATATATGAAGTGTTGTGGGGGCTTAAAAGACTGATTCATTCATTCAACCAACAGGTGTAAGCACCTTCTATGTGCTAGGCATTGGGCTACCCTCTGAGGAGTCAAGGATAAAGAAAGGATGACTGTGGGGAGAGGGCTTCACCTAAGGTGCAATCTTGGTTGGATCTTGAAGGATGAATAGGAGTTTTCCAGGTTAAAAAATACATGAGGATTGGGAAGGGGACATTCCCGGCAGAGGGAAGTCAAGGGCAAAGGTGTGCAAGTGGCCAGCATGACTAAGGAGTGGGCAGAAACCCGGTGAGGAGTGTCCCCAGGGACATGGGTACTTGACAGGCAAGAACATTTGTAGACCGAGGAAAACACCTTGGATCTTAACCAGGCTGGAGACTCTGGTCCGGGCTCAGAGAATGAAGTATGTTCTTAAAACTTGTCCACCCAGGGCTGGCCCAGTGGCGTAGTGGTTAAGTTTGCGTGCTCCATTTCGGCAGCCTGGGGTTCACGGGTTCAGATCCTGGTTGTGGACCTACACACCACTTATCGAGCCATGCTGTGGCATCCCACATATAAAATAGAGGAAGGTGGGCACAGATGTTAGCTCAGCAACAATCTTCCTCAAGCAAAAAGAGGACGATTGGCAACAAATGTCAGCTCAGGGCCAATCTTCCTCACCAAAAAAAAAAAAAAAAAAGAGTCCACCCAAAGGGAATCCCTTTTCCTAATTCTAATTTCTAATTAGATAACTTCTAATATACACTGCATATTATTGACTATCTTTTGAAAGCATTAGCTCTGCACTCCCACACAGGGCATCCCTGAACCAAAAGGCTTTGTTGGATGGGAGAGAATGAATTGCCTCCCATCTTGCCCTTTCTTTGGAGCTGCCTTTGCTCACCTGACCATCTAGACGAGCAGGCGAGGGTGCCTCTGGCAGAGTGGGTGCCGTCTGCACCTGCAGGAGCGAGGCCAGGACGGAAAGTTGCGTAGGTCCCATTCTGGGTTCGTGCAAAAGGATGCCCTTGCAAGTCAGTACTTGGTAGCTGTCTTCTCGTAGGATAACATGGGCGAGGGGAAACGTTATAGTCGTAGTGGAAACCCTGAGCCCCAGGTCCGTTTCTAGCAGAGGTGGGGGGCTCACGTTCAGGAATAGGACTGTCTGTCTTCCTAGTAGGGGGACAACCCCAAGCCTTAATTTTGCAAGACCCTTTAATCAACTGCAGCTAAACTTTCGTTGAATAATATTAAACATACTTTTATCAATGATATGAAGTTGCTTTTGAAAATAAGCTTGTTTTTCCTTTTTGCTACTCTTCCCCTGGCAAAAAATCTATAGTTCTTCACTCAGCATAAGCACATTATAGTTTACAAAGCGTTCTCATATAAGTATGCTTTACAAGGACTTCCGACAGAGGGCAGAGGTTCTTAAGCCCATTACATGGGCGAGAAGACACGAGTCAGCAGTCCGGGGACAGACAGTGGCATGCACCTGACTTGGTTTCTGGCGGGGTTCCTCAGGATCTGTGGGCTGGCCCACCGGGTCTGTAAATCCCCTCTATGGATTTGAACCTTGATCTCGAATCCTGATGCAAAGTTTGATGGGACGCCCTATCAGAAGGTTTGGCTTCATTCATTGCTGAGGAGCCGTGGCTTCAAAGGACGTGTTCGTATGTCGAGGCAAGTGTGTGACTCTGGTCCCAGCGTCTCTGAGATGGCTCTGTGATTGTGCCCGCCGTAAGACGCACCCCTGCCTTCTGTCCTGCAGCCTGGCGTGTGGGTCAGTGCCCTGGCTCAACGACCGTCCTGGTGGCCGTGAAGGGCTCACATGTGCTGGAACTCTTCAGAGTAATCAGTTGGGCACCCTGCCCTTCGAAGGATCAAATGGCCGAGTTGAGTTTGTTGCTCTGACTCAGTTTTATCCTTTGAAGTCACCTGTAGTGACGCAGTGTGGCCTGAAAGAGGCTCCTCAGGACTTTGGAAGTTGGCTTTTTCAACTCCCGGGAGGTATAATATTCATCGCAATCGTCAGCGCCTCCTCTTTGCCCACCAGAGAGACGTCAGTCCTCTGACATGATTCTTTCTCCTCTTAATCACATCTGCTCGTGACTTGTTTCTGGACGTCTTCTCCAGACGTGGCCTTATTTCTTGTTCTCAGCCAATGTTTCTGCTCCCTGTTCACCCTTCTGAAACACCGTGCCATGGCTTGGCCATATTTGGAAACCGGAGAGGCTAAGTTGTCATCAATTGCCATCGCTCCTGTGGGATCTGGGAGACCCCAGGTTGACCCCAGGTTGTTCCTTCCATTTTTCACAAGGCCCATCGCTTCTGTGCCTGCGGTAGCTATGCCCATACTGGAGGAGGGGCGCAGGGCCTGGAGAGTCCCTCCTCTCTGAGACGGTGTCAAAGGTTACCGTCTGTGAGGCTTCCGTTAGTCCTGAGCAAATCTCTCCCTCTCCCCATGACTCCTCTCGCCTCTGTTCACATATATGGTTGCTAGTATGATACAAATGTCTGGGAGCTGTCACAAGGTAGGGTCACCCACGGATTTCCATGACCAGTTTGGATGTAAAGTGGCGATGATTTTACTAGAAAGCGAGCAGACTTTAATGCACGCGGTAATACGTTTCTGTAGGAAAGAACTCCAAAGGAGCATTATTGTCCTTTACCAGGAACCACGCATCCAGCCTCTCCTGCGTGTGCTCCACCAGAATGGAAATTGTTCCCTGAACCTCTGCCGGGTGAAGGCACCGTGTGTGGGAGGATCGGGTGGGTGAGGCGTCCACGCCTTTAGAGGAGTTTCAAGAAAAGCAGATGTGGTTCCCGAGATGAGAGCCATTCAGAAGCGACCAACTTATTTACAGAGTGAGATGAGCAATTCCGCCCAAGCGAGGGTGGATCAGAGGTCACATGCTGGGATGGAGGCCCATTGACTAGGTGCCGGGCTTCCCTGGGCCGCAGTCACTGTTGCCCGCAAACTGAATGCCTGCCTGCGGGAAATAATCAGACTCTCTTTGGAGTTGTCTTTTATTTTGTTTCTTTAAAAATATTGCCCAGGGGGTCCGGCCTGGTGGTGCAGCGGTTAAGTGTGCACGTTCCGCTTCTTGGCAGCCCAGGGATCGCCAGTTCGGATCCTGGGTGAGGACATGGCACCGCTTGGCAAAAGCCATGCTGTGGTAGGCGTCCCACATATAAAGTGGAGGAGGATGGGCATGGATGTTAGCTCAGGGCCAGTCTTCCTCAGCAAAAAGAGGAGGATTGGCAGTAGTTAATTCAGGGCTAATCTTTCTCAAAAAAAAAGATGTGCCAAGTCATGGGCAAGTTAGGAAGACAGCATAGTTTAGTTTAGCAGATTCTGCATCAGAGCAACTGGGTTTAAATCCTGGTTTCGCTTGTACCAGTTGCATGATGTTGGGCTTATGATTTCATCTCTCGTGCCTCAGTTTCCTCCTTCTGCAAAGTGGGAATAACAACCATACCTACTTGTGACAGGCTGAAAAATGGCCCCCAAAAGATATCCATGTCCTGACTCCTGGAACCTGCAAATGTTAGCTTATCTGGGAAAAGGGACTTTGCAGGTGTGATTCAGTTAAGGATCATGAGATGAGGAGACAATCCTGGATCATCCAGGTGGGCCCTTAATACCATCCCAAGGGTCCTTATAAGAGGGAAGCAGAGGGAGATTTCACAGACACACAGAGGAGAAGGAAATGTGAAGAGGGAGCAGAATAGAGAGAGAGTTGAATACATTGGCCCTGGAAACTGGATTGACGTGGCCACAGCCGAGGAATGCCAGCAGCCACCAGAAGCTGAAAGAGACAAGGAACAGCTTCTCTCCTGGAGGCTGGATCTGACACCTTGATTTTAGCCCCGTGACGCCAATTTTGGACTTCTGGCTTCTAGAGCTGTCAGAGAAGAAATTTCTGCTGTTTGAAGAAATTTGTGGTCATCTGTTACAGCAGCGACATGTAACTAATACACACCGTCATGGTGTCATTGAGAAGATTGAATAAGATAATGCATGTAAACCATATTGCATAGCACTTGTTGTTACATAGTAAACTCTCAATAAGTATTAGCTTTGGTTATGACTTTATTTTGAAGCTGGGAGGCAGATTTGCGTCGGACAATGAAAACCGATTGAGGGGGTGAAAAGGTGGGTGTCAAGTGCTAGCTGGGTCACTTGCAAGTGGAGTTTCTATTTTTCTCCCTTGGCAAAAGGAGGCGATGACATCCTGTCCTGCTCTCCTCCCCCGAGTTGTGAGGATCAAATGAGTTAATGGGCTGAAAGTGCTTTGCACGTCACCCACGTCAACTGTTAAGCTGTGGTTACAAAGCCTGGGACCCAACTGAAGCAGCCTCGCCGAGGGCTGCGTGGGAGCTTTGTCCCTTTGGCGCTGGGAGGTGAGGTCATCTCTTTCAGCTTTTGTTCCTGCCTTTCTGAGCTCATTTGCTGGTTTTCCCCCTAATCCTGGCCCCTTCTGCCCTGCTTGGAGCTTCAGATGACAAAACTCCAACAGCCCCAGCCAGCCCTGAGCCTCCCGCCGGGGCGTATTTCTTTTCGTTTCCATTTTTAAGAGGCACAAACAAAAATAAAAACAAAAACCAAAACACACTCATCTTAAAAATGATTTGCAATGTCAGCGGATTCCAATTTAACTTAACTAAGGGTATGAGATGTTTTCAATGTCTTTTTCAGGCCAGAGACCCATGAGACCCAGCAACGGGTGTCAACTTAGATGGGAACAAGTCAACCTTTGTCAAATGCTTCCAAGTGGTGAACTCATCTGTAAAGCTACTCAGCCTCCCAGTAAATGTGCTGTTTTAGCCTTCGTAGGCAAAGAACAACACACAGGATGAAAACAAGCCATTTCTGCCCATGATTTGCTTTGTCTTTTACTGGCATTTCCAGTAAAATCTTCACACTCCCTAAGGTGGTCAGAGATGTGTGTCGTGAAGACAGCTGTTGCCGAAGGACTTGGCAGATTCCTCCAGTTCGTTTATTCCGATCTGCTCACCCACTAGAAAATAAAGGACCCTGTCAATAGGCCTTCCTTTGTGTAACGAATACATATTGAAAATCCACTACCTTCCAGGCCCAGTGCTAGGTGCCAGGAAACGATGCTGGACACAACGCCTGTGGGCATCTGGAGTTTAGAGTTGAGTGAGGGTGACATTAACCAAACAGTGACACGACATTGACCAATGGCAACAGTGCTACGATGGGGCACCTAGTACCTGGGGTGTCTCCAACGGAGATTTTAGCAGACAGAGAGACATCAGTTGAACCAAAAGGAAGGGGAGCCATTAGATGCAGAAAGAATAGTGTGTGCAGACGCCCCAAAGTGGGAAAACACATGACATGTAAGAGGAACCAAGAGGAAGCCAGGGTGGTGGAAAGCAGGGGAAAGACAAGCGTGTGGGGTGAGGCTGAAGGAGAAGGAGGGGCCAAAATGGAGGTCTTTCTGCCATCTTAGCAACTACGCTATTTGGGGAAGAAAGCTTTATCTCCCCAGTCTCTGTCTCCTGGAGATGCATTGGTGTGGGCCTTTGCCTGTGGGCTCCCCAGGCCTCTCCAGTTTCCATGTCAATCTTGACAAGCCAGGGCCACTGGAAAGCTGAACCTCAAAGGCAGGTGCTCCGTATGGCAGTGCAGCCAAGCCAAGTCCTGGAACGCAGAGCCCGGAGCGCATTCCTGCCAAGCCCGTTCCAGGTCTCCTTTTGCTCTAGTTCATACGCAAGGGCTTTGCCTCCATTTCCCTGCAGGTCTAGATCGCAATTCTGAACTCAGCAAGTCTTGCTCTGGCCTCGAACCTGTCTCTGTCTCTAGTTTGTTCATTCACTCAACAAGTATTTATTGAGCATTCGTCATGTGCCATCACTGGGCTAGGCTGTGGGGATGCTCTGCTGAGCAGGAGGCCTGCTCCCTGCTCTAGAGAAGCTTCCAGTCCCCCGTAGGGTGGGGACAATAGCTTGGTCCCTGCACAATCAGGTTATCACTTTCTGCTTTGCCCACTGTCCAAACCATCTGCTGTCACCCTCCATGGATTGCCCACTGCCCACCTTTCCTTGCCACAGGGGCTTGGAGAGAGGCCAGACTCTAGACCATTTGCAATGGGCTGCAGTGGTCCTCCCTACAAAGGGCCACAGTTAGTTCTCAGCGCCACGCTCTTGCATCTTGGCTGCCCAGCCCCAGCTTCAGACACCAAAAGTATCTTGCTGACATCCACCACCCTGCACTGTGACTCCAGGGACCCAGAGAGGCCGTCTTCCTCGTTATTTCCCTCTGGGTCCAAGTCTTCTGAAGGCAGCGTAAGTAGCTTCGAACACCGGCATATTCCCACTCGCCAGCAGTTAATGGACTGATGCTGGGGATGGGCAATGCCCTAGAAAATCAGTCATTAATTGGAGAAACAACTGATTTCAGAGAGACCATGGCAATTATGAGCAGTTTATGATGGTGGAGGCATTACAAAACACACTGCCACGCTGCCCATTCGTCAAGAGGGAAAAACCGTGACTTTGAAGTTGTCACGAGACGGGGAGCGGTCACGGGCTGCCCGCAGCCACACGCTTCCAAAACCCGAAGCTTAGCTCTGTGCTCCTGCGGAATAAAAAGGAACACCTGCCAGAGGCCGGCTGAAGGAGGCAGCATCGGATAATGGATGGAGCTGCTCTCGGGGCGGTGGCCTTCCTGGTCTGGTGGCTCCTGAACCGCACTCCTGGGAAGGGTGAAGCTTCTCCCAGTGATCTCTGCACTGGCTTCTGAAAGTGATGATTCTGAGTCTTGTTCTTCATCTGTTTCGTTTCTGGGAAGAATTCAAGATAAGCTGGCCCCTCGGTTGGTAGTGCATCCACGGCACGGTCACTCATTTGTTTTTTTTCAAAACGCGTTTCCCTCCTGGCAGGCCGAAGCTTGTCACATTAACAGGAACATTCATAGTCACACTGCTCGTCTTCCTCTGAGCTGCCCCTAACAACACTGGGAAGATTTTCAGCTTTCTGCCTTCAAGTCCCCCAGCTATTTCTGGAGCCCCGGAGAATATCCTGCGTAAACTCTTGAAGTCTTTAAAGAACTCTGTCCTCCTGCTCTTGGCAGATGGTACATGAGGGTGTCTCCCCCTTAGGCACTGGCTCTGCATTCACAGGCACTGGGCCTGCATCAGGTCCCAGGCCGTATAATATCCAGAGAGATAGGTGACCATAGAAAGTTTCTGAAGCAGCAGGATAGCAGGACCATTATTCTGTTTTAGGAAGATCAACCAGGTCCTGATTGTTAAGGATGCCAGTGTGTGTTCGCAGCAGGCGGTTTATAATCTGAAATATTCGAATTGCCCTATGTGATCAACAACAATGGATTAGCAAAATACATTTTGGTACATCAATAAGGTGGAATCCTATGTAACATTTAATGTGATTGTTAAAATCTATGCTTACTGACACGGGTAAAAATGCCCCTGGTATATTATTGCATGGGAAAAAGCGCACAACCAAATATGCACGACCCCATTTTACAGAAAATGTGCCTGCATATGGGTCCATGCGTGTGAAAGCGAATGATCTCTATTAAAGCCATCCCAATGTGTTAACACTGGTTATCCAGGAGATGGAAGCTGGCTTTAAATTCTTCCTTATACTTTTGGATAATGTCTGACTGTGTTGTCATGAGCATGTCTCGATTTTGTAATAAGAAAACAATTTTTTAAAATATTGAATTGAAACCTGCTCTATTTTACTACAATAAAATTCTATCTTATCAGGGCTTCGCAAAGCCTTTACATAACTTGCCCTTATTGGCTGAATCAAGACAGAATACTATTAGAAAATAAAAATTTTAAACTTAGAAAATAAAAATTTTAAACTTAGAAAATAAAATCTCCAAAGAATTTTAAAGATTAAGTTATAAAATGTGAAAAATAAATGGCTCGCATATTCTGTGGATTATATTAGAAATCGAAACCAAATACCAACCGGGCAGCATTGGAGAAGGCAGACTTGGAGGCGGGGTGGGGGTGGGGTGGGGGGAGTGCTGACAGGTGGAGAGTTGGGTGGCAATAGCCAAATAAAATTAAAGTTTTTATAATGACGTCGAGCGCGCATGATATACAGGGCTATGCTGCGGCCACAGAAGTGATTCTTGGCCTAACAAGTAAATTTGTGACATGACTGAAATTTTCACTCTTCCTTTAATTTTGATTTTTCTTCAACTTGTACATGAGTCTAAATTCAGCCATGCCTTTTCCTGGCGATCTTCTCTGCTGTCTGGAAATGGAGGGCTTCCGTTGGGCCCCCTGGCCGAGCACTGGCTATTGCAGATATGCAAGGAAATGATTGTCATTCCCGTTTCTCCTTCACTGAGGTCTTTTTTTGTTAAACATCGTTGCATGCAAACCTCATTTTAAAATACTGCAGCCCAGCTGGAATTTCAGCCAGTGGTGTTTTCAAATTCCAGTGCAAGAAGTTATTTCTTTAATAAAATCTGATGCAAAGTGCAGAACCTGAAATCAACATTGTGAGTCCAGGTTTCATCTAAGTTATGAAGCAGCTGGAAGGAGGGAGCTGGAATTCTTTTAAATAGGTTGAACAAAATTAAATAGTTTTAGAAAGTTATCTTTGAGGCTGAAAATAAGTCACAACAACAACAAACAGACATTTAAAAGAAGCTTTGGAATCATGGTCGGAGAGGAATTCTGCAAAAAGTTCCATAGCATAAACCATATCATATCGTATATATCATATCAATATCATTCTATTACTGATTGAATGAAAACAGTATTTATTCCACAAATCCTATTTTTTTTCTGTTAAAAAAATCCTGTATCTTATCAGAAGTTCTCTAGCTTTTGGAAAATATTTTATAAATAGAACAATAAAGTGAAATCAGGGCAAGACTGATTGGAAGTGGAGGCACTGCTGATAAAATGTTGCAACACCCCGGTCAAAAATATAGCGCCAGGGACCCGTCCAAATTCTCCCTTTACAGTTGTCCCCTTACCAGTGATGCTGACAGTCTGTTCTTTATTATCTCTACTCAGCTTTAAAATAAGTTCCTTCACTGTTTCATGTATTTCTGTTCCCTTTCTCCAGCAAGATTTCAGGCTACTGACAGCAAGGACCATTTTCTCTATTTCTCTTGTATTTCCCTCTACTTTGCTTGTCAGGATTGCTGGGGACGTGGCAGGTGCTTCACAATTATTTATTCACCAGACAAGAAAGAGTTGGAAACAGAAAAAAATAGGTTTCATAAGACTTGCCAACTCCAGTTGATTGATAATACTTCTTGGAGGCCCGAGTTAAGAAAGATGCTGAGGATGAGTCTGGGCTCCACAGAAAGAGTACTGTATTCGATGGGTAAGGTCCGCCAAGGGTACAAGAGTGGTAGTACCTATACTATGTTCGGTCCCCGTCCCTGAATTGACCAACCCCACAGCCTCCACACCTCTGGACTCTCTGTTACGTGAGATAAACACATCTCATTATTTCAGCCACTTTTAATTGATTTTTCTTACATGCAGCTAAAAGCAAGCTATATTATACAATCTCCTATTCCACAATCCCAAAGCTTCAATAGAAACTTTTTTTTGGACTCATAAATTATGGGGTTTTTTTCCCCCCACTAAGGAATTAGTGTATTTTAATGAAAAGCCACATAAGATATAGGATTAGAAAAGTTCCCAGATGCTGATTCTTCTACTTTCTCGTTAACTTCTGCTTAAGTTTTCTTAAAGCTCTCCAAGCCTCTGTTTTCTAATTTGTAAAAATGGGACAATGTCTATCTCACGGAGTTACTGTGAGAACTAAATAAGATAACTCAAGCACGTGAACGCGGCTGGCACACACGTAACACCTGACAGGGCGCCACTCTGCCAGGTCCGTTTCCTTCTCTGACCTCCTGGAGGAAGCCCAACCTCAGCCACTTTGTGAAAACATCCACTTTGCTTAGTCACTCGAGCTCAGTCCTGACACCTCCCCACGGAGAGTTCTAGAAGCTCTGGAATGAGAGATGGACCAGCTTTGCCTTAGGACTGATGGATTTCTTCATGAAATTGTCTGGTGGTTCTGGCATCACGTCCCTCTAGCTTTGCGCGGCTAAAAGGCAATCTAATCAGGAAACAGAATTCAATGCAAACTAATCTACAATTTGGAAAGCTTCTGAGAGCAGACACGTTTTACACTTTGGAAGATTTTGGTCTTATTCTATTACTGGGGCTTCTGATAAATCAAAGATGGAAGAGTTGTTCCCGGGCCAAAGAAACTTACATTTAAATTAAAATTTAAATCTTTTCTGTGTTTGCTCTGTCAGACCCATAGGGCTCTGTCAAAAGGGACTTGAGCTATGAGACAGCCTTTTATATTTTTATTTTTTTTTCTTTGTCAAAAAGGTCCTATTGACTTTTTCTGTGATTTTGTTAGTTGTCACTAGGATGCTGTTCTCTAATGTCAAGGAAATGACTGAAGCTGTAGGGAGATTGACTTAACATTTAAGAATTGATTTAGCAACTAATAGAATTTCATAAGAGTTAAGAGAATGGGTTGAAAGTCCAGACAGATTTGGTTGTTAATTCTACTACTTAACGGCTATATGGCCTTGAACAAATTGTTTACCGCCTCAAGCCTCTGTTTCCACATCTGTAAAATGGGGATGATGCTTGTATGACTTAGCCATGGCTAAGTAAAAGCTTCGCCAAATTCAGTGGCTTAAAACAGCAATGATTTTTATTTCCCGAGGACAGGTGTGTAGGATGAACTCGCCTGCTCTTAGCTGGGTGGCTCTGCTCGTCTTGGCTGGACTCACTCTCGTGACTGTGGGTTGGCTGGGCATCAGCTGGCGTGGCTCTGCTCCATGTGTCCCTCATCCTCTTCTGAAGAGCTGGCTGTTGAAGCCTGTTCTTCTTACGGTGATGGCAGAGGGGCGGGGCATGAGCCCAATCACGAGAGCCACTGTCAAGCCCTTTGTCACTCCTGCTAACATTTTATTGGCCCACAACTAACGTGGCCAAGGACACAGTCAAGGAGCAGGGACTTACGTTCCTCCCCCCTCCACCTCCGTCTCCCTTCCTCCTCTTCCTCCTCATCTTCTCTCTGCGAGCAATTTGAGGGGAAAAAAAATGCCATGTTTCATTACTTCTCTCCACTTAACCCCTTGTAGGTATCTGACACATGTTGACTCAACACACACCACAAAGGAGTTTGCACTGAGCTCATATAAATGTGTGTGCTCATGTGTGGACACACACACACACACACACACACACTGTTTGAAGACATTGGACAGTCTTTGCTTATGAATAAAAAAGTGACCCCAGCCTTGTCAAACGAACGCTTCAGGAGAGAAAAAACATTTTCTCTTTTATGCCATCATTTGCTCAAAGCAGATCCGGAGTGTTTGTTCAAATGTGTCTTCTCTCCGGATTATCTTGTACAAAGCTCCCCACCGGGGAGTAGTTGCAGGTCTCCTTGTCATTCTCCGGCTCTGGTTTATATAAAAGTGCATCATTTGTTGAGGGAAACTTCAAAGCAAGACAGCGCCCTAAGTTATAAATGGTTCCGTCTTTTAATTCAGGCGTAATCCTATTAGAGACAGAGTTCTCAGGGCTGGGGAATCCTTTTAGGACTCTTTGATCAAGGAAGTACTTTCGAGTTCAGTGGCTTCAGCTGTCCAAGCCCTAAAAATAACAGGGAACCCATTTAATATCTGGAAATGTCAATTTCTCTCAATTCTGGCAAAAGAAGTATATTCTCAAGTGGACCAATACCTGTTTTTGAATTCAGGGAAAAAGTGGGAAGCAGGAATAGTGTTGTATGGTATCTCCAAAGTGTGGGGCTAACCTTTGCTGGTATGCCAAATAACTCAGGGGTCATTAAGTTATATCTGAGGGCGTTTGGTACCCTGCTCGTTCAGTGGCCATCTTTGAACCATCTTTCTGGATATAGGAGATGAAAGTTTCAATTTGGTCTTTGTCTTTAGCTTCTCGAATGCTTGATAACTCTTCTGTTTCACAGAGGGCATTAGCCAGTCTTTCCCTTAACTGAAGGGCTCTCTACCTTCTGCCTGCCTCTGCCTCCCTGCTCCCCATCCTCCCTGCTCGTCTCAGCTTTTCTCTCCTCGTCTCACTCACTCTGCTCCAGCCACCTGGCCGACCTCCTTTCTGTGTGTTAACACACCAAGCACATTCCACCTCGGAAACTTAGCATCCACCTCGGAAACTTAACATGCTTCGTTCCTTCTGTTCTGGAGTGTTCTTCCCCTATTAATACATGTCACTCCATCTCACCTTGTTCTGATCTTTAATCAAATGCTGCCTTTTCCATGAGGCTAGCCTGTCCACCCTATTTCAAATGGTACCTCAACTCTAGCATTCTCTCTCCCGCCTCTGCTTTATTTCATTTTCATAGCCCTTTTCATCACCCATCATATTATAGAGTTATCTATTTGTTTACGGTGTGTCTCCCCAGGAGAAGATAAGCTTCATCAGTGCAGGACTTTTTGTCAGCCTGGTTCACTGCCATATTCCCAAGACTTATGGCAGTGCCTGGCAAATAGAAGATGCTCATTAAAAATTTTGTTGACTGGATGAGTGAAAGAACTGCTTTCTGACTTTGCTGGGTGATAGTATTTAGTTAGAGTTCAGTCATATTGCTCTGTTTTCATTGTAATTAGTTTTACCTGCAATTTCTATTTAAAGCTAGGGATGCTAACTAAAGTTCCTGGTCTGGAATTCCTTTAAAATTCCACATTCTGAGTTCCCAATTATCTGTCAAAGCTGAGTTTATGGCAATATTTAACATTGTCTTGGGATCATTCACAGTCCGGAAGAAATATAGGTCCCTTTGGGTTTGAAAACGCATATTTTGGGGCCCTTTATCAATTTATGTTTTTCTTTTTCTTTTTTTGTTTTTTGGACTTCTTCATATACAGTCTACATTTTTCATGATCTGGGAAATGAAATTTGTTGACAAGAGGGCTGTGTGCTCTTTTTGTCGGCTTGCCTCAAATGTAACTGAAGAATTTGCCCATCAAATTTAGATTTGAACTGTTCTCTGAGTGCCATCTTGGAAAGCAGAATCCAACAGCAGGCTTGCATAAGATTGGGTGCATGAGTTGTGTCCAGACACAGAATTTATTTTGAAGAAACATCAGCATCAGAGAAATGAAAAATGGTGGGAAAAAATCTTTAGGGAGGCGAAAAATCGGAGGCCTGAGCTTGACAATGATTTGGAAGTAGAAGTCCATGACTCTAATTAAACCAGTTCAGATGTATCTGAACTGTCCACACCCAGCTATGTGCAGTCACCCAATTAATTCACTCTGCAACAAATTTATCGAGCTCCCATTACATGCCCATCCCTGTGCTAAGTGCTGGCCACACGGTGATGAAGAAACAGATACGATCCATACGTTCACGGAGTTTAACGTCTACTGGGTGAGATGACATACAAGCCAACACACTCAAATAATAATCCTGTTAGAAACTGGGGGAAGACCTTTGAAGGAAAAGTGCAGAGAGAGTGGCAGAGACTCACAGCAGGGGTGAAGGGCTCTGACTTCCACTGGGGATGAGAGCAGCTAGGATGCAAGTTGAAAGTCTCACCAGGCCACATTGTGGCCCCCACCAACCTCTGCCCACTCCTCTCTTCACCCAGGAGTTTCTTCTTGCCCTTCTCTTACTCATCTTCTACTCCCAGGCCAGTGGTTACCAAGCCTGGCTGATGATTGCAATCTCTTAGGGAGATTACAAACCCAACACCCTGGGACCCTTCACAAACTTAGGGACTCTTAATCTCCAGGATGGTCCAGGGAATCTGCATTTTGAAAACTTACCTGCAAATTCTTTGGCTAACTCAGATTTGGGAGTTCTGTCTAACCATCCAGGAGAGCTTCTGAGATTTCCCCGCTTCTCCCACTAAATCACTCCCTGGAATGATTTGACTTAAATGCCAACCTCTCATTTCCTCCTTTATTATTTACCTTCACCCTTTGGGAGCCCAGCCCCATTAGACCGTAGTAATTGATTCACCTGCCCAGCCCCTCCACTTGTCTGGAAGCTCCTTGAGGGCAGGGCTGGGATTTTCATGTCTGTATCCCCAGCAGGCCACACAAGGCCATTCCTCATGACAGAGTAAATGAATTATAATCATAGCCAGAACTTACAGGGTGCTTACCACGTGTCCAGTAGTGTCCCAATACCTGACTCATTAAATCCTCCCAAATTCCCCAGGAGGTAGATTCTGTTAATTTCCCTACTTTATGGAAGAGGAAACTGAGACACAAAGAGACTAAGCAACGTGGACACGTAGCTAGAAGTGGCAGAACCAGGCAGCCTGATTCCAGAATCGAGTCCCTTGAGCATCACTCCCTCAGTAAATGAATGAACGAGTGAGTGAACGATTTTTGTGTCACCCCATCCCATTTTCTCCTTGAATAATGAATGCCTACTGTGTTGGGGAAATGCTTAGGGTGATAAGGAGCTTTGCTCTCTGCTAACCCAAACCCTGTTTTGGCTCATTCCTGGCTTTTGAAGATTTCATTACAAATTCCTTGAGACAGGCCCTGGACAGACAGGTTTGCAGGGGGAATTTCCTAGTAAATAGCCCCTCTCTTTCCCCAACCCCACCGTAACTGTTCTGATAAGGCACGTTGTTAAATCATTGACATCCACTGTTGATATTGATGGTTGTTCCATGGGGCTGGGGCAAGACACAGGGCACTAATCATAGTTTGCCAAACCTGATGCATAGAGGGAGTCTCTACGGATCTTTCCTGAAGTCCTAAAGTACCCAGAACCCTCTTTTCTTGTGCCTTGTGCCAGGTAAATATGATGTAGTGATCATTTACTCACACCTGCTGCATGCCAGGCACTGCACAGGTAACATGCCTGCCACCACTTAGCTCACAGGGGCCCCGTCCCCGGAAGGTTGGATTGCTCTACTCATCAGACATTGTCAGTCTCCTCACTCACTGGGTCACAAACTTTGGTCCTCTCAAGATCACCTAGAGAACCTGGCAAAATACAAAGACCCAGGTGCTGTCAGATTTCAAAGAAACTGGTCTCTGCGCTTTAGTAACTTTCCGGGTAATTCTGACACACACACTTATGTTTGAGATGCTCTGTACTAAGGCCATAGTCCTCACACCTTGGGGCACATCGGAAGTACCTGGGGGAGCTTGTTCATGCTGAGCAAGCTGGTGCCCAGGTCACTCCGCGTCAGGATCACACTGTGGGCTTCCTTCCCACCTGCTGCATGTCTGCCGTCATGGGAAGGCAGTAACTGATTGCTCCTTCTGAGTCCCAAATACTCCAGCTCCCCCTTCCCTCCTTTGCTCTTCAGTCTCCTCTGGGAAGACCTGGAGGGACCCAGCATCCTATGAGCAAAACGCTGGGAAGAGAGGCTTTTGTTAAGATGAGGAGGCCCTTGTCTTTTATTTTGAATACAGTGTGTTTTTGCTCTGAGTGGCTTTGGGGTTGGATCTGTTTTTTGAAGCCCAGATTGATGTGGCTTCCTAAACCTTGTAAAGCCCAAGGCTTGATTTCTGTTCTGCGAAGGTTAAGGTTAGGGTAGGCCCTGTCTCTAGTGATGCTTGTTTCTGTGTTAAATTTTCCTAGGCCCCTTCATACCCAGCTTCTCTCCAGATTCTCCCCAAGTTCAGCCAGATTGGAGGGGACTATTTTACAAAAGAAGAGACTGAGGCACAAGACAGATGAAGTGACTGGTTCAGGGGCTCAAGGTGAGTGAGCCATGTGGCTGGGACAAAAACTGAGGACTTCCGGCTCCCAGGTGACTAGGCCATGCTGGCGCCTACACGCTGGCTCCCATGACAGTCAGTGGTCCTTGATGTCCGGAGCTGAAGGAGGCGGTTGGGAGAAATCTCCAAAAACTGCACCTTACAAGGCACTTACAATCTGCAGCTTCTACAACACTCCATGGCGACACTAGCTAGACTTAGGGCTTTGGTGATAAATTGGCAGTAATGAAATCTCAATATCTACCCATAAAGAGAAAAACAAAAAATCCATAATGGTCCCTGATGGGCCATTAGGTGTTAATGGGAAGAATACAAATGCCCAGCAGAGCACATCCCTGAACCAAGTGAGCTCGCCCAGCCCATCGCAATCTGCAACATCTCAATATTTTAACTCTCCGCGTGTGTGTTGGGTTGAGAACGATAGTAAGATGAGCAAGGCAGGACTGTAAAAGCTACTGGCAGATCACCTTCACTTGCTAACTGAAAGGATGAAGTTGGACAAGGTATTGACACCCTCTGAGCTTCTGTTTCTAATCTGTAAAATGGGCACAAGTTTGCTGCCTTATACGGTTGTTGAGAAGATGAAAGGAGGTCATGAAATCTCATTTTATTCACTTGCGTGTCTCTGATTTCTGGGTGAATTGGACACCTTTTCCTGTGTGGCTATTAGTCATTGGTTTGTGAACTGCCTATTTATCTTAGTTTAGTCTTCTTTTGAGTTGTTGACATATATTACAGATATTAATCTTTTTGTTAGATATGGTCAAATATTGTTTCCCCAACTCTTTTTTTTAAACAGTTGTATCAAGGTTTGATTTACATATCACAAAATCCAACCACTGTAAGTCTACGATTCAAGGATTTTTTTTGTAAATTTATAGAGTTGTACAAACATCACCACAATCCAGGTTTAGATCTTTTCTGCCAACCCAGAAATTTCTGTGTCCCCACTTGCAGTTAATCCATGCTCTTATTGCCCAGCCCTTGGCAACCACTGATGTGTCGCCTGTCTCAATAAATTTGCCTTTTCTGGACTTTTCATAGCAGATGGAATCATCCAATACTATAATCTTTTCCAACTGGCTTCTTTCACTTCGAGTAATGGATTTTAGGTTCATCCATGTTGTAGCATATGTCTGGACTTCATTTCTTTTTGTTGTTGGCTAGTATTTCATTGGAGGGATAAACCATGTTTGCGTTCTCTCCAGTCCCAACTGTGTGTGCAGACTCATCTAGGAATATGCTGCCTCCAACCGAGACTGCAACCTCAGACAAGTAGAGCTGTTGGCTCTCCCTGCCTCCAAGATGGTCACTCCCACTGATAACACCACTGGGCTTGGGCGTTGCCGTGGTAGGCATGTGACGCTGCCATTCCTCACAGCTACCCACCCTGGCAGAACCTCTGCCAACCCAGCTAGCAGAGGGGCAATAACCCCATCATGATGGTGGTGGTGGTGGTGGTGGTGGTGGTGGTGGTGGTGGAGGTGGTGGTGGAGGTGGTGGTGGTGATGGTGGTGGAGGTGGTGGTGGAGGTGGTGGTGGTGGTGGTGGAGGTGGTGGTGGTGGTGGTGGAGGTGGCGGTGATGGTGGTGGAGGTGGTGGTGGTGATGGTGGTGGAGGTGGTGGTGGAGGTGGCGGTGATGGTGATGGTGTGGTGGTGGCGGTGGAGGTGGTGGTGGTGATGGTGGTGTAGGTGGTGGTGGAGGTGGCGGTGATGGTGATGGTGTGGTGGTGGTGGTGGTGGTGGCGGCAGTGGTGATGGTAGTGGTGGCAGTGATGGTGGTGGTGGTGGTGGTGGAGGTGGTGGCAGTGGTGATGGTGGTGACGGTGGGGGGATGATTGTTGCAATCCCAGGCCAGAATGCAGCATAGTCCCACTGTTCTTATCTAAAGTCTAGCAGTTTTACAAGCACAAACACTTTTCAGATTGTTGTATGCCTTTGGTGATTTCTAGGGCACTAAAATGTTTGTTCTCATCCATTTTTTCCAGCTTTTGAGTTGCTTTTGGGGAAATGATTTGCCAATCTCCTCATTCAGCCATAACTGGAAGGCTGCCCTTGCTTCTCAATATCTTGATTGTTTGTTAAGTTAGCCATGAAGTCTGGTGTCATATAATGATTTTAATTTTCATGTAGACATGAGTGTCGATATTTCCATTTTGGCATCTATATTTTTTGTCTTGTTTAGGAAGACTTTCTCCATCCTCAGATCATTAACAAATTCCCTTGTACTTTCCTTTGATATTTTTACAACTCTGTGACTTACATTTAAATCTCCCAATTCATGTGAAATTGCTTTCTGGAAGGGTTGTACACATTTTTAATTCCACCAGAAAAATATCAGAATTTTTTGAACTATATCTTAGCTAGCGTTAAGATTCGCAAATACTTCCTCACCATTAAAGTTGATTGTTTCTTAATTAGTTGCTAGCTTGTTTTATGAGTGCTTGTTATTTGCCAAATATTTCTAATGGAGTCTTCATACACAGGAGATCAAGCCCTCATTTATCTTATTTGCTGTAAATATTTCACCAATATGCTGTTTGAACATTAATTAAATAACTTAATTTTCTTATAGTAGCAATACAAAATTATTTAGGAAAATAACAAAATGAACACAAAAGAAAAAAATTTAAAAGTACAATTTCATTTGTACCTTAGTATTTACATTTTTCTTGGTGGGTATATGCATACACATATGTTTGCACAAACAGATCAGCTGGTATACAGTATTTTTTAAACTATTGTATTATGAACCTCTCTTATGGCCACTTCATCCTCAATACAATTTTAATGATTGAAAAATATTCTATTATATGGATATACTATAGTTTATTTAATTCATTTCTTTCGGTTGGTCATTCAGGTTCTTTGCAATATTTTACTCTTATATATAACACTCTGAAGAATAGACCTGTAGCTAAAATTGCTTTGGATGTCTTATTTATTTCCTAGTGTGCCTTGTCAGAGGGTATACCAATTTCTGAAGCTTTTGATACCTGTTGACAAATTGGCCTCCAGAAAACTTATGCCAATTATATTTCTACTGGTGGTATATAAGAGTAACTTTACTCCCAGAACAGCAGGAATTATCATTTTAAGAAAATTTCTGCAAATTTGGGAGGCAAAATTGTGTCCTTTCAATGTGTTTAGAATACATTCATAAATTTATATATTTTCGTAAAAAGTTAAGTGTATAAATATATGTATATGTGCATATATGGTATATATATACATGTATCTTTTAATTGCAATTGGTTACTAATAAGGTTAGACATTTTTCAGGTGAAGCAATTACATTTCTTCTCTTATGAACAGCCTCATCACATCCCTTGCCCAATTTTTAAATGAGTATTGATTCTTTTCTTATTTACTTATGGGTTCTTTATATACTTTCACTTTACAAATATGATACTCCAGCATTTTGTAGTGTGCCTTTCTTAATTAGACTCTGTGGTTAATATAATTCCATATCACTAGTATAATTTTTATATTAATAACAAGAAGACAGTACCATTTTTTCTTCCCAACCATGGTAGATGGATTGCAAAAATCAATCAAAAAGTCCCCAATTCGCCACCCTGCCTCGGATCTGTGTCCTTTGCAATGTGGCTTTGCAGCTTCTCCCATCAGAGACGGAGTCTTGAGTCTATTCTGCCTCTGAGACCTGCTTTGGCCAACAGAATGGGGTGGAAGCGACAATGTGACTTGTGAGGTTTTGCGTGCTTCTGCTCTCTCTCTCGGAATCCTGCCACGGTCATGTGAACAAGCCAGGGCTAGCCTGCTGGGTGATGAGAGACGTGTGGCACTATCACCCTAGTCCCTTAGCAGACAAGAAGCCAACTGCCAGACTGGTAAATGAGGTTGTCCTTGACCACCACACCCTGCCAGCTAGCCACAGACGCATGAGCAAATGAGGCCAAGATCAGCTCAGACAGATGATCAACAGTCATCCAGTTGTCCCCTGGAGTTGTCTGTAACAATACAGTTGTTATCTAAGCAGTTGTTTTAAACCACTAGGCGTTGGGGTCATTTGTTATGTAGCAACAGATACATTTCTTTTAAAGAAACTGAGGTGATACAGAATCTGGAACTTATTTTATTCTGCATATGATAGTGATTTTATACGTTATTATACCTTTCAATGTTAATTTTAATTTTATTTGTACCTTATAATGTGATGGAAATTTTCAATATTCACCACCAATCATTTTGTACAATGAACTAATGTTTGAGTTCTTCATTTTGATTTATCTCCTGTTCTGGCATTCTGCATGTCAATGAGGAGAGAGTCAAGACGCAGTGCTGTTTTAAAATGTTTCTGTTATAGTCACCATTTATTTTCCCTTGTACCATAATTTGCACAAGGTAGGAAAGAGATATTTTCTGTTGCTCCATTTCATAACTCCATGGGAATATGGACTGCTTTCATATTGGTTGAGATAATTATAACAGCTTCAGTACACTCATGGTTGTTATGTTTGATGAGTAAACTAAAATTCAGTTCCTAAAACAAAAACGCAAAGAATAAATAAAAATTCCCCATTATAAAAGAAATGTTATTGTCTCAAGTTTAACATTATATAGCAATAAACAGCTGAAGTTAAAGTAGAACCTTACATCAGAGCTTAGAATAAACTAGCCGGAATTCAAATTTCTTTAGTGATAAAAGCATACTTCTAACAAGAAAGGACTTTCACCCCACACTGGCTAATATTCATACTCTTTGTATATTTAAGACATCTGACTCTTCTCCAACTTTTACCTCCATATTATAGGATGTAATGGTTTGCACAGTACATCATATTCTCACAGCTTTGCATCAATAATGAAATTTTCGTCATCTCTCAAGGTTATCTGTGACCTCTGGTTTAAATTTGATTTGAATCAAGGCTGAATTAAAAATATGGGATTTATAGTTTTACGTTTTCCTAACATTTTAGTAATTTTCTTCTCTAAAATCATAAACGAATGTTAAAATTTACGTGTTGCTACTCATCTAACCATGTCATTCAATCGTCTTCAGATGCCCTGTCTATTCGGCTGGGTATAATATTCCCAGGTCACCCATTTCCCCTCCTTTAAAACACCGTTACCACGGGCATTATTCAGTTTTCTTCTGGCATCGCTGTTGGAAGGTCAGTCTGAGTTCCTTCCTTTATAGGTACCTAGAGGTTTCTGCCTGAATCATCTTAATAGTCTTCCATCCTTGAATTTAAAACACAAAACAAGCAAACAACAGCAATAGAATGGGTTTAATCTAGCTTCTGGGTCCTTTATGATGATTTTCTGCCTTTTCACTCACAGAGTAAGTTCTTCAGCCTCATTGCAGCTTTGCATTTTACTTCTGTTTCCTTTGTTTTGGTTTCCTGCAACATCCATTATCCATATGCTGGAGCTGGAGCTCTGCCATTTCTTTTTCTTACCTACCAACTTCCCTCTCAACATCTATTTGTTCTTTTACTTGGTGTTCTGTGAAAAGCCCCCCAAGCTTGTTCACCACACTTTTTTTTACAACGTCAACTTTAATAGTCACGGTTTTGAATGCTATTTTCTTTTTAATTCGGTTATGGGGTTGTTTTGTTTTTCCTTACATACGTCAGGAACCATTCTCTCTAGGTTGTCTTATCCACATGTCTTATTTGAGTGCCCCACCCCAGAAGCGGATCCAGAGCAAGGACCCAATGCATGTACAGTTAAGGGAAGACAGCCTGTAAGGGATGAGCCATCAAGCTGGCTGCCACAGCAGGCAACAGTGAACCCCTGAACAGAAGACTTGTAAGACACATGCTCCAAATTATCCCGTCCAAAGAGTGTGGAATCTGGGGTACTTATACCCTGCACCTGTCAGTCAGCACTTAAGGGCTGTCTGCAGGGGAAGGTTAATTTCTCAGGGACCACCGGCTCACCATGCCCCTGGGCACACTGGGTTCTGGCAGCCTGAGGGCAGACTTCTGGAAAAGATGCAGATGTTGACCCTTTTAAAGGAGGCCAGTGTGCACAGAAATTATAGGAAGGTCTGAGGGACTGTGGGAAGAGTGTTACTTTTGGCTACATCAGATGAAAAGAAAATCAAAACTGGATGCCGTTCTGAAAAAAACCATGATGACCGCGATGTTTTAGTGAGTAAGTACAGAGGTTCTGCACTCTGAGCCCTGCATTTAAATTCAAATCACTTCTGCCGCTTCTTGGCTGTGTCGAACATCTCTAATACCTCCAATTCCTTGTGTGTAAATTAGGTATTATAGTGGGGTAGCTCTGAGGGTCCACAAGGACAGTGCCTGGCATCTAATAAGTGTGCAAGTATGCAAGTTTTTATTTTAAAAATATTCAGCTCTGACTTTACCTCTGAATGCAGCTTTGGCCATATCCCTTAATTTTGAGATGTAGTATTTTTTGTGATGTTCTAAATAATGTATGTGTGTGTGTGTGTGCACACGCGAGCACGTTTGCTCCTTATCTCACTTCAGGCCATTTTATAGAGCTGCCCAACAGCCAGATCCAAACAAACAAACAAAACTGAAGCAACCAGACTTTGTATTTATTTAGGGTTTTGAAGTTTAAAGTGCTTTCTTCTTAAATGTAAATCCTTTTCTATCCCAGAGTATCCCTGTGAGGTTCCATGGATGAAGAATTATGCTCAGAGAGGTTAGGCATTTTATCCAAGGTCGCACAGGAGGAAGTAACAGGGTCAGAGCTAGAGCCCAGGTCCCTCTGACTTCCATTCCAATGCTTTCCCACAGCCTCCTCATGCTCCCTTTGTGTGGTAGACAGACAATGGCCCCCAAAGATGTCTATGTCCTAACTCCTGAACCTCTGAATGTGATCTTATATGGCAAAAGGGACTTTGCAGATGTAACTAAGGATCTCAGATGGAGAGATTGTCCTGGATTATCTTTGTGGGCCCCAATGGAATCCTAAGGATTATCGTAAGGGGGAGGCAGGAGGCTCAGGGTCACAGAAGGAGATATGATGAGGGAAGCAGGTATGGGGAGCTGAGAGAGAGAGAGGAAGGGATGGAGAGAATGAGAGAGATTTAAAGGTTTAAAGACGCTGTGCTGCTAGCTTTGAAATGGATGAAGGGGCCCTGAGCCAAGGAATGCTGGTGGCCTCTAGAAGCTGGAAAAGGTAACAAAATGACCCTCCCCCAGGACCTCCAAAAGGAACCCAGCTCTGCTGCTGTATTGATTTTAGCCCCACAAGAGCCATTCCGGATTTCTGACCTCCAGAACAGTAAGGTAATAAATTCATGTTGTCTTAAGTCATTAAGTTTGCAGCAATTTGTTACAACAGCCGTAGGGTAGGCAGTGGTAACAGACTCGCATTCCTATATGCGGGCTTTCGGCGTTTAGAAATGGTTTATTCACTTTTCATACAAGAAACAGCACCAGGAAGGACAGCAGGGGTGAAGGCAGGCTCCTGCTGGCGGAGCCCTCAGAGCTGGGAGCGAGAGCACGGAGAGTGAGGTGGCTCTGACCGTGGCTTAAAATAGAGGCAGGCTTAGGGTCCTCCCGGAGCGGAGGGTGAGGGTTCAGAAGAGCTCAAGGAGCAATTGGAGCAGAGTCTTAAGAAGGACTATTACCTAGGGAGAGATGGGAGAAAACTACCCTGGGCAGCGGGAACGGCATGTGCAAAGCCATGGGAGCAGGTCAGCGGAGTGCTGGGGGCTCAGAGGGAGCACAGGCAGCGGCTGCAGCAGCATCAGGTAGGTGCTGGGTGATGACAGATGTGGCTGGGTGGCTGTCTCTCCTCTACCCGCTGTGCGCCCCGTGTTCTTCCCAGCAACGGTTGCCTCTGTGCCTGCTCAACAAGGCACCTGCGGGCTTCCTCTCAGGGCAGGGAACCGGGTCCCCTCGGCAGAGAACGGGGATCAGGTCAGCATCTGCCGCAGTCCTCCTGGCTCCAGAGGTGCCGTCAGTCTGCTGATTCATAAGCACCGAACGTCAATAAAAATAATCAAAGGAAACCAGCAGCCCATAAACAGTATTAACTCCAGGACCGGTAGGATACAAGGAGCTGGAGAGTATCGGAGCAGCGCGCGCTGGAAGGCTTGGATGAAGCCCCAGAGTGAAATGTGCTTTGTATATTAGCAACAGATGCTGATCAAAAGATGGAGATGGTAATGGTTTCAGTTTATATGTTGAGGGGGAGACCGCATTCTTTGCCCTTTTCCACGCTTCTCATCTCGGGGTCATCTTCTCTCCAGAGCTCAGCCCCTGAGTGTCTGCAGGTTTCCCGGGTGAGCTCTGGACCCCAAATCTGGAGCTCCCCCAGGGCTGGGTCTGAGGTCTGGACAGGCTCACAGACGACTCTATGACCCTCTGTCACTCTAGTTCAGATTCCCTTCTACCCTGCCCATGTCAGTAAAATTCAAGTAGCAGACACCTGGATATCCAGCTCAGGTGAAAAATCTGGATTGATCTGCTTTGAACTACGTTAGGGAACAGACTACTGTCGATATGGGGAAATGGTAACAAGGATTAGATACGAACTCGGCTCGCTTGAAGTTTCTCTTAGCGTCCCTTCCCTGGTTTAATTAACCACGTTAACTAGTGTGGCTTCCCTTCCCCTCGTGCTGTGAGGACAGAGCCTGACCCCGACAACTGGATAAACTGATGACCCGTGTAACCCTGGTGTGTCCGTGAATCATCTCACCTCATTACTTACATTTTATTTATGCAGCACGTCCTATGTGCCAGGCGTTCTTTTAATCACTTAAAGATATTAATTCATTTGATCTTCATAACATCCCTACACGGCAGAGACTATTCTCACCCCAGTTTGAGTGATGAAGCAACCGAGGCACAGAGAGGGTAATTGATCTCCCAAGCTCAGCTAGTTAGTAAGTGGCAGAACTGGGATTCAAAGCCCACCAGTTCTGTTCAGTTCCAACGCTGCCCCCTTGGGACTGAGAGAGGATTCTGTCATCCTGTGTCTTCCTGCTTGCCCACCTCCGCTCCCAGTTGGAACCCACATTTCTCATAGCCCATGGTCTTCTGGCCTCTCTCATCCCAGCCCCAGGTGCTTTCAGAGCTGGATTCTGTCTGCCTGCCCTGTCCTGGCCTTGGCAGCATCATCAGGCCGGGAGAGAGGAGCGGGAAGCATCACCTCCCCCACTCCTCCTCGCTTGTCGAGAGCTGCCGGGCCTGGAGCCAGCCGCCCCTCGGGAAGAGCTCCAATGCCCTGGGCTTGCTGCCACCCACAGATGTGCCCTGTCCCAGCAGCATCACTGGGCCCTTTCCTGGAAACTGACGAGGGGATGCCAATGGAGAAGGAGATGAAGCCTCCCGCTGCGTGCCCATCCCCCACCACAGACCTGGAGTCCAGGGCCAAAACGCCCATGTTCTCTTAACAACCCCTTTGAAGACCCCTCATCATTCTGTGAGGCTTAAGGGATGTGCTCATCTCCTGGGGCCGTTCTCTAGCACTGCAGACACGGTATCCGGACACCAGGTCTGCAGGCCTGGCCGTTCCGGATGGTGCCCGGGGAAAGCACATCCCTCGTGTTGACTCCGTGCCCTGTAAAGAGGTGATTTGATTCTCTGAGTTCAGGATGGCCCTAGGGCCATTCTCTTCTGCTTCTTGTTCATTCAGTCAACAGATAAAAACAAGCCATGCCCTGTGCAAAGCACAAGGAAACCAGAGACAAATAGCTGAGTTCCTGCCTCGTTGAGCTCACAATCTCCAGGGAAAGTAGGTGAGTAAGCAGTTACATCGAGGATGGAGAACTGCTTTGATAGTAGCACACAAAGTGGAGAGACAGGCAGCCTAGCCTACTCCAGGATGGCCTCTCAGGGGCTGTCACCTGCGCTGCGTTCTAAGGTGTGGATGGGGGTTATCTGCACAGAGGGAAAGGGAGAGACTGTTCAGGCATAGGGAACAGTATATGCAAAGGTATGAACAAGAGAAAACATTTCTGAGTGTTGCCTAAGGTGACAACTGATCATAGGATTAAGACTTCTCAATCAAATGGATACTCTTGTGTGAGAAAGTGATGTTTGGCACTGCAGCAGCCACCTTGTGATCATGAGGCAATGAGCATGAGGATTAGTGCCAAATCCTTTGGGATGTCTTGTAAAGTATTAAATATCCTTAGGATCTAAGCCACTCCTTTTTTGTTGTTGTTGTTACTTTTAGCTTAAAAGATATTAACTGATACAGCTATGATAAGGAATTTGGCCTCAAAGGGGAAGACAGAATGTTGTCTTAAGTGGTCTGTGTTTTTTAAACGTGTCGTACCCATGATGGGTGTGCATGTGTGCACGCATTTCAGGGTCTGCGTGTTTTTCCAGCAGTGAATGCTCCAGTTGTGTCCCTGCTTTATCAGTCTAAATCAATATCAGTCCAAATGGACGACCGATGCAGACACATCTGCATCCTGTGCCTCTTCCCCGAACATAAACCTTTGTGACAGTCACCCCCATCACAAGCCATGCTCACGCAAATGTTCACAAGGAGGACGCCAGCTCTCTTCATACCCACCCCGTGGCTTTGGAAAACTTTTCAAGTTCATCATTATTTATGAAGTTAATACTCATAATGCGAAGGTTTCTCTTTGAAGTGGGAGTGTTTCTGGAGCCTCGGTGACCTATATTGCCGACGCACTCCGTGTGAGGTGAGGCAGGGACCGGCTGGGGAATTACCCGTGTTTAATGAACACTAAAATTAGAATTTGACTGAAATCCACAGAAATGGCTCGACAGCAAGTTCGAGATGCCCCTGGGGAGCTGTGGGCAGCTCAAATTTACCCACAGGCATTTTTGAAAATGTTTTTTTTTTTGAATCGGCATAGTTGGCTCTTTTGAGCTGAGAATGCTGCTTGCACTCAAAGGCGCCCTCCCGCCCCCACCACAGCCCCCTGACATGGAAGCTTTGGGGACGCTGAGCGCCTCTGTGGGCCTTTGTCTCATAAGTCATGCCCCAAGGAGCACAGGGCACGGAGCCTGGCAATGGTCTGCTTGCCCCTTGCCTGTGACCAGGCTCCTTGTGGAAAGTTCTAGGAAAATCACAGCATCCTGAGCAGATGTGGTCTGCTGATGAGGACCCTAGATACCCTCCTATTCTGTGGACCCCCGAGAGGGGACTTGAGGGTCAACTTTGATAGTCTAAAAGTCCTAATAGAAATTCTACACTTCATGAGAATGCAGGCCCTGAGTCAGTAAATGAACTTAGTTTGGTGACCACCTCTCTAAACCTAGGAACCAAAGAGACAAAAAATCGCTTAAAAAAATGGAGTCCTGGGGGGTGACAAGGCAAAGATTGGGAGATAGAGGTTCATCTCACAGGAGGGGAAGCAGCTAGGAATAGAGACCGGAACAAAATTCAGAACAGAAATCTCTGGATTCCTGGGCCACTGTGTTCCATGCTGGGGGCCCCCTCACCCGGCTTTGCACATGAACGCTATACTGATTGCATTGGAATTGCCGGGGAACCATTTTTAAATACTTGTGTAATTGTGAGACTTTCTTTTAGTTCTAAGTTACTAAAGTATTTATAAAAATGCTTGTTTTAGCAAGTAAAAAAAAAAAAGAAAACTAGATTAAAATGTAAATAATCTCTCCTTACCCTTCTCCAGTCTCTATGCACTAAAGAACTGATGTTAACATTTGATGTGTGGTGTCCTATAGTTTTTTCTGTTCTTATATAAACATACAAATATATAAGTTATTGGCCTGTATGTCTCTATATACTTCAGTGGGATATTATACTCTTTCCCCAGCATTTTCCTTTTTTTTTCTCCTTTTTTGCTGAGGAAGATTGACCCTGAGCTAACATCTGTGCTAGTCTTCCTCTCTTTTGTATGTGGGATGCTGCCACAGCATGGCTTGATGAGTGGTGTGTAGGTCCACACCTGGAATCTGAACCCGTGAACCCTGGGCCGCCAAAGCAGAGCACACAAACTTAACCACTACACCACCAGGCCAGCCCCAGCATTTTCCTTTTTTATCTAATAGCACATTAAAAGTATCATTCCTCACATGTATGCGTCTAATTCTTACCAGTTCCATGATACGCTATCATATGGATTTATCACAATTTACTCACTATTCCTTATTGATCCATTCATTCACTTTTCAAAATATATCTTCATGGGTCCTCCTCTCTCCCCTGTCCCCACCACCCGGATCCAGTGCTTCTCAGACCTGAGGGTGTATTACAATCACCTTGGGATCCCATGACGACACAGAGAACTGGGCCCCACTCCCAACAATTCTGAGTCAGTAGGGGCAGGCAGGGCCTGGGGATCTGCATTTCTAAAGTTCCCAGGTGCGGTTGTCTGCTGCTGACCCCAAACTGGCTTTGGGTAGGTCTGCCCTAGTCTGGACTCAATCAACTCATAGCATGATGGGCGAACTTCTCTCTTAACTCACTCACTTTATCATGTCTACTGTGTACCTTCTGATCTGTTCAAGCTAGGGTGATCTTTCGGAAACAAAGCTCACTGAGCTCATCGCTGCTGAAACCCCTTAAGTGTCATCTCATTGTTCATGGGATGGTCCACCAGGCCCTGCCCCCTCTTTCTCCACCCTCTTCTCAAGGCTCATTCTCCTTGGCTCTCTGCCCTTGAGCCACAATGGCCTTCCTTTGGTCTCTCCTGCTTCCCATGCTCCCTGTAGCCTCAGGGCCTTTGCATGTGCAGTACTTGCTTCCTCCAGTGTCTTTCCTCCCATCCTCTCCCAGCACAGTCTCTTTCCCATAGCAGACATTCAGGAAATAACTGTGGAATAAATGATTGAATGAACAAGGCAGTCCTACCACCTTTATGGACTTTGTAGACCAAAATATATTGGTAGACTTTTTGGGGAGCCAAAGTGTGCAAACACCACGGTTTGTTCTTGTTCTCCAAGGTCAAATTGAAACCACCTGTGCTTTCCAGGAAGTAGGGCAGAATGGCACTATGCTGAGCTCTTCTCCGAGGTGTAATAGTAATTATGTGCAGAGATAAAAATCACCGCTGGTACATTTGTTCCATGGTGCCATCCTCGAACCAGACCCCATGCTGGTGGAGGCCTTTGCAGGCCACAGCCAGAGACCACTGGTCCCAGCCACTGTAGAAGCTGCCCCAGTGTGTGTCTGGCTTTTCACTGACAGCCTCCCTTCCTGCTCTGATGTAAGCACATCCCTCGTGCTCCTCGGCCATCCATTCTTACCTTCTGGACGTTAAAATCTGCCCAAATGGATAATATCCCCTATTCTATGCCCGCTCAAATCATAACTCATTTAAAATGTTCAAATGTTTCAGTCTCCCATTCAAAAATAAGCTGGAAGCCATCCCTCAGATTCTAGCTTAAAAATTAAGCCTTAGAGAAATCACCTAGGACCCCCACTCAAACCAGTTTAGGTCTTCCTGCCCGTCATAGCCCTTCAAGGTGCATATGTGTAGTGCATGTCATCACCGTGATTAAATACTCGTGTGTTTGTTTCGTATCTTTCTCCCCCACGGGACATAAACTATTTTAGGGATAAATCCTGATTATTGTGGCTTTTTTGCTAGTCTGTTTTCTTCTCCTCCATATCTCATATAGATAGATAGGAGACACAGTGGATGCTCATTAAGCATGCGCTGTCTGCCTGTGTGAACGAGTGAACCATTCACAAGCCACCTCTCCTGGCTCTTCCAGTTCCTCCTTCAGCGGCCCTGCATATGCACTTGAAGCTCCAGACACACAGAGTTGCATTTCCTAGATAACACCAAGCTCTTTCAAAAGTTTCTGCCTTCTCCTGGGCTTCTCCCTCCACCTGAAGTTTCATCTTCTTTCTCATTTCCCCTTGCCAGCCTCAAAACGCCTCTCTGTCTGCCTAGTGCCATTGTCACGGGATTTGTGGTCTCTCCCCAGGGGCACACAGCTGGAGTTTCTCCCTCCCGGTACCAAGGATGGCTCCTGAAAGCTGTGAGCCCCACGCTGGATTTGAATTATCGTCATCTGCCACTGGACATCAATAATCCATTCCCAGTACTCAGACACTCTGCTCCAACATGGTCACCAGAGCCCCGTATCCCTCATTTTAAATAGGAAAAATTATATGGTGTTATACGTCTTCCCCAACCCTCCACAGATTTCTTAAATCGTAACTAAGACTCAGTGAAACACCTACTGATGTAACAAGCTATTATGTAGAAAGTAAAACGTTAGACATCTCTTTAAAAGATCTGCATGTCATTCTGACATTCTACTGATTTTATGTGGAAGGTCACTCAATTCTTTATTTGCACATTGTTTTAAAAAACATATTTCACTGAGTCTTGGGGATGTAAATACATGTTTTCCTCGATCAATATTAGTAGAATAACGTTATGTTGAGAAACAGCTGCATTCTATGAAGTTTGAGTATTAAAAACCAAGAGTGTTCTGCTAGAAAAATGTTAATCAGGGAGATGCTCTCTCTGAAAAAATGCTGCATTTTCCTAAACCCAGAGCATCAACAGCATCACCTGGAGAACTTCCGCTTTTAAAGGAGTCTCGGGCTCCTCCCGCAGGGATTCGGACGCCGCAGGTCTGGGCATCCGGGGGTGGGGCCCTGGAATGGATCCCCAGCTGTTTCACATCCACAGCCAGGTTCCAGGATCCCTGGTTTGGGTTTCGGTCTTCGCTAAGTAGATCACGAGTTTTTGAACAACAGAAATGCTCGCGTGTCTTTATGCCTGAAATAAAGAAGGGCCTTTATTCCTATGTAAGAACGGAATGGAGAAGTGTTCTAACTGAGTTGAACAGTCCTGGAGCCGTGCACACAGCAGGCCTGCCGTAGTGCTTGTCCAGAGTGTCCGTGTGGAGCCGGGCCACCTGCTGCAGGGCCATGAGTATAGGGATGATTGGAGGGTGCTTCTCGATGATCGATCTGGAAGAGCATTTGGTGCAAAACCTTCCTTTTACCTTTCCTGAGTCAGGCAGCTGTGCCATTTTGCAAGACTAAGAGTTTCTGGAAACATCTGTGAGCACGGAGTGAAGCCGGATCCTTGTTATAATCGTTGTTGTCATCGGGTTCTCGTACCCTTCTGTCCACCCTGGGGCCAGGTCGAGCTGCCCTCTTGCTAAGCTCTCGCCTCCAAGAAAGCTTCCCGCCCTTGACCTTGGGGTCCGTCAGACTGCAGCGTGCTTCGCCTCGCCAGCAAATTCAGGGTTGCCTCTGGGGCTCTCACCTTTCATTTTATTTTCACTAAAACCTTCTGGGACTTCTATTTTTATCCTGAGTTTGAGATGTTGAGGCTGTTTAAGACGAGCCCTTTGCTATAGCGGAGCTCTCCTCGCAGGGCTGGAGACTGCTGTCCCCACGCGGCCACTTTGTAGCATTTACCTGGACACCTTGATGCCTCCCTCTCCGGTTCCTCCTCTTCACTCCACTCCCATCACAACACAGGCACGCGCTGCCGTCTGTCGAGGGAATGATGACAATTTGTGAATTTCACAAGTCCCTCCTTGGTCTGCGTGGGTCACTTTCTCCTTACTCATAGGTCCGTTGTAGCTCTAATTATTTCTGACTAATGTCCATGAATCATTTTTTATCTTGTCCCTGCAGTAAGACTTTTAACCTCTTTCAGATCAGGAGTTTTTCTCATCCATCTCTTTGCAACACCCAGGGCACCCAGGAGAGCTCAGTGCCTGCTTGCTGAATGAAATGCTAGGCTCCAGATTTCTGCAGACACGGCCATTGATGCTTAGCAAACTAAAACAATAATAAACAAAATTCCAATGGCTTATTTATTTTTTTGAGGAAGTTTAGCCCTGAGCTAACATCCACCACCAACCTTTCTCTTTTTTGCTGAGGAAGATTGGCCCTGTGCTAACATCTGTGTCCATCTTCCTCTATTTTATGTGGGATGCCTGCCACAGCATGGCATGATAAGTGGTGCGTAGGTAGGTCCACACCTGGGATCTAAACCCGCGAACCCTGGGGCCGCCAAAGTGGAGCATGTGAACTTAACCACTGCACCACCGGGCTGGCCCCTCCAACGGCTTATTTTTGACGTGCAAAATTTTAGTTGTAAGTTACGAAAGCATTTACAAAAGTGCTTAATGAGTAAAAAATATTAAAATGTAAATAGTCACTCCCCACCCTTGTCCCATCTCTACATATTAGGGAACTGACGTGAACATTTTGATGTATGGCCTTCTATAGCTTTTCCGATATTTATATAAACACACAAACATATAAATATATAGGCATATATGTCTATATAATTTTAATGAGATTTTTAATGTGTTGCCCATTTACAGTTAGATCTAAACAACCTGAGCAGCATGACTTGCTCTCATGTCCAGAAAAGAGGTTTCTGGAGGCCTCAGGACCCTGCCACATGCATGTCCCCGTGGGGACACCGCTTTCCTTACCTTCCTCTGGAGACGTGGAGGAACTGGCTTGAGCAGAAGCCTCATCACAGAGCAGGAGGGAGTTTCCGGCAATGGTCCCCAAATCCATACTGAACAGCCACCTACACCTGTGTCTGCAGCCCAATCTTGTTTTTCTTTTTTTTAAATTTAAACAACACTTTGCCCCCTAAGCTCCATCACTTCCTGTGCCTGAAACAATTTTACCTTTCCTCGTAGCCTGATTGAAGTCTGCTTATTTTTCAGATCTCAGCTTCCGTGTCACCTCCTCCAAGCGGCCGATCCTGACTTCCCTGCCCCTTGGGGCAGCATTAGGGGTCTCTTCTCTATTACCATGGCTTCCATTCTTCCCTTTCTTCCGTGTTTTATCATCCTTGGTAGCAATTTTCCAGTGTTTTGGACATGGAGATGCATTGCCTACATCCCCTTAAAGGTAGGACTTGATGCCCACGGCAGGAAGAGTAGATGGCTCATGGCAGGCTTCTTCAGGGTTGCCCTCAGCTGCGGGGAGCCATGTCGGCTGGGGCAGCCCCTGTCGAGTGACTGACCAAGGTGGGGACGTAAAGACCCCGCCATTTTACCCTGGGTTGGGACCCCTCCGACAGGTGACACCACGCCAGGTGAACCGAGGTCTTGTGGAGCCCGCATCACAGCCCAGCTCCTCCCTCTGCCCAAGCCTGTTCCTTCCTCTCCTTCTGTAGGCGTCAAATCCTCATAAACATCTTGCACATCAAGCTCCATCTCACTCTGTTTCTGGAAACCCTGCCCCAGGACATCTAGTTGGTTGTCCATGCCTCAGTGAGGGTGGGGTCGTCTCCTTCACTGCTGGAGCCCCAGTACCTGTTACACAGCAGGAAATAAATATTTGTCAATGGATCTAGTGAAAGGGAAAATGAATTTGGATGACTCCAAAGGAGGCTCAGATGCTAGTTTCCCCCTGACCTCGGCCGCATGCCCCGTCTCTTCTGCCCATCACTGCTGTAGCCTGAGCCCCGTCAGTCCCCTCTCCCAGGGGGGAGCCTCACATTCATTGTGTCTCTTCCCTTTTGTTCTCCATCCTTGCCTGTCCCTGGGAGGGCCGGGCAGGGGTGCTAAGCGGCCCACAACAGACAACCCCTTTTATTCCTTTTGACGGCCTCAGGCAAGTTTGATGGGGATATTTCCATAATCGATGAGGGAGCCCTGTCACCCCAAACATGGAGTCTTTAAAGAGAATAGGTTTATGCAAATTAGATATTGATGGAGTAACGATTAATTGGCCCTGAGCCTTTGTTAATATGCAATTGTAGTAACAGAGATACATTTATAATTATTTTGGTTAATTGTTCAAACAAGCGCTCAGGACTTCATTGCACAGAGTAATTGAAGAGCCTTGGTGTTAGGATTATTTCTTTCCAGAGAAAAGTCGGAGCTGTTTAACCAGTTGGATTCCGGTGCTGAGTGGGAAGGGGAAGTCTGGTACTTTGAGGTCCTTGTATCTCCCAAAGAGAAAGGACAGTCATATATTCTCGGGTCGCCTTGTGTGTGCCCAGGGTTGGGGATACAGGCTTTGAATCGGAACAGATAACGGCTCAAAGTTCCAACTTGGCCACGTCAGTAGCTCTGCGGTTTTGGGCAGGTGCTTTAGCTTCTCTGAGCTCGTTTCCTAATCTGTAAAATGAGACGATAACAGGCCCCGGTGGGAAGAGTAAATGAGGGAGTGCTGGTCGGGGTCTTAGCTCGGTGCCTGGTCTGTGGCAAACAGGCCTGATGGGAAGCGGCGCCGCCACAACAGCCAGCCCAGCTGCGGGCAGAGGCAAGACGAGTGAAAACGAGTTTATGCGCCTACCACCTGTGAGCTGGTGGACAGGAAACTGGGGGAGGAGAACATGGAAGGCCCGCCTTAGAGAGTTCATTTGAAAACACAGAGATTGGAGGAGGACTTGCAGGCTCCAGTAGGACCTGCAAAGGGCCATGACGGTGCTTTGTGCAGTAGCTGCTTTGGCTCCCCACCTTAAGGGGACACACTTCAGAAGGGCATTATTGTGAATTCCAACTTTCTCTTATTTACCTTTGTTTAAACTCTAAAAATCACTCACACACACACTCCAACATTACAAACATTGTGATGGGGAGAAGGAACTCGATGCTGTCTGGTCAGGGCGCAGTTCATTCCAATGGTCCCTGGGTTGCCTTCTGACCCTTCCTGAAAGTGGACACTCTCAGCCATGCAGGGTGAGAGGTTGCAGGATGAGCTGGTCAAGGCTAAGAAGGCGACCACAGCACCTGAAATCCAGGCCCAGCAAGAGGGGAGAGAATATAGAGAGGTATTCAGAAACTGACCAATGTATTTGTCGGTCCGGGCTTTGCCACTTCCAAGTCTGTGACCTTGAACAGGCTATCTAAGTTCCCTGACTCAGTTTCCCCATTAATAGTTTGGACCTCATAGAGTTGAAGGGAGGCATAAATGGGCTGGTATAAGTAAAGCATTTAGCCCAGTGCCTGACCACTGTAAACATTCAATAGATGTGTGGGGATGATGATGACAGTCAAGAGCTTTGGGGTGCTCGAGCAGGCCTCCAGGAAGTTTTAGAGGTGCCACCCAGGGATCACCCTTTCCCACATCACCCCATCAGCAGCAGCCATCAACAGAGGCACCAGTGAGAAAAATGGCATGACCAAGCTCCATGGAATGTTTATTTCCCTGATCTCTTGGCTGGTAGGCCGCTTTTCCTGGAGGACCGCTGGTGATTTCTCTGGCTGGCACCCTCCACTGAGCAAGGCTGATTATGCTGCCTTTTCATCTCCAGCTAAAATCTCGGAACAGAAGGAGACGGGCACAGGGACATTCTTCATGGTAGGCAGAACACCCGGAACGCTAGCTGATTGGTTTAGTTACAGCAAATGCTGTTCAATGAATAATTCTAGGTGGTATGATTCCTCTCACCCCTGTTGGTGTGGGTCTCAATAAAGATAAATGCCGAGGGTGCCCTATGTAAACTCTGGACTTTCACAGGGTCATCTCAGTGAATCTCCTCATCAACCTATGAGGTGGCTATTTTTATCATCCCCATTTTACAGGTAAGCAAGCTGAGGCACAGAGAGGCAAAGTGAAATTTGTATTTATGAGGCAAATTTTTCCATTTCTTGCATATTAGGGAGTCCTTTTTCCTGAAATATTCTGCAACCTACTCACTGAAGTTCAGAATTTTGCCATTGAAGCTCCATGGAAGGCTTTCATTCCTTTTAAGACAAATATCTTGGCGATGAGGTAGGGATGTGTGCGGACCCTTCTGAAGCTGTTCCAAGTAATGGACCCTCCTGGTCAATTGGTTCTGTCATTGTAGGGTGGTGTATCTGTGCATCCAGAACTGAATTTGTCCCCAAGTTTTACCATTTAGCCAGCTGTTTACCCTCTCTGAGTGTTGGTTACTTCATCTGTTAAAGGTGAACACCACGGTACCTGTCTCATCAGGATGCAGAGAGAATTAACTTCATGAAGACACATGCAGGATTCAGCACATTGTATGATGTGCCATATTGGCATAATATTGTTATTGTTATTATTGTCTTTTTATGATGTTGTTATTATCTGTTTTTGAGAGCACAGAGGAAAAGTACTAAGGAAGCCGGGTGACAGGACAGGAGAAAGGGACAAATTCAAGTGCTGAGAAGGGGATTGAGCAGGATGGCTGGGGAGACCCCATGCTTTTTCCTGGGGGAAGGGCTCCTTTTTAATTCTCACTGGCTGGCCCTCAGGTTTCCCAGAATCAGGGAATTTAGGAGCCTTTGTATTCTGCAAGTTGCAACTCATCCTTATTTATTTCATTCTTTTCCCATCTGAAGAGGATGAAACCAGGAAGCACAGGACTGCTTCCCATCACAGGTACAATCCAGGCATTCTATACAGACCAGTGATTCTCAGTATTGTTCTCCTACCCATCCGGAACAATTGGCTGTCTTCTCATCTCTTTCGCTATCTCTGGAAATACTTTGTCTCCAGGTCTGCTTTCTCTGATATTAGCAGAGCTGCAACCGATTTCTGATCGCCTGGTGTACTTTTTTGCGTCTATTTAATTGCAACCTATCTGACTCCTTATATTTAAGACACATCTCTTATAGACAACACATGGTTGGGTCTTGATTTTTTTTGTCTGTTCTTATAATTTCTACTTTTGAATTGGTGTGTTTCTGCCATTAGTATTTAATATGCTTATCGATGTGATTGGATTTAGGTCTAGTTTTTGATTGGTTTTCTGTTTGTCCCCTCTTTTATTTTATTTTTGATCTTATGTTCCCTCCTTTCCTACTTTCTTTTCAGTGTTTGAATATATGTTAAGTTAGAATATCTATTAGAATTCACATTAATTTATCTGTTGGTTTTTTAGCCGAACCTGTTTTTAGTGGTTTCTGTAGGTACAGTCATGTGCCGTGCAATGATGTTTTGGTCAATGACAGAGCGCCTATACAATGGTGGTCCCATAAGACTTGTACCGTGTAGCCTAGGTGTATAGTACGCTCTAACATCTAGGTTGTGTAAGTACATTCTATGATGTTCATGCAACTATGAAATCGCCTAATGACACATTTCTCAGAACGTATCCCCATCGTTAGGTGATGCATGACTGTACTTGAAAATAAATCCTTAACTGTGCACAGTCTACTTAGAGTCAATCCTGCACCCCTTCAAGTTCAATGGAGAGAACCTCCAACTGTATGGGTCCGTTTACTCCCCCCGACCCTTTATGTTACAGTTATACACAAGTATACTATCTACATATGTTATAAGACTCAAATTTCAATTTTATAATATTTGCTTTAAACCAGGCACTGGCAAACTATGGCCTGTAGGCCAAAACTGGCCCATCACCAGCTTTTGTAAATAAAGTTTTATTAGAATATGGTCGTGCTTAACTGTTTACATATGGTCTATGGCTTCAAGTAGCTGCGACAGAGACCAGGTGGCCTGCCAAACCTACAATACTTTCTATTTTCTAACCCTTTACCAAAAAAGTTTGCTGACCCATGCTTTAACTATTTATGTGTCTTATAAAGAAACTAAGAGCATGGAAGTAGTCTTTTATGGGTTCCCAGATATTTACCACATACGAAGTTCTTCATCTTGAGTATCCAGATTTCTGTCTGGTGTTATTTCCCTTTAGCCAGCATCTTGTCGTGCAGACTCTGTGCAGTTATTTCTTCTGGGTGCTAATGCCCCTGCGGCGTCTATCTGCCCTGGGTCACTCTCCAGAGCCTGCAGGTAGTTTTAAATATTTTGTCCAGAGTTTTCAGGTGTTGTCTGTTGGGGGAATCTTCTGGATAGGAGTTACTTGACTCAGCTGGGACTGGAAGCAGGCCCTCTGGCAGCCTCAGGTATAGTGAATTCTGTGTGCCTGGACATCTGCAGTCAGGGCTGCAGGAAGGAGTGATACAAAGGACTTTGTAGACCAGATTGCAGGGCTGGGTGCAGAAGAGGGGGCTGTGCGAACTGCCGTGGGTTGTCTGAGCTTGCACGAATATTTGAAGGTAGCTTGGGCAAGGGAATCCTATTATTATGATGAATTTCATAACAATAGCCAGGGCTGTTCTTGTAGGATGACTAGATACCAGGCACTGTCGTAAATCCTTTAGGTGGATTATCTCATTGCCCTTTTACGAAAAGCATCTGACATGGATACAATTACTGTCCGTTTCACAGATGAGGCTCATGAAGGTCTGAGAGATGAGTGATGTGCTCAAGGTCACACATCCAACAATGGAGCCAACAATCAAACCCAAGCAGTGTGACGGTAGAACTCATGCCCTTGACCAACACTATGCTTGGGACTTTGCTTAAGTTATCCTGCCTTATGTTATCATTTGTGGTGTATTTCTGGATAGACTGCAGACTCCCAGAATGCATGAGCCAGACCTTGGCTGCTTGGGGCAACCTCCGTAAGCCCTCAGCCCTGCACTGCCCATGGTGTGTGCCTGATCTCATGGGCGCTGAAAGGCAGGGCCGGTGTGAACGGTCCGGGGTGGGGCAGATGTTCAAAATGGAAGATGAGTGGAGTGTTAGAGAATCAGGAGATTGTGAGGGGGCGACAGACAGAAATCTGTGCTCAAAGAGAAAAGGGACAAGTTTCAGGAACAGGATGGAGAAGCAGGGAATCAAGAGAAATGCGTGGACGACGCTTACTTGCTTTTGGAGGGTTCAGAATCTGCCTGCCCTTCCCCAGCCAAATGCATGAGAATACACATCTCTCTCTCTCTCTCTCTCAAAGTTTCAGCTCCCCGAGTTTGGCTCCTGGTAGCAGGTGTATAATAAATCCTTGTTGAATTAAATTAAAATGTTTAAGGAGCCATTTTCTGAGCCAGGCCTTTCTCTGCTGTCAAGGAAGAATTTATTTAACAAGACCTACGCTTGGCAAACAGATTCTACTTCTCTTGGCCGGTCTGCGGCCATGATTTAAGATGCTGAGATTGCTGCCCACTGTTGGGAAATAGGTCCTTGATTGCGGAAGGGGTGTGGCTTAAAGCTTTTGGAAGAAGATAATTTTTAAAAGTACTGAAAATGATAGTTGGTTTACACTCTGGTCCCCCAAAGGCCTCTGGATCCTTGATGTTACGCTTGGTCCTCGAAAGGAAGTTAGTCATTCTTGCTGTAAATACAAAGGCTTTTGCATCAGCACAAACAAATCCAGATCATCTCTGCAAGAGGCAGGGGACATTAATGAAACAGGAGCAGCTTCTAGAGCAAGCTTTTCTTCTTTCTGCCCTGTGGATGTTTTCCATTGCAGGCATCATCTTATACTGAATGCAATATACTTATATATTGTATTATGTATATAGACATATACGTCTTATACAATCTACTGAATATTTGCAATAAGAAGCTAGGTGTCTGGGGGCAACCATCAGCAATCAGAAGTGGCCCCTGGTTATCACTCCGTGGTGTAAGTCTTTCCTCCTCCTATTTCATGACCAAAAGCAAAACCTTTCCTTCCTTGAACAGAAAAGGCGCTATTCTTCTCTAGACATTCAGAGCTAAGACGGAGCGTCTGTGGCAAGAGATAACGATGACTTGTTTCTCGAGAAGACAGCCTAGAGCAGTCAGAAGGAGCCCTGTGATTCGGCGAGGTAAGAACGCAAGGAGATGTTTTCATTTCGGTGGACGAGTGCCGTGTGGCTGCTGGGAATCCAGGCACTCGCTCTCCGCTTCAGCGAACGCCAGCTCTTGTCCCCAATTCCAGTGGATGTGAGAGCCAGACCCTCCTTGCCAGGGAGGCATCTGAGAACCAGCTCTTGCTTCTCCAGCAGGGACAGCTGGCAAAGAAGCCCATTAGGGACTGGTCTGGCCCTGTGTATCTCTTGGCCACCAGGCAGTGTGGCAAAGTGCTCAGGATGCTGTTAAATTCTTCCAGATCTACTACTTGTTTTCAGCTGGGGATAAGGTCCACCAGCCAACACACGAGTTGTTACCTTCCTTATTGGTCTCATGAGCTGGACCTTCACATCCCTCCAGATAGAGTTACCTGAAAGGTAGGCTCTGTCTGCTTAATTACGTAGGGTTCTCTTCTAATCCCAAGCGATTCCTTTGGCAGAGGGGGTATGAAAGATGGGCAAAGTTGCAAAGACACCAAATACCGAGGCAAATTGGAGAGTTTGTTTTACGCCTATCAGAGAGTGCTAATGTTAACCGGGAAGTAAGCCATTCCCTTTGAATTCATCTTGAATACTTCAGAGTGGACTCAAGACAGTCTTATTCTGAGCACAGTCATTGTTTCTGTTCGGTTTTACATCAAAGCCCCTTTCACAAGGCATTTTTCTTCTTTTGGTGCTTCTCTTCCAGATATGACTCCTACATGTTTTAAATGAATAGGCAACACAGAAATATGAATGACTTCAAAAATTGGAAATCTATGACCCCACTATCTAACTCATCATGATTTTACTTTTATTTCCATTTTCCTAGGTAATCTGCACAGATACAACAATACAAAAAACCTAGTCTTTTGTGTTTTATTTGCACTTCATTTCCTTTGTGGTGCTACAAAGTCATTTTAATGATTCCTTAGTAGTCCATCCTATTTCCTTACAAATATTTATTAAAATTGTCCCCAAATATTGAACATTTTTGTTGTTTTCAGAGATTAGCTATTAGAGGAAATCTGCATTAAATATCTGCCTGCATACTATTTTATTTTCTTCTATTTCTGTTGAATTATATCCTTGGATGAAATCCATAGAAGCAGAATTGTTACCTTAAAGAATGGGACTGTTTTCATGAATCTTGTTATGTGTTGGTAGAATGCTTTCCAACATGGTTGTGTCAATTCACAGTGAATGAGTGAATGCATATAGGGCCCACTGAAAACTCACCAGGATTTGGTGTTACAATTTGTAAAATTTAAGTTTGAGAGAGTCTAATTTTTACTTAATTTTCATGTATTTGATTTCTTTTTTTTTTTTTGAGGAAGATTAGCCCTGAGCTAATATCGCCACCAATCCTCCTCTTTTTGCTGAGGAAGACTGGCTGTGAGCTAACATCCATGCCCATCTTCCTGGACTTTATATGTGGGACACCTGGCACAGCATGGCTTGACAAGTGGTGCGTAAGGTCTGCACCTGGGATCTGAGCTGGTGAACCCTGGGCCGCCGAAGCAGAATGTGCAAACTTAACCGCTGCACCACTGGGCCGGCCCCTCATGCATTTGATTTCTCTCCAAGTTTTTTATCTTTCTAGCAAGTGAGACCTGGCTATTCCCATGTTAATCAAAGGCAGTCTTTATTAGGCTTTAAAGCATGCACAATCAGTTCTCTGAGTACTAAGAATTCCTGTAGCTTCTCCTTCCAAGAGCCAAACACAAAAGAGAGGGAATGAGGTACCCAGCAACGTGATAAACAAGGATTGTCTTTCCCCAAATGGAAAAAAAAAAATTCTGCTTAATTATTTGTTTTTCTCACCTTTGAGACCTCAGCTCTGTTGTCTGTCATTAATCTGGAAAATTTCAGTCTTCATCCTGCTGGACCCTCAGCAGCGCTTGACCCTGGACCGCTCTCTCCCTTTGGGGTCTGTGACCTCGTTTTCTCCTATTTCCTTCCACTTCTCTCGCTGCTCTTTGGGTTCTCTTATTGCCTCTGTCTCCTCCCACCTGGCCTTTGAGTGTGGGGTGTTCCTGGGCCTTAGTTTTAGCTCTCCTTCTCCTCTTCAGTGCCTCCTGGGTAATCTCATCCCCAGAGAGGCTCCCATTACCAACTCTATGCTGTGACTCCTAAATTTAAATCTTCATCCCGGACTGGAGTGCCAGACACAGAGACCTGAGCCTCAATTACATATCCCCATTGACTGCTTTGAGTACAACATGGTCAATACTAACTCCGTTGGAGTTCTCTATCTTGGCATGGGCACCTCCATTTATTCATTTGGGCGCACCAGGAACCAAGAGCATAAGTGATACCCTCTACCCCTTCCCCACATCAGTGCCAGCTTCAAGTCCTGTTGACTTCACCTCCTAACTTCTCTCGACTCCATTCTGTTCTCACTATCTCCTGAGACACCACGTTAGTGCACACGAGCGTGTCTTCCTACATCTACTCAACTTCACCTCTCCCCACACTGCTCACTTCTGTTCTCCTCACCAAAGCAGATTGCTTCCTTTGCTTAAAAACCTTGTGGCTTCACATTACTCTCAGAATGAGAACCAAAACTCTTACCATGGCCCGCGAGGCCCCACGCCATCTCATCCTGTCGTGCTTTCCAGCTTCATCTCATTCCATGCTTATACTTGCTCTCCACACTCAAGCCCTACGTGGGTCTTCTCTACATCACTCACTCATTCCATACTCCCTCGTATCATAGGGCCTTTGAACGCACCGGTCCCACTCTTGGCATAGCTCCCTTTCTCTGTCTCCAGCTCCTTTTAGGGATGCTGGGTGGGCGCGGGGCACTGTTCACTATTCCCACTTAAGCATTCATTCCCTCAACTGCCAAGACTGTTGTTGGCTGAAAGCTGAGTCTTCCCCAGGTATTGTCCTCAACTGAAGGGAGCTGTCTCACCCAAAGTTATAACTGGTTGATGTGGGGGTGCAAAGTCCAGGCCTCTCACCTCAACTGGGGATATTTCTGATAAACCTGCCCAGCTCCAGAGCTCCCCATGGCTTGGCCGAGCCCTTTGGTGCTACTTTTCCCTCTGTCCAATGCAGCTGCCTTCACACCCTTATAGGTGTCCTTCCTGAGAGCACTCCCCAGCAGACCCCTGCACTCAGGCCTACCTGTCAGAGTTTCTTTCCTGGGGACCTGAGCTGTAGCCCTCCTATTCATCCTTTAGTTCTCAGCTCATACTTCACGTACTCACTGCATCTTTCCTGACTTGTCAAAAACCGTGTATTCATTAGTGTCATCAATTAATGCATGAGTAGACTTTAAGCTCCCTGAGAGCAGGGTACTCACCAATATCCAGCTCTTGGCATACTACTTGGCACCAAGAAGGTGCTTGTTAAACACAGTTGATTCTCATTAGTCACGGAAGTTGTGTTCTAGAACGTTATGGGGAACACGGAATTAGCCAACACTGAACCTCTGTTCCTAGGGAAAATACAGGGCTAGGTTCCTATGAGCTTCTGGTCACAACATTTTCATCAACCAATCCATACGCAGCCTTGTTTTATTTAGACAACTTCTTCGATATATATTGTTGATTCATTAACACAGAATTCACAACCAATGTCCTACAACTCATGCCTGAACGAGGCTTGCCTAACACAAATGTTTTCTCCAAAAGGCACATCACAGCCTTCCTGTGCTCAAGAATACCAGACAGCACACTGCTTTGGGGCCATTTTAAACAGCCAAATCACCAACACACACAAAAAAGTCACAAAAAATGCAAAAGTGTGGCACTAAGTTGACTGCAAGAAAGTTGCTTGTTCTAAAGCAAGAAGGCAGAGCCTGGCTTCCTAGAGTCGACTTCAGCTGGGAACACGTGTGTCTGGTGACTCAGTTTTTCCACCACTCTGTGCATGTCTGTGAATGACCACAAAGATGTCATGGGTGTTGGTTTCTGTGCTCTAGATAAATTTAGTAAGTAGATGAACTTGTAAATATGGAATCTATGAATAAGGAAGATCAACTATATTTTTTTAACGAATGAACGTGATAAATTAAAAATGACTACAAATTCTTTTCCTCCTTCCAGCACACCCGTTGGTGGTGATCTCCTAGAGTGACTCTGAGCTGGCCTTGGGACAATAGCAAACGTAAAACAGGCAGAGACTTGGAAGACGCTTATGTGGTGTGGCTGGGTCTCTGGGTGTTCTCCGGAACCCTGCAGCCACCACCACGTGAGAGCACCCAGGCTAGAATGCCGGATGACAAGATGTGTGGCCAAGTCACCCCCACGCTGTCTCCCCCTCTGACGTTGAGCCGACTGCCAGACATGCAAGTGAGGCCTCTCTAGGTTCTCCATCTCAGACGAGCTGGCCCAGATCAGAAGACCTGCCAGTCAACCCCAGAACCGTGAGAAATAAAAAATGTGTGGAACAGATCGCTTCATCCTACGGAGTGTGGGATGGTTGTTCCTTGTGGCTTCCTGCCAGTTAAAAATGTGAACACCTGGGACCACCAGGAAGGGCAAAGTTTCTGTGCGCGTACAGATTGGATTATGTCAATAGCTAAAGAGAAAAGATTCTAAGCTTATCCAACAAAGGCTTTTAGTAAGTGCAGTCCTGACCTGTTCCACCTCTGGGTAAAGAGGAGAGCGTGAAGCACAGGGAGTCGGGGAGAAAAATGTGCTAGCCTGGGGAGCACAGGGACACCCAATGGCAGAGTTTCTTTGTGGACACTCATAACCAACTCAACAGTCCATATGGAGTAGCGAGCCCAGCGTGGGAGTGAGTCAGGACCATGCTTCCTCTCGTGTTATTGTAACATCTGGCTAATCCATAGACGGACAAATCTCTCTCTAAGTCAGGCTACTTGCTGGCACACTTGCCTCTCTCCTTCATAGTCTTTGTGTTTCGATTTCTCAATGCCATGTTTCAAAGTACTTTCAAAATCCCCGAATATCATTTATCTCAGGCAGCGGCACATCTTCGGGAGAAAGAAATCTTTGCATCAAAAACCAGAAGTAGCAGTATTTCTCAGTAAAACTGGAAAAAAAAAATCAGAATAGCAATTAAAAGGCATCCAGGTCTACGGGGGTAAGTGTAAATTGAATTGGGAATAGGATGTACAACCAACTTTTCAAAAAACCAAGAACTAATCATCCAGGAAGCCAACAAAGTTATTTTTTAAAGCAGTTCCTTTCAACTGTTTCCATTTTATTTTTTTTAATGCTTCAGCGACTAAAAACGGCAAAAACATTTTATTTATGTAAAAAGAAATCACTTGTATGCAAAGTTGCAGCTGCTTCTTATAGGTATACAATGAATAAAAGCCTGGGAACATGCGGATTTTTCTTTTTTTAGTGGAAATCTTGATTCACTCTTCAGTGTGGAGTTGCGAATCCTTCAGTGAGTGGTATCCTGGGGTTTGAACTGGATTGACGGCAAGAAAGAAAGCACGAGGAGGTCGTCCGTATCCTGGTTGTATCTCATCAGATGTAATTGTGCTTTTGAGAATTGTGATTTTCTTGATTAAGTCAGAAAATGAAAATGATGAGGATGATAATGACAATAATAATTAGAAAAATTTCTAATCGTTGTTTCATATTATTTGGTTTACTTTTCCCATCCCCCACACCCCAATTTTAAAAATAACCTTTTTTTTTCCCCACTAAAGAATGTTCAAAAATAGAATGACAACTTGAAAATTGTTCACAGGAGATACCAGAAAATATTCTGTACTTTGGTTAAGAAAAAAGAACTCCATTGTGTGTACTGCAGACAAGAATGATGTTCTTAGAAAGAAGGGCAAATAGTCACTTACTTTTCAGAGCACCATCCAGGCTTGTTTATTTTTTGTTTGAAGCCAGTGAGGTTAACTCTGGAAGGCAATGATGGGGTGAGGGGGTTTAAAGAACGTAAACTGGGTTGGGACCAAGATGGAGTCATGGTCAGACCTTCTGTCTGGGCCCCTGTCCTGAGGAGGGACGGTTTGCGCAGAGGGGGCTCAAGAGAAGATGAGCTTGCTAGGAAGAGCGGTTTATCCTGTGCTCTGACCTGCTCTCTAGTAGCAGTTCTTAACCAGGGGTGACTTTGTCCCCCGCATGACATTTGGCAATGCCTGGACACCTTGTTGGTTGACAAAACTGGAGAGGAGGGTGCTACTGGCATCTAGTGGGCGGAGGCCAGGGAGGCTGCTGAGCATCCTACAGCGCACAAAGACAGCCCCACCACAAAGAATCATGGCCCAAATGTCAATTGTGCTGACATGGGAAACCCTAGTCTCGGGAGTGTGTTTGGAGTTACTCTGGAGGCTCTCATTATGAGCAAGCCTTGGACACACGGGGGCTGTTGGCGATGGGGAATACAGGTGACTGATACACTCCCGGGGCATTTGTCGGTGAGGAAGCAGAGATAGAGAAAGTCAGCAGAGCCAAGCTAGAACTCAGGTCCCCAGGAAAGAGCTGGAGACACAGGGTCTAAACTTTCAGTTCCCGTGTGTGGCTCCCACTGTGACAAACCCTGGAGTTTTTGCAACAGACCTGGCCACAGTGAGGCCTTCCCTCAGATTGGCAGGGACAAGCCTGTGCCATATAGTGGAAAAGTGCTGGGACTTAGAGGCCCAAGACTGGGGTAAAGGCCTCATTCTGTGAGGTGACCTTGGTCCCGTCACTTAACCTCTCCCAGCCAGTTTTCTCGACTGCGAAATGAGAGCGTCTCATTGCCTTATCTCTAAGGGTCTTTACTTTAGCGACCTCGGAGGCTGTTAATGAATGCATAAATTTTCTGCTCTGTTCCAGAAAGGAGTTTAGGCAGCTGATCCTCTGATAATCATTTGGTTTTCCCAGAGTTGCCCAGCACCTAAGAAGAGTCTCTAGGTTGCTTCCAACAAGGCTGCTACAGTCAACAAACTCTTCCTGAGGCCTTTTCTCCTTGTGTCCTTTCGCCCCACTGAGAGAGTTCGGGACGTCTGCTCCATCTTCCAGGTAGGCCACCTGAGAAGCAGCACAGGTTCACAGAGCTGGTAGGCAGCTGAGATGGTGGTGCCCAGGTGCGCAGTTCCAGCCTTGATGCCTCCAGTGTTCCCCACCAAATTTCTGGGAGTGGAAGCTTCAGATAGACCTTCTCTGGTCCTGGGCACCTGTATTGGGTCAGCGCTATAGAACACCGTCAGCGCTATATATGTTCATCCAGGGGAACGATGGGTCTAGCAGAGAATCTTCCAGAGCCAGGAAGATTAACAGGACCACTCAGAGTCAGGCAGGCATCATTGCACTGTCGCTCCACGCCGGGCACCCGCCAATCAGTGCATGAGGAAGCTCTGTTTTGTGGGCTGTTTACAGCGGACATGTCAGGGGATATCTTCCCGGGGCATCCATCTGGCTTGTTATCCAGTGTCTATCGAGAGGAAGATTTGCATGCTGCCCACAGCCTTCAGACCTGATTCCAGGATGGGCAGAGGCAGTGAGGGAGGTGGCCACAGCGGGCCCTGACAGCGCGGTGCAGAATTAGACAGCGTGGCGACACAGAGCTGAGCTCATTCAGGCCAGAGCAGGGTGTGGCCAGCATAGAAACTGGTCTGGGCGCCTGTGGCATCCTGGAAGTGATTTCTCATATTCCAGCTAATTCAGCTGAAGATGAGGGCTGAGAGCCTTTCCAGGATGGGCATGGCGCCTTACTCTCATCAGTGAGTGAGTTTTGTGTTCCTTTTGCCCCCATCTGCCCAGCAGTTTTGCCTCTGAGTCTGTGTACTTGAGTCTCCCTGAGTTGGCGGTGGTTTCTTCGACGGCAAAGACTGTGTCATATTATCTCCATTTTGTCAATGGCTGGAATGGTGCCTGGCATGTACTAGACACTCAGAATTTGTAGAAGTGGCCCAAGTAACAGGGGAGGTAAGACCCTCTGTTATAAGAAACATGTCGGCCTTCCTCTGTACCAGACATGGTTCTAAGCACTTTCCGTGGAGTTGTTCATTGGGTCCTCACGGCAGCCATGGGAGGTAGGGACTTCTTATCACCGACTTACAGGTGAGGAAACAAGCCCAGAGGGTTTGAGGGACCTGCCCAGGGTGCTGGAGCTCAGAGGGGTTGGAGCCAGGCTGGGAAGCCCCGGAGGTGAGCCCCAGAGCCTGCCTTCTTGACAGGAAACCAGGGCTTCCTAAGGGGTTCTGTGTTCCATCAGTGTCCCCAGCGTCTTCACTTCATGTCTAACCTCTTCCTGGCCGGCTCTGCTCAACCCCTGCCCCCATGAAGTCCCAATGTCATTTCCATTCACCACAGCTGTCGAATTTCATGATGCCCCCGATCCTGACCCAGCCCCAGCGGGAAGACAGTGAGCTTGCTCTTACTTTACAGAGAAGCTAGGGGCACGGAGGATGGAGGTATGTGTTCCCACCCTCTGTATATCTGCCTCCACACCGTCCACCATTCTCTCCTCCACTTCTGATCTTGCTCAACACCGGCCATCCCCCTGCCCTCCAGAGCCTTCAGCTGTTAGGAATGCCCTCACTTTCCTGCATTTTTAATCTCTCTCACCAAATCTTTATCTCCATACCTGGCCTCGTGCGAGTCATTTCCATCCCTCAAAGAAACCCTTCTCTTCGGGGCCGGTTCTATGGCCAAGTGGTTAAGTTCCCACACTCTGCTTCCTTGGCCCAGGGTTTGCTGGTTTGGATCCTGGGCAGGGACCTACACACTGCTCATCAGGCCATGCTGAGGTGGCAGCCCACACAGAAGAACTAGAAGGGCTTACAACTAGGATATACAACTATGTACTGGGGCTTTGGGGAGGGAAAAAAAAAAAAGAGGAAGATTGGCAACAGATGTTAGCTTGGGGCCAATCTTCCTCACCAAAAAATAAAAAAAAAAGCAAAGGAAGGAAGGAAAAGAAGAAAGAAACCCTTCTCTTTTTTTTCCCCCTCCCTTCTGCACTCAGCGTCTCTGGCATCCCCATCCGGAGCCTAGCTTCCAAGAGTGGCCTCGCTCACTTTCTTCGCTGACTCCTTCCGCTTCACTCCATGCCCACTGCAGTGGTGTCTTTCTCTATTTTCCTCATAACTGCTTGTTTATTGCTGGGCTCCTTTTCCTAGAACGTGAGCTCCTATGCTAAGGTGCTTCTTCCACCATGCTATCTTTAGTGCCTACACCAGTGGAGGTGCTGTAGGCACTTAGTAAATATGTTTTGGAACGAACACATGATGGGCGATGTTTAATTAAATCTCTGATGGCAGGAGGCCCCAACAGACAATCTGGGTCTCACCTGGGATGAGGAAGGTGATTTTCCTAGGACCCCGGAAATTGTAGGGTTTTTCAGCTCCCCAGAACAGCCCACTTTCTGCCTTTCCTTTCTTTGAGTCACTGACATATGCCTGTCACATCTGGCATTGTCCAGACTCCCAGCCCCGTCATACATTGGCGCTACACCAGGGCGGCTGGAGCGTCAGGAAACAGCGTCTGTTTCTTCTCCCGGCCTCAGCTTTGCATCCACTTGGCTTCATCCTGGGAGAAATCGGTTGTGAATCAGCTTTGGGAATTCAAGGTGTCATGGGTTGAATTGTCTCCCCCCAAAAGATATGTTCAAGTCTTAGACCCCAGTACCTGTGAATACGGTCTTAGTTGGAAATAGGGTCTTTCTAGATGTGATGAAGTTAAGATGAGGTCATGCTGGATTAAGGTGGACCCTAAATCCAACGACAGGTGTTCAGATGAGAAGAGGAAATTTGGACATAGAGACATAAAGTCACACAGAATACCATGTGACAACGGAGGTAGAGATTGGAGCGATACATCTACAGGCCGGGGAATGCCAAGGATTGCCAGCCGCCACCAGAAGCTGGGAGAGCGGCCTGGAACAGATTCTCTCCTGGAGCCTTCAGAGGGAGTGTGGCCCTGCGGACACTCTGAGATCAGACTTTTGGCCTCCAGAAGGAGAGAATACATTTCTGTTGTTTAAGCTGCCCAGTTTGTGATAATTTGTCACAGCAGCCCCAGGAAACTAACACAGAAGGCAAACAGCCCCGGAGTGCTCCTGTTCCTTCGGCCAATCCTTGCAGCTCAGGAAATTCGTGACTGAAATAAACCCGGCCCGAACTGGCCAACTCAGCACTGCCAGACAAAGGATGTCAGCGCGGTGAGGCAGCGAATTCCTGGCTCCCACAGAGCGGGGGATGTGACAGACCTGCTCGGGAGTCACGGGCTGGGGCTCTGCAGGACCTGCGTGGGGCCTCTGGATTGGGGACTCAGGGATACCTGGGACCCTGGAAACTAGAACGGGGTATCTGAGCCAGCTTCCAGCTGGAAATTGTGGAAATTGTGAGCTGACTCCATCAAGACATGGCCCCAAAGTGAGGCAGAACTTCGGGGCTCTTTGCTTCTGCAAAGTCTCTGAAGTCAAAGCCATCATTCTGCTCCCTTTGTGAGGATTCTCGCAGCTTCTGTATGCGCCCTTTGGAATTACTCACCAAATATTCATCTTTTCTATCAAACTCTAAGTTTTATGAGGGAAAAGACTGTTTCTCTCTCTTTTACTGCTCTGCCCTCAGCACCCAGCCCAGTACCGGATACACAGGAAGCACCACGGCATGACGTGCGTGTTATTGGACTGATCAGAAGTGACCGTTTGCAATTATACATCCTTAGGCAATTGAAAAAGGAGTCCAGTTATTGTTTAGAAATGTGGTTGCTTTAGTACCTTAAAGAAAATTTTAAGGAGTCCTTAAGTGCTGAAAGATGTAGGAAAAAAGCAATCTAAAATAAAACATCTCCAAACCCACAGCACTGTGCAACACAGAGCGTGAACCCAGATGTAAACTGCGTCTTTTCGTGATGATAGCGCATCAAGCCTGGTCCATCAATTGTGACAAACGCACCACACTGATGCGGGAAACTGCGGAGGCGGGCTGGAGGGAGGAGAGAGAGGATATGGGAACTCAGTGTCCTTTCTGCTCTATTGCTCTGCAAACCTAAAAGTGCTCTAAAAAATATAAAGTCTATTAATTAAAAAAATCTAAACACACGAAAAATCTCGTTTCCTTATTTTCCGAAGACTTGCACTTACTTTCCGGGATTACTATCAAGATCACACACACTATATATGGAGGTGGCTACAGAGACAGAGGGTATGAGGAATGGCTTTGCTTGCCTCACTCCATACACCGTTTGCAGCCCCTGTAGCAAGCGTTTTTAACCCGTACGAACTCCACAGATTCATTTTTATATGCAGAAGCCCAGGTACCAATGAATCAAGATGGCACTGATAACAAATTATGTAATGAATGCCCTGAATCTTGTATCATTATTTCTGCCACATGTACCCTGACTTTGATGGCCGAGACTCAACCTCTTGTGTAATTTCAAGATTTCCTTGACAAAGCCTCTTGAATGATTTTTGTCTAGCTACTCAAATCTTTATTTCAACTGGAAGGCAGTGTCGTGGCCAGCACCATGGTCTGTATTTGATTCTTATTCCATCCCTCTGCCTTTTGGGGAAAATCCAGAAACTTAGTTGGACGAGTGTGATGTGATAAGTGGCATTGGTGACATGAGAGAGCTCGCAGGCACCATGTCCCCGAAAATCCAGCAGAGAGGGGGCTGTGGTCAGAAGCAGGGAGGGTTTGCCTCTGCCAGGCCACTTCGAGAAATTTGAGACGCAGAATCAGGTAATGAGTGGAATGCCGAAGATGAGAGAGTCTGGCTTGTGGGTGAGCTGAGTGAGGTGGTCACACTGAGCTACATGGAAACATAGCAAATGGCGAGGAGGAGCGAAAGGGAAAACTGAGCAGACCAAGGAGCGGAAGGAGGATTGGGGGGCAGTTTTGTTAAATGAAAAGCTCGGGAGAATATGGGAGGGGAGAGCCAGGAGGAAAGAGAAGGGGACTGGAGGCAAATTTCCGGTCACTGCAAGATGTCCTTCAGGGGAAAAGAGTAAAGGGGACAATCTCTCCAAGTCATTGTTTGGCCCTTTAATAGTTGACTTCCTTTTTAACAGGATACTTCTCTGAGACAGAAATGGACATATTGTGCCTTCAGGACCCCTTGGCAATGTGTGGGACCCTGAACAATTTTTTGTGAGGCCCTTGTCTATATAAACAATTTGACTATAGGCTGTATTTAAAATTCATGGGCCCCTATAAGGGACGGTGATGCACCGATGAAGAAGCAGAACCGTGGGCAGAGGACGTAACTTTGTTTATTGTCCAGTCTATGCATGCAGAGTCCGGGCACCATTAATCCACTTCCAGGGACCCCCTCTTTGTGTTCTTTATCATCAATAAGCTATTTCCGGATAATTTCATATCTTCCACCATGAGCAAAAAGTAGTAACGCTATTGTTACTCATAATGTCCCGGCTTTTAGTGACCTGTTTCTGTTGAAACAGCACAGATCTTCTTGCCTCGGCAGCTCCCAATACCATTTATTTAGTGCTGGTTCCGTCATTATCATGATGCGGCACCGTCCTTCATGCTGTCTGTGCAGACTGGCTCTCAAAGGTTGTGCTTCATTGACGGTGACCGGAAATGCAATCTTACCAAGAGTGTGCAGCAAGATGGGGATGATGATTCGTTTTCTGGTCCCGTTAAGTCTACCATTTGGAATTTTTCTGTATCAACATAGAAAGTGAAAACAACGCATTCTCCAATGGGGTCTTCTTTTGAACTCTTGAGGCATGCCTAGCGTGTGATCTCTTTCCATGGTGATGGCATCCTGCCTTCCAGGCAGTGGGATGCAGAGGGTAAGACAGGCAAGGGGCCCACAGACAGAGAAAGAAGATCAGTCCATTTGTGCAAGGAGTATTTCTTTCTCATCCAGCATGACCTTGCCAGGCCATGCTCCTGGAACTGGGGCCTCGCCATGGGGCCTCAGGAGGACCCCATAGGCATGAGTCCTGGAGCCCCTTGGAGCATCTTTGACAACACACATGGGGTAAAGGGCCTAAGAGTGCTCCGAAAGGGAGAAATGAAGACCAAGGTCTGTTTCAAGGAAGGTGCTGCCAAGTATGGGAGCTCTGAGGTGTGGAGCCGGGACAGAGGTCCTACTCACCTGGGCCTAAGGGCATACTGCCTGTCCTCAATAAGATTAGAATACAAGTCCTCACAAGGTATCACTTGTGCCTAACTCCTGATGCTCTGCCCTTTGACCCCTGCTTGAGTTCCTGTGTTCCACCAGCTCTTCTCTCATTGTGATTTCCTGTCCCATGCCTCTGGATGGCAGATATTACAAAGGAATTTCTTTCTCCCAGAAAACCATTTTCCCTCTTCTTCTGATGAGTACTTTTTATTCTTCAAAATCCAGCTGCTTTATTACCTCCTTCATGAAACCTTCTGGAACCTTCCCATCTGCCTAGTCCCCTACCCATCAGAACATCCATTCTTTCCCTGATCTGGCCAATGAGAACTTTTTAGTGAGCACCGGTTCTGTGCCAAGCCCTGTTCCAGGCATTGTAGCAACAGCAGTAAACAAAACAGATCTCAGAAACCAACCAGAGCACAGACTCCCTCTGGACTCTATATATTTCTGTTTGCACTTCTCTTGTGGTGGTAAAATTACTTCTATTTGTCAGCAAACATTCTCTGTAAAGGGCCAGACAGTAAATACTTCAGACTTTGTGGGACCTGTGGTCTCTGTTACAACTACCCAGCTCTGCTGACGTAGCACGAAAGCAATCACAGATGATACGCAAACAAATGGGCGCGGCCGTGTTCCAATAAAGCTTTATTTACAAAAACAGATAGGGGGCCGGATTTTGCCTACTGGCTGTAGTTTGCTCATCCCTGCAATCCAATATAAGCTCCATGAGAACAGGTCTTTTTTTTTTCCTATTAGCTTATTTTTTTCACCGCTATCTCCTTCGTGCTTAGAGCAGTGCCTTGCACATAGAAGGTACTTGACAGAGATTTGTTAAACAAGAGAAAGGAATGAATATCATCCATTAAACCAGGAGTTCCTAAAAGGCAGGGCCCCAGGTACACGCAATCCACTTGGAGAACGTGTTAGGTGAATAATGTGGAGGAATGAATGACTAGAACACGTTCCTCCTGTCCCCTTGAGACTTTTCTAGTCTGTGCCTCTGGTGGTGGGCAGGAACTGGGTAGGCCCAGGCCAGCCTTATTATCCTGTCGTTATGGCAGCTGCCTCGGCAGTGGGAGTTTCACATGGGGAACCAATAACAGACATTACCGCCAGGCCTTCCTGCAGCCCCTGCCCGCCCCACAGCTAGCTCAGTGACAGCCTGCTCCAATCTTGTTCCAGGGAACTCGGCAGCGGAAATGGCCATTAAAGTTAAACAGGACTGCCTGTCAGAGCGACAACGGGAGCCCCGATCGCCACCATCAAGCCGCCTGTCAACACCCGCCCGTTGGCTTCCCAGGGCGCGCCATCCTGAGTGAGGGTCAGCGGATTGGCTGGGAGAGCCCGGGCCCTGGCGTTTGGCAGGGCCTGTCAGCTGAGATCCAGAGCTGGGGCCGCTTTGGAAATTGGGGCTTGACAAGTGCAGCCAGATAAAGACAAGAGGAGGAAGAGAGGATGGGGTTGCTGAACTGGGGGTGGTCGGGGTGGGGGGACTGGCCAGTGGGGCCCTCTGCTGCTGGGGCCTCACTCAGAAAGAAAGCCGCTCCTCTTCTGTTTCATGTCAACTTCGCTGTCATTGGATAGTCGGTGAGATTTCAAACAGATAAACGCCCCTTTGGGAAGCCGGAATGCCTTGGCAGACAATTTTAGGCCTTGATTTGATTGATAAATCCTTTGTGACAAGAGAGGATGAAAGAGGCCCCCGGTTTGGTACATATAAATAGGAAATTAGCTGGCAAAGTTGTCAAAGATAATTAACTTTCCGATTCTGTGGGTCTATTCAGGTTGACATCCTGAAATTATTTAGAAATGCACATGTCAACGCTCTGACAGAATTTGGGGCTGATCAGATAAACAGATTTGGAGATGTTTGATTGTAAAATGATGTAAGCGCTTAGCTGGTGCTTTATCACAGCGGGCTTCCGTTAGTTAGCTGCGCTGGATGTTGCAGAGAGAGAGTTTGTGGGGTGGCGTGGGGCTGTGGGGCTGTGGGGAGATTGAATAGGATGCGCAAGATACAACACATTTGCCTGTTTTCCTTCTTTTACTCTCAACAAGTTGAGAATTCCTAACTCTCAATTCAACTGCAATTAACCTTGGACCAAACCCAAGGACTCGTCTGTGAGCCTCAACCTCCAGTAGGAAGGGAAGCCTTCCGAAGATTCGGCAGCATGCGTATTGTCCTGCCATGAAGCCCAGTCTTGGCCAGGCGAGTGCGGTGTACAAAATCATCCAGAGTCGCTGCTGTTCCTTATCCATCCTGACCCTGGGTAAACCCCTGGGTCTGACACACTATTAAGAGGGGAGAATGCCTTCTTTGGCATTTCCATCTTGTTATTGGAAATTGCCTCTTTAAGAGCAGATCAATTTAGAGTCAGTTTCTTTCAGGGAAGAAACATCCTCCAAATGGATGAAAACTAACATTGACTGGGCACCTGCTATATGATGAGGCCAAGATGGACCCTGTAGGGTGTGACTCAGGCACTTCGATTCTCATGATTTCCATATAAGGAAAGTCTTTCTCATTTGGCTGCTGAGAAAACAGATACTCAGAGAGGTTAAATGAACTCCTGGAGGTAGCCAGCCATCAAAGAAGTAAAATTGGATTTGAACTTGGGTTTGACTGTCTCTTTCCTTCCCCTCAGCCCTATTTTCTGGTTAATAGAACCATGGACCCTCAGACAGAAGGGAGCTTGGAGACCATCTAGTTCAAAGTTCAACAACCCCGAGGCCAATCCAGCCAGCTACCTGCTTCCGAATGGCCCACGAGCTCAGACTGATTTTACATTTTTAAATGGTTGGGAAAAAAATCAAAAGAAAAATATTTCAGGCCATGTGAAAATGACATGAAATTCAAATTTGAATGTCCATCAATAAATAAAGTTATCTTGCAACATAGCCTCACTCACTCATTTATGTATTGTCTACAGGTGCTTCTGTGCCATAACTGCAGAGTCGCGCAGTTGTGACAGAGGCCGTGTGGCCTTCAAAGCTGAAAATATTTACCGCTTGGCCCTTTGGGGGAAAGCTTTGCTGACCCCTGGTTTCGTTCTGTGTCTCAGTGAGGGCTGATTGAGCTCCGAGTGTCACTAGCACCGATGAAACTCTCCACAGGCGTGATCTAATTATCTGAACTGCTCAAGGTGTGAGGTGTCAGACAGGTGAGGAAACTGAGGTTCCGAGGGCTTCGGGAAGCTGGTCAGGCTAACACAGCAGGGCCAGGATCGAAGGCCTGCTCCTACCTGCTTTCACACTCAAAGCACATGCTCTGAATTCCCTCACTTTATTGCCATTTCACTGTAACTCCACGTTACCTGGATGTGGCTTTTCCGGGCTAGGTGCATGGGACACAATGGTGATTACCCCTGTGGTGGGCAGACAAAAGGCCCCCAAAGATGTCCTCATCCTTAACCCCAGAACTGTGAATATGTTACCTTCCACAGCCAAAGGGACCTTGCAGATATGATGAAGGATCTTGAAAGGGGAAGATGATTCTGGATTCTGGATGCACCTAAGGTCAAGGGTACTTATATGAGGGAGGCAAGACGATCAAAGAAGGAGGAGGAGATGGGAGGATGGAAGCAAAGGTTGGAGTGATGTGGGGCCACGAGCCAAGGAATGCAGGGGGCCTCCAGAAGCTGAGAAAAAAGAAATGGGATTCTCCTGTGACCTCCAGAACTGCAGGAAAATAAATTTGTGTTGCTTTAAGCCACTAAGTTTGTGATAATTTGTTACAGCAGCCACAGGAAACAAACACACACCTGCCAACTCCTTGCCTTCAAGCCGCTCCATGTGGTAAGAGACTCAGCCATCAAGTGAAGTGGATTTCAAAGGGAAATCCCTGCTGCAGGAGTAAAGAATAAAGTAAACAAGTTTTGGGGGTGGGATAAGCCACAAAGGCCTTCCTAAAGGGGGGAGCTAGAGGGTTTGCAATACTTCAGAGCCGTGTCCTAAAGGAGGTTCTTTTTTCAGTTCAATTTCTGGGGCTGGATGCTGGTGTCTTCCAGCCACAGAGCATTAGGAAACCAAAGACAAGAATCAGAGGCAAATTTCCTCCAAATTGGTCAGAACTTGCACTGCGCATCCGGGGCTTTCCGGCAGGTGACCTGCAGCCGCTGCTGTGCTCCTCAGTGAGTTCACTTCTGGTTACTGACGAGCTGGGCCTTTGCAACAGGGAAAACACAATCTTGCCTGCATTTTATTAGTATCGTGACCATTGGCAAATTAACTTGGAAGGCAATATAATTTACCTCTTGTATAGAATTCAGTTTTGATTACTGCCATGTCGCTGAAGTTCCAGCTTTCGCAAAAGCTCTTCTTATGAGAAATTAAGATACTTTCTCCCTCATCCAAAGAAACATATGGCTTATGGGATGCGATCAAATTAAAACATATCATTTAGTCCAGGGAAGATAATTATTTGAATGAAACTGGAGAGGAGAAACTCAATCTAGGGTTTGAATGTTGACATGAAGTTTTGACAGCTATTTTCACTCATCGCTGACTTTTAATAGCACTTTGTACAGAGTAACTGGCAGCCTAAACCTTGTTAATATGATATTGGTTATTTCAGAATCGTGTCGGATCCTAAGCCGGAGCCACTCCCCACACCACTTTTGGGATTTCCCGATGTGTTTGCATAGGTATTCCAGGGGGAGCATTTAACCACACATTGCTATGCCTCTTATGTGGTGACCAAATGGCTTTATTTTCTTTGGTCATGCTTTGTTCAAGATGGCATTTGAGAAGAACAGAAAAGTTGGCTTCCGTGGGTGTACCATGTTTGTGCCCCCTCTGTGTGTCATACGTGTGTCGTGTGTGTTTGGGGTAGGGTTCATAGGCTTCAGGGAGTGGCCCTGGTTTTCGATGCTGGACTGTGTGCCCTGAGTTTTGTTTCAACATTTAAGGTCACTGTCACATTCGTCCTTGGAATTTAGCACTTTGGGGCACACCCTGCCTGATTTCCAACTGCTGGCCCTGTGATTTTTTGAGGGCTTTCTCTGGCCTCCGGGGCCCACTCTGCCTATTTTGAAGTGAGCTGGGAATATTGAGGAATTAGTCGATAACTCATGTGAGTGGATGGAGAGAGAGACATACAGCTCCCGGGGTGAGGGCGGGGCATGTGGCCAGCCATGTGGCTTTCTGTTCTGCTCCTAGTGTCCCCAGAGAGAACCCCGGTTGCCCATAGTGGTAAGGTGCATGAAAATCCACCCTTTTCCTGGTTTCTGTCCCTCTCAAGTTAATGACTTGCACCCCAGTTTTTGTCTTGTTGCACTTTTGGGGGAAACCAAGTAGAAATAATCATTATACCAACACATTCATTCACTTGCTTATTCATTATACATTTGTCAGAAGCCTGTTCAGAGCAGGCGGCTGGGAACCAGCTAAGACCCCTGTCTGGAGGAGCACAGACCCTGGTGGGCAGACAGATGTTACACAGACAGACAGACAGGGAAAGGATCATTTCCCATTGTACCTAACAGTCCTGCTGGAAATAAACATGGGAGAGAGTGAGGGGGACTCTTTCCAGAGAGCGGTCAGGTAGTGTCCTCTGAGCTGGTGACCTGAGCCTGGAGGATGAGAAGGAGCCAGGCACACAGAGACTAGGGCAGCCTTGAAGTGTTCAAGGAACGTGAAGGAGGATGTTGAGTTTGGAGTGCTGAGCACAAGGGAGTGGGGGGGATTTCATATGAGAATCAAGGTAGGAAAGGCAGGTCGGATCCACATCATCCAGGCTCTTAGGGGCTATGTTAAGACATATATTTTATTCTAAGAGAGAGCAATAACTCAAGTTAAAATCTAGATGAAGAAATTAGACCACTTGAGCGTGAACCTAACACCTGAAAAAAATTATTAGACTAAATGATCATCAGTGCTGATATGGGCTGATACAGAGCTTAACAATAACAAAGATGGGGAGAAAAGGCAAGGAAGTAATATTTGCTGTGAACTTTCTTAAGGCCGCCCATGGGGCAACACGCTTTATGCTTGCAAACACCTCCTTTTAATACTGTCAGCAACCTGTGACGTTGGGGTTGTTTCTCATCCCTGTTTACAAGAGAGAAAATGCAAGATCATGGGGTCTGGCTAACTGCCCTAAAGCTAAGTGGGTTCCCAGGGTTAAGCTGAGATTTGAACCCAGCTCTCTTGGCTCCTGAACTAATGATATTCCAATTATTAAACCACACTGTCATTTTTGCTTTATCAAAACACTATTTAAAATCATTAATAAGAAGTGAATTACTAATAAGAAAATTAGTCTGCGGTTTTTTGATTCAGTAAAGAAAATAAGAATCAGTTTATTACCTTAATTGCTATTTAACTCCTGTGTTTCTTGTTCCATGAAAGTGTTAACACGTTTTGACCACTCCACCTAGTCAAACTTTGAGACGAGCTTTTCTCGGCTCTGCTTCCCTTTGCTGTGCTTACAAGCCTCAATACCTGGGTCTGGGCATGTGGGCGGGGTACCCTACAGACGGATGGTTGACTGATCTTGGCGTGTTCACAGGCAGAGACCACAAAAGGTGGGAAAATCCTTCTCTCAGTTCTGCCTGCCTATTATCAGACACGGACATCTTGCCCCAGCTGACTTGTGTCTCTAGGAATTGCTTAATTAGAGAAAAGCTTTGCCCATCAACTGTGGCTGGTTAAAGGGGTTCAATAATCTCTTAACAGCTCTCATCATTTGCCAATAGAAAGAGAAAGAGGATGAGTGGAAGTAAACAGGAATATGTTTATTGCTCTCTAACCCTCCCCCTCCACCTACTATTGATAAGCAATTTAATCCCCTCTGAGCTTGTTTAGCTAAAGAAATGGCTGCTCCCTCCCAGGGAAGGCCTGTAGCTGGGGTGCAGGGGTATAGGATGGAGGAGTGGGGATGGGGGGGGCTCTACTAAAGTCTGGAATACTTGCTGGATTAATATTAGCAATTCTGTTTGGATTCACTTTGAATTTAATATTAATATACAATAGCAGAGTCAAATCAACCCAGCTGATTTTAATATTTTGATTGATATGACTATTCACGCACTCCTTTAAGGGATGATTATTGAATAGCTACCATGTGCTGAGCACAGAGGACATAGCCGTGCACATGACACGGAAGGTCCCTACTCCTGTGGAGCCTCAGTCCAGTGGGGATTTCAAACAAATCAACAAATCCCCAAACATCAGGTATGCACATGTGTTATGCTGCTGCTAAGACATGGTGACGTGATGGAGACCTGGGGGGGGTGGTCAGGGAAGGCTTCCTGAGGAGGTGACCATCAGCTGAAATCTGAATGTCAAGGATGACACCTTGCAAAGATGTGGGAGAAGTCTTCAGAAAAGGGGATGGGCCGTTACAAAAGTTCCAGGCGGGAATAAACAGTGCATTTAAAGGACAGAAATAAAGCCATAGGACTGGAGCTCCGGAACCAGAGGGAGAGAGGCGGGCTGAGGACTGTGCGCTAAGCCGTGTTGGGAAACCATTAGAAGGTTTTCATCAGATTCATGACGTGATCTGGTGATTCATTTTTAAGATCGTCTGGCTTCTTTAGCAGAGCAAGACCAGAGCCAAGAGCACCAGCTAAGGAGTGACAGCAGCTGGCAGGGAAGAAACACTGGTGGCTGGCGTCAGGCGGGGGGACCCAGAGCAGGCAGTGGGCAGATGGGAAGGCCTTGGAGAAATTTGGCAGGACTTGCTGATGCATCAGATGACAGGAGGGAAGAAGGGGACAAGGACAGCTCCTGGGGTGGGCCAGCATGACAAGGTGGGGCTGTGTCCCGGGGTGAAGATCACTGAGAGAGAAGCTGGCTGAACAAATAATAGTTTCATGTGAGCCCTGGCTTTTAGACATCCAAGTGTAGAAGCCACATGGGGAGTTCTGTATATTATTCTAGACTCCAGTAGTTTAAACATCACAATTTAAAACTCAAACTAGTTAAAATGACTCTATAGCTTGGCAAGGTCCAAATCTTCCCTTGTGTAATAATAATCTTTGTTCTTTGAGTCTTTGTCCAGAGTAAGACAAAATTTCATATCTTTCTCATATACTTACAGTAAACTTTTTTTTTTTTTGCTGAGGAAGATTGGCCCCAAGCTAACATCTATTGCCAATCTTCCTCTTTTTACTTGAGGAAGATTGTCCTTGAGTGAACATCCATGTCAATCTTCCTCTATTTTGTATGTGGGACGCTGCCACACCATGGCTTGATGAGTGGTATGTAGGTCTGTGTCCAGGATCCAAACCCGTGAACCCTGGGCTGCCAAAGCAGAGTGCATGAACTTAACCACAATGCCATTGGGCCTGCTCCATATACTTACAGTAAACTCTTGATGAACACTTTCACCTTACAGTAGAGTGTGTGTGTGTGTATGTGTGTGAAGAAGAAAGTGAGAGACAGGGATAATCCTGTATTCCTTCTAGGCACTTTGCACTCACATGCACTTTGCAAGTCTCACAGCAAACTATGAAGTTGGTACTTGTATCATTACAACTAAATTTGGCTTCACTTTGCAGAAATTCTCCAACAGTGGTTCAAACACACAAGATTTATTCTCACAAGTAAAAGAATAACTGGAGCTAGATAATCTGTGGCTGGTATGGCAGCTTCATGAAATCATCAAAGGACACCGGTTTCTTCTGCCTCGGTGCACTGTTATTTTTAGTATGCTGCCTCATGGTCCAAAATGGCTACTCAAGCTCCAGCCATTATGTATACATTCCAGGCCACAAGGAAGTAGAAGTGGAAGACCATACTCGTCTTCTTCAAGGTCAATTTTGGAAGTTTGCTACCACACTTCTGCTTGTAGCTCATTGTCATATGTCTACACCTAGCTTCCATGGAGGCTGGGGAAATAGTCTGTTAGTAGAGTGACATTTGCTAAGAGGGAAAGAGACAGTGGATATTAGCAAGCACCTAGCAACGTTGCCTCAGTCCTAGGCATTTACTCGCCCAAGACCACAGGACTTAAAATAGACAGGCAGGACCGAGACTTAACTTTTACTATTATTTCTTCTCTTACTTTCTGCCTTTCCTATGCTCAGCTCTTCTATTATCTTCACAGCTGAGAAAATGGCTAGTTTTTCTCAAACTCTCTCTCAGAGCTATTTATTTTCCCATTTTTAGCGCCAGGACCCTTCTCTGAATTCTGCAAAGTGTTATGGGGAACAGAAGAAAGTGAAGTACTGATTTCAACCTTGCCATGCAGTCTCGCCCAGCTTCCGTAAATCAGCAGGTTTTCAGGAGGCGGTAAGGAGAGCGCCATCTGATTTTTACACCTGATTCACAATAAAATCTGCACAGGGCCTTCGGCGGTGCTTATTTTCCCAAAAGCCTGAGGCAACAGAAACCCATCTGTTATGTGGAGGGAGAAGGATTCCCCCATTTAGAAGGTACTGGCTATGCTGGTATAGAGCATTTTAACTTTCAACATCCATTTTTAACACAATTTGGTGGAACGTGTCTTTGCACGTGGCCGCAGACTCCTAGAGAGAATCCTTAATGACGTTTCTGCTGTAAACCAAAGCTTCATTTAAAAAACAAAAATAGCACTGAGTCCCTGGACTTCGGATCCCTGTCGTCGGCAGGGATGTGTGGCTTTAGGAGGCTCAGCAGCAGTGGAGGTCCAGAGCTGAGTAGTCGTCGTAGAGACAGTCTCATAGCCTGTGGTGCCTCAAATATTTACTTTCTGGCCCTTTATAGAAAATGTTTGCTGGGCCCTCGGTTTAGAGAGAGCGGAGGGCTTGGGGGTGCCTAGATCCAGGGTAAACCCCTGCTGTCGAGGTTAGAGGGCCATTGAACGATTTTAAAGATGACAGTAAAGCGGTCAGTCGCCCTTCGGGGATGATGGCTCTGGCTGCAGAGCTGGGGAGTGGAAAGCATGAGACTGGGAGTGGGTAAAACTTTGAGGCAATAGCCCAGAGGAGAGATGCTGAGGCTGGAACCAGGCAGGGGATGGAGGGGAGACGGCACATTTCAGATGCCTGCCTCTCCAGCTCTGAGGACAGAGGCGCGAAGGAGACACCCTGGCAGTTCCAGTCCATTCCAGTCCGCACTTCACCCCGAGCGGCTGGGCTCCACACAGATGCTGTCGGATCCGCTCCTCTCAGGCTCATCGCTGGCAACGCGCAGAGCTCCCATCAGAGAATTCACTCGTACGTTTCTGCTTTGTGCGGTGCTGGCTTGAAAACCATCTAAACCCAAAAATTGAAAGATAAAAATTCTAAAACCCTATGGGGTTCCCAGAGCTAGTCAAAGAGCAGCAGCTTATTGTTGACGTTCAAAACACCCACTGCCTGGGAAATGCGAGGCCTTGACAGCTCTGTGTCAGGATGTAATTGGGATGCACTGAGATCCGGCCAGTCAACCTCTGCGCCAGCGTGCCAGCCACTGTCTGTGATGCTGGGAGGTCCCAGGAAGGAAAAGGACAAGAGCCACATGCGCCCTCAGCTCTGCTCCCCCTGGGAACCCGTCTTCCCGGTCACCATGGCAGGGTGCAGTGACCGCATTGGAGACGAGGTACTGGATGGAGTGCTCATCTCCACGTCGACCCTCGCTTGTCTCTTCCACTTGGAAGAACTTATGCGGTCGTTTGCCATAAGTGGTACCTTAAAGGAAAGGCTTGGCCGTTGCTGGGCAGTTGTGGGATCCGAGAATGTTCTGGGAGATGATAAGAGGTGAGAAGAGCCATGAGGAGAAATTGCGCTGAAACACTATGCTCAGTGAAAGCAGGCAGTCACCAAAGACCACGGCTTGTACGATTCCGTTTGTGTGAAACGTCCACGATGGGCAAATCCGTGGAGCAGACTGGTGGCTGCCAGGGGCTGGAGGGGCGGTGAAGGGGGAGCAGGTGCTTCATCCGTAGGTGGTTTTACGGTCGAGAGATGGAGATAGTTTGGAACTAGATGGGGTGGTGATTGCATAACATCGTGAATGTATGAGACGCCACTGAATTGTTCACTTTAAAATGGTTACTTTTATGTTATGTGAATTTCACCTCAATAAATGACTCCAAAAAAGAAGAGGAGGAAGGAGTCAGGGGGAAAGACATGGCCTTTTTTTTTTTTTTTTTTTTGAGGAAGATTAGCCCTGAGCTAACTATTGCCAATCCTCCTCTTTTTGCTGAAGAAGACTGGCCCTGAGCTAACATCCATGCCCATCTTCCTCTACTTTCTATGTGGAACACCGACCACAGCATGGCTTGCCCAGCGGTGCCATGTCTGCACCCGGGATCTGGGCCCGCGAACCCCAGGCCACCGAGAAGTGGAACATGCAAACTTAACCCCTGCGCCACGGGGCCAGCCCCAGACGTGGCCTTTGAAGGTCTACACTTGTTCTTGGGGGATTCTGAGCAGCCGTCGTCCTGTGGACTGCCATGTGGAAGCATCACCTGTGTGGAGGCGGCTATATCAAGCCTTCCATTTGTGTCTTCTCTCTGCTTCCTGCTACCATACGCCATTGGTTTACCCCTACATCTCTCAGATGCCCCCCTTCCATTCCTGCCTCACTGTCACCACCTTTCACCAGGACCTTCACCTCCCCAGACCGGGAAATGGCCTCTCTCCCCGCCTCCAGTCCACCCTCCACCCTCTGGCCGGAGAATCTCCACAGCACGCCTCCTGCACGATGTCACACTGCTGGGCCCCACGACTCTTCTGGCTCCCCCACCTTTGGTAGAAAGTTCCAGGTCAGGAGCCTCGAGTGACAGACCGAAGAGGGGGGTAGACCTGGAGTCGGGTGGTCCAGCGCGTTCACTAGCGTGTGGTCTTGGCCAGGTCGCGAGTGTGTTTATTAACACGGGCTCGGTTCTGATTTTCCTTTGTTTGTTTTTGTCTTTGGTTGTGTGATGGCAATGACAGTCCGTCACAGGCTTTGGTGAGAAACAGGTGAGATTACACATGGCTGATGGCTACCGAGCACCTGCCCTGGCACAGCCCGGACTAAGGACATCATCTGAATTTTCTCGGATAACAGACGTCTGCGTTCACCCCAGACCTCTGTGTATATTTGCTGCATCCTCAGCACCATCCTCGCTATCATCATCACCACCACTTTTGCTGTTTTTTAAATTTGGAGACATCTAATTTAATTTCTTTATTTTGCAGGGAGAGATTCCCCTCAGCTAACATCTGTTGCCAATCTTCCTCTTTTGTTTTCTCCCTCCCCTTTGTCCCGGGGCACGGTTGTATATCCTAGTTGTAAGTCCGTCTAGTTCTGCGTGAGCTGCCACCATAGCATGGCAACTGACGGGTGGGTGGTTCTGCACCTGGGAACCCAACCTGGGCCACGGAAACCACGAGAGCGCTGAACTTAACCACTAGGCCATCAGGGCTGGCTCCACCATTGCTTTTTAAAGTCCTCTTCAAAGTGGCCCAATGCTTTTATTCTGTACGTGATAGATCTGTTTCACCACCCCAGGATGTGTCTTCTGCATGGTGGCCTCCAGGCCATTGCTTGCTCTCCCCTCTGCCTGGTGCTCCCTTCCCTTCCGAGCATCAGGCTACTTGCAGGATCTCTAGGTAGCACAGTCTTCCCCCAGGGCAGGAGGGTGCCTTGGTTTGAGAGGACTGTGGCAATTTTCCCAAGGATTTCTTCAACTCAAGTTGCATCTCCCAATCCTGAGGTGGTCGCAGGGAGCAGAGAGAGGAAGAGACCCCGGGTCTTCTCCTTGCTTGCTGAGCTGCCAGCAGAAATTCACAGCCACGCATGCAGCCGTGTATCCCAGAGTCGGCCCAGGAGAGCGCAATGCTCAGTTTGCTAAATTTTAATTGTGCAAATATTTGCATTCACATGCCCCACAAAGCTCTTAATCTCTGGGCAAGATGCCAGCCTTACGTGAGGTGTTCCTTATAAACGCTGACGAATTTTTTGATGGTGGCTGTTTGCTTATCTTTACTGTGGCTGACCCAGGCTCTGACTCCCTGCCCTGGGATGGACCTGCTTCTCACCTGTGGTCCAGAAGCTTGCTTGCTGCCCTGCAGCATCTCCCTTTCCTTTGATAATTCACGTTGTGTCCAGGAGGCCTGATGAGGGAGGAAGCCTATAAGGAGGCAGGAAACTAACAATTGATTTTTTTGTGATCACTGGACAAATAATGCAACTTTCCCAAAGTCTAACAAAACCAAACTTCTTCCCTCTCTCCCTCCACCCCTTTGTTCTTGTTCCAGTCTTGGTCCTGCTCAAAGGGAGTAGAGAGGCCCAAGGCTTGGCCGGGGTGCTGTGAGCAGTGTTTGGTTTATTGATTCCTTGAATAAATGTTTATTCAGCATATACTCCGTGCCAGGAATTATGCTAGGGGTTGGAATATGAGGTGAAGCATATGAACACGGTCACAGCCTTTCCAAAGTTGGCCATGCAGTAGAAATGACAATTAAATAAGGAATTACCATCAGACAGTATTGTGAGTGCAGTGGTAGAAATCAGAATGAGCTAAAGGAACAGAAAACGGACAGGCATCTCTTGGTGAGGAGTGGTCTGGGAGGGCTTCCTGTAGGAGTTAATATGTGAGCCAAGACCTAAAGAATGGAGAAGAATGAACTGTGAGAGAGTATCACAGACCACTAGAACAGCATGTGCAAAGGCTCTGAGGTGAGGGACAGCGTGGCGCATTCAAGGAGGTGAAAGGTGGTCAGTTGGCTGGAGTGGATGGACAGTTCTACTGGATTAGAAGGGATGGGGAGGATGGAGAAGTGAGGAATGAGGCTGGAAGAGCGGCTGGGCCTGACATCCAAAGTGCCTCCCTGACCCTGGAGCACCCAGAGAGAGTCCCTTCTGTGCTGGGTTTTTGGTGGGGCTGGAACCACAGGGCCGCTCTGAATTCCAGCTCCCCCAACACATAAGAGCTGGCCACTACTTCTCTGAACCTTGCTGCCTTTATCTGCAAAGAGACGTAGGATTGAAGGTGGAGTGCCAGGTTCACTGTTGCCGTGTGGTCAAGGCTCCCCTTGGAGATGCTGATGCTGTGGTGCTACCTGGACCTGGGCCTCGGCCCCCGCTGGCCTCAGCTGGCGGACATTGAGCTGGAAGGCCGGCCAGTGAGTATGCTCCTCCGGGAGGAGCATCTAGCTGCTCTCAGCCACAGACGGGGCACCTGTCATTTTCTGCTGACTTCTTCGGTGGTGTGTAGTGGAGACGGCTTTGCACCAGCTAGATGCAGACTTAGTTCAGCCATTCACTCCCTCCAACACTGCTTGTCTGCTGTGCACAAGGATGTTCTCAGCACTAGGAGACAGACACCCAGCCGTGGAGAGCCAGACAGACATGATCCTTGCTCTCAGAGACCTGACCATCTAATTAGGAAGAGAGAAATTAAACAAAGAAATACACACATAATGATCACACTTGACAGAGGAGCTGGAAAGGACCAGGAGAGCGTTCCCAGGGCTCCTTAACCATAATGGAAGTTTACAGTTGAATCTTGGCTCTACTGATTTGAGGAAGCTCCTGGATCCTTCTATGACTCAGTTTCCTCATCTACAAAATGTGAGGATTAGGGCTAAACCCTGTGAGAAATGGTGGTTTTAAACTTTGCTGCATCAGAATTGCCGGGGTGGTCTTAAAAATCCCAGGGCCCAGACTGTACCTACACCAACTCAATCAGGATCTCTGGGGGTGGAGCCCAGACACTAGAATGTTCTTCGGGATTCCCAGGTGATCCCAGTGTGCAGCCAAGTTTGGGAACCAGCGCTCTAGCCCAGAGCTTCTCGCACTTTAATGCACCTATGAATCACCTGGGGTCCTGATAAAATGCAGATTCCCATCCATTAGCTCTGGGATGGGGCCAGAGTATTTACTTTCTAATTTTGCCCCCGGAGGAACTTTGGCAATGTCCGGTGATGTTTTCAGTTGTCAGACCTTGGCATGGAGGGTGGTATACGGGCGTGTAAGTGGGTTCGGGCCAAGGATGCTGTTAAACATCCCACAGTGCACAGGACAGCTCCCACAACAAAGAGTTTTCTGGCTCCAGATGCTGAGGTTGAGAAACCCTCTTCCAGGGTGAAGCTGATGTTGCTGGCCCACGGACCACACCGAGAATCAACAGAACCCCTTTCTCCAGCTTAGCCACAGCGACCCTGGGTCAAGCCATCTAAGTGAAATGGAGAATTCGTCACAAAGCGAGCTGACAAAATTAGCAAAGATCAATTTGATCCCTTGTTGGAGTTTTGGTGGAAAATAAAGAGGATTTCACCAGCCACAAATCATTGACGTTAAAGAAGTGGCCGTTTGAATGATCCTAAGGAAGGGACATTCAGAACCAAAGGAAAACCTCCACATTTCCACTGGCTTCAAGCAGCAAAGACAAAAGAACTGAAGAAGGGAAGTGCATGAATTATTAACGGGTCCGGGTGTGAAAAGTGTAGTGCAAGCCTTTTTAACACTGTGTGAGATCAGGATGAGGAAAAATGGGCAGAGACTTAATTGTTTCATTGACTTTTGCCGAGGAAACCCGGAGTCATCAAATACACACACAGAGGGCAGAGGAAGGAGCCAGGCACAACACTTTCCTCCCTCCTTTTTTTTTTTTTAGGATTAATTTGTAATTTATGGCTCTTATGACCAGCCTGGTGATGGAGTTGAGATCTGGATACTGTAGGATTCATAAGACACCACCCTTGCACAGCGCTCCAAAGCTTTCCCTCCACCCCACTTCTCCTGTCCTGCTTGGAACCCTCGTCATTTCTCTTCCAGCTGGTTTTCCTGTGTTTACTCCTTCAGCCTTCCCTTCAAAGCATCTGCACACTGTGGCCAATGGGAGATTTCTCGAAAGAACACCTGATCGCCCCAGCCCGGGTGAAAGGGTCCAGTGGTGTCTCATTGCTCTCAGAATAATGGCCAAAACCCTTATCATGGCTCACCATGACCTTTAGTTATATGGCTCCTAATTGGTTCTTCCATCTCATCGCTTCCCCCTCTCCTTCGTGCCTTCCTCCCCTTAGTCACACTGAAGCATCTCAATTATACTCGCCCAACGCATACCAGGCTGTCTCCCTCGTGACTTTGGCTGTATAGTTGCTGCTTTCTCTCTCCTCCCTCACCTGCACTGCCAACATGTTCTCACTCAACAAAACCCACCTTCAGCATCACCTCTTCTGTGAATCCTTCCTTGACATTCCCTTTCTGTTTCCTGACCAAAGGGAGGAGACACTTTCTCCTCCTCTGGGCCTCCAAAGCAGCTGTCACACCTGACTGTTACAACGATGCTCACGTGGCATGTTGAACATCCCTTCCAGCAAGTTAAGGGCCAGGATCGGTCAACTTTATCCCCAGCACCAAGGACAGTGACCAGCAGATTGACCGGGCTCAGGAAATGTTTGATCAGTGAATGAGTGAGCTCTATGTTCCTGAAGAGAGAGAGAGAGAATTTCCACTCGTTAGTATCATCTGTGATAGGCACAGAAACAAGAGCCAGTGATTCAGGTCCTTGTCCTCAAAGATCTTAGAGTTAAAAAAGAGAGATGGAAAAGGAACAGATAAATTAACAGAAGGGTTGAGGGTCACTTTGATAATGACAATCATGAAAGCTACATCTATGGAGTGTCTATGAAGTACTGGGAAATGTGCAAACTTTTGTCCTACATTTTCTTATTTAATTCTATGCTCCTATGAGGAAAGTGTGATTTTTCCCCATTTTAAGGAATCTCAGGGTCAAGGATGTTAAATTGCCCACAATCACACAGTTAATAAACGTAGAAGCCAAGGTCTGAACTCAGGCAGTGACTCCCACACCTGACCTCTTACCTGTAGGATACACTGGCTTTAGGGATCACAGAATGAGTTGTGGGCATAAAAGAGAAACAGAAAAGAAGCCTGGGGGCGGGGATGGCAGGGTAAGAAGGCATCCCGAGGAGGTGGACTCTGAATTTTCTTTTGAGTTGTCAGCAGGAATTAGGCAGAGGGATCCCCCATGGAGTGGGAGAGAAGTGTATTCCAGGCATCCTCTCTGGTCTGCTTCGAGATCTCCTACTTCTTGGTCCCTGTTCTCCGAATTGGTTTTAGGCCTGGGGACTGCCTCTCTGTGTCCCTCCAAGACTTGCTTTACAAGTCTCCCAGAAGAACCTGGAGGAAAAGGCCATCAATTATGTCACCACTCTGATCTATAGGCCGTAAGTGGAAGGTTGAATAATGTCCCCCCACTCACCCAGAGATGCCCACATCCTAATCGCTGGAGCCTGGGAATATGTGACCTGATGTGGCAAAAGAGACTATGCCGATGTGATTAAGTCAAGAATCTTGAGACGGAGAGAGTATCCTGGATTATCCAGGTGAACCCAACGTAATCACAGGGGTCCTATAAGAGGGAGGCAGGAGGGTGAGACAGAAAAAGAAGAGGTGATGATGGAACCAGAGGTTGGAGTGATGCTCTTTGAAGACAGAAGAAGGGGCCACGAGCCAAGGAGTGCAGATGGCCTCTAGAAGCCGGAAAAAGTAAGGAAACAAATTTTCCCCTGAAGACTTCAGAAGGAATGCAGCCTGTTGACCCCTTGATTTTAGCTCTCTAAGACTCATTTCAGACTTCCCACTTCCAGAACTTTAAGAGAATAAATTTGTGTTGCTTTAAGCCATGAAGTTTGTGGGGATTTGTTACAGCAGCGAGAGGAAACGGATACACTGTAAAAGATTGGCTGTCAGCCTGCAACGAGGAAACGACAGTGACAGGGATGAAACGAGTTCTCCCTGGGCTGCCTCTTGGAGTGGACCCCCAGGACGGCCTTGCTGCCTCTTCCCTGTGCCTCCCCCGAAGGGGAAGGGCAGCACCCAGAACACCCGGGGGCTGGATCTGTTGCAATCTGTTTGGAGTCACTGGCCTAAGAAGTGGAATTCTTACTCCGCAGCCATCAAATAATGATGAGGTAGAACTTTGTGTACTACCTGGTCTGTCATGAAATGGGTGTAAGATGTGCTGTTAAATGATGGTGCTAAAAAGAAGATCATTCCATTTTTGTTTATATGTAAAGAAATGTAGAATCCATATTACTATATATTATATATAAATAAATATATAATATAAAATATATTTTATTCAATATAAAAATATATAATATATGAATATTAATAATGTATAAATATATTACCTCTAAATATAAATAATATATTATTAAATATTTATTATATATGGTCTTATCCATCTCATGTCTATCTGCCTATATACATAGAAAATAATCTGGAGAAACTGTTTTGAAATCTTGACTCTGATTATGGGTGAAGTTTACTATTCATATTATATATGTCTGCACTGTTTTCATTTCTACAATAATAGGCATACTTTTTCTGAAATAAAAATATTGAACTAACAAAACCATTGGAATCCCAGCAGCTTTCCATCTTGAGTCCTTACAAGCCCAGGGGAGCTCATTGTCTCAGGCAGCCTGTGGTCACTTAAGCTTCTGAGAGCCCCACCATTTCCTAAATGGATGGTGCTCTAAGAGCGATCCATGGACCCTAGTGGGTCCCTAGGACTCTTTCAGGGAGTCTGCAAGGTCATAGCTATTTTCATAATATTAAGACGTTAATTACCTTTTAGCTGTGTTGACAGTTGCCTTGATGGTGCAGAAGCCATGGTGAGTGAAACGATGGTGCCTTCACAGGAATCCAGGTACAAGCCTCCAACTGGGCAAGTTGTCATGTTCTTCACTACTGTGCTCTCGCCATAAAAAGGAAAACAAATAAACAAAGTCAATTTTTCTTAAGAATGTCCTTGATAAAGCAGTAAAATTATGAATTTCATTAAATCTCAACCCTTGAATTCACATTGTGTAATATTTTTTTGTGATGAATGGGAAGTGCCCAGAAAGCCCTTCTTCCAGCCAGCACAGTACAATGCTTGCCTCCAGGAGAAGCACACAATTGTGCAGTTGCTTGAGTTGTCAGCTGAACCAGCCCCCTTTTCTCATGGGACACCGTTTTTCCTTGGATGAACAACTGACAGGCAAATTATGATTATTCAGACTTAGGTATTTGGCAGATATTTTCTTGAAAATGAATCAGGTGAGCCTGTCACTTCAAGGAAAACAACTGACAGTATTTGTTGCCAATGCTGACATTCAGGCTTTCAAGTGAAAATTAGAATTTTGGAAAACTTGTATCTGCAACTGTGAGCTTGATAGTTTCCCAATACTTGAATATTTTTGTGATGAGATTGGTGGTATTAACAAATGTGTTTTTTATAAATATTGTATAAATGAAATGTGAAAATATCTGAAAAAATCTTCATAACTCAGGGAATCCATACTTTCCAAATAAATCATCATGTTTGGGTTAAAGAACCACTCAAAGAGCGAGATGGAAAAATGAATTTTAATTGAATGGAGTACAAAAAAATCATTGATATGGTTTCAGATTCTACATTGCAACTAACCTTGAAGAAATACCCCTTGTTGAGTTTTGGCGTAGTATCAAATGAGACTATCCATGGTTATCTGAGAATGTTAAAATAGCCTTCTCTTTTCTGACTACATATCTGTGTGATTCAGGTTTTGTTCATACACTTCAACTGAAACATCAGTTATAACAGACTGAGTACAGGAGCAGGTGTGAGAAGCCAGGTGTCTCTACAAGTCAGACAGTACAGGGATTTGCAAAAATGCTAATGCTGCTCTTCTCATTAAATTGTTTTTTTGTCTTGAAAATTATGGTTATTTTTTAATAACACTGTCATTTATATTGACATGTAATGGATGGTCTAGTATTATTTTAAATGAATTAATCAATAAGCATTTACAAATTTCATCAGTTTGAATTTCTAAAATGTAAACATCGACAGACATAACTCACACAAATGAAAGGTCTTTGGGGACCTCAGTGTGTGTAAGTGCGTACATGGGTCCTTAAGAGCCAAAGTTCGAGAACACCACCCAAGACCTTCTCCACTGTCACCTCTTTGATCTTCTCTGTGCTCAGAGCGATGAGCCTCTCTTGTTTTTAACCTATAATCGTGCACCGCCCCGGAGAGTGTTGCATTTCAGAGAGTGATCACATTACATTATCAGCTGAAGTTCTGCAGGGCTAAGGAATTTGGGATTCTGGAGGCTTAATGACTTGCAGCGTGGAAAGCCATGCTGTGAAAAATAATACCAAACAGCTGGCGGGAATCGAATGCCTACTGAGCGTTGCCCTTGGATGTGTCGATCTTTCACCCTGAACTCATAGAACCTGGAACTGTCAACCTTCCGTTAAGCAGGAGCTGGGTCGCGTGTGGGTTATTCACACAGTCCTCCTATAAAGGGTGGATCAGATTCATGGTGTCGCCTCCTCAGACAGAGCTGCATCTTCTTTCTCCTTTCTCAGAGATGACCCGTTAGTCCCCATCAAAACCCAAACAGACTGGTAGCCAGTGAGAATGTCGGTCCTCACACAAGCCTGCTTCCTCAGAGCTCAGGCATTTTCAGGCTTCATCTAACCTCCTCATGGGGTAAGTTATCATGGCTTGGACCAGATGGACTCCCCCAGGAGGTTTGGCTAGAACATCTTCCTCTCCTGAGTGTCTGAAGCCCCTGTGTTCGCAAGCACCCATCTGTTCCTCTTGAAAATGCTTCTCAGTCATTGGGTTTGGGATAATTTAGAACTTTCACTGCACATGAAATATCTCTGCCACATTTCCTCTGACACCCAGTTCCCACTTTCACAGGTGATGAATTTGCTGGGAAGACAAACTTAAATGTGATGCTAGCATTTGGGAGCTCTGTGTCAGATTGTGGTGCCTAATTCTGCCATTCACCCTCTTGATCTCTAGTCTCCCAAGTCGAGGGAGTTGTGTGAACAAGGGCAAAAAAACAAAAAAAACGAGGAAGGGCTCAGACAGAATCCATGCACTATGAAATGCAGAATTCCTGCAATAAACAGAGATTAGGCCAGGGGCCTTTGGAAAAGCTACTTGATTGTCCTTCCTGAATCTCTGCCTATTTTGCCTCCACACCAGAGGGAGGGATATTGTGACTATAATTCAAGAAAAAGTCAAATTAGCTGCATCAAAGCAGCCTAAAGAGAAATAAAGAGAATAGTTGACATAATGTTCTCAGACACTAGCAAGGAGCTGGCTTGGGCAGCCCAGTCCTTGATGGTTCAGGTTACTTGGTCAATAATCAGAGAAAGGAGAATGGAGATGGGGAGGCTGATTTTCCTCCCATATGGGGAACAGTGCTTGGCCTAGGCTAGGACTAGAAAAGAGCTAAGAATAGGTCCTTCTCAGGGCCTGTCTGGTGGCGTAGTGGTTAAGTTCACATGCTCTGCTTTGATGGCCAGGGGTTCACAGGTTCAGATCCTGGGCATGGACCTAGCACCACTGGTCTAGCCATGCTGTGGCAGCGTCCCACATAAAATAGAGGAAGATTGGCACAAGTGTTAGTTCAGGAACAATCTCCAAGGAAAAGAGGAATATTGGCAACAGATGTTAGCTCAGGGCCAATCTTCTTGACCAAAAAAAAAGGAAAGAATAGATCATTATTGACAATTTGGACTGGACAACTCTTTGTTGTGGGGGGCTGTCCTGTACATTGTAGAATGTTCAGAAGTATTTCTGACCTCTACCTACTAGATACTAGTTGAACCTCCCCACAAGCCGTAACAGCTGAAAATGTCTCCAGACATTGCCAAATATGCCCGCTCTAAAAGTGAGAACCACTGCTCTAGGGTCACTGTAAGGGAGGCCTGGTTTCTGCCTTTGAGGCACAGGAATTGGCGACATGTAGCCCAGTGAACATCGTCCGCTCAGGAAGCCCAGCTTAGAAAGTCATCCTGTGACGGGGAGGAGCTTGGGAAGGGAGTGGCCAGAGGGCTGAGGCTCTCGCTCTGCACTGTCCCCACAGAAGTGAAGCTGGCACAGCCCCTCTGCTCACTTTCCTACAGGAAGAGCAGCAGTTCCCATAAGGAAGGTGAGAATGCGCACTGGGGAGATGACAAAGGTCAGCACTAGGTGATTCATCTGTCAGTAACACGTGTACTGTCCTGAGTGCTGTTCATGCTTCTGGACTCAGATTAGAAGCCCTTCTCTAGAAAGTATTTTCTGGCTACGCTATCTCACCTAGTTACTCTCTGATATCTTAGTAACATTTGGTTAAAGATCATCTTGTATTTTCCAATCGTTTTACCAGACTTGTTTTGGTCTGTTGTTTCCACCCAACAGAAGTGAGGTTGTCAGGTCTCTCGTTTATGTAACACCTTCCATCAGTAGATACGGGAAAGGTGTTTACGGATTTGGATCCATCCCCGTGTTCTAATCTGGGCAATCTCCACAAGGGTGAGTTTCTCCAAAGTGTAAAACCAGAAGCTCACGTTAAAAGAGATTGACAGGAAAGAAATATGTTGTTGCCCAAAGACATGTTAGAGATCCTTCAAATCGCCATCAATTACACCCCTTCCACTTACTATGTCACCTTACTGCAAATCACTGTATTACCCTGAGCCTCAGTCTCTTAATCTGTAAAATTTAAATGTAATAATATGGACGTTAGAAAGCTTTTGTGAAGACTAAATTAGGAATGTTTATAATAAAGACTGAGCCAGGAGAGGGCTCAGAAAGGAGACCACCAAATCTCTAGGGTCTGAGTTTTAAATAATAGATTTATTCATATATTATCCACATACCATAAAATTTACCTTTCAAAGTAGATTTTATTTTTTAGAGTAGTTTTAGGTTCACAGTAAAATTAGGCAGAAGGTACGAAGATTTCCCACACACCTTCTGCCCCATGCGTGTACAGCCTACGTCATTATCAACAGCTCCCCTCAGAGTGGTCCATTTGCTACAATCAATGTCCCTACATCGACACATCATGATTACCCAAAGCCCATAGTTTGTGTTAGGGTTCACTCTTGATGTACATTCTATGGGTTTGGACAAATGTATAATGACATGTATCCACCATTACAGTATCGTATAGAATAGTTTCACTGCCCTAAAAATCCTCTGTGCTCAAATTCACCATTTTAAAGTGTACCATTCAGAGGGTTCTTAGTGCATGAACATGGTTGTGGAACCACGATCACTAATTAATTCCAGAACATTTTATGACCCCTAAAGACACTCCTTCTCCCTTAGCAGTAACTCTCCATTCCCTCCTCCACGAGCTCCTGGCAATTGCTAATCAGCTTTCTGTCTTCATGGATTTTCCTGTTCTGGACACTTCATGTAAATGGAATCATACAATCTATGGCTTTTCGGGACTGGCTTATTTCACTTGGTATAAAGTTTTCAAGATTCATCCAGGTTGAAGCATGTGTCTGTTCTTTACTCTTTTTCATTGCCAATTCATATTTCTTGGTACGACTTTAATACATTTTGTTTATTCACTTATTAGTTGTAGACATTTGAGTTGTCCTCCATTTTTTGGCTATTATGAATAATGATACTGTGAACGTTAATGTGAAGGTTTTTGAGGAGACCTGTATTTTCAGTTCTCTTGGATGTATACCTAGGAGTGGAATTGCTGAGGCATATGGTGACTCTCTGTTTAGCATTTTGAAGAACTGCCAGACTCGTTTTCCAAAGTGGCTGCCGCAGTTTACAATTCCACCAGCAATGTATAAGGGTTCCAATTTCTCCACATCCCTGCCAACACTTGTTATTGTTGGACTTCTTTTTTTTTGAGGAAGATTGGCCCTGAGCTAATGTCTGTTGCCAATCTTCTTCCTTTTTTTTTTTCTCTTCAAAGCCCCAGTACATAGCTGCATATCCTAGTTGTAAGTCATTCTAATCCTTCTATGGGTGATGCCACCTCAGCACGGGCTGATGAGTAGTGTGTCGGTCCAGGCCCAGGATCTGAACCAGTGAACCCCGGGCCGCCGAAGTGGGGTGCACAAACTTAATCACTCAGCCACAGGGCTGGCCCCATGGACTTTTTAATTCATCCATTTATTCATTCACCAATTAATTACTGAGTACCTATGTGTGCTGGAGACTGGCGCATAGCAGTGAGAAAATCACACAAGAAGCTTATGAGATTTTGGTGAAGAGAAATAGAAATCAAGTGATAGTACTAAATAAAAGTAAACGTGCCATTGTGAGAGGAATTACAAAGGGGGGAGGGGTGCGTGATGCCATGAGATTGTGTACCAGGGAGATCTGACTTTGTCCAAGGGGTCACGGAAGGTTTCCCTGGGGAGGCAACGACAAAGCTGAGATGTACAGGCTGGATGAGAGTTAAGCAGATATTTGGTTATGAGCAATAGTGTTAGTGTACCTATGTCCCAGTATTCCTTTGTAATATGGAGGTAGCCAGATCCACATAACAGTGTGGTTTGGGGAACTCAGTGAAAGCTATTGTTAGGCACAGAGTAGATCCATCAATGAATGATTCTCTGGTTTTTAGATGTAATCTTCTTCTGCCCTTCCTCTACACTCCAAAGAGAAAGTCTCTAGACAAATGATGATGATGGTGATGGGGTTGATGCAGTCAAGGTTGGCTATGATTTGGTGGGTGCTTCTGTGTGCCAGGGACTGTGCTAAGTAATTCGCAACGTCTTCTTCATTCCTTATAATGACACTACAGAAGAAGGAGGTCAGCATGAGATTAGAAGGAGAAAATTACAGAGGCAATGGGAAGCAAAGGCCCTGAGTTTGTGGCTGAAGGAACTGAGTTTATGGTTGGAGAAATGATTCTAAGGCAAATGTTTCTACACCCATGTTCAGAAAGCACCTGAAATAGGTACTTGGTCTCAGAAAATAGATTTTTATGCAGTTTTCTTCTGTTTATACTTAGAAGAGTATTTTATTTCTTGAATATGGAATGCAATTTCTTTTATTTCAAATTACTTCTCTGGTATTAAACTAAATGGCTTAGCTTAATCACATAACAAACTTCCCAGTATAAAGGCTCAGATCCCAAATTAGTTTCTAGCCCAGGCGATAAATGGACACCTGGAGCAAATTCAAAAAAGGAAAGCACTTTAATTAGGTTTGAAAGTGTCTCCAGTCAGTTCCAGAATAGCTGTCACTGGATTTATGATGCGCCTTCCAAATGGTCCCTCTCTTCATATCCAGCTCAAGTGAGACAGCTCCAGAGAAACTGAGTATGATTTCTTGAAACCTAAATATTTATCTCCCCGAATAAGTGCCCCTAGAAAATAGGGACAAGCTGATGGAAGGATAGCTGCTCACCTGAGCCAAGCCTGTCAGCCTCTATCATTGTTTCCACTTACTTGCAAGGGTTCTAGAAGGATTAATCCAATCAAACCATCCTTGGACCATTTCCTTAAGTAGAGCCTGCCCCCACTAATCTGTCACACAACAATTACACTCACTTCTACATTTATGCCCAAATGGTGGTCACACACAGCCTTGCCCCAGCAGGAGCTGGCCTAGAGACTCAGAGGTTAAGTGTTTTGGCGAATATCACTGAATCCTAAGTGCCAGAATCAGGTTTCAAACCCAGGTCACCCCAACTCCAGTATTTTGAGCCCAAGGAAATACTCAACAAAAACAATGATCAGTCATTTTGTATATGTGATTCGCAGCTGTTTTGAAGTTGAGCCACCTGTTAATTTCTGCTGTGTTATTTTATCCTTGTTTTCCCAGCCATAATACATGAATGTGACACAGACGTGAGAAAATGCACAGATAGCATGGAGCAGAGGAGAGGGATGGGGGTTGAAGTTGGGAAAGCAGGACTAGAACCTGGCTTTCCACTTCTCAGGATGTGACTTTGGGCTTAACCGCTCTGACCCTTAGTCTGCTTCTCCGGGTAGAGAGAATGAAAGCCTCTGGGTAGAGAGTTGTGGAGAAGGTGAGAGGAGAAAATGCCTCGTGGACTCTAATTTGCCATCCCTATTACTTACTCCTTTTGAAATCTAAAAGCGTGATTAAGTCTGGCAGAGGAGTCTGCAAGGCCTTCTCTGGAGAGTTAATTGCAGATGTCGGACTATGTCAGAAAGTCACAGTGGCACTTATCTTTGAGCACTTGTCAGCCAACTCCTTTCTTCTTGTGTGAATGGCATATATAAAAAGTAGTAAAAGAGACCCGATGTGGGATGTGGACAAAGACTCCTCACAGGTGGGGCTGGCTTGCCTACCTCCTCCATGTGACTTGTTCTGAACTCACCTGAGTCTAGTGCTCCTTGATCCCCTGTGACTGGACTGTCTGCCAGAAAAGGCTGGACATTAAATTCTTCCTCTTCCTGTAATGCAGGTAGACAGCCCAGTGACTTGCTGAGTCCTTGTGAGTCCCTGGATGGCATCAGGACAAGAAAATCCCCATACACATACATACGTATGGTACAAACCAAACCAATGCTTTCAACGGAAAGTTACAAACGAGAACAACTGTCAAAACTATGAAGAAAGTGGGACGCAGATGTTTGGTTGCCCGTGTTCTCAGTGAGTGCAGGAGTTGCTTTTCAAGGCAACTGGAGGGGAACTGGTTTCTTTGAGAACCAATCAGGAGTGGAGATGTTCGGGCTATCCTCCCAGGTTCTGTTTCATCCCTCCATGCTCATTCTCAATCATTCTGCAGGTTAGGCAATTGGTTGGGAAAGTAGATGACTGAATTCTGTAACTATCTCCAACTTCCTTCCCAGAAAATTCACATTTAATGAGCTCCATAATCTGCCATGCAGACTGCTAGCAACAAGAGTACATGAAAGAAGGTGAGGTCCTTATCCTTAAGAAAAGCCCTGATTTGTAGCAGCTGCCAGTTTCTGGGATGTCCATCCTCCCACTAATGCCAGTTTCAAGCTACAGATGGTCCCCGACTTATGATGGTTTGACTTAGGATTTTTCAACTTTACAATGGTGCAAAAGCAATATGCATTCAGCAGAAACCATACTTCAAATTTTGAATTTTGCTGTTTTTGCAAGCTAGTGATATGTGGTATGTATGATCCCCTCTCGTGATGCTAGGCAGTGGCAGCCACATCCGAATCAGTCACGTGATCATGAAGGTAAACAACGGGTACACTTACAACCATTCTGTACCCATACTGCCCTTCTGTTTTTACTTTCAGTACAGTATTCAATAAGTTACATGAGATATTCAACACTTTATTTTAAAATAGCATTTTCATTAGATGGTTTTGCCCAACTCTAGGCTAATGTGAGCATTCTGAGCATGTTTAAGGTGGGCTAGACTAAGCTAGGATGTTGGGTACGTTGGGTGTATTAAATGCATTTTTGACTTAGGATATTTTCAACTTCCAATGGGTTTATCCAGATGTAACCCCATCAGAAGTTGAGGAAGATCTGTACAAATGTGCTGTCACTAAACACAGTGTAGGGAAGGGTTGCGCACAACTGGCTCTGGTGGACTGGTCTATGCTGGCTCCAGCCCACCACCGGTCCTGCTCTTCGGTTCTTAAATATGCTCTTTACTGGGACTCGTGCCCCTCCTTTATCTAGTTGATGCCCACTCATCCTTCAGATCACCCCTCAATTGTTGTTTCTTCAGAAGTTTCAATTGGACCCTTGTCCCAGATGAAAAGACTTCTGAGAGTTTGAGAGACCTTTCTAGTGTTCTCCATTGTTTCATAAGATATAAGAAAGCACCTACAGAGAGGAATTTTGGCTATGATTACCTGTGAGAACCCCTGAGCAGGGTGCAGAGGCCATGCGATGCACATACAACCTTGAACAATCTTTGGAGATGGAACCTTTCTGTCAAAATGGCTCGTGGAGTGAGTCCCAGGTCTCAAGGAAACTTTTGCATCAAACCAAACCTAGTGTTCCCGTAAAACAACTGAAAAGGGTCAGACCAGCTGATACGGGCATGACATAATACTGAATCTCCCCCCGCCCCTGTGTTTATTGTTGAACACGGGAATTGAACGCTCTTATTTTAAGACATGTAAGGTTCTAACTTCCGGTGGCAACTTGTATAGACTTTTGCTCGAGGGCTTTGGAAATATTACAGCAGCACCCCCTCTTCTCTCTAGAGGTTGCTGAGCTGATTTGGATCAAATAAGAAATGACCTGACCCCTTAGCCTCGAACAAAATCAGGACAAAATTAAATGTTTAACTTTAAAAGAGGTCACCCAGCTTCTGCACATGGGTCTTCCTTGCTTCTGCCTTCCCCTCCTAATCGCCCCTCGTAGCCAGCTGGGGGGACGTCCTGCTAGAAGTCAGCTCTGCCTGGGGTATTTCTGGCCTCACCCGGAATAGGAAGAACCCGAGGTCTCCAGAGATCCTCATCTCCAGAGATTTCCCGTCCCAACCTTCAGTACCGAGAGAGAGGAACATTTGCAAGACTTGGTGTCAATGGTTGAACTTTTGCCTACTGAGTCACCAACTCTTCAGAGGGTCACATGTTACCATTTGTCACCATTGCCCAAGACATCGATTTTTTTCTCATGATCTGCTCTGACACCAAAGAGCTTTCTGGTGCCTCCTCTTCGGTCTAGCTGACCTTTATCCAAAAGGCCTAGCCAGGGACACTTTTAGTGAACTCCTCCTGTGCCAACAGAGTGAAGAATGCTCATCTTTACCACCATCATCGCTGACATTCACAGAGCTCCCACAATGAGTCCGTGTCATGCTGAGCATTTCACATGCCATATCTCATCCAATCCTCACAATGACCCTATGCATTTATGGTTCCCACTTTAAAGTTGAGGATTGCAGGACTCAGAGAGGTTAGGAAAATTGCCTAGGATCACACAGCTAGTAAGTGGCAGAATCAGGACTCAAATCCAGGTCTGATGACAAGCCTTGCATTCTACCAATATCCCATCTAACAGAAATTGATGGAGTGATGCAATTTCATTTAGGGAAAACACCTTTTTGATAAACAGATCTCTTAGAGGCTGTATTTCCTTGCTGTCACTAAGTTACTCTCAAGGAAGCTTGCTGACTGTCCTCTTGCTACTGCAGACAGATGGAAGCCATGGGCACATCAGGTGAGACTCCAGGCCTCCATCCCAGGCCTCTTTGGGGTCATCAGCAGATGGGATCTTGAACCCAGGACCACCTTCCTTGGCCTCTCCCTCCCACAGTGACTCCTCCTTCCATTTCTCTAAGAGCTAAGCCAGACAATAAGCCATACGTAAATAGTGAAAAGGTGTTTTTACTAACTTTATTCCCACTGCACATACACAGGAATCAGATTCAATGACAGGAGATATTTGGGTCTTTCATGACTAATTTCAACAATTTTTACTTTTCTATACACAATAGCATTGTCTTAAAAGGCCATCAGGTTTTCCTCAATATGTGGGAGAGGGCTGGTCACATGCTTCTCATGTAGCAAAGAGGCCACAAAGGTGGAATTTCCTAAACACAGTTTGAATGACAGATTCTGCCTCAAGGCTGCCTTTGCTGTTTGTGCTGGATAAACGATGCTCAACGTGCCGGGTAGTTTCCGCACTTAGGATTTTATGGTACAAACAATTTCATTGTAAGTGAGGACAGTGGGCTTGCAGGACCTCCTGGGGGCCCTGGGCAGGAGGGGAAGGAGATCAGGAGAGGATCTATGTCTGGAAGGGGTTGGATGGTCCCACAATCAGCCTGAGAAAGTTCATCCAAGCAGACAAAGTGTTCTGTTCAAATGATGGTGCAAATCTAAGGTGACTCAGGAACTTGAATCTGGAGAGCAAGAGGTGAACTGCCAAGTCAGATTGGATGGGAGTCTACATGAGGAGACCTGCCTAGATCAAAAAGAGGATGGATAAGGAGATGGGAGGGAAATTACAACTGGAAAGCCTCTACCTGTGCCTCACTTTTTACATACCTTAGTTTAGTTTAATGTGGGGCTGTAGCATCAGATCTGGGTTCTATTTCTGGACCATCCTGAGCCATCACTTCTGCTAGGAGAATGGAGTAAATGATGGGCAGGCTGGATCACTTGCTGAATTCTTTCTCTTATGGGGATCATGGCTATGTCCCATTCACCTAAACCCCATGGGATGGGCTCCCCGCAGGAAGGAACTGTTCAGTAACCAGAAGCACAGAGAATGGATGTGGAGCAGCCAAAAGCAACAGGTGCCCAATTCAGTGCGTGAGCCGCAAGCCCCCTCTAATAATGGTTTTTCTCTGCACCGAGGGCAGGATGAGTCTCTTGAGGGGAGGGCCCATCAAAGAGCTTCAAAGAACTGGGGAAGGCTGAGATGAACCACAAAGCAGGACATTTTAACCTAACTGAAGACTAATTTCCCATATCTTAAGGGAGAACTAACAGGTAATTCTTTTCCTCAGACTGAATGGGCACCTTACACAGAGAACACAGACTCACCTGCCAGGTATGAACAAAACAAAAGCAACATGGGGAGGTGGAGGAAGGTTTCTAGTCCTGGGGAGAATGGGGTGTCCATTCTCACCATCCGGGGTGTCTTGACAGAGAAGGGAGTGCAGCCTGTCTCATCCCAGCCCCCTGAGGCCCCCTGAGGGCCCCCCCAGAGGTCTGGTCCACTTCGAACTGGTGAGAGGGACTTGCAGTTTCCATCAGGTGCAATGGCAGTGGCACAGACAGTCACTGTGGAGGCCATGAGAATCCGTCCTGCAGCCCCCAAACTCCGGGGAGGGAGATGGACCATGATCCACCTGCTGTGTTCTGAATCCCTCTCTGTGTTTGTGCTGAGGCCATTCTTCCCCTGAGCTGCTCCCAGCCAATGTCTGAGAGTGGCGGGCCCAGTCCAGAGAGACACAGGACTCCTCGGAATGGTAACTTTGGCTTGAGGACTCCCTGATGACCTGCCGAACTATCCTTAGACTGCAAAGTGGCCTAGGACGCTTGCTTTGCACATGTTCTTCTAATGAATTCCCAACAAACTCATGTATCTCTGTATATTAGTTTCCCGTGGCTGCTGTAACAAATTGCCACAAACTTAGTGGCTTAAAACAACACAAGTTTATTCTCTTATAGTTCTGGAGTTAGGAGCCCAAAGTGGGTTTCACTGGGCAAAAATCAAGGTGTCCCAGGACACCTTGGTGGCTTTAAGGAAGAATCTGTTTCCCTGACTTGTCCAGTTTCCAGAAGCCACCTGCATTTCCTGGCTTGTAGCCCCTTCCTCCATCTTCAAAGCCAGCAGTGTAGCAACTTCAAGGCTTTCTCTCTGACTGACTCTCCTGCCCATCTCTTATAAGGACTCTTGTGATTATATTGGGCCCATCTGGATAATCCAGAATAATCTCCCCATCTCACACATCTTAATCACATCTTCACAGCACCTTTCACCAAGGCCAAGCAGAACTAACATATTCACAGGTCCAAGGTCTAGGAGGTGGACATCTTTGGGGGCATTATTGTGCATGCCACAATCTATTGAAGCCTTACCCAGGAATCAGCTATTCTAGAAGACTTCTCTTATTTTTGAGTCAAAGGCAACCAAAAACAACCATTATGTGTTTTCTTTGAAATACACGATTTTGGTTTTGTCATAGGGTGTTGTATTATTTAGTACTTCACACTGCATTGCCCTTATTTCCTTATTTATGTCCCCTGAACTAGATGGTGAGATCCTAGGGCTAAAGGGTCATGTCTTACTCATCGCTGTAGTCCCCAAACTGAGCAGAGTCTGGCACAGCTTTGTTTCAGTAAATATTCACCTGAACTGAAGAATAGACTTCGAGATGTGTATATTGCATTTTGAATATTTCCAGGATGGGGTAATCCATTAAAATGTCATTTGCAGAATGTCCAATATGTAGGACCAACCAGACAGAGGGCCCATGAAACAGGTAGAAATTTGGGGAGATATCAAAGTGCAGCCTCATTTGAAATGTTGGGTGGAAGCACCAAGGCAAGGGGGTGTGCTCCAACCTAGTGTCTTGGGGCAGTAACAATCTATTGAAGTTGCTGGAACATAAAATTCAAGTAGCAGCAGAGCTTAAAGAGGAGCTTGGAGGGAAAAATTGAAAATCCCTGCCAGACCCTTCTACAGCTTATTAAGGAGTTGGGACTCTGTTCTGAAGGCAATAGGGAGCCATCGTAGATTTATAAGTTGAGTCATGCAATCAGGGTTCTATCTTCTGAGGCTGGAGCATGGAGGGTGAAGGAGCAGAAGGCAGACTAAAGGCAGGCAGGGAGAGCAGAATGGTTCACAAGACGAGCGCTCATGTTCTGGGTTAAGGCAGTGAGAACCAGGACGGAGAGGCGGAGCTCCCTGTCAAATACCAAGTTTAATGAGGGAGTGGCTGTGCCAACTTTTGCTCACCATTTTACCCCAGGCCCTACAAAGGGTCAGCCATTCAGTGGACACCCAATTAATGTATATCTGCCAAATAAGCGACAGAAGTGATTCTTGTGGTGTTAAAAATAGGATTGATGGAACTCGGTGATTGGGACATGTACAAATAAAGATTCTGTGGCCAGCTGGAGAGCATAGGAAGGGAGCTTGCTATGAGGTTAGTCTTAACTGGACATCCTTTGCTACCAGATAACTGCCTTGGAGTGTGTTTGTGTGTGTGTGTGTGTTGGAGGTGGTCTTGACGGGTCCTGGTTTCCATACATCAGATCTTCCATTGCTCCTGCTTTTGACCTTTGGGGTACCTGTCCAATGACCCCTCCCCGCCCCAGTTCATCCCTCTAGGCTAATTCTCAGCTACTCAGGTTTCTAGCCCTAACTTACCCCAATGGGCATCATGCATAGCATTCCTTCTCCAGCCCACTCAGGGATTCTCAAATGTTCCCTCATTTCCATACTCCCAGCATTTGCCAGCAAATTCATTTGGCCTCATTTTTAATAAGCTCCTGGGCGCTTGGCTCAGACCTTAAATATTTCACTTGATTTGTGTTTGAGAGGGGGGGAAAAACCACAAACAAACAAAAAATGATGGCCTTATATAAAATGACAAATATTTATTGGACTTTTCAAAATGCACCCAATACTTTTAAAGACCTCTGGGAAAATATTAAATTAAAAGCCGTCTATGCATTAAACAACCTGTGAAATCAACCACTCTTCGTACATAAAGCTCAATTTCCCCCATTGGTGTGGTTGGGTTTAGACCGTTTGGCCACCACTGTCTTTATAAACAGAGAGAAAATGGTGATGAAACATTGCCTACCTCAATGATTCTTCCTCATGGGCCAATTCAAAAAACTCCCACCCACCCACCACATTCTTTCTTCCCTCTTGCTTCTGTATGTGACTTGCCTCTTTGTAATTCAATACTCTTAGAGAAATTGATCTATGAAGATATTTTGAAATCGATAATTTTGCCACAGTTGAGAGAATACGAATAGCATCATTGACCAAATATAATTCTCATCTCTGAGGCTCACCCATGATGTGTCAATATTTCAGAAAGAAGAGAAACCAACATTTATTGAGCACCTACTGTGTGCCAGAGATTGAGCTAAGTGCCTTTTCGATCCATTCTCATTTCATCTTCATCTTTCCTGTAGCGAATATATTATTACCTTTGTCTTATAGATTAGAGGAAGGCAGCTCGGAGAGTCAAGCACCTTGTCCAGGATTACACAAAAGTGGGAAAAGCAGGATTCGAGAATTCAAGCTGATGTCTGTCACCTGCAGAAGGAGTGGTTTTAGGAGTAACTGCAGTGACCGTCATCAAACACCTCACTAGGAGTGGTCCCTCTCTCATCTGGTTGGCAGAGCATCTGCTCAGCCACTGCACATGCCGGTTAGATGGAAGCAAAGTTGCCGTGTGCAGGAGGAAGAGGGGCCTTCTCTTCAGCAGACCACACTTTCAGTCATTATTATCCTTCAGGAATTATTGTCTTGTGACTACGTTTAATGGGACTGCTTTGGTGTTTCAGTTAAGTGTGATGTTGGCCTGTGGTTTAAGACGGTATATCTCTTTCCCAGGGCTGCCCTAACAAAGCACCACAAACCGAGAGGCTGAAAACAACAGAAATTTATTCTCTCACGGTTCTGGAGGCCAGAAGGCCAACATCAAGGTGTCAGCAGGGTTGATTCCTTCTGGGGGCTCTGAGCGGGGAAAACTGTCCCTGGCCTCTCTCCAGCTTCTGTTGGTTGCCAGCAATCCTGGGTGGTTTTTCCTTGACTTGTAGATGCATCACTCCATTCTCTGCCTCCATCTTCACATCACCTGCTTCTCTGCGTCTCTGTGTGTCCATTTCTGTCTCCTATAGAGACACTTTCATTGGATTTAGGGCCCACCCTCATCCAGCATGATCCCATCTCTATCCTGACTTGAGTTACATCTGTAAAGACCCTATTTCCTAATAAGGTCCCATTCTGAGGTTCCCAGTGGACGTGAACTTTTTGGGGGACACTGTTTAACCCATTACAGATAGATATTGTTCACGGTATTTAGAAAGTATTTCAATAAAGTGCTATCAGCACTTAGTGCTTAATTTTATTAAATCTCTTTCTGGCTTTCTTTGAAATATAAAATCTCTCTCTTTGACAGATTGAAGAGGATCAATCTATTAATAGACTCCCCATTATTAAATTATACTTTTATGATGGATTTGAGCTCTCCTCAGTGTGTTGTATTATTTAAATGCATTGCTGGATTCAATTTGATAATATATTATTTAGAATTTTTACATTTATATTCCCGAATGGGGGTGAATTATAGTTAGTCCTTTGGCGTATTTCAACTCAGTTACAGTCATTCTAACGTAAAACAAACTGGGAATTGTCTATCATTTTTATATGTCCTGGATAAGATTATATATTGTGAAAATTAGTTAATCCTTGAAATTACTTGCCTATTAATTCTTCTGGCCCTAAGGCCATTTTACATAAGTGATGGCATGAAGCTTTTATTTTTTCAATTCTATTCAAATAAATATTTATTGATCTAAGCACATGGATCAATTTTGATGGCCTCCTAGAAAATGTGTTAACATTTCACTGTAACTTTTCAAATTAATTAGTAGAATGCCATATAGTGTTCTCTTTCAGAAACTTGCCCCTGCTTCTCATACATACATTGTGCTTTTCTGTTTCCTCTATTTTTTCCCCATTACTTGACTTCCCAGAGTCCATTTTATTTCCTGCCCTGCCACCCCAAAGTATCAACTCTTAGACATTTTGATTAGTTGTGTGCTTTTTCTATTTCTTAATTCACTAAGTTACCATTACTTGTGTTTTTCTCTTTATTTTTCAACTTAAGTGAAAAAAGATAACATGTAGGTATATATGCATATGCACATATGACGTATATAACACATATACATATATAACATTTAAAGTTTAAAAAATCTTCGCATACCTAATATTTAAACGTCTCACATATCTATGTATAAATGTACATAACTTTTAATCTCTGAATCTGCTTCTGACCGCAGCATTGAACACATCTCAAATGCATTTATTCATCATATATTAGTATTTTACATGTTATATAATTCCTATTTACTTCTAAGTATAGGTGCAAATTTTAATTTTGATCTTTCTCTGACCCATGAGTTATTTAAAGGTGCACTTACTCAGAATAATTGCAATTTTTGTTTTAATCTTTTGCTCCACATTTTAAATCTTATAACTTTCTGACTAAACCATGGTGCCTAGAGGACCTGTATTTTTGGAACTTTATTTAGATGATCAATTTGTGCAGAAATGCCAAGGACAGTTGGGGGGGAAAACGTATTCTCTGTAAGTAAAGCACACAATTATTACATATCTTTTATATCCGTCTTACGTGTTAATTAAAATGTTCTGTATCCTACTTAAATTTCCACCTCCCTGATCTTTCAGAGAGCATTAGTTTATGTGGCTTCAGTTGCTTAGCTATTTGCTGAGTCACTGGTTAGACACCAAGTCGGTTGGTGTCATTGGTCTCTTTCCAGGAGCGGTTTATGGCTGCAGACAACACCATCGGTGTTGAGTTCATGTCTCCCACATTTTTTGGCAATTTATACTTCTATTTCTAATAATTTCCAATTTTATATTTTGTGTCTATTATTTTTCCTGTAGAGCTGCTTGACTCTTAGGTTAATTTTGATATTTCCTTTGTCTATATGAAACGAGACTATTGCTAGTACTTTAATGCATTTTATAGTTAATTCTAGGTTGTCTACCTGATCTTAAGTTTCACCCCCTGTTTCTCACTTATTTGTGGTTGTGTGCTGTATATCTGCATTCTGTCCTGGAGGAGAGACCTCTTCCACTAACGTTCTCCCACAATGTGAGAGTATGTGTGCGTGTGTTTGTGTAATATATATGCAAGGATATAGCAGGCATCACGAATGAGTGGAAATGGGGGCTGGAAATCACTGTTGTGTAGCCAGAGTAGAATTAACAATACAATGCATTAAAGAGCACAGGCCATAGTCTTGTTTTGTAGAGACAAAGGAATTATCTGAATTTAACATTTTGGGGGACACTCTCTCTCTTTGGGGGCAGCTCTCTAGGCAAAATAATTGACTCAAAATATAGAAAATCAGCTCATTAGAAATAGAAGTAGAAATTGACCAAAAATGTGGGAGTTATGAACCCTCATGCCCAGTGGGTGAAACTTTCTAATAGAGGAAAGAAAGAGGGACAAGCCAAACCTCAACAGTCGTTTCCATGTTTTATGAGATGGACTGTTCATTTCCTGCTACCTCCTTTCAGAAGAAGCTCTTCGTGAGACAAGGGGACCCCAGCAGCTGCTCTTCTGAGAGCTGGGTCTCTTTGTCCTGGGTCCTGTGGGCCTGCATTCTGCTTCAGCACTTTGGGGTGTATACAACCAAAACGAAAATTACCAGCAGGATGAGCACATCACGCATTGGTGACATCTGTCTGCAAGCTGACTCTGGGGGCCATATGGGATTTCTTTAGAATCCACTGTGTTTTGGAAGACATTTTTGGAAAAAAGAAATAATAAGTCATGCCACCTTACTACTCATTATTCATTCATTAAATTTTTACTGAGCAGCTATTATGGTTAAATGAGTCCGGCCCTGAAAATAGAAAGGTGAATAAAACAGACAGGGCCCGTGCATTCCCTCATGGGACAGAAAGCCTGTCCTTCTGGAAGATGAAACAAATGGAGCTGTGGTTGCAGGTCACCAGTTTCTAAGAATCCCCCTCGCAGTGGGGAGAGGGTGCAGACGTGGATTCCTACAATCCCCTCACATGTTGGAGAAGACAGTGCAGAGAGATGATTTTTGTGATGAGGATTTGCTGGTGAGAAAAGTGATGTGACAGAAAGTGTCATAGCCTTGGGCTAAGAGAAAATCAGCAATTAGCAGGAGAGGGATGTGCCCCAACCCCCCAAAAAAATGAAAGTTGGAAAAGAAAGTCCCTTAATTTTTATAGATATGCTAAAGAAAGAGGTCACTGTGGGGAGCGACCTCCTTTGCCCTGGGTACAAATAAGACTACGATGCATCGACACGTCCTGGCAGACAGAATTGAGAGCACTGCAAAGTCCTGAGGTTACATTTTTCTTTTTGAAGAATGCTGCCAAATTGCTAATTTGGACTCACGTTCTTTTTCTGCAACATAGCTTTCTCCGACCTCGAAGGAGCTAGGGTGTAGGCAACTGAGCGTCTTAATGTTTGAGAATTGCCAACTCTGCTTCTCCTCCCATAACTCTCGGGTGGATTGGTCCATAGGGTTAAATGGCTCATTGCAATTCCGCCAAGTGGCTTTTATGTGCAATTAATGTTTGTTAATTTGGTTAAATGTCAAAGTATACACTTTTTTTGGGGAAAAAAATGTTCCTGCAATACAACCTCTACCCCTAAACCCTTTAAATACCAAGGGGTGAGATGTTATTCCCAGACAAATGCAGAGGCGATCATATTCAGCGTCTGCTGGAAATTGAATGGATGATACCTCCGTTAAATGTCCCTCTTGGGAGAAGAGACAGTAATATGTCAGCATATCTGAGTTTAGAGCCTAAGTTAAAGGATAGTGGAGAAAACCCACTGGAAAAACATTGCCTTTACTCCCTGGGACCTAAGAGAGAAGGGTTCTGACTCAATTGTTGGCCCACTGGTTGTCATCCACCATCTTTTCTTTCCCTTAACATTTCCATAAATTTTCCCCTTATGTTTGCGTCTTGTGTGCTTCAGGTATTTTTAAAAATTTTTGATGTGTCCATATCTATGTATTCTTGTTCTGTTTGGGTACTAAAGGTTCAGAGATGGTTACTAAATCCTCTTTATAATGATTATTTTTATTAGATAAAGTTTGCTATACGTTTATGTAAAATATACATAGTGAAAATATACACAGGAAAAACATAGATAGGCCAAATCACTTGATCTTCAGCCCTGGTATGTAACTGCTACTAAGGTAGAAAAATGGTTGCCTTTTCCAAATTCACAGGGAAAAAGTAGATTTAAGGGTCTCAGTCTTAGAATTTCTCTCATACTTTCTTTTTCCCTTAAGAGTTTGATCCTTGCGATAGCCCTGTGTGGGTTAAATTACGCTGCTTCCATGCTGTGGGTAGAACTTAGGTGTGACTTGGGGATGTCCTAGATATTTTTAATTCCATTATCTTGTTCTCTTTTTAAAAATCATGCTCTTTGCAGTGTTCCTCTCTCTTGAATCTCCAAGGTAGAGTGCAATGATTAAGCTCTGTCTGTCCCACACATGGCCTGCTCACCCTGCTGGGTGGAGGAACTCAGGCCAATTCCTTCTAAGCCTCAGAGATATGCTCTCTCTTCCTTTCATTATACCAATTGCCATACACTCATTACTCCTTTCTTCCTTATAACCTCAGAGAGAAAGGACCCCCCAGGGCCAAGATGTGAGATTTACAGAGAGTCGCTTTAGTTTGCTTCTCAGGCCAGAGGGACAAAGGCTGTCCCACATCAGGAAGGACCTCCAAAAGCCAGCCAATCATAGAGAACATTTATTTTCTTGATGTGTTGTTCTTTTTTCAGATCCTTCTCAGAAATCCATGACAATGGCTTGTTAATGATTCTCTGTAAGCTCAGCTATGTGGGCCTGTGACCTGAGCATTTGCACGGGTCCCCATGCTCAGAAGGGCTCTGCATTTGGTTTAATGCTCTGCTGTTGCCATCTGAAAAATCTGTAGTAACCTTTGAACAAGGGGTCCCGCATTTTGATTTTGTGCTGGGCCCCACAAATAATAAAGCCGATCTTGATTCTCTGTACAGGATTCTGACCATTGCTCTTTGCATATCATCAATCCAACAAATATCACTGGCCAATAAACGGGAGTTCCCATCCTCCTCATCTCAGGAGGGTCGGGGACACCTGTGTGATTCCCTGGGCCTTGGAGAACATGTTAATATTCCCTGGGGTTCAACGGGGAGAGTTAAGTTCAACAATGATTTAGCTTAATGTGCCAAAGAATTTACGATTACATTGGGTGGTGACCTCATGTACTGATAGCGACGTTTTTATGAATGGAAGGGGGAAAGGTCCAAGGTACTTTTCAGTCAGCCGACATCAATCATGGCTCCTCTGGGAAGCTGTGTGTTTTGCAGCCCTGGGTTGAAGGTGGCATCCCTTTAGGTTTGAATATCAAGTCCTGTACAACCAAAAGTTGTCTTTTCTCCTAAACTTTGTAGAAATGACTTGTGAATTTCACCCAAAGAATGTAGTATTGCTTCTCATGGGACAGGCTCTATCCAGGAACTAGACCTTTCAATTTTCCTGGACCTCTGTCCTAAACCTTTAGTTGGACCTCCATTGCCTACTGGAAACAAACAAACAAACAAACAAACCCAACAGACTCCTCCTTAGCCAGGCATTCAGGACGTTTCAGTCTGCTTATAAGTTTGTTTTCCTATGGAAGTCCCTAACATCAGGGGCAGAGAGGATTTTTTTCTAGAACTGGAGAAGATAAATTACACATTCTCTGAGAGGTACGGCCAGCTTGGTGAGATGGCCAATGGGACTTCTACTTAAGAATGGGCACGCTGGTTGGTGGAGAGAACTGACCAGCTGGCTTTTCACCCTGGAAGCATAAGCCACAATCTCTATCTCTCACTGTACTTTGATTTCCTTTTGTGTGTGATGAGATTTTATTTGGGTTCATGAAGGAAAGAGAGGAACAACCTCCCCCCCCCCCCCGCCTCTAGCAGAATGCTCTATTGTAGATTCCTACATAGTGGGTAGAATTCTGGGCAGGATTATGTTTGTTTATTTCTTTGGTTTTCACCCAGTTCTTGATTTGGTAGGGGAATGAATTTAAAAATTCCTTCTTCTTCTTCTTCTTTTTTTTCAAGGAAGATTGGCCCCAAGCTAACATCTATTGCCAATCTTCCTCCTTTTTTTTTTTTTGCTTTAGGAAGATTGTTGCTGAGCTAACATCTGTGCCAATCTTCCTCTGTTTTGTATGTGGGATGCCGCCACAGCATGGCTTAATGAGTGGTGCGTAAGTCAGTGCCCAGGATCTGAACCTGCGAACTCTGGGCTGCCAAAGCAGAGTGCATAAACTTAACCACTACACCACTCGGCTGGCTCCCTCCCAAATTCATTTTCAAAAATATCACACTGGTCTGAATTCACTGTCAGTCCTACCCAGGGCCTCTCTTTCTTGGAAATGGAACTGTGGGATTGGGGAAAGAATCTCGAGAATGGAATTGGGAAGTCGGGTTTCAAGTCCCAAACGTGTGAGTAGCTGTCAAGCTTCCTGAGTCTCCTCTTCTCCATACTTCAGAAGGGGTGGGGTGACGTTTACGCATCCGAGTGATTGTGGTGGTGAAGGATACAGTCTGTGAAAACTCCCTGACGTAGTGTCTTGTGCATAAGAGCTTTCAAATTGTATTTAGTCCAACCAGAGCCAAAGAGGAACTCTGTGCCAGTGTTTTTATTGTTATGAAATGTCCTGTTGGCAAGAAACTAGGATAGACCAAATTCTCAGTCGTTTGCTCACCTATCCTCCCTGTGAATTTTCTAAGGGAGAGATATACATAAATGGTTGTGATAAAGAAACCCCAAAATTACAATAACTGGTATTTGTGCCCGAACCTTAGAGCAGGGAAATGTGGTGAGGTGGAGCCTGCAGAAATCCATTAACGTTAGGCTTAAACATGTTCTGGACCAACATAACACACCTACTCGTCCTGAGAGAAGGTAAACAGAGAGCAAGAAAGAATCTGCTTGCTCCAGCCTGCAGCTGAGCAGCAGTCCTGGTTGACCAATGAATGAGAAAGGGCAAGATGGCTGCCGTCAGCCTCCAAGATGGGAGTTAGCCTGGTCCTCCAGGAAGGACAGAAGGAGACAGAAGAGGGAGAGCCAGAGTAAGAAGGTGAGGGGATTGCACATATAATGGGGCACTCCAGCGACACTGACCACAAACAAACAGGACTAAGTCAAATATGGGTTCAGGTCCTGGCAAATCCGCACCAAATCTTCCTCCTGAGGGAAAGGAGCATTTCCAAGGGGAGTCCTAGAAGAGCTCGACTTCCATCTTGACAGCCCTTCAGAGGCCACTCCTTGTAGATTTGATTTGATGTCTCTCAAGGGAAACAGATTTTTACCTTCACAGGGGAATTCTACGACAGATTACACTATTGAGGTCTTACTTGTCCCTCCTGAATAGGAGAGGGGCAAATTTAGGCCTTCATGGAATTCCAAACTCAGATTCCAAGAAGAAAATTGCATTTATTCGCATAATAAATAATAATGCATTTGGACCTGGCAACCACTAGGCATGGCTGCAGAAGATATATAATACAATTAGCCATTGCTGGGAGTTGCCAGCTGACAATGGGGCAAGATTTATGTGTGTGCTTTTTCCATAAGTACAATTTTATTTGATAAGTGTAGTCCAAAGATATAAAGAATTAATCCAGGGTCTGCATTGTGGAATATTTCCTCTGTAATATTAAAATAAATATTACCCCTCTATCCAATTACATAAAATTATGTTAATAATATCTTCTTTGTTGTTGTTGTCTGCCTGTTTCATCTTTGTAGGCAAAGAGTTTATTAAAAGCAGTGACTGGCTTCCTTTCAAAAAGAGGTAGTTTTTTTTTTAATCATCTTAGAAGAGTGCAATTATTTCTTTTAAAGAAAGACTCCTGACTGGGGTGGAGGGTCTGGTTTGCATGAGACCAGCTTTGCTCTGAACTCCTTTAATTTCCAGCTCCTCCCTCATGGCAAACTTGAACTTTTAGGAATAGCAAAGTCATGCTCTGCTTTGAATGTGTGTGGGATTGGCAGTATGTAGAAGTGGGGGTGGGCATCTGATCATTTTGAAGGACTCAAAACAACTGAGCTATAGGGAATGAAGGCTGCAGTGTGAGAGGGTGGAGGGAAAAGGTTTGGGGATGGGTTATTTTCTCAAATGCCCACATTACACCCAGACAGTCAGTGTGTTTACTGGCAAAGACTTATCAAGAGTTTATCATAGGCCAGGGATGGCGTATACAGACTCTGCCAAGGGACTTAGAACTTGGGAGAGAAAGCAAGAAGTGATGTGAAAACTGAAGTGTGCAACGGGCTCAGATAGAAATAATAAGGTCCACTCATTCACACAGACATGTACAACAAGCACACGCTTGCCATTTGCTTGCTGTAGATCACACTTGACTAAAGATGTGGTCCATGGTCAGGTGCCAGTCTGCCAACTGCTGGGTACCATTCTCCGTGGTGAGAGAAGCGAAGAAATTAAGAGTGGGTATTTAGAAACATTTATAGCAATTTGACGCTGCCATCTTATGTCTGTGGAATCTTAATAGTAATAATACTAAAAATTTTGGAGCCAGCCCTGATGGCCTAGTGGTTAAAGTTCCGCACTCACTACTTTGGTGGCCCGGGTTTGTGTCCCTGCAGCGGAGCCATACCACCTGTCTCTTAGTCGCCATGCGGTGACCACGGCTCACGTAGAAGAACTCGAAGGGCTTACGACTAGGATGCACAACCAAGCACTTGGGCTTTGGGGAGGGGAAAACAAAAGAGGAAGATTGGCAACAGACGTTAGCTCAGGGCGAATTTTTCCCTGCCAAAAAAAGAAAAATTGCCTTCTAGCTTGCATTTCATTGTTTCAGTTATGTCATCTTCTAGAAATTAATTTTTATTAATTGGAAATACAATGAATTGGAAAAACAAGAAAAAGAAAATTGGATTTTTCACTGGGTAATTTGAGAAAGCACAGGTCTTAACAGATAGAATTTCCCATTCACAGGCCCGTTCCAAAAGTTAAAACACAGCAGAGCCTCAACACACGGTGGTTAACCCGACACGAGCTTCGAACATGGTGAACACCCGTGGTGACCCCACCCTTCTGCTGTCTGGAGGGCAAGAAGAAGAAACCAGGATTTAAAGCGGTATCTTGTGTCCCCAACATACATATATGGAGGTTTCACAAAAGTCCTTTGAGGAAGTGTGGTTAGAGACACTTTACAGAAGAGAAACCCAGGACATGCAGTTCACACAGCTCAAAAGGGTGGAGCCAGGCTTCAAGCCCAGGAGCCACTTCTTTCGTTTTCTTGACTTGACTCTGTTTGGCTGAGACTGGAAGTGCAGTACCGTGTACCCACTCTGCTCCCGGCACACGGCAAAGCCCCCTGCGGGCATTCTCTCCATAATTCCTTCAGAAGCCTTGCAACTTACTGAGCTCCTTACGGATGAGGAATCTGAGTCATGGAGAGGTTAACTGACGCAAGAAATACCAGACAAAGCAGCGTCTGCCATTGATTCTGTTCAGGGAGAAGTAATAAGGCCCAGCAGATCGTTTCTAAGGTATTAGAGTCAAACAAACTGCATTCATAGCCACCAAGTATAAGGGGTGGCATGGCTGCTATGTACAGCTGAGCAGGCTGTGCACTATACAACATCCAGGGTCACCATCGACATCGTCATCTGTGTCGTGCCCCCTGGAGTTGTGCAGCACATAACCTGCATGGCTGAATCCTATGGGCCTGGCTGGGAAAGGCCGCAGAGTCTGAAACCTGTTGTTCAAATAGTCCCACATGCCCTTTTCAGAAAACACATCAAGCTCCGTCCTGCTCTCAGCAGAGAGAATGCATCTGCCCACTCCACTGGTGCCCCTATTGTCCTGCCCCTGGTGCAGGTCAGCGGTCAGAAACAAAGCAAGATGAGCTTGTGATACGCCCTTTGTGCGCCGTGTAATCTCTGGCTCGCTGTTCTTTCATGAAATGTGAAAGTAGATTACGGGCTGTGAAACGCTCTAGAGCTCCACTAGGTAATGATGAAAACACGGCCTATGCTGCCAGGGATAATAAAGGAAGCATGAGGTCATAGGAGAACTTACGTTTCAGCTACTCGCTGTTTCAGGAGATCCAGATTCCCCCAGCAGAGCAAACACATATTTGTCCTTGTTGATATCTCCACTGGCCTCTTAGTAAGGCCTGGCGTGGAGGAGGCATTCAACAAATGCTGATGAAAGAAGGAAGGGACCAAGAAATGGAGGGAAAGTGGAGAAGTGTAGATTCTACGGTGGCACCTCTTGGTATGTAAATTAGTTGTCATAGAAAGCAATGTTTATTGAGGCCCATTGTATGTCGAGCCCGTGTGAGGGGCTTGTCCACGTGTTAGTTCATTTAAACCCCTATCAACCTCAAGAGATAATTATTATGATCCCCCTATTACAGGTTAAGTAATTGCCTTAGGGTCACACTGGTAAGGGACAAATACAGGATCTGAACACAGTCCCACGTGACTCCAGAACCTACACTTTTCTATCGTATTTGTGAAGGCAGGCAAAACTGCCCCAGACTTACATAGAGATAAACTTCCTTTCTGAAATCATGGGCTTTTCAGGGTATCATGGTTTTTTTTTTTTGCCTTGTCCCTGTTGTTAGATTCTTGCCTTTCCTGAGAAATCCTTTCTTCTCCACATACCTGGGGAGAGCCTTGGCTGCAGGACGGGTGCACGTGGGTCCTGTTACACAGCTGGCTCAGCTCTGGGTTCTGTTCCAGCCTCGGGGCACCACTGCTGCCTGAAAGGACCCCATTCTTGGATATGGGGCTGAGTTAACGGCCGAGAAGGGCTATCCGTACAGCCATGTGCACAAGCCAGAAGATCCTAACCAGAACTTTCTTAGGAAGAAAAGAAAGAGAAAGGAAGGCAAGGGAAGTTGGAAGAAATAAAAAGAACAAGATAATAAGAGGAAACCTTCCTGAGTTGATCGCTGAATTATCGGATTCATCTTGTCCTTTGATGATTAGTGGGAGAAAACACTGGGGACAATTAGGATTCAGGGTAATGAAAAAAGAAAAAATTCACTTCTTGTCCTGCCATTTGATTCCATTGGATACCGAAGTGGGGCTGCAAACCGCTGTCTTAGGTTGTGTTGTGCTTGTTAATTTCACTTCCAAGGACTGGCCCGGAGAGGGATGTGGTTGCGTGTAAGGAGGGAGGGCAGGGTGTGTAGGTCAAGGGGGAAGAGGAGCCTTGCCAAGTGTCAACATCGTTCAGTCTTTTAACCTGTCAGCTTGGTGCCACTGCTTCTGCCAAGGCCTGGAGCTTTCCCTGTGGCCCACACGTCACCTCGAATCTGACTTTATGTTTCCAGGGCATGGCTTCTTAGCCCCCTCCCCCTTCTCTCCTGCCGATACGCTGACCCAGCATCCTCTCCTTTCACGGCCGGGGTGGCAGGGTGAGGGCAGACCTCCTGGGCTCTGTGGCCTCGCATCATAGAGGGCACTGTGCCGGGTCCACAGGCGGAGGGCAGCTTGACAAGCCTGAGCGCCCTGCCTTCCTGTGCTGCTGAAAAAAGGCAAGGCCCTGGGTGTGGTCGATTGGCAGTGGTGTTGGTTTACTCAACAGTAAACACTTGTAGGATTCGGGGACAATCCACAGAAATTTGCCGGTCATGGTGAGTGGGCCTCTTATCCACTGATGCTGTGAGGATACTGGAAGACCCCAGGGGTCTCAGTTTGCCATGCCCAGTACTTAGAGGGGATTGGGACATATTGCACTCTGTTTTATTTCCTCCAACTGCATTTTAAAGCTGTCTCTCAGAGCTTTGCAATGCTTAGCCACATGGCGATGTCCTCTGGTGTTTTCACTGTGGGTTCTTAATCCTGAGTTCTTAAAGATTCCAGAGCAGCATGCAAATGTGCTCTGTATTCAAGGCCCATGTTGTGGCTGGAATTCTCTAGTTTGCCGCCTGCTAATGGCTCCTGCAAAGCCCACTTTCTGCCGTTTGCTTGGTGGGTGGGTGCTGAGCAGGTTACCATCAGAACCATCCCATTTTCCTCCAACCAAGGATGTGGGGCAAAAAAAATTCCTATGGTTGTTTGGGGTGAAATTCTACTTCCAAATAGCCCAGGATGTCTGGGGTCTTCCTATCTCTTGGATTTAATCCTCCGGAAATTTTCTGAATAAACCTTCCAGTCATCCTTCCATGCAGTTGCCAAAGCAACAGACCAAGTGTTTATATGCTGATTAGAAACTTGAAAGCTCTCATAGGATCTGGTGCACAGGACTTTAAGGTCGTGTCCTTCACTCCTTTGATTTGGTGACTGTTTTCCTAAGCACACTTGGCTGTGTTTGGTGGGGTAGATTAAAGATGCCTACAATTGTTTTGCTCTTCCTCCCATGAAGAAGTGGGATCTCATTGCCCTTCCTTTGAATCTGAGTGGTCTTAGTGACTTGCTTAAGCAATAGAAGGCAACAGAAGTGAGGTTCAGGGACATCTAAGGCCGGGTCATAAAGAAGCCTTGCAGCCTCAGCCAGCTCAGACCTCTTAGAATGCTCACCCTGGGGATGCTCCCTCTGGGAACCCAGGTGCTGAGCCCCGAGAAGAGACACGTGCAGATGGTCTGTTTAACAGCCCAGATGAACTCCAAGTCAGCATCCTGCATCCCTGGCCAACCTTCCCAGCCCAGGCTCCAGGCTTGTGAGTGAAGGCACCACCTCGGAAATGAGCCGCCAGCTCCCTTTGCCCGACGGGCAGGTATCAATCCAGATAAGAGATGAACCACCCAGGTAAACCCATCCTGAAGTTCTTATCCACAAAATGGTGAACAAAATAAAATGGCCTTTTACTTAAAGTGTTGAGTAGTTTGGTATGTAGCAATAGGTAACTAGAACCCAAACAGAAATCTAGTTCTTGGAATCCCAGGTGCTGAGAAGAGTCAATCAACGCACCTCGTCCTAAGGGGAAGGGAGTGGAGCTCTATGCCACCTGTTTGCGATTTCTGTGTCACTTGATCCTCACACACCTCCTCACTTCTTGCAATCCAACTAAACTGATTAACTAATTTTCCAGATTAGTGTCTTATCTGAATATTTTTTTCTAGCTTCAAAGGGGCTTTAGAAAATGCAGAAGCGGGGAAATCTCTGAGAACTGGGGTGGTCCATACTGGGTTTGACTGGATGAATCTTTGTGATCACAAGGGCAGAGAGATGAATGAAGCGGCTCTAGCCTTGAAGAGTTCCAGACTGTACGCAAAGGGAATATGGGTTCATTCTCACGCGTCAGATACAATCATCTTGGTACAGCTTCCTGTAGTCTGGTCTTGAGAAGGTTTCTGAGGCTGATGCTGGGCTCAGCGAGAAAGAGCATTATTAGTCATTTGTGAAGTTGGACATAGTTAGGAGTAGTTAGTGCTACAGCTCGAGTTCCCTGTGGCTGGAGACTGGGGCCCTGCCAGTGACTACGGACTCGAACACAAACTTTAGATGGCATCTTGAGCTACTGAACTCAAAAAGGATCATCAACTTTGGAAAGCGCCTGAGAAAATTTCAGTAAATTATAGCTGTGCATCTTGGCAGCGAAGCCCAAGGAGCATTTGATCTATCCACATCATTTGGGAGTCTATATCAGTGAGACCGGGGATGTATGCACTCTTCGGATTCAGAGAAACTAGAAAGTGTGATACCTATAACGGGAGTTTATACTAGAGTGTAACCAAACGCTCACATACGCACACACCCACCATGGTAGGGTAGCATAACAGGACGTATGTTAGACATGAAATGAGAGACCTGGTATCCTAGTTTGCTGGGGTTGCCAGAACAAAATACTACAGACTGGGTGGTTTAAATAACAGAAAATTATACCGTTCTGGAGGCTAGAAGTCCAAGATCAAGGTGTGAGCAAGTTTGGTTTCTTTTGAGTCTTCTCTCCTTGGCTTGAAGATGGCCACCTTCTCGCTCTGTCCTCACAAGGTTGCCATTCGGTCTGTGAGTGCCTCTGTGTCCAGATTTCCTCCTCTTATAAGGATGCCAGTCATAGTGACTTAGGGCCCGGCCTAATGACCTCACTTTAACTTAATCACCTCTTTAAAGATCCTACCTCCAAATACAGTCACATCCTGAGGGCCTTGGGGTTAGGTTTTCAACATATGAATTTTGGGGGGACCACAGTTTAGCCCATAACACCTGGGTTTGAATTCTGGCTCTTCCACTTAAGGGTCATATGACCACAAGTAAGTTATTTAAACTTCCTGAGCCTCAGTTTCCTTATTTGCAAAATGAGAGTTAAGAATAATACTTAACTCGTGGGATTGATGTCGGGGGAGTGAGAGAATGTGAAACGGCTGTGCATAAAAAGATGCTTTGTATGCGCTGGCTGTGGGTGAATGACCGCTGCTCATTTCAACCTCTCAATACACAGCTCCTGCTGGGATGGCTGCCATTAATAACCACCTTTTGTAGAATTATTTAGAGGTTATAAAGATATTTTGTAGATACAGTTCATTTAATAACTTCAAAAATTGTATGATTATTATTATTCATGTCATAATTGTTGTTAATGCCGTCATTACATTAATTTGAGAAGTAGGAAAATACATTTTTCTTTCCCATTTTAGAGGTGAAAACAGACTCGTCGAGGCTCAGGGTCTCATCGCTGGTAATAGTTGTCAGGACTTCAGGAACACATGGTGGATTGTCTCACCATTCAACCTCAGCTATGGTGCTGGGTCTGTGGAGTCTCATGATCAGGAATGCGAGGGGGACCTAGATCGCCAGCCGGCACTTTTTAGTCAAAGGCCGAGGTCTATGGGGTTTGGCCTGCTCTTTCCCTCTTGCTTTCCCATGGTAAAATGACCTGTGAAGAAAACCCAAGGTGTCTTTAGGCACGATCTATCTCCCTTTTCTAATTTCAGAATTTGATCCAATGACTTCTTATTAACTTTTACTGCAGAACTGCCTCTGGTTGGCTGTGAAGAGATGCCTTATCAAAGTTCAAAACTGTTATCTTGAGGAGGTCAGTGAGGAGGAAAACAAAATCTTAGCAGCTGAGAGCTGAGTGAATGTTTCTCCATTTATTTTAGCCCTCAGATTGGGGATCAAAGGGTTTAAGGGGTACACAAGACATGATAAGACCTTAGTATATCGCATTTGGCACGTCACAGAGGAGGCTTACTTTGTTTTAGGGCTAAAGAGGAAGTTGCTTTGGGAATAGTTTTAAGGGAAGAAGGAAGTATGGGGCTGTGTCTTGGGAATGTGGAGAGTTTGAACATGTCGCAAGCTCATCGTCATTTGAATTAAGGATATCAACATCTTGTGTGAGCCTACTGTGGGCTGGACATGGGTCAAGCACTTTGCATTCATAATATTACTTAGTCTTTCCACAAAGCCATGAGGAAAGAAAAGGAAACCAACTGTAAAACTTGACATACGTATTCTTAATATGGGCTCTGGAGTGACCCTGACTTAGGCTCAAATCACAGCTCCGTGATCAGGATGTCATTAAGGTCAAGTAAACTAAGTTTGCCAAGCCTCAGTTTCTTTACCTGCAATTAGAGGTGATGTAAGTGGAGTGCTTGGCCTAAGTCTGTTTTATATTAACATATCAGTAATGGATAGCTAATCTTCATTCCCATCATTACCATTATTATTATCATCACTATCATCACCATCACCATTTCACCATACCATTATCATCATCACCATCACCATTATCATCATCATCATCATTACTATCACCAGCATCAGCATAATTACTATTATCACCATACCATTATCATCATCACCATTACCGTTATCATCGTCATCATCATTACTATCACCGGCATCAGCATAATTACTATTATCACCATTACCATTATCATCACCATCATCATCAACAGCATCACTGTTACCATTATCGCTGTCATCATCATCACCATCACCATAATCACCAACACCACCATCACCATCATCACCATTACTACCATCATCATCACTATCATTACTATCATCATGATCACAAATATAAGCCTCGATTATTCCCATCTTCTGGAAGACTCACTGAGCTGAGGCTCAGTATAATTCAGTTTGGGAAATGTTTTGAAGTTGTGCTATACCCTGCTTTATATAACTGTTTCTCATAGAGAGGAAGTTATTCCCTTTTCAACTATTGTTCAATCCTAATCATCTGAAGGAGAATGTCACCATTTGGTGCCAATAGGACTTTACTGCCTTTCTAATACTTGTTAATGAAGAGAAAGTAGGCTTTAGGTAAAGAACTCTAGAGAGGAGATGTTATATAGCCAGAACTTAACAGTACGGCTTTTACTATGATTTCTTCACATTTCCTTTTTATTTACAGCAAATAGTAATAGTTTTACACTTAAAGCGATGATTGAAGTTTCTTATACAATACAATTAGGGGAAAGGATAAAATAGTGAGTAGATTAAAAAGAAGTGACAAATAGTACAGAAGGTACACAGGTATGACAAAAATAGTGAAGGTGGTACACGAATATTTGCAGACAGGAGTGTTGCCTCCAAAAGAACCAATTAATCTTGGCTCTAGGCTCAGAATTGTAGTGCTTTTCTATTTCTGCTCCTCCTGCAAAGCCTAGGACAGCATCCACTGTGTCAGAATCATCCAGGAGAATCTGATAGACATGCAGATTCCTGGCCCTGACCCAGTGGTGTCCTGGAACCAGCTAGCAAGAGCTACTGGGTGCATCTCTTCCCAGCCCTGTTCGGTAAGATCACTTTGGTAGCTGAAACTGGCCATGGTGAGAAGACTTACACCAGGAAATCAGCAAATGCCACAAATAAGGGATTTTCTTTTTCCTCAAGAGAGCTGGTTGCAAAATTTACCAGCTTACCAACTACCCCGATCCCAAACCTACTGAGTTAGAAATTCTAGAAGGGCCCCAAATATCCACACTTATGAAGCTGCCACTCAGGTGATTCTGCTGCTCTGTCTACATTTTAATCACCGCCTGGCAGCCTCAGAGACCCTCTGCACCTGCAACTTTTGCTTTCTCGAAGCCACTCTCCCTGCTCCACCCCCTCGTGCCCCCAGCCGCTGTGCCTATGAAGTTCGGCCATCAGGAGGAAAATGCTGCCAAGGCTTCGCTATCTGATGAAGCAGAAAGACACCGGGGGCAGGGATGGAGGAAATTCTCATTTAAACACAAATAGCTGAAATAATTGCTGAGCAAATCTAGAAAATGACTGGCTAAGGAAATTGCTTTTTTGTGTAAAGTTTCTTTGAGTCTGCCCCTGGTGGGGGGAGGGGAGGGGAGAAGTGACTCCTTGAGCAGCTCTGGCTGACGTGTTGGTTCCCTGGCTGTACCTCCCCTGAGTTGTACAGGCATTTCCTACAACTTCAGGTCACAGCTGCCTCTGCCTGCAGGTCCCCGGGTTTTCCTTAGAGGCTCTGAAAGCATGGGAGGGATAATGGCTAGACGCTGAAATTTCTGTCTAGAGTTGCTGTTGTGTTGGCTTCCCGCAGTCATGCTCTATGATGCTGGGTATGGAATTCAGATCAACACACAGCCTATGAAATGATGGTTTAATTTTCTTGCAAATAAAATGCTTAGGGAGGTCACTAACCATGACTGAGCATCTAATACATGTTGTTTATTGTGCTAAGGTGATTTTATTTAGAACAAAATCATAGCAACCTAACACAGGAAGATCATGCAAGGTACCATTTCAAGCCCCTTTTTGTACATTAACTTTTTTTCCCCTTGTTCTCTACAAAGCCCCCCAATACCTAGTTGTATATTCCAGTTGTGGGTCCTTCTAGTTGTGGCATGTGGGACACCGCCTCAGCATGGCCTGATGAGCGGTGCCATGTCCACACATAGGATCCAAACCGGTGAAACTGTGGGCTGCCGGCGTGCGAACTTAACCACTCGGCCACGGGGCCGGGCCCCATGGGACATTAACATAGACGTACAACAATTCTGTGAGGTACATATTCTTATTCTCCCCTGAGGAGCGGAGTGAAGTCACTTGCCCAAAGTCACAGAGTGGGATTCCAGTGGGGCCAGTCTGCCCCCAGGGACCGAACTCTTAATCACACAAATAGTCATTCCCTTTTGAAAATCGTGTGACGCGGATAACGCTTGGGGTTGTGTTACTGAGGAAAGTAAAATTCAAAGAAGTTAAATGACTTGCCCAAGATCATACGGGAAGTGAAGGAAAGAGCTAGAAGGAAATAAAGAACTGGAACGGACGTAGACACATGAGAATGTGACCATTTTGTATGTTGAGTGGCTGCTGCTCAGACCCACATGGGATGGAATCTTCAGGATCACAAAGCTTGAGCCCAGGAGTGACAGTTTGGAGGCCTGGCTGGAGTAACCCCCTGCTCTGTCAGGTTCGGGCTCCGAGACCCTGGAAAGTCATTCAACCTAACTTTGTTCCCCTCCTGTCAACGGCTATTATCATATTAGCTCCAGATACCATCACACACATTTAATGAACTCGCATGCACAACTCTCCTAGCAAAGTTCCTGACAAAGCAGGAAAAAAAAGTGTTGTTATTGCTGTTATTTCAACCCAAAGCTGGATGTTTTTGTGAGTTTGTTATCATGGTCATATAAGGGAAAATCCCCCAAAGCCTGGAGCCCACCTGTCCCCAAGGTTAGTCCTGTGATAAGCTCTAAACTCAACCAGGGATTTCTTCCTGGCTGGAATCCCACAAACATTAAAGAGAGACAGAGAGACAGAGAGAGAGAGAGAGAAAGGGAGGGAGAGAGAGGGAGAAAGAGGGAGGGAGAGAGAGAAGGGAGGGAGAGAGAGGGAGGGAGAGGTGATTGACACAAGGTAGGGGTGTTCTGGCTCTCCAAAGAGGCTGTCTGGACCCCAGCAAAAGTCTGGCCAGGCCTCCTGGGCTGGGAGGAGGGACATGTTTTATTGGTTTTATTTCCCCAGAGGAACTCACTTATTTGTCACCACCTGGTCTGACCTTGAGGTTGACCCACTTGCCCTTCACACAGCGACAGTCTCAATGTGGAGCCAGCTGGGGATCAATTTAATCTCAGAGTGGTCCGCTCAGACCAGGAGTAAACTCCCATTTCCTGTCTGTCGGTCAGAATGAAGGCGGCCTGGTCTCCCGCTGGACTAAGTAGACATATTGGTTTCAATTTTTGATCTTAGAAATGTCAGCAGTTGCCCAGATGTAATGCAAGAAGCTGCCTGGGGCTTCTTTTCATTCTTATTTATGTTTTAAAATACTTTAGAATATTATAAGGGTGATACTTGTTGATTGAAGACAATTTGGAAAATACAAGTAAGCTAAAGTAAGAAAAAAAATTTTAAACCACAAATCTTAACTTCCATAAATATAAGGCATAGCTCAATATTCTTAATTCAACTCAAATTCTCTTGTAAAGTAATGGAACAACTGCTTACAAAGTAACGGAATAAATAAATAACTACGAAATGCTAAGTGGTTAAATAGTCTTGATTTTCTTGCTTCGAAAATGTACATGGATGAAAATTTTGGACACTTGCCTTGAATTTTGAAAAGTGCATTACCTCTTCTGGATAAAGGTTTCAGGGAGACACGGAATATTCATGGCCTTTGCCCCCTCTCATACCCACAGGGATGTCATAAGAGTAAGGAGCATTTAGTAGCCATTTCCAAATTGAGTGACTTCCTGGAAATTAACAATGGATTGGGACAAAGGTGGACTTGGTTCTGCTGGGCCCAAAAGAAGGCTCTTTCCCGCTCACAAATCCTTTTCCTGGGCTTCCTGATCTGCAAAAAGTGAATGAATGAGAGAGACGTAAGAGCTCCTGTGTGTTCCAAAGGCTGGCAAGTGGGAGGGGAAACTAGCCCACGAGCCACCCATTGGCAACACCTTGTTAAAATCGTTGTGATTCGAGGTCTAGTCCTCATCTTTGCAAGCACAGAATTATCATCGCGTTGCAGATGGAAACGTTGATGTTGGCACAACTGGCCCAATTTCTAGCCCTTGACTGGTGGCATGGTAAGCCAAATTGTAATCAGAAGATTGCTTGGTGAGGGTGCCTTTAGAACACAGTGAGTGGGAAACTGAAGTAGCCAGTGCTTTCAAGCTTAGCTGGCCCTCTCCATTATGAGGAGAGAGTGGCCAGGAAGTCTGGACGAGGAGACAGCCTGGGGTCACAGGTTGTCTCCCCTGTCTTTTCTGTTTACGGTGCTGCAGGATTTGGAGACAGTAGATCTGGTAAGTGACTTAAGTCTCCCTTTCCTGAGTTTTATCACCTGTAAGTTGGGGATGATATAGTATCTACATAAGCTTTTTTACGTAAACCACCTGGGCTCTACCTTGCTGTTACCAAGAACCATTTTCTTTATTTCTTACTTTTTTTTTTGTTTTTGGTTTATATACAGTACTGTAATCTATTATGTTACTCTAAGTTCTTGCTAGATCAGAGGCCATTCTGTCCCATTAAAATGACTCTGGGCTTTCAACTAAAAGTAGTTGCTAATCTGTGTCCATGTCCCCTGAATTTGGTTGCTGGTCTTAAGACGTACGCAGCCTTCCTGGATGGATCGCTGAGGCTGAATGGTGGGGTAATCCAGGAGAAGAGATAAAGATATCCAAATTTAGATCACTGCTTGTAGGAAGAGTCAACATTCTGGGTCCCCAGAGATTGGATCTCCCTGGGAATCTTCACTCCTGCCATCCAATTTGGTAGGCGCCATGCTTTCCTTCAGTCCCATTTTGTGGGGGCAAACACACAAATATAAGAGAAAATCTTAGTATCTGATTGGAGGGGCACGCAGCTCAGACATAACAAGACATGATGGGAAACAGATCATAATCTTCTGAATCTCTCAGATTGTATACTGATTGTGAGAAGGTATTTCTTAACAGGCATTAAGATTATAAGGAAATAATTTTAACTCAGAAAGGAGTATATTTTGCAGGCAAGCAGAAACTCTAGAATTTTTTATTAAGCTCAATTGACATCTAGGGATTTGATGATTTTCTTAAAGAAAGCTGGTTTGAAAGCCCAGCCATTTGTGTGTAAAGTTTCCACATTAGTCGGGCTAGTTGCTCCAGGACTTGCCTACTCATGTCCCATTTTCTTCTTGCCTGAAGTCCCCTTTCTGGTCCCCATAGGGATTTAGATTCTCTGCTGGTGTGCAAAAGCTGGATCCATTGATAGATTCGCAAGCACAGATGCCAGTCTGGGCTATAGAGAGCCCAAGATGGTCTGGAAATGGCTTCTCATTCCATTTTGCATCCATATTTTAAGGCAGAGTGTTACAAAGTCAGCGTCTCTCATCCCTGGAGGGACCCTTTCCCCTTTGGTACCTTTGGTTTAGTAGGTACATAGGCAAGGCAGTGAACAATACCAGGACACGTCGTAAGACAGTTAATTCCTTTTCAATTCTCTTTCCACATCTCTGAAGGTGTCTAGGAGAAAAGGTCAGTGTGATGCTGGTATAAACTGTCAATCCCTTTCTACAGTTGCTAATTTTAGCAAACAAAAATATGCAACACCCAGTTAAATTGGAATTTCAGATTTTTAGTATAAGTATATCCCAAATAGTGCATGGGCATACTTATATTTAAAAAGTACCTGTTGTTTATCTGAAATTTAAATTTAATTGGGTATCCTGTATTCTCTCAGGTAACTCCACCCCCTCTGATTTCTACTTGTGGCCCCTTTAACAAAGATTGAGCAGACTTCAGGCTTGGAAGCTCTAACTGGCAATGATATCTGATTAAAATTTAATAACAAGATTTTGTTTTCAAAATATTTATTTTTATGTATAACTTTTAACTTAGGACAAATAACACCAGATACATATTTACAGTAGTTCATTTAAAAATAAAGTTCATTTTAAAATAAATTTAAGTAAAAACTAAAAAGTGAATGGATGAAAAACATTGGAATAGAGTGAAATTGAATGTGGACCAAAACGACTGAGGATGGGACATCTTCCTTTCCTTTTGCTGTGATTAGATATATGTTGTATGTAAACCTGGGATGAAATAGAATCGTTGGAGAGAAGTTTGGGGAGTCCCATGGCTTTCTCTGTGGGTTCTCATAATTTAGGAAGGGCTAGAAATCCCAAATGACTTTTTTCGTTTGTTGTCTCAGGACCCAATGAGACTGCAACTCCTCAGTGAAGAAATTCAAATTTTTGTTCAGACTGTCTCTTGCTCAGAATTTCTTTTTCTCTTTCACTCTGCATGCTTTCTTCCCAAGTTTTCTTAGTTCAAGCTTCTCAAAGGTGGACCAGAGGCATTGAATTAGCTGGGGGCATGTTAGAAATGCAGCTGTTTGGGCCCCACCTCACAGCAGCAACCTCTGTTGAAGGAACCCTTCAAGTCATTCTGATGAAACTGAAAGCTTGAGATCCACTGTCATAATTCATGCATCAAGGCACAGCTGCAAAGCAACGTCCCTTTTGTAGTATTCTTTGCTTCTCTGAGCTGGAAATGTTCTCTTCCTTATCTGAATACCCATACCAATTCTTTGGTATTCCCTGAGAGTGTTTATTATTCTTTGTGGGCACCCTATTTGCAGGCAGTATCTGCTGTCTTGTTTCATTGTGAGCTCCCTGACAAGAGGAGTGTTATATATGTATGTATAAAAATTCCCGAAGAAATATCACAACTCCTTATCTGATGGGTTTTCAAAAATTAATTTATAAGAGGTTTTGTACCTAGGAATCATTAAGGAAAAAAACCCAATAAACTCTTAATAGCAGCATCTTGGGCTAAAGATATAAGCAAGACAAGACACAGAAGAAATGCAAATAGCTAAATATGCAAAAATATTCAGTTTCAGTGGAAAGTAAGTTGAAGCAAATTAGGATATGAATAAAGAACCATTTTAGCTATAAAATTAGCAAAGATTTAAAAATGGTAATATTCAGGTTTGGCAAGAATACAGAAAAATAAGCGTTTGTATAAAATGCTAGAGGGAGTTTAAGTTATGCAATCAATATGGAAAATAATTTGGCAGAATATATAGAGAGCCCAAGCAAAGTTCATGCCCTTTGACACAGTCATTTTTCTTCTTGGGGAAAAGTCAGAAATGCGTATGAATATTTATGCACAAATATGTTCATTGCAACATTATTTATAAATAGCAAAAATGTGGGAATGAAATGCATGCCAAAATGGTTAAATAAATTATGTTAAATAGAAATGATGGAACATATGCAGCCATAAAAAAAACAATGTTTTCAAAAGCTATTTAATGGCATGGAAAATTTGCCTCTTATAACGTTAAGTTAAAAAAAGGGAGCAAGATAAACATTTATACATACAGTATCATAGGAATTATGTTAAAAATGTGTGTATGTGTCCAAAAGAAAATAGACCAAAATAATGGCAATATTAGCTCTGAATAGTAGGAAGTCCTATTACCCTGAGATGCTGAATATTTTTATTCTCCTCTAGACTTTGTAGTGTTGCTGCAAGGATAGACAACTGGATCGATGGAACGAAATAATGTGCAGAAATAGATTCACACATATTCAGTCAGTTGGTTGTTGTGGAAGATCTGGATGAGGATATAGAAAAATATGTCTTGGGGGCCAGCCTGCTGGCACAGTGGTTAAGCTCACACAGTTCTGCATTGGTGGCCCGGGGTTCGCCGGTTCAGATCCTGGGTGCGCACATGACACCACTTGGCACTCCATGCTGTGGTAGGCGTCCCGCATATAAAGTAGAGGAAGATGGGCATGGATGCGAGCTCAGGGCCAGTCTTCCTCAGCAAAAAAGAGGAGGATTGGCAATAGTTAGCTCAGGGCTAATCTTCCTCAAAAAAACAAAGTCTTGACCCCTACCTCACTCCATAGAAAAACGTTAATTTGAGACGGGTCTTAGACTGAAATGTAAAAATCTAGAACTTTCTAGAATAATGTGTAGGAGAATATCTACATGACTTTGAGGTAGGCAAAGACTCCTTTGGGTTGGTGGGGGAGGCAGTTATGAGGAATGCCACTGAGTTAAGTATGTCTGTCCCAAGTTATTTCAAATTTCTTAACTAACCTTTCAAATAAGGGCCTGGGATTTTACCTCTCTCTCTCTCTCTTTTTTTTTTTTTTACCAATTTTCTCTTCCCCTAAAGGATGCACCTAATGGTGAATTGCTTGAGAAGAACAGGGAAACATTACTGAGTGGCACAGAGAACCCCTGCTTTGAAGATAGGCAGACACAGGTTCAAGTATGGGCTCCACTTTTAGCCACGTGAGCAAGTCACTCAACTTCAGAGCATCACAAGATTGTTCTAACAATTAAGCAAAATGATGTCCATAAAGCGGCTAGCACATAGTATAGTGTCTGGCACCTAATAGGTACTCAAATATTTGTTTCTCTTCTCCTCATCTCCTTTATCCAGGCACAAATGTTGCCATCTCTAGGTGGCATGCAAAACCTTAGGAAGTACTGGTTAGAGCACAGGTTCTGGAATTAGGCTGTTTGGACTGAAGTCACATACTCTCCCTGAGTAACTTGGAACACATGTTCTCTGTGTTTCAGTTCTGTCATGTGTGAAATACTGAGTTAACCCATTAAGTCGTTGTGACAAACTAGGTAATCTGCATGCAGTGCTTAGCGCAGTGGCAGAGCATACAGTAAGTGCTCAAGAGATGTTAGCTACAATTACTACGGGGTGACCATCTTCAGATGTTAAGTGGCACCCCACTCTGATTGTGGGATAGAGAAAATAAGTGCTTAGGACCTCAGAGGGCTGTCTGAGTCAGAGATGCCTCAACTCTTTGAGGCCATACTCATTATGTTCCCAGAGTCAGCTAGATGCTGGAGCACATGCTTCACAGAACCCAGAACAACACCAAGGTCATTCTACTTAGCCCGAGTGACAGCTGAATTATGAACACTTCTCATGTCCTCATCTCTGGGTCAGGATAAATTACACTTTATCCTTCCTTATTATTTTCATGGGGTCTGTGACACGGTCTCTTGAAATCATGTGGTGTTGAAACATTAAGACAAGTAACATCTGTGGCTTTTAGCCTAATATCAAGCCAGAAGCTGGGTGCTCTCGGTCTGTTTCCACGCCTGTGCTGGGGGAAGCACTATTTGTAGAATCTTCCTTGCTTATGTCTATGTAATGATGGCTTTGTTGGCTCTGAAGGTAGAAATATGAGCAGATATTTTGTCTCTGACCGCTCTGACCATAGAGACAAAAGAGCCTTTATATAAAGAAAAAGACTCAATGGATATTCAAAAATCAAATTTAGGGGCCGGCCGCATGGGGCAGTGGTTAAGTTCGCATGTTCTGCTTTGGTGGCCCGGGGTTCGCCAGTCCAGATCCCGGGTGTGGACCTACGCACTGCTTGTCAAGCCACGCTGTGGCAGGCGGCCCACATATAAAGTAGAGGAAGACGGGCACTGATGTTAGCTGAGGGCCAGTCTCCCTTGGCAAAAAAAGGAGACATGGCAGTGGATGTTAGCTCAGGGCTAATCTTTCTTAAAAAAATAAAATATAAATAAATAAACAAAATTTAATTATACCTCCCACCACTGAGAAGGATGTGAAGAAGGTTTCTAGCTCAGCAATCAGTCAAAGTTACGTTCTCTGTACTCCAGGCAGGCGAAGGAAGAAGCTGCTGGTGAAGGTGGGTGTGTTGGATCCTGGCAGCCTCAGGGTCCCTGAGAAGTGCTGGATTCTCCTTCTCTGGTCTTGGGAACACGAGAGGTCAACAGCTCAGCCAGCAGTATGCAGTAGGCACAGCTGCAATGGCATGACCCAGAGAGAGGGTGGGAGGGCTTTTCCTTGACGGTCTGGACCTACACAGTCACAGCTTTTATTGAGAAGGCCTGGGCATTCATAGGTCAGTCCACAGAAGCACAAGTAACCCGCTTATACTTTCTAATTATCCTTCTTAAAGCCTATCATTCAAATAATTCTCACCTAGTATTTGTATCTGGTACCATGCCTGAGTAGAGTAGATGCTCAGTCGTTGAGCAGTCCCTTTAACTTTGCCCACAGGACGTAATACTGCCCCAGAGGATATAATTTGTATTATTCCTCCCATTCCATTTCCAGGAAGATGGTTAATTGATGAGGCCCTGGGGAAGAAGCTGGGAAAAATAAAATCATGACTACCTCAATGGCCCTATACAACAAGTTAGACACTGGGGTCTTCTTGGTTAGGAGTCTTTTGGTTCCAAGCAACTGAAAACAGTTTTAACTAGAAGAACTGGGGAGGAGGAAGTTTGTATTACAAGGATATGGGGTATATCATGATTTTCAAGGGCAGAGAGACAGCCACCATTGAGACTGGATTTGAACGTAAATGTTGTCAGGATTCTTTCCATCTCTTGTCTTTGCTCCTCTCTATGTATTTAGTCCATCCCTCTTCTTGCTGTAGTCTTTCTTTTCAGTTCACGTGACTAAAAACGTCTACCCACATGTCTGCTCTGGAGAGACATGACGTGGGGTCTCTCAGTACCTATTCTATACTCCTGGGGAAGAGACTTTAGCCATCATTGGGTCAGATACAACCTGTGTTCTACTCCTTCTCAGCCAGGGGACCACCCCTGTTGCAGGATGGATGGAGGGTATGGGGCAGGACAGCTCCAGCAGAGATACTGAGCAGATAGCCCAATTGGTAGCTATTCCATCATGATACCAATGCTTTAAGATGGTGCTCTCCTTCCCTGGGAATGGCAGAAAGGATTGAGAAAGGACTCAAATATCCCAACAAAGTTCCAGGATACACTGTCTTAAGAGAAAGATTCTACTAAGATAGGGGCTTGGCCGTGGGGCATGGACAATTCATGCATGGGGTCAGAACATCCCATCAATTAGTCCCTTGGAATGTGCCCTCCCATCTATCCTCATGGCCATCACCTTCTTTAAAGTCCTCATCCTCTCCTACCTCAACTACTCAGGGGCCCAAATCTTTGGCCTCCCTTCCTCATGGACTCCCTATTCTCACCCCTGTCCATTTCCTGTGGTGCCATCGGAGACTGGGATTCCTGGAATTCAAGCCTGGCCCTGTCAGCTTCACTCTGGAAGACCTTAATGCTCCTGTAGCCCTAAGAAGTCCATGTGCTTCATTCTGCTCTTCACGACCCCAATCATTGGTTTTGACCTCATTTCCTCGTCATACGCAACAACTCGAAGGCATAGCCTAGGTTTGTCCAACTCAACTAACAAAAAGGGCGATGGAGTCAGACCCCTGGATTCCAGTCTCCCCTCCACCACTGACAAGTTCTGTGGCAGTGGGCAAGGTACTCATGCTCTCAGGCTTTCGTTTCCTCTTCTGTAAAATAAAAGTTAAAAATAATACCCACACATGAGTTTGTGTGAAGAACTAAATGAAATAGCCCATGCACAGTGCTTTAAATGATGCCTGGAATGTGGTAACTACGCAGTAAATGCTACCTATCATCATCATTATCTTCACCAATAAAATTAGCGCCATGATCAAACAAGTAAGGCACCATTTTGATTCCTAGACCTCTAACTCTCTTAAATCCCCAATTTTACTCTTTTACTCTTTTCTCTGAAGCCAAGTTGAACACATTCCCTTAATAAATGGCTGAAAGGAAGGTAGGAATTCTGAAAATAACCAAATAAGATGCTGCCTCATTAATGAACCCTTAACCACCTCAGAGGCACCTAAAATATAGGAATAAATATTTCTTAGAAATAATGTCTTTTTCTCCCAGGCAGAGTAGGTAGGACATTCCAGGCCTTGACCTTGGGCAGCCCACACAGGAACCCAAGTGCAAAGAGCATGGGCCCAAGATGGCTGCCACGGGGTCCCCGGAACACAAGGTCTGAGCTGTAGCGCCTAGCTTGGCTTCACTGTCACAGGGGAACGATGTGGCAACCCCATAATTCATTACCAGTTGGAAATAGAACATCATTGAAGAGATAAGGGCAACAATGGCTTTCTATCCAGTGATAAATTACTAACAGTCGCATTATTTTCCCTTATTTATATATGGGTCTCTTTATTGAATTTAGTGGGAGATAAATAAACGATCTGCCAAGTGTCTGGTTAATATTACTTCTCAGGGACTAGTTTCAGGCCCGACTAGACTCCTACTGATAGTATCTGTAAGCTTTTCAGGAGGGAGAGACATAACATTTGTTTCTGACAAGAACCCTCTGTTTGCCTTATCTGTTTCATTTGAGAGGCCATCGACCCCTGGCTTCATTGGTTAAAATGGACTCTTTCCAACCACGGAGAAGTTCTTGAACTTGACTCTCCCCACACAATGTGACTGGGTGTCCAGGCTGCAAATCTGAGGACCTCTGTCATATACAGCCAGACTTAGTACTTCCTGTTGGCCACCAGGAGACAGTGAGGGACATGGCTCTGAATTTCTCTCCTTAATGCATTAAGATAAAAATTCAGTTTTCAAATTTGAATGTTTCTTCTTGGTCTGAATAGAGATTCTCTCAATCATAACATTTAGATTTTTTTTAAATTCAAGGAGATAATGATACACACTGGTCAAGAAACACACGGCTGGTCTATGGCAATGAAAATGAACCCTAAGCCACAATAAAAAGAATAAATAACCCTAAGCTTTGAGCAACATGCTTCAATAGGGCTGTCAACTCAGAGACCCTCTTTATTTTCAAGATCCGTCATTCTAATGCTCTGACTATGCACCATATTGAAGGCACATTTCTACATGTGCCTGAGGGACTTGTACTCCTTCTTTGCAAGCCATTGCAGAGGTAACGCCCTCTGAAAACCTTTCTCTGATCTTAGATCGGTGTCTCCCAGTAGCTAATTGCTCTGTCTGGGCCTCACGATGTTGGCACCCATCACATAGCATTGCCATGTTTACATGGCTCCTTCTTGTTCTAGACAGCAAGTTCTTGGAGGACACACCCTGCATTCTCTCTGTACTGTGAGGGTTAGTAGAGGGTTTGGCTCGGGGTGGGTGCTTGGTCAATATCTCTAGATCTCTTAGTGGATATCTCTAGGTCGTTATAAAGCCTGATGGGACAATGTTTCTTTCCCTTGAGTGCTGTTCTCAGTTTTTTTCTTTCTCTGGTATTATTTATTATTTGAGACATGTATCTCTCTCTTACCAGATTGTAATTTCCATGAGAACAGAAATTGTATCCATATGTCCACACTGTTTCCCCCAATGTCTAGAACAGTGTCTGACATTTAGTTGGCACTCAGCATAGGCTTACTGAATGAATGAATGAATGAATGAATGAATGAATGAAAGGCATTAGGGCTTGGGATTCAAGGCCTGTGCCTATAGGGGAGTGTCACAGTACTGCATGGAAGACCACATATCTGAGTCAGGCCTGGTTCAATTCCAACTCCAACACAGTCCTTGGGGAGAGAAAAAAAACCTTAACCTCATTGTGCCTCAATTTCATCATCTGTGAAATGCGAGAAAAATCTCAGGGATGTTGATAAGGATTAAGAACCAATAAATCTGACAGCTCCCACTTCACTTTGAGGCACCATTTTGATCTTAGTGACTCTCTCCTTGACTCACGCCCTGGCCCTGACCGCCTCCTTGGACAGAGGTCAATATGCAGTGACATGGGCCCAGGAGAGGCTGAGGAAGAAGTTCTGGAGCTGGTGACCCTCAGATTGCATGAACTGTGGTACCTAAATGAGAGAGTCCACTGGGAAGAAGCAGCTGCATTGCTATGGCAACAAGATCTGTCCCTGGTCCCTTCAACTCTGCGTGTTGTCAGATGGAGGTTTGAATGGGCTGTCCTTGTTCTGATCATTGGTGGTTCCTTCTTCCTGGACCCCTCCACACCTCATCCTTCCTGCCCCATTCATTTTCTCTTTCTCTCTGACATTTTCTGCCCCTTTTGTCATCCTGCAATTAAGCTAGGTGCCAATTTCCAGCTGGGTTAGGGCAGAGCAAGGAAACTTTAAATCAAAGGTGAGGAGGGCTGAAGAATTTGGGAGTTTGGCAAATAGTGACGTAGTGACAGGCTGTACATCACCCCACCCAATTAGTGTGCTGAGTTTTGTCTAAACCTTTCCCTGTGTCCTGCATGTAGCGCACACTTCTCTGAATTGCCACCACCCAACTTCACGCAGGCCCACTGCCTTGCTCTGAAATCACTCAAGGCACTCTGGCCAATGAGCTAACTTGCGGCTAGAGTTCAGTTTAAACTCCGAAGTCCTACACATTGCTATCAACATTATTCTTTTAAAACCAAACTGGGAGCATTATACTCCCTTCATCCCATCTCTTGAGTGAGTTTCTAATTTTCCAAGTTAAATTTCATATGCCTCATCCTGAGATTTAATGCTCTGGATATAATACACCTTTATCTCAGCTTTCTAGCCTCATTTCCCTCTGATGCCTACTAATAAGCAACCCTGAAATCGCTCCAGACCCCTATTTACGAGACAGGGAACATGGAACACTCCCATCCTTCTTTATATTTGTACTATTTTGTATATACCTTCCTTGGAATTTTAAAGTCATGGGCATCTTTTAATGTCTACTCGATTATCACTTTCTCTAGGAAATTTTCCCAGAGTCCCACAGTTAAAGTAAGCTGCCCCTTTAACTTTGCTCCCAGAGCAATTTGACTCTGGCACCATTTAGCCCCTTGCAGCTTGTGTGGTCTCCAGAACTATACTTACCGTAGTGTCTTAGTCAGCTCAGGCTGTTCTCACAGACTACCATAGCCAGGGTGGCTTAAACAACAAACACTTGCTTCTCACAGTCTGGAAGCTGCGAAGTCCAAGGTCACGGTGCCAGCAGATTCGGTGTCTGATGAGTGCTCTCTTCCTGGTTTGTAGACGGCTATTTTCTCATTGTATCTTCACATGGTATGGAGAGAGAGATCATCTCTCTTGTGTCTTTTCTTATAATGACACTAATCCCACTCATGAGGGTTCCACCCTCATGACCTAATTACCTCCCAAAGGCTCCACTTCCGAATGCCATCAATTGGGGATTTACATGTCAACATATGAACTTTAGAGGGACACAAACCTTCAGTCCATAGCAAGTATCTGTCACTTCAACCAGGGAATGAGTTTCCTGAGGACGGTTTCTTGTTTCCACTCTATACTCCTTAGCTCAGAGTCTGGGACACAGCGAGTGTTAATGTATCTACGGGAAATGAATTTTAATAGTTTTCCCATAGATATCCTTTTCCTCTTTTATTGCCAGCTTCTTTTAAAGAACTACTTATTATGGAAATTTTCAAAGTACACAGAAATTGAGAGAATAGTTTGGCAAACCATGTACTCATCATCCAGTTTCAAAAATCTTGTCCATTCTTTTAAAAGCAAAACTCTTCTGCAGACAAAGCATTTGGTGGGGAGGGGCATAAAGACACCATTCTGTAGTGCCCAGTTAATTCAAATCAAGTTTGAGCAGAGTTTCCTCCCCGAGAATAACATCAATAGGACTCCCAGTGAAAGGATGTCTTCCTAAGGTGATTCCGAAGACAAAAATGCAATATAGGAACACACTTTCCAATAACATGAAGATCTATGACTCCACTCAGTAAAAATGTTCCCTTAATGTACTGTAAAAAAATAAAGATGTTTGGCCAGATTTATCAACCTGCTCCGGGAGCAGAATTAAGTTTCCATGCTACATTTTTTCTACTTATTTCAAAACACCTGAGTTGTTACATAGTGAGTCAGACAAGCGCTTCGTTATATAAATATAATACATGTCTGCCCTGAAGATGTATGGTTTAAGAAAAGGCTGCTGTGTTCTCAGATCTGCTGGATAACTTGTAAGTGACGATTGCTAAAGACACGGATGTGGGTGCAATTAGCTACATGTTAAAACCGGTTATATATTACTAAAGATTTTAATAGATCGATAAGACTCCGGAGATATTTAATGTATTAGATGTCCTGGCCATATTGCCACAAAATGAAATTCAAGCCAACTCTTAAAATTTTGAAGTTATGCAGTTTGGAAATCGAATGGCAAAGCAAGTTGGGGACAGAAATCTTCATTCTCAATGGGATGGGTCACCCCAAGGAGATTCATAGTCAGTGATAATGAGTGTATGTGCATAATGACATGTCATTCTGTCATATTCTCATTTTAGGATCACACGAAGCTCACCACCTAGACTTCCAACAAACAGCACGTGAGGAAGGGTTTTCTCATGTCTTTGCTCCTTATGGAAGCTGTTCACCAGCGTGGCCTGCAACTTCTAACCCAGAGAATTCACAGGCCACAAGATGATTGAAAACTATCCAACACAGAGTGCTAAAGCAGTGGCCTGGGGGCTGCCAAGCTCCTTGAGGGAGAAAATGAATGAGGAAGGGAGAAGCCTGGTGGAGGCTGGTCAGAAGTGACAACATTGTGAGGGTAAAAATCTGAATGGATGGGGTCTCATCACTTCTTAGGGCCAGCTATAAATTCCGTTTATGATGGAGCCAGGGGACGCGGAATAAACCAACCAAGTAGATTCTAGCTTCTTCCCCTAAAGGCTTCTACAAACCTGGACTGGTGGAGTATTAATTTGTTAGCTTTTTTATTTCCTCTTTTCTCTCAGTGTGAGCCCAAGAGAGAGCTGGACTATCACATTTCGTGGGAAAATCACGCCAAACTCATCTCAGCAGCTCCATCTCAACCAATAACTATGCTGTGCTGTGCTTATGAATATAGCACAGGGTGGATTTCTCAGGAGCCTTCATCAACCACTAATTGATTTTCTTAAGTCTAAGTAATGGCTGATCAGTCTCTGCTGGCTGTCCCTTCAGGTCTCAATCTCACCTGATCAGGACTGACATATGAATGTAATGAACGGCCTCGGTTCCTTCTCTCATCTTCCAGCCATGGAAAACACCGCTGCCTCCAATTAAATTCTACGTGATTTATGGAAATCCATGAGCTCACCTGCCTTAATTCTTCCCCCTCCTGGCCACGCGATCCTATTAAATTTCTTCCTTAAAATCTAGTGCTCCATACTCTGAAATGCCATAGGTTGTTTTGCAGCAAAAAAGTTGGAAAAGAGAGAGGGCTAAAGGAAGTCTGAAAGACGATAATAGCTACTGACCACTTATTGGACAGAACTGTGTTCCAGAAAATGCACTGGGCACTTTAGCAAAGGAGTTTATTCATTATTTTATTAAATCCTATAAATTCCTACAATCCCCCCTTGAAAGAGGGGGATCCTGTCCCTATTTTATTTTAACGGGAAACTGAGGCATGGAGAGATCATGTGACTTTTCTAAGGTTACATAGTAAGTGGCAGAGCTGAGACAAAAAAGGCTCCTGGCATGTAATTGACAAACAATCATGTTACTCATGGTTACTGTTACTCGTGATTACTCAGACAATAACAGTTACTCCTGATTACTAATCTTTTTCTAGGCTGTATTTGGGTATCCACAGTCTGCACACTTCTAGAGACCTGTAAAAAGTGTTACTGGGGTTTCTAAAATAATTTTTAATATTTCAAACAGAAATAATTCATGCATGTAGCAATGAAATAGTGGCACAGTCTAACAAAACATGTTAATTTTCTTTGTTTGGACTGAAATTTTATTAACCCAGAGTGGTAATCCTGGTTATCCACGCCAATCAGAGTACTAGTAAGAAAAAACTAGTCCTTACTTATTAAATACAATTTGACATTCAAACAAGCAAAAAAAAACCCAAAAAACAAACAAAACCCAACCAAACAAATAAAAGTTTAGAACATGGTTTCATTGGGTAAAATAATAACAGTAACAACAACAATATTAGGTCTTCTAGTGAGGAGAATGTTGTTTTGAAGAGCTATGATAGATATACATGCAACAGTGGCAGACACGTTCCGGAGACATGCAGACACCTAGACCCAAATGGAATAATTCTAGAATTCTAGATATATACTAAAATGGCTGAGTTAGGTGAAGGTATTATCTAAACAATGAGTTTCAAGCTGGACCTGAATAAAGAGTGGGAGTTGAGATGGAAGAATGGACTGAATATGTGCTTCCGTGCAGAGGAGGATACATGTATTATAACAACAACCTCACTTAGTCATCGTACTCAGGTAACAAGTGTGTGTTGAGTCAGGCACTGAACCAGATGCCAGGTGTAGAAATGAAATGTTAGGGTCTAGCACTCCAGGAGCTTGTCTAGTAAAGAAGGCAGAGCATTAATAAAACAATTACTATGGAGTGATTAAAGCCACAAGAGAAATACTTACTCAGCAAGGCAGTGACATAGAAGAGGGAGCAAGTAAGATTTTCCTGATCTACCCAGGCTGAGTAAGACCTTTGAGCTCCTTCTCGAAGGGTGACTGACTAACTGGGATGGACAGGTGGGAAAAGAGAAAGGGAAACCCAGTCATCATCCTGAGACATCACAGTGGATATGCTTGTTCAGTGATTTTAACTCTGTTTTCAAATCATTTAACAATGAGCCTTATTCTCCAATTGAGTCAATAGAGGACATGGAGGATATATCTTGCAATTTAACAACCTGAGCTTCTTGAAGTCCAGAACCTTGCCTTTGCATCCCCGGGAGCACGACTTGCATACAGTAACTGCTCAATAAAAAATATATATTTTTAAGTCTTGGTTGGATCCTCTTGTCCAGAACATGTACTGCTATGAATGGTGTTGGAATTTTTTGAAATGCATTGATAATTCAAGCCTTAGAGGACAGTGATGTCACAGAACTGATTATGTTTGTGGGAAATGGGGGGTAGGCAGTGGTGATAAATATTGATATGGTCACCAGTGGGCCCCAACAAGATGAGAACGTATGTTGGGGCTACAGGTTGGTTGGTTGCAAAGAGCAGGGCCCTGGAAGGAGTTATGGGGCAATGTCCTGTTGAAATAAACTCTCAAGAACCAGAGAAGACCTGGATGTGGCTGGTGTGGGTCTATGAAAGAGCTCCAGTAGAACAGCAGATCATAGTTCTTGTTTGAGTTGGCAGTCATTCTGCATAGACTGATTGTGACTTAATGACATTTTACTACCTATATCGTGTGTAAATTGGTCTCTTCAACCTCATCTTCTAAGAGCCGTTTCTCATGAAGCATTGCGTTCAGCAAAACCCAAACCGCCGAAGTGCTTGATAGCTTCTCTCTTCCAACCTGCATTCTTCTTGAAGTCATGTAAAGCCATTGAAAGAGGATAAAATTATGATATGAGCAATTTTCACATGTACAGTATCATAAAATCCTAGGCATAATTTTCTTAAATATGGACAGGGCTTTGCGGGCAGTAAGAAACATTGAAACGATTAGTAGTTTGGGGGCAACATCCCTTTCCCCAGTGTGGGCAGGAGCATCACTTTAAAACGAAGCCAGGAAGCATCCGTAGGTTTTGCTTCATTAAAATGACCAATGTTTACGTGAAGATGCAAAGGTTAATTGCACCATCTCAGAGAGCCCTGCACATTCATCTCCAATCAAGAGAGTTTCAACCACCAACAAAACACCACTTTGACGTCTGAGAAATCAAACGTTTCCATTTTAAAATCTTGTGCCTTCCTAGAATTTTCTGTAGCCCACTCTGTTACCAACTTGAGACCTAGTGCTTGGATATTAAGTTTAATAGTTAAGTTTTCTTAATCATCTGAAGACCATCTCAACTTGGGATCTTTGCTTATACTGTTCTTCTTCCCTACTATCCATCAACCCAAATCCTAATGATTCTATAAGTTTCACCTCCTTCTGGAAGCCTTTCATCATACATCTTTTGAATTCCTTTAGCACTCAGAAGATGGCTTTGAATGAACTGTCCTCTCTCCGGTTCCATCATGTCTGTACAACCCGTGCCCTCAACTAGACCACAAGCCCCCTATAGCCAAAGGCACATCTTCTCCATATTATGTATCCTCCATCATTCCCAGCCCAGGGCAGAACATGGCATAAGCCCTCAACAGGGCCCAGTGGTGATCCTGCCCCATACACAATGACATAAAAGCATCAAGTTTTAAAGGAAGCAAGCATATACTGAACGCCTACTGGATGCTGAGTCTTGAGTCAGGTTTTTCACATTCATTGTTAATGTTGATTTATTCAGCAACCCTCAAAGACAGTACTCACATTTTAGAGATGGGAAAACAGAGACAGAGAGTGTTAATATGTAGAAGAACCGGTGTTCAAAGACACGTCAGCCTGACACCAAGGCCCTGCTTCTCTCCTCAATCCTGTGCCATCTTTTATCCTGACCAAGGGCTATTCACACTCCTGATTGTGGCTAATAGACTGCAGAGAGAGTGAATTTAAGGCATAAAATGGTAAATAAGTCTGTGCTCGCTGCTTGACACTTATTCCCTTACTACCACTGCACGTGAGCGGTATTGATATGAGGCCCAGGAAATGAAGCCGGAGCGATAAATTCTATGGCTTATTATAGAAGGTACAGTCAATAATTATTATAGGGCCCATTTGAAGCAAGATGCTTGCTCTCTCAGTCACTTTACCCATGGCCACTTCTTCCAAGTAAATACGATCAATGAGGAGAAAGAACCAGAGGAGAGGAGATGTGGCCTCAGAAGGATTTGGTTTTTGTGTGCTCAGTCACCGACTCCTGGGGTTTTAATTGGCTTTTTGTTGCCAGGACATTCTAAAGAAATAACTTTTTATGACCCCTGAGAGGTCTGGCAGTCATTGCTTTTTTAAACATTGATTTGAATATTCAAACATTCACTCACACGTGAATTGAGAGAGATTGGCGTTTCCCTGTGATGCTGAACACGTACCCTGTCTCTTGCCTCCCTGCCTCTGCCCAGGCTGTGCCTTCTGCCCATGATGCCCTCCCTTCCACCCCATCTGCCAAGTGGAGACATGCTTTCTTCAAAATGTTGTCCAACATCACGTTCTCTGTGAAGACTTCCCTGAACCCTCCTATGACCCTGCCAAACACAGGTAGGTCTTTCTACCTCTGAGATCCCAACTGCGGGATGCTTTCAGCATCTGTCTCCTGCACTGTGCTATTCATCAAAGCATGGATCCCCACTCAGGACATCTAGTTACTTGAGAAGGCAATACTGCATGGTGATTAAGATGGTCTGAATCCTAATCCAGACTCAGCTTCTTCATCCACAGCAGTGGGATAATATCCATCCCTTCGGTTGCTGGGAGAGTTCAATGAGACAGATGATCCTGGTGAAATGCTTAGCTCAAGTAGTGTCATCTATTTGTATTGTTGGTCATTCTGCCACCCCAGGCCCCTTTTGACCACCTACTCTCTATGCAGACAGCTGAGCACAGGCTGATGTGACATGGAGCTCACAGTCCACCACCCTAAGGAGGCTACTTGAACGTCCCCAGCTCTGTGCTGGGCAAACACAGTTATTGTGCTTGGCATGCTTTCCCCCAGCTCTCTGTGGCATTCTGACCCTCACAGCCGACCTTGACCTCCTCCAAAGTTGCACCTCCTCCAGAGAATCCTCTGACTCATCCTGCTCCAGGGATCCCAGGGCCTGAATTCCCTCAGCGCTGCATTGGAATCACTAAGTGTTAAATTGTGTCCTTCCTAACCAGTTGGTTTCCCAAGTGTCCATATTTAATCTCAGACTCAGGGTAAGAAGCTTGAAGGGAGCGACTGTGGTGGATTCTCCTTCATATTCGCAAAGCTTGGTAAGGGTTGTCCCACACAATCTTAGGGACTCAGTCGTCACAGATTCCAGGTCATTCTTCCATTAAATGCTTTCTGTTGTTGCTGTCCACTGTGCTAAGGGCCAAAGTGCATCTGTGAACAGGGTAGCCAAGACCCCTCACTCCCATGGGTTTCATCCTAGCATAAGTTACAGCCCAAGAAGCAAGTCAACACACAAATGAAGGCGGTAGTTCATTTAGATAGTATTAAATCCTACAGCGAATATACAATAGGATGATGTCTTAGAGGATGACTGGGGGTGGCAGCCCACATCCAGCCTCTCTTTCTATTACTCAGAAATCAAATACAATGTTTCCTAAGGAGAGCTCTGTTGAACAGCCGCTGGGCCAGATGCTCGATGAAGGAAAAACAAGGGGATCTATTGTCAAAAACAGTTGGAAAATACATCCTACGTGTTTATCCCCTGTTGGAGCTGCACAATTTATATTAGTATATTAAAGGCGTTGATACTTCCTGCAGTAAAAACACTTCTGTTTTGCTTAAGCCAGCATTTCCCCATTCTTTTTCATAGAACTTTTTGTCTATCTTTTAATATGTAGCCCCCATTAACATTCCATGAAGCCCACGTCTCTGGAATAAAGTTTGGGATGCACTGATTGTATCGAATGATATTTATTCTCAGCAAAATTCTTATCTACATACCCCGCAGAGAAGCTGGTCCACATGTCATTGCCAAGCCATAAAATTTAGGCAAAGCAGAAAGAATTGCATTGAGTGAGCCAATAATGAGCTTACTTTCTTAATTCAATGCAACCTCCCCCTCCACATAATTAAATATCCATCGTGTTCTAGTAAATGTTCTAGGTGCTGGGAATAGAGGAAACAGCAAAATACGGTTCTTCCACCATGGAGTCGTCCACACGTCCTGCCGGAGGGTCGCAATAGCTTCGTCCCTGGCCTTCCCCACAATTCATTCTCTGCAGAGCAGGTAGGAGCCTTTACCAGCTCTGGCAGACCACAGCCCGGCTTCGTTCAACTTCCTCAATGGCTCTTCATCTCATGCAGAGAAAAAGCCCAAATCACTTACAAAAGTCTGCAACTGAGCTGGCCTGAACTCCAGCCACTAGCCACATGTGGCTTTTTAAATTAAAATTATTTCAAATGAAATAAAATTACAAATGGATAGTGCAAATCCCTCAGTTGCCCTAGCCACACTTCCAGGGCTCCCGAGCTAGCGTGGCTAGTGGCTACCATAGTGGGTAGCGCTGATCCAGGACATTTCCATCCTTGCAGAAAGCACCATTGGTTACATAGTGCCCTAGAAAGTCTGGGCTCCGTTGTCATTCCTAGCTCATCTTCTGCTGCTCTTGCCCTTGATCCCTCTGCTCCAACCACAGCGCCCCCACATGGGTGCTCACACACTCCAGGCAGCCTCCCTACCTGTCTACTCCTTCCTCTGTCCAGCATGCTCTTCCCCGCATGACCACTTGGCTCGTTTCCCTGCCTCTTATAGTTCTTTTCTCAATGTCACCTTCTCAGTGGTGCCCTCATGGCTACACTAGTTAAAATTGCAAGCCCGTTACTTATCTTACCATGCCCTATTCCCCACCTTAATTTATTTTTCCCCTTAACGCTTATCATCATCTGACATACATACCCTTCACACATTTATTTGCTTACTGTTTGTACATTCCACAAGATTTTTGTCTTTTTTGTTTACTGCTGCATCCCAGTGCCTAGACTAGTGCCTGGGACACAGTGGGTGCTCCATATACATTTTTGGATGCATGAAGAGCTTACGGAGAAAGATATTGACAACAACAGCACAATAACAATAACAAACAATATAGATTTATTATAATATCAGGTAGTGATCAGTGCCATGAGAAAAATGTGGATAGTACTTTAGCTCCACTTTTAATAGTCAGGGGAAATTAATGCTCAGGAAGGTTAAGTCAATTGCCCATGGTCCTATTCACAATGGGTTTGAACCCACATCCAGTGTGGTGCCGGTTAATGTTTAACAACTGGCTCTCCGAAGAAAAGACAAAGCACTTTTGTGGTGCTTGCCTACTTCCATGGTGTAAATACTGCCACCATGGCTGATTTCAAGCTGCCGGCATGATGTCATTGACCACAGAGTTGGGAAGACAGGAGTACAATCCACTCTCCTGAGTTGCACAAGTTCCAGTGCACCACTGCACCTGACCTTGACGTCGAGTCCAGGTGACCATGTGGCCACTCTTGGAAAGAGGCAAGCAGATCCCTCTAAAGAATGCCCCCTTTCTAGAGACCAAGGGACCATTACCCTCTGGAACCCCTGGCTCTTGCTGATACCTCCATCCCCCCAAACCAGTTGGGTTTACATTCGACCTGTTTGAATTATGGCATTTTCCTCCCTAGAGGATGCTGCTTATTTGACTTGCCAGAAGAAGTCGGTCTCAGAGGATTCTTCTTTCCATGTTAGCCTTTGAAATGACTGCCTAGATGGCATGGGCAATCCTATCAGACCGCTGGGGCCTGAGTGGACTACTTTTTAATTGATAATTCCATGTTTCTATAATAAGTGGTCTCCTTAATAATAGCCTGCCACGTCATATGTGATGATTGCTAATTTAGGTTTTCAGGCTTCCTGGATGTAATGAGCTCTAATAAGCCTGAGACTTGTCACAGACTCAGGAAAGCCCGTTTCCCCCCTGGAAGCAATGATTTCCCTCAATCCCTGGACACAATTGGGCACACTCTTAAAAATATTAATAAGTGTGACTGAGATGTTCACCCTTCTCCAAATAAAACATAAAGTCCTGGTTTCATTAAGCCAAGCTATTAAATTAAGAAAGTGTTTTTAATTATCTGAGCATTTCTGGGAGCTCATAAAACATTTAAAGACCGCACAGGGCTGGTGCTGAAGGCCTTTCAGGGTGAATTAGAGCTTCGACTTCTGGAGCGGGATGGGAAGGGCTTGGGGCCCACAGCTACGGATGCCATTTGGCCCAGAGCTTCGACCTGCCTGTAAGGGAGAAACTGGGGATCTTGTTGTTTCGGGGGAGGGTGCATCTGCGTCCAAGCTGTAGGAGAAAGCAGATCGACTTCTCCTAGCAAAGAAAATCGAGCAAGCAAAATACAGCAAACACTTCCTAGTACTTCCCTTGCGCCTGACTCTCTGCTGGATGCTGAGGTTTAAAATGATGCTACTACGTATTGGGGAGTCTCTTATGTGCTAAGCACTCTGTTTACATTATCTCATACCATCCTTATAAAAGTCACGTGAATTACCTGTTATCACCCCCGTTAGATGGGTAACGAAACTGAGAATTAAAATTACCCACAACAGAGCAACTAGTGAAGCCAGACCCCGGGAAGCCACCCAATTCTTTCTGACTCAAGTCCCCAGCACCCTACACTGATGAGTGAGCTGTAACTCATGCTTTAGTGCAACCAAATAATAACGATCATCATTGTTATTATGGAATAACAAATACCATTTATTAATGTGCCAGGCACGATGCTATGCACTCCACATAGCTTACCTTATTTAATCTTCCTAATGACCCTATGAGATTATTAGCCCCTATATAACGAATGAAGAAACTGAGTCATAGAGAGAGGTCAAGTAACTCCTGTAAGGCTACACAGCTAGTGTTAGAGGTGGGCTTTGTGCCAGGACTATTGAACCCCAAGTCTGTGTTCTTATTCACCCTGACCCCCCCACGCCCCGTCTGAGCCAGTCTCGCCAGTTAGTCATTCTGGGATCTTGTTAAGCAGCTGACTATTAGGCTGTACCTGAGCTTGTACAGCAGGGGAAAGCATTTTTCCTTATAACCCAGACTTAAGTGTCCTTTCTAGTCTCCTCTTTTCTTCTCCTGTGTTCTCTCGTCACTCTAGCTAATTTACTTGCCCCCAAATGCACCTATGTGTTAATTAAATGAAGGACCCATTTTTAAATGATGAAAGTGGACCAATGGCATTCTTTTTTCCTCAAAATGGTGGTTTCCTAATTGGTAGTACATACAGGTTGCTGAGACATTTATGTCCTAGGCCACTGGATATTGGGGTCCAGGTGTGCTGAGCCCTATTGCCTCTGCCCACAAGCAGCTTCATTTTATTTATTTATTTATTTATTTATTTATTTATTTATTTATGTCTAGTAATTTATTTTGAGGAAGATCAGCCCTGAGCTAACATCTGCCACCAATCTTCCTCTTTTTGCTGAGGAAGACTGGCCCTGAGTTAACATCTGTGCCCATCTTCCTCTGTTTTGTATGTGGGATGCCTGCCACAGCGTGGCTTGATAAGTGGTGCGTAGGTCCGCACCTGGGATCCAAACTGGCGAACCCCAGGCCACCAAAGCAGAGCCTGTGAACGTAACCGCTGCACCACTGGGCCAGCCCCCAGCAGCTTCATTTGTATACCCTGGCGTGCTGCTCAGATATCACTATGCGCAAGTGTCACACTGGTTAGTCATTCAGTCTTTATGCTGTTTAAGAATATCTAGTGGAGTCCATTTTTCACTTACCAGAGTGACCAGAAAAGCAATCTTTGGATGAGGTTGGGGGAAATAGGCTTTCGTGAGTGAGAATGTTGTTTAAAACCCCCACGGAGGGCGATTTAGTAATGTTTACCCAAATTGCAAGTGCATAATCTTTCAGACCCAGCTATTCCTCTTCTAACATCTTATCCTTTACCCAGTGCTGTTTGTACACTATTATTTGCTACAGTCTTGTTTAAAATAGCAAAAAAAAAAAAAGAAACTACATATGGCTTTGTGAATGGCATGGTTTACATAAATCATGGAGCCTACGTACAATGGAGCACTATGCAGCTGTGCAAAATGAGGCACCAGTCTGTGCACTGAAACGCAATGAGCTCCAAAGTATATTGTTTAGTAAGAAGAGGAAGCGAGGCAGAAATCTGTGTATATATTGTGCTACTCTTTGTGTAAAACTGGGAAGAAGATAATCAATGTGTGGATGTGCTTGAATATGCTTTAAAAATCTCTTAAAGTGTATCAAAGTGGAGAGTAAATGTGGAGAGACGGACTGGGCCGACGGGGGACACAGTGGGGTGGAGAATTTATTCTGTGTAAATTTTTACACTTTTGATTTATGAATCAAATGTATTATTGATGAGAAAAATCACACGACATAAATTGAGGCAGGAGGATGGAGTGGCAGAGAGCTTGGAGAAAAACACACGCAAACAGGAGCCTGGAATTTTCTTGGAAACTGAGCGAGGGTCAGTGGCTAGAGAGGAGACGAGAGAGGGGCTGGAGGAGGCCTTGCATGGCTTTTTGAAGATTTCTGAGTCATTATCCTCAGAGTAACTAGATGGGGGGCCTTGATTAGATTTGCATCTCAGAAGGAGCACTCTGGCTATGTTGGGGAGAGGCCAGTGAGGGGCCTTTGTCCAGGTGAGAGCCCAGCCAAGAGGCTGTGGCATCAGGGTAGGGAGTCAGCGCAACAGAGAAGTGATAGGATGTTCGGAGACATTGTTAGGGGGTGAAGTGATGGACCATGGGAGACTGGATATGGAGGCAAGGGAAACGGACATGGTGAGGGTTTTATACAGGCACTGGTTTGTGTAATAGATGGGTGGGACCATTTCCTGAGAGAGGGCAGGGACCAGTGTGTGGGGGAGAACCTGAGTATAATCTTAGGCACGTTGAGTCCAAGTCCCTTTGATACACCACAGAGGAGACAGCGAGAACATGGTCGGAGGTAGAATTCTGAAATTCAGAGAAGTCTGATCACAGTCAGGAGATGTGTACGCAGTCAGGAATCAAGGGTGCACACAGGGATGAAATTTCCTGGGCCAAGACTAGTAATTAAGCCCTCCTCCCAGAGATGTGAGCAGAGCCCGGTCATTTATATGCAAACACCATCCACATAATAGGTGCTTCTTGGATGTCTGTCTAATCAGTTACAGGGGAGCAGTCAACAGCAATTATGTGGGTTACCTGCTCTCTCTTCCTCTCTCTTCTTCCCACTTTGCCCGCTCCAGGCTGGGCAACCCCTCCCCTGCCCCTTGAGTCTTTCTCGAGACCACCCATATGGTCCCTGCCCCCAGCCGTGTGATTCCTGCAGCTCAGAGGCGAGCGAGTGATACTGCCCTCTTTCCACGGTACCTCTCAGCCCAGCAGGCAGCAGCGGTCTCTGGGAATAATTGATATTACAGAAAACACAGGGCCGGGTGCCAGCTTCACATTCTCCAAACATTTAATGATTCAACCTTTTCAGTTTCATCAAAGCCAAGCTTGGAAACTCCCAGATGGCTCGCTGCTAACAATTAGCAGGGTGCCTGCCTTAGCATCGCTGCTCCTCGGGTGGCTGGGGAGTGGATGAGACCTTTGGCTGGCTGACAACAGCCAGGTGGCCCCTTCAGTGCCTTGTGCCCACATGGGGAGGGGCCTCAGGTTTGGCCAGCTGGGTGAACCCTCCCTCTTGCAGGGCATCAGCCGGCTACATTGGCTGGAACATCCAGAGGTTGGCACGAGTTACCTTTTAAAATGTGTTTGTTTAAGCTGTCAGGACAGGACACAGCTGTTTGTGACGGGCACAGGGAAGCATAGGACAGGCTGGCTTGGGTGGTAGAAGTAAAAAGGGATGTCCCTTGGGAATTCTAAGGCCAGTAGGGGATGTAGGTGAAAGAGGGAATGGAGAGGGGGCCAGCGCAGGGACCCGGGAAATGGGGCAGAGTCGGAAACTAAGAGACAAGAGATGATAAAAGACAGACAAATAACACAATAGAAAGGTGGGGGAGGTGGTTGGAGAGAGACAGTTAGAGATACAGACAGAGAGGCACAGAAATAGTCAAAAATCAGAGCTACGTACATATGTACAAAGAGACACTAAGACAGAAATTGGGAGGGTACGGCCAGTGTCTCAGACTTAAGGCCACTGAGCTGGGTTCAAAGGCATTGAAAGAGACACTTGGCTTTCACGGTTTGTTTGATTATTGACCAAAATGAGCCTTGTTGATTGCTGGGCCCCCATGATATGTGTTTATTATTATCCGCAGTAACAGTAATGACAGTGGTAGCTGTCGTGGTGGAATCAGAGCTTGCTTTCATGTAGAGCTTTACAGATCCCCCCAGCAGCTGTCCATGGCAGGCTTTATAATCGCTGCCGAGAATTTAATAGCTGGGGAAACTGATGCTCTGAGAAGTCAGATCACCTTTGGAAAGTCACACAGCTGGTCACGAACAGAGCTCCTGAGCTTATGAACTGTCTATCTTTGGGTTTTTCCATGCCACCTGTCTTTCTTTCCCACTCATTCCATGAGACAAAGGTATTTATTTGAAGGCAAAATGGAAGTAAGAGAAAAGTAAAATTTTAGGGGTGCCATGACTTTTTTTAAAACAGATTTTCAGTCTGGGAACATTTCCACCTCCCTCCTGCATCCAGGGAACGAATGATTGAGAACAGTGGGGAAGGAGAAAGAAGTGAGGTAGGAAGAGAGGAAAGAAGGCAGAGAGCTGTGGCACTAGCTTTTGGGGCGTCTGCATGGTGTTCCCAATCTAGAGTGGCCAGGTCTGCCATAGGCTCTGCACGTCATGTGACAGAAGATGAGGTCGGGGTGCACACCTGACCTGCACTAGGACAACCAGGTTTCCTCTCAAGGAATATATAAAAGTTTGAAGAGACCCAGAGCCTGGGCTTTGGGACCTGAGGTATGTCCATGGTATTCCTCTGGGGCTGCCAGCCTCAGGTCTGTGGTGGTTTCCACCATTCTCAAGGCCCATCTGCCCACCTGTCCCCTGCATCCTGCGAGGTCCCCCACCTCCTTCAGTAGTCAGGTTGTGTAATTTGCTCAGAGCTCCTCCCTGGGAAACCACTCCTCTCCCCTTCCATGTTGTTCAGGAAGCGTTGACCTTGCCGATTAGCCTCATGACCAGGCCTGGCCAATCAGAGTGCACCACTGTTATGCCCATCATGATTGGTTCTGCCATGTTCGGGCCAAGTTGGGCCAATCAGGGGCCTCCTTTGGCCTTACGAGCCACAATTGTTATTAAAAACTACTCTTTCTTAGGGCCTCCGAGTCACATGGGCAAGGTGAGTCATTGCTGCTCATGGACATCTTCCCCAGATGCTTAAAGGGGACAGGTGCTGATGGCAAGATGGAAATAACAGACGACATCGGAGCCCCAGGATCCAATGTGTCTCAACACCCTTGGATGCCTTCTCAGTCAGGTGAGCCCACATGGGCCTTGTTTTTGGCTCGTGTTGCTTTGAGTTTGGTTTCCATCCTTTACAACTAGAAGAGTCCTGGTAAATGCATCTTTAATTATTTCCCCCTTTTAATTGTTTAGACTAGCTCCATTTGTTTTCTATTCCTCATATCCACACAAGCTTTCATTTACACAGTTATCCTCCTTTGACAGTAAGAACCAAGACTAGTCCTAAAAATGTAGTTACTATCAGTTGATCTGGGGATCATTTCTTGACTCAAAGCAGCTTCTAAGTGACTCTCCAGGTATCACCAAAATGTGAGCAAGCTTGAAGGCAGGGTCTGGTTCTATAGGGTTTTTTTCTCTGCTTGAACTATACCTGAAGCCCACTCAGCAGGAGCAGGGAATTCAAATGCAAAAAGGATATACCTGTGACAAGAATTAGATGCTCTCCAAATGGAAGCTGCTTCTACCTGGTGGCTTGTAGCAGTTAGCTATCGCTGTGTAACAAACAACCCGAAACCCTATGATTCAAAGTGATAAGCATTTGTTTAGCTCTCAACTTGCAGATGGCTAGGTGTTTTGACCGGATTGAGCAAGGCTTGGTAGAACTCACCCATTTCTCAGGTGTGGGCTGGTGAGGCAACTTTGCTGACCATGACTGGATTCTCCTTTGTGTTCTAGACTCTATTTCATGTGTTTTCACATTTCCTAGCAGGCAAGTCCAGGCTTATTCTCAAACTGAAGGCACAGGAATAAGAGAAAGGAAATGGGAATGGCCCTTTAAGCTTCTGCTTACATTGAGTTTGCTTCTGTCACATCTGCTGAAATAATTTAGGTGGCCAAGCCCAGAGTCAGTAAGGGAAGGCACCACTGAAGGGTAGCGATACACGAGCATCTCCTGTTATCTTTGGTGAACATTCGGAAAGTCTTAGAAGAGAACAGATTCCAGTCACTGGAGTGACATGACATGAGGCCCCAGGAATCCAGAACTTTGTATGGGGGTGGATGGGCGGCTAGGGCGTGGGGAGTGGACCTTTCAGCTATACTCGTGACGGAATTTAGAATGGTACCTACTGTTATTCTTCTGTTGAAAGTCTTTCACACGGAGAACTCTTCTTTGAGTCTTTTACAGCTTCCTCTAATCCTTTTCAGTGCCACGACCCTTTTCTTGCCTTTTCAGGAAAGAGGGTCCTCAAAGAACTTAGAGTCTAGAATGGAAGGCAGACACAGAAACACAGAACTTCCAGACCAGAAAATAAGGGCTGAGGCAGGCATAAGCACAGGATGCGATGGGAGTCCAGAGGCGGGGCACTTAGCCCAAGCAGGCAAACCATTTAGAGAAATCTATTTTAAATTGATTGTTTTATTTGCTGGATTTTATATTGACATGTTTTGCTTTGTTCTCAGTGTGTTCTGGGACTGCAGCCTATTCATTTATTATTAAGAGAACGGTAATTATTTCCAGGAGCTCCTGAGGATACACTTTCCTTCTCTTCTGCCTGATCTCTGCTGAGTCTGGTGTAACCTTCATATCTCCCAGGATGTCCGTGGCAGGAAGCGACAGCCCCGTGTGCCTGGTGGAATGCACCAAAGACCCTGCTGGAGAGGGAAGACCTGTAGACCACTGCTTCTCACATTTTAATGAGCATATGGGGCCCCTGGGCTCTTGCCAAAATGCAGAATCTGATTCAGGAGGTCTGGGGTGAGGCTTGAGATTCTGTTTGTCTAATAAGCTCCCAGGTGAGGCTGATGCTGCTGGTCTGTGGACCACATTTTGAGCAGGAGGACTATAGAAGATCATCAGCTCTTTCTTCACTGGGGAATGTTGTAGCAGGGCTGAACACAGGCTTGCCCATATCCCATCTGTCTGTCTGAGGTGTACAGTGCTGGCCTGTAAACTCAGTGGAGTTAGTGCCTTTTTGCCTGCAACTGAATCTCCAGTGCCAGGCGTATGGAAAAGACTCAAGAAATATCTGTCAAATGAATGCCTCCTGTTCCCCCTTTTCCATGGATATGTGTATGTGGAGGTTTACCTGACATTCTTCCAATTTGATGCTGTTAATGGAGCCTGGACCTTCCTTCATCCCATGGGCTGAAGTCTGGACCCATCACCTAATTCAAGACAACCTGGATGTCCAGGGCTGGACCATGTGACATGCAGCTCTCTCCTGGATTTGATAAACCTCATCCTAATGCTCGAGCACCTATCTGATTTGAGGTGCTCCTTTCATTGACTACTAAACTGTTCCGCATATCATGCCCATGGACCAGACCAGCTGGGGATTGATTATAGCAAAATATTTCACTAGAGTTCCTTACAACTTCTTTGGACTCAATGGTTGACACTCTTGACTACTTCCTATTACAGCTCTTCTGGCTTGGTTAATTTTCTCCAAATCTTTTAGCACCTTCCTGCTTCCTTACTTGGAAATCCCATCAAAGCTGTATGGTTGGAGCTAGGCCAATGATGACATGAAGGACTAATATTGAAATATAAGATTGTCACCAGTCTCTTAGCTTGAGTTCCCACCCAGAAACTTGGCACCCTCTCCTTAGAATGCATTTTTAAAAAGCCAAAGTGATGAGCCATTATGCAAATGATCTAATCCTCAGTTTCCTCAGCTGAAAAATGGGAATGGCTACACCCTCCACGTGGGGTTTTAATTAAGATTATGTTGTGATATAAGAGCTATAAACTGCTTTGCTCAAGATCTGACACATGGAAAGTGCTCCATACAGGATTGTTCTTTTTATTTTCACTTCTAAAGGCTGAATCCTAAAGTCCAGGATCCCTAGGGGAAGGGCTCCAGTGAATCTAGGCTCATATAGCTACAAGCTCATCACGGAAGAGAGAAATTGGGGTCCACAAAATGTAGAAAGCTAACATAGTGAAAATGCAAGGCCGGAACCCCACAAAGAGTCCCTTTGATGAGAGTAAGTGGACCATGCATCTGGCCAACAGTGTGGCTCTCAGGATGTCTCCGCTCCTAGGACTCCCCTAGCCTCCTTCCTGTTCTGCAATGCCTTTCCAGTCTCCCAGCTGTGGGGATGGCTTGTACCTGTGTACACCATCCAACACTCATCCAGAATTGGTTTCATCCTGCTGTTTATATTTTCTAAGCAGTCTGGATCACCTTGAATTTTATTATTGTCTTCTAGGATTTTTCATCATCACAGAATATGGTGATTTAATTTATTCAGTTAGTCAACAAGTATTTAGTGAGCATCTCCTATATACCTGACACTGGACAGGACAGGGCACTTCCAAAGATACAACTCTGAACCAGCTAGGGAAAGGTCTTGTCTTTATGGAGCTTAAATGTATTTTGCAAAAGCGGTGTAGATATTTCACTTAGTCAAGAATCAAGATGGTGACTAGAATGAGTGCCAGCACAGCAGAGATTCCAGGAGAGGTCCCAGTAGGAATGCAGACACAGTAGATACTTGTTTGCTGACTGATTAAATCAATGGATACAAATTGTGAGGGATAAAAAGAGAAGATGGGAGAGAAGAGAGATGGGATGGTGGATTCACCAGGAGCCCTTCTAGTTCTTCCTGGGAGCCAGTCATTCATTCACTGAATTATGGAAGACCAAGAATGTGCATTCCATAGTCAACAAAACAATGAAACTGGCTTTGAGCTTTGACCATGTGCTAGCTATTATAGTTAGAAAGACAAATATTGCAGTAAATAAACAAATTCCTGCCTTCATCAAGCTTACTGTCCACCTAAGCATTCTTTTTTTAGTTCTCCCTGAGTCTGAATGAGCTCAGAGCTCCTTTCCATATCATCTCAGAACTGGAAGGTCCATCCTGATCACAAGTTTCATGGAACACACTTTGGGGTATGAGAACATTTTAGGTACCTTTCTAAAACAACTGGGTACACAATGATGAGTTGACTAGTCGAAGCTTTTAAATCCTAAATCTTGAAATCCACTTTCCAATTAAGCTAATAAAAGAGAAACCAATACTATTTCAATTTAACTTTAACTGGCATAACATTGCCCAGTCCATCTTGGATTGTATTTAAGCGTGTTAAGTCAGAGTTTCTCAACCTTAGCACTATTGACATTTGGGGCCAGATGATTCTTCGTTGTGAGAAGCTGTCGTGTACATTGTGGGATGTTCATCAGCATCCCCAGCTTCTGCCTGTTAGATGCCAGGAGCATCCCTCACAAATGTGGCAAAGAAAAGGGTCTCCAGGAATTACCAAATGTCCCCTGGAAAAAAATTTGTCCCACAGTTAACAAACACTGCATTATCTGTGTCTGTGCTTTTAAATAATGACAAGGTTTTTTGAGTCATACCTGGTCTGGTATTGACTATTGGTTCTGCTGCATGCAAGCTATGTGATGTTGGATGGGCCTGGCCCGAGAGTCAGCATCCTCATCTGAACAAAGTCAGTGGTGGAGTCTATCAGCTGACGTTGCGGTGAGGTTTAAAAGATGGTACGTGTGAAAGACCTGCCCAGTGTAGAAGCTCAATGGCGGTGATCACAGTTCATTCTTTGGCTAATAGAATTGACCATTGCCAAAACCTCTGTGTGTTTGGAAAGTGTGTGTGTGTGTGTGTGTGTGTGTGTGTATGTACACGCACATGTGCTATAGGTCAGGGATGCACTGCTGAGAAAGAACTAACCTCTGTGTGGCTCGAGAACTCCCTGGCAGAACATGAGCCATACAGAGCAACACTTAAGAGCCCAAGCTTTGGAGGGAGACAGACTTGGATTTGATTTCTGGATCCACCATCCACCTGCTATGTGATAATTTTGGTCAAGTTGTAGAACCTCTCTGCCTCAGTTTCCTTATCTGACAAACAAAGATGATAACAGTACGCATCTCATGGAGTCATCGTGTGGTGAGGATTCAGTGAGGTCCCGAATGTGAAACACTTAGCACCACGAGTCAAGTTTGCTCAATGACTATTAGTCGTTGTTGCTATTATTATCGGTGTTATTCCACCCTTGGGTACATCCCTGGGGGTAACTTCAAAGCAGAGAGAGGCCTCTTTCCAGAGGTTTCCTATGGTGCCAGAGTACCTCAGTCAACAACTTCCCTAATGAGCTCAGGACTCCATCAGCGGGACCCTTTGTTTTCCTAGTAATTCTCTGTCAACATGGTCTCCCTCCCTGCACCAACACCATAGCAATTGCATATTCACTAGCCTGCATGGGACTCAAGGCTATCAATTGCTACAATGGAGTAAATGATATTCATTGTTAAAACAGGGTAAATGCCTATTTCCCTCACACAATAGAAGGAACTGTTGTAGGCTATTAAGTAAATAACTATAAATAACACACTATAAAATGCTTTACATATGCCTTCTCGCACTGAACTGCAACACTCTGAAGTGGCTGTTACGGTTAGGTAAATTATACGTGTTTTTAAACACTGTCCAAAATACATATTTACATGTACTTAAAATCCTATACTAAACAGTCTCTATAGCAACCAGAAAAACACAAAAGCCTTATTAAGCATTCTTTGTAGTATTTTTAGGAGTTTAATCATTAGGAGAAAGCTCATAGGCCATGTAGACACCAGGGAACATGAAGAAAGAAAGTCTTTATAGGAACAAAAGAATGAAGCTGGCTTTGAACCTGGTGGGAGAGGATTTTATTTTTTTTAAACTAATAATCACCAAGGGCCTTCTCTTTGTGAAGGCAGTGGTATGTTTGGGGTACATCAGACACAATTTTGGAATTACAATCTGGTTTCTCAAAAGAGAAGAGAGATTCTTCAATTAACATATTCCAGCAAAAGATCACTTTCAATTTTTTCTCTTTAGTCACAGCAAGAAAAGATTTCCTTGCCACTCAAAAGTGAAGTAATATGCAATGTCTGTGTTGAGCCTGAGTTATACAACTCTTCAAAGGGAAATTCTAATGGTTTCATTGCGATGGAGCTCTGCCGTCATGTGAGTACTATATTTATCCTATTGTCCTGGCGTGCAGCAGTAACAATGTACCCTAGAAATACCAATGACTTAACATTGCAAAGTTTCTTTCTTGTGCAAGCTACATGTCCAATGCCAGTCGGTGGAGTTTCTGCTCTAAGCTGTCACTCAGGGACCCTAGGGAACTCTAGGGCATGCCTCATTTCTACTCATACTCCACTGGCCAGAACTCAAATCATGTAGTTCCAACCGACCTGCAACAAAGGTGGGAAAGAAAGGGGAGCACATGGAATATTGCCCGAGCTCTAAACATCTTTGGGAAAAATATATCTTAAATGTCAGCTCTAAGCCAGATACTCTGCACTGCTTGATCTCATTAAAACAAGTTTGCAATGTAAAATTTTCCCATTCACTGATGGAGAAACAGGCTCAGAGATCTTAGATGACTTGTTTAAGGTCACTCAACCCCAAATTGGAAGGGTGAATTTAAATTTAGGTCAGTCTAAAGCTGAACATAAGATATTCTGTGACCCAGAAGTTCCATTCCTAAGCAGTTTTCAGAAATGCGTACATATGTTCACCAAAAGACTTGTTCATAGAATGTTCGTGGAGGCACTCATTGTATTAGCCTCAAACTGGGAACAACCCAACATCCACCAACAATGGAATAGATAAATTGACTGTGTTCTATTAACACAATGGAATACTATATAGTGCTGACAATAAGTAAATTGTAGCTATATAAAAACATGGATAAATCTCACAAATATTATATTGAATAAAAGAAAGATACAAAAGAGTTCATGCTGCATGATTTCATACTCTATTATTCAAAAGCAAGCAAAATTAATCTATGGTGATGGAACTGGGGATAATGATTACCTTGGAGTTTGGTAGTGATGGAGATGGTACACGAACAGAGCTTCTGTTTTTCTTGTAATGTTCATTTATCTGGATGCTCGTCATATGGATGTGTTCACTTTGTGAAAATTCATCTAGCTGCACAATTACAGTTTTCTGTATTGCTCTGTGTTTTGCACTTCAGTAAAAAGTCTTTCTGAAACTCCTCAAATGAGGGAAACAATAGAAAGAATAAACAAATGGGACCTCATCAGACTAAAGAGCTTCTTCAAGGCAAGGGAAAACAGGATTGAAACAAAAAAACAGCCCACTAATTGGGAAAAAATATTTACAAGCTACTTATCTGACAAAGGGTTAATCTCCATAATATATAAAGAACTCACACAGCTCAACAACAAAAAAACAAACAACCCGATCAAAAAATGGGCAGAAGACATGAACAGACATTTCTCCAAAGAAGATATAAGGATGGCCAATAGACACATGAAAAGATGCTCATCATCACTAATCATTAGGGAAATGCAAATCAAAACTACACTAAGATATCACCTTACACTTGTTAGAATGGCAAAATTATCCAAAACCAAGAGCGACAAATGTTGGAGAGGTTGTGGGGAAAAAGGAACCCTCATACGCTGTTGGTGGGAATGCAAACTGGTGCAGCCACTATGGAAAACAGTATGGAGATTTCTCAAAAAGTTAAAAATAGAAATCCCTTATGACCCAGCCATCCCGCTACTGAGTATCTATCCTAAGAACCTGAAATCAGCAATTCCAAGAGTCCCATGCACCCCTATGTTCATCGCAGCATTATTTACAATAGCCAAGACGTGGAACCAACCTAAGTGCCCAGCAACTGATGATTGGATAAAGAAGATATGGTATATATACACAATGGAATACTACTCAGCCATAAAAAAGGACAAAATCATCGCATTCGCATCAACATGGATGGACCTTGAGGGTATTATGTTAAGCGAAATAAGCAAGACAGAGAAAGATGAACTCTATATGACTCCACTCATAGGTGGTAGTTAACATATAGACAAGGAGAACTGATCAGTGGTTACGAGGGAAAAGTGGGGAGTAGGGGGAGGGCACAAAGGGTGAAGTGGTGTATCCACAACATGACTAACAATAATGTACAACTGAAATCTCACAAGGTTGTAATCTATCATAATCTTAATAAAAAAAAAAGTCTTTCTGAGAAAAACAACTTGGAAAAGTATAAATTCTGTGTGCAGACCAAACTGCTTCCAGAGCCCTGTCTTGTATCATGTAGCCTTCATTTCTGCCCCAACCACATTAAAGCCAAGCACACCCCCACCCTTGAATAGTTCAACTTGATTCCTACTCCATTGACACAGCCCATCCATTAAGATCGTTCCTTAGAATCATGTTTTAAATAGAAATTTTCAGCAAATTTGAGAGAATTGTCAAAGTCAACTACAAGTCACTTTAATACTGACTTTAGTAAGGTAGTTTTCTTCTTTGAAAGCAAATGTAAACCTGGGATCTCCAGAGAATGGAGGAAAAGACAACAGAATCTGCTTTCTTGTCAGGCCAGAGGAATGGACATAGCCAAGTGTATAGGACAAAATGAAACCTATATTAAAACAAACCCCAAACCAATACAATAAAATAACATAGATTGGGGCTGGGGATGTTTCCATCCATTTCATTTGGAGCCACCATAACACTCAAAAACCATTGTACCTACCCAGCTAAGATGAACTGACAGCTAAAAGATTAATCCCATTTTTTTATCAGCCCTTTCCCCAGCCCCTTACCACACCCAACACCAAAACAGCAATTTGGTGGAGCCCTGACTGCCAAGAGACAATGCCGGCTTAGGGAAGGTATTAGCAGTAAATCCTCAAGCTGTCTTATAAGCACCTCCTAGGTTGGCAACAGAAGGCTAAACACAAAATTGCAAGATGAGCTTGAATTTAATTTTGCAGTTTTCATCTGTCATCACATTATGACAGTATGGTGTTCTGGGCTTTGCAGAAGGCGCAGGGCGGGGGTATCATACTCCTCCTGGGATGGGCTTCTCTCCCATCTGTTCCTGTCTTGGAAGCATGCTTGTGGGATCATAGTTTTCAAAGATCTAGTGGGAATCACCAGAGGCCTCTCTGAAGATCTATTAGATTCTTGATCAATGGCGTTCTTTCTCTGCACACTTTGTTCATTCATTTATTTATTTGGCATGTTTTTACTAAGCACCTATTTTGTTTTCGGCACTGCTGATGGCTCGAGGCATGCACTAGCCAAAAAATATGTACTTTCTGCCCTTGAGAAGCTTCTGATCCAGAGGAGAATAGACACATAAGCGGAAATTTTAAGGAATACCAGTGAATGCTGCAAAGGGACTAAATAGTGTGCTACGTGAGAAAATAGGAAGAATGGCCACCAAGCCTTGAGAAATGTGATCCTTTCTTGGAGGAACTGACGTCTAGGCTAAGACACGAAGAGTCCGGTGAAGCTGTGTTGGATGCCCCCATGTACTGATCACCGTGCTTGGCTTTGGAAATATAAAGATGGATAGATCTCGAACTGAATAATGTGGTAGAGTGCAGTATGACAAGGGCTAAAAATAATCAAATGGACTGTTTCAATAGATTGATGAAGTTCAATAGGGTATTTTGGGACCAGCTTGGTGGAGATGATGTCTGGGGAGTTAATTGTGGACAGCTGAGTAGCAGTTAGCGGGAAAAGCAAGAAAGGAGAAAATAGAGGATGTTCTCAGAGAGGGAACGGCATAAGCAAGGCGCAGAGCCATGAAGCAGTGACTTACAATGGATACTTTGTATATTTTAGTGTAATTGGAGGATAAAGCTTGAAGCTGGGGGCAGTGGCATCTAGAAAGTGCTCAATGAGGCAATTACAATGAACCAGGGTAATTTTGGTGAATCACCAAGTGGTGGTGGTGGCGATTTGATGACCTTGTGCTTGACAAAGATCACTCTCCTATCAGTATGATGAGAGAGTGAAATTTGAAATACAAACTAGCCTGACTTCTATACCAGTGGTACGTACACGCCTTGTGCTTTCCTCCCTCCCTTGGTTCTGGGCTGCTGGAAACATGAAATCTAAACCCAGAGACTGACCCCTGGGAGCAGCACACCCTGTTCTCCTGCGTTTCCCCTGTGGACACACGGCCTTGCTGTGGATTTATACAACTGCGTTTAGGACTGATGAGAGAATCATTGTTTTTTTATCCCTTCCATGACACAAACCAGGAAAAAAAAATCATAATAAAATTTTACAAGTTAGCTGCCACCAAGAATAAACAAGAGAGCACTATAAGAAATGAATCAGCAGCTCTAACTGAATCTCCTCTCAGGACAATAACTCTAATGCAAAGCCAGGGTCTGAGGAGGTCGCCGTGGAAAACCCTCCTGGGGCATTTCCGAGGAGAAAGGAGATATTCTCCTCCTGTCATCTTCACTTCATGTCCTAATACGTCTGTGGATGTGCAGAGAAAACATAATCTGCGGGCTCTGCTCTGAATCAAGGTTTGGGTAACCAGGACTATTAAGGCATCCCCAAGGATAACAGAATTAACCCTCTGTGAACCCGGGGAAGCCACGGCCACTACAGCACCAGCAGAAAGTTGCTTGATTCTAATCGCGGCTGAGCCAAAATGTCACTTACCATTAGGTTTGATTGGCATTTGTTTTTCTTCTTAAATTACAAGATTACCTTTAAATTGTGTACAGGAGCTCATAACTGCTGTCCATCCGAGGTAATGGGAGTGATTTCATTTTCCCCATGCGCAGGCTGCCTCTTGCACAGTCTTTGTTTATTATGCCTCTGTCTATCTCAAATTCCATTGACGTATCAATGAGCAATAAATTCTGTAGCAGGGGAGACATTGCATATTTGATTTTAGAGCCATCTCCTCTGTTGGCTGATGGTTCTCGAGAGCAGGCTGGATTCTCCCCGAGCCTCTCAAGTACACGTCGCAAACATACATTCTAATGTCCCCTGGGCGATCTTTTTGACACAGATCGCTGCATGGTGCTGACCCCACGATGCTCCAAAAAACCACTTGGAAAGACAGGTCTAACTTCTAGTCATTCTTTGTTGCCTTCAGTTGAAGTAACCTTAGTGTAGCTGAGTATAGACCAAGTCATAGCATTATTCATCCATTCATACACTCACTCCCTCATTCACTCCTTCATTCCTTTGATGCAATTATTGTGCATCTACTGTGTGTAAGACATTGAGCCTGGCACTGGGTACAGCGCGGAGCTGGGAGCTTGTGATATAGTGGTGGAGGGACAAAAGGAATCAGGCTATTCCATTACAGTGTGATAAGACGAGATGGAGGGACTAGGAGGCCCAATCTAAGTCCATTTATTATAGGGTTGAGGGCACAGGCAAGGCTCCTTAGAGAGAATTACATCTGAGCTGGGTCCTGAAGGTTGGGAAGACTTTAACTGGCCCAAGGAGCAGTTGTGCAAGGGTCTAGAGGTGAGATGGAAGCTCAAGGAGGGTGAAGATGGAAAGGAGGGATGCATGTGTGAAGAAAGCAGAGCAGTGGGTCAGGTAGTCAGGGAAGGATGCGGATGGAGGAAGTCAGGGATCATACCACAAGGAGCTTTGTAGGCCCGATTAACGAGCATGGACTTTACCCTGAGGGCAAAGGAGAAGAGAGGAGAGATGTGGGCAGACATGCATTTTGGAAACACCACTGTGGATGTTTTACTCACAGTAGACAACCGGTTCTCTGGAGATCTGCTGTCTTTGTAAACCTGGTGAGACCTCTTATGCAATATCCCTTTCCCCAGAAACAACCTCTAACTGGCTGCACCCTTTGATTTTGATCTTTTCCCCCAAGAAAACCCCCTCTGCTCCATTTATTCCAATTCTGCATGTAATGGAGTAGAGCTGCAGCAAGAACCCATCGAAAGAGGTTCACAGCCAAGAGTTGAAGGCATCACAAGGACATTAACACCCACGGCCCAAGACCCTAGCCAGAGGCCACTTGTCAGCAGAGGAAGTCATTGGATTTGCTGTGGCAAAACGATTTAAATGGCTATATTGTCAAGTCCTTCTGCTTTACTGATAGGAAAATTTTAAAAACCTAGGTTATGTGTTATAACATTTCTGACAACAGCTAGCGATATGTGGGAGAGACCACTGGACTTGGAGTCTTAAGACCCAAGTTTGAAGTTCAGTTTTGTCACTTAATAGATTAGACAATTTACAAGACTTTGTAGTCCCATTTTTTCTATCTAAAAAATTAGTCTAATTCCTACAGCCCAAGATGTATGCAGACTAAATGACATATGCATAGCGTATTGCAGATGTTTATCGAAAGAACGGAAATGAGATATGGGAGAAACCCCCGACTCTCTAGGCTATAGTCCCCTCATCTGTAAAATGAGAAGGTTGGGTTAACTGCTTTTGAATTCTTTCCAGCTCAGATAATCTGTAATTCCTTGTCACTGGCTTATTCCGGAGGCTTGCACTGACCAACGGCGTGGTGTGCTAAATATAAGAAAGTTTGGTTTGGTATCTTTGAAGTCAAAGGAAAAAGAACAAAAGTTTCTGAGAGAAGAAACCCTAATGACTACGCTGGCCCCACTAAAATGGCTCTTATCCCAAAAGCCAGGTGATGAGAAGAACGTTTATTTGCTGCTGTCACTGGCTTTACTTGACTTCTCTGGTGAAGACTTGGTCTCAGAGGATGCAAGTGACAGCAAATTTCCTGTAAGCCCACTTTGCACTGTAGGAAAAAAATTGCTTTATCCTTTTATGTTATCTCATGAAACACTGTTGATGCACTGCTCATGCTAAAAAAACCCCCTTTTTGTGTCTTCTTGAGTGAGGACTCAAAGAGAGATGATTCTGAGCCCAGAAAATCTGATATCTGATATTGAATAAATGTTCTTGCTGGCTTCTGAAAGGTGATTTGATTTGGAATTTAAGTACCTCTGGGAATTACCCCCTTTATACAGCAACTTTGATGTATATACATTCTGTCCTTGCCGTATTTAAAGAATTTATTCTTTTTTATTAGGTAGATATTGACATTACTCAGTATTTAACGCCTCAGCTGATTTGTCTTTACTGTGGTAGTGTAGCTAAAAATAGCCGCATGTGGAACTGCTCCAAAGATAAGAGAATGGAAAGTTTGGGGGAACAGATATCTCATCTATTTAGGAATGACTGAAATATGCCCTAACCACAGTTGAAACCTCTCTTGGCCACAATGGTTTATCTCTTATATTGTTGGGATCTGGGGCCTGATGTTTTCTGTATCATCCGGATGTTCTCTTTGGTGCTTCAGAGAAGGCTGACTGTGAGTTGATCACATAGGACCATCTGGATGCCCATCCTAGAATGCAGCCCTCAAACCTTAGGAAACAAAGCTGCAAATCAGCAACCCAAGATGGCATGGAATGGTTAGAGAGCATGACCACAGTTTGAACATCATTTTCTCTGGGAATCTGGGATGGCCTCTCTGTATGTTGCTTTCCCGGTGTGCAGCTCCACGGCACGCACTTTACTATGGTCTGTCCTTTGATGTCCATCTTTTCTTCTTTCTCTTTCTTTCTTTCTCTCTCTCTCTCTCTCTTTTCCTTCCTTCCTTTCTTTCTTCCTTTCTTTGTTTCTTTCTTTTTTTATTGCAGTAACATTAGATTATAACATTATATAGCTTTCAGATGTACACTGTAATATATTTCGAATTCTGTGTAGATTACATCATGTTCACCATCCAAAAACTAATTATAATCCATCACCTCACATGTGAGCCTAATTGCCCCTTTTGCTCCCCCCCCCCCCATGGTAACCACCAATCCAATCTCTGTTGCTATGTGTTTGTTTGTCGTTGTTTTTATCTTTTACTTATGGTGAAATCATATGGTTTTTGACTTTCTCCCTCTGACTTATTTCTCTTAGCATAATACCCTCAAGGTCCATCCATGTTGTCACAAGTGGCTGGATTTCATCGTTCCTTATGGCTGAGTAGTATTCCCTTATGTATATAGACCACATCTTCTTTATCCATTGGTCCCTTGATGGGCAGTTAGGTTGCTTCCAAGTCTTGGCTATTGTGAATAATGCTGCAATGAACATAGGGGTGCAAGTATGTTTATGCATTTGCTGATGTCCATCTTTTTATCTTGGACTTTATGTTCCCAGGGGATAGGAAACCCCGTTGGTTGCTCACTTCTACTATACAAAATAACTTCCAATAAAGGGTATAGCTCTATTAGTGTTGCATTTTAATTGTCTGTCTTCCTCACTAGCTTATAAGCTCCATGAAATAGAGATTTCATTTTTTTTTAAATACTTTATTAGAAGAGTGCTTGTTGCTAGTCAGTGTTCAAAAATTCTTTACTGAATGAGTGAGTGAATGAATGAATACACAGAAACCAAAACAACCACTTTAAAAGGGAAAAAAGGTAATCCAACTGGCTATTTAATAGCTTTGCTCTCAAACTCCACTACCCAGGACAAATAAATTGTGCTAAAAAAGAATCGTTAAATTCATCCATCTACCTCTTTATTCTGAGTCATCAATCCACTCTGTATGTATGGGCGTATTTTAAGAATTCTGGTGCTGAAACCATTCCAGTACCTACTATGTTTTTATAAACAGCTCTATTGAGGTACAAGTGACATACAAGAACCTGCACGTATTGAAAATGTACAATTTGATACGTTTTGATATAATGTAGACACTAGAGAAACCATTGCACAAGATAGTGAACATATCCATTACCCCTAAAAGTTTCCTCATGTCCCTCTGCAATCACGTCTTCCCATTAGGCAACCACTGATCTGCTTTCTGTCATTATACGTTAGTTTTTATTTTCTAGAAGTTCATAGAAATGGAATTACATGTATATATTCATTTTTGTTTGGCTTCTTTTACTCCCCACAATTATTCTGAGACTAATCCACCTTGCAGTGTATCAAGAGTTCATTCTTGTTTTGCTGGGAAATATCCCATTGTATGAATATACCTCTGTTGAACCATTCACTTCTTGTGGGATATTTGGTAAGTTTTCAGTTTTTGGTTATTACAAGCTAGGCTTCTATGAACATTTGTGTAAAAGACTTTGTATGCACAAGTATTTTCATTTCTCTTGGGCAAGCTCCTAGGGACGGAACGCTTGGATGCTATGATAGATGTATGTTTACCTTTCTAAGAAATTGCCAAGCTGTTTCCCAAAATAGTTGTACCATTTTGCATTCTCACCAGCGGTGTGTGAGAGTTCTAGTTCTTTCATGTCCTTTCCAAGACTCAGCATGATCAAGTCATTTTAATTTTGGTCATTCTAATAGGTATGTGGTAGTATCTTGCTGTAGTTTTAATCTTTGTTTCCCTCATGACTGATGATACTGGTCAACTTTCCATGTGCTGACTTGCTACCCATCTAGCTTTTTATTTATTGAGTTCTTTTTCTTATTATTGACTTTCAAGAGTTCCTTATGTATTTTCAATACAAATCCTTTAGCAAGTATATGACTTGCTCTTTCTCTCAGTTCGTGGCTTGTCTTTTCACTCTCTTAACAGCGTCTTTTGAAGAGTAGACATCTTAAATTTTTATGAAGTGTAATTTATCAATTTGTTCCATTATTGATCGTGCTTTTGACGTCAAATCTGAGAAATCATTGCCTAATCCAGCATCAAAAAGGTTTTCTCCTATGTTTTCTGCTTAAAGTTTTATATATAGCTTTAGGTTTTATATTTAGGTCTAAGATCCATTTTGAGTTAATATTATATATTGTTCAAGGTATGGAGCAAAGTTAATTTTTTTATACGGATATTCAATTGTTCCAGCACCGTTTCTTATAAAGAGTATCCCTCATTCATGGAGTTGTCTTTGTGTCATGTAAAAGATCAGTTGTCTGTGCATTTACGATCAGAGCTTTACTGTAAATCTTAAAATCTGGAAGTGTTAGCTCTACAAGTATATTCTTTTAAAAAATTGCTTTGGATATTTTAGGTCTTTTGCATTTCCATCTGACTTTTAGAATATTATTAATTTCTAACATAAGAAGTCTGCTGGGGTTTTGATTAGGGAGAATTGACATTTTAACCATATTGAGGCTTCTGACCCATGAATACAGCGTGTCTTTCCATTTATTTAGGTCTTTAATTTCTCTAGCAATGTTTTATAGATTTCAAGGTACAGGTCTTTCACATATTTGTTAGACTTATTCCTAAGTATTTAATATTTTTTTATGATATTGTAAATGATGTTTTTAAAATTTTGATTTTCAGTTGTTTGTTGATAGTATATGAAACATAACAGATTTTTGTATATTGCTTTTGTGGATTGCAACCTTGTTAAACTCATTTATTATTTCCAGTATCATTTTTGGGGATTCCACTAGATTTTCTACACAGAAGATCACATCATATATGAATGAGAACAAGTTTAATTATTTCTTTCCAATCGACATCACTTTTATTTCTTTTACTTGCCTTACTGCACTGGCTAGAACATCCAGTACAACTCTGAATTCAAGTGGTGAGAATGGATATCGTTCTTCTTTTTCCTGATCACAGAGGGAAAATATTCCGTCTTCAAGTGTGAACTCAGAACATTTGCAGACAGAGAGCAACTGTGCTCTGAAATTTGTATAAAGCCCCAAGTGTATACATTCGCCCATTTCTGATGAAGATTGCTGTGGGATGTGGAACATCATGGCACCAAAATTAAAGTCAGCAGCTGACACCAAACCAGATGATAAAAAACAGGATTCAAGCAGGATAAGCACAGAAATACTCCCCTCACAAACAGAAGCTAGGAGCCTAATGAGAAGGGATGAAAACTATTATCAGATCTGTACTTTAGATTATTTATAAATTGATTTTGTCAGGGTGAGATTAAGCAAAAACACTGATAGGACTTTACAGGTTGTTGCAGCCAGCATCGGTCTGCTGCCTGGGCCACACTGGTTAGGAAGGAGTTTGAAAATAGCCCTCGATGGGGGCCAGCCACGTGGCAGAGTGGTTGAGTTTGCACACCCCACTTCGGTGGCCCAGGGTTTCACCAGTTGGGACCCTGGGCGCAGATATACACATCACTCATCAAGCCGTGCTGAGGCGGTGTCCCACATAGCAGAACTAGAAGGACCTACAACTAGAATATACAACTATATGCTGGGGGGCTTTGGGGAGAAGAAAAAAAAGAGGATGATTGGCAACAGATATTAGCTCAGGGCCAGTCTTAAAAAAAGAAAAAAAGGAACTGGCCCTAGATTTACAGTCGTGCAGTGGTGTGCTGGGGCTGGCTCGTGCAGGCTCTTCAAGCCCCTTGTGCTCATGTCTTCCTGACTTACCTTCAATGAAGGCACCTCGGTAGCTCAAAATTGACCATGGTAGGAATACTTATACCACACAAATTTGGGAAATGCTACAAATCAGGGACGTTTTTTTGCCAGAAAGCTGGTTGTTAAACATTTATCAGCACACCCCTACATAATCAGTGCTCTGCATATAATTATTATTGCTATATTAATATATTCATATAGGTTATAATTCTTTGCGTCTTAGAGTAAGACGCAACGTGATTTTATGTATATCTAATAAAGAAAAAAACTCTATCAATTGTGATTTTGAGACTCCATTGATAGAGGACATGTCCTATTTTCAGCTATGCTAACGTGAAAAACCCTGAACTTAGCCTTGAAGAAATACAGCATTACTAAAGGTCATGTATAAGAAACACTATGCAGTTTATTTTATTTTATGCATTGGTCATTCACATAAAATGCATACTCTTATTACAAAACCCTGTTAAAAAACAAAGCAAATCAAAATAGTTTTTGGAGTTTAAAGTACTTGAACTCGGTGAGCCCAGGTCATAAGCTGAGGTACGAGTTTGAGGTCTCATATAGGCAAACCACAGAAGCAGCTGTCTTTCACCTACTCTCCCATAGCACCCGTCGCTTTTTACTGCTGTAATCTGTTTATTCATTCACATATCTTTCTCAATTAGGTAATAGCATGCTTGAGGGCAGCACCTCTTTGTCTCATTATGCCTTACACTCCAGGGTTTAGATAGTTGCCCAGCTCATTTCATTGTAAGCGATCAAGAAACGTGAAGTGAAAAAAAAAATCTGTCTACCTGTCTATCTCTTTATTTATCTCTCTCTTGACTCCTGAAGAAGGCATCTCCATGTTTGGGTACACCGTTCCTCACACAGATGGCAACACACACAAGGATGACAGCATGAAGGTGCTACTTTTACAGACCTTTCATCGTGACTTAGACATCAGCTGCATTGTTGAGTAACGTCTTTCCTTCTGACAATCTCATCAAACAACCCAATTAGTAGGGCTGGATATTTCTGAGGGATGAGTCGAGTATGAAGATGGTGAATACCTGGTCATATTGAATGCATTCGGCATTCTGAACATGGGTGGATTTGTTCTTTTTTGCTCGTCTCCTAAGGACTGAGAACAGGTGAGAGTCTTCAGTCAGCTTCTGGATGTCCAGTTGCTCAACAAGCTGTGAGAAAGCAAGTCCTAGTGCCGCTCTTCTCAGCAGCCTGGTTCAGTGTGTGAGAAGCTGACCATTACTACCGGGTACCAGCCAAGCACACCGCTCTGAATAGATCCATTTGGATGTGGTGGCTTCTTTCCTTTTCTTTTTCCAGAAGCTGAAAATATCCCCTGATAGCTCAACAAAGAAGAATAAATGGTCCTTGTGTATTTACACAGACGAGAAGATTTTCCTCGTTGTATTTGCAATTCCATCTCTTGCGATGACCTCCATTTTCATAATCCTTCATGGAGTATCATGATTTAAAAAGCTTTCTCTGCCTGCTGTTTCTGTTAAAAGGTTTTCTGGTGCGATTCTTGGAAAGGCAAATTCTGCATTTAAATGTTGTATTTTCGCAGATATAATATGAAAGAGAGCATAGCTCTGGCGTGTTTTTTTCCTGGGAGAGTAGAATCAGTTCCACCCTTCTGTGTGTATTGTTAACCAAGCCACGAGAGCCCGCAACAACTCTAATAGCAAGGCAATTGTGATTACGTCTCGCTCGTAATTACATTTATTTGCTCACGTACGTCCAAAAAGGCAAGCATTAGCCAGACCCTATGGGTATGTGTTTGGGCAAGGAAAGTCATCTGGTTGGTTGACGGGGAGGGAACTAGCTCTCAGCCACTTAGGTCTCTCCTGTCATGGACACTTGCAAAGACTGTCAGAGTTACTCAGTTTTTGCTTTCACGCTTCTAAAATCGATTGCATTTGGAAAGCAGGGGAATTTATTATGGGTGATGGATTTGCATCAAAATATTAGGGGCTGCATCTAACAAGATACATGTCTGTGATCCCAAAGAGAAGAAAGTCGAGAAGTGCCACGGTTCAAAGCGGCTTTAGAAATGGCCTCTGTCCCATCAAAGGAAAGGATGTATGCAGCTTCTCAGGGAATTTAGAGAAAAATGAGAGGGTTATGCGTGTGAAAGAATTTTAGATCTGTATTGTTGAGCTGTCCCTAAGGAAAATGAGAAAGTGGCAGACATGGCATTGGTTTTTTCGGAGACAGATAAGTTTGGATCCTGGCTGGGCCATTTATAACTCAGAAGACGGGAGAAGTTCCTTTCCTCTTCTGTGCCTTCGTTTTCTTCAGACTAGAATGGGTGTAGCAATACCAAGCTGATAGGGCTGTTTCTCCTTTATTACTTGCTGGACTATAAGTAAGTTCCTGACTATTTGGGCCACCGCTGTGCCCTCAGAACCTGGCGCAATTCCTGGAGCATCATACTTACTTGGTGGACATTTTTTTTAATAAATAAACGTAAGTTACTTGATATATGCACAATTCAACAAATCGTATCATACTAGCTTGCTGTTGCTGGTGCAATAAATTACCACAAATTCTATGGATTAAAACAATGTAAATTTGTTATCTTACAGTCCTGGAGGTCAGAAATTCTAAAATCAAGGTGTCACAGGGCTGTGCTCCTTCTAGAGGCTCTATGGGAGAATGCATTCCTTGCCTTTTTCAGCTTCTGGAAGCTGCCCGCATTCCTTGGCTTATGGCCCCTTCCTCCATCTTCAAGGCCAGCTGCATAACATCATCAAACATCTCTCTGGCTCTGACATTCCTGCCTTCTCTTACTAGAACCATTGTGATGACATTGGGTCCACCAGATGGTCCAGGATCATCTCCGCATCTCAAGATCCTTAACCTAATCATATCTGCAGAGTCCTCTTTAGCCACGTGAGGTAACATGTTCACAGACTCTGGGATTAGGACATGGGCATCTTGGAGGGTGCCCTTAATCTGTCTCCCACAAGTCTCTGTTATGAAATAAAACTTGTTCTAGTTATTATGATCACTTCTTCATATTACCTGTTCAAAAGTTCCTGCTGAAGACTCTCCTAGCAAGTAACAGACAAATTTCCAGATTCTTTTTGCCTCCATGGCAATGGTCCAAGGATGCCAGACACCAACCATGTCCCTTTAGACCTTAGTTGATGGTGATTTATCTCACTTATATTTGGAGTTAGGAGGGCATTGTGTTGGGCTGAAGAAGGTTCTCTTAGAAACTAGCAGAGGATTTGGTACTCAGGAAATGTTTGTGGAATGGATGAGTAAATCAGTGTTGAAAAGGTACCCGCCTACTTTCTAGGATCCTTTATAAGACAAGGGATGAATTATAGACAATTCTTTGTAACCAGCAGAAGAGGAACACGTAGCAGCGAGTGTGCATCTCGCAGGACTCACTGATCAAGAAAAGGTTGTGGTGGTCCATGTGCCTCTCTTCCCTTGGGCTCAGAAATTTTCAAACACAGGGATAGAGCCCTCGGGGCCTGAAGCTTGCTGGTGGCCACCAAATAATGTAGAATAGAATTGAATTGTGTGAATAAACAAATAATTCATGGAGAAGCCGAGATGTCATACATGTTTTGGGCTTGGATAGGGCTAAAGGGCCATCAAATTCAAGCTTTTATCCAATATTTAGAGTTGTTCTGACCACAATCTAAAAATAAGCCAGTAAAATCCTTCTATGGTGATGTCCCAATAAATGAGTTTTCTATCTTTGGCAAAGTTGGTGGGAAGTTCTTTCTTATATTGAACCCAGATTATCTCCCTGTGGTGCCCGTCCATCCATGTGTTCTCTGTGTCATGTGTTACCTCTCCCTTGGTGCCTTCCGTAGACTTCTCACCCCAGACCAATGTCTGCCTCCCTTTTCTCTCTCTTTCTCCATGAGTCCTATGGCTTCTGTAATGTCAGATTGCAAGGGGCTATTTGACATCTCTGCCACTAGACTGCAAATTTCTTAAAAGCAAATTTGTTTTATCTTTGAATCTCGGAGCTTAGCAGAGCGCAAGATTTATAGCATAGGCAGAGCCAAGTTTGGTTGAATTAATGCTACAGGTAATTGAGCATAACGGAAGGAGCCCAGGACATTCAGTAAAGAGAATCGGGTTTAAAGTTTGCCCAAGCCGCTTCTGAACGGTGCGCCGGGACAAGGTGATTCTCCTCTCCGAGTCACAGATTCCTGTGTCTTTATGGGAACCACTTGAGATTGTTTTGAGGATAAAATGCATGAATTATGGGAGTATATTATGTAAATGTGAAGGTTTTCTGAATGCCCTTGAAGCCACATAGAACAGACCTCATCTTCTTCTGTTTGGCAGCCCTTCAAGCATTCAAAGGAAGAGATCTCGCACTGCATGTGCCCTGCTGACAATACATGTAATATTCACAACTAGAGATATTCACAACTAAAGTTCTGGGTTTCCAATGTCTGCTCTGCCACTTATTAGCTGTGTGACCTTGGAAAGTTACTTAATTTCTCTATGCCTCAGTTTCCCCATCTGTAAAAGTGGGGTAAAGTAGGACCTATTTCATAACATTGATGTGGGGATTGGCTAAGATATTGGCTATCAAAGCTTAGGACAGTTCCTTTCACACAGCAATCAATCAATCAATTATTATCATTGCCTGATTATCATTACTTTCCCCCCAGCCTTAATGTCCCTAGTTCTTTCTACAATACAACGAACCATTTCTTTTTTTGGTGAGGAAGATTGTCCCTGAGCTAATGTCTGTGCCAGTCTTTCTCTATTTTGTATGTGGGACACCGCCACAGCATGGCTTAATGAGTGGTGTGTAGGGCTGCACCTGGGATCAAAACCTGTGAACCCCTGGCTGCTGAAGTGGAGCATGTGAACTTAACCACTATGCCACCAGGCCAGCCCCCAGTGAACCATTTTTTTCAGTCATTATTCTCTGAGGATGGCAGATAAGTTCCATCCTATCTTCCGACTGCAGTTGGATTGTAATGGCTGCCTTGAGTTTTGTGTTAAGAAGGATTCTGAGGCTCTGTTTGGGTTCAACAGGAAAGATTGTAGAAATAAACTACTGATATTTTCCAACAATGGAGAGATGGTAACACTCATGCCCTAAATATGCTGATGTCATATCTCTTCACAATCCCAGGTAAAGTGAGTGCAAATTCTTCATTTCATTGCATCTATCAAGTTGTTTCCCAAAGGTCAGTTTGGAAAAGATGAAAGGTAAGAAATACCTGCAGAGGACCCGCTAAGTGCCAGGCAGTCTTTGAGGTACTCTTTATACTGAGGTAAACAGGCTTGCTTGTTAATGGCATTTACATTCTCATGAGGCAAGAGAATCAACTAAAGAAATAAATTTGAAGGTGATTTCAAATAGTGATAAGTATTAAGCAAAAACCAAAACTAGACATTTTGATGGTCACTGGGGGTCAGGGGAGGGGTGACCCAACTTAGACTGAAGGGTTAGGAAGGACTTCTCAAGTGGCGCCATTTGAGCTGAGATTTGAGTGGGCAGCCTCCAGTTTTCGATTGTGGCTAAGGCAAATTTCTGCAAACTTGGTGGCTGAAAACAACACACATCTATTTATCCTCCAGTTCTGCAGAGTACAGGTCTGCACAGCTTTTCCTGGGCCCAAATCAAGGTGTCAGCAGGGCTGTGTTCTTTTCTGGAAGCTTTGGGGGAGGATCCATTTCCTTGCCTTTTCGAGCTTGTAGAGGCACCCACGTTCGTGGCTCGTCGCACCTTCTTCTAGCTTCAAAGCCTGCGACGGTGCGTCTAGTCCATCTCAAGCATATCCCTCCGCCTCTTCTGCTTCCGTCTTCCACGTTTACGGACCCCCGTGATTACGCTGAGCCCTCTCCAATAATCCAGCATGATCTATTTACCTAAAGGGCTTTAACTTGCTCACATCTGCAAAGTCCCTTTTGCCATGTAAAGTGACGCAGTCACCGATCCTGGGGGTTACAACATGGACATATTTGGAGGACATCATTCTGTCTAGCACATGGTCCTAAGAGCGAATAGGGCAGAGCTGAGCAGACAGCGGCACCAAGACGAACGACGGCTCTAAGGCAGTAAGTGTTTAAAGGAAAGAAAGAAGCCCAATGTGCTAACAGCCTTGTGAGCAAGGAGGAGAGGGGCAGAAGATAAAAGTCATGCTTGTGCCCATTTATTGAGGAGTTCCTATGTATCCGTCACTTGATAAGCACTTTCTGTACGTTATTTCATAGATTCTCATGAGAGCCTTACGAGAAACGTGCTGTTGTTCTCTTCCTTCTACCTGAAGAGAAAATGGTAGCTCCGCAGTTGAGGTATGCATCTAAGATCACAGACCTAATACAAGGTGAGGCAAATATGAATCTGAGCCCTCTGTGTATGAGCCTCTGTTCCTGACCATCGTGCTTTTCTTTCCCCAACACCCATAAGGCTTAGAAGGAAGTCTTAGCAAACACCTGAGAGAGGGTGCTCCATGAACCATTGGTGCCCCTGGCTCCTACCTTGACTTCTGTTCTTAAGTTTGCTTTGAAACCGTCCTCACTGGTTTTGAGCTCCAGGGACATTTTCCTGAGAAACAACAATTGGTTGAGAAAGAGAAAAGTCGTTGCTGACAACTGGGAGCTGACCTGACATTGAGAGCCAGACGTTTGTAACTCTGGGAGGTGGCCTGGTACTCACAGATGGGCTGTGGCTTTCGTCTATTGCACAGTAACAATTTTTTGGAACACCTACATCAGTCAATGGTCATCAGACCGTGACCATGATGGAGCAGGGCTAAAACAAGACCACTCCCTAATCATGTCTGAACACAGACAAAACTTGAACCTTGTCCAACCACAAAACACCAACTGGCTCGCTTTCCCAGCCAACTGAGTGACTGCAATTTCCTTACCAATCACAGCAATAGCCTCGCTTTTGTCTGCCTTCCCTGTAGATAGGATTTATTAAGACACACGATCAAAGAATTACTCCAGCTCCCTCACATTACCCAATCTAGAGCAAACCCCTAATTTCTTGAATCTACTTAAAAATCACCTAACATAAGCCCAAATCCTATAACTTCCTTCTAGCCTCTTACTGTGACAATCCATGGCTTCCTATAGTGGGGGTTCTTCCTTGTTGCGATAAGCCAGTCAACCCAACTTTGTGTCCAGGTGGGTCCTGGTGTCTTTGGCTGATGGGCACTGTCAACCAAGAAACACAGATGCATGTGGCAGCCCCTACCTACCCAATATTCTGCTCTGGGCTATTGGGGGCTGTTAAAGGTTTGGTGGGTTTCTATCATGAAAGAGGAACATGAAACAATTTGTAGTAAACTGCAAAGAACAGGATAGTCACAGTACTCAGGGACAGCAGTATATAGAGGGGGACACACCACTTAGGGTTTAGTTCCTGACCCTCATGTGTCACCTTGGGCAAGTTGCTTAGTTTTTTAAATCCTACTTTATCATCTTCGAAATAAGCATGGTGATATATATCAACCCACAGACATTGTGTAAATTAAATGAGACAGTCCATGGAGAGAACCTAGCACAAAACCTGCCACCTAGTAAACGTAAGATAAATGCTGGCTATTTATTACAAATAGTTTTTTCAAAGAAAAAAGAGATTTGCTGGAGATGGTGTAATCAGGAGTCTTCTGCTGGAGGAAGGAGTATTAAGAGGAGCCTGCTGCTGGAAATGTTCTATATTTTGTTAGGAGTAGTGGTTACACAGATGTATACATTTATGCAAACTCATTGAACTGTACATTTAAGATCTGTGAATTTCACTGTATGGGAATTATAACTCAATAAAGTAGCTCATAATTAAAAAGTAAAAAGAGCCCTGAAGGAAAGGGTAAGACTAGGGAAGCCAATATAAGTCGGGGAGAGACTGCAGGCTTCCAGAACAGCATTAGAAGTTCTCGATATTCGATAGAGACAGAAGGGCATTCCTCTGAACCCATTCTCTAGCCAAGTCCCTGGGCCTTTTTACCTGTTCTATGAGCATGGCTAATTCCATACACTATGTTTCAAACGTCAGATGTTATAGTCAGGCAACTGAGTCTTCGGAAAAGAAAAAGGCCTAAATAAATAAGAGGTTATTGTGAGCTAAAATTATTTTGTGAAAACATATCAAAAATGCAACGTGATTTTGGATTGAGAAATACCCAAATTCAAATCTTGGCCTCTCTGGTTTTGTGATATTGAGCAATTCGCTTCACATGCTGTACTTTCCTGTGTTTTCTGGCAGAAGAGGATGGATATACTATCTATAATTTGGCATTGTTGTATTGTTGAAGGAGAGAATGGATGTAAAGTGCTTTCATATTGGGCATATGAAAGTATCTTATATCACTTGTGATGGTGGTGGTGGTGGTGGTGGTGATAATGGTGGTAGTGGTGATAGTGACGGTGGTGGTGGTGATGGAGGTGGTGGTGATGGAGGAGGTGGTGATAGCGATGCAGTTGGTGGTGACAGTGATGGAGTTGGTAGTGGCGATGGAGGTGGTGGTGGTAGTGATGGGGTTGGTATGGGTGATGGAGGTGGTGGTGGTGATGTTGGTGGTGACAATGGTGATGGTAGTGGTGATGGAGGTGGAGGAAACAAGAAACTTATATAGCAATATGTGTACTGACTCTGAATTCCTAAATATAAATTGAACCATATTTAACTGAGGATTGAGAAGTTTATAGTTTTCTACTCTTCAAGCTTCATCTTCTACTGACCTGTGTTCTGTGTTGCCCCCATATGTCATAGATTGAGGTGGCAAGAAAGAAAAGAAGAAGGTTTACAATTTGAGAGAGAGCGAAGGCTGGAACCTCAGCCTCCCTTTCATAAAACAGAATTTTAGCCTTGATATCATGGTCTTGGGTCCTGTCTGAGACCTAAGCTCAAGCATTGTTTCTTACCCTCTTAGAGGTGCCCTGTTATTTCTGAGTGAAAGCATTTGCTTATCTTTGAATCTTTTCAAAGTGCCTGCAGGCCTCCATTAGCTCTCTCTGGCCCGCCTTGCCTCTTCCCCAGGCTGCACTTCAGGCACGCCAGGGATGGAGCCCCTTCTCCTCCCACAGAGAACCCCGGGACAGAACCATCCTTGCACCACCCGAAATTACGACGTCAACTTCAGCCTGCGCTGAACGAAGAGGATTTGCCGCAAATCACAACATTCACGTGTGGGAGACCCTAACTTTATTCCCGGGATGGAAAAGTGAGCCACATCCTGCTATCTGTCCTCTCATTTTTCCCTCCTCCAGAATATAATAAATTAAACATAGTATGAAATGCAAAAAGGTTACATTGAGACATATACTATTTGAAGGTTTAATTCATTTTTCTAGTGTATAAGACACAAGGCTATTAAATTTTTAAAGCAGAGATCTCCTAAACTCTCTGCTTTATGAGGGCTTTCTTCATAAAGATAAATGGTTTCCTTGCCAAATCAAATGCAGATTTGAAACAAATTAAGTTAATGTTCAATGGTACAAGGTAGAATGGATGGGGGAGCTGTTTTATTTTGCATTGTAATAACCATACACACCTAAATCAATAGCTGTGGAAAAAAGGCAATAATATCACGTAACTGCAGGAAATGAAATATAGTGGCTGGGTTGGGGGGGGCAGGCTGCAAAAAGAAAGGATTTGTATTGGAATAATGACATTTCATTAAACAGGGAAGGAGTACTATTGAAGAGAAGTCCATAGCAGTAAATTCTATTTCTTTTAATAACACTTGAGACAAGTTAAAGTTGGCTGGGTATTGTGATAAAGGATTATGCCGCCGTCCTTCGTGCATTGTGCTGTAATTTGATGTTTAAGGAAAACCTGAGATATTAAAGGGGCAGTGGGTGTTTTCAGAGTGCGTCCTCACCCTCATTCTCCTAATCTTGTCCTTAATTTACTACCAGATCCAATAATCTGTCTGAAAGTCAGTGGGTGAACAAGGAAGGTGGCCCTAGTTTTAAAAAAAAGTGCTTTTGCACGAAAGCCAACTGGTTTTCGTGTTCTCTTTCTAATTAATTATTATTATTTTTTTTTCAGGGGACAAAGCAGGGACAAAGAGAATTACTATTAAAGAAAGGGGCTTTTTCAACAGTTATCAGAGGGATATATTCCCAGAGCTGGTATTTTCCAACATATACCTGTCTACCCCGGGTCTAAAGACTAGCTGCCTAGGAGATGTCCTCGGAGACCCAAACACAGGGACATCACTGTGTGAAAACCATTTTGATAAACCATTATCACCTCAAGCTGTCTCCTAAAGAGGCTGGACAAGACCACGATCCTCCTCCTCCAGCCACAGCCTCAAACGGTACGTTCTTGGATCTCCCCAGGGCTTTGAAATGAGCGCGCAGGTCCTGCAAGCTGGGAAGGAGGTCCTGAAAGTTTGTTCCTCCCTGGGCCTCCTTCTGCTCTCTTCACTGGAGGAGAGAGAAGCACCTTTTCTACCTGGCGCTGATATGCCCACCTGGAACCGGGCCTACAGGGATGCTGGTAGGGAAAGTAAGACCCGCAGGGGTCACCTCCTCCAGGAAGCCTTCCCAGCCCTCCCCAGTTAGATGAGTTTTTAGTCTCTTTTTATAGTGCTGCTTCAGAGTGGGAAGACAGTACACTATGTGTTTTACTGTGTTATCCCAGGTAACCGTGCCTGCATGTTAGGAAGCAGGTAATGCAGCGACACACATGGGATTTCACCCAAGGGCAAACCACCCAAGGGCAAAATAGGGTTTGCCAGCCTCAGTAGCTCTACAGCCTTGGGCAATTTTATAACCTCTCTGTGCCTCAGTCCCCACATCTGTAAAATGGTACCCAGCCCTCAAGGATGTTGTAAGGAGTAGATGAGAGGACACACAGGAAGAAATTAGCACAGAGTCTGGCGTGCAGTATGTTCGATAATTGTTCAATGTAAGTTTTCCCGGTACTAGTACCATTGCCTTCGTTGTTAAGAACCCTACTCCATCCAGCATTGTTCTCCTCTATTTGTATTTGGGAATTTGAAGCTCAGCAGAGCAGGGGGAACATAGAAGGTGCTCAGTAAAACTTCTTTCCTTGCCCTCGTCCTTCCTCCCCTCCCGGTGTGATAGCCATGCTGCAGGGTAATCGTCTGCGGGAAAGAGGTCCAGCTCCCAAGCTCATGAATTACAAGGGTTGTTCTGTTGAATAAGAAGGGAGTGTCAGGTTTGTTTGTTTAGCACATAAATCCGTAGATAATGCCTCAGGTGTCTCCGCCCCAGACAGGTGCCTGGAAGCCTCTGGGTGTCTCAGCCTCCCACAGTAAGCCCATTTACCAAATGCTGCTTTAGTGACCAGGAAGCATTGCACAACTGTAATAAAAGAGCCATGACTACACAACCGGGGTAGACAGTAAACAGTGCACATTTCATTACCCACCGAGCGCAGCTCCTGGGATTGAGTTGCATGCTTATTCTCATCCTACATACTAAGTCACTCCCCTCTCTCCCGGGCCTGGAGAACCGGTTGAAGCCCCCAGTCCTGAAAGGACTGGTGAGGCCATTGTGGGGCCTGGTTGGGCCAGTGGGGAACACGCAATAGGTGTCTGACTCCAACAAAAGGAGGAGAGTCCAGTGCCCGGGGTTGAGTCAGAACCTGGGCGCCCGGCTCCCAGAGCAGGCACAGCGCGAGAAAGCCTGGGAGGGGCGTGTGGTTCCCAAGCACCAGTCTATCTGACACCACAGAGACAGCCATCTTTGCAAATTCTGCAGTGGTGCGGTGGCTAGAGAGGGTGACACGATGCATTGTCCCCTGGCACCATTTACCCTCACGTTCCTGCTGGCATAACCAACTGAGAGGGAAGACTCTTTCATTCCGTCTGGGTATGGCACAGCCTGCGTCTGTGCTGGGCGATGGTGATTTTGTTTTACCGCCTCAGCCTTCATCCCTGTCCAGCCAAAGTCTTACCTCCTCAACCCATTTGTGTCCAATGCCACATGTAATGACATGGTTCAGCATGTAGGCTCACGTTCCTTATCTGGTTCCTATGAAAAATCGACCATTTCCTAGCTGTGTGGCCTCAGGAAAATAACTTGGCCACTCTGACCCTTTGTTTTCTCATGTTTTAAATGAGACATCATGGCGATGATCTGAGGATTGTTAGGCAATTCATTCAAAAGATCTAGTATTAGCCTGGGAGCTAACACATTTTTAATAAATGCTAGCAATTATTCATAGCTAGAGATTGATTCAGCAGATATGCAAGAGGCAAAACTTCAATCTGGGTGGGAGGCTCAGGAGAGAATTCTCATTGTTGCACCGTAGCATCTCTCACACTGAACACAAGGTACATTGCTGTCTCACTGACAGGCACACGACCTAGCCATTAGAAACTGGACTGTGGAGCCAGACACCCTGAGCTGGAATCTCAGCTCCGGCCCCTCCATGTCTGGCACTCTTTGTGCTTCATTTTCATCATCTGTAAAATGGGGGCAATAACAGATTTCCTCATAGGTTCGGGGTGAGGATGAAATGAGCTAACGTAAGCAAAGTGCTAGAACAGAGCTCGGCACAAAGAAAGTGCCCAAAACACAACAATGAAAACCAGTACTGTTATTCGATACCTAGCGACCACTAAGTGTGGGTGGCAAGAACAAGCATCGCCAATTTAGAGAGAAGGAAACTGAGGCTCAGAAATGAAACAAGGTATTTTCGCAAGGCCACACACTCAGAGAGTGGCAGATTTGGGGTGAACAAATATATGGCCATGTTAACCCTCCAGGGTCTCTCCTGAATGAGCCACCTCTGCTCCCCGCAACTCTCGCCTTGCTATTTCCCTCCAGTTCTGTGTTCAAGCACTTTCTATGCTTCTCCATCATGCGAGGCATCGTTTAAGCCTCAGCCTGTCATTCCTTCCAGAAGTTGACTGGTCTCTCTCCCCAGCCCCAGTCTGGATTAGGGGGCCTTGCTCTGTGCATCCATCTACAGCCGCTCTTACCACACGGCACCATCATGTACTCTTCATGTGACGGTGTTCCCTGCTGCTGTATAAGTCCCCTGACTCCAGAGACTAGGCTGTTAACCATTTACTCTTCGATGGCTTTACTGTCGAGCATGCAATAAATATTAATTGGAGGGAAGAAGCGAAGAAAGGAGAATTGAAAGAAGCGTGTTATCTTTGGTTGGTGGAATTTAGAGTCACGTTGCTTTTCTTTTTTTCGCAAAATTTTAACAATGAGAATGTCATAATCCCATAAAAATTTAGTCAAACAATAGCTATTTGCAAAACCAGGATTTATTCTCAAGTTCTCTGGGCAATGGAAAGATCAGGAGATTTGTAACGAAAAGACACTTAGTTTGAATCTTGGTTCAACAAATTCCTACCCTCTCAGGGTACTCACTTGTAAAATCGGCATTCAGATCACCTGCCAGGACAGGCTGTTGTGAGATTTAGAAATAAGTTACGGGCATGGCATGGTCCGTGTAAGTTGCCCAGTGAGCTATAGTGATGTCCTCAACCTCACCTCAGTAGGCATCATTGCTGCTGTTGCTCCTGTTGTATTTATTCAGAGCAAAGCTCTTTCTGTCTCAACAGATTTTGATCTTCAAGGAACACGCAGTCCCAGCAAATCTGCAGTGGAGCCCGTCTCTCCAAACAGCAAAATTTCTTACCGTGTGCTGGCCCCTGCCTTGAACAGAGCTTGATAGCAGTTTCTGTGCTTGCATGGAGGAGTCGGTAATCCCAAATTAGGGAACTAGAAATCATACTCAGGACTTTGGCCAAAGAACCGGGATGAACTCATCAGACAGTCTTAACTGCACAGAAACAGAAGACAGATGCTCTGAGAACTGGCATTGTCTGGCCTGGGCGCTCTGTTAGTTCCTTCTTGCTGCAGCAACAAAAATTACCACACCCTTGGTGGCTTAAAACTACACAAACTCGTTGTCTTACGGTCTGGAGGTCGGAGTCTGACACAGGTCTCACTGGGCTAAAATCAAGGTGTCAGCTGGGCTGCATTCCTTTTGGAGGCTCCGGGGGCAAACCTGTCACCCTGTTTTTTTCCAGCTTCTAGAGTTTGCCTACAGTCCTTGGCTCACGGCCTCTTCCTCCGTCATCAAAGCCAGGAATGGCGGCTTTCTCATGCTGCATCACTCTGGCTCTGACTCTCCTGTCTCCCTCTTTCACTTACGGGGACCTTTGTGATGACATCGGACTGACTCGGCTGGCCCACCCAGGGTGACCTCCCTGTCTCAGCATCCTTCAGATCACACCTGCCAATCACGTCCTCAGGACCACGTTGGCAAAGCCCTTTCTGCCATGTGAGGAAGCACAATCACAGGTTGTAGGAATTAGCCTGCGGACATCTTTGGGGCCGTTTTTCTGTCTACCACAGGTTCCATGGAACAGACGAGATCTCCTACGAGGGGCCTCGAGTGGAGCTTTGCAGATGCACAGAGCGATCCGCCGAGGACTTAGACAAGTGGGGGCTTTCTGGGCATATTTACAGAGAAAGATGGGAAAATTTTTCCATTTGAGTTCATCATCACACTTTTCGTGAAAGGAGGTCTCTATTTTAGGTAGGAGGTGATAATCATGATGCTGACCGCCCTTCAGTGAACTTCCTTAAAGTGTCGCTCATTTTGCAAAGTGCCTGAACACAGGAACTTCTTTAGTCCCTATAATAACCCAGCACAGCATTACCTCCACCCTGTTCAAGGACCTGTAGCTATGACATAGTGCAGCTGAGAGTTGAACTCGAGTCTGTCTGGCTTGGAAGCCCAAATTTTCTCCTGTAGGACACACAAGTTCCTGGAAAAGAATTCCTCACTTTTTCCACGGACTGGGCTACTGGTCAACAGTCTCCGTTTCCCAGCCAGATGTGGACAGATGCAAAACGAGGGGGCAGTGATGCCTTTTTTTGCTTGAACACCAGCTCGGTGGGGAGGTCTGAGTTGGCCAGAGCTCAGAGTCATCTGCTCTCTTCTCACTGCCCTTCGAGAAGCGAGCTGATGAGGGGAATGGATTTCCCTTTCAGCCTGACATCAAAAGGTTGCAGTCAGGGGCTCCCCGGGCCAGGATGCTGTTAGCAGGGGATATTAACCAAACACACCTCACCCCTGTGTTTGTCAGGGGTGGTTGTGTCTTTGACGCAGCCTCATTCCTTGGACTTAATTAAAACCCACTTCCCTCTTTTATTCAATTTATGAGGCCTAGCCGGCAGGATTAAGCGATTACAGACAAAGAGGCCCATTTGTGAAACACTCCTAAACTCAAGCTGTTACGCCGCTTACTTGTCCTCCATTAAATTAATAAGGAATGAATCGGCTGATCCATTATGAATAAAGCAGTGGGAGTCCCTGCCCCGGTTCATACTTCCCGCTCCCTCCTCGGAGAACATTTGTGGAAAATGATTATGTTCATATTCATTCAATTGGAATTCTCGAAAAGTGGAATGCATAAATTACTCTAAAGACACAGAGTTTATCTTAAACATTAACTACGAAGGGTGAATTAATAAGACTATTATAAAACCATTAGCATTCAGTGTATTTACCTACAACTGCAGTATACCTAAACCAAACTCAACCCACAATTGCCATTTGCGTTGGGTGATCAAGCTGGTTTATTTTAGCCCACAGTTCATTTAAACTCATAACACTCCCTTGAATATCCAATTTTTCTATTAGCTTCTTTTTTCAGGGGTTCTCTCAGTTGGAAATTGACTTCTGCTGTTTCCGGATTCAACTACAAATGTCCATCCAGCCATTATTACACCCAGATGTTTCCAAATATTGATTGTTTAACTCTACAAGATAGGAACCGTAAGGCTAACTTTAATCAGATGAGATGTAAGTTCTCACTTTGAGGCCCAGACAAGTCGATTATCTGAGTGTGGGGAGCACGATTGGGAGAGGAGGCATTCAAGGGTTTTTCGTCGACCACAAGCGCAGGCTGTTCTGAGAGGTAGTATGTAACATGGCTTTGCAGAAGTCAGGTCTCACTTTGATCCAGTGTTTTCCAACCTGGAAACTCTTGACATTTGGGCTGGATCCTTCCTTGTTGTGGGGCCGTCCTATGTGTTGTAGGATGTTTAGCAGCATCCCTGGGTCTACTCATCAAATAGCCTTACCTGCTCCCTCCCCGAAAGCTGTGACAACCAAAAATGTTTCCAAATATTGCCAAGTGTCTTCTGGGGGTGAGAGGTTAAAACAGCCCCTCGCTGAGAACCACTGCCTTAATCTATTACCAGGAGTAAAGAGTCACTTCGCCTCCTTTGAACTTGGTTTTCTTTTCATAAAATGAAAGAAGGTGGTCTCTGAAGGATTTTTTATAACCGTCCAAATACCGGTCATTGTGGAGTATAACCTGCTTGACGACTGTTGCTTCTCTGACCTCCATCTGGTGAGGACACAATAGCTTGGGAGGATGGACCGGTCCGTGCTCTAAAACCACTCTCCTCCATTCACCCAATCCTTTCTCCTGGTCACAGAATGATTTCCTATTCCAGCCATAAGTGGTAAAATGGAAGCCATCAGGAGAGAATTTCCACAGGCTCTAAATCTCCCTTCCTGACTGTATTTGCAATCATGCACTCTGCCTTCCGCCTGCCAGCGTAACTTGGAATTGAGTCTGCCCGATTCTGAATTTCGTATTGTCACCCAAACAGACTTTTGCAGGAGACGCTTCCAAGTGAGAGCAGAGGTGTTGCCTCTTGCTCACTCGAGATTCCAACACACACACACACACACACATACACACACATTGTCACAAATGTATGCCTCTTCTAATAGATTCCTGCTCTGGAAGTCCCACAGCTGTCAGGCGGGAGCTCAAATGCCCTAAATCCGGGCTATCACAGCTTTGGAATGGCGAGTTCTCTCCCTTTTGCAGCAACAAAAAGATGGATACTGGCAACACAATCACGTATGTCAATTCCCATTCCCACACACTGGGCTCTTCAGAATCAGGCAGATGTGGTTCCTAGTCAAGCTAACAGGAGGAAGGCGGAGAGCACGGGAGCAGACTCAGGTGTGCAAGTTGATTTAAAGCTCGTGGAAATTCTCCTCTGATGGCTTCTATTTTCCCACTCAATGCTGGACTCGGAATTTAGTCTGTAACTGGGGCTGCAGTCCTTGTTTTAGGTGCAGAAGCTGAGACCAAGAGAGAAATGAGGTAACTTGCTCAGGGACACACATCTAGTGAGAGGAGAGAAGAGACGTAAGCCTCCATTGCCTGAAACCCATGCTTTTTCACTACCTTTGCATGACTGCAGTGATCGTAACCTATCAATACCCAACTCTTCATTGCCAAGACTGAGCACTGAGAAATTAAATGCATTTAAAAGTCTTCTCTAAATCCAGAGTTTTGAGTTCCTGCACTGTCATTTTTTCTTTTAAATAGTGTAACATGCCGTTTTGCCATTGGCTGATTTTCCTCTTTCGTCTCTTTCTTTTCCTTTCCCTCCTCTGAGTCAACTGCCATTATGCCCTGCATCTCATCAGAGTTTTAAGAAGGGGCAAGTAAGCCAGGCGGATGGATAGGCAGCATCATGGATTATTCGCCACTGGCTAATTGGCAAAATGCAGTCCTTGGCATCATCTGCTACAGCAGGAACTGTCCACGTCAGCTGCATGTCCATGCAACAGAGACATTGCGATCAGACAGGGCAGGGTCCAACTCCAGCTGACATATTACCCGCATGCACTTGAGCAAGTTACTTAAAATCTCAGTCTCAGTTTTTCGTCTGTCTAAAAAATTCATAATCTGTGCCCCTCGGTGCTACAGTGAGGATAGAGTGAGCCTTCTTATTAAAGTGCCTGTTAAGTGGCCCTGGCACACCTTTTAAACATATAACTAATGCCGGGGAGGTGCTCTCCTCCACGAGGCCCCTAAACTCGTCATCCCAGCCCAGTGGGAAGGATTAATGCATTCTTTCTTGAAAGAACTTACATGTACATGTGGAATTGGCCAAAGTCTGGCTCTTTGGCCTGATTCCAAGCAAAACTAATCATCAGAAACTTCATGCAGATTTACGATGACTCTTTCCATAACAGGGTTAGGCCCAGGCTGCTGAGACAGAATTAAAAAGGGGCGGCTGCAAGCAGAGAGGGCTCAGGTCTTCACAAAGAAGCATTTCAAACAGGGCGCCTTGTGTGGAACCCTGACTCCAAGTTGGTTGTAAACTCATATCAAATGTTAAGACAGCCTAACACCTCTTTCCTAAGATTGTTGTGATGGGCCCTCACAACTGGGCCGTGGGCTTCCAGCTAACGTTAATAAAGAGAGGCACAGAGGAGCTTCTCAATATGGTGTGCTTAATCCAAGACAAAATTTAATGTTGCAATGGCGGGTTGATCTCAATTGAGCCAGATGTATGCATAGAAGTCTTTCTCATTGTGGGTGGACTGGAAATGACATGGAGCTCCGGGCCCCGGTCCCAGACCACATCTTGACACATACTGACAATGAGGTGGGTAATGGGCCATCTCTTTTCTCTGCTGGCCTGTTTTCCTTGTGTAACATGGCTGATTAGGGTCAGCAGGGAGATGCCAACTACAGGCAGCCTACAGAAATAGTTTTCTGCACACTGGCTACACACTCTTAAGAAACATTCAATTTCTTACCAAAACTAAAAAATTGGCAGAATTTACATATACAAAATGTGGATTGGGGGCCTGTCTTAGAAAATCGGGGGATTAAGCAACAAGACCTGTGTTCCAAAATGGTAGCAGCTGGATAGCGCTGATCAGTAATTGCCACAGTTTACTTGATCCTATGCTGGCTTTTCAGTTTGCCGCTGTCCCCACCACTCCCTGTTATGACATCTGATCTTAGTTATTTACTCACATATTTTCTGATTCCTCTGTTATAGATTGAAATCGCTCTATTGCAAAAACTCTTCTAGTTGAATAATTTAGGATTTTGAGGGTCAGTGTGATCTGGAATTATCTGAATGAAAATACTCTTGCTGGATAAATATTTTTAGAGAGAAAAATCCATTCTTCTTCTACTAGCAAACCTAACATGCTTTTGATTCAATTTATTCAGTGGCTCTATTTTGAAAGCCTACTATGTGAAAAGCATTTGCTGGTGTATACTGGAGATACAAGGATGAAGATAAATTGGTAGAAGAGGAGACAGGAAGTCAACAAGCAAACAGCCAAATTAATGTTAATGAAATTAACATCTGAGAAAATTCCAGTGTCATAGAAGAACAGAGTTTTATGAAAAAGAATGATTTAGGGGGAAGTTACTGTAGGTTGAGGGGTTGACATTTAAGCTGAGAATCAGAGATGTAGGAGGAGCCAGACAAAGGTCAGTGTGGGTGGACACCAGGGGGTGAGAGGGAGGGGAGTGGAGCAGGAGCTGGTGAGGTAGGCAGTGGCCAGATCAACAGAGCTTTGGAGGACCTGACTGAGAGCCCAGCTTGATTTTTCGAAGCTTCTGGAAAAAATAGACGGAGCCATTAATGGATGCCCACTTTGGCGTGGTTCAAGATTCTGTGCTCAGGGAACCCACGGAAACTTAAATATGCTCTCCTGACCCCTCCATCCAACGTTCAGACTTTCCCTCTGTGCCCTTCCCCCGTGTAGTTGGGGCCCCAGTGGGTTGATGTCATTACCGACATCCTTTATAGATGGAGGTTTCTTTTCTTACAGAGGTTATGATTGAACCCTTTGAGGAGAGAAAACTAGTACATACTCAAAACATTCTATGCACCAGAGGCTCTTCCACATAATTAAAAGAAAAAACCTCTGTGTTGAAGTATAACAGATATAAATTCACAGGTCATAAGTGTACAGGTTGATGGATTTCACAAACTGAACTCATGAACAGCACACGGAAAGAGGAACAGCACATCAAGAAAGAGGTTGCGGCTAACACTCCAGGTACATCCCTGGACCCCCTTCCAATAACCATCCCCTACTGCTGCCAAGGGTAACCACCCACCCGGAATCTAGCCCCTTAGATGAATTTTTGCCTGTTTTTGAACTTTGTATCAATAGGATCATATAGTATGCACTGGCTTCTCTTGCTCAGCATTTGATTTTGTGAGCTCCATCCACGTGGTTGCTTGAAGTGGTACTCGTTCATTTCCACGACTCTGAATTACTGCCTTAAGTGAACATAGTGTGCTGTATTGTTTCCACTGTAGATGGACGTTGGGGTCATTTCCAGTCTGGAGCGATTATGGATGGTGCTGCCGTGGACATTCTTGCACGTGTCTCTTCCTACACATGTGCATGCATTTCTGTCAGGTTTACACCTACAAGTCGTGTTCTGCTTTAGTGGGTCCTGCCAAGCAGTTTCCTATTTCTACTCTTTTACATACATTTATTCTTTGAGTTCTCACATCAACCTTTTGACATAAATGTTTCCTCCCCTTTTAACAGGTGAGAAATCAGGGGCCCAGAAAGGCGCTGACAGTTCCTCAAGGTCACAGAGCCAGTGAGCAGCAGAGTCAGGGTGTGAACTCGGTTTTGTCAGGCTCCAGTGTCCGCACGCTCCCCACCACACGGTGAGCCCCAGATGATCCATTAGCTCTGTGGCCCCACTCTAAGGCTGCCTCTCCATCCACCCTTTCCCGGCCCAGCCATGGGGAGGTCATTGTGTTGCTCTCTGCCTCCCTGGGTACCTTCTGGGTGTCCCCGTGGCCACTGTCATGGATAGCATTACAAGAGGTGAAGGGGCTGGCTCTGTGGTCAGACAGACCTGGTTTGAGTGTCAGCTCTGCCCCTCGGTTCACATGCACTTGGGACAAGATGTGTTTATCCACTGGGACAACGAGGGTAGTAATAATAGAGACCTCACAGGTGTGGTGTGAAGATTCACTGACGCGATGTAAGTGCAGTGCTTAAACAGAGTCTGGCACATAGGACAGGCGCTCAGCAAGAGAGACAGATGGATGGACAGAAGGATGGATAAACAGAGAGGGGCACAGACAATGATTAAGCACAACTTTTGCTACACGCGTATGTCTATATATGTATGTTTGTGCCTCATACATAGACGGTTATACCTATATCTACTCCCATTTATCACCTTTCACCTGAAAGGGCTCGATTAACCTGTCTTCTTTCCCGGGTCTGGCTCTCCTTCCCCAACACTGAAGAGATGTTAACAGACTCAGATTAAACAAACATATGTTGATCAACTGCTCTCTGCCAGGAAACTTCAGAACCTTTGTGCCCGTTAACTCCACTATTTTCATTGAGTAAACCTGAGGGATTTCATGCCCAATTTACAGGTAGGGGGAGTGAGGCTCAGAGAGGTAGAGTAACTTACTCAAGGCCACCAGCTTAGGAGCAGCAGCGACAAGACTCAGGATTGGTCTCATTCCCAGAGCAGCAGCTTTCTCTGATTCCCTGCATCATAGTGTTTCCTTGCTGAGTCTTTGGGCCTCTGCGATTCTTCTAGAGTTCTTCACATTCATGACTAAGGAGAGTTTCGCAGAGGGCTTGTCTGCGCTTGTGAGAAGTGGCTTAGAGCCAGAAATAAGGAAAGCTGAAGGGAGCTCAGGGCAAAGCCAGGAAGCCAGATGTGCTGTGGGCAGCTGTGGCACCACACAGCCACGTGTCCTTGGTGGGGGAGGCTTTGGACTCAGAGAGACCTGGTTGAGCTCCTGTCCCAACTACTTATGGTGGTGGGTTGAATAGTGGCCCCCAAATTTATGCCCACACAAACACTCAGAATGTGGCCAAATTTGGAAAGAGAGTCTTTGCAAAGGTAAATAATTAAAGATCTTGAGATGAAATCACCCTGAATTTAGGGTGGGCTCTAAATCCAATGACAAGCGTCCTTATAAGTAGAGGAGAGGACACAGAAACAGAGAGAAGAGTCCGTGTGAAGATGGAGGCAGAGAGCGGAGCGATGCAGCTACAGTCACGGAACACCAAGGACTGCCGGCCACTGCTGGACGCGAGGAGAAAGGCAGGAGGCGATTTCTCCTTCAGAGCCTGCCGCAGGAACCAACCCTGCCAACACCTTGATTTGGGACTTTTGGCTTTCTGAACTGTGAGAGAATACATTTCTATTGTTTTAAGCCATGAGATTGTGGTAATTTGTTAGGAGCTCCAGGAAACACTGACTATGTCTTTCCGGGGGAACCACTAACCTCTCTGACCTCAGGTTGCACATGTGGAAAATGGGTCTAATGCACGTGAACCACTGTGGAGTCCTGGAGATTGTAGATAAATCATGTAAAGAGCCTACACATATTGGGTGCTTAGTACTTTCCTGATGCTGCACCAGGGCATCTGGTTGTGAAAACTACAAGCCAATTTGTCCCTCCTGAGAGGACCCTCCCTGTGCCACTCTCCCTGGTGGTCAACGCCAGCCCTCTCGACTGAGCTCCCAAAGGCAAGGCCCATCAGCCGGGGTCCCGAGTTCTTCGGATTTTGCAGTGGCTTCTAGAATCAGCACACCCTGTTGCTTTTAGTTGCAAGCACGTATCGCCAAAGACGCGTATCCCCCTTAGAACCATAAAGGCTCTAATAGCAGTAACGGGGCAGCCGCGATCATGACCAAACGTGATTACATTCCACATAAAAATATAAAAGCTCATTTGAGCTGGGGCTCCCTCTGGGCCCATTGCCTGCACTTTTATTGAAAACCCCACATTCCTGACTCCACGAGTGCTGATGTAAGGGCGAGGGGAGGCTGAATCCCAAGGACCTTTGAAAAGCCCCAGCGGCCCCGGGGGGCTGGACTCAATTGAAACCCCTGTCTCCAAGTGTTCTGAGGCACGGAGCCTCACACTTTGTTGTCTGGGAGCTCCTATCTGCCCAGAGCTCTTCAAACCCACGGTTCCAGCCCTTCTTCCCGCTTTGCTTGCCCCCAGAATGTAGGAACTGCTCTATTCTGTTCCCTGCTCTATCCTCAAGCCAGCCTGGTTCAAGGGGCATGGATGAACTGACCTCAGAGGACACCCTTCTCTTCTCTACACCTGGCCCTCTCGCAGTTCTGCTTCATTCACCCCACCCGTCCATTCCAGTCTCACCTTTCAGCCACACCCCACAACCTGAGATCCAGCTGCTAACCTCTTTCAGCTCCCCCAGGAGCCACGCTGTTCACCTCCTGGCTTTCAGCCATGCTTGTCTCTCGCTGGGGACTCTTACCTGTTCTTTTTCACTAATTCCTACACATTCCTTAGGTGTCGGCTTGGACATCACTTGTTCCCCTAAATGTCTTTCTTGTGCCAGAGCTTAGCTTGGCTCTCCCTTCGCTGGTCACCTGTGCCTCCTGAATCACCCTGACCGGCCAGCATCCCATCACCGGGCCACCTCTGTGGACGTGTCTCTAGTCTCTAAGCACAGTAAGGTCTTGGACTATGTCTTCAGCCTTCTCTCCCAGGCCCTGGCAGAGGGTCTGGCTCGTGGTCATACTTGATGAGTATTGGTCGAATGAATTGACAAATTGCTGAGAGAAGGACACATCTTCCTCAGAGTACACACAAAAGGGAGAGAATCAGAGAGGAGGGGAGCAGACCGCTTTGTCCATGGGATGCCGGGTGCCACGAAAAGTGGTTTTGCAAGTATTGTCTCCTTCGATCCCTAAGCCAACCATGTGAGAAAACTGAAATATTCTCTCCTTCCTTCCTTCTCTTTCACATGTGAAGAAAAGTGGTCAGAGAGGTTGACTTGGCCAGAGTCCCTTGCATAGTAAGTGGGCGGGGCCAGGATTTTAATCTAGATGTGTTCAACTCTAAATGCAAATTCACAGCAAGGTCAGGATATGAGACGCTAAGGAGCAAAATTCTAAGAAATATTTCTCGAGAGTGTGACTGTTGAAGAAGCCCTGAACCAGGAGCCCAGGCGTGCGTTCTGCCACCAGCAGCTTGGCAGGCCTGAGACAGATCAGTTCCCCGCTCTAGGCCTCAGCTTCCTCATCTGAAATGAAGGGCAGGAGACATTTGGGCATTGGATTAGGTGATTTCAATGTCCATGCAGCTCCAAAATATTGTGGAATTATGCACAATTTATTAAAAACACATATTTTGAAATTCAGTAATTGAGGCAACAGCTGTTGGCATGACATTTTTGCTCTATGCCTTAAAAGTAGACTATACAGGAATGTGTGTGTGTGTTCATGTGCACACGAGCCCCTGAGTTGCACAATGACAACTGTGGCTCATGGCCACCTTTTAAAGAGTGCTGTCCCCACTTGAAATCCTCAGGGAAAAAGTAAACAAGTTGCTGATAGTGCTGCTCTGGAGTCAGACCAAATAGTATGTGTACTGTCAAGTGCTTGTCTTGTTTTTTTTTTTTGGCTGAGGAAGATTTGCCCCAAGTTAACATCTTTGACAGTCTTCCTCTATTTTGTCTGTGGGTCGCCACCATAGCATGGCTGCCGACAAGTGATGTAGGTCCGTGCCTGGGAACTGAACCCGGGCCACTGAAGCAGAGTGTGCCACACTTAACCTCTAGGCCACAAGGCTTGCCCCAATGTACTTGTCTTGGTGTACCTGGAATTCTGTTCAAGGAGCATCTCTTATCTAATTCAAGGAGACAACATGAAAAGCTCTGTCACGAGGGGCAGGAGACGATGCTGAACCAGGTCAGAGGAGTGGGGACAAAAAGGCAGGTGAGAATCAGGACAGACATGTTGACAATATCTAACAAAGAAGGGGGGCTAGTTGGCATCAGTAGTCCCATCTCTGTTTGTACTTCATGTCACACAAGTGGCAATTGTAGTTTCCAAAAATATGTAGGCAAAATAGATGCTTAGTAAGCTGGTCATGGTTTTATGGCAACGTAACCACATCTTTTATGGCAACGTAACTATATCTTTGTGATAGAGGAATTACATCATTTGTTCATTCATTCAGCACCCACACACACTCACATTCATACCCACACACACACTATCCAACAATTCACCAGATACCGTACTTGGCAATGATGAGCAGTCCTTGCTATCATGCAGCATACAATCTAGTTGAGGAGTTTGGTAGGCAGAATGATGTCCCCACCCCAGATGTCCTAATCCTCAGAACCTACATGTATGCTACCTTACGTGGCAAAAGGGACTTTTAGATGTGAAGGATCTTAAAGTGAGGAGATTATCCTGGATTATTTATCCAGGTGGGCCCAGTGTAATCACAAGGGTCTTTAATGTGGAGGAGGAAGGCAGAAGAGGCAGGAGGCTTTGAAGACGGAGGGCGGGGCCACCAGCCAAGGAACGTAGGCAGCCTCTAGAAAGAAATGCAGTTCTGCCGACACCTTGACTTTAGTCCAATGAGACTGATTTTGGATTTCCAACCTCCAGAACTGTAGAGAATCAGTGCATGTGATTTAAACCTCTAAGTTTGTGATAACTTGTTAAGCAGCAAGTGGAGATAACACTTTAATCAGGAAATCAGAGGATTAAACATATAAATGCACCATGTGGGGAATGACAGGAAGGGGAAGAACAGAGTGATCGGGGAAGGTCTGGTAGAGGTCCTGAAGGCTATTGCCTGGGACAGCTTCCCTGGGCTTCCATGAAGGAGAAGGACATTCGCACCTGGGGGAAGGTGCAGGTAGGGAGAAAATTCCACCTATCTTCTCTGTGTGAGGGCCTCAAACGGGGAAGCATTATGACACAGAGAAGGAGTGAAGGAAGACCAGAGGGCCTGGTGCACAGGCTATGAGGAGAAAGTGATGCAAACTCAGCCTAGACAATGTCTACGGGAGCTGGACCATGCAGAGCCTTCATAATCTGAGTTAGGGATTCAGATTCTTGACCCAAGAGAAGTGGGAATATTTAGAATGGTATTAAGGTGCACTGAGATTTGGTCAGATTTATACTTTAAAATTGTGCTGTCCAGGGGGTGACCTAGTGGCGTGGTGGTTAAGTTCATGTGCTCTGCTTCCATGACCCAGGGTTTGCAGGTTCGGATCCCAGGCACGGGCCTACACACCACTCATCAGGCCATCCTGGGGCAGTGTCCCATGCACAAAACAGAGGAAGACTGGCATGGAATTGTCTGAGGGCTAATCTTTCTCAGCAAACAAAGAGGAAGAATGGCAACAGATGTTAGCTCAAGGGCAATCTTCCTCACCAAAAAACCGCCCCAAAACGAAAAAAACTGCTCTATCCAATTCAGTAGCCACATGCTAGGTGTAGCCATGTAAATTTCAATTAATAAAATTGAAAAAGTTTTAAAATTCAGCTTCTTAGTATACTAGCCACATTTTAAGTGCTCAGTAGCCACATGTGGCTAGTAGCAACCACACAGGATAGCATAGATATAGGACATTTCCAGCATAGAAGGTTCTGTTGGACAGCACTGCTTTAAAAGAAACACCAGCTGCAGAGAGGAGCATGAACTGGGCAGGGAGATAAGATTGGATGTGGGAGGGTGGGTAGGAAGAAACTTCCCAAAATTCCTGGTGGGATTTGTTGGGGGTTCAACCGAAGAAGGTGGCGGTGGAAATGGACATGAGTGGGTAGATTTGAAATCTATGTAGGCGGTAACCATGGACTTTGGTGCTCAGATAGTGGGAAGTCTCTGCCTCACTTTGACCCTTCCTTAGAAGTATTATCTAAATGAGTTGCTTAAATTTTGGAACCTCAGTTTCCTCACCTGTGGGCGGGAATAATACCTACTTTGAAAGGGACAATGTAGCATCAAATCCCTGGTGTAGTGGGTCTTCAATAAAGAGTACATCTTCTGCTCTACAAATCTCCAACTTAAAATGGTCTTTTGGAAAGTGTTAAAGATCTAGCTGGAGTCACTGTGGAATTATAAACACCTCCTGACCAGGGAGCTCTCTCTCTCCTGAGTAGAGTCCCACTCAGCTGGACAAACCCTTAGTCTAGAGCTGCCCTTAGGTGTGAAGGTCATGGGGAAAGGTACAGAGGAAAAGAGCCATCTGCAGAAAATGAGCAATTCTGTTCCCACCATGACGGCAGGGCGCCCAAATGGAGCTATTTTGTAGTCGGAATACCATGTAGGACCACACTAGGAGAGCAAGCTTAGGGGAGGCAAGGAGGAGAAAGTGCCATCCGTGTAGAGACGATAATTGAATCCATGGGAGGTCGACTGGGGCTCATTTCACACAGAACCGCACAACAGCGCATGGCTCGCTCAAAGACAATACAGGCCCTCAAACAGAAGCGCTAAGGGGAGTGCATTTCTCTATTAAGGGCACAACGTACTCTAAGTGAGACACATTGTTATGCCTCTTCTTCCCAGCCACAGCCTGGAAATAGCCATAAAAGAAATGAAGTATATTTGCCTTGTTAACACAGTTTGTATTACATATTCATAAACCATTTTGTGAAACTGCAAGGGAAAGATTCAATTGTCTTGGAAGCTGATAATGGCCAAACAGCCATAGAGAAAGCAGGCAGCATGTTATGGAATTAGCTGCACAATGAATGAAATGCAATGCCTATAATAAACCCATTCAGATATAAATTATGGCCGAGTAGATGCAATGTTTGTTAAGCAATAAAACTTGCTACCCTACATGGGAAATTGAATGAGATTTATCATAAAATATGGCGGAGAGTGCGCTAAGAATCTGGCTCCCCAAACTGGGCTTAATCAAAACAATCTAGGGAGCGGGCTTCCAGGAACAGGAAACCAAAAGAAAATGATAGCAGTGGATCCAAAGGGCATTTAGACATTGTGACCCCAAATACCCTTGGTCTCAGCAATTCCACCAAGGATATTTGCATTTGGGAAAAAAAAGTCTGCTTTGATTTTCCTTTGAGAATTATCAAAATGCCTTGAGCTCTGGGAGTACAAAATTTGACCAATAATTGGCTTCCTGGCTGGCCAGGGCAATAATTGAATTTGGGGACAGGGAATTTGTCCAAGTGACACTGGGCTCTTGGTTTCCCTTGGAAATGGTTGAGCTGTTGATCCCCAGGGAGGTAGCTGGCTCTCAGACCACCCTGTTCGATGTTTTTCTGCGTCCTTAAGGGACGTGTGGCTCATTTTCTCAGAAGACCTCCCTTGAATCTTCCACGCACACCGCTAAATGAATATGAGGGCGTGTTGTATATTATCTCCTGGAGCGGGAGCTCAGACTCCACTTTCTGGGAAAAATAAAGTGAAACCAAATAAAATAAAACAAGAATTAACCCAGCATGATGCAGCCTTTCTGGTATTGTTACTTCAAAATAACTGCAAATATTTTATGGTTTTACAAGTTGAAGTCAATGTTTTCAGTGTATTGAGAACAATGAAAAATACCTTAGGAATGTATTATAGTCCCAGAGTTGGATTAAGAGGGTTTGGAAGCCAAAAAGAATTTTCTGCTTGCTAATAACATTACCTTGCAATCTAATGAAGTAATCTCCCGAAAGCCAAGTTTATGGCATAAGCCGATTTCCCATTTGCTGTTAAAAAGAAAACAAACAAATGTCCTCTTTGGTCAGCTCGTCATTCAGTCCATATACTAAAAACTGTGCTTCAGATAGCAAATTATGCTCCTTAAATGGGTTGAGTAGGAGGTTTTAGAAGTACAGATTGTTACTAACCTTCGGTGAAGTAACCAGATTACCTGAATGGCACAACAAGCTTCAACATGCTCCCAAGAAGCTTTATAAAGCACATATTTTGCAGTTGTTACCGGCGACTTTACCTGCACCTTACTCAGTGTGTCCTCACAGTGGGTGTGTATAAATATAAATATATACACGGGAATATACACATACATATGTGTGTGTATATATATAAATAAGAAATGCATCAACAAGAAAAACTAGGTATTAACAAAAAGATGGGAAAAATCTATTAGATTCTAAAAAATTGATAACAAATCTTTCCTTCCCTCTCCTCGTCAAAACCCATTCTCCATACTCCTTCCTCCAACTCAGACTGTGCCAAGCATCTGGAAAAGTAATCAGATAACAGGGTACTGAAATAAAACAACGATAAAACTGCTCCTCAATATCTTATCTAGGAGCGTAATGCCAACAGCCTGCATTTGTATGGCGATTCATTTTTCCCTTGCTGTCATCTCATTCACTTCTCACAGAAATCTCTGCAGAGCAGGACTATTCCATCGCCATTTTACAGGTTAAGGAATTGAGGAAGACTGTCTGTTAATTAAAAAAATAGACATCTGAATTTAAGATGATGAAACAGAGGTCTGTTTGTGCTATATAACAAGAAGTCTGGTGGGAAGCCTTTAAGAGTAGAATGTGCCAACAAATACCTAGACCCTTCCTCTCTCTCCTCACCATCATTCTGCAGTCTTTCCAGAATGATAAAGGATGAAAGGCAAAAGGTAGATAGCCACACCCCCAGGGAGTGTCCTCTTGTGTCTCCCAAAATGAAGCTCCCCCAGAAGCCCCATTCTGCAGACTTTTCTACTTTCATTTCATTGATCAGAACTGTTACTTGCCACCCCTAAGTGGGAAGTGTCCAGAGAGGGGAGGCTGTGGAAAGAGGTCAGGCGAGCCAACCAGCAGCACCAGACAAATTCAGAAATGTAGAATGATTTGCACAAATTTGTATCTTTTACTGGTCAATGAAGGAATAGGGACGCATGGACTCGGCTTTCAAAGCTGGTGGTTCTTTTCACCTCACCTAGCTATCTGAGTTATTAAAGCAAGACTTCCCTTTCTTTTGGCTCCCAATTATACCTCTCAATCATAACCTTTGTTAAAGCAAAGATGTTTCAGAAGTTAGGTAATATTACGCATGAATTAAATGTAAACATGAGTTCGCCCACTTGACACCTTCTATATGATGGAGATTATGTTGAACTGGATGTGAACTGGACAGAACGACACACTGAAGACTTCCAAATTCTGGTTTATGATTCTGAATTTGTTTAACTAATATGGATAATCTAGCATAATTTCTGAACCATTTGGCTTTATGTGAAGACTCGGCGAGGTAGGAGTTAGGCTGAGATTTAAATCCTTATAAGCACTAAGGGCTCTACTTCCAGTTGAAAACTCTAATGCATATTATAGTCCTCACTGAAATGAGCATTACATAGTTTTCATTCTAATGTGCGTTATAGATTTGTTAACCAGGATCATAGTGATTTTGTAACTAGGGTATTGGCCATTTTCCCTCCTAGAGGATGATCAGAGTTTGAGCTGAGAGTTTCAAGAGAAACTCCAAGAGAAAGAAGACAAAAATCCAAGAGAAAGAAAGAATATACTTCCCTTTAAAAACTTCTTCCATTGTCTTGGTTGGTCCAGCCAACCATCATCTTGACTATGGGCACAGCTCATTTAGTATGGATGACATTCAGTTTCCATGATTCGCTGTGGCCATAATCCACAGCACAAAGTCTTCTACGCACCATGCATGCGGGAGGGAAAGAGAGAAAGGAGCTGAAAAAGATAAAACACTCTATATGCTACACTCACCTATAACGCAACACTAGCCTCTAAGACAATCTTCAGGGAAATGCAGGAACCAAATCTTACATCCCATACTTGCATCACCAACCCTTAGTCCAAAGCACGGGGTCTCTGTTTAACAGGGTTTGGCTGGGGTAGAAACTTTCTCAAAGTTTCAGTTATCTATTGTGGTGCAGTAAACCATGCTAAAATTTAGTGACTTAGAACAACAACCATGCACTGGCTCAGGGTTCTGCAATTTCAGCAAAGTTGGGTGGGCATAGCTTGTCTGTTCCAGGTGATGTTGCTGTTGTGTGAGTCATGCATCTGGGAACACCACTGGGGGGGATGGGATGGTTGGAGGTGGCTGGTCCTCTCTGTCTGCACATAGTCCTCACTCAGGAATCTTCAGTGATTCTCTTTCAGAAGTCTAGTCTGAGCTTTTTTACGTGGCAATAGGATCCCAAGAAAATGAATGTAGAAACTTTCAGGCCTCTTAAGGACTAGATTCCAGAATTCGAATATCACTCTGCCTTATTGCACTGGTCATAGCAAGACACAGGCCAGCCCAGATTCCAGGGGAGGAGAAACATACTCCAACTCTTGATGCAAACAGTGGCACATGCTCATGGGGATGGGAGTAATCCTTGGTGGCCATCTTTGCAGACAACCTGCACACCTAGCATCAACTCTCTCTGAAGACTTAATTGATTCCCTCAAGCAGTCGTCTTTGCTCTCCCAGGAACCTGTGCATCCCTCAGATGGAGCAGAAGTACAGTGGGGAGAGTTTCAGAGCAAGGATTTCAAGTTGGATTTCTGGATGCTAAGCCTGGCTCTCCCACTTGCTCATTGTCAACTCCTGGTTGACTTACTGACTGTCTTTGGGTTTTAGTGTTCCAGTCAGTAAAATGAAGGTAATAGTCATGCTCTCCTCATAGGCTATTTGAAGACTTCTAAGAGTTAATCCATGTAAACCCTTTAGGGCGGTGCCTGGGCTCAATAACATTGATTCACACCTGCCTCCTCCTCTATTCTATGAGTTTCTGAGGGCAGGACTGGCTTCGTCTTCATCTTTGTGCTCCCGGAACTCCATAAAGATTGGTAGATGTTCATTGAATATGTGATAAATGAATAGTAAACCAGGGCTATCATTTTCTTTAATTATATCCATCTGAAGGAAAATATTTATTATCAAAAATGTGTAGATTGGGAAGCATATGTCATGTGTGCCAGAGGCATTAGCATACTTGTTCATTTACTTATTTGGCAAATATTATTGTGCACTATTATGAGCTAGAAAGTAAAGTCCATTAGGTTCTGGAGATAACGTAGTGAATAAGCCATGCGCAATTCCTGCCCTCAGAGTAGTTATATACTAGAAAGAAGAGACAATAAGCAAACGTAAACACAAAAGATCATATTAGCTAGTCCACATGTTTTGAAGAACACAGCTATGAGATAAAGTGATTGAACTAGGAACGGGATGAGATGCAGCTTTGGGATGGTGACACAGGTTTGGGTTGGTGAAGCTCCGACTTTTCTGAAAAGTTGGAATTTCAGCAGAGATCTCAAGAAGAAAAAGTCAATCATTGGAGATATGTTCTGGGAAGAGAGGAGACAGAATAAAGACTTGTGATGGAAATGAGTGTGGGGGGTTAAAAAACATGAGGAAGCCCCAGATGCCTGGATCTTGCTGAGCCAAGGGGAGAAAGGTAGGCGGGGTCTAAATGATGCAGCATTTTTGATTCAAATTTTGCTCTACGTGCAGTGGAATACCATCGAGGGGATTCAAACCTGAAAGGTGGAAATAAGCTTCCCTTCCCTGTAGTTCATTCTTGGGTATTTTGTTACTGGCAGCCACGCAACACAACCATCATACTACGTACTCAGAAGTTGGGAAATCCTGGTCTTTTGAGGTACGTGTGTGTGAGAGTACGTAGTAGGGATGGTGATCTAGGGTTGGTAGAGAGGGTCCTCTTCCATCAACATTGGGAAGACATTGATTTCCCTGAGAAAAATCCAGATGGTCCAGATTCTTTTTGTACCAAGAATGAAGCGATGATGATGTATGACAATGGCAGCTGCTCATTTCACTTTCACTATGTGCCAGGCACAGTTAAGTGCTTTACAAACATCATCACGTCTGATTCTCACAGAAACGCAAGAGATCGCTGCCACTGGCATCTGGGTTTTACAGATGAACACGCTGACATCTACGAGGTGAAGTGCCCACCCAAGGTTAACCCGCTGGGGATTTGAGTCCTAATCTCTGGACCTTCTCCTCCCAGCACATTTCAAAGTTCTGCTCATCTGCACCTCCTCCCAAGAGGCCTCCCCAGACGGTGCAGATAGATGGGGAATGAAACTCGATGATCAGTTACAAGATGTTCTCTAGAACTTGCGGAAATCATAGGGTGGGAGCGCTGCACTGGTTTCGCAACAATGCTCCTAATGAGCAATTTAGCGATGAGCGGTGCACATGTGTGGGGGAGTGTGCGGCACAGCCTGCCTTTGGCACACATTTGTATCATTGTTTGGTGTCTGCATACAACTTGAGATTCCCAAAATGTTACCCAAAGAAGGCGATGAATGGCATTTCTCTGATTTTATAGATTCGGGGCTGAGGCAAGCTAAATGTTGGCCTCAAGTCACACAGCAAGATGATGGAAGCCTCAGAGGCCCAGAGAGAGAAGCCATATTCCACGTCCTTCCGTGTAAATGTTAAGTGATTTGGCCTTCTACTGAAGTCAATATTTCCAGGAAAGGTTTGCTGGGTCATTGTACATCAATTATCTCTTTAGTTTATTCAACAAACATTAAACAGGGCTCAGGCACTCTGTCAGATAAGGTGAGTGCTGGGACGAGTAAGATATGGCCCTGTCCTTGAAAAATTGTCAACTGTTTCTACTTGGATATCTGCCCTCCTTCAACCTCAGCGTGTCCCAGCCCAACCCAATCCAGAAGTAAATAAGGATGCAGGCTCTGATATAAGTCTGCCCGGGTTCAAATCCTGTCTCTGCGTGACCTTGGGCTGGGGCTTAAATTTTCTGCCCCTCAGTGTCCTCATCTATAAAGATGTGAAATTAATAGTTCATAATAGTAAATAAATAAGAGAACTGTTGTGTAAATAAATGACACAATGCAGCCTTTTTTCAAGTCCCTTAATGATATGCATCAGCTGGGATGCTTGTGGAAAACACAGCTTCTCAAGGCCCTCCCTTGGAAATTCTGAAGCAGTGGCTTTGGAGTCCAAGAGTTTGTTTTTGTTGTTGTTGTTTTGTCTTAAAATGATATTCCAGTTGATGGCTATTATCTGGATAATCTGGGAAACATTGATATAATGCATGGAGTGCAAGGGTTCTCAACCATGGTTTCACGTTGCAGTTACTTAGGGAGCTTTAAAAATACAGATGTCTGGGTCCCACTCAAGAATCTGTTTTAATAGTTGGGGTGCGGGCTGGGATGTTTAAAGTTTCCCCAAGTGATCAAGTGATTCTAATGTGCAGCCAAGGTTGGGAACACCTGCTATAAAGCATTGAGCACAGTGTCTTCCACAAAGTAGTGTGCAATAAATCCACCATCATCTTTATCATCCTTTTTGTCTTCCCCAAAGGAAATGAGAAACACAATTAGGAAGAAAATTAAGAATATCAACTTGTGCATAAGAGTGAAAAGAGGCATTCTGAACTCCTATAACACTTAATATTTCACATAGCACTGAGACTCTCTCATGGTCTCCAAACCTTAAATTTTTTTTTTTTTTTTTTTTTGGCTGAGGAAGATTAGCCCTGAGCTAACATCTGTGCCAGTCTTTCTCTACTTTATATGTGGGATGCCACCACAACATGGCTGACTAGTGCAGGTCCATGCCTGGGATCTGAACCAGAGAACCCAGGCCACCAAAGCAGAGCATGCTGAACTTAATAACTATGCCACTGGGCCCATCCTGAAAGATTAAACATTTTGATTTTTCCCCTGTTTCACTGTAAGCTCTATCTGGAGCAAGATAATGTTTTTTATTTTGTTTTATATTTCCAGAAAGATTTACCCAATCCTTTGTATGTATAGTAGGTACTAAACAACTATTTATCAAATAAATAAGATAAACGTGTTAGTGGAGGAATAGCAGAGACAAAATACTGCAGGAATGGTGAGGAAGGCAAGAATTTCAGCCTGTTGGCGAATATACGAGTTAACGTTGAATGGTTTGAATGTCTTGGAGTGGAGACGGAAAGGGCATTTCTGCTGGGAGAAAAGGCTTGAGCAAAGTTGGGGAGGAGAAGATGTCAAAAGTACGTACAAGGAGAAAGGAATACTCAGGTTGGGATGGAGGAAATATCACAGGGAGACCTAAGCTAAGAGGTCAGGTGGAAGAAGATGCTAGAGGGTTAATGGTAACAGCTCCTCCTTACATAATGAGGAAACTGAGGCACAGAGAAGTTGAGTCACTTTCCCCAGGCATACAACGGTGGATCTGGAATTTGAAGCTTGGCTCAGGCAGCTCCTACACTCCAAGCTGCTACACCCTACTGTCTCCCAGTGTCCTGAACAGTAGAGCGATAATGAAGACTTCCTAAACAGAAGCATGACGGCCTCAGACAGATTTTGTAAAACAGCCATCTTGGCAGCTCTGAGGACCAAATGCAGAGGGGCGAAACCAGAGACCAGCAGATCAGTTCTTTGCAAAGTCTTTCCTTCTCAAATAGGGTGAGTGACATACATACTTATAACAAACAGACAAACAAATAAACAAAACCAGCACTGGGGTCAGCACACAAAGTGCAGAAATGCATGTCATGCATTCTCGTCTCCTGGATGGAGGTGGGCCCCATGTTTGGATCTCAGTGCTCTGGTAGCAAAGACAAAAAAGAGCACATGATTCACTGAGGTAATGAAAGGAAAACAGAATGGTCACTCAGGAGACGTCCAGCCCTTGCAGTTACTGAAACCAGAGAGCAAACCCCTCTGTGGTTCTTAAAGTGAGGACCCCAGGCAAATGCTAAATTTTGCTCTCAACAGTGAAAACAGCAGAGTCCTTAGTATGGCTTCCTGACTGGTCCTTAACAAAAGAGATCTTGCCAGTGGGTAATGCTCTAACTTAACCCTACAATGTCTTCATTTAGGATTTGGACACTCTAACTTAATATTTTCATAGCATTTTCATTGATTATTATATCCACTCCCTGTGCCACCTCCCAAAAGCAATGGTTGCCTTTTTTTAAGCCAACTAAATGATTGATCAGTTCCTACTATATCCCACTTTATTTCCAGTGCTGAAAATATAAGGCTGGACTTTTAAATATGTATATTGTAATTTCTTGCTGTCAAATCTCGATCATTTATAATGAAATGTCAATAGCTGTGGTGGTATATGAATGGGAATCTTCCTAATGATATATTAAACAGGACAGAAGCACCCAGCCTTGCTCCCTTGATGCTTTTATGCTGTTTGTAAAACTCTTTGTACCCTGTTTGTATAGAATGATACGTTCTCGTATTTAAAGTTGCCTAAAGCGTACGTAGCCACTAACCCTTTTCCTTCCCCTTCCCACCACTTCCCAGTCACAAGATATTGCAAAATCAGATTGAACGTGGCTCCTCACACTCCAAACATCACCTCCATCATCACTGCAGGAAAGCAGCCTCTGGGAGGCAGAAATGGAAGGGGAGGTAATAAGTGAACAGTGATTCAGCGCCTGCTTTGCGTGTGGCGCTTTGCACATTACCTGTCTGGACTAGACAACCACACTCAGGGCCGTGCATTAGTCTACGACTTAACATGGAGGGGAAGTGAAGCTTACAGAAACCAAGCAACGTGTCTAGGTTTACACAGCTAGTAAGCGTCAGAGAAAATCTCTACCTCAAATCTGATTTCAATATCCAAGCTCTGCCTGTGGTAATATCCATCTCCAAGGATAAACCTGAAAACATAGGTGCAGCAGGTTCAATTCCAGGCAAAACGATGCACACACACTCCATCCTGTCTCTCCCACTGAGTGAAGCTATAAAAGCTCAGTGGAATGCGTGGAGAAGCTGTTTGAAGACTCTGAAAGTAGCCGTAGTAAGCAGATTGGGGGAGAAGAGCAGAATTCAAAGCACCACTGGACCTGTGCTGAGTTTAGCACATGTTTATCTTCCTCTGCCCCACAGCCTGGACTCAACATAGCTCAAAACACAAAGTGTGTATCAACGTGTACAGAGAGAGTTTCCAAAGAAGCCATCTAGTCTGGCTTGAGGAGCAGGAAAGGGGACTCCCAAAGCTCAGATAGAGTGGGGACATCCTCTATTTTGAAAAATATCTTTATTCTCTTGAGCCCCAGTGGCCAGGTAATCATTGCGTGGTGGTGACACTGCAGTGTCAATGATGGAACTACAGCTATTCAATCTACTAAAACTCAGAGGGAGATGAACCTTCCTCTCTAATTGGCCCCAAGATGGTGTGGAGTATCCTCATTGATTTTTCCCCTCCTGTCTTCCCAGCACTTGGCTGCGGATGCACGGGCAGTTGTGGGAAAGCTCCAGCAGAGCGGGGAAGCAAAAGCCCTAGCTTTCTGGTGGGGCGACCAAAAGAGGGAGACTTGGGAAAGTGGAATGTATCAGGGAGACTATGGAGAGAGAGGAGCTCGGCAAAGTAAATCCATTACATTGTGTAAGAACTCCTGAAATCAGTCCTACACTGAGCATGTGTGTTTCTGATCCCAAAGAACATACCAAGGACTTTGAGAGCTGAACTAAGAGAGAACCACCACCCAGGTCCCAGGCAATCCTCTGGGTGGGACACGTGCAAGACAAACCCAAATAGCACTTCAAAGGCTTTCAGAATGGGACTGAAGTCAAAACCACAACCTACAAAAGTCTGGGGAGAATTTGCAGCCTGATCCAACAGGATTGATCACCTGGTAAAACAGGTGTCAACATTCTCCATAGGATTTAAACAAGATCCAGTGTCTCCTGGATGTGATATGCAAAACGTCCAGGATACAATCTAACATTACCCGGCATACAAAGAACCAGGAAAGCATAACTTGTGTGGGAAAAGATAATCAATAGAATATCAATGACAAATTGACACAGATATTGGAATTATTGGATAAAGACTTTAAAATAGCTATTATTAAATTGATCCAAGAAGTAAGAGCCTACACTTTTGAAACAAATGGAATGATAGGATATTTCACCAAATAAATAGAAGACATATAAAAAATGGAAATTTTATTAATATAAATACATTAACCTAAAATTAATAAAACACCTCCCTGAATGTACTCTGTTATAGAGAATAGAGATTAAAAGAGGAAAGAGTTATAAGGTGAATCTGCTGAGAGATCAATAGAAATTATCCAACCTGAACAATGGATAGAAAAAGATTGAAAAAATTCAAAAGAGCCCCAGGGACCCTGAAATAAGACCAAAGGTTCAACATCTGCATTATAGGAATCTCAGAGGAGAGGAAAAATAGTGTGCTACAGAAAAAATATTTGAAGATGTAATAGCTGAAAACTTCCCAAACTTGGGAAAAGTCATAAATTTACAGATTCATGAATCTCAATGTATCCCAAATAGAATAAACCAAATGAAATACCCTCAGATATATTATAATCAAGCTATTTCAATCTAAAGATAAAGAAATCACTCTTGAAAATAGCCAGAGTAAAGCAGCACATCACTTATAGGGGAATAATAATTAGAATGAATGGTTTTCTTCTCAAAAATCATGGAGGCCAGAGGAATGGAAGGATACTTTTACAAGGTTGAAAGAAAAGATCTGCCATCCCAGAATTGTACAGCTAGTGAAAATATCCATCAGGAACACAGGTGAAATAAAGACACCTACGGGAACCAAGCATCCCGATTTGCCCAGGACCCAAGGGCTTCTCAGGATGGAGGCTCTTAGTGCTCAAACCAGGCAAACTGGGACAGTTAGTCACCTTAATATTTTCAGATGAAAGGAAATTAAGAGCATTTGTTACCATTAAACCTGCTCTAAAAGAATTGCTAAAGGAAGTACTTTAGACAGAGGGAGGTGATACCAGGTGTAAACCTGGAACATCAGAAATGAAGGAAGAGAAATGGAAATGGTAAATATCTGGGTAAATAAAATGGTGAATTCTTCCCCCTTGGAGTGATTTAAATGTGCTGAAAGGTTGAAAGCAAAACAGCGACACTGATCAAATTTTCAGTCTATACATACCATCTAGTATCATACTTAATGATGAAACAGTGAGTGTTCCCTGCTAAGACTGGAATAAGGAAAAGGGATCTACTCTTTGCACTCCCATTCAACATTTTTGTGGGAGTCCTAGCATGTGTAATAAGGCAAGCAAAGGAAATAAAATTCATACAGATTGGAAAGGAAGAAATAAAACTGTCCCCATCCACAGAAGTTACGGTTGAATTTTAGAAAATCCCAATGGATCTAAAAACAGCAATAAGACAAACTCTTAGTACTAATAAATCCGTTAAGGAAAATTGCAGAATACAAAGTTAACACACAGAAATCAATTGTATTTCTATATATTGGCAATGAAGACTTGAAACTAAAATTTAAAGCACAAACCAACAAAAATAATAGCATCTACAATAACTCCAAAGGTGAAATACTTAGATGTAAATCTAAAAGTCATGGACGGGATCTACGTGCTGAAAACGACAAAATGCTTATATAAGAAATAAAGGAAAAACTAAATCAATGGAGACATACGTCGTGCTCATGGATTGGAAGATTCAACACTGCAAAATGTTAGTTCTCCCCAAATTGACCTGTAGATTTGATGCACTTCTAATCAACATCCAGCAGAAATTTTTCGTAATGTAGACAAACATTCTAAAATCTTTATGGAAAGGAAACGGAACTGGAGTAAGTGAAACAATTTTGTAAAAGAAAGGTGAAGTTGGAGAACTAATTTTACCCAACTGTATAAATCTACAGTAATCAAGAGATAAGGTGCTAGTTAAAGGAGAGGCATATAGACCAAATGGAATAAAATAGAGACTTCAGAAATAAACCCACACAAATATGGAAAATTGAGTTTTGAGAAAGTCAGAAAAGTAACTCAATGGAGGAAAGATATCCTTTATAACAAGTAGTGTTGGAAAATTAGATATTTATATATAAAAAAGAACTTTAACCTAAACTTCACACCGTATACAAAAATTAACTCAAACTATATAATAGATCTCAAAGTAAAATATTTCTTTTAGACGAAAACATAGGAGAAAATATTTTTCACCGGTGGTTAAGTAAAGAGTTCTTAGACATGATACCAAAAGCACAATTCATTAAAGAAAAAAAATGTATAATTCGACTTCATAAAAATTAAAAATGTTTTCTCTGTGGAAGACGCTGCTAAAAGAATAAAAAGATAAGCTACAGACTAGGAAAAAATATTTGCAAATCACACACCCAACAAAGGACTTACATCCAGAATATATAAAGAACACTCAAAACTCAATAGTAAGTAAGCAAATAACCTAATTTTTGAAAAAAGGGCAAAACGCTTGAACAGATATTTCACCAAACAGAAGGAAAATTAGCACATGAAAAGATCTTCAATCATTAGCAATTAATTAAATGCAAATTAAAACCATGATAAGATGCCACTACACACTTATTATATTGGAATAAAACATGGACAATACGAAGTGATGGCTGTGGATGAGGTCGTCAGGACGTAAGTGCCAGCTGACCCGCAAGCTGGACCCAAACAATGAGAGGCTCCTCACCCCCTCTCTGGTCCTTGGAAAGTATGCCTGCCCACCATGTGTACAGTGGGAGCCATTTTCAAGGATGCAGCCTTGAGAGACTAAGTCTTGTTGAGACCATCTGGATGGTACACGCAACTGAACCCAGTTAAGGTCTCTATATAAGCTTTTAAGATTCTGGTGGGTGGGTGCAGAGAGCCACTCCTGTTGCCCAAGACAAGCCTGGTATGTAGGCTCCCTTGCTTATTAAACCTGCCACCTACCAAGCTGGAGTGGTCTGCCTCTTTCTTCAGCCTCTCTTTGCCCTCCACCTGTGGCAGCCAGTTTCAGGTTTCACCCGGGAAACTTGAACCAACAACGGTGAGGATTTGGAGCAACCGGAACTCTCATATGTTGTTGCTGAGAGTATAAAATGGTACAACCTCTCTGGCAAACAATTTGGTGGTTTCTTGTAAAGTCATACAGACACTTACCACGTGATACAGCAATCCCACTCCTGGGTGTTTACCCCAGAAAGATGAAAATTTACATTCACATAAAAATCTGCTCATGAATATCTATAAGAGCTCTACTCAAAACTGTTAAAAATGAGAAAGAACCTAACTGTCTTTCAGTGGATGAATGGATAAACAAAATGCAGTGAATCCTTCCAATGGGATACTCTCAGCGAAGGAATGAACTATTGATACGCACAATGACTTAGATGAATCTCAAAGGCATTATACTGAAAAAGAGAAGCCAGTCTCAAAAGACTACATGATATTGCATTCATAGGACATTTTCAAAAAGGCAAAACTACAGTGACAAGAACAGATCAGTGCTTGCCAGGTGTGAGAGGTGGCTACAAAGAGGGTTTTTTTGGGGAGGAGTGGGGTGATGGACTTTTTCTGTATCGTGATTGTGGTAGTAGTTACACGATTATGCATGCACTGAAATTTATAGAACTATAGGCTAAAAAAAGTTAATTTTACTATATGTTAAGCTAAAAAACAAAAAAATTAAAATTAAATGCAGCAACTAAGAAATTATTTTTAATTACAAATGTATTTCCTAAATAAATTCTCATTGCAAAAGCAATCATCATAAAGATGCAGATAACGTTCCTACGCCACTTTGACTACCACTGCCCATCTCACCCTCCTCCCCAGGGGCAGCTTGGCTCATCAGTTCACATATGTTCCTCTAAAGGAGCAATAATTCCGAATGTTTGGAGTTTTGTCTCAAAAGTTCAACTTTTTAATTAGAAAATAAGTGAAACTAAACAAGGAACGACATCCCAAGAATTTAAATATATGGACAAAGTTGGTGCAAAGCAGGTGATAATGCCATGGTTATTACATCATATGACATACAAACGTGTCTATGTTCATTGAGCTTATTTTAAAAATTACTTTCTATCACCATCCGCACACTCACTCACACCTCAACTCTGTCTGTATTAGTTATGCTCTTCATTTGGTGTGACTTATTTCATTCCTTTGGAATCTTCCCCTCCCAGATCTCCTCATCAGTCATGGACTATCACAACATCCATCTTAGGACGGATGCTATGAACAGACACTCAACAAATGCAAGACTCCAGCAGAAACAAATCACTCCTTTTGATCCGCTGGTCTCCTGTGCTTTCTCTTCATCTTTGTGTCTTGGAGATTCTTCCCGCCATCTCTTGCCTAGTGTCTCCGACTACATGCACTGAGTTCCCACGTTTCTGGTTTTAAACATGAGCTCTGTTTTCCAGGTTCTGACTGTCTTTCTTGTTTTAGCGTGGGGTCATTCCAGACTGAGCTGATCATGGCACCTGTTTGGCACACTTTCAGAGATGCCCCTATTGGTCAGCAAACTGCCCCCATGGGCAGATCACCTGCTAAAATAAAGCAAAGCTGGAGCCTAGACTCAAGCCTCAGGCATAGTCCCTCTTTTCTCCCATCTTGCATATCATTCTGGATTGTTTTTCCTCTTTGCTCAATCCTAGATGGTATCTCGATGCTGCCACTAACTCAACCATATTTTAATCACATTAGTTAGTTCAATTGTCAAGTGGCAAAAAATAGATTAGTAGCTTGAATAGTCGAGCTGATATGGTTATTTCATCATCGGTGGCTGTAATGGTTCAGTGATTGTAACGGGATCACATTGAACTTTTAGGTTCCAATCCATTGAATAGAAATTGACCTAAAACAGTCAATTTGGTCTTTCGGTTCAAGCCAGACGCAGCTGTTATTCTTAAGCATTATCTTTCCCACTAGGATCACAAGGCCACTTTCCATGATCATGTCTCATGATTTGTGTCATTATTGCAAGAGTTTTCTTTTATAAACACTGTCACATAACTGGCATCATCACAGATATGATGATAATGAGCTATGTTATTACGTGATATTTTTCTAGTCCCTTGAATTTCTGTGATATTCACTATATTGATTTTATAACAAAGACCCAAAGAGAGGCCACCTTTAAGAATGGAGAAGCTTCCTCCATGTTTAACCCCACAAAAGGAGATGCCTGCCTTATTTTGTCTCCTGCTCATTTCCTATCATTGGACAAGAACTGCCGGTAGCAGGCATGCACACTAGGGAAGGCAAAAAGTGTGACCAAAAAGATCCGTGTAGGATGTCAGGCAGTAAAGTGCTGCACCCTTTACTTGTGTGATCTTTTAAAAATTCCCACAGCAATTCTGTGAAGTTCATGATTTTATCTCTATTTTACAAGTGGGGAAACTGAGGCTCAATCATGGCCACCACAAGCTTATATGGTGACTTTGTGCAAACGAGACCCCTGGAAGACACAGTTCCATGGCTTGGCCAGTGGGGCACAAATAAGATTTCGTTCTTCATTTGCCCCCTTAGCTGGGAAATTTTTTGCATTTAGCAACCTGTACAACCATGCATGGCAGCCCTGCTCAGAAAAGTCAAGAAACTTACCCAAGGTCACAAACTAGAAATCAAGGTTTAATTGACTCTGAAGTTCATGTTCTTGCTATTTTAACCAACTACTTACTGGTAAGTGAATAAAATTCATGCTGTCCTTACACTGAGAGTGTTCAGTGATCCACACTCCAAAACTTCCAAAGACTGGATGTAACAAAACACACAGAGCTGATTTCTCCAAATTCAGCTCACATTGCCTCCGATTGGAACCCCTTTCTTCCTGCATGTTGTGGTCGACTTTAAATTAAATTTAATCAGCCTCCTAAACCACCTCCCCACCTCCCAACTTCAGGAGCCAAGTTCAACAATAGCCTTGCTTTGTGTCACAGACAGGGCCCTGAAATATTGGCGGTGGCATCAGTGAAAGGCACAACAGCATTAGGAGAATTCAAAGAAACGGATTTTCTTTCAGTAGCTCGAATCAGCCAACACTTTCCAAAAATATCTGCAGCTTTGTCTAATGCAGATTTATAACTCGACTCCTAATAAAGCTTTATTTCCCCCAAGTTGTGGTGTTTAAAATTCACGTGATGTAATGCTGCTAACTAATGTTGCAATTTATTTCTATTTAAGGCATTATGCAGGGCAAACATAGAAGAATAGCTTAACAGGAGTGATTCAGAATGAGATTAAGTGTTAATCAAAGCACAATAAAGTAATGATGAGCGGGCTTTTCTGACCCAGGCTGGAGATAAATTTTCCTTAAATCTTGGCCACTTCTTTTTAATTTGTAATGCCGGGCCCCTCTGAGCATCCCCCTTCTTCTGCCTCATTGAGATTTGGGTCCATGGTTCACCGCTTGTGCCTTCAAGAGTTCTGTTTAAGGGGGTGTACAGCCAGATGAGACAAAATACACCTATTTCATTAAGAAATGGGCAAACCTCTGGCATAGACATGCAAACTTTCTGGTATAAAACAAATCAGAAAAACATATACCTAACAGAAATTCACACAGACGTCCAATGAAAGATAAACAGCACAGTGTTGTTCGCATCAGCAATTTTTGTTTTCCCCTCCAAGGAAGACCAGCATTGAGCTAACATCTGCCGCCAATCCTCCTCTTTTTGCTGAGGAAGATTGGCTGTGAGCTAACATCCATGCCCATCTTCCTCCATTTTATATGCAGGACACCGCCACAGCATGGTTTGATAAGCAGTGCCTAGATCCGTGCCTGGGATCCAAACTGGCAAACCCCAGGCAGCCAAAGCAGAGCATGCGATCTTAACCACTACTCCACCAGGCAGCCCATAGGGGAAATTTTTATAATAGCCCAAATATGAAAACTACACAAGTGCCATCCTCAGTACAAAGTGCGTCTGGAGAGCTCAGGCACATGCTTGGCGTTTAGGAAGTCTTGCCTTCCTTGCATCTCCTCCTCGATATTTGCTAATTTTAGCTGATTCAAAGCTGATGGCCAAGCCCTTTCTCAGTTGCTGCATTCCCAGGGTGCTCAAGGGTGTTCCTTGAAGCTACCCAAACTGCTCGTGAATATTAAGAAGCACACTGCCTTCTGAGCCCTTGGTCAACTGGGTGAGTGGCAGAAGCCATCTTCGTTTGTAGATGACGAGGCAGAGACTGAGGTTTCCACCCCGAGCTCCTGGGGAATACGAGATGGGGAAACATTATATCTTGCTCTGGGGCTGCTGTATGAAATGAGATGATGCAAAGGAAGCTCTAGGAACAAAGTAACCGCTTGATAAATATTGGTAGTTGCTTTTACTAGCTTTTAAAATAGAGGGACTGTGTATAATGAAAACATCCCACCTGCTGATATTTTTCTCAAAAGTTTGAATGAAAATCCATTCCCTTCATATCTTCAGTGGTTCTCTAATGCTTATAGGATACATTCCTTAGTCAGCCATTTCAAATCCACATGATTCGTTGCCTTTCTTTCCCCCCTAGATCAGATATTGGCAAACCATGACTGGTAGACCAAACCTGGCCCACCAGCTGTTTGTGTAAATAAAGTTTTATTGGAACCAGGCAGTGTCCGTTTGCTTACATATTGTCTATGGCTGCTTTTGCTCTTTAATAGCAATGGGGTAGCTCTGACAGAGACAGTGTGGGCCACAAAACCTAAAGTATTTACCCTCGTGTCCTTTACAGAAAACGTCTGCTGACCCCTTTCTAGCCCCATCTTCCCTCCAGGTCTCATCCCAAAGAGGGTTTGTTCCAGCCCTCCTGGATCAGTGATTTCTTTCCTGACTTCAGCTCTTCCCTCACATAGTTCCTTCCAGCCAGAGTCCCTTTTCCACTGTCTTTCTTTTAAAAACTTATTCATTCATTATTTTTCCAGCTTTATTGAGATATAATTGACACATAATATTGTGTAAGTGTAATGTGTACTACTTGCTTACTTAACACTTGTATATTTTGCAAAATGATTACCACGATAAGGTGAGTTAACACACATCCATCACCTCACATAGCTGATTTTTTGTGTATGTGGTGACAACCTTTAAGATCTAATTTCTTAGCAACTTCCAGGTATATAATGCAATGTTGTTAACTATAGTCACTAGGTAGTATATTTCATCCTCAGGACTTATTCATCTTATAACTAGAAATTTATACCCTTTTACCAACATCTCCCCATTTCCTCCACCCTCTACCTCCGGCAACCACCGTTCTAGTTTCTGTTTCTATGAGTTCGAATTTTTTAGATTCAACATATAAATGAGATTATGCAGTATTTGTCTTTCTCTGTATGGCTTACTTAATTTAGCATAATATCCTCAAGATCCATTCATGTTGCTGCAAATGGCAAGGTTTCCTTCTTTTTTCTGTCTGAATAGTATTCCATGGGGTATATATATATCTCACAATTTTTTTTATCCATTCATCCATCAGTGGGCATCTAGGTCTTTTTCCATATATATCTTGGCTATTGTGAATAATGCTGCAGTGAATGGGTGCAGATATCGAGATGTTGATTTCATTTCCTTCGAATACATACCCAGAATTGGGATTGCTCGATTATATGGTATGTCTATTTTAAATTTTTTGAGGAATCTACATACTGTTTTCCATAGTGTCTGTACCAAATTACATTCCTACCAACAGTGTACAAGGATTCCCCTTTCTCCACATCCTCACCAACGCTTGTTATCTCTTGTCTTTTTGATAGTAGCCATTCTAACAGGTGTGAGGTGATATCTTATTGTGGTTTTGATTTGAATTTCCATAATGATTAGTGATGTTGAGTGTCTTTTCACGCACCTGTTGGCCATTTGTATGTTTTCTTTGGAAAAATGTCTATTTGGATTTTATGATCATTTTTAATCAGAATAATTGTTTTATTGCTCTTGAGTTACATGAGTTCCTTATATATTTTGGATATTGACTCCTTATCTGATATATGGCTTGCAAATATTTTTTCCCATTCTGTAGGTTGCCTCTTTATTTTGTTGATCATTTATTTTGCTGTGCAGAAGCTTTAAAATTTGTTATAGTCCCACTTGTTTATTTTGCTTTTATTGCTTGTGCTTTCAGTGTCATATCCAAAGAATCATTGCCAAGGAGCCTTTTCTCTAGGTTTTCTTATAGGAGTTTTACAGTTTCAGGTCTTACCTTTAAGTCTTTAATCCATTTCAAGTTAATTTTTGTGAGTGGTGTAAGATAGAAGTCCAATTTCATTCTTTTGCATGTGAGTACCCAGTTTTACCAACATCTTTATTGAGAATACTATGCTTTCCCTACTGTATATTCTTGGTTCCTTGTCAAATATTGGTTGACCATACATGCATGAGTTTATTTCTAGGCTCTTGATTTAGTTCCGTCAGTCTATGTGTCTATTTTCATGCCAGTACCATACTGCTTTGGCTACTATAGCTTTGTAATATAGTTTGAAATCAATAAGCGTGATGCCTCCAGCTTAGTTCTTCTTTCTCAAGATTGCTTTGGCTATTCTGAGTCTTTGTGGTTCCATACAATTTTTAGGATTGTTTTTTCTATTTCTGTGAAAAATGCCCTTGGAATTTTGATAGGGATTGCCTTGAATCTATAGATGGCTTTGGTATCAGGGTAATGCTGGCTTCATGAAGTGAGTTTGAGAGAGTTCCCTCTGGAAGAGTTTGAGAAGGATGGGCATTAATTCTTCCTTAAATGTTTGGTAGAATTCACCAGTGAAACCATCTGGTCGTGTTTTTTCTTTGTTGGGAGGTTTTTGATTACTGCTTTGATCTCATTTGTCATTATTGGTCTGTTCAGATTTTCTATTTCTTCATGAGTCAGTCTTGGTAGGTTGTATGTTTCTGGGGATTTATCCATTTCTTCTAGATTATCCAATTTGTTGGCATATAACTGTTTGTAGTAGCCTGTTATGATCCTTTGTCTTTCCGTGGTGTCAGTTGTAATGTCTCCTATTTCACTTATAATTTTATTTGAGTCCTCTGTCTTTTTTTTTCTTGGTTAGTTTAGCTAGAGGTTTGTCAATTTTGTTTATCTTTTAAAAAAACCAGCTTTGTTTCATTGATTTTTTTCTATTGTCTTTCTAGTCTCCATTTCACTTATTTCTGCTCTAATCTTTATTTTGTCCATCCTTCTGCTAAGTTTTGGGTTAGCTGCTTCTTCTTTTTCTAATTCCTTGAGGTGTAAAGTTAGATTGTTTATTTGAGGTCTTTCTTTTCTCTTAATGTAGGCATTTATTGCTATAAACTTTTCTCTTAGAACTGCTCTTGCCACATTCCATAAGTTTCAGTATGTTGTGTTTTCATTTTTGTTTGTCTCGAGATACTTTCTGATTCCCCTTTTGATTTCTTCTTTGACTATTGGTTGTTCAGGAGTACGTTATTTGGTTTCTACATATTTGTGAATTTTTCCATTTTCCTCCTATGATTGATTTCTAGTTTCAAACATTCATAGTCAGAAAAGATGCTTGATGTACTTTCAGTCTTCTTAAATTTGTTAAGGTTGCTTTGTGGCCTAACACATGATCTATCCTGGGGAATGTTCCATGCCTGCTTGAGAAGAATTTGTATTCTGCTGCTGTTGGATGGAATGTTTTGTATGTCTTTAGGTCCATTTGGTCTATAGTGTTATTCAGGTCTGCTATATTCTTATTAATTTTCTGTCTGGATTTTCTATCCAAGATTGAAAATGTGGTATTGAAGTCCTCTAACATTATTATACTGCTGTGTATTTCTCCTTTCAGTTCTATTAATATTCACTTTAAATATTTAGGTGCTCCAATGTTGGGTGGATAGATATTTACAATTGTTATGTTCTCCTTTTTTTTAAATGATGATTTTTTTTTTTTGCAGGGAAAGATTTTCCCTGAGCTAACATCTGTTGCCAATCGTCCTTTTTTTTTCTCCCCCTCCCCAAAGCCCCAGTGCATGGCTGTATATCCTAGTCATAAGTCATTCTACATGAGCCACTGCCACAGCATGGCAACTGACAGATGGGTGGTGTGGTTCCATGACCAGGAAATGAACCCAGGCTGCCAAAGTGGTGAGCACCAAACTTTAACCAGTAGGCCATCAGGGCTGACTCAACAACTGTCATATCCTCTTCATGAATTGACTTCTTTGTCACTATATAGTGATTTTTTGTCTCTTGTGACTGATTTTGACAGAAAGTCTATTTTATCAGCTATAACTATAGCCACTCCTGGTCTATTTTGGTTACCATGCTTTGTGGTTACCATGAGGCTTACATAAAACATCTTATAGATATAACAATCTATTTTAAATTGATAAAAACTTTACCTTCAATTGCATACAAAAATTCTGTGCTTTTACTTCTCCTTCTCCCACATTTTACACTATTGATGTCACACTTTACATCTTTTTATATTGTACATCCATTAAATTATTGTAGCTATAGTTATTTTTAATAATTTTTAAACTGTTATACTAGAGATAACGTGATTTACACGCTACTGTTACTGTATTTGGGTATTCTGATTTTAATTATTGTCATGTGTTGTTTAACGACAGGGATACGTTCTGAGAAACGTGTCATTAGGCAATTTCATCATTATGCGAACGTTGTGGAGGGTACTTACCCAAACCTAGATGGTACAGCATACTACAAACCTAGGCTATCCGGTACTAATCTTATGCGACCACTATTGTATACGTGGTCTGTCATGGACCAAATGTCTTTATGCAGCGCATGACTGTATATATTTACCTTTACCAGTGAGTTTTATTCTTTTATGTGTTTTCATGTTGCTACTTAGTATCCTTTCATTTCAACTTGAGGAACCCCTGTTAGCATTTCTCGTGAGGCAGGTCTAGCGGTGATGAACTCCCTTAGCTTTTGTTTGTCTGGGAATGTCTTTCATTTCCCCATCATTTCTGAAGGACAGTTTTGCCAGGTGTAGTATTATTTGGCCATGGTTTTTAGATGGGTACCTTCCTCAAGGCTGACGACCTTGGGAGTCTTGCCCAGAATCAGTCCTCCATCTACATCAGTGCAATGAGTGAATGAAGGTACATGGGACTCAACTAACTCAGGAAGATCCAGCCCTAAAATTCAGACCTCAGAAGTCAGGAGACCTTCTGCTGTTAAAGATCATCTCCAGACTGATGGCTCCTTTACTGCAGTGGGTTCTGGCTCCCTACCCTGGGCAATGGGCAACAGGAGTCATTGGAGCGGTAGAGACTAGATTTTCACTGGGAGTTGTAAAAATCACACTCCCTAATGAGAAGCAATGTGGGGACTAGAGCCAGGAAACCAGCCCAGTTGGTAACACCCTTGTAAAAGAGACTGATAAATAAATAAGCAAGCCATCCAGCTTTTCTTCTCCTCAGCAAATGAGGTGAAACAGCTGGCCTTGGAAAGAGGCCCTGGGCTTTGTTAACTGGAAACAGATTAGCAAACTCAATCGGCTGACCAGTCTTTCAGTATGTGGCTTATGGAACATTTGAAAAAGGGAATTTTTGTTAAAAGTTTCTCTGGCAAGGGCCATGCAGCAAATGACACTAGCCCGGCCTGAATGTTTCACACTGGTGGGTAAAAATACTTGTTTTTTTGGATTCTTCATCTTTAACTTTCCTATGGGTCTTTGACAAAAACCTTAGGGAATTTATAGAGTGCATGTTGTCAGTATTTTAATCAGCTTCAGCTGTCAAAACTCTTGTAGCCCGCCTCTTCTATTTAAAATGTGTCTTCTAGGCATAAAATAATTAAAGGTGCAGGGCCATACAATAGACTCAGAGCCATTGCAATGTGACAAAACCCTACGTATGAAAGGTATTATTTCAGGAAGTTTTAAATATAAATTTTGTTTTGTCAGAAGGCCGCAGGGCACACATTTTCTATACTGTCAAGCTTGATAGTAACAATATTTATATTTCAAATAAAAAGATTAAATTGCAGTCTTACGTGTTTCTGCTTTTCGTCAATTTTTTTTTTTTACTAGTTTATCATAGTGCTGCATTCTCAATGTGTCATCGTATCTTTTTTTTTTTTTGCTGACAATACTTTTATTTTATTGAAATATTTTGTCTCTTCCTGCCAATCTCAGGGTTGAAATAACAAAGACAGACAGCACGCCACTAAAGTTTGGTTGTTTTACACACGTCGCGTTTTATACCTTGTTGAAGGTTTTGGGAAGGAAACGCAAAACAGCAAAACCAAAGTAAATAACGAACAGGCACAGAGGAGTGTGTTCAGTGCGTGTGTTGGAGGAAGCTTTGAGCTCTTCACGTGGAGTCAGGCATGTGCTTTTTCATCTCGGTGTTGGAAAACAAACGAGGACCGGGCAGGGCCAGCGAGCCCCAGGAATGAGCGTTTGTGTGAATGGCTATGCGGGCTGCTTTGTGTCAGAGCTTGTTAGCTGCCACTTCTCAGTGTCTCCAAAGGGGCCAAGGCAGCCAGGGGAGTTTTCTGAGCCCCGGGAGTGATGAGTTTCTGAGTTTCTGGGCTGGCTCAGTGTCAACCCTTCAATATCGCCCTTGACAGAGCTGTTTGGGGGAAATGTGCAGAGTGAGTGTCTCTCACACTTGTTGGACCAGAGCCTGACACTGGCTGGGGGCTCTGGGCTTGCTCATGTTGAAATGAAGGGAGAATCCTTGCCTTCCGATGGTGGCTTTCTCTTTCAGAACGGCCGTATCTTATCCCACTTAGCACTTTGCTCTGCTGAGAGAGAGTCCATCGGTTGTTTGGAACTGTTCTCCCCCTCGCTGAGTCTATAGAGTTTCACCTTTTAAGTCAACTAGGCCCGAGGGAGGTACCCTCATCTCTGAGATGACAAATCACACATAAGCAGTCATTTCTCACTTCATGCCTGTGGCAGACATCACTAATCAATCTCAGCACTTTAACACTCAACTGGCTGCATAGTTCCCTAGGCAGTCACAACCAATCAATCAGGTGACAGGCCATCTTTGCCTCACCAGCTCCCTCTGCAGGGCACAGGGGCACCAATCTAGGCACACGTGTCCCCAGCTGTTTCATGCTTTGAGCAATACTCCCATTTTGTGTGTGTGTGTTGGGGGGAAGATTGGCCCTGAGCTAACACCTATTACCAATCTACCTCTTTTTGCTTGAGGAAGATTGTCGCTGAGCTAACATCTGTGCCCATCTTCCTCTATTTTATGTGGGATGTTGCCACAGCATGGCTTGATGCACGGTGTATAGGTCTGCGCCCTGGATCCAAACCTGAGAACCCCTGGCCACTGAAGTGGAGCATGTGAACTTAATCACTAGCCACCAGGCTAGCCCTCACTACTGTCATTTTAATGTTGCAGTTCACAGCCCCAAATAAATCACATTTTAACCATACTTCAAGTTGTAAAGTCCTTTCATATGCTGGTCTTACTTGGCAGCTTAGAGCTCTCAAAAGTCCCAAGGTGAAAGCTGCCAAGCATAGAGTCAGTTCTGCCACATTCTGCTGGTGAAAGGGGGTTACATGAGCAGCCTGGATTCAGCACGGGAGGCGACAACACCAGGGCACGATACTGAGAGACAAGGTTCATTGGACGCTGTCTTTGGTGTCTGGCTGTGACAAGACCGCTCACCAATCTGGATTATAACACTTGACTCGTGTAGAAGGACTTTCTATTCTGTTGGTTCAGAAGTGACCTTTTTGCTTTTGAGTTCAAACCCGTATGCTTTAGCATAAGTATCAAAGCCTTGCACAATGCAGCATCAATCCGCCCATGTCAAGCTGCCACGCTCTCCCGAAATAGGAAAGTATGTCTACGAAGCACTCGTTTTCTTCAGGGGCCTCATCTTCATCCACCCCATGTGCTCACCTTGTCATCCTGGAAAAGCCAGTTCCAGGGACACTCACGGTCTGCCTCCAGCAGGGCCGGAATGAGCCCGGGCTCTTATAGGACCATGGAAGGGAGGAGGGGGTGGAAGAGGAGAAGGAGAAGGAGGGGACAGAGGAAGACTTATTTGTATGAGTCGTGGACAATAGGGAAGGCCCGATAGTTTGAATCAATGATCAGATGAGCATGGACTTAAAGATCTTGAAAATACTTTTTCACTGTGTACACACATGCACACACACACACACACACACACTAAAGTTAAAATGAAAGAGCTGAATCAGACCTTGTTCTTGAAGGAGGCCTTTTTTCTCATGTCTAGACAACACTGACTATCTGGAACTTATTGATAATATCACCCTATTGAAATTTATATCGTTACAGCATTTTCCGGAATAAGAACCTGTTCTGTCATATGCATGTCACATGTCAACCTGCACACGGTAAGAGAAACAAAGCATTGGTTAAATCTGAGTCAGTCACTGAACTAGGCAGGTTAGATGGCTGCCTCCTCTTATCTTTATGTCTTACGGTATTCGGTGTAAGAAGGACTCAAGCAAAAGCAAGTGAGGTTGAGAAGAAAGATCCAGAGTGGTCTTAGGGAAGCCAAGGAGAGCAGTGGTAAGCCCGCCTCGCTAGGGGTGGGAACGGGGGCTAGAACATTGTCAATGGAAACAGGGAAGCCCCCTTCCTGGAGCTGTCTCAGCTTTTGCGTCTAATTCTATTCAGATCTCTCTCCTCTTTCTCTCTCTTCCTCTCTCTCATTCACTGCAAACCAGGTTTCTTCTCCGTATTGCACGTGGTCCAAACATGGCTGTGCCTGGGGACACTTTACATTCTCCATGGCCACAACTCGAGACTCAGTATTTCTATGTCCTGATTCCATATTCCCAGGAGGGAGAGTCTGATTGGTCCAGCCAGGCACCAAATATTTCTTTCTGGGCCAAGTGGCCACTTTTGGTGCAAAGGACATGCCCACTGTGGTAGGGAACGGGGACTGCCCTTGCCACCATGTGGTTTCAGGGGCTCCTTCGTGTGCGTTGTAGGAAGATGTTCTCAGATAAAGGGTTGTGGGACAGATGCGAAGACGTTCGAAAATGCTTACGAAGCCTTATAATTCTTACTTTGTAGACAAGAAAATGGAATTTCAGAGCCTTTATTTTGGGAGTAACAGACTCTTTGTCACACCTTAAATTTAACATGGAGGCCGTCTCAATGGGCCACAACCCAGCATCTACTTCAGCACAACTTCTGCATGATTTAGTCATCATTTCTAAATACCAGCCTTTTTTCTTTTTTTAATCACAGAGGAGACCGTCATTATAATCCAGCCCATTTACTTTATGGTTGACAGATCGATGGTGTGGCTGGTATATACATAAAAGAAAAGGCACACCCCAAAACTCTTGAAGGGAACGTTGCTAACCTCTGGTTTCATAACCAGAGATTCATAAGGGGAGAAGTCACTAGAAAAAAAATAAGTAATCTTTTTAGATAGGTGATTAATAGTTTTTGAATAGATGATTAATAGACCTGAAATTACTGGCAAAGGAGGGTTTAGTTATCAAGAGCCAAAAAAGTCATTCTTAGGATTAAGCAATAATGTGTCACAGGGTGCTTTTCAAAGTTCTACTCCATTTAGAAGAGCGTGAAAGAGCCCATTAGAGTTCACCTCAATCTACCAAGTGACTTTCAAGGCTTCATCGGGAAACTTAAATAGTCTCTGTTGTGGAAAACAAAAAGAAACGCAAAACCAAATCAAAACAAAACTGAGGTTCTCATGGTGTGAAATCACTGAGTGGAGATGTATCATGTTTCTCTAACCCATTTTCCAAAAGAAGATATAAAGAGATTCACCATAGCACAGAGAAGATAGTACTGTTTCAAAAGCCATAAGCAAATATCCAAGAGGATCAGAAAAACAGACGTGACAGATCCTAGAAAACGAGTTAACACAGGTGATCTCTGGTCAACTACCTAGAGGAGGCCCGGTCTGAATGTTTGTCTAATTGCAAGTCAGCCCTAAGTCAGTTTCCCAGGACCTGGGGAGAAGGGGAGACATTCTGAGTTAGATGGTTCCTGAATAAAAACATTAAAATGGCACAAGACCAAGGAAAGAAACAGCACTCAGTCCAGCACTAAAGTCATGCTTAAAGGAGGAATTTATCTTGCTATTAGAGGCACTTAGTAATAGGACGAATAATGCCTACAATGTGGGGAATTAGCGTAGAAAGAGGAGATTCAGTCCTTTTTTTAGGGAAGAACGAGGTGGGGAACAAAAAGCTCGTATCCAATTCTGCCATGAACTGTTATTGACAATACCAGCAAATTAATCAGAAAGCTTGCTGGTTTGATGATAAGGAAGCTGTCACTTCCTCTGCTGAGATTGGCATGCCTCATGACATCAGTATAATTGATGTCTGTGCAATAATACCCAGATCTGTCCCAGAATCTGTGCAAGAACATCTGATAGTTACATCAAACTTAAAAGTGAAATGTTAGGGAGGAGAGTGTCCAGACGGACACAGATGTTCTCAGACAAAATAGATTTAAAAAGAAATATTCAAAGCTGTTTAACAGATGCCACGTTCAACAAAGGAATGGTTCATGGCACACTTGTTGGTTTTGGAGAAATATCTGGGCTGGGCTGACCTTGCAACAGGGGCTCTCACGACCCTAAGAGTCATCTGCCCCAGCCCTGGCTTACGTTTGTGTGTGGATGATATGGTTTCCTCCAGGGGAAGCGTGACTTTCTTCCTGAACCATCTATGAGCATTTGTTCAGCACGAGTGGTGGCCTCCTTTTAGCTTCAGTCATTAAGTCACCTCGGGGGAGACTGAGCACCCAAAAGGACAGGTCTTCGCCCACACTGAAGTGCCTCTGTTCCTGATTTCTGATCTAAAATCAAAGACAAATGCAGCAGGTGAGAAACACATCAAGCAGTAGCAGAGAACAATTTAGTAAGTGATCTCTCCAGCAGGTGCACAAACAAAGGCTGTGGAATTGCCAAGGAGGGCAAGAACGACGGCACAGCCCTCAGGAAACCTGCAGACAGGGGAGGCCTGAGCGGGTGGGGATTTGTTTAGGATAGAGGTGGGCACAGTAACCCCATGGGCCAAATCTGACTTGCTACCTGTTTTTGTAAATAAATTTATATATAATGGAATATTATTCAGCCTTGAAAAGGACATCCTGCCATTTGCCACAACGTGGATGAACCTGGAGGATGTTATGCTAAGTGAAATGAACCAGACCCAGAAAGACAAGTGCTATATGATCTCATGTACGTGTGGAATCTGAAAAAGTCAGACTCATGGGATCAGAGAGTGGAATGGCGGTTGCCAGGGGGTAGGGGGTGGGGGAAATGGAGAGATGTTGGTCAAAGATACAAACTTCCAGTTATAAGATGACTAAGTTCTGGGAACCGGATGTACCACGTGGTGACTGTAGTTAATAGCACTGTATTGTAGACTTGAGATTTGCTAAGAGAATCGATCTTGTGTTCTCATCAAACACAAAACATGGTAACTATGTGAGGTGAGGTGATGGGCGAGTTAATTAGCTTGATTGTGGAATCATTTCACAATGTATACATACACAAAACCACCATATTGTACACCTTAAATATATACAATTTTTATTTGTCAATTATACCTCAATAAAGCTGGCAAAAAACCCCACACAGAAACACCTACTCCTAGTCTGCACATCAGACCTACTGAAAACAAAAAGGTTTGATAGGAACACAGCCATGCCCGTTTGTGTACGCAGTGTCTCCGACCGCTTTTGCATTACAACAGCAGAGATGGGTAGTTGTGATAGAGACTATAGGGGCCATAAACCTGAAATATTTACTGTCCGGCTCTTTGCAGAAAATGCTTGCTGACTGCTGGTTTAGGGGTTCCGTCAGGAAGACTTTGCTCCATCCAAAAGATACCCACTTCCATATTATTTCATCCATCAATTCATTCACTTACTCATCCTTCCACAAAGGTTTATTAAGTTCCTCCTTTTTTTCCGCCAGGACATTATTTTTTTCCTTTTTGGTTCTCGCAAAGATGAATAAAACTTGCTCTGTCATCAAAATGCTTCAAGTATAACAAGTAAAGTATTTCGCGTCCAGTTCAACAGATGTGGCTTCATTACTATCGTTCTTGTGGTGGCAATGGTGAAGGTTATTATTGGTAACAGCTTATGTTTGTTGAGCTCTTGCTCGATCTGGCAAACAGTACTAACTGCTTGACCTGCATGACCTGCATCATCTCATTTACTCCAAACCCTGACACCTTTGATGTACCATTATCCCCATTTGACAGACGAGATCACTGAGGCCATTTGTCTAAGATCACACAATCAGAAAGTGATGGATCGCTAAATGGAACCCAAATTTGCCGAAAGCAGAGTTCACGTTCTCAAAATGGTCAGGGCGAGGACCTGATCTTCAGTTCTACTCAGTACTTATTCTCTCGGTACCAGCTCTTCCCCTGACCTGGCTGGACAGAGGGAACACAGAGGAACAACTGCCACCCTAAGAATCGTATGCTTTGGGGTTCATGACTTTTAAACTCAGCACTAGTCTGGCCCTTGGCTCAGAAAGGCTGTGCCTAGTTCCCATTTCATGAGCAACATGCCCTCCCCGTGGCGATGCTTGGAGAACCATCCAGTATTCCATGACCTGCTGCTGCAAGAGCCCAAATATTTATCTACCTCATGGAGATGAAAGTGAGAAAATGGAATTTAGTGGCTTATATTTATCTAATAAAGAGCACAAACCAATTTGCATTAATTTACTCATTACTTTCTTTAGAAAATTAAATGAGGTGACCCACGCGAAGTACTTAGTGTGTCTTTACTGTAACCGTCATTATTATGACCTCACGCTCAGACTCTTGACAGTTTTTAGCCTCTCTCATCCCTGAAAGAAAGCACCTGAATTTCCATTTTTGTTCCTTTGCATACTAAGGGCATAGAAGTTGCTTAAACAGTGGATAAGGTTTATTTGACAAAGCACTTTTCTACTCAGAAAGGCCCAATCAGCCTCATGAGGCAAATGCCTCTAGATCAATCTCTGTGGAGTTGGATGGCAGGGTCTGTTACATCACTGTCAGCTTTCTTGGATCCACAGAGGGGAAAACCTCCCCCACCCCAGCCCTCTGAGGTCTCTCCTTAGAGAAAAGGAGTGTGACTCAAGGATGGAATGGGCCCTCAAGCCAGGAGTCGATGAAGCTCCCCAACAGAAAAGCCAGTCTGGGGTGGACGTTGATGGTGGATTACCCACTATCCAGTACACCTGCCCCAACAGAAAACTCATTTCATTAGAATTTTTATTTATGTTTCATGTTTCCCATCTTCATTAAGTAACTCACGTGCCTCAGGGGGAAATTACTCCATCCACAGCATCAAAGGTGAGCTGGGTTAGTCTTAAGGAAATTGTCTCCCTGGCCAGTGATGGCTCCATGAAGGGCATGGGACCCTGATGGGCCAATGCCATACAAGAAGCAGTTTTCTGGAGGCTTCCTCAATCTTCTAGGAGGACTTTCCAGAGTTGTGCTGAGCAATACGATAGCCACTAGCCACATGTGGCTCCTGAGCACTTGACATGCTGTGAGTCCAAATAGACATCAGATCTCAGAGACTTATTATGAGAAAGAATGCAAAATCTCTTATTATTCTTTTACTATTGATTTCATGTTGAGATGCTGGTATTTTGCATATGTTGGGTTAAAGAAAATGTATTTTAGTAAATTTAATTTTACTTGTTTCTTTTTTTTAATGTGTAAGACAATTTAAAATTAGAAATGTGGCTTGTGTTCTACTAGACAAAGCTATTTTTAAAAAATTATTTTATTGAAGTCATATTGGCTTATAACACTGTGTAAATTTCAGGTGTACATTATTAATATTTCAGTTTCTGTATAGACTGTCGTGTTCACCACCAATAGTGTAGTTTTTATTTGTCACCATATATATGTCTCCCTTTACCCCTTTCACTCTCCTACCATCCCCTTCCCCTCTGATAACCCCCAATCTGATCTCCTTATCCATGTGCTTATTTGTTTTTCTTTTATATACAAGTGAAATCATGTGGTGTTTGTCTTTCTCTGTCTGACTTATTTTGCTGAGCATAATACCCTCAAGGTCCATCCATGTTGTTGGAAATGGCATGATTTTGTCTTTTTTAAGGCTGAGTAGTATTCCGTTGTATATATACACCACATACTTTTTATCCACTCATCCATTGATGAGCACTTGAGTTGCTTCCACATCTTGGCTGTTGTGAATAATGCTGTGATGAACATAGGGGTTCAGATATCTTTTTGAATTACTGATTTCATGTTTGAATAAATACCCAGAAATGGGATAGTTGGACCATATGGTTTTTCTATTTTTAATTTTTTGAGAAATCTCCATACTGTTTTCCATAGCGGCCGCACCAGTTTGTATTCTCACCAGCAGTGTGTGATGATTCCCTTTTCTCCACATCCTCTCCAACATTTTTTATTTCCTGTCTTGTTAATGGCAGTCATTCTGATGGGTGTAAGGTGATATCTTACCATAGTTTTAATTTGCATTTCCCTAATAATTAGTGATGCTGAACATCTTTACATGTGCCTATTGGCCGTCTGTATATCTTCTTTGGAAAAATGTCTGTTCATATCCTCTGCCTATTTTTTGATCAATGGACACAGCTATTTTACAGTGACACCCTCTCATCTTCTGGATGTCACTGTGCACAGACAGAGGTCAAGAACTGCTGCAGCCATCTTGCTGTCAGCCATGTTGCTGTCAGTCATCTTGCTGTCAGCCTGTAGGTAAAGCCAACACAGGGAGAGGGGCATATTGAGGAGACAGAGCCAGAACATGATGTTCAAAGAAGCTCTTCCACTTCTGTGGCCCAGTGGACATCCTTATTGTTGAAGTAAGTTTGAGATAGGGTTTTCTCTTATTTGCTGTTGAAAGAATTTAAACTTGTACGTGGCCTTGAAATCTTGTTTCACGGGAGCTTAGGGAAGTGCTTGCACCAAGGTGTTGGTGTTCAGACCAGAACGGGGAAGACAAAGCCTGGGATCTCCCAATTCTTGTGACCGAGCTCTGAAGGAGCTGGGCAGGCAGCATGGAATCAGCTTCTTAGAAATGGGATGTGAAAGTGTTTCCAGAAGATTGAACTATCAGTGTTGCCTTAGAACTGGGAGCCTACCTGTGAGGATAAGCTCCTGAAAGGAAACTGTGCAGCAAATACAGAGCATGGGCCTCCTGGCCTCTCCAACAACACCGGAAGGAGAAGATGAGGCTTAATCAACCTGAAAAGGCAGAATATCTGTGCTGGTCCCTTCCCTTTGCCCCTCCAAGGCACTTTCCACCCTTCTATCCTTGCTGCCTGCCCAATAAGGCAAGGCTTATTGACAAAAGCCCTGCTGTCTGGCTGTCAGTTGGGTCCAGCCAATGGGGAACACCAGCAACAGATGAGAAAGAGGAAGGAGTGCGGGGTTAAGTTATTTATTCTTCTGACTCCCTCCCCACAGATCATCATGAGCTGGCTGCATCCCTCAACTTAAGATCACAGCTCCTGTCAGGCAATCCTCTCCTTCCAGGTGCCATATCCCTCTTTTTCTCCTTTGCCCCTTCAGGTCTAACAATAGTCATGGTGCCTTGTTACTACTAGTCCCAAGATTCTAAACCTTGAAGTTTACTTATACCCTGCCCATATTTTTATCAATAGTCTTTTATTAAACTCTATTCCAATGATCCAAATTGACCGTGATATCTTTTTCTTTAGGGACTCTGATACAATGGTACTTCCAGCTTTCCCACGGTTTTCTTTTGACTAAGTTATGGTACAAGCTTACCAGGGTCACAAATGGCCAGATTCCAATATGGAGGATGTCCAGTGATCAGAGGATGCTGATGGGACTGCTGGACTAGGACAGGAAGGTGAAGGGAGTTGGCTCAAGGAATGAGCCACATGGGGTCGGGGAGATGGACCCTCCCAGCTGGTGGTGACTTGATTTTGGACTGTCAACATGGAAAGCCAGGGAATGCTGGTCACAATTTCCTGATCTTCACTCTTGACTCCTACAAAGTCTGTCTGGAAATTGTGTTTATATCTGGAAGCTTTAGAGTTTCTAGAACCCTGTTTCAAAGATCCCACATATATGGTGAGTTTATAGTGAATGAACTTCCTGGCAATGACACGAAGACTGAGCTTATGGAGTTATGGAGCATGTGTTGACTATTTATGACTCAGGTAGGTGACCAAGTGACATGCTCTGGTTCAGCCCAGAGCAAAAGTGGAAGGTTAGAAAAGTTTTATTTGGACATTCTTACCTCTCTCCCTCTCAACTCTGCTGTTTTTCTTTCTCCTTTCACCTTTTCTTGAGTTTCCCAACCCTTGGGGTCTACTGGCCCAGCATTTTTCAAACCTCAGTCATTCTTTTGTATACTACTTCAGGATTTCTGCCAAATAATTATAATAATGATATCATATGATTATAATCTTGATTTGTTTAATATTTTCTTAAACTGACTCGCTTGTTTTTTAAATTTTATGTTACTTTAACTGCCTGGTCCTAAGCATTGATATGCGTGGAATGACAGATTTGATAAATGAGTCACAATATTCCTTTTATGTATATACACATACACAATAATGATAATAAAAAAAAAAAACCCTGTGCCTACTAAACCATCCCAGGTACCACCTGATCTATGGATGCCTCAGCTCAGGAAACAGGAAATCGCCATCCAGATTCTGGAATCATGCTGTCCAGCAGAACTCCATGTGATGATGGGAATGCCTACGTCTGTGCTATCCAGGACAGCAGCCACTAGCCACATGTAGCTATTGAGCCCCTGAAATGTGGCAAATGCAACTGCGAAAGTGAATTTTTAGTTCATTTAATTTTAACTAATGTATGTTAAACTTGAATAGCAGCCACATGTGGTGAGTGGCTCCCGAATTGGACAGCACAGCTCTGGGGCATCTGCATTTAAAAATAAATCAGAGCAGAAAGGACGACGGTGCCAGATACTGGATGAGCAATTTACATAATTTTTTTCCTTATGTATTCCTACAGGCCCTGTGAGGGAAGTTACCTCATTCTGGTGTTAGACACAAGTCAAAGATGGGAGGGTTTTCCATTGCATCCTTAAATACACAATGAAGCCATCTTCTGTTATTTACAGAAAAAGAGGGAGAGAGAGGAACCTGTAAGTGAGCAAACTGTCATCCAATCCCCAGCCACATTCAAGATTTAAAAGGTTGACATTTCCTTTTTTTCCTCTGTCTCTTTTTTTTTAAACACCCAGCCCTCCTCATTAACCAGATATCTTTATTCTCTAAATATTTACCACCCAAACGAAATTTACAGTTTAATTTGCTGTATAAAATCATTTATTGACTGATAAACCTCATTACTAAGCTCTCACACAGCCCCAGCTCCTCCCGACAGTTTTAATTCCTGTAGCAGCAGGCTACTGCGAGAGAAAAACAATCCTGTCACATTAACGGCGGGGGTCTAAATTATTCAAATACACTAAATCCATGCAGAACCGGTCCCCTGCTCATAATTTTTCTTTCAGAGCCAACAATTAAACGGCAATATTCTAACTTAAACACTGACAGCTATTCTAAAAGAATTCTGGGAACAGGGAGCGTTCCACCTTCCCACGTGTCCTTCTGCTCCTGGGGGCACAGGGGGAGTGACCTCCGCAGGACCCCCGTGGAAAGGGAAGACTTTCTCTACCCCAACATCTCACCTCCTCAGAGCATCTCATTCTCTGTGTGTCCCCCTTCTGCCCCCCAGGTCGGAGAGTGCATTTTGAATATCAAGGTGTGTGTGTCTATGTGTGTTTCCAGCATTTATGCCAGAAGAGCATCAGCCTGCAATTAGCTAATTGCACAAGTATCTTTCCGCCTGTAGGGGGATAAAAGTGCCTCCAGTTTTCTACCTGCAAATGCAACCCAACTAATTATTGAGCTGCTGATTCAGAAGGCAGGCCCATGTAATTGAGCCTGCAAAACAGAACGAAGAAGCCCTCTAAAAATGATATTAGCTTCAGAACAACAAATAGCAAGAGTCTCACACTGGAGAAAGAAAACCTTTCCTACATGTTGGATCTGCACATTGAATGACCTTAGCTGTTGGTGGATTTTTTAAATCTAATTTCCCAAAGCTTGTGGTCCCCTAACAGTGACGGATCCCTGGGCGTGACACCCAATGTCAATGCTCTGAAACAGAAAAAAAATGTTAACATGTTGATCTTGACAGTTCATGCATGCATTCATTCATTCTTTTATTAAATATTTATTGAATGTCAACTATCTGCCAAGCTCCTAGTACCTGGGAAGCATCATGGTGCTAGACGTGGAACGAGAGGGAAAAGAATGAGTCAAAAATGACGCCTAGTCCTCGCCCTTTGGTTTAGGCTTGATCAGAACACGTGAACCAGAAAAGGCTCAAAGATTTATAAAAATGCAGATGAATTGGACTCACGTCACACAGAGCACATCAGGATCCGTGATGGAGCCCAGGAATCCGCATTCTATCCCAATTCCCCAGGCAATGCTTAAGCACTTTGAAGTTTGAAAGGATTGCCTTCGAGCTTGCCAGTTGCAAGACATACACCCGAGAGCATCAGGCACTAATAGATGACCATGACAGAGATGCCAGTATCCATGGTACAGACAAGTAACCCAGAAAATATTGGTGACGGACACACAGGGTCCACAACAGCAGGCACAGAGCTAAAGGGGTGGGGTAAGTGTGACAGGACGAGGCCTGTTTGCACATCTCCAAGAGGCACCTCTGTTACTGTCAACAATGGCTGTCCCTCTCATGGCGTTCATGGGGGCCTTTGGTTTTGCTTTGCTTTTTACTGTTTTTACTTTCTTCGTAGCTTTATTTGTTTACTTTATTAAACTTTTCATTTTAGAACAGTTTGAACTTACAGAAAAGTTGCAAGGATAGTACAGAGGGACGTTCTCCCTATACCTCACACCCAATTTCCCCTATTATTAACATCTTACATTAGTATGGTACATTTGTCATCATTCATGAATCAGTATTGATATTTTGTTATTCACCAATCTCCATCCTTTAAACTAATTTCCGTACTTTTAAACTTAATATCCTTTTCCCATCCAGGATCCCACATGACATTCAGTCGTTGTGTCTCCTTAGGCTCCTCCTGACCGTGACAGTTTCCCAGACTCTCCTTGTTCTTGATGACCTTGACAGTTTTAAGTTGTACTCTTCAGGTGTTTTGTAGCATGACCCTCCGGTGGGATTTGGCTGGTGTCTTTTCTCATGATTAGACTGGGGTTATGGGTTTTGGGGAGGAAGAGCTCAGAGGGAAAGTGCTATTTTCATCACATCACATCTAAAGTATATGCTATCAACATGGCTTATCACTGTTGATGTTGACCTTGATCACCCGGCTGAGCCTGTTTGTCAGGCTTCCCCACTGTAAAGCTACTTTTCCCCTCTTTTCCCATAATGTACTCTTTAGAAGGAAGTCACTATGTGCAGCCCAAATTTAAAGGGTGGGGAATATGCTCCACCTCCTTGATCATAGAGTATCTACGTGAATTATTTGAAATTATTCTTTATGGGAGATTGGTATATTCTCTTTCATTTATTTATTTATTCAATTATTTAATATATCAGCATGAACTTATGGATACGTATGTTATACTTTGGGTTTTAACCCAATACCATGTTATTTATTTTTCTTGCTCAAATTGCTCCAGGTATAGCCATTGGGAGCTCTTTCAGTTGGCCCCTGTGTTCTTCTGACGTACCCACACAGTCTGAGCATTTCTTTACCTCCTGGCACTAGATCTTCCTATATATTCCCTGTCCTAATCCAAGAATCAGCCATTTCTCCAAGGAGCCTTGGTTTCTTTTAGTGGAGAATGGTATTTAGAAACCAAGATCTGGATGCTGCGTGTGCTCATTACTAGTGGAGTGTCATTGTTTCTAGACCCTCCCAGAACTAGGAAATATATTTGTGTATATTAACATATCTGTGTATACACCGCACATGTATCTGTATCTATCTCTGTCTATTTCTATCTGCCATCTATCTCTATCTGGCGTCTATCTATGTATCTCTCTATATCTATATTAAGCTAAGCATGAGTCCATACTGATGTCACCAACTCTAATTACCACATGGATCATTCTAGACTTCCCCCTTTGCTTGTCTATAACCTCCCTCTCCCACAGTGAGAAATCTGGTTTTTACTATCTGTCACCCATTTATTTAACCTCAGTATACATGTATAGTGGCTTCAGAACTAACCTGTACCTTCCTGAGGGCCGCCTTTTTATGGAATGTCCATTTTCACCCAAAGCAATGTCTATTACCTGCAATACACTTTGGGACACTCTGGTTTGCAGGAACTCCTTTCTTAGACTAGAGCCGCAGTGAGTGTCCTGGGCCACGTCTCCTTTCCTTGGTCTGTTTGTCCAGATTATGGCTTAGTTTCCACTGGCAGCAACCTCAGAGTTTGCCTAAGGTCTATGACAGCTGAGGCTGCCTTTTCAGGCCATAGTGGAGTTTTCACTATCCATTCAAGAAGCACTTGATGAGAGCACGTACTACATACCTAGGTCTGTGCTGAAGGTGAGGATATGGAAATCAGTGTAACAGGGTCCTGTCTCCAGTAGCTCTATGTCTAACTGGGGCGGGGGAAGGCTTGATCCTTGTTGCCATTTTGTTGATGTCTGTTTACTTCTCTACATGCCACCACACAAGGGAGCATGGGATGCCACGGTATTCAGAGGAGAGAGCCTTTGTCTAGTTTGGGACATGCAGGAAAGCTTCTCAAAAGTGGCAACTCTTTAGCTGAGTCCTAAGGAATTGATTAATGATTTTAGTAATTGTCTATTGGATGTGCTGGTATAGGCTGGGTGTCAAGAACATAATGGAGGGGAAAAAAATCCAGATAAGGTCATTGGTCTCAGGGAGACCCCAGTTAAGTGAGGGATTCAGTCATTTAGTTGCATAAGTGGCAGCTAATCAGATGGGGCCGTGGGGTTGTAGCCCTAAGATTCCTCCTGCAAAAGTTTTCTTCAGTTCTCACATCTCTGCATCCATCAAACCCCTCTGGGAGGATACTGCAAAGATTCCAAAGCCTCTGGCTTACCGGGAGCCGTGTACTGATTCCTGTGCATCGCATTGAGCACAAGGGAGAGGGGAGGGAAGGCGGGTGCCAAGTGGGACAACATCCATTTGATCCTTTTTATATGTAAATGTGACTTTAAATAATATTTTGTAATGACCTGCATTTCTGTTAGGAAATATCTCTTGATGATTTATCTTTCTCTCTGCAATTATGACAGCCTAGTGATCTTGTTAATTAATGCCAAAGAGGGTTTTTCAGCACCTCATTAAAGGTTTTCCCTTTCAGGAGACCCAGGCTCCCGTGCACAGCCAGGGGCAGAGGAAGCCATTTTCTTGTGGGTGGAAGCACGTCTCTTGATCCTCCACCCCTTCCTTTCGCTCTCCTTTGTCTTCTTACTCTAAAGCGTTTTTCTCTGTTCTGCATCTCCCCTTCTTCCTCTTCATCCTGAGCCTTCTACTCTTCTCCTTTCTCTTTATTCCAAAACACAGTTGCTTCTTGTTGCTCTGAAGCATCATTTTAAGTAGTTCAACTGTCACCAGTGTGTTTCTTTAGTGGCTCTTTTTCTCCTGGAAAGGTTGTTTTATTTTACAGTCTAATCCAATATTTCCTATTCAACAAGCTTTGGCTGAGAGCTTTCTGTATTCCAAGTTCCCTTATAGACATCAGGGAAACAATAGTGAATGAAAGAGTGTCCTGCTGGTAAAAACTCTTAGTTTTGTCCCATAAAAATAGCTAACATGTGAGTGAATGAATAAAGGGTTCTGTGGTCCAATAAATATTGTTAATCCCATCACAGGAGTTGGCAAATCAGAGCCTAAAGGCCAAATCCTGCCCCCTACTTGTTTTTGTAAATAAAGTTTTATTGGCACACAGCCACACCTACTCACTCACATACTGTCCACGGCTGTTTTGCTGCTACGAGGCTAGAGTTGGGTTGTTGCAATAGAGACCATTTGGCCCACAAAGCCTAAAATATTTACTATCTCTTTCTTTACAGAAAAAGTTTGCTGACCCCTGTTCTATCCCATCGTTGGAGATTCTGAATGCCCATTATATACTTAAAAGTCTGAAAAATTCTGCAGTCCAGAAACTTATTAATTTTCTTCAACGCATTTTCCCCCAACTGCATTTGATCATAGAACCCTCTTCCAATCCATCTTTTTATGAATTGACTTGTAGACATTTCCCCTGTATGAAATGCCTAGTCCTGAAGGTTGTCTTTCTCTGCCTGATTTCAATTTGGTCAGCACCCTGGCCTTCTGTCTTCTGGCTGGACTGTCCAAACCCTGCTCTTCTCTCAGCCTCTGTGAAAATATCCTTCTGCTCAGGCATGAGAGCAAGGATTCTCCTCGGCTCCAATGAGATGGTGCTTCTCTTTCCAGGAGTAACGACGTGTAAAGACCAAGTCACTAATAGCAAAACAAGTTAGACTGGTTTCCTATCCTTGGGGTTTCCACTCTTGCCTCCTCTGACTCATCTCAAAGAAAATTCATTTGATTTGTGGTCCATCTTCCTGAGGCATTGTTGAAGTTGAAATTAAACCGAGATGCCTTGAAGCTCAGCCAGATCTGAAGGAAGGGTCATGGACGTGTTGAGAAGACTCGGCAGGTATAAATTTCCCGTAAGGTCCAGAGAGAACCTGGGAAAGCTATGGCAGGGGAGACATGCTCCCTTATCCTGGAAGATAGCAAGGTGATTTTTGGAAAAAAAGACTCGGATTACACCTTGGCACTTGCAGAGTGTCATCAAAGTAGAAATGGGCTCCTGTGTCTTTTTTTTGCAGTTCTGCCAATTCTTTCCTTCTCATAAATGAGGCCTGAAGAAGAGAACAGAATGTTGGGTACCACAGGTAGTAGGGGCAGATACCTCTTCACCAGGTTGGAGGGCATGTGGTCAATAGGTAGATTCCAGTCAGAGAAATTAGAGGAGGGCATTGTTAGAGCCAGATAAGTAACCATAGGTCTGAGGAAGCTAACTGAAATTAAGGGTTGATGCACCAAGCCCATTGTAAGTGTGGCAGGCAGAATTGTAAAAGAATATTTTCTCCTAGTCCCCAAGATTTCCTAATCCCCAGGAGTATGAACCTGATGGATATTATTCCTGTGATTATGTTACGTTTACATGGCAGAAGGGATTTTGCAGATGTAAGTAAGGTTGCTAATCAGTTGAGCTTAAGATAAGGAGATTAGCAGTTTTCTTTGGCTGGTGGTAGGAGGAGAAGTCAGAAAGATTCAATGCATAAGAAGGATTTGATGCATTGTTTCTAGCTTTGAAGATGGAAGGAGCCATGTGCAAAGACAGGAGGACAACCACCAGAAGCTGAAGCTGAAAGCAACGCCCACTGATGTCCAGCAAGGAAATGGAGACATTTCCCCCTTCCATAATAATCCTGGTCAGTCTATACCTTTCCTTTGAAATTTACTTCATGCCCCCATTCTACCCCAGGAGTTGGCACGAGACTCAGATCTTACTAATGACAAGATTCCATGCTCCTAGCCACACTGATAGGATCGGGGTAAGTCTATAACACCAGTAGAGTGGACATGAAGTATTAGAAGGACAGTCTCTTTGAGCTCTGAGACATGAAGACTATGTGAGCCTCTTTCCTGGTTGTTGGAGAAAGTCTGCCTTGGAATGAAGTACACACAGTGGAAAACAGAATTGACAGATGGAGAGAGAAACACAGAGCCCTGATCTAGCCATACCTGAAGCCAGTAGTACACTGAAATTTTCAATTATGTGAACAGCCCAACAGGAGAGGCGAGACCACCAATTGGAGAGGTGGTCAGTCAAAGGGCACGTGGGCAGCAGGGAGGAGCTAGTGAGCCAAGAGAGGCAGACAAGCAACCCAGGAGTAGAAATGGGTAAAGATTTATACAGCAACCGTGCAAAAAGCATGCAAACTGTAGCTCCCTCCAGAAATTTGAGCAAAGACCTGAAATGGGAAGCCTAGCAGGAATGAGATTGAGTGTGTGTAGGGTGGCGGGGGGGGGGGGGGTGCTGTGGGCTAGGGAGTGTTACAGGCGAGGAGAAGAGCAGATACCAAGCCCCAAGGCGAGAAAGGGCATTAAGAACCTGTAGGAAACTCAATGTGGATCATCTCGTCTGAGCATTTTCTGAACCTGACCTCACTCTGGGGTAAGACCACCTCCAGGTCATCCCCAAGCTGAATCCTTAGTGGGAGCTTGTGAGCCACATGGATTTGTTTGAGCAAAAGCCTTCCACATATGGGAGGAAACCAAGTAAGTGGTGGCTTTCTATTTGGGGCTGCGTGCTGATCTTTTATTCTTCACATAATATTGTTGAATCTCATTGTTAGGGGCAAGCCACTCTGCTCCTGGATTAAGGGACTGTTCTGAAACTTGTGTTCGCTAATTATCTGGGAACTTTTCTGCATAATATTCTCATTTGAGCAAAAGCTAGAGTCTCATTTATTACAATGATTCCTCGATAACAGGAATGAATGTGTAATTTAAATACAATTCTCGTCCAAAAGCCACGCTACTTGCTCACACACAGAAATGTTCACTGAATTTACTGAAACGTCAAAAGCAAGACTCTGATGGAATCCTGTTGCTATGTCTGACATGCTCTGGAAAATTCTCCAGTGTATCAGACAGAGGGTTCCAAGGCTGAAATTTAACTGTTTTCATCGAAGTTTAATTTCCATGGCTTAATTTCATAAAAAGCAATTTTCAACATAGCTTTTAGGTGGCCATAATTGAAACGGAAATTGTCTCCCTGAGAGAGTCTCCCCAGATAGCTGTCTTTGACATCAAGATGTCTCCCTGTTGGCCAGAAGCCACAGAGATGAGTCTCCCTCATGTTAGATCATTAATTGTTCTTCTCAGGTCTACCCACACTAAGCTGACAACCGAGGCAATTATGCAATTAAGTCAAGCAAAACAAGGATGCTTGTGCTCCGACGAGCCATGATTTTAGTTGACAGTGGCTTTGACTTGACTTGTCCGGATAATTGCTTCATGTCCTCCATGACCCTCCTACATAATGTGTGAGCTCCTTCAGAGAGTGTGATTTTTTGGGGGGGACAATGCCACCATCTTCTTAGAAAAAGTGGAGGGTGGATGCTGATGTCCTTTGTTGAAGTCAAATACAGCTTGTGTCGTTTTGGGTTCCCCTGGAAGCTGACCTTGAGACAAGAACACAGATGAAATGGGTTATCCCAGAAGTGATTGGTAGAGGAATGGGAAAGTAAGACAGCAAATGATCTCTGTGGGTTGCAAGTTTACTCCTACAGGGGAAATCTGAGGATTCTGCTTGGAGAATGTAGAACTCGGCATGGAGTTCCCACTTGAAGGACTGGCTGTGTTCAGGGCCTTAACTGGGGGCATTAACTCTTTAGGACTTGGGACGGAATGGGCTCCACTTGCAGGAAAGGCTCTCAAGCAAAGAAAAGCAAATGGTGGCCTGGAAGTCTGGCTGGCGGGCGCTGCAAAATAAACCCCAAAGTGATATGGATGAGGCACCAATTATACTTCCAGTTTTGGTCATTCCAGATCTGAACATGCCTTTCTTTTATTTTCTGCTTTCAGAACAAATCTAGATACTTGGACATGAGCTTGACTAGTGTTCACCTTGTTACTCTCCTGAAGAAGGTAAGTCACTGGCAGACATGTACATCACTTTTCAGGCTATTTGCAAAACTCACGTTATTTGAAACACTCCAGTTACAACAGCCCCATGATGTATTAATTTGATGACTCCTCATATGAAATGAACTCTGAAGTGTTATCTATTTTTACTCTCAGATACGTATTTTCCTTTAAAAAGAAAAACTTTAAACTTTAAAATTGAAAGACCCCACTGAACCCGTCTTTGAGTTGTATGCCTTTCAACAGCCTTTGGCCCAAGTAGCACAATTCTGACCAGAGTATTTTCTTTGGTAGGCTACATATGTAGCCAGGCCAAATCAAATCAACAAGTGTTTATATAACACTTAATATATATCATGATTACATAAAGTAAATACTTCTAAACCACATACTGGGTCACTTGCTCTAAGCCAACTTTTCTTCTTTGCCTGTGGTATTATTTGCAAATACAGCCAGTAAAGAAATGGAAAGAGAGCTAACAATGGGTTTGCGGGATGGAAAGCACAATATCTTCCTCAGCATTCTGGTTCATGTAACATTCTTAGAAAACTGAGTATATAGAACTCAGGAATTGTCACTAAAAATATTTACTATGGGATTCTTTATTCTTTCAATTACAACTTCCTTTAAGAATACTGGAGAGTATTAGATTGACACAAATGTGATGTGCACAGAAATTTGGGGTAATCTTCTGGCTCTATAAAATGAAGTCCACGTGTACAGATAAACATCCAAAAGAAAGTTTTTAAGGGAGTAGCCGTTATATATCATTCTTATTAACCAGACCATCATTTGTCTCATCCATTGAACCCCTCCTATAAGGCTTTGTGCTCTGAGAGCCTTCACTGGTTTCCCTGGACAGATTTCTTCCTGCCATTCTGTATTGTATTTATCTATTTTACACCCTATATGGTGAATTCCTCAGAGCACGGGTAGTGTCTCACTCATCTTTAAATTCTTCTCTTGCCTAGGATAGTGACTAGGACATAATGTGTGATCAGCAAATGCCTTTTGAGTTGAGTTGACCTGAGAAAGAGTCTTCTTTATTCCGATAAAGAATACCTATGAAAAAGAATCTATACTAAGTACCATAATTAGTGGTGAAATATTTAAAGCATTCCCTTGAGATTCAGAACCAAACAAGAAGGCCCACTATCATCACTTCTTTTTAGTGTCACATTGTGTGTCCCAGCCAGTTCAATAAGGGAAGGAAGAGAAATTTTTAAATATAAGGATAAGAAAGGAAGAAATACAATTATCATTAGCCGACAAGAGTATTGGAAAGTAGAAATCTAAAAAGAGTCTATAAATAAACTATAAGAGCTAATAAGTGAATTTAGCAAGGTTGCTAAAATATAAAGTCAACATGCAAAAATCAGTATTTCTACAATACCAGTAACAAATAATTAGAAAATGAAATTAGGATAACTAGAATGCATTAGCAATAGCATCATACACATTAAATATTTAGGAAAAAATCTAACAAAAGATGTACAAGACTTCAACTCAGAAAACTATAAAACATCATTGGAAGAAATTAAAGAATGTAGTCACGTGCTTTCCATGTTTGTTGAAGTACAGAGTACAGAGTGTATAAGGAGTAGAGAGTGGCTGGAGGGGAGGTCTCAGAGTTAACAGGAGGCCAGTTCATATGCGACCTTGTAGGCTGTTCTAGTTATCTACTGCTGTGTAACAAACCACCCTAAACTTTGTGGTTTAAAACAACACTTGATTGCTTGCAGATCTGCAGTTCGGGCAGGGCTCAGTGATGATGGCTCATTGCTGCTTCAGGTTGCAGCATCTGGAGCAGCTGGACTGGGGGCTGGAGAATTTCAAGATGATTCTTATACGTGACTGATCAGTTGGTACTGAGTGTTGGTTGCAAGTTCTCCTTGGGGGGCTCAGACTTTCTCAGAGAGTGGTGGCTGGCTTCCAAGAATGAGTGTCCCAAGAGAACAAGATAGAGGAGCATGGCATTTTTATGACCCAGCCTCAGAAATCATGTAGTGTCGCTTCCACCATGCTGTACTGATCCAAACGGTCACAAAGTATCACCCAATTTCAAGAGGAGGGGACATAGACTCCACCTCTTTACGGGGGAGTAGCAAGGTTCTAGAAGAGAATATGGGACAAGAGATGCTAATGTGGCTGACTTAGAAAATAAAATCTGCCCCTTAGGCCATGGTAAGCTCTTTGGTTTTCCTCTTCAATTATAGGGTTCCGAGTAGAGGAGTGACATGACTTGACCTCGGATATTTTTTGCCTTATTATTTTAATATGGGCCTTTATGCCACAGATATGATTTTGTTCTGAGACTAAAAGACATGGGTAATTGCATATATGGCTGTGACCCTATGGAATTCAAGTGTCCTGCATGTTATAGGAGATCATCAAATGCTAGTTCCTTTAGATTTGTGTACCGTCCTATCCAACTGTCAGACCTGGGCAAATCTGGGAGCTGGGGGCGAATTTACCTATGAGCCTCAGCCATTCTGTTCACACAGGCATCTGCGTGTGCCAAGGAAGCGGGGAGGAGAGACCAGTCTTCTCAGGCTGCGGTGCTGACTTCCTGGGGGAAGACCCTGACTGCCAAGAAAGACAACATAGATGCGAGATCTGTTGGGATGGGTCTTGACTCAATGGGAGAGGAAGATCTTCCCCTCTTGGTTTGGAGAAGTCTCCTAATTCTTACACAGAGGCGGAGAGGTCTCTGGATGAGGTGAGTGAGGGCAGACAATGCACCTGCTCTCCACCCCCCTGGGCCTCAGAGAGAAGGCAAGGGGGAGAAGGAGGTCACAGGATGAGAAAAGAGAGAAGCCCTGGAGATGGAATTTCTAGGGGCAGACTCACCAACCTGGATGAAACATTCTTTGGACTGCTTTTAAAGGGCAGCATGCATCATGGAAAAACTAAGGGTTGGCTGTCAAAGAATACTGGATTTGAGTCCCACTTCCACCACTGACTAGTTGTGTGGCTGTAGACATGTAATGAAATTGCACCTCAGTATGTCCATTAAAAAATGAAAGATAGGGACCAACCGGTAGCATAGTGGTTATGTTCGTGCACTCTGCTTCCATGGCCTGGGGTTCGTCAGTTCGGATCCCAAGCGTGGACCCAGCACTGCTCCTCAAGCCATGCTGAGGTGGCATCCCACATAGAAGAACTAGAATGCTCTACAACTAGGATATACAACTATGTACTGGGGCTTTGGGGAGAGGGAAAAAAAAGGAAAGAGGAAGATTGGCAACAGATGTTAATTTAGGGCCAATCTTCCTGATTAAAAAATTATGAAAAAAGATACTAATAGCCACCAAAGAGCATTTTGAGGATTAAATGAAACAGCATAAGCAATGCCCCTAGCACAGTTACAGTAAACACTCTGAAAATGGTAAGTACCTTCCTCTCTCTAAATTGCCTATATCCATCCTTTCTTTTCCATTTCCTGGCCTGGCATAGCTAAGATCTTATATATTTGGCTAGTACTCCTGAGGATTTTGTCAAGAAATGAGGCATACAATCCAGAAAAGACTACTCATTGAAATTCCAACATCTTTTCACGGAATTAATCAAACTTGGGAGGTATTTTGAGTTATTTAGTAATTACGAGTGGGGAGAGTATTGGAATGGAAGAAAATGAACTCAACCTTTTTTTTCTTTTCTGAATTGCAGCAATTATAACTGCTCATTTGTTTTTGAAAACAAAAGGAAAAGTGGATGGATTGACTCCATATACAGCCAAATAAATAATATATTAGTGGATCCCTGATAAAACAGAACTTAGAGATTTGTTTGTTTGTTTGTTTGTTTTTTGACCTAAAGTGTTCTAGACTTAAATATATTGCCCGGGTCAATGCAGTGATCGCCACTGCCATTGTCAAGCAGCACTTGTCATCTATCTCAGTGCGCATGAAGTACGGCTGAGAAGGAGGTGCGTGTGGTCGCCATCTCATTGGTAATATTCTAGATGGACAACACGGGCAGAGTCAGACTTATAAAGGGGACTCAGTGGTGTGCCAGAGTCAGTTTGTACCAGCTCATGAGAGCAGACTGTACACATTTCTTCCTAATTTCCTGTTCATTGTCACCAATCACCTTAGTAGCTTGAAATCATGAGCCATGCTGGGAGTATTTACATCATGGAAATTGGCAGAAGTCACAAGTCAGTACACACCGCCTCCCCTACCGAGGCTGGTTACTAAACATTTACTAGCCCACTGCTGGACAGACAGACAGTCAATGAAATGAAACATTTTAACCACTTCATTAAAAGGAAAAAAACTATATTACCTATTAAGAATTTGTTTTTGTTTTAAATAGGCAAACATGACTTGTGTATTTGAAGCTAGAGAAAAATTAGAATTTATGTTTTGACTTCCAAAGGAGTGGAATAACCACCATCCAATTTAATTAAAAAAAAGAATTTCATTGTTTTTGGATGTAGCGAAAGGGGAGTTTTAAGAAATTGATTTTTGTTTTAAAGTTCAATAAAATTTTATTAATTTAATTAGTTCCTATCAATTTTTAAATAAGCAATGGCTTAGATTAGATTTGCTGGCTCTCCTTTTTAAAGCCAGCCTCCTCTGGGCATATTAATGGATCTGGTCTATCATTTTGCAGGTAGAACACTATGGATGATTGGAAATCAAGTGAAAGTTTGGGCTAGGATTTTGAGGTGTTATTTCTATCAGGATTTTGAGGTGTTTTTTCCATTAGGGTGTAAGTTATGGGAAAACAATGTACAAACCAGGAAAAAGAATTTGGCTAGATGCAGGAAAGGGGTTCTGTTTATGGTGGCTGTTAACCCCCCACATTGCCCTGGGTGTCACGTGCAGAAAGTTGATCCAAGAGCAGGAGTGGTGTCAGCAGGCTTTTGGTCCATAGGATGGTCTGAATTCACCTTCCAAGTGCACGTGGGCGTCAGGGCCATCGGAGGAGGAAGTGGATCATGCAGTGTCATCAGAAGAGACCAAGTTAGAAGATGAAGGATCCACAGTTCTTTTAAGGGAGGATTAATACTTCCGATCACGATTGAAACCACAATTCAGAGGAACAGGGAAAAGGAATAAATAGGTCACAAGATTGGAGTTCAGTTCTGAGGAATGAGAATCCACGTGTGCTGCAGCCTTTCCCCAGATGCTTCCTTCCACACTCTAGTCCCACATGATGCTTTCCAAAAACAAGGATTGGCAATCAAATAATTTTGCAAATTAATGGCATCATACTGTACCCCTTCTTGGAAACGCACAATGGGCATTGGCATATTTAAATCTCTGACAAGTCCGGTAGTTAATAAATCCATTTAGGTTTGCTTAACGAGCTCCTCTGAGCACAGAGCACAGTTTTGGCCTCACAATGTGCACATTGTGCAGAACCATGTTCTGCGGAAGATCAGTTTGAAACATGGTATGGCAGAAACAGCTGAGACTTTGCTCAATTTCTCCCAGACCCAAATTCTGGAGACAAGGTCCATAGAGAGACGGGCAGAGCCCAAGGGCCCTAACAGCCACTCAACACACAGTGGCCTGAATCCTCCCAGGGTGGGGGCAGGTGTGATTCTGAGGAAGGACCTGGCCTGCCAGGGGAATCGGGTGGGTTAGTTGCTCTCCGCAAGGTTACCTGTCTGGAGTGAGGGTGTGAGAGGACCCAGAGAAGTTGGCAGAGTCCAACAACCTGACATCTACTCCTGGTCCTCCTGCTTTCTGGGTCTCACACTTGAGTCCATCACATCACCACTTTGTGCCTCATTTTCCTCAAGAGGGACTAAGTTTGTCAGTGACTGGAGTTCAGGGGCTCAGAAAATCGAATTTGGGGCAGGTCGTGAAGACTGAATATGCACACAGGGTCAGCCTCCCGGGTTTGTTAAAGGCAGTATCTGGTGTTGAGCGTCTGTCCTCTTCCCTTTCAAGCAATCTGCAAGGAAAGAGTTGTGTCTTTGGGGGCTCCCAAGATCCAAAATAAGAGGATTAAATGAATCCATGTTTATAAAAACTTCGTTGTAAACAGTAGGGCTCTGGAGAGAAAGGAGGGGCTGGCAGCATGGGGACGAGCTTCAAGACTTCTTGGACGGTTTGCCCTTTCTGTCTTCCTCCAGGGGTGCGGCTCCTCTGGGGGAGAGCAGCCAGGGGTGTGCACCCAGGCAGCCTTTTCCCAGCTCTCCTGTCTTTTTTAACACAGCCCTAAACTGGCTGAGTCATACGTCGAGGGTGGGTTCAGATATTCGTTTCTGAAATATTTGCTGCACCAGGCGTTGTGCTAGCTCCCGGGAGCACTAAGATGAAGACGGGACGGCCCCTCCCTGAAATCACTCATGGTCTGGGGCGGGGGAACAGATGTACCGCCTAACTGATCATTAAGCCACAAAGCAATGAATGCTGGGAGAATCCATGAAAAGTGCTTAGAATACTGTCTGAGCACATGATAAGGGCTCAATACGTCTTGATTACTATTATGATCAATATAATTATTATTATTAAACAGGCAGGTTGCAATGGGAACGTCAAGGAGGGGGGGATGGCTCCTTTTGCCTGGAAGCTCAGAGAAATCTTCACAGGGAGAAGGTGTTATTTGAGTCTTGAAAAGATGAGAATGTGGCCAAGTTCAGGAGAAGGAAAGCACATCCCTGTGGTCCAACAGACATGTGCAAAAGCCTTGACATGAATGTCCATGCATGTCAGCATAACTGTAAATATTTTAACACGGTTGGGCATCAGGGACGTATGTGTCTGTGTGTGTGTGTGTCTATGTGTCTGTGGCTAGAGATGAAAATGGGAAGGTAAGTGAGAAGGTACTCACTTTTCCTGTTGTGAAGTTTGGGATTAAGCCTGTTTGAAATAGGAACATGGATTATATTTTTTTTTTTTCTTTTTGGTGAAGAAGATCAGCCGTGAGATAACATCTGTTGCCAAATGTTCCTATTTTGGTGAGGAAGGTTGTCCCTGAGCTAACGTCTGTGCCCATCTTCCTCTATTTTATTTGGGACACCAGCAGAGCGTGGCTGGATGAGCCGAGCAAGGTCCGTACCTGAGATCCGAACCTGTGAACCCCCTGGGCCACCGAAGCAGAGCGCGCGAACTTAACCGCTATGCCACCAGGCCTGCGCCTTATGTATTTTTTTAAGAAATGTAAATTAAAATAATTAAAAACTTTTTGATCAATTGATCCCAATTCAGAGAGTCTATCCTCATAAAGCAAAATTGTTCCTGTCAAAACATTAGAAACATCTGAGCAAAGAGGAATTGTGAAGTAAACTTTGGTACGTCTCTGCGATTCCGTTGGGCAATTATTAAAGCTGTTGTTCAAGAAAGGATTGAACAGCTTGAGGAGACGCAGCAGTGCAGCCCCAAGTGAACACAGTCTAGAAATGAAACTGACCATAAAAAGGAATCTCAGCTCTATTACAAAATGTGCTTAGCTGGAAGATTAGAAGCCAATATTCTGAAAGGTTAAAGTCGTTATCTGTGGGTAGAAGGGTCATGGGAAATTTTTATTTTCTTTTTTGTGTTTATTCCAATCGGAGCAAAAAGGGGGGCTTCTTGTACCCCAGTGGAGAAAGCAGGTAATCACCCCGCAGATTCCAGCCTCTCCAAAGCCGCCTGGTTTGTGACAGGACACTGAGCCATCCCCCCGGGGCTCACAATAGTGCTGACAGATAAGGCTCAGCGAACGAGCCAGGGAGCGGAGCAGTACCCCACAACTGCAGACAGTCACGATACAGCTGAACCGTCGCCAACAAGGGCTACAGGGATTCTTATGGGGACAGATGAGGGCGGCCAGCATGGTAGAGAAGGCTTCTTGCAGGCTGTAGGATTTAAGCGGGGTCTAAAGAGTATGAAGGTTTAGATGGGTAGGAGGAAAGAAACTTCTCCGGAAACCTCTTGTCTTTTCTAGCTCTTTCATGAGCAGTTGAACCCTCATTCTTGAAGATCTGTCGCCCACTGGTGCCACATCTACATGTCGAGGCCTCTCAGTGGGAAGTGTGTTAAACTGAGCCAGTTGATACATATCTACAATCGTAGAAGAGATTATAATAGCTGCCGATTGCTAAGGCCTCACTAAACACTTCACCTGCCTGGCCTCGTTAATATTCATGCTCACAGGAGCCCTGTGGTAAATTGCTATTTTTACAGATTGGAAAACTGAGGCTTTGAAAGCTCACCCAAGGCAACCCACGGGCAGCAGAGGTGTAAACGGATCCAGACCAGTCTGGCTTCACAGCCTGTGAGCCTGAGCCATGTCCACTTCTCTTGGCCTGAGTTTCCCTTTTGTTGTCGCATGTCATTGTATGTATCCAATTGTTGTCTCATCTTCCCTCATCTCACCTGGGGAGAGACTCAGGACCCATGACAGGATCTCCACATTCTGGATGAAGGCTGCGATGTACTAAGATCCGTTTATTCACTCAACGAACATTTGAGTGTTTGTTGAATGAGCACATGGTACAAAAAGCTGTGCTAGGAGAGGGGATGTCAGTGCACACAGGAGCTCTTAGAATGGAGCCCATTGAAGAGTTCCCAAGGCTCACAGGATATAACGGAGGACCAGCATCCTTAGTCCAAGCCAGGGCCAAGTCTCTGCGGCTGTTAGTGGTGAGACGTCATCTAGGACAGAGATCTCAGCAAGCTGTGTGACCTCGGGCAAATCCCTTCCCCACTCTGAGCCCCTGAAAAATGGGACTTTCTCTCACTAAAAAATGACAAGACTGAATTCAATGGATTTCCAAAGTCTCTCCAGTTCTCAGATATGATTCTGCATCCCACCTTAGAGAAATACAGTTCCTCAGAACATGGAGGCAGGACCAATCACGCAAATGAAACATAGTGAGAGAGCGATGGCACACGTGTGCGTAATTTGTATACAGTCCCCAAAACAGATGAAACTAACCTGTGGAGTTAGAAGCCAGGACACTGGTGACCCTTGGAAGGGATGGTGACTGGGAGAGAGCAGGGGGCTGCTTCGAGGGGGCTGGCTGTCTTCTGGACCTTGATCCGAGCGCCGATTCAACAGGTGCGTTCACTTTGTGACATTTTGTCGACCTGTGTGCTTATGAATTTGGGCTCTTTTCTTTATGGTTAAAAAAAAATTCTTTACTTAAAAAAATGCAAACGGCATCAAAAGAGAGTGGTAAGGTGGGAAGTGCTCCTGACTGATGTCAGAGAGAGGACAGTGGCTCCGGCTGTGCTTTGTGACCAGAGCAAGTCATCTCCCCTCTCTGAGCCGTGGAGGTCACTGAGGACAACAGCATCATTTTACCGGTGGGTAACACCAGTATTTCCCCAATTCTGAGCTTGAAGTGATACGGGACCCGTGAAGCCTGGCGCCCTGAGCCTGGAGCCCTCGGAAGGAGCACACGATCGTGAGCATCAACAGGTGGCACTCTTCCCTCAGCCTCAGCAGGCTCCTGGAGCTGCAGGGGCTGCGTTCATGCAGAGCTTTAGCCGGGACGCTAATCTGGAGAGAAGGTCTCTCCTTTCCCAGAGTGGGGGTCTTATGCCAGGGGTCGCAACTCAAATATCCGCTCCTGGCCATTCTACTTAGGGCTCCCAGGATCCCTGGGAGGAGTCTGGGCCTGGTATCCCCAGTCCTCTCCTCTACGGAGGAATGCTCCCACAGCCCCTCTGCCGGCCTCAGCTGGGGGTTCCCAGGCCTCCCTCAGGGAGAATCTTCCTCCTGGGGGGCTGTCTTCATAAACAAGAGAGAGAGAAGTTTCTGGGAACCTGGGTGACTGCTCCAACAGAGAAAGGAGTATGAATATTTCATTAAGGTGGCTCAAGTTATTAAACAACGTTACAAAACCAAGTGTGTTGGCAGGAATCTGAGAAGCACATTTACATGGGTAAAAATAGTGGGAAAGGAGGCCCAGAGTGGGGACAGCCTCAAGGAAAGCCCCTGCCAGGCCCTGAGCAGAGGGCCCAGCCCTTCAGGCCCCTCCAGGTCTGCCTCGAGTGGCCTCCACCGCCCCACCCATACCGCCCCTACTACAAACACCTTCCAAAGGGGGCTCAGAAATGGCAGGACCCCCAGCATAGGGATTTCAGAGCCCCAGGGACTTTGACCCTCCAGACTGGGTTGTTCTAGAGGATGAGGACTCTCAGGCACCCCTTCCTTGGTCCGAGGGCCCAAGGGGCTGGAAGAGGCTTGGGACCCAGGGCCACTCCAAGAGGCTGCCGCTCTGGAGTCTCTCTGATGTCTGAGCCAGGGGAAATCAAGGCTGGAAAAATATGACTCCTGTTTGTCACAGTGAGAGTGGAATCTGGTGTGAGGTCTTGTGACACCCTCTGAGCCTCGAGTGGGCCAGCTGTTTCCCAGGTCTTCTCCCCACACGTCCCTCTGGCTGAAGGACAAACACACAAAGGCCTCTGTGTTTGCCTCCTCCTAAAGCGTCAAGAAGTCTTCCCTCCACATTTCCTTTATCTCTCCTGCTACATCTCAAGGCCACTTCCACAGAGGCTGCTTCTGTGTTATCTCTGTATAAAACAATACAACAGCGGGTATTGAACTTAGCACTTTGCGTATTGAATTTCTCATAAAGCTCTGAGGTATGTACTGTTCTTATACCCCTTTTACAGATGGGGACATTGAGGCTTAGAGAGGTTGGGTAAATTTCCCAAAGTCACACTGCCAATAGATGTCAGACAGGAATCTAAATCTAGGTTCATTTGAATCCAGAGCCCACACTCTTAATCCATCTTAATCCACTGGTCGGAGAATGTGTCAAAAGCTCCTGGTTCTCCAACTCCCTGAGCATCCCAAGGAGAGGTGCTCCTGGAAGGGAGCCACAGAGTCAGGGCACAGGAACGAAAGCAAACCAGGTCATTACGAAGGCTGCTGCTTACTCTGAGGGCTTGGGCAGACAGCTTAACTGCGTAGAGTCTCCATTTTCTCTAGATCCTGTGAACACAAACTCAAGAAATTTCTGTGATGTGCCAAGCCTGGTGTCTGGCACGCAATAGGTGCTCAGTAAATGGTAGAGCCCTTTTTAACGGCTACTTCTTCCTCCACCTGCCTGGCTATACGTGGTTCTCTTACAGGGTTAATTCCTCCAACTCAGGAAGACTTTCCTCAGAGAGGCTGTGACTGGTGACTCTAAGCCTGAGTTACGTGTCTGTTAGATGTTCTCTCCCTGCACCTTGAGCTCCTCCTATCTCAGTACTTATCACATTGTTCCATAGATTGTTTAATTATTCGTATATCTCTCCTCACCTGAGGACTTGATTGGCAGGAAATGTGTCTACCTGGTTCACTGTGGAAAATCAAGTTTCCAGTCAAGAGCCTAAAATGCTAGCATGCTCAACAGATATTTGTTGATGGATGGGGTGGATGGATGAAGGGATGAATGAATGGATGGGTGGATGGACTGATGGGTAGGTGGAGGGATAAATGGAAGGATAGATGGATGGGTGGGTGGATGGAAGGGTGGATGGATGGATGGAAGGGTGGATGGACTGACGGGTGAATCAGATGGGTAATTTGATATATAGTCAGCTTAAGTATCTTCATTTATAGCATTCTATCTCACGCGTGTACACACTGGTATTTTCAGGAACACTATCCTGTTTACTATTAACTCCTTGGCTTTTATCATCCTGAGATAGGTAGAAGCAATACCCAAGGCTGGCCCTGCCCAAGCAGATAAGGGCCACCATACAGCCCAACCCCCACAAACAAACAAAAGCATTTCCTAAGCCTTCTCCTTTTTCACAAGCTTCCAGAAAAAAAAAAAATCCTATTTGGTAAGAGTACATGCCAAACTCTATCACTCATTACCACAACCTGCCCGCCACTCAGAAAAGGGGCTGCTTATGACTTCCAGAATTTTAGAGTCCCTTTTTCTTTGGTGTTGATGGGAAGGATGGGACTGATGACCAGGCTGCTAATTGCTCTGCTTATCAGAAGATAGTCTTTCAGTGCAGTGTGTGTGGGGGGAGCGGGCGGTTCCAGAGGCAAAGCAATGCTGCAGTCCGTGGCTTCACAGTGACAGGGTTGCAGCAGAGAGCTCAGGGTTCAGAGAGAAGTGAGGGAGGGCAGGGCCAGTGGAGTACTCTCAAGATAATCTCCTGTTCTTATCAACAGCACGTTTCCCCAACACACATTCTTAACGCACTTGGACTTACAACCTTGATAGCAGCTTCAATCTGTTGGGCCCCGAGGGAAGTCAATTCTGGTTCTGGTTTTTGAGAAGGCTTGACCAGAGATCAATCCTGGGGTGGGTTTCAGAGGCCAGGCTGTCTCCTTCCTGCCTCCCTTTACTCCACCTTCGAGTTCCTCCTCCTTCCTCCTTGCAGATGTCACTTGGGGGTCTCTTCATGCCCGCCCCACTTCCCATTCTAAACAAGCTCTCAAAGTACAATCAGATCAACGTGGACCCTCAGAGGTATTAAGGACCAAGAAAACTCTCAGCTGCACCAGCAATAGGAATTACACCTGCGATCTGAAGCTCCTATTTACATTTGGCCAAAGAAATGAAGTTCATGTCTTAGAATAACAGATTCCTCGATAAAGGAGAGTATGGGGGTGACCTGCCAAGAGCTACTGCAATTATTACCTATAGGAGGAGAGACAGGATAAAAGGAAAGGATGGAAGGCAGGGAAGGCAAGCGAAGGAGGAAGGGATGAAGGGAGAATTGTAAGGATGGCTGGAAAGAGAGAGGAAATGGTATCTAATATTTATTGAGTATCTGCTTAAGTCATGGGCTAAGCCACATATTTTTGCACATTTTCTCTCATATCCACAGAAATTTGGGAAGACAGATTTGTTGATGTCTATTTAATAGACAAGGAAACTGAGGCCCAGCAAAGTTAATTACAGGGCATAAGGTCACGCAGCAACTGGAATTGAAGTCCAGTAAATCTGTCTCTTGCAGGCTGCCTTCTGTCTCTCACTCCTGCTATGATCATGTGGGTCAAGCATGGCCAGTGAGGTCCTAATGGTCAGCAGGATAGCATCTCAGGGTTAAGCAGTAACCAGGGCCTCCTCACTGGACCAGCTCCTCATTTTAAACTCAGAAGCTGGAATTGTCAGACCTTAAATCCCACTGCCTGGAAACTGAGGCCCAGCAAGAAGAAAGGTCTTGTCCAGAGTCCCATGGGTATTTGGAGGAAGAGCTGGGACCAGAGCTGTAATTTCTTGAATCCCAGTGTGGTTGGTTGGATACATTATGAGTCCCCTGTGCAGTCCACTTCCATTTTTGTGTAGAGTCACAATTCAGAGGGGAAATCACATGGGAGAATGAGATGGAGGATGTGAGGATAGAAATCCCTGACATCCACCTTTACGTAGCTAGTCTGTGACATGGGATCCCTACGGTATGCTGTGTCCAGAACAGTCCTCATTACTTCATCATTTCAGTCTAATGTAGAATATTTTGAAGACATTACTAGAAAGCATTCAGTAGATATAAATTATATGCAATGACCTATGACTCCAGAAGGGAGTTCACGGGCATGGGACTTTGAACTCTCCTTTTTGAGGTTGGTCAATAGGACTGATAAGGATTCCAGGGAAGGAGGCGATAAGGTGGAGGCAGAAGACGCCTGAAGTCAGAATGCTTGGTTTGTGCTCAAACTTTGACCAAACTTCCTGGGTATCCATTTCCTCATTTTTAAAACAAATGAGGATGATATGAATGCCCTTTCCTACAGCCTGCTTCTGCTCAGTGCTCCTTATTCCTATAACAGCAACCCACTTAAGACCTTTTGAGGGTCCCCTTGGATGGTCCCCAATGTTCTTGTGATAAAGCCCAGGCTCCTTAGAGTGGCCTGTGGGGCCTCTTGTAAGAAACCTTGTTTCCTATCCCTTCCTCCCTCTCCACCCTGTCCTCGGGTCCTCAGATTTGTCCCGCTGCTTCCTCTGTAAGGCCACTGTACCTGGAACCCGGTTCCTCCTCTCCCTCTGACCTCATCCCTGTTGCAGTTTCCTCAGGAAGGCATTTATCGATCTTCACATGCGTGTGAGCGCCCCTCTGCTGTGTGTCTTCTCTCCCATAGAACGCATATAATCATGCTTTTATGTTTACTTGTGAATTACCTTTTTTTTTAAAAAAAAATAATGATAAACTTCATGAGATTTGGGATCATGTTGGCTTATGCTGTCCATTTTATCCCTGTATTGACAATACATGCTAAAGTCAAACATTTATTGGACGAGTGAATGAATGAAAGGACAGATGGAGGGAGAGATGGAGGGAGAGACGGAGTAGCCGGGGAGGAATGACCCCCAGATGTAGCTGACTTTTCTCCCAGAAGACAATTATAGTCAATTACTAATCAGTTGCCCAGTCAGATGGGATCTCAAGTCAATATGGTTCCTTTGAATTCCTTCTGATTCCCCAAAGCTGAATCCTCAGGGAAGCCCCTGTTGCAGAGATTCCATCCTCTCTGAGCTCTGGCAACCAGACAGTACACGTTATTTATGGCTAGGCATTGCTGGCTTGGACAATGCCCATCCCCCCTTCTTTTATTACATACTTTCTTGATCAAACTGTAAACCAACAAGAGAATGCTTAGCAATCATTAACAGCTGTTCTTGGAAAAGGACTAGATCACATAATTGCACATTTTACGACGTTCACCCTGGCCACTGTTCCGCCTCCGTGGCCATGCATGTCCCCTGTAGCTGGAAGCATCATAAACAAGCCTCCTGCCTAAAATCAGAAAGGGAAGGAGCAAGAAGTGGGGGAGAAAGATCCAGAAAACAATTTACTGGTTATAAAGTTGCTGAGAAGCTTAAGGCCACTGGATTTCGGTTGGCTGCTAAGTGAATATGTAACTACTTTATATATTTCAACAAAATTAAACTTAAACCTACAGAATTAGGTTTATTAATTTCTGTCAGGGCTCAATGGGGGAATAAGAATGGCCATTCATTATGGACACACAATTACTGGAGACAAAAATGAAGCCCAGCGCTATTAAGTATAATAAAAATGTTGAACACTGAGGAAATTTTCATTAAATACAATCTATTCTTTATATTACTACACTTAATCCTTGCTGTCTGCTTCTCTGTTTTTCTCCAACCTATTTAATTTTATTACTTAACTTTTTATAAATGTTTCTTAATATAATTATGATTAAATATTTGGGAGAAGAGAAGAACGTTAGTCTCTTAAGAAAGAAAAAGAAAGAAATCTCCCTCCGTTTCCTCTTTTCTTCACCCCTAAGATGGTGAAAAATTATTTTTTTTGGAAAAAGCAGGTGCTAAGTGGGATTTTATTATTGGGGCAAGGCCGGAGCACGAAAGAAAGGAAGGTAATAAATAAAAAGAAGCACTGATCAGCAATTGTAGGCGAGCTCTTTATATTACATATTTAAATAAAAGTCCATAGCCTTCCTAAAAATGTCTGTGAGTATTTGCATGGCCAAACCACGTAATTAAGAGATGGGTCCAGCTAACGTTATTGCTTGTACTACATGAAAACATTTGTGATCTGAGCATTTATTTTTAAGCCATGACACATTCTTTTGCAAGTTGTTTTCTCTTTTTAGGGGGTTGGAGTGGACAGTGGGAAGCTAAATGGGGAATTTAATTTTCTCTGCCAAGATATGGCCCCGTCACTATGTCTTCAAGCTTCTTATTGCACATATCATGGTCTTATGTATTTTTTTAACACAGCTCAATCAGAAAGTAGCAATCAATATAAGCATGGAATACAGGGAGATTGAAATAAAACAGTGATTCAACTTTCACCCACTAATGAGTACGCGAAATAACTATGTTCAGAACAGAGGGGTCTTAGTTTTCATGGTCAAGTCACTTCAGGAGTTCAGTTCTGCGTACCACATGTTCAATTTTAAACATTATCTATTTTCTATTTCCTTCCAGGTACGTAAGATGAGAATCGAGCTTTCGTTCATAGCAACCACACAACCTTGCCCGACCTCCAGGCCCCACTCCATAGTATAATCATATTTCCTTCACCCCATCTTCCTAATATGCTTATTTTGTCATTTCCTAACTTAGGTATTTGATACTTCCTCTGTAATGATCATGTAAGCTCTACTCCCAGCTGAGACACATAGTGTATAGCATGAGACATTTTCTCGTTTACAGATTTGTTTCTTTGGAAGCTGAAAATTTTTGTCGTCATTGTTGTTGCTGTTATTATCATTACCATTTGCATAGTTCTTGACATAATTGTTCTTCCCTCAGCCCTGCCTACCATTTCTGTAAATCTTCTCAAACTAGAATATTCTATCAATACGATCTTCTTGGAAAGCACTCTCTGAGCCTTGTGACCTGCTCCAACCTGGAGTGGTGTTTCACTTGGTGGCTCAAGCTGTGGTCTTGGGCTCTCCTTCCACCACCACTTAGGCATCCTTCCTCTCTCCCTCACACTGAGTCCCTACTTCCTGAGTCCCAGGCCCTCCTCTTGGTTTCTCCGCATGTTTCATAGAGCCTATCTTCTGGTCACCTCCAAAGAAGGGACGCCTGGCGCTAAAGCTTTGGGAACTTGCCCTGTCAGAGGACCCTACCGGCACCATCTACGTAATCTCGCCCAGGTTTCCCTCTAGAACATCCCCTCATTTCAGTCCTCTGCATCATCTTTACGTGAACTGACAATCTTCATCCGTACTTACTAGCTCATTTTACTTTTGGCCATCCCCATAAGAAAGCAAGGTCATGAGGGGTGGGGCCTCATCTGCTTTGCCTGCTCCTGAGCCTCAGTGCCAAGAGCAATCACTCACCTAGTAGACGCTCAATAAATATTTGTTGAGTAAGGAATGAATGACTCTATTAGCTTGCTTCAACATACAAATCTATGCAGAACAGGGGTGTTGGAGAAGTGTTGGCTCTCACTCAAAATAGCCCATCTTTTGGCAGAGGGCACGTGGTTCTCTGTATGAATAAGAACATGCAGCAGCCTTTCAAGATGAAATCTAAAGGAGCCTTCTGCTAGGCCGTCTACTCCTGGCACCTCTAGCACGTGGCTCCTCATTCAGCAGCTACACAGAAAAACTGGACTTCAGGCACTTGCTGGAGTTCTCTTCTTGAGGGATTTGCTATTGTTCTCCTCTTAGAAGTTGGAGGAAACAAATTCCAGAGAGGTAGGCTAAGAGATGTACTTCCTAAGGATTCAGTATCCTGGATTGGTAGCCTCCACACTGTTTTGAACATGTATGTGTGTGTGTATGCAGCGTGTGTGTACATAGATACATAGACATTGTATACACACACACTAATTTTTTTTTTTTTATGAGGAAGATTCACCCTGGGCTGACGTCTGTGCCAATCTTCCTCCACTTTGTATGTTGGATGCCTCCACAGCACAGCTGATGAGTGGAGTAGGTTGGTGCCCTGGATCCAAACTTGTGAACCTGGCCTGCCAAAGCAGAGTGCATAGAACTTTAACCACTGGGCCACGGGGCTGGTCCCACACTAATTTATTTAAGAAATGGTTATTTATAGTATTGAACTAATGTATTATAGCCATTATGAAAATATGTGAAAAATTGAATTTAAAAAGAAAAGAAATAATTTTAAATGGAAAATTCAGTATGTTCTTTGTATACTCTATCGGATCACTGTGTGAGCATATTTCTGGAGACCCTGATTGAAACTAGTATTTACCAAACTTTAGTGTGCTGGAGACCCAGCTGAATGGCTTCTTAAGAATTTAGATTTCTGGGCCCTTTGCAAGGGTGACACATTAGGATGTGCGGATGTGCGGTTCTCCCGAGCACGCGGCTATTCTGACACCGGGAATCCTCAGACCACACTCTCAAACACTCACCTACATACTTTGAGCATTGCTTCCTTGTCTGGGCAGATTCAAGCCCAGCACATATTGGGATCATGTTAACTTAGCTTCTGGTCCACATGCCTTCACAGATACATAAAAAATAGTAGGCTCTTGGCTTTGATGGGGAGGAGGGGGTATCAGTTAAGAGCAACAAAAAAAGATCATGGACCTTCCATTTCTGCATCTCTCATGAAAGAGTTATTGGCAATACCTTCCATGGGGGCTGTTGATTCGTCTTCAAATTTAGTGCTAAATAGTGTTGTTTTTACTTAAAAATGGCGCAGTAATACTGACAACAACTATGTATTTTGGATCCTATATTTTGCACCTAAATTCAGTGCTCAACACTTTTCTTATCTTTAGTACTCGCAAGAGAGAGCACCATGAGGTAGGTAAAATTACCCCCTTTTATAGATGGAGAAACTGAGGCCGAGAGAAGTAATTTCGTCAGTCCTTCCTCCCACCAAACAAAGCAAAACCAAACAAATGAAAACATAAACAAACCAAAAAGCCCCTCTTAACTCCAGACTAGCAGCATAATGTATTAAACTTAGAGAAGTGCCACACTTGCCAGGACCACAGAGCTGGTAAGTGGTCGAGTGGGAGGTGAGCAGGGGCCTCCTGACTCTTTACACAAGATAGAAGCCTGCTTCACTTCCTGACACCCCTCCAGGCTGCTGGCTGGCCAGTCCATGGCAGAGCTCTTTCATCCCTTCCATCACGTCCCCACTCGGCTGCCCAGCTTTATAGCTCTCCTGTGCTAAATAGCCAGCTACACAAAGAGAGCTCAAGTCTGATCACGAGTCATTATGCCCAATACACTGCAAATGCATGAGGCTCTGAAGTTCTGCTTCCGTGGTCCAGCAACACCATATTCTGCTAGAAAACCCTACATGCACTTAGTCTTGGGGACAGCTTGCTGCTCAGCCGCTGCTCACACACCCATCACTCTGTCCATACGTTTGGCATCAGTTAAGCAAAACTGGTGGATGCCAAGCCACTTTTTGCCTTTTCATCCAAGGTTTTGGCATTGTATACACATGGCCTTAGGGGCATTATGATGGATGGGTTCTTTTCCCTCTATCACAGTAATATTAACCTTATTTAATAATCTATTAACGAAGAGGATAAAGGTCTTATTAACGTTCACATGCTTTCTCTGCCACTGAAATAACACTTCCTTTCTGTGTATTCAGAAGGCTGACTCCCTTTTTAATGACAGAGGGTTGATGGATGTGGCGCAAAGGGCACTGGTGGAAAGACAGTAGGTCACTTGGTTTAGACCCCCGTCTGCCACTTACTCTCTGTGTGACCTTGGCGAGGTCACCCAGCCTCCCTGAGCCTCTGTTTCCTCATTTGTAAAATGGGGGCAATTGAATTTACATTCATTGTTTTTTCGAAGATTCAAGAAAATGTCTACAAAGTGTCTAACTTGGGATACATAAGGCAGCAATATATACTAGTTCTTTTCCCAATTCTTACCCCGTGAAATGAGTGTTCATAGGATTGTAATTAAGGCTGTCAATGAGTAACACACAACCCAGAATTCCCTGTAAGATGCTCGCCTTTGGCTTCTGAGACCAAAACCACCCCGTCACCATGATGGCTGTGTCTCTTTGTGAGCTCAACAAATCCTTGATGAAAAAACAGGCAGCCTAGTGAACAAAGCTATGGTGGATCTCAGGAAACAGTTGAAAGGACACAGACTCTTTTGTCTTCTGAAATGACTGTTTTCATAAATTACATATTTATGTCCCAAAGTCATCTTGAGCTTTGCAAATCAAGCAGCCTCTCTGGCCATTTATAATGAGTCAGAAGCCCGCAAGTGACTAGCAGAATCCACTTGTTTTGGGACCCTCTGTCAGGGAGGAAGAAAAAGGGAGGCACAGGCCTTAACCCCAATCACAGAGTGTGTCCTGCCTGCCTCTTCCTGATTTCCCATGCGGTGCTTCTCAGACCTCACACAGGCACACGCATCTCCTGGGGATCCTGTCAAAATGCAGATTATAGATTGCAAAAGCAGATTCGTTCCTTAGGGAGGAGTGAGGCCCCAGACTCTGCATTTCTAGGAAGCTCCAACTTGCTGCTGCTGCTGGTCCTCAGACCACACCTGGAGCGGCAGGTGCTAGGCCTTCCGTACACCTCTCTCAGTGGGCACAGACCCTCCCACATTTCTTCCTGCTCCTCTGTTGAGCCCCCTTTGACCACCCAGTGAGTTATAGTCCCCCTTCTTCTCAGCTCTGGAATGCTCGAACATCCCTTGTCCTTCTCTGTTTTTTCTGTCGTTCTCTGTCTTCCCAGAGCCTAAGTGGCTACGAACAGCTTCAAGTTTGATCTCTAAAGGAGGATTCGGTGGCTGGAGATCCAAATAAGACAAAACAGATAGACAAAATGGCAAAGCTCCAGAACCAGATTCGAACACAGGAAGGTCAAATATCAAACGCCAGTTAAAGGAGGGATGTGGTCCTTCCAGGACACCTCCCATTCCTGAGGGCAGAGTCAAAGTGAAAAATGCCTGGCCCTGCTAGGAAGTTTCGGGAGAGGCTGTCAAGATGCTGCACACACTAAGGAGACCCTCCCCTTCACAGCTGCCCAATGGAATACTGGAGCTGGCAGGCTGGGCGTGAGAGTCTTGTTTCTGGTGGGTTGGCATTGGAGCCACCTAGAGAAACAAAAATTTTAAAAGTAGTAAATAAACAGTAACGTCCACTCCCACCTCCTTTCCCCCTCCCATTCAAAGGGTCTGAGTTGGGACTCATATTGGTTTTTTTTAAGCCACTACAATTGAGACCAGTGCCCTAAGGCAAACTGGGGGGCTGGGGACACAGGTTGGTTGACAGAGACACACTCCACCTCCCCCAATTCAGGAAGATCTGGCAGAGAAACATACAAAAGCCTACAAAAGCATTTCAGAACTAATATCATCATTAAAAAAAAAAAAAAGCATCTCCTACATGCTGTTTTTTCAAATGCGTTCTTCCACACAGAAATCCTCATTTCCTCCTGGATTAATTGCAGCCCTGTTGCTGATGGCTTTGCATGAAGTTCAGCTGCTGCTTGCGGTGGGTAACGCCGTCTGATTGGGAATGAGCACAGACACACGGAGGGGCAGCTGCAATTCTTGGGGAAATTATTACCATTTCAAATGTCACTCAGCTTGATTTGTGATTAAGGGGAGCGGGAGCCTCCTCCTGTCTGGGCTGCTACAAAAGCTGCTCTCCCAGCCGGGCGCGCTGCATTGTCATAACCGATGCCCGTCACCTCTGAGCCAGCCGCCTCCTCCAGCACACCCAGGAGCCTGGAGCATTTAGCTTCAATTACTAACGTCACTTGTCATTTCTGGGATGCTGACTACATTAATAAACTTTTTTTTTGCTTTTTGGAGAATTTGATTAAAGTGTCTTGTGGATAAATAACATGTATCTGTTTTCCTTTCCTTCCCCTGTTGTGTAAACCAAGCAGCGGGGAAGGAAAAACACCTGAATTTTCAAGTCCCTACAGTGGGCAGATGTGGCATCTCATTCAGCGCTCCAAAGGCTCTTGCACGATCCAAGAGAGGTTTTTGTTTAACTTGATACGCCGAACCTTTCAGCCAACAACCTCCTCGTGCCCACGGGGAGGCGGTGAACTCTTGGCAGGGGGAGGAACAGCTCTGCAGAAAGTTCAGGGCCTCGTGGAGCCCAGTGGGCCAGACTGGGCTCACAGCGTGTTGGGAAGGCAGCATAGGGCTGAGTGAGTCTGGGACGCCAAGGTGACCTGTTGAGGGGGTTTTCTTGCAGGGCTGGAGTCTCAGTGCTTGCCTGGTACATTTGTGGTTCCAGTCCAGCTGGTCCCTGAGTCAACAGCTCTTCCCAACGGCAGCAGAGCTCGTGGTGAAGACAGCGGCTCTAGGTTAAACAGAACTGGGGTTGAGTTCCAGCTCTATCCTCAAGCCCCATGGTCCAGACATGCATCTGGGCCCTCAGCCTTGCGGAGAGTGGAGCTACACCATGAGGATTCCACGAGGATAACACCTAGGGAAGAAGAACTTAATACTGTTGCTTCTTACCACCCCTCGGGGGGGGACCCTCACAATAGATGACAACCAGTGAGACCTGTCACCACTGGCACAGCTCTGGAGCGAGGTTCTGGATGCCACCTGCTGGGCCAGGTCTTAACTGTTTAGTTGCTGGATTATAGAGATATATGGGGAAGCCTTGTTGGGGGAGCACGAGGACACTTAGTTTGCAAGAAGTATTTCAGTATTTTAACAACTGGAACAGCTGCGTTGGTCCAAACAGGCTGAATAACAACCTCAGCCTGTTAATCCAGTGGCCTGCCTTGTGTCACACCTCTTCTCAGACTGAGCAAGATGTCTATGCAGGGAGTAGAACCCCAGGCTTTGTGGTGCAACCACCCATCTACCCAGAAGGTTCCTGGTGAGACCTTCTGGGTGATTCACACATACGCTAAACACCTTCTGTGTACTAGGCACCTGGTTACATGCAAAGTGACAGCGGTGGGCAGGAAATTTCTCGTCTCTCAGTGAGGTCACAGTCCAGTGAAGGACCAGGCTTGTAAACAGATGACTGCAGAACAAAGCATTCAAATAAATCAAAACTGTACAGACAAGAGAGGAGTGGATTCTGCCAAGGACACTTAGAGCTTCAGCAACATTAGGCTTTTAAAAGATTACTAAGTTTCAGTCATTCAGGTAACACAAGAATTAAATATCACTTGTGAAAAATTAAAAGTTTAGAGATAAGGCTAAAGACCCCTAGGACCGCCCCACCTCAATCCCCAAGCCCGCTGGTAACCACAGTTATTAGTCTGGTGTGAATCTTTGAGTCTGTTGACCTAAGAAATCGTAACGGCATGTCTCTGTGTATTATGTCAGTGACTGTTTACATAAATTATATCATACTACAGATATCAACATTCAACTGTTTTTTATTTCTCACCAATATGCCCAGAGTGCTCCCCACGTGAGTACATACAGAACCACCCAATCTTCTAGGCCCCTGCAGAATAGTTCATTGACAGCAGGTCCAAAAGGAGCCATTCTCCTGTTGATGGCTGTTTACACAACTTTTAATTTTTCATATTATAAACAGTATTACACTAAACATCCTGCTCCTGTCTTCTTGTGAATAAGTATGAGTGTTCAATGATAGAGATACAGAAATATGCATTTGTTGAGTCATTAAGTATGCAACAATTGGCCCCCCGCCCCCATACCCTGAGTAGCTGTAAACACATGTATCTCTCTGCCAGTCAGGTATAGGAATACCAGTTTTTCCACACTCCTGCCACATGCATGATATTATCACCCTTTTCCCCTACCCCCCATCTTATGGATGAAAACATGTAATCATTTTCCAACAGAAGGTATAGGTATCACATTTTAATTGATCTTCCCCGAAGCATTATTTTAAATGTATTCCAGACATTTGTATTTCTTTGGGTTTGGATTTAGAAGATGATTAAGGCTCTACCAGGCAGATGTATTTATCAGGGAAGAGAAAGCAATCGGGGCAAAAGCAGCAAGTGATATCAGTTCTGTGGGGTTTGGAGGATGAGTTGTGGATAAAACATTGGGTGCAAAGAGAGAGAGGTGTGGATGAGGTTGGTTGGCGTGTTGGAACTAGAGGTGTAGAGTTCTGGACCACATTAAGGAATCTGCCTTTCATCCTGGTGTCAATGAAGACATATCTGGTAGGACCTAAGAAAGGTCCTAAAAGTTCAAGATGAAGTTTGCATTTCAACAAGATGCCTTTGGCCGCCCTGCAGGGAAAGGACTGAACACAAGGCGATGGAAGAATAAATGGACAGACTCGGGACCTGCTTCAAAGGTAAAATGACAGGGCTTGATGACTCATCAAATGTGGAGACGGAAGATGAGGGTGTGCTGGACACGTCTTAGGCAACCCCTCAGAGCTTCCTCCCCCAGCCTCCCAGCTGATACAGATGTCCGTGTGGAAAGATGCTGCTTAAAGCGTGGTCCAGGGACCTGCAGCATCAGCATCACCTGGGAATTCGTTCCAAGTGCAAACTCATGGCCCCCCCCCACCAACTGAAGCAGAATCTCTGGTGGGGGTCACCCTCCGAGGGACTATTTTGTGCACTAAAACTCAGGAAGCACCAATGTCCAAGATCCCAGATGTGAGGAGTTTGGATCCCTGAGTCAACATTTGGAGGAGAGCTGCTCAGGAGAGCCAGCTGAACAGGATTACCTGCATTGGATTTTATGCAAGGGAAAAAATGAATACTTACCTGGTGAAGCCACCGAGACCATTACTGTTAGTTACTACAGCTAGCCTCATTTACAATGACTGGCACACAGTTAATTTAAATGAGGGTCCAGATTCCTACTCAGTGGCTCCCCTACCAGACATTTTCAATCCCCACTTTGGGACAAGACTGTTTTTATAATCAACGGCCAGGTCTGCATCTTCCAGGTGGCCAGAAGAGAATAGGGCTAGGATGATGTCCTTTCCCTCCTGTGGAGAGGGGAGGGGACCAGGACCAACGCAGATGGCTCAGTAGCGATCTCGATGGCTGATGAAATACCGTTGAAGACCAATTTCTTCCTTGTTTGTGTCTGACATTCTTCAGATGGAGCAGTGACCATAGCGATTTCTTCACTGGGAAGAGGGCCCAGAGCATAAAAACAGGGAAAAAAAATTCTCCTTTCACATTGTTTCTACCCCCAACCCCGTTAACCACAGCTGCCCAGGAGAGCAAACAGCTGCATTAAAGCCTACCAGGTGCCTGCGGCCAAGGGTCCTGTGTTCCTCTATCTGGAAACAAAAAAAAAAAGCGAAAAACTGTGTATGATGGCAAGCTGGTTTCACTTTGTGCACTTGCTTCACACTGTTACTAGTGTCTTTGTTGGTCACTGGGTTGAGAAAGATTCTGAGGCTTTGTTGTAACACAGTGGGAGAAAGTGCTCGTCAATTCATCGCTTAGCATTGCTACACATGGCCAGCCCCGTTCTGGTTACTGCCTGGCTTGCTATTTCTGCAAGCCTTCTCCTCGGACCCCACACACTTTCTGCTCTGCCTGCAGAGAGAAAATTCACTTGGAGGGCTTGGAACCCTCTGAGCCTTCAGTATTCAAGCCAGGAGCCCCCATCTCTCGTGGGAAGTCCCCACTGGCCTCTCAGAGGGTTAGACTCTCAGGAAGAAAGTTTATAGGAGAGAAGTGACACCTAATGCCTATGATATGCCTCAAACAGCAGTCCTGGGTCCAATAGAGCATTCTTGGATTCTGGTGCTGGAAGAGGCACCCCAGGCCACTCGCCCCAACGCTCTGTATACAAGGAGTTTGCAGACTATAGTCCATGGGCCGGATCTGGCCCACCACCTGTTTTGGACAGTGCACAAGCTAAGAATGGGTTTCATATCTTGAAACGATAGAAGAAAAATCAAAAGAAGAAAATTTAGTGACCTATATCCTGAAAAATATATGAAATTCACATTTCAATGTCCATAAACTCGGCACACTCATTTGTTTACATGTTGTCTGTCGTTGCTTTTGCACTAAAACGGCAGGGTTGACTAGTTAAGATAGAGGCTCATATGGTCCACAAAGCCTAAAATGTTTACTATTTGGCCTTTTCCGGAAAAAGTTTCCCAACCCCTGGTCTATAAAGTTGGGGAACTGGAGACTTATGGTCACACTTTCCCACACTGTGTGTTTCCGACACAGCCTCGGTGTGGCGACTTTTAAAATTATTGGGAGGGATGGGGCAGTTTTGAGGGTTTTCCAATGTGAAAGCTGGGCTTTGGTGGGGCGTAGAGTCGGGCTGACGTCTTGGCTGGAGCTTCTGGAGCTCACACAGGTGTGAAAGAACTTGCTCTGTTGGCGGTGGCCCTCCTCTTAGGGAGGAGACCAGAGGGAAGCTTTCGTGGGGAGGCTTTTGCTTTCGCAGGTGCCGTTCTTTTTAATTAGGGTGTGTGCTGATGAGGCCCAGCTCCACCTCAGAGGCATCATGGGAAGGGGGTGGAATCTATGAGACATCAAACAAATGGCTCTCGGTGAGAGCATCTTACAGCCAGCACATACATAATTGTGGGGCTCATCTCTCCCAATGGGAGCTCAGGAAATCAAGATGCGATTCAAGATGGCATTTCCAACCTTCCCCGGAAATGGGGGGAAATCAGTTTTATTTATTAATTCCATCTCGCCGGCTCCCAATTTGGTGCGAACGGTTATGTTCTGCGGCACGTTCCCACCTTGCAACTAGCAGAGTTAATTTAATGAAATGAGTAGTCTTGTGATGACCTGAAGGGGAAAAACACATTAATCTGGAAACTATCAAAGCCGTCTGACACGTATTATTGTAGGACTCAGAAAAAATAAACAGTTTATGTAGAAGATTAAGTGGGAGTGCGGATTTGCCTTTGACATACCCTGTCTCCAAATCTAAGTTGGGGATTTATTATCGCGCTATCATGTCACAGCTATCTCATTTATATGATAACACATCTGTAATGTTTTACAAGTGCAGCACTACTTGTTCGAAATGGGGCTTTTTTAAGTCCTAAATTATAGTACCTGGAGAGGCATGCATAATTATAGTGCGCGTTAGCAAATGAGAGCGTGCATTTTCCACCCTCACTCAGCCTTAATCGTCAGCACAGTGGGTGCAATAAAATCATAATTGCTTCTTCCAAACTTCTCATCGGAGCTGTACAGGTTGAAGGCGGTGGTTTGGCTGAGCATGGTAGAGGCCTGCCCCCCATCTTCCCAGAGTCCCTGGAGTGGACGGCTGGAGCTAGACCCCACCAGGGCTACACCTCGAGGTCCCCTGACCTCAATGACACTCTCAAATTGGTACATTGGAAAACACTGTCGAATGGTGATCATGGATCCTGGGTTTGGGAACTCAGTTTGGATTCCAGCTCTGCTTTTCAATTTTGGACAAATTATCTCACTTCTCTGAACAACAGTTTTCTCATCTGTAAATGAAAGATGGGAGTCCGTAATTCAAAGTGTCCTTAAGGCAATTAACAACATTTATAAAGCACAAAATACACCTGGGATAAACTTTAGACGTTACAGCTCTCTCTCTTGGACATCATTGTCTAAGCCTTTGCCATCCACTATGGCAGTCCCCGGCTGCATGTGGTACAGAGCACTTGACATGTGGCCAGTCCCAATTGACAAGGGCGGTGGACGCAAAATACGCACCGATTTTTGAAGACTGAGTATGAAAAAGAGTGTAAAATATATCAAGAATGTTTTATATTGATTACATTGTGAAGTGATAATATTTTGGCTGTATTGGCTTAAATACATTAAAAGGAATTCCTTCTATTTTTTTTTTTTTTTTTTTTACTGTTTTGTGACTAGAACATTTACAATTACACAAATGGCTCACATTCTAGTTTTATTGAACAGTGCTGGTCTAAACAGATGAAAGCTTACCAAAATGTTATGTGAATATGTGTTTTGAGGTGCAACTCATGGTTCCTGGTATTGATATTATTATTATGATTGATTGATTCTTAGACTACTTTGGCAAAGATATTTTCAATGGTTTGCTTGAGAAAAACAGAGAAGAGCTAGTGTTTACAATGAACCGGCTAATTTAACTCCAAACTCCCTGTTAGCTAAGGTGAAAAAAGAACACATATTTAGATCATATGGGTCTTTTGAGAAGGTAAAGGATTCACATAAGTTCCTTGGAAAAAAAAAGCTTTCTCCTGGCACTGAATTCTCAAAGGACCATTTCCCGGTGTAATCCTGAAATTGCATAGACACCTGTACCTCTCCCTCCTCTCTAAACAAGGCTTTTATGGACTTAGAACGCTGTGAGTCAGAGGAACGCAGTGATGATAATTACACCTCCCTCCATTTATGTAAATTATCTGATCTGATCCTGGCAGCCCTGTAGGATGGGCCGCGCAAGGCCTATTGTTCCTTTTTTATGGATAAGGAACCTGAGGATCAGGTAGCTCTTCACTGACTTGCTCAAGTTTTCATAGGCAGTAAGTGGCAAGACCAAGGCTCAAACCGTCATTGCCCAAAGTGGAAACTCCCTATGCTTTTGGCAGTCATGTACAGTTTAGTATGAAAGCACGCTCAGAGGAGTGACTGATAGGAGAAAGCATCAGGGTCCCGGCCTGCCAAGAAGGGGGACACATGTGAAGCTGGGAGGCTGATAGCTCCAGAGACGAACTTTGCTTTCAAAAGATGAAAGGAATAGGTGTTTATACACAGGCATTCCATTATTTCACTAACTGTGGCACGATAGGCTATGTGTGGGCCTCAAACGACGGCTGATACGGGAGCATATTATCTTGCTCACTTCTAAGATCAGCTCTCCTGGAACCTTAGTGCACATACTAATCACTGAGGACCTTGTCACCATGCAGGCTGAATTGCCATTTCTCACAAGCTCCCAGGTAGTGCCTATTCTGTTGGTCTGAGGGTTGAGTCTGAGCTCCAAGATGTCTTCTGCTTTCCCTGCAAACTGCCTCAACCCTAGCGTTTTGTACAGGAAATAGAGGACTGATGCTCAATCCTGGCTCTAAATGAAAACCTCCCTCGGGGTTTTAAGCAGGGCCCACGCTTGAGACCTACACAGATCAGTTAAATGAAACAGTTTCTGGGCGTGGGGCTCTGAGTCTGGTGATTTTCACTTTCCCCAGGGGGTTCCAAAATGAGTGCATCTTAGAAGTCTACGTTTGTGAACAGTGGGATCCCGCAGCTTAGATATTTTCTTCCCCTGAGAATTCCCCCAGCACCTCAAATCTGAGCACTGGCTGCCCAGAGGGTTTTTAGCCTTTTGCCACCTAAAACAAGGTGTATTCCACCAACCAGTCATTCGTCCTTGAATTGATCTATTAAGGGCCAACAGTATGCAAAGCACTGACCTCACCATGGATGTGGTCTGAATGCAGCAGGCAAGGTTCTGGCCTTCTCGGGGCTTAGAATCCAGCAGGTTAAATTGCGGATACAGGTGTCACCAAGAAGAGCAGCAGAGCCGTTTCAGATGGGCTAAGTGCCATGAAAGAAATAAAATGGGCATGGGGTAGATGGTGGCTATTTCCATAGGGTGGTGATTTCAATGCAACAAAATGTTGAATGTAACAAACATATAAAGATCAGGCTCTCTGGCAAGGGGGTGGCGCTCTGGAGGGACTTTTCTTTCCCTCTTCTGTTAGATGCTTTCCTTGATTCTAAGACTGAAAATGCTACAGTCAGCAGCAGCTGACTTCCATGGTGTGGCCGAGGAAGACGCTGAGAGGGAGTTGGGAGAAGAGGGGCCAGCTCTGCGAAGGGCAGGGGTTCTAGTAGGAGCTGCGACCAGGAGACCGCAGTTGAGACCTCAGCTATCTTCAACCCAGGGCCGTTTTAGAAACAGCAACAGAACATTGTGAAAATCTGGATTCCCAGGTCCCACCTCCAACCTGGTTCATCAGACGTCTGCAGGGTGAACTCTGAGCATCTGCAGATAGTTGTCAAAAACAACTGGGGTGACTGATGCAACCCCCAGATCGAGAAGCCCCAGTCTAAGCTTTGCAAAGCACCAACTTAAGCCAGAAATCAAAGGTGTGTTGTCAAACCTTCTCTCGGCTGAACAAATAACTCATATATCTTCTTTCAAGTACAAGCAGAGCCGTCGAAGCAGTCTCCAGAATTCCCACATCACTCCCTTTCTCTTCCTTTCGAATCAACAGCTGGCTAATATGACATCAATTTAACTGTAATGACTGCTTTTAATTTTCATTTTAAATCTATACCGTTACTATATATTGGGATCCTGGCTGGTGCCAACTGCTCCGGCCACACGTCTGGATTTCATTTAGTCTCTGGGTTCCTTTAGGGTAGTCGTGCTCAGAGGCCTGGTTTAATGCATAACCCTAATTGCAATGTGGAATTAAGTTGGTGCTGACTGTAGCATTTTCAGTCTTAGAATCAAGGAAAGTATCTAATAGGAGGGAGGAAGAAAAGCCGCTCCAGAGTTCCACTCCTTACCAATGCCTTATCTTTATAAATTTTTTACATTCAACATTTTTTTTTAATTGAGTGCATAATATGGCTATAAAACAGCAGTTTCGATAATGTGGTCAGCATGCGGGTTTATATATATCTCTTCTCAGTTTCAAATGACCCCTTCTCTTCCTGGTCAGACACTGGCCTCATTTCTCACTAAAAATGTTGGCGGCTTAGAAGTGAGGAGAGAAATGCAGGCTGAGCTCCTTGTCCCAAGTTATGCCCGGTGCTGAGTCCCTCCTGGAACCCTCAAAGGCTCTGAGAGAAGCTAGGTTGCCAGCTCATAGTTATTTCCAACAATCGTTGGTCGGAAATCTGCTATGTAAAGGATAAATCTAATATTTTTACATCAAATGTATTAAAAAAAAAAAAAAGATTTCCTCTGATGGCAAGTACCTCCTGGTAAACTAGGATGGGACCATGATGGTGAAAATTTGCCCAAATGTGTTTCTAGTTCATGGGAAAGTGTGGATAAAAGAAGATGCTGAATGGAGATTGAACAGTGGATGGAAGAGCAGCTGAGTTGGATCAGGCTATACCGGGGTGAGGTGGGAGGAACAAATCAGAGGCAGCAACAGTGCCCGGCCCTGTGCTTGATGCATAATCCTCACTGTTCAAATATTTACAGAATGAAAGTTAGTCATTAACATAGATATGTTGATTCTGCTCCAAAACAGTTTCCTTGCATTGGCTCTGTCTTTCATGTGTCTCTTCCTGCACTCGCTGAAGGTGCTATTTACTGAATGGTTGCTGTACTTTGTGTTGGGGGCCACGGGAAACCCTGGAGATAGAACAGGAGCAAGAGAGCCTGTCCCCACCCTCCTGAACCTTCCAGTCTAAACCGGGAAGAAAATGTGCAATGAGAAGTAAACATCTCAAGTGGTTTTGTAAGTGTTAGCGAATGGTGCTTGAAACACCAGGAGGTGCTGGACCCAGGCTGAAGGCAATAGGAAGGCTGCCACTGGGACCAAGGAGTCCAGTCCCTGCCCAAACCATCAGAGGATGGCCCACTCTTAGAGCATTGTCCTGGCACCATGCTTGAGGCTGAGTTTGAGAATCATGTGAGATGGGAATATTTATATTGACCGAAATGATAGTGTTAAAGATGATTTTGAGTTGATCACAGTTTCTTTTTATGTAGACCCACAGCAGAAACTTATTTCTGGTCTCATTACCAGGAACTGCTGTGCTTTCCCTAGTTTGGGGTACCAGGAGCAGCACAAATTTTGTCACTGAAGATGTGGGCTTGCCTTGAGGGCTCCATAGCTCCGAGACACATTTGCCTCTCGCTTCTGGAAAGCGTGCAGGATCATAGAGTGCACTGTTTGTATGTTAACATTGCCCTGATCTTAGTCTTTCTTTACCCTTGTTTCCTCAGTTTACTCTATTTATTCCTCTATTTATTTTATTATTTTGTGTTTTCTCTGTTTTCGTGAAACCATCTCAAATCCACCAGGAACAAGGATGAGGAGCAAACTTGGGGTCAGTGAAATCATTTGAGAAAATAAGCAAGTTAAAATGGGACAATGTAATGAGTTAAGAGAAATGGGGAGGTGGAGTTTAAAAGTCAGGTTTTAATAGTGGGGTGATTCAAAATGGTTAAGTTAAAAAAAAGAAAGCAGAGCAAGAGCCAGCCCATCCAGTTTCTCCAAATCCTGGACATCTGACACTCAGCCAATGTCAATATTAGCCAAAGAGGTTTGGCCCCGGTTCAGTCTGATCAAAAATAAATTAGGAGGATGCTTATAAACAGGGCTTACAGGAGACACACACACACACACACACACACACACACTCCACAAGTAAGGATAACAATTACAGGCTTTTAATAAATGCTAATTTAGTGATAACAACTTTGCATAGAGTTGTTTATGCCAAGATCTGACATTAGCTGACTTGGGATTTCAGCCATTGACCAAGAAGCCAACTGGTGTGTTCACTCGATGTCTCAAGCCTCTTCTCTGCTCCACTTCCACCGCTGCGACCGGCTGCTTGGCTGTGGCTCCATCTAGGCGTGGCTCGATCCAGGCGTGGCTCAGGTTAGCCCCCACGGCGGGGGCCTGACATGCATTCATGCACATTGACTGCCTGTCTCACTCTGTCTTCATTGGACTGAGTTTCTTTACCTATCTGTGGAAGGAATGCTGAACCCCTAGCATGGAAATTCGGGCAGTCAGGATCCAGATGGTTCTTCCGCCCTTGCCCTCTCTCTGGTAAATCTTGGCCCATGATGCCTCCAAATCGTGAACGAGAAAGACATATTTTTCTTCACCTCTGCAAAGGATGCACTGGAAGGAGTGAGGGAAAAGGGAGAAGTAAAATTCCAGCCAATGAGGCTAGCAGAAGATCAAGAATGTAAAACAAAACTCTGCATGTTAGGTCTCCCCTTGCCCCCAAGCCAGATTGGTCCATGATGTACAGTTGTATAGATGCGGGGACATACTCTAGAAGGTGTAGATTTTAGTCTGACGGATCTGTGTCTAAACTTGGCTCCTCTCTTTGCTAATTATGTTGCATGAGACAAACCCACTTCACCTTCGGGGTTCAGCCACCTCTTTTGTAAAAGAGTGAGGATGTTAACTGATTCACAATGTTGTTATGAAGATTCAGAGTGATGGTGAGTATAATTGCAGTCCTGTGACCGTGCCTGTTACATAGAAGTTTACAGGGAAACACAGCTAACATTTCTCTGGTTATTAAATGCCAGGCACTGTGCTCAGTTTATGTACAGTTTTTATAATGACTTTTATTATAATCTTCCTCTGAGTAAGCTCCAAGAGAAATATCCTGAAGGAGTCGTAGATGCTCAATGAGTATTTGTTAAATGAATCACTGTTTCAATTAATCCTCAAAAGAACCCCAATTAAATTAGTACTGTAAGAAGTCCCCATTTGTCAGATGGGTAAACTGAGGCATAGGCAGTTAAATAACTTGTGCAAGACCGTGCGTGGCTAGCAAATGCCAGAGTAAGGATTTAAATGTTGGCACTCCTAGAGCGGCCAGCCTTACCCACTACACTCTACCAGCTCCGTAAATATTTTTATGGTGGAGTAAGCAATTGCCATGGCCTTCTCCAGTCTTCCTTGCTTCTCTGCCAAATACTGGTGTACACACCAGCCCTCGGGGAAGTCCTGCCTGGGGCCTAGCTGTCAATGAGACAGAGGCTGGATTTAGAGCCTGTGGGTGTGTGCCGGGACATAAAGCAGCACACACTACATGAAGTCCCGGCGATGATGCGTTTGACACCAAAGCCACGCAGACAAGGAAGCTGGGGCGGGCCCCAGCTTGCTACCTGCGAGTTGTTTGTGAGAGGGTGATCTGGCCTCCATCCACAGCGTGTTTGCTGAGGCTCCATGCCAAGGCTCCAGAAGGAAGGGAAACCTCTCCCTGACACTGTGGTCTTGGGCCCTTTGGGCTCCGTGAGAGGCCGGCTGGAAGGAAGGGTGAGGGCCACCGGCTGGGAGGCAGCGAGAGGAGCAGAGGTGGGGAAGAAAGTAGGAATGGCCTGGGGTTTCTGCTTCCCCACGGCGCTTTCTCTGCATAGTCCTGTCCCCAGCAATCTACTCTTTTGTTTGTTCTTCCTTCTCTCCTTCTTTATTTCTCCCTTTCTTGCTGCATTCTCTTTTTACTTTCTATCTCCCTTTTCCTCTTTCTCACCCTCATTTTCTCTCTCTTTTTAAAAATTATTTTCCCCTCTTTTTGTTTCTGCATCTCTGTCTCTCTTTCTCTCCCCCGTGTCTCTCTCTCTCCTCCCATCTCCTCTCTCTCTCCCCCCATTTTCTCTCTCTCTTCCCGCATCTCTCTCTCGATTTCTCTTTCTCTCTCTCTCTCCATTTCTCTCACCTCATTTCTCTCTTTCTCCCCATCCTTCCTTCCCTCTTTCTTTTTTCCTTGAAAATTTGAGGTCTTTTCTCAAAGACATTGCAGGCTAGGGGTAGAGTTTAAAAAATAAAGAGCCAACGACCAAAGAGACTGAGACGCCTTCTGGCAGTATAGGGTCCAGAAAGAAGCAGCTACTTGGGGATCCTGTCCTACGATGGCAGGAGTCCTCACGTGAGCCCTTCTATTGAATTCTCCATCAGAGTCTGAGCTTTCAGAGTCCTTGGATGTAGGCGTTTCTTGCCGTGTGTCCACGCTGCTCTTTCCTTTAGGTCCACACATCCTAGGGTCATGGAAAGTGACTGAGAGAGATCCTTTTATCACCATTTGCTTCCCAACACAGGAGACGTTAGATGTAGCGAGGGAAATCCCACATCCTGACGAGCCAGTTCCACTCCAAGTGGGGGGGATCAGAATGAGGGAGATAAATCTCCCTGAATAAATGCATCATTCATTCATTCATTCATTCATATATTCCCTCCATAAACGTGGATTAGCACATACTGTGCACATGGTGTATTCTAGCCATGAAAGAGACGACAGTGAGCAAGGCACACACAAGCCACTGCTCTTGGGGGCCTCACTGTTCTTAGAGGAGACACTGAATCATCATGCAACAGCGAAGGGACAGATTGGATGGCTGGGAAAGAAGCCTCCGACCTTGCTGAGGTTGGCACAGCAATAGACCACAGGGCTTTCCTTCTGGGACTCCGAACCATTCGGAGAAGGGGAGTTTACCATGAATTAAGGTAGTTGCCTCTGTGTTTGCAAAACGAGTCGCCTCACTTCTCTGAATCTGCAGCCAAGCTCTGCTTTCCTTGGATGCCTCCTAGGGTTCCCAGTCCTCTTAGTAAATGCGGGAAAATGGTGCTCACTAATCACTGATGCTTGGCAATGGCCACTGACTGAGGTCGACTGAGTTCCTTGTTCAAGGTGAAGCACCTGGGACGCACCGTTCCCATGCCTTCTAATCACCCTACAAGAGTAGCACTTTCAGTTCATTTTATAGATGGAGAAACTGAGGCTCTGAAGTTGGAGTTCTTCCCACAGCATTCTCACACTCAGAAGATTTTAGGTAATTCCCAATCTTGCTTCATTATTCTTAAAAACTCTTAAATTTACTGTGACATTCCAGAAATAACAATACCCCAGATTTTGAAAAGCCAGTATATTCTAAAACTTGAATAAATGTCAGAAACTTTCAAAGTTCTTGTGAAAAATGTGAGTTCTGGGGCCCTGCTTCCGTGGATCTGGAGTGGGACCCTAAGTGAGGAAGATCTTCAGAGGCCTCACTTGGAGAAGGGTTGGTATGGAGCCTCATTGTAAAAATGGTTTCCAATCCATTAGTGTATCTGATATTCAGAGCTTCTTTGCAAAACTGGTTGGATGGACTTCCTTATCTTCACCTCTCAAATGAGCAAACTGAGGCACAGAGAGGTTCACTTCCTCTGTCATGGTCTTCAAGCTATAGGCAACAGAAGTATATAGAAGTATTGTTTCTGTTTGTATCAGTGGTTCTCAACCATGACTTTGCCCCACAGGTGACATTTGGCAATGTCGGGAGACATTTTTGGTTGTCACACTGGGGGTAGTGGGGTGCTACTGGCATCTTGTGGGTTAAGGTTTGGGACACTGCTAAACCTCCTACAGTGCATAGGATGGCCTCCCACCACAAAGGATTATCTGGCCCCCAGTGTCTGTAGTTCTGAGGCTGAGAAACCATGGTTTATATCAAGGCAGAAATACTCTATGATTTTGGTTTGGGGTGATATCTCTGGCAGTGCTGTCACAGATTGAGTGGGAGTGAGGCTGAAGGCTGGGAGAGGGGCGGTGGGAGCAAACTGTGAGTGTCTGGGGGCCTCTTCTTGGTTGAATTAAGGCAGTCCTGGAGTGTAAGGCCTATTTAGGAAGGCGTGATTCAGATGTCACTCAAGGGGAACAAACAGCATATAGCACAAAGGTGGTCTGCCTTAGGATCTAAAGCCAACTTGTACATTTATCTTGTCATCAGTTGTTTCTTGAACACAATGACACGATGACAAACATAACTGTAGCCACCTTCATGGAGCTCACAGTCTAGTCTAGCACACAGAGGTGATTTCTCCCGTGTGGGACCCATCGGAGCAGGTAACATTCAGAGGCGCGAGCTAAGCATGAAGGAAGGCCGAATTCAAGCCTGAGTCTGGGATGCTGAAAAGAGGCTTTAGGTCAGCACTGCATTATTCTAACGCTTGGGGTGAATGGTGTACACTATCAAGAGCTCCATGCAATTGAAGAACCGGCTTATACTACTGTATAATCCAGTTATATTTAATATTCTTCATGAGGCTAGAAAGGTAAGTTACCAAGCTTAAATTATGTCAAAAGGAGGTAGGAAAAGTAACTACCATTTCTCGTGTACCTGCTGTGGTTCGAGCACTGAGCTGGGACTATATGTGTGATATCTGATTTAGCAACGGTACTTACTTACATACCACCTATCACGCAGCAGACGCCAAATTCTTCCACTAGTACTGTGAAGTAGCTCCTATTATCATCTTTATTGTACTGATGAGAAATCTTAAGGAGTCTCGTGAAAGGTACACAAAGGAGCTGGAGACCTTTGGTGTGGGCTGTATATAGTGACTTCCAACGAGTTCACTATGAAAAGAGGAGTAAAAGAGAAACTGGAGAAACCTCACCAACATAACCTCAGCCAGGTGATCAAGCTCAAGACCAACAGTGATGTCATGTGGTCGCATATACTTTTGTTATCAATGATGAAAATGGCACGTTTTCCCTGTGGGCTTCCTCCCCAAAACTTAGAATGCCAGTATAACCATGAGAAGAAAATCAGATGAAGCCCAACTGAGGGACTTTCTGCAAAATACCTGAGCAGCACTCTTCAGAACTGTCAAGGTCATCAAAAACGAGGGAGGCCCAAGAAACTGTCCCAGCCAAGAGGAGACTAAGGCGATGGTGCTTACAGGTAATGTGGTATCCTGATAGGATCCTGGAACAGAAAAGGGACCTTCAGTTAATACATAGGAAATCTGAATAAAAGATGTACTCTGTTTAATAAGAATGTACTAGCATTGGTTCATTGATTCTAACCAATGTACCTATACTAAAGTAAGATATCAACAATAGGGGAAACTGGATATGGGGTTTATGAGACATCTGTACTATCTTCACATTTTTTCCTGTAAATCTAAAATTGTTCTAAAATTTAAAAAAGACATTTTTAAGAAGAGTTGGGAAGCATGGCTTTCCATTTGGATGGAGAAGCCAAAGAGAGCTCCAGGGAGCAGGTGGCATTTAAGATGACTTTGAAGTATGAGTGGTACCGTTAGCTGCGATAGATGGGGAGAACCACTGAGACAAGCAATAGCAGTGGGCTGGAAATAGTCAACCAGTACATGGAAATAGGCTATAAATCAGGGTCAAACTGTGAGTGACCCTATATGATCTTGAAGAAAGTTTATAGTTTATATAAGGAAAAGGGGAGCTATGGAAAATAAAGGTAGACTACTGTATCAGTCGGATGTATTCAACTACAAATGAGAGGATTGGGGGTAGGCTGGTTGGGTGACTCCAAGATGTTATCTAAGACTCAGGCTTTTTTCAAGTCTCTGCTAGGTTATTAAAATGCTATTGGCTTTTCCTTCTCAAGTATTTGCCTCATGGTCACAAGTTGGCTGCCATAGCTCAGGGCTTCATATTCAAAGGCAGAAAACAGGGTATAAGAAAAAAGTTGGCTTTTATCAGGAAGATCAAAACTTTCCCAAAAGTTCCCCAGCAGACTTCATTGCATCACACTGTCAAGAATTTAAGCACATGGTTACCCTGAGCTTCGAGAGTAAGCTAGCTTCTGATAAAGGGCAGTATCATTATCTTGGCTTGGATAAATTATTAATCTCTTGCGACTGGGTACATTGGTGCTTAAAAAAAATCAGAGGCTCTGTTAGCAGTAGAAAAGGAGAAAATGGCTCTTTAGTAGGCAACTAACAGTGTCTGTCATAGCTACAATACTGTGTGTTTATGATTGGGTTTTCTTTTTTATAAAATTTATTTATGCCTCTTGCTAGCTTTTTGACATTGGGAAACTTATGTAACCTCACCGTGCCTCAGTTTCCTTACCTGTAAAGTGGGGATGATAATATTATCACCCGAGGTCATTGTTCAGGTGAGGTAATTTTTGCGCATAGAGCAGTCCCTGGTACTTAGCAACCCCTTAATAAATGTTGTTGTTGTTGTTGATGATGATGATATTACTAACTGTGTTTATTCTTGACAAGTGGCTCTCATTTCTTAGGCTTTATTTGTGCATCCCAAAGTGTTTAGCAAAATCTCAGAGACATAATAGCAATTCAATAAAAACTTCTTGATTAATTTTCTAACTGCTCCATCACTTCTGCACTGTTAAATTGCAAAATTCACCATGTTGCATGCCTTCTTAATATATTTTAATGGTTCCTGACCTCCTCTGTAATAAAGCAAGGCATAAAACATCTTCCAGAATCACTCTCCACCTCCTCAACTTTATTTTCCCATTTCTGTTTTCTCAGTTGTACAATCCAGTAAGGCTAATCTTCTTAAAAATATCCAAGCCTGCTATGTTATTTGTATATGTTTACAGAATTTGTTTCCTCTGGAAATCTGATTTCTTCTACCTGGGATATGCTTTCACTCTCATGACACATTTGGCAAACTCCTATTAATCCTTCAAAACCTTTCTTAGACATCATCTCCTCTGGGATGTCTTTTTGTCTTCTTGGAATGTCACTTTTTGCCCAACAGTGTAATATCTATATTTCATGTTATATCTATTCTTTGTATCTGTGTCTATTGCTGATTTTGTTATTGTTTTGTAATTTAATATTCATTCTTCTGTATTCATCTTTGAAGTATACCCAATGAAAGAAGAAACTCTTTTTTTTTTTTTAAGATTGGCAGCTGAGCTAACATCTGTTGCCAGTATTATTTTTTCTTTTTTTCTTCTTCTCCCCAAAGCCCCCCAGTACATAGTTGTATATTCTACTGTAGGTCATTCTGGTTCTGCTATGTGGGACGCTGCCTCAGCATGGCTTGATGAGCTGTGCCAAGTCTGAGCCCAGGATCCAAACCAGCAAAATCCTGGGCCACTGAAGGGGAGCGTGCGAACTTAACCACTTGGCCACGGGGCCAGCCCAGAAACTCTCTTATTCATACTGCTTTCGACCCACAAAATTTAGCTTGGGGTACATCAAAAAATGCTTATTATGTTGTTGAAGTGAATCTTTTGCTGGACAGAGACTCGTACGCCTGTAAAGTACTACATTGCCATACACAGTAGCTCTATCTCTTAAACCCCTGACTTGCCAAAGACTCTCATTTGCTAATGATAAAATGATTCTCTTTACAGACACTTAGTGATTTGTCTGCACGGCTTACCAACTGTCTCTTGGCTCCTTCTTATTTTCTCTGGGTTCAAATGTATTGGGAGCCCAAATTTCTCACTTTGTTATTGCTAACAAATGAAACATCCAGCCAGGCTATTCCACAACCCACTGGGATTGACTGGTTGAAAGAGAGCAAGACACTCCTGTCCTGATATGGATACATTGCTGTCATTGTTCCCCAGCCGTGGTCCCGTCAGACAATGGTGGTTCCTTGAGACTGAAGCCCTTGACTTAATTTCCTGTTTAAGGCATTGCAGTCAAACTCTGTTGGCTGGTACCAAGGCAGGCTTTTAGCAACCAGACTGGATCAAGCTTTGTGTTACTTAAGATGGCAGTAGCAGACACAGCTGAGGAGAGGAGCAAGGGTTGGTACAGAAACAAACACGCATTGTCTTACCCAGGGGTTCACCAAGAGGTGATGCAGGAAATCAAGAGCCAAGGATTCCAGTAACAGGTTAGGAAACGGGGTGCATGTTGGTTCAAGACCAAGTTTTTACAAAAAAATAATTTCCCTTGGGTTCTTGTTGGCTGCTGGATCTTATTGTGAGAAATGTGGTGTGGGGAAAAGTCACAGGATGAGAGTGACATGGTCCCGTGGAACAAACACCTCTGATTGCCTGGTGCCGAGGGGAGGACAGAATTTCCATTGTCATTCACTTTTGCCTCTAAGCTGCCTTACGGTTTCTTTTCTGTGGTTCTTTCAGCACCAACGCGTTTGTGCCCTGGAAACATTAGCAGTCCTTAAGGCCTCTTCAGAGAGGCCATTGAACGGCCTTGAGCGCTTTGTCCATTACCCTATTCTAATGAAATGTGTATCTGAAGAATTATTTAAGCCTATGTAAATTGGTCAATGTGAGAAGATGTGGTTGGGGTGGGGGCAGGCAGAGTTGAGTTGGGTGATAAAAATAGAGAGTTTTATCTCCATTTGGACTGATTTTGAAAAGGTTTTTAACCATTGCAACTGAATCCTTTTCAGAACCCTCTTTCTTTTTCCTTTTTTTTCCCCCGAGTTGCTATGAGAACATGAATCATCTCTTCAGCACAATGACAGCAAGTGTAGCATTTAGGAGCGGACCCTGATTTCTCACTGTTTGTTCTTTGCTCTCAACAAGATAAGCTGTTGTTATTTCTTTCTTCTTGAACAAGCACACCATGATTGCTGGAGTGGTAAGAATAATTGGACCAAATAGTCATGCGATTAATGCAAACAGAGAGAATTCATCTGTTTCCAGTACAGTAAATGCACTTCTGAAGATGCGGAGCGCTTGCTTTCTCTGTTTATTCTTGGGCTGGGGAACAAATGTTGCTGAGTTCACTGCCACAGAATCCTGGATTTCTTCCATGGGGTGGAGACCTTAAATGAACTGAGTGAAGGCAGAAGTCAGCCCTGTCTCAGAAATGGGTGGGCTTCGAGGGAGGGGCTGCCGGGTGAACACTTGGGAGGAGGCTGCTCTGCCCAACATGACATCGTCCTTCCCACTCTCTGCCCCTCGGGGGTACGAGGATGGCTGCTTTCTTAATGATACATTTCAATTAAAGGGGATGTGACTGACTGAAACAGAAGGGAAACTAGCATTGGTGAGAGGCTTTAGGTGCTTGGCTCTATGCTCAGCGTTGATGTCATTTAGGTGCCACCGGCATAAGCCAGGTTCCATTATTCCCGTTGGACAGATAAGGAAACTGAGACTCAGAAGTAAGTCTAGTCTCCAAACTCACAAAACTGGTATGCAGAAACGCTGGAGTGGGAATCTGGGTCTTTCTGGTTCAGCGTTGTGCGGAGGCACAGGATCTGGAGCCAGACTGCCTGCTTTTGAATCCTGACTCTGCAGTGTTGTAACTGTGTGACCTTGAGCAAGGGACTTCGCCTCTCATCACCTCAGTTTCCCCGTCTGTAAAAAAAGCTGAACGTCATAATGGTACTTACCTAATAGGGCTGTTTCAAGCATTAGATGTCATTGTATGAGAAGAACATAGAATTGCGCCTGGCAGACAGAATGTCCCTAATGCACCCTAGGCACTTTGATTACTCAGCGCCCAGGTGCTTTCTATTACAGAGAATGCCTTTCCCATCACACGGGTGGTTCGTTTTAATGGTGCCCTAACACACTTGTCTTCCTGCAATCACTCTGGCACACCCTGGTCAGGTTACTATCTCTCAAATCCCACTTTTCAGGTCACTTGATAACTTTGGCAGCTCACCATCAAAGCTTAAATCTTCATCCATTGACTGGCTGTGACCACTTTCCCCATTAACTTCCCGTTGCACTCCCTCCCCCGACTTTGGAACTGCTCCCTGAACATACCCCTCAACTCCCACCTCTGCCACTCAACTCTCTCTCCCTTCTGTCCTCAGCCTGTCTAAACCCTGGGTACCTCTCTAGTCCCTTACCCTGCTCCATCTTCTCCCAGAACTGTCCTTTGCAACAAGAGCCCACAGAAATCTCAGCCCCCTCCCCAGCTCCCAGAGCCCAGACTGTTGGTGGCCCTCAGTCAGTGTTTTTTAATTTGTTGACCAGTACCACCCCTTGAAGTGCTGTTTCTCTTAATGGCAAGTGTGAGGGAGGAGACCAGGCTTGTCACAACGCACTGTTATCGTCTGTTGACTTCTCTTTCACAGTGATATGCAGAGGTTCTTGTGGTTCCAGAAGCCTAGGAGACTTGAGAGTTTGCTGGAAGAAGAGAAATCTGAGTCTTGAGGGATCAAGGCTCAGTTTGACACCCAGGAAAGCAGGATGAAGGAATTCTAGGCAGAGGGAAGAACTTGTGCAAGTTACAGAGGTATGAGAATCTACACAGATGCAAAAGTCTGAGCTTAAACAGGTGATGGAGAGGCTACGAAGTGATGCTGAAAGTGCTCCATGACCGGGGTCAACAAGCATGGATGTTTTTGCTGGCTTACTCTCACCTTTCCCCTTCCTCACTCCTCTGGAATCTGGCTTCAGCCTTGAGCTTAGCTCGTCTTTCAGTTTGATAAATGGTTTCACCATTTTGCCTAATTGTTTCCTTCCAGTGTTCACTAAACAGAATGAAGATTAAATCCAATTAAATAAATGAAGCACCTCGCTCCGACTTTGGCCAAGAGAGCCTCATCCATTTCTGTTTGTGTTTGAAGTGAGGACCCCGCTGGATGCTGTTTCACCATAAATTGGTGCTCCATCCTTCGTTGAAGAATGTGTTCTGCCCTCCTGCTAGAAGTCCTGTAAATCCAGTTTCTCCCCTGGAATTGCCCAAGTACAAGGCAAGGGGAAATAACTAGCACAGCCCAGGTGTCCCTCAAGTGCTGGAGGCTCATCAACCATTATCTGAGTTGCAGAATAGCCCTATGAAACAGGTCTTGGTTTCTTTGATAAACGGGAAGAAGGCAGCTCAGAAAAATAGGGCACAACCCCAGTTTCATAAACCCAGCGAATGATGGTGAATAACAAGTGCCCTCAGGGCCCTGCCCCATACATATGATTGTGCACTAGCCTGACTTTCAATTGGCGGCACCTGCTTTTCTCTTCCCAAGACCGTCTTTTGGCCAAAAGAGCCCATTCAGCCCATTTCTGGGGGCTTCCGTCAACGAACACCTACAGGGAAGCCCCCTTGCCTCCCACTCCCAGAGTCCCCGGGGGAGTGAGCTCCAGTTACCTACAGTGGTCCCTTGCTTAATACTGATTTTTATTTTTTTAGTTACCGCCTTTCCTTCCCTGCTTCACCTCCCCTCTCCCCTGCCAGTGTTTCTGGGGATTACCTCCTAATAAACTACATGCGCTGAAATCCTTGTCTCAGGGTCTGCCTCTGATATTTGAACGTAGATCTATTTGACTCTGAAATCCACAGCCTTTACCTTGCGCCATGTGGTGGAGACGGCTCATGAAGGATTTCACTGGGACAAAATAAAAGTGGGATGTTGGAACACACTCAATGAGAAATGACAAATGGGTCTTGTTTCTCAGGAGTCATATCTGTGATTGATTGATCGAGGCCACCCAGAGGCTTCTTGGAGGATGAGTCTGAGGACATATCTAGACGTAGAGGAATGACATCTTGACGGGCAGCATGGTGGTGTCTATGTGGGTGAGTGAGGGAAGAGGAGCAAGGAGTGAGTATGGCAATATTTAATTCCTGGCCCTCTCTCCTTCTCTGTGTGTTTATGTTGAGGCCCTTTCTGTGAGTAAGCCTGCAAAAAGGAGAATAAGGCCACGTATGTGGCCACCTTGTGAGCTCTCAGAGTAGATCGTAATAAGGGGGAGAGAGCGTAGAGTTGAACGTCAACTCTAGGAGCATCAACTCAAACTCTGAATTCCAGTGTTGATAAAAATACTCTTTGGCCAAGTCACTTTTCCCTTTCCTGCCTCTTTGTAGTGATGAAGCTATTAAGAGCAACTGCCACAATTTTTGCTGAAGATCTCTTCCTAGCCAGCATGTCAGTCTGTGACCTCAAGGTTTTAGTGTCTTTCAGGGCACAGTGTCTTCTTCTAACTAAGGGGTTGATTCTCACACTTTGGTGGACATTTCTTTTTGGGGGACATCTGTCCTTCTACACCCCCTCTTTTGGTTTGCACCTGTCAATTTCTTTCAGAGGATCCAATTTCTCCCCTCATCTTAGTACATGTGTTTTAGCTCCAAGAATGCTTCTGTCTTGTGGTTGTGGCCAATTAGCTCAATGCATTCCCCAGTCACTGTGACTGGCTTGGTGACAAGAAGAGGATCCAAATTACAGGAAAGAGATGTGAACCTGGAGAGAAGCAAGTCTGGACCTGCTGCCCCACCTTACCCCTCTGTGGAATGGACAGGAAGTAAGGAAAACGACAAAGAAGAATTGAGTCTGGGAGCCACTGTGTGATCCCCTTGGTCAAGCCAGGCCTGAAGCTAGTCATATTCCAGGAATTTTCATTTAAATGAGCCCAAATATTCCATTTTTGCTTAAACAAGTTTGGGTTGGGCCTCTCATTTCTCGCAAACAAAAAAATATCTAACTGATTGATGGATGTGAGAATTTTTCTGAGAGTGGCTAGCATATCATGCCCACATTGAGCCTTATAATCCACCAGACTTACCTTTGGATCAGCAAGTAGGAAGAATAGGCTCCCCGAAGTAGTGGGTGGAGGAGGTAACTCTCCCCAGTGCCCTTCAGCTCACCCCACCAGCAAATCCCTACCATCCTTGCCCACGACTTGGTGCCTCCCTGCCCCAAACAGAGAGAAAACAGATTTAAATGGCTTTTCTATCTCAAGCATTAGACATTTATTATGACCATAAAATGATTTCCCAGAGACTCCAGCCAGGCAGGAGGCCTTTGTGTTCTGAATTTACCAATCAGTGGCAATTTGCTAAAATAATCATCTTCACGTTCACTCTTAATAATCTTGCTTCAGGCCGTTACAACCAAATGGTTGGTCATTTCCCATAATGGCCAATTTTTCAGGGATTATTGCTAAAATGATTAGGTGTGTTGTGATTTCCCAGGGCATATGCTTTGGAGTTGATCCATTAGCAAATAAAAAGGCTCCTGAGCTGGTTTGGAAAGTGAGGGATGTTTATCTGAAAACGTAATGAAGGAAATGTCCATTCTTGAGGTCTTGGATGAGCCAGGCACTGGCCTGGAAATTTTGCACAATACCTCATTTAGCTCTTACAGCAAAGTTCTAGTCTCTAGTTTGCATGTGAGGAGCTGAGTCCCAGAGAGGTTCATTCACTAACAGCCTATCCTACAGATGGTAAACCCATGCTTCTTCCCACAGCGCTAGGATGCCTGCCTTTCCCATTCAACTCTGTTTGCCCGGGTCCCCGCTGTGCCAAGCCCAGCAGGGCATCTGGGAGCCCAGCCCCAAGCTGGAGACAGGTTAGGACACTGGCAAGCAGAGCATGGGAAACCGCAGCAAGAGCAGCTTACGTGTGGCTACCTGGTTCACACCCAATGCCAGCGTGTCTGCTGCAAACCCTGGGCTTTCAGCCCCAGCTCCTGCAGCCAGAGAAACAAGGGGAATGAGGGAGATAGAGAAGGGACTTCGGGGAGAGCATTCTAGGCAGAACTTGACCTGAGAAATACTCTAATCTTCCAAAACACAGGAGGGAAATTGTTTTCTCATTGCAGTTGTCATAGCCATTTTGCAGAAAGGATTTACAGACCCTCAGCTGAGAGTAGACGCAAGTCACACCCGGATCTGGTCCTTCGGCATTGCATAAATGCATGCAGGAGCAAATTGGGACACCACGCTAGAGCACTAGGGAAAAAGGAAAGGGCAGATGCAGGCATTGTCTGGTCTTTACAGACTGAATAGC